>NC_091402.1:22474166-23880000 GCF_032191515.1 Phaenicophaeus curvirostris
ACTCGTATGTGCATAGGTAGTTGGTCTTACTGAGGTTTGCCTGGGAGCGTGGATGCAGCTCTAGCACTGTTTCTCACACACCTTGGTGTCAGGAGAAGACTGTGTTTACTTACAGAGATCTCACACCCCAAAAAATGTACCTGCTGCTTCCTGACACCTCGCAGCACGCTGAGCGCCCTTGCAGAGCAGGCTGTGCATGTCAAGAGCCATGCACTCCTGAATCTAAGATCCTAGAAAACATTCTCCAGGCTGTGTCCCATGTGGTTTTTGAGAAGTTAGAGAGTATTCTACAAGGAGGAGGTGATGAGGTAAGTTTTATAAGCTTGGGTGGAATAGGAAGTACCCCACCGTGGGACAAATCTTTGGCTCTGTGATGTGTTGTGAGTCAGAGCTGTGCGTGGTGCTTAGGGGCAGCGCTGGCAGTCACACCATGGGGAGCATCGGAAGTGGAGTTACACCGAGCAGTCACGACTCTTCCTTACAGAGACTTCTAAATTGTACTAGGCAAATGTCATCGAGAAGCCAAACACCTCCCCCTGCTTTTATGTAGAGCTGGGGGCGGTGGTTGCTGCTGCTTGGTGAGCAAAGAAAACTGGCAACCCCTGGTCTGCAGCACAAATCAGACCGTGCTGTAATCGCGTCGGCTGGGGTTTGATAGTGCAGGCACATTTTGAACCTCTAAAGAGCATGGGAAAGGGTAGTCATTCCCATTTTGGTGTTGAGGGAACCGTGCAGAACAGAGTGTCTGGATGCGTGCAGCTGTCTGTACATGAGGACCAATGGGGCCTGCTTGGGGACCTCTCAGCTGGAGAGCTGTAACCCCCTGACAAAACAGGGCTTGTCAAGCTCACTGTCTGCGCTGATGCTGTCACCACTACCCTCAGGAGACCCTCTTCATAGATCTGGTGCCTGTTCTGTTGCACAACATGTGGCAGAGCTGGTGCAAACCCAGCGGTTGGTGTTCTAGCCGATTCTCAATGCCCACAATCAGTTCACATCCTCGTTCATGACCACGGCTGACCTAGGCCTGTCATCTTCTGGGTGAATGTGGGCTGCTCTTTCACCCAGCTGTGCTTGGGCTCAGGGGCTGCTCTCTCTGTGCGAGGCTGTGCTGGATCATTACCTGCGGGCTGATGGCAGCCCTTTTCTCGTTGAGGTGGTGTGGATGACTGCCGAGCTCTTCCTCGAGTGCACTAACAGCTTAAGCATGACCAGGCAGTTGTCAGCATGCAAACACGGCTGGTGAATTTGTGTTGTGTAAAATGCTGCTTGTATAGCCATGTCGGAGTGGAGTGTTGAGCTCCTGTTACAAAACCATAATTGCATTGCTGTTGTAGAGGTAGGCTTGGCAGAACCGGGGCACGAATTGTTCCATCGATTACCTGGTGGGACTTGTTCAGCAAGGCTGTTCCCACACTCTCTTCAACCCAAAGACCAAACCTGCTCTCTTACAAAATAGATTTTTGTGTGTATTGTTATTGTTTCTTAGTGCATTTCTGTCCCAGTGTGGGTCCCAGTTACGCAGCTTGGAGCTCCCCACACTGGAGCACAGCTGGAGCCTTTCATATGTGGTAAGATTCTGGCTGTGTTCACAATGGGGAGTTTAATATAAAACAGCAACAAAACAATTCCTGCTGGTAACTGCCAGCTTGCGACGCAGGTGTGGTGGGAGCCCTTGTAGGGTTAGATGTAAGTGGCTTGTGGTTTTGTCATCGTGTTTGTTAAGCTTTGTGAAAAGTGGCGTTGAAGTGGGAAGGATGGGACCAGCGTGGGGAATGTGGCTGTCCCCTGAGTGCCCCTGTGCCTGAATCACGGTGATGCTTGGTGCCATCGCTGGTGATGAGGAGATCTCCCTATCTGGATGCATACGTGTCAGGAGTGTGGGCTGAGGCACAGATTGTGTTCTTCACCTCAGCACTTGAGCTGGCAGGACAAACACCAGCCTGAGCAGACGTGGCTGTGGTGGATGAGGGCCTGGACTCAGTACAGGGACTAATTTATCATGAGTTTTTAGGCTTCAGGCTCCTGCTGGATGAGAATTACCTGTCAAGAGAACAGGTAATCCAGCTGTGTGTGTTTCAGCAGAGCTCGCGTTACACTTGATTAAGAGGAAAGAAAGGCAAATTGCAGAGGTGGAATGAGGATCCATAGGGATTGCACAGCAAATGAAGACGTACGGAGGAGACACGTAACGGCCGAGCCTTTGGGCTGCCGAGCCTTTGGATTTTGTTAGCATCACCCTTGTCCTGAAGGCAGCCTCTCGCAGCACGGTGCGGGTGGCAGAGTCACTGCCAAAGGAGGTGACGTGGGTGATTGCTGGGGTGTGGGGTGAGAAGTGCTTCCTCTCGCAGACAGGCCTGACTTCGTGCACTCCGCTGCCTTGTCAAGGTCCCCTGGCCGGGGTGGGATGGCAGCAGTGTAACCATGGCAGTGTTTGTCTCTGGGATAGGCACTGGGTTAATGACTCATCCCGGAGAATGCGATCACGTGTGCAGCCTCCCTGCTTCCCTTTGCCCTATTTCATCTGATCTTTTGATTGAGTTATATAAGCCGGAGTCAAGAGGGGTGGGGGGGAAGGAACCGGTGCCGAAGAACTGCAGGTAATGTGACCAAAATGTGTCTGGAGCTCAAATAGCAGAGCCGTTGTCTGGGAAGCCTGGGAAACTGGGTTTATTCCCAGCACAGCTCTCTGTCTGCAAGTGAATGTGATGCGTGATGTCTGAACTGAAGTTTAAGGAGCGTGGTGGGAGGACAGGGCTCCGAGACCTAGGCTGTGGTAGAGCTACTGTGATTATAGCAGCAACCCCCCTTGCAATTAAGCTTTTGCTGTCCTGTGTTCATCAGAAGCTCTCTTTCATCACTGAAGTTGTGGATGCCTGTTTTTCTGGTGTGGGTCTTGCTGGGACTGATGTTCATGCTTGAGGTGTGCTGCTGGTTTTGGCCCGTGCTGGGGTGAGCCCTGGAGTCCTGGATGGATTCTGACGTAGGCTTCGAGCGAAAACTGGGGCGGGTCTGCTGGGGCGTTTGGAGAGGAAGCTTACAGAGGTGGTGCTTTTGAGCAAGGGGGGAATCTGGTTCTCCTTGTCTGGATTCTAAGAGGTGACAGTGGTGGTAAGGTTAATTTAATCATTGTGTTAATGTGGCAGTTGTAGAGGTACCTGTACATGGAATCATAGAATCGTTTGGATGGAAAAGACCTTTGAGATCATTGAGTCCAACCATGCTTGTCCACTACTAAACCAGATCCCCGAGAATGCAGCGTGCTGTACTGAAGCATCCTTCATTTAAGCTTCCAGCTTTTTGAGAAGGGACGCTCTTTGTCTCCAGATCCCAGAGTCACAATGTGATGCTTGTTGGTTCTGCATTACTTCATCTGCCACATTCTTCTGCCCTGATGTCTTCTTTCCTTCAAAGTTGTGTCTGAGTGTCGTTCCGGTTCAATCATTAGCTCAGATACACAGTATAAGCAAGAAAGCTGATTCTGAGATGAGGTTCAGGGTATCTCCTTGCTTGACACAGGGGGACAGGATGCTTCAAAGAAGCTATTACAAGGCTTGTCAGAAACAGTTTATTTCAAGGGAAGCTTTTGAACAGAAACATTTCTTCTCTGTGCTCCGCAAGCGTTACTTGGTCACTGGCAGCCTGTCGAAAAGCAAAATGTCACACGGAACAGGGTGTCATTTCACAGAGTGCTGTGAGACTGAACCCGACTGTTAGTGCAAGTCTGAAAATAGGAGAAGGAAGAGAAAAAGGAGTGTGTGTGGGTTATAATGTGGAAAGCATATTGCTACTGAACTTCTTGTTTTTAAAAAAGCTTGCCGGAAGATGGCATTTAAATCACGAGAGCGGAGCCTGGTGATAAAACCAGTGAGTTGCCTGCAAAGCCCTGACCCTGTCCCTGAGCCAGAAAAACTCTAGCAAGGTGTGCTCTGTTAATGGGGTAGGTGGTAGCACACGTGCCATGTAAGTGGAAATTTCTGTCCCGCCTGAATGTGCAACACAAAGAAAAAGCGATTTGAGTTCCTTGTTTTAACTGGAGCTCATTGGGCCCCTGTAAAACAGGCCCTTAGGGGCAGCAAGTGCTCTGCGTGGACTGAAATAGTTTTGCCCCGTTTTCTCATCCAGGATGCTTTTGGGCTGTGTTGAGTGGTATTGGTCTTGGCTTCCGCTAGGAACAGACCTGTCTCCATCAAACTTCTTGACACTCTTGGAGTGGCTCTGTCAGAAGGGACCTCACTTTTGACCCTCAGAGAAATGTGCTTGCAAACGAGCGAGATCAGGGGTTGTTGGTTCCCGTGCAGCTCAAATCCTGATGAGGCTTCTCTAAGAGCCGTCAGCCATCCCGGCCTGGTTATTCTCATCTCTTTACTTCCTTTTCTCTTCAGACCAACCCCAGGAAGCCGTGTTCAGCGGTGAGCATGTTGAACACGCGGAGGATGGAGAATGGCAGCGCTCTACTTCAACTACCTCATCTCAGAGTGAGCGGGCAGAGCGACTCTTGCAGAACCAGCACAAGAGCCTGGCCTCTGAGGACACCAAAAAGAAGAGGGCTCAGAAACCGTCTCACATGCGGAGGAACATAAGGTGAGCAGCAGCAGGACAGAAAGAGTTGGACTCCGGTATAGCCTTTTGGGTGAAAACAGAGTCTCTGGACTTTGCATCTGAGCCATGTTTTGCCACTGCTGGCAAACCAGATGGCTTTTCCTTTCCAAACCTTAGGATTTCACCAGTGGGAGTAGCATGATCTCAGACTGGAGTGATGCAAGTGGGTGCAGACTCGTTTGGTATTTCAGAAGAGCGAATAGTTGGCTATGGAATATATTGCAAAAAATTGTGTATTTGCTGCTGGTGTTTAAGATAAAACCAGCACCAGCATTAAGTAAATACCCAGTTTGAATTACCTGCTGATGAGGATCTGATTGCAGATGGCCTCCAGTACAGTCCTTCCATCTTCTGTCCTGGGTACTGGTGGGCAGGAGTGCTCCTGCTGTGACTGGTGACTGAAATGTTGGGAACTAATGCCATCTGGTTTTTATAAAGCAGTAATTGATTTTGTAAGTCACCACATGTGTGCTGGGACAGGTTGTGCACTGGCAGTTCACTCCAAGATGTGCTCCGAGGGGATCTAAAACGCTTGGAGGAGTCACAGTGGAGCAGGAACTCCTGTGGCAGCAAGTGACCCTTTCGTCCTTTATGTAATGTGTGATCTTTGGTTCATATTTAAGCTTGTGCAGGTTGATTTTCTTAAAGCTGAAGAAATGAGAGTTGAGTAGGCTTAGAAACTGAGATTTCATTCAGATAGAGGAGGTGTACCTGCAGTGTGAGGGTTGGGTGGATTTAAAGGGTAGTTTAAGGGAGCTGGATTTTACCTCTACTTGTACCGCACCTCCCTTCTGACAAAAGAGCCTTCATTTCCAGGCTGCACACTCAAAACTGAAGGTAGGGGGAAGCAACTTTTCGAAGTAATGGGAATTACCTCTAAACGAGTGCTTTCAGAGTATCCTTTGAACAATTGTTAAAGGCATTAGAGGTCCTAGGTCCTGAAATGTCAGAGGAGAATCAGATGATGACTTCGTGGGGGAACTGATGCCTCTTCTTCCCACATACTGTCATTGCATGACTGCATGCATTTTCTGTTTAGCAATAAATAAAATCCTTTCAGACAGAAGAACTAGTCTATGACACCCTAGCTTAAGTACGTACTTACCCACTCACACTTTTCACCCTTTCATTGTCTTGCTTCTGTCAGACTCTTTGTCTGGAGTGATAGCAGCGTTACCTGTAGTTGGGAAGCGCAGTCCTGAAATAGCTGTAGAATTTGTCGATGACGTTCCTATCCTGTGTAGCTGACAGACTACCTGGAGCCTGTCCACTGTCTTTTGAGCCAGCTGCAAAGCTGTTTCTGCAAGAAATTGTTTGAATGTAACCAAATCCTGTTTCTCTATTTGCTCCTGTGTTCAGAAAGCTGTTGCGTGAGGACCAACTGGAAGATGTGACAAAAGCAGCCCAGCAGGAAGAGTTAGAGAGAAGGAAACGTCTAGAGCAGCAGAGGAAGGATTATCCGGCCACTATCCCAACCGTACCCCTAGAGTTTCTTTCTGGTAAGCAGTGGGAGATAACTACCTGAAGCAAGATTTTTAAGGGTAGAAGCTGAATGAAGGAGAAGGTAGTGCCATGCTTGTCTATGGATGGACATTTCTTTTGAGAAAGTGTATGTTCACCCTTAAGTGTAAGTGTTCAAAAGGTTTTTACATAGGGGGTTCTCATGTAAAGTAATAAGAATAAGGAAATGAAAGCTATTGAAAACACTTGAATTGTTGCGAAGTAAGTTGCAGCATCAGAAGAGTGTGGTTGCTTGCTGGGTCTCTGCAGAAGTACTTATTTGGCTCTGCTGAGTGAGTGCCTTTCCCCACATGGCAACTCTTTAAACATACAAACAAAAGGGCTTGGCCAGCAAAAGTAGTTTATGACACGTGGGGTGTAATTATTAGTGTCCCTGCTAACAAAGGGCAGTTGTCATCACTTCTACAGTTGGTACTTTCTCTGCTGGTTGAAGAACAGCTTTTACTTCTGAGACCTATCCAGAAAAGTGTAATAGAAGAGCCTTTAGTGTGTTGTATGGCCCGTGTGCCCCAGCCCAGGCCTGCGACGAGGAGAGCGCCATCAGGAGCGGGTAGTGTGCTGAGAAAGGAGCAGACTGCGACCCAGGAAGCTGAGTCACAGCAGCTTTGTAGACAGCGAGAGTCTGTTATGGAAAATTCCAGGCCTAGGTTATTGGAGCAAAAATGGAAGGAAATACTGTCTGTTTTCTGAGCAGTTTTGTCTCCTTTCCCATCATTATGAATTACTTATTGTTTGTCATTGGTGTGCGTAGAGGACATCGTTTTCAGAACAGCAGAGGCCACCCAGCTGCCCCCTCAGGTCCTGGCTGAGGAAGTGATCTGCCTAGATAGTACCAGCAGTGGCAGCGAAGATGATGCTAAGGGGAAAAACAGCATTAAAGATGGTAAGTGACCCATCGCCTCCGCCTGGTCTTCTCACAATGTGCTGTTCATTTAGGCACAAGTCTCCTGTTTTTCATCTAGTCAGGTGGTCCAGTAGTGTGCAACCGCTAGAGGCAATAGCCTTATTTTCCTGGTATGATTTCTTTTCCATGCATGATAAACCTTGACATAAGGTTAATCTTTGCCCTTATTCTCTCCTGTTTTGGTTACTTTGCAGAAGTGATTGAGCTGAGTTCAGGAGAGGATGATGCCCTCCAAATTGTGGACAGCAGTGACTCTGGCAACGAAGGGGAGGAGGACGGCAGCGAAGAGAGCAGCGGCTCTCATGTAAATGATGCCTTAAATCAGTCAGATGCTCTGGGGCAAGTCATAGTCAACATCAATCACCCACCAAATGAGGAGGACATTTTCCTAGCTCCCCAGCTTGCATACGCAGTAAAACCTCATCAGGTAAGCTTTGTTAGCCTTGAAAATGCAGTGAATTCAAGCAAGCCTGCCTTGTAATCTCAGCACAGCTTCTTTGGGAGCTCTGTGACCAGGCTGGCTGTGGTGGCGGCTGTCGTGGACAGTTGAATGATAAGGACAAACTAAAGGCAGGCCAGGACTTTGTATAACTTTGGTTGTTGTTGTCATCAGGCATTGGTATATTTAGATGAACGTTTTTAAACTGAAACTTTGTGTATAAACAAAGTATAAACTGTATAACCAGTATAACTGCATAAACAGTCGACCGCAGTTCAGATACTCTGGCTACAAGTGAACTTTGATTTATTGTTGTATTCTCAGGAAGTTTGATCTTGTTATACTGACTTTCTGAGCCTTCCCTGGATTACAGTTACTGTAGTGATTTCCATGATTTGTATTTGTATTTTGTATTTCCATGGTTTACGTGATCCTAGTGTGCTTGCTGCTCTGTAAATGTGTAGCCATCTTGAGTTTTTTCCCCGTCATTCTACTACCTTTCTACTGCTCTGTCTAGATTGGTGGGATTCGATTCCTTTATGACAACTTGGTCGAGTCTTTGGAGCGATTTAAAACCAGCAGTGGATTTGGGTGTATTTTGGCACATAGCATGGGCCTGGGCAAGACCCTACAGGTGATCTCCTTCTTGGATGTACTGTTTCGGCACACGGAGGCAAAGACCGTTCTTGCCATTGTACCTGTAAGTAGCCACGCGAAGGGCTGGCTGAGAGGCTTCCTTGCACGCTTTCTTTGTATAGAGAAAATTGACTAGTGTGCCATCTCACATCAAGCTCTGTGATAACCTTACTCTTCTCCTGCCTCTTTCATTCCCTGTGTCCCTGAGTTTCCATGCTGTGATCTGCTCCTTTTATCTGAGCACACCTGAGTGTCATTCCCTATTCTCATTTTTGCTTTTAAAATCCTGAGTGACTCAATTAGGATTTTAATCCTTCTGTGGCTAATTTTTGCAGGTGAATACACTCCAAAACTGGCTAGCAGAATTCAACATGTGGCTCCCAGCACCTGAAAACCTTCCTGCTGATTATGACTCCAAAGAAGTCCAGCCCCGCACCTTCAAAGTCCATATCCTGAATGATGAACACAAGTAGGTGCCAGTAAAAGTCCTTTTGTGCTCTTGGACTGGGTCTTATGGAATTGTTATCAGAGTTGCTGTTGCAGACTGTTTAGTTTGGACTAATGCTGTGCCTTCAACTCCCATATCTTTCCCACTCTGCATTTGTTGTGGATGCCGTCTTGAGGGAAGTATTTTGGTACCTATGAGCTGTTTACTGCTTATTTCATTCAATGTTTATACCTTGTACTTCTCATGCTGCTGACACACCTTTCTGTTCTTCCATGTATGCTGAGATCAGGAACCCAGTTTTAGAGACTCAGAGAGGAGCAGAAGTGCTGTGGTTTGTCCTGGTGGTGCTCTGCTGTTGGAGCCCTGGTGTTCCTGAGGCGGGTGTCCCCTGTACCATGTACCTCTTGTATTTTAAACGTGGCTTGGGCTTTTTTTCTGAGACTTTTCACACACTTTGGGATTCCTCTACCCAACACTGTACCTTTCTGGGAATTGTGTTGTCCTTGAGGGATTCTGGCAAGTTATACAAAGCCTCCTGTACCAGATTGTCTCCTAAAGAAACTTCATTGTATTCTTTTGTCTGGTTTGCTGTAAGAACGTGCTTTAATTAATCAAAAAGGTCTTTTTTTCTCAGCAAACTCCAGTCCCCTGATTTGAACTGAAACTGTAGAGAAGGCTTACAGTTTATTTGGTTGATCTGTTTTGCAGGACAACGGCTGCGCGTGCAAAAGTGGTGAATGACTGGGTGACAGAGGGTGGTGTGCTGCTGATGGGATATGAGATGTACCGTCTGCTCTCACTGAAGAAGTCCTTTGCCACTGGCAGAAAGAAGAAAACAAAGAAACAAACTGGCCCTGTCATTATTGACTTGGATGAGGAAGACCGGCAGCAAGAGCTTCTGAAAGGTAGGAGGCCAGTCCTCAAAAGAGACAGCGTGATCGTGTTGTCCAGCTGGCTATCAACTCTGGCAGCAAAGGGAAACAGCCCGTAACTTGCTTTTAGCATCCCCAACGTGATCAGACTTTGCTGGGAGGGTTGTGTCTTTGGAGATAGAAGATTTTTGAGCTTTGGTTCAGTCTTCCGTTCCTTGCAAGAGCTGCAAGTGAGCATAAAAGTCAGTACCCTGAGCCTGGGGATTTGTCTGTGTGAGATAAGCCAGTCTGAGCTGATGGCAAGACACTCAACTTGATGCAGTGCAGGTCGTTGAGCAGAAATCAAGAGACAGTCATGTCTGGTCATTACCACATTGCTACATCAGAGTGTCTAGTCAAATTTTATTTCCTGAAGCAGCCTTGCTCTCCCACTCATGAATATGGCTTGTTTTGTCTTTTGGAACTACCCTTCTTTTTCTTTTCGTGGAGGTGGTGATCGTATAAAACCAGAACTTTGTCTTCTTTATTTCTAACTAAACCCTAATTTTCCTTATCTACAGGAATTGAGAAAGCTTTGTCTCGCCCTGGTCCAGATGTGGTTATTTGTGATGAGGGACATCGGATAAAGAACTGCCATGCCAGCACTTCCCAGGCCCTGAAGAATATCCGCTCCCGCCGGCGGGTGGTGCTGACTGGCTACCCGCTCCAGAACAACCTCATTGAGTACTGGTGCATGGTAGACTTTGTCCGACCTGACTTTCTAGGCTCACGGCAGGAATTCAGCAACATGTTTGAACGCCCTATCCTGAACGGGCAGTGTATTGACAGCACCCCTCAAGATGTCCGTCTCATGAGGTATCGCAGTCACGTCCTGCATAGCCTGCTGGAAGGCTTTGTGCAGCGGTGAGTCCACAAGGAGTTCGTGCACAGCTCCTTCATCCCCAATTAGCCTGCTTGTTTGCTGAATTCGTGTGGTACAGCTAATCATGCTGCCTTGTAGAATCATAGAATCATTCAGGTTGGAAAAGACCTGTAAGATCATCAAGTTCAACTCTTAACCTAACCCTGTCAAGTCCACCACTAAACCATGTCCCTGAGTGCCACATCTACCCATCTTTTAAGCACCTCCAGGGGTGGAGACTCCATCACTTCCCTGGGAAGCCTGTTCCACTGCTTGAAAACCCTTTCAGTGAAGAAGTTTTTCTAATACCCAGCCTAAACCTCTCCTGACAGAACTTGAGGCCATTTCCTCTCATCCTATCCCTTGTTACTCAGCACTGAGCCTTGCTGAATCTCCTACAATTGGCTTGGCCCATTGATCCAGCTTGTTAGGCTTCAGTTTTAAACAGGTACCTTGTTTGTCTTTATGGGAGGATCTTGAGCACACAGAGAAAACCACGGAGAAGATTTTTGTTAGCAGCTCCATATTTCTCTGAGTCTCTGGCTTGTTCAATCTGTCAACTGCAAAGTGGTCCTTATGGCTCTGTTTTGGCTTGGGAGTAAAAATAAAGTTGGTACCGTAGACTCTGATAAAGGAGAACAATGCCTCTAACTGCCCCAGAGTGACTTCAGGTTTATTTTGATGACTTAATAGTTAATTTGGACATGCACTTTTTGACATCCTGCATCCAAAGATATGAAAGTGTTTCATGAACCCTGAGTTATGAAATTTGGCAGTGTCTCCACCGCTCTGGAAGCAAATCAGCTTTGGTTTTCAGATGAAGGTTCTAAGATGCTGGACCAGGGATCTGAAAGGAGTGTCTTGGATAAAAAAGAGGCGTTAGGTCTTATTTCTGATTTTCAGCTGCCATGGAAAACAGGACTTTCATCACCTTCTTAACCTGTGCTAGGAGATTCTAACATGGGAGATCTCTGTCATTGTGCTCACAGCTGGTATTTGGCTGCAGGGCAAGTATCTCGGAAACGTTGTGCCTTAGAGAAGTGTGCAGCTAGATGTCTTTCTCCCTGCAGCCAAGTGGGCGAGAAATCAAAATCTTACCCTACAGGCAGACACAGAGAGATCAGATGGGGAAATTCCCTTCCCTTTACTTACCTCTTGCCATTTCCTCCACAGGCGAGGCCACAACGTGCTGAAGGTTCAGCTCCCCTCCAAGGAAGAACATGTCATTTTGGTACGGCTGTCAAAGATCCAGCGGGCCCTTTACACAGAGTTCATGAACCGGTTCCGAGATGCGGGCAACAGCGGCTGGCTGGGACTGAACCCCCTCAAAGCTTTCTGTGTCTGTTGTAAGGTAGGTTTTGACTGAAGCTGCAGAGAAATATTCTAATGTGTAAGGGACAGGCAGGAAAATAAATGAAAACAAGATAAAAGTGTGCTCGACCAGGCATATCCTCTTTCCTCAGAGTACCCTGCAATGGCCCAGCAGAAACAAACAGCTTCCTCTGTGTTTGTGCTCTGGGGTGCATTTGTTTTGTTCTGTTTCATTCTCAAGGAAAGAATTCAGCAGTTTTAAAGTCAAGAGAGCCTTGGTTAAGATGGTTTAGACCTTGCATCATGGCAGGGTTGTGTTTTCTGTTTCCATGTCAGACTGGCTTTCAGTGTGAGGGTGGTGAGGAGGTGATGGAAGTATTGGTTCTTCCTTTGAATAGCTATGGGGGCTTCCAGTCCACAATCATTGGCAGGCAGCAGGCCAGCGTGGGTCTAACTGCTCTACTCTTATTCAGATCTGGAACCATCCAGATGTGTTGTACGAAGCTCTGCAAAAGGAGAATCTGGCAAATGAGCAGGATTTGGATGTGGATGACCTGGGTGCAGCAAGTACTAATTCCCGCTGCCAGTCTCAGGGAATTAAAGTCAAAACAGAGAGTAATTCTTTGGCATCACCAGTTGGAGAGGCTACCAACAGCAAGTTCCTCCAGAGCGTTGGCTTCAACCCCTTTCAGGAGAGAGCAAATCAGGTCGTTACATATGAGTGGGTGAGTACCACACTGGAAAATTCTCCATTAGGAGAGTTATGATTCTAGATACTTACTCTGGAAGTCGGCACCTCTTTTTGTTAGGGCGGTCTTCTGAACTAGAGCAAGAAAAAGACTCTTCTTTTTAAGAGCTGGGGATTTCTTATCCATTCTGTCTGCCACAGAGCATCCTGATAAGCATGTCTGCATGCTGGATAGGGATTCTATGACTCCAGTAAGGCTGGAGTGCAGGCAGGACTCTCTTAGGCCATTGTTTTCATCTGGCCAAAACGGCTGTGGACTTTATTGTTCTTAAAAAGGTGTTAGGGTGAAGTTTAATGTCGATAAGATGGCGGTAAATCTAGTGGGCTGTAGAAGTCTCGAAATAGAGTCATGAGAGGGTAAGAGGGTGTTTGTTCATCTGTACGCCAAGAAGTTTGATCTTTGGAGCCTCTGGAGGCAGCAGTAGTTGGGAGTAACATTGTCAGCTGGAGCTGGCTGGATGTATACAACCTCTCTGCAATGACATTTTGCTCACCTTGAGGCAGGGTTGTTGGTCTAAACAGGGCAACTCCACCTGTAATGATCTCCCCTTTCTTGCTAGGCCAAAGACATCTTGTGTGATTACCAGACGGGAGTCTTGGAGAACTCGCCTAAGATGGTGTTACTGTTCCACCTAATTGAGGAAAGTGTGAAGCTTGGAGACAAGATCTTGGTCTTCAGGTAAGAAAAGTATCAACAGCTGATCCTACAGTCACTAAACACTGGAGTAGTTGACCCCCTCCTGGTACTAGGAGGTTGTTACACGGGATGAGTGGTGTTGGCAGTTCCCCTTTTCTCCTTTGTTGTATTAGATCGTGGGCTTCCTCTTTGGATTTTATACTTCTGTCACTCTCAAATTTACTAGTGAGAGGTGTGCTGCCACAAACAGGGTTTGACAAACGTCAATGCTGTCATGGTTGAAGAGCTCTGATACTCCACTTTTGCTGCTGTGGGGGCTTTCTCCTGAACAGAGATCTTGGTTTTGCAGCCAGAGCTTGTCCACATTATCTGTCATCGAAGAGTTCTTGGCAAAGAGGCCAGTGCCGAGTCCTCCAGGCTCAGATGGAGGAGTTCACAACTGGGTCCGAAACATCAACTATTACAGTGAGTACAGCTGATCCTTCTCTCTTTGACAGTTTGATCCTCTGTGATGTACTAATTCCTGAAAGTCAACCACCATCATCTTGTAGTCCTCCCTGGGTGTTAAAATGCTCTTCTGTAGCGTTCTTCTGATGAAGTCTCTTTCAGATTATTCTTACTTCAGTTGCTTGGGAAGACAGTGTTGGTTTGATAGCAGCTAACTGATAATGTCTAAATCCTCTTTTTGACATCTTACTCAGAAGCTGTTAGACATCTTTATCACCTCACTTATGCACTAGTCCTTTTTTAAGTTGTGAAAGATACTTTTTGCTTCCTATTTGGCTATTTTCCAGATCTTACTTCCCAAACCAGAATCACTGTGGAAGGCTTTCTCTAGCCTGGGGCTGTGAATCCCTCCTCCCCTCTTCCCCAGCTTTAGATTTGGTTCTGGTGTGGGTTGTTGCTTTGTGTGGCTACTTCACAGGCCAAGACTAAGAGGAGCAGTGGATATGGTGTTCCTGGCTTTTGCAGAGCTGCCAGAAGCAGGCAACTGCCCAGGAACAGTGACATGGCCCACCCCTCCCTGCACTCTTCTAGACCAGCGCTCCCTGTGCTCACATCCAGTCATGGGGTTTTGCCAAAGGCTTTCCCAATTTTGCTTTCTTTTGGCTTCTTAAGTTTCCAGCATACAGGAGACCTCTGTTCCTGCTGTTCTTGGTTGCTGTCTGTCTTGCCTAAAGCAGAGCCTTTACGGTCTAGGTGTATTGTAGCACTTCCAGTCCTGGACTCACTAAGCTTCAGTAAGGTTTTGCTTGATCTTTCAGTCAAAACAAATCCCAGCCTGGCTGGCTGGACAAATTAGAGAGACAAAGTGTTCTGGTTGAGATCCTGGGGTGCATGACTGCAGAAAGAGCCAGAACTGGCTGGGAACCATTGCCGAAGCTTGGTGGTTGGGAATGGGCTTGTTCTGATGGGGTTCCTCCAGACATAAAGAGCTTTTAAATGAGTCTTTGATTTCCTTCTCAGGACTGGATGGCAGCACATCTGCCTCGGAAAGAGAGCGACTGATTAACCAGTTCAATGATCCTGGCAACACCTCTGTTTGGCTCTTCCTTTTGTCCACACGGTAAGTTGCCTGGAGCAGAAGGGGGCAGTGGAGGGCTTGTGCTGATGCTCTGTATACGTGTGGGTTTTCAGTTGTTAACTGTGCTGTCAGGACTGTATGGGAGGATAGTGTCCTCTGCTTCTGAATTCCCTGAGGGCATAGCATTTTAGCCTTAGTCCTCTGCAACAGCTTACCAGCAGTCTTGGAAACCAAACATGGGTTTGAAGTTGCTGGTATGCCTGGAGGGAACTTTCCGTAGCCACCTCACGGACTCTTGGCTGTGATGACTGTCCTGCCTAGGAGCTTTGAGAATTGGCCAAGGCAGCAATCTGAAATTTGCCTTTAATTTCTAGTGCTGGGTGTTTGGGTGTCAACCTCATTGGAGCAAACAGAGTGGTGGTGTTTGATGCTTCTTGGAACCCATGCCACGACGCCCAGGCTGTGTGTCGAGTGTACCGCTATGGGCAGAAGAAGCCGTGCCACATTTACAGATTGGTTTCTGATTATACCCTTGAGAAGAAGATCTATGACCGTCAGATCTCCAAGCAGGGCATGTCAGGTAAGTGTGGATGGACATGGCACTCCATTCTTGGCTTTCATTCCTTTTAGCTCCTTTAAGACATTTTTCTGGGGTTTCTGTAATTTCTTTTTATTCGGGTTGAAAACTGGAATTGTCAGAGATGTTGTCCTAGGGCTATGATTGGTGTTTATGAGTTTGCAGTGACACGAGATCCTATTAAAAATCCATTGCTGATTGTAGAGCCAGCGTGCTGCAGCAGGGTTGTGCTACCAGTCCATTGCAGTGCCATTTACCTTCCCTGCTATTTTTCTGGCTGCCACAAGAGACTGGAGACATGGGGGTGGTCATCCTGTTTTCCTCTCTCCCTGGGCTTTCCGTGTCTTAAACTGGGCATTACTTGTTAAACAGCTCTGTGCCTCTATTTCTCCAGCAGCCAGAGAGGGGAAATAGCCAAATTAAAGTATCTATTGATATATTTGACTGATAGTGCCTAAGGGCCAAGAATAATTAATTCATTACAGTTCTGACAGCCCTTGTACCAAAAGTATCTTTTGTACTGGCTTGTGCCAGCTGCTGTGTCAAGCTGCTCTTGTAGAGCACGCAGCTGAGGGTTACGGTGACCCCAAAAGAGTCACACTGCTGCCTGTGTCCTTTGTCTTGAAACCCAACTCCAGAGGCAGCAGCCCAGTGTGACCAGTCAGTGTGCAGCCTTGTGCTTGGGGTGGAGTCGCCTGGCAGCTGGCTTGGCTCCCAGGAGAGTCTTGGATATAGATGTTTTTTCTCTGTGCGCGCCCTCCTGTTTGCCCTGTGTGCAGAAAGGAATGTCCAAGGAAAACTTCCAGGCTCTCGTGAGCAAGGGACTGTGAGTGATTTTCTGAGCTTTCAGCTCAGCAGAGTTCTGTAGATTCCAGCACCTGGTTATTATCTTAGGCCTTCTTGGTGGGATTTGTGGGAGGGCGCTTACTGATGCGGCTGCAGTCGTGTCCCAGGGCTTGTATGTTTTCAGCCTTGTGATGCGAGATGGGACACCATCCATAATTAGCTCCGTGTTCCTGCGTGCCAGGAGCGCAGTGACCTGCGCCGTGTTGCTGTGCAGTCTGGAGCACAAGGTGTTTGTCAGGCTGTCTTGGTCAAGCAGGCTCATCTCTGAGCATGGCTGGTGGTTTTTCTCCCTGCCCTGCCGTTTAGAGAAGACTTCTGAGGATCGTGCAGATTGCAAGGAGGGAGCTCTGTTGCAACAGGAGTGTAGAAGGACATTGGGCACCCATCTCTTCCCGTCTCTGCTCACTCTGTTCTCTCTCTTTTTCAGATCGGGTGGTGGATGATCTGAACCCCGTGCTGAACTTTACCCGACGGGAGGTGGAGAACCTGCTGCATTTTGTGGAAGAGGAGTCTGACCCCGGGCAGCTCTCCCTCAATCCGAGCAAGATGAAGGAGTCTGTTCTACAGTTAGCCTGTCTCAAGTATCCTCATCTCATCACCAAGGTAAGACCAGCCTGCTTCCTTGCTGGCAGAGCAGCGCACGGGAAGGAGTAGGCCTGGAGGGCTCTGGCTGTGTGACGGGACACGGTGGGAAGGACACATCTGTGTGCTGGTGGGAATAAGTAAAGAATCCTCTAGAGAGGCCTTATAGAGCCCTGCCCTGCAATATCTTGTACGTGTTTAGAGCCACTCTGTCTTGGGCAGGTTGTAAGGTGCCCCTTTCTTCAGCTTGGTGCTGGGCAGGAAGGAGAAGGGCATAGCCCAGCTTGCTGCCAGCTCTCTTCCTGGGGTGGCTTTAAACCAAAGGTGAGACAGCCAGCACTTGCTGGTGTTGTGAAGTGTCTCAGTGGTGGGTGGTGCTGCGCAGAGTGGACCCGTGGCTGGGCTCCGTGGTGCTGCAGTGGCTGGGGTCATCCCTGCAGGTGCCCTGCTTGCGCTCTTAGCTTGGCCCGAGGCTCGTGGGCTTTGCTCTCTGTTCATGGTAAGCCCTGTCTTGCCTGGGCAGGCTTAGCGATGGCTTAGCTGACTCAGTTACTCTTCAGGCTGAGCCTTGGTCATACCCAGAGCGTTGCCACACACGTGCTGTGCCGTGACCCGCTCTGCCTCCCAACTTCCTTCTTCCTCGCTGCAGCCGGGGCTGGAGGCAGTGGATGCGGCCCGGGTGGTGCGGTTTGGGGCATGGTGGTTCCCTCTTGTGGCGTGTTGCTGTCAGAGCCTCGGTGCTGTGGGCTTGCAGGAGCCTTTTCAGCATGAGTCACTGCTGATCGACCGGAAGGAGCACAAGCTGACCAAGGCAGAGAAGAAGGCAGCCAAGAAGAGCTATGAGGAGGAAAAGCGAGCATCCGTCCCCTACACCCGGCCATCCTACGCACAGTATTACCCAGCCAGTGACCAGAGCCTGACGAGCATCCCTGCCTTTAGCCAGAGGAACTGGTGAGTACCTTCCTCTTCCCCTTCTTCCTGTGCTGCAGACGTGACCCGAGGGAGCAGGGGATGCTTGACCCTGTCAGTGGGGGAACTGCACTTTCCTCCCTCCTCTCTCGCCAGGCGACCAGCCCTCAAGGGGGAGGACAAGCCGGTGGCGAGTGTCCGCCCAGTTCAATCCACCCCCATTCCTATGATGCCCCGGCACGTCCCCATGGGCAGTGCAGGATCAACCTCGAGTTCCAACTCTGCTGTCAACTTCCCCATCAACTATCTACAGCGAGCTGGTGTCTTTGTGCAGAAGATAGTCACCACCACAGGTGAGTTGCTGGTGCTCACAGGAACCTGAGTTGTGATGCCCACATGGGCTGTGGGCAAACAGACCAGAACCACTGAAACTGTCTCTATATCAGGATATGATGCAGTGGGAAGTGTCCCTGGCTATGGCTGGGGGGGTGTAACTGGATGGTCTTTAAGATCCTTTCCAACCCAAACCATTCTATGACTCTCTCTGCATTTGAGTGGTTCCCTTGTGCCTGTAACAATTTGCAGGTTTGCAAGGGGCATGGGCCTGGTGGGTTGTTGGAAGTGAACTCCCTGGGAGAGAGCCTGCAATACTGTCCCCGGATTTTGGGGACAGGGGAGATGCTGTGCCAGAGCTGTGTGGCTTTTGCCTCCCCAGAGCCTCCACTGCCTTCCTGTGATGCTCAGGGGTAAACCCAGGGCTTACTTGAAGCGCAGCGCATGGGAGAGAACAGCAGTGCAGGCAAAGGGGTTTGGTGGTGCATCTTCCAGCTCCTGACCATGCCTGGCATGTTGTTTCATAGATACTATTCTGTTTCTTCCCCCACTGCCAGATATTGTGATTCCAGGTACAAACACATCCACTGATGTACAGGCAAGAATCAGTGCTGGTGAGAGCATCCACATCATCCGAGGGACAAAAGGTAAATGTCTCTGTCTTGACAAGACTTGTGGAAAGGGTCCTAGCCAGTGCTGAGTAGCAAAGAAAAGGATGTAAAGGCATGAATAGGTCCCTAGAGGGGAAAAGAAACAAGAAGGGGAGGAGATCTGGATTCTGCAGTGATTCTGTTACAGCCCATGCTTTGGCTGTGCTGTTGTCACTGATGCTTCGGGGCTATTGCTGCTGCTGCTGCCTCTGAGAGGAGCTGTTGAATTTTGTGGCTCTCATTCGCACAACACACACTGCATGTACCAGGGCAGCCAAACACTTCCTGGTGCTCCCAAAGTGCCAAGCATGAGATTCCATGTTTCCCACCAGCTGCACATGGATGGGACGGGCAGCTCCAACCTGGGAAAGCTGAAGGGGTGGAAATGAGGAGTGAGGAAGGGGGCAGAAGCCCTGCACTGTTCTCGCTGCCTGGCCTGTGGGCTGGCCTTATGCGGCAGTGCTGCCCTGTTCCTGCCTGGGCAGGCTCACAGAAGCCGTGAGTGAAGTAGTTGTGCCTCTTCTCCAGGGACGTATATCCGGACCAGCGACGGGCGGATTTTTGCTATCCGGACCACTGGGAAGCCAAAGGGCAATGAAGAGCGCCGGACAGCTGCCTCAGGTAGGGACGTGCGAGCGCTGTAGGAGGTTTGCTCCCTCCTGTCTGAGTATCTGGGGCAATGTTCCCTGCCTCCCTTCCGTCACACCTGTGTTCAGAGCCGACTCCACAATCTTCCCGCGACATCTCCAACCTTCCTTTCTCCTGTTGTTGCTTCTTATCCCCCAGGTTGTCTTTCTCACCTGCTCCATCTCCTTGTTTGCAGGCTCCCAGAGCTCCTCGCTGGAGTCCACGAGCAATGGCAGACACAGTGCCTCATCACCGCAGCTCCCCAGTGCAGAGGAGCTCACTCGGCCCATATCTCCCGACAGCCCCGAGATCATCAGCGAGCTGCAGCAGTACGCGGAGGCAGCGGCTGCCCGGGAGTCCCGGCACAGCTCTCCCAGCACCAACGCAGCGCAGAGCCACCCTGCTCACACGGACAGCGCGCCTGGCTTAGCAGCCCGAGGAGCCGAGCGGCGCGTGGGGATTCACTGCATGGCTCCCTCTGTGTCTTCAGCCCTGCCGGCCACCAGCCAGCACGTCGATGCCCACTCCGTGTTGGACTTACGGGGCAACAAGCGCAAGTCGACCTCGCCGTCGGCTCCGGAGGAGCAAGCCCGCAGGCAGCAGAAGAAGCGCCAGTTGCCGTCGTCTGTGCAGCCGTACGAACGCGGGTACCCCGTCTCTGGTGGGTTCGCCATGCCTCCTGTCTCTTTAAACCACAACCTAACCCATCCATTTGCCTCCCAACCAGGAAACTCCTTGTACATGGGCACTGGCTCCTCTTATTACCAGCTGCCCAATTTACTCCCAGACCCTCATCTGGTGTTCCCTGTGACTACTGACCCTCTGCTGACAGCCGGCACCGCCAGCTCTTCTGCTGCTACCTCAGCCACCGCCAGCGTCCCCTCATTCATGCTAAACCCTTCTCTGACAGGGGTGCTGCCCAATTACTCGCATCCCTTCACACAGTCACTGCTGTCCGAGCCCAGGATGTTTGCTCCTTTCCCAGCCCCCGTCTTGCCTAGCAGCCTTCCCAGGAGCATGGCATCTGCCTACCCTGGCTACGTGTCCCCTCACTCGGGCTACCCGGCGGGGGGCCTCCTTCGGTCCCAGGTGCCTCAGTTTGAGCCCCAGGAGGTCCCAGAGGTGGGATGCAGCTCTAATGACGAGGACAAAGACGACGATGTTATAGAGATCACAGGGAAATAATGGGCCTGGCTCCTGCTCGGTCTCATCTCCGCCAGCAGGCGAAAGTTGCAGGACCTTTTTGGGAGTCAGGATTTCCCCTCTGGGCCACGGCAGTGGGTGGAGGAGGGTGCGAAGGGTGTGGCGTGGGGGTTGTTTTGTTCTTTTCGTTTTGTTTTGTTGTTTTTTAGCTGTTGAGGATCTGAATTGTATTAGGGGCTGGGAGGGGGATAGAGTGGACCTGTGAGGGCCGGGGGAGCAAGAGCTAGGGGAGGAGGGAAGCAGCAATGCAAACCATAGGAGTGCCTCCCTCCCATGCTCTGTCTGTCTGTCTGTCTCTGTTCTCTGTCTTCTCTGGAAGGGGGAGGCTTGGTGTTGCGAGTCACTGCCCTTCTCAGGCCTGGAGGCACAGGCTTGACCGCTGTCAGGCCGAGCTCCCTCTCACACGAACTGCCTTATCTGTGAACTTCTCTCGCTCGGGAGGTGTGGGGAGGCGACTCCAGCAGAGGTTGGAGACAAAGCGTTTTTACTGGGGAGGGAGTTGGGGGGCTTTATGTCATGTATGTTGAAATGAGGGTTGGGGGGGAATCGATGTGGAAAAAAAAAAAAAAGAAAAAAAAAGAAACAAAACACCCCACAAACAATTCTTCATCCTTTTCACATAAAACAAGATGAGGGCTCCAGGCAGGCATCTGCTGCAGCGAGAAGGGCAGGGTGCTCGCGGGGGGCTCCCCTGGGCCCTTCTGAAGGGTCCTGTCCTCTCCCAGGCCCTTCTGGAGGGTTCCATCCAAGGTAGGTTGGCCCTGTGGTTCTGATGCCAGCTCTGCCTGCCAGTGTGGAGCCATCCCAGGCATCATGGTGGCCATCAGAAGGGAATCCTGGTGACTTCCCCAGCTCTGTGGCCCTGCCAGGCTGTGTGAAGGCCGCGTCTTGCTCCGCCGTGGCCCGCCAGATCCAGGGGTAGGTGGGCTCGCTGCTGTTTCCCCACTGCCTCAGGCAGTGGAGGAGGTTGGGAGGGGACCCTGGACCCAGTGCTGGTTGCTATTGAACCTGGTACTGGAGCGACTCCCCCCTGCACAGAATATCTACATTAATTTATTTCATGAAGGCATACTATTTATTGTCTGGGGGACTCTTTTCTTCCTAGTTTTAAATTAAATTCCATGTTAAAACAAATATAACACTGACCTCCATCACATAGTTGGTTGCTTGTTGGGTTGTCTGTGTGGGGAGGAGCAGCCGGTTGACCAAAGCGTAGCCTAGGAGCAGGGCCAGCCGCCGAGATTGCCTGTAGGTGCCCCGCGTCGCGTTGGCTGCACGTGCCCCGTGTCGGGGGATCGTGCCAGAGCAGGGAGGATCTGCAGCCACGGGGAGGATGGAGTCCTCTTGTCATGTTAAGGAGCACGTGTGGAAGCCTCCTGTGCTCATTCCCAGTGAGGAGGAGGGCTGTGAGGTGTGCAGAGTTGGGAATGCAGAGTTCCTGCTGGGAAACATCCTTTCCCCGCACAGGGAACGCGCTTGGCCGCACACGTGCGGAGGCCCCAACCCCAGCAGTGCCCGTGCTGGCTGCTTTGCCACGGTGCCAGGGCTCCTCAGGAGAGGCTGTGCTACCCCAGAGCGGCTGGATTTTGTGTGTGTGACTCTGGGGGGGACGCGTTAGGATGGAGACTTGGAATCCAGGTCGCATTGGGGTGTCACCGGGCGGGCGAGGCGCTTGCCTGTGTGGGATGTTCCTGCAGTGGGGCCAGGACCTTGGAGCAGCGGTAGCTTCCTAGGGGACTTCTGTGGCTGGGGAAGCTGTAGCCACTGGTGTTTGCTGGGACCAACTGGGTGTAGGAGAGGGCAGAATATCCCGAGTCCCTGCTCAGAGGGGTGCTGGAAGATGGGGACCTCCCTTCCCGAGAGAGAGAGAGGGTGGGGGGAGTGTGCACGCGTGTGTTACGGAAACATAATAAAACCTGTTCTGGGGCTTTCCTAGTGTCTTTCTCTGTTCAATTGTCTGTCAACCATAACCACGCCGTTCATAGAAGCCTTAGAGCAACAGTTTAGCTATGCAAATTATTTTAATTATTTTTTTAACAAAACAAACATTAAAATAGTGCTTTCTTCTTTAACATATCCTAGGAGTTGAAAACCGAGGGGTTCTGAGCAAACTGCTGGACAACTTGTCTTTGGATGCACCATGGAAATAAAAATCAAACCCCCCCACAAAAGTAACAAAGCAAATTAACTGATGGTGTTCATGCAAGTTTCTCCAAAGACTTGACAGTGCTGCGTCTGTGAGTCATGCCCTCCTGTGCTCTCTGTGTCTGCCTCCCGCACAACCCTGTGACGCTGATTGTATGACGAGCTTGCCCAGATGTCTGTTGCGTCCCCGTGAGCCTGTCCCTTGGCCGGTGGGGTTGGGGAATGGACCTAGGCAAGGGCTTTCCTTGTCGAGAGTAGCGAGCGCTGAGGGCTGCGGGGAGGCCGGGGCGGGAGCAGCCGCAGCCCTGGGACCCTCTCCGAGGAGGGCATTGCTGTGGCTGCCTGCTGGGACGAGGCATGAAGATCCATCTGGGGCCACCGTGGCTCGGGATGCAGTACCTGTGACTGCAAACCCTTTTCTCTGCTCCTTGTCTCACCAGGAGGGCTCCCAGGGCTTCCTGAGCTGCCCCTGGCACATCCCATTGCTGCTCTGAAGTCCTGGGTGTCCCCTGTGGAGCTGCCGTAGGGCGTACGCGTGGTGCCATGAGCCAACTGTTAACGTCCTGGCACCAGGGTGAGGTGTGAAGGTTCTCCCAGCTCCTGCACGGCTGCAGTGGCTCGGAGACTCCTCGCTGCCCTGCGTGCTACACGCAGCGAGGGGCTTTCTCTCGCTGGCAGGCAGCCCCTGCCCTGCACCCCAGTCCCGAGCAGCCCCAGAGCCCTGGCTATGGGGCTTCCGTGGGGCCGGCAGGGACTGGGGCTGCACTCCCATGGGGCTGGGGGAAGGGTTGCCTCCACCCCACAGAAGCTGTGAGACAGTTGGGTCATCCGGGGGCTTCTTGGATCCCTAAACCTCCCCCATGGGAATCCCTTCCCCCCTCATCCGCCCTCCCCAGGCTTTTCTCCTCCTCAGCACGCGGTTCTGCTGCAGAAGGTCCTGTCTCAGTTTTCCTGAGCCTGGAATAGGGGCCCGTTGGTGGCAGGGCTGCGGGTGACGCTGAGGCCAGCGGTGCAGGACTCTCCGCTGCGGGGTGTGAACACTAAGGAAGATTTGTGAGCGCAGCGCCAGGGCCTCGTGTGGGCCGGTTGCCCTCAGCGGTGGCAACCAGCCCTGCCCTGCCCTGCCCTGCGAGCTTTCCGCTCCCGGGAGCGAGGGCTGGGTGCCCTGCGGGACTCGGGGATGCTGGGGGCCGGGGGCTCGTTGCCCCCTGTGCTGGCGCGGCTAGGGGGCTGCTCACAGCCCGTCCACGCAGGATCCGCTGGGCGGGGTGTGAAGGTTCGCACAGAAAGCAAATATTCTGGTGAGCAAAGGGGTTTCCACGGGGCTTCACTAGCAACGATGTGTATTTTGGCTTAATGATGTCAGCAATGGCTGATGCAAGAGTCGCTGTTGGTTTGGGGGCGGCTGCCAGGCCAAGAGGGGCGAGCCCAGCAAATCCTTGCGCGCTGGTGTTGCTCGCCACGCTGGGATGAATTTTGTTAATCCGGTCTTGGAGGGACTTGGGGCAGGGGGGAGGGCTGGGGTGGGGACGGAGGTTGCGAGGGGAACGTAGTGCAGGTAGATGCCAGCGAGGCGATGGCTCCGCGCAGCTCTCGGCCGGCGCTCCCTTCGAGGGGTGACGGGGCAGGGAGGGAGAGCAGCACCCTCTCCGCTCCAGGAACACCCTGCCCGCCGCTGCTTTGTGGCACCCGGCTCGGAGCTGGAGTCTCGGGCAGGTCCACGAGAGCCGGAAGGAATCCATCGCCAAGTCTCATGTCGGGATTTTCTGTTGGTTTGGGGTTCTTTTTTCTTCTTTACCCTTTTTTCACTACCGCCTTAGTCCGTGGCCTGTCTGTTTGTGGTTGGAAAGAGGAGTATCGCTAGCAGGGTGGGTCGGGCGGTTGGCCCCACGCGTGATCACGTGCTTCCCTCTTCTCTGTCGAACAGGGTGTGCTCTCCTGATCTCCCAGAACAGAGACTTTGAACAATTTGTTGTTTATATGATGTATTTATTTTTACTTGTGTTTCATGTCATTTTTTTAAAAAAAAAACAAACAATAAACTGTAAGTTGGTATAACTGCCGCCTGCCGCACGCTCTTCTTGGGAAAATGAAGGTCCGAGCGAAGTGGAGCAGAGCTGGGCTGGGGCGTCTCTGCGAAGCCCAGGGGCCCGCTGGGCAGAGCCGGAGCTCCACGGCAGCTGTGCCGGCTGCCTCCAGCGGCATCTGCGCTCCGGCACCTCCACAGGTGAGACCCACCTGCGGCCTGGTGTCCACCCCTGGAACCCCCAGCACAGGAAGGAGATGGAACTGTTGGGGAGGGGCTTTTGATCAGGGAGTGCAGGGAGAGAACAAGGAGAACAGTTTTAAGCTGGAAGAGGAGAGATTGAGATGAGATCTTGGGAAGAAATGTTCTCCTGTGAGGGTGGGGAGGCCCTGGCCCAGGCTGCCCAGAGCAGGGGTGGCTGCCCCATCCCTGGAGGGGTTCAAGGCCAGGCTGGATGGGGCTTGGAGCCCCTGATCCAGTGGGAGGTGTCCCTGCATGTGTTAGGGAGGTTGGAACTGGATGGGCTTGGAGGTCCCTTCTGACCCAAACCAGTCCATGGTTCCATGACCCCACATAGAGGAGCGAGTTGGGTCCAGGGCAGGGGTGTCCACAACAGGGCCAGACACTGCTGGGTGTTGAGGAACCGTTTGTGAGAGCCGGCTGTTTCCCTTCTCTGTCCTCGTTATTGCTGCTGTTAATGATTGTCCTTACAGGCCAGGGGAAAACAAGGTGAATAAATACTCTGCGGGGCGTAGGTAGCTTTGAGTCTCAGCGAGCCGGTGGGGCTGGGTGCCCTCGCCCCGCCGTGCAGCGGTAGCGGTGAGGGGCAGCTTTGAGGTAGTAACGGCGAGGCGTTTCTGCGCAGAAAGCCGTCTCGGAGCGGACACTCGCGTGTTAGACGTGTCCTGGACAGACCAGGAAAGGAGCTGCCGGTGGCCCCCGCTGCCTCTGCCCCTCAGAGGGGCTGGTGGTGCCTCCGCACCCGGCCGCTTTTGCCGTCCGGGGACGGGTGCTGCCACTGCTGCTGCCAGGCTCTCTGCCGCTGCCTTTCCTGCTGCCGCAGCGCGTTGCAGTAGGCGTCCAGGCTGGTACCCGGTGCCCCCAGCGCCCGCGGGAAGCCCTTGTAGCCGGGGAGCAGGTCGATCCGGGGCCGGGGGCTCTGGTGGGGACCCCCCAGCTCGGCTCCCTTGCTCCGTTTGGCAGGTGGCACCTCCACGGCCTCGTGCCTGACGACGCGCAGGCTGTAGCGGGTGAGGGGCCGCGAGAAGGAGCGCTCCACCGCCCGGCACTCGTAGGTGCCCGCGTCCTCCCTCGCCAGCTGCCGGATCAGCAGCCCCTGCTCCAGCACCGAGAAGCGGCCGCTGTTCCTGACCTGGGGTGGAAGCAGAGGGTCGGGGATCAGTCCTGGGCCACCCAGCCGCCCCTGCGCCCCGTCCCTGTCCCCCTGCGCCCCCCACACCTCGCTCGGGGCCGTCTCCTCGCTGTGCTGCACCAGCCACCGGACGGTCGTCTGGGGGGAGCGCGCCAGGCACTCGAGGAAGGTTGAGTTCTTCTCCACCCCAAAAACGAGCTTCTCCACGGCAGCGGTCCCTGCACGGGGGACGGGGACAGGGTGAGTACGCGGGCAGGGAGGGAGCATTCCGCACGGGGAGGCTGGCACGGGCTCTGTGGGCGCTGGGCACTGGTTCCTCTGCGCCGCCCTCCTGGGCACTGCTGGCACTGGGGCGACTCGGAGGGGCTGGGGCTGGCGCTCACCGTCTGCAGCGTCCTGGCACTGGCTGAGCGGGTCCGATCTCAGCGCGTCCTGGCAGCGGGCACGCCTGCGGGAGAGCACACAGGGCTGTGGGGTGGCACCCGCCCCGCGCTCCGGGACCCTCCGCGGCAGAGCAGCCGGGAGAAGGGGCACCAGGGAGGGTGAGCAGGGGGCTGGGCTGAGAGGCAGAGCCTCCAGGACCACCGGCTTGCCCTCCCCGGCTCCGAATGCCATCCACAGCAGGGCTGGCCCCGGTGGGCGCTCACCTCTTCTCGGTGAGCAGCTGAGGGGCGCAGGTCCTGCCCTCCCAGGTGCAGTAGGGGTCCCTGGCCAGGCAGCAGTCGGTGCAGGTTTTGCCGTAGAGCTCGCAGCGGTACAGGGAGAGCTGGAGCAGCCCCTGGGTGCTGCTCACAAACAGCTCCTGCTGCTCGGGCAAGCACAACAGCGGCACTCAGCACCCCCAGGATGGAGACTGGGGCTCCCCGGGCTCCCCTGAGACAGAGGGAGCTGAGGGCACCTGCCACCCCCTGGCTGCCCGTTCCCTAAGCGCAGAAGCCCTGGGGGCAGCTGCCCTGTGCCCTGTCCCTTGGCTGCTTTAGGAAGCGGCAAGAGGGAGACTCACCCGCTTGGGCGATAACTTCATGTCCAGGATGGGAGAAGGTACCTAGAGGGAAGAGGAGCGAGCTGCAGCGCTGTCGGCCTCCTGGGTGCCCCAGCGGCACCGGGTCCCAGCTCCACCTGCTCCACGCGAGCGCCCTGCTCGGGGCGGGCAGCCCAGACCTGGGCTCAGTATTTGTATTTGGTATTTGATGGGAATGGCTGGACACGATGATCCAATGGGTCTTTTCCAACCTGGTGATTCTATGATTCTACGGTTCAGCTCTCCCAGCTTGGGCTCTGCTGTGCCTTCTCCTTCCTCCTTAGGGACTGGAAGGGGAGCTGGGACGTGGCTCCTGTCCTCCTGCCTCCCCTCTGGGCTAGTGGTCAGGGCAGGTGGGAAGCCGGGACCTTCTGGATGGAGGCTGCAGGGCTGGCAGGCGGGATGCCATGGGCCAGGGGAGGCTGCTCTCCGCACCTTAGTGACGCTGATCTCCTCCAGGCTGATCACCTCGGTGCCTCCGCTCGCCCCACCGGCCAGACCCACCTTCAGGACTCGACCTTCATCTGTGAGGGCAGAGAGAGAAGGTGCTGTCAGGGCCGTTGTGCCGCGCAGGAGCTGTTGGCATCCCTGGAGCCGGGGTGATGCCCACCTGTGCCGAGGAAGAGCACGTCGTAGGTGCGGCTCTCGGTCTCCAGCCTGTGCACCAGCAGCCGCCGCAGCCGGTACGGCTCATTGACCCTCAGCAGCACGGGCCGGCGGCCCTGGGGGTGCACGGGCTCCCACATCAGCTGGTGGGCGCGCACGAAGCTGATCACCTCGTCGGGGAAGTCCTTGGTGGACTGCAGGAGGGGGTCGTAGGTCTCGCTGGGGCACTGCGGGCAAGGCCGTGGGCTGCGTCAGGGCCAGCCCAGCGCGTCCCGCTGCCCCCAGCCTCGCCCGCAGCCCTTACCGTGCCGGGACGGGGGTAGGGGACGCGGCCCTTGTATTCCACCCAGCGGTAGTCGAATCCCTCCTTGTGGGCGAAGGGGCCGCTGAAGGCAGCTCTCACGGCAGCCATGGAGTAAACGCAGACGGCAGAGCCGCTGAACACACCGCTGCGGGGGAGCAGGGGCTGTCAGCGTCCCTGCTGCCCCACGGGCGAGGGGCACACGCTCACCCGCACCCCTGAGCCCACGCTCAGTTCCACCAGCCAAGGATTCCGGCACCTGCAGGTGACCACGGGCTGTGCCGATGCCGGAGCTGGGGGCTTGGCACGGGGGCTGTGGGGCAGCAGCAAGAAAGGAGCGAGGCAGCTGGTGGCCCTTCCTCTGGAAAGGCTGGAAAAGCTGCCTGGAGGAGAAGGACCTGGGGGTGTTGGTTGACAGCAACTGAACATGAGCCAGCAGTGGCCCAGGTGGCCAAGAAGGCCAATGGCATCTTGGCTTGGATCAGAAACGGCGTGACCAGCAGGGCCAGGGAGGTTCTTCTCCCTCTGGACTTGGCACTGGTGAGACCGCTCCTCGAATCCTGTGTTCAGTTCTGGGCCCCTCACCACAAGAAGGATGTTGAGGCTCTGGAGCGAGTCCAGAGAAGAGCAACGAAGCTGGGGAAGGGGCTGGAGAACAAGAGGAGCGGCTGAGAGAGCTGGGGGTGTTTAGCCTGGAGAAGAGGAGGCTGAGGGGAGACCTCATTGCTCTCTCCAACTACCTGAGAGGAGGTTGTGGAGAGGAGGGAGCTGGGCTCTTCTCCCAAGGGACAGGGAACAGGACGAGAGGGAATGGCCTCAAGCTCCACCAGGGGAGGGTCAGGCTGGACATCAGGAAAACATTTTTCCCGGAAAGGGTCATTGGTCCCTGTCCGAGGCTGCCCAGGGACGGGGTTGAGTCCCCTTCCCTGGAGGGGTTTAAGGGCCGGGTGGACGAGGTGCTGAGGGACGTGGTTTAGTGATTGATGGGAATGGTTGGACTCGATGATCCGATGGGTCTTTTCCAAGCTGGCGATTCTCTGATTCTATGATTCCCTGGCAGGGCTCCTCGGGGGCAGCACGGCTGAGGAGCTGGGGCTGCACCAGCGCAGGGACCAGCAGCGCTGAGCTCACCTCGACACTGTGAAGAGCCCGAAGACCAGGGGGTTCTGGGGATCCCGGGTGCGCAGGAGGAAAACATCCTCTGCAAAGAGAGAGGTGGAGGTGAGGCAACCAGGAGTGTCCAGGCAGGAGCTGCCTGCAGGCATAAAGATTCCAGTATTGCTTGTATGCCGGGGCAAGCGGACGCTTGCCCCGGCATACAAGCAATACTGGAATCTTTATGTCCGCAGGTGCCATCCGCCGAGCGCGCTGTGCACTCACCGAGCTGGTCGAAGTGGGTCTCGGTGCCCTGGGGTCCAGGGATGGAGCACACCAGTCGGGCCTTGAGGAACGTGCTCCAGCGGTTGATGAGGCTGCGCTTCCCTCCGACGTCGTTCTGCCGGGCACGGAGAGCTGGGCTCGACCCAAGGTCTCCAAGCCTTCCCCGACCCCTGAGCCCTCGGCTGCGTGGTGGGAGCGTGGAGACAACCCTACGCCTTGCGCTGGCCCCGGTTTGATCCAGAGGAGGTAAAATCCCAGCTGGAGGGACACCCAGCCATGGCACGGTGGCCTTCGGTGACTCACCTTGCAGACCCGAGCCACCCTGGCGTGGATGTGCCGCCTCTCCCACTGCCCGGCGTCCGTGGCCGTCTCACGGAAGAAGATGTAGACCTTGTCATCGTGAGGATTGTAGGTGTCGGGGACAGTGTAGGCGCTGACAAACACAGGCTCTGCGGAGGGCAGGAGCGGCATAACGTGAGCCTGTGTCCTGCTCTGACCCTGACCTCATCCCTAGGGGGGTTTAAAAGACGGGTGGATGAAGTGCTTAGGGATGCGACTTAGTAATGGACAGGTATGGTTGGGCTTGATGATCTCAAAGGTCTTTTCCAACCCAGTGGTTCTATGATTCTATTTCCCTAGGAAGCTTGTGGGAGCAGCGTGAGGCCCTGAGAGCGCGCAAGGTGCCCCGTGGAGACCCCAGAGCCCTACTCCTGGTGCTGCAGGGTGCATGTTGGAGCATGGGTTCCATCAGAGGCTTCATCAGTGCTCCCCACAGAGACCAGAGGGGCCAGAGCTCAGTGGTCTGGCCCCAGCCTCTCCTCAGAAAGCAAGAGAGCCCCCCTCCAAGTCCCACAGGTGCCCTGCTCCTACCGTGTAGCCAGTGGTCCTGGTTCTGCTCGGTGCGGATGTAGCTCTGCTCGGCCCCGTGGACCCAGGTCCGGAAGAAGGCAGCACTGCTGCCCATGAAGTCGCTGGAGGTGCCTGAATAGAGCTCCCCATCTGTGGGGCCAGAGGGGGTGTGGGTGGGCTGCGTACCCTGGCAGGAGGCTCCTGTGTCCTCGGAGGCTCAGGGAGGGTAAAGAGGCTCGATTTGGCTAGGAGCCTCCTGCACACCCATGGCCCAGGCTCCACCACTGCCCCCTCCCAGCAATCCCTCCCCTCCCAGCATGACCCCCCGCTCCCTCTTACCAACGAGGAGTCCCGTGAAGGGTTCGTGGGGGCTGTATGGGCACCGTCCTCGCCCCGATTCCAAGGAGTGGGACACCAGCCGCATGGTGGGGGCGCCGGGACCCTGCCAGAGCCAAGGGAGACGTCAGCCCAGGGTGGGGCTGGAGCGAGCTGGGCACGTGAAGGTAAGTGGGAAGGGGTGCTCGGCTTTGCAGGGAGCAGATTCCTCGAGGGGGCTGCCAGCACCCGTCCCCGTCCCCACGGGGCACCCGGGCACTGCCGAGCCAGGGCTGCATCTCACTGTGCGCAGCAAGGCACACGGGTGCCACCCTCCCCAGGCACCGGGGCTCCCTGTGCCCCGCTCGCTGCAGGGGGGTCTGGGCACCTTCCGCAACGGGGACGTGGCTGGGCAGGGAGCTCCTCACCTTCCCTCTGGCTCCCAGCTGGATGAAGGCACAGACGGGCTGGTAGGAGCCCGTCCCGCAGGCGAACACGTGGGTCCTGTTGAAGGGCTGGAGGAGTCGGATGAAGTTGGCGCACTCCGTCTGCTCAGGGGAGAGTTTGTCAGGGGGCTGGGACCCCGGCACGTCCGCTGGGGATGCGGGAGCCCGGCCAGCCCTGCGCTGGCAGTGACAAGCTGAGCTTCCCCCAGCCTGGCCCAGCGCCCTCAGCTCAGGGAGACCCCAAAGCTCCCTTTGGGGGTGACGTGGGTGTTTAACACCCATGGTTAACTGCAGCGGCCACGAGCCGGGGGCTGCCAGCCCTGCTTACCTCCGGGTTCTTCCCCGCCAGCTGGCAATGCTCCACCTGCTCCCTGGACGCCGGCCAGAAAATCTGCAACACAGAGACCCCAACAGTGCCGCCCCCGCTCCCCTTCATCCACCTGGGTCGGAGACCCCAACAGTGCCGCCCCCGCTCCCCTTCATCCAGCTGGGTGGGCGCGAGCCGGTGGGAAAGGGCTCAGTGGAAAGGTGCTGCGAGGCTCGGGTGAGGCCGCGGGGCAGCTCTGGCACCCCTGGGGTCATCAGAGCCCGGCCGAGCCTGCCGAAAGGGCTCGGAGGAGGCTGGTGTGGGGACGGAGCCCGGGTTGGCCGCGGCACGCTCGCCTGGACCCTGGCCCGTGGGAGCGCGGGGCGGCAGCGCCTTCCTGGGTTTGGCTGCTGTGGGGCTGCGCACCCTGCCAGCAGGATGTCTTGGATTGACATTAGCGGGCTGGGTGCCGCGGTTCTGGCTCTCCCAGCAGCAGGGCGAGGTGTGACAGCCCAGCTCAGGGCACTGCCCTTCCACCCGTGGTCCACCCAGGTCTCCTCTCCGTCCCTCCCTGGCGTCAGCCTGTCCCCGCGGGCTCAGCGCCGCCAGGGATGGGTTGGCCCCTCTGATTGAGACATCCTGGTGTAAATGTGTCCCTGGTGAGGGCACCGCAGCCCGGCTGGGAGCGCATCCACCTCCACGCCCCGGCACGGGAACAAGGAGCGGCTGCCAGGGAGGAAGCGGCCGGCATGGCCAGGGTCGCGCTCACACCCTCCTCCAGCACCCACCTTCTCGGGCTCCCTGCTGGGGTGGTCCAGGTGGAGCAGGAAGATGTGGTTTTTGGCTCCCACCATCAGCCAGGCCCTGTCTTCATCCACCAGGAGTGCCTGGAAGCCCAGTCCCTCCCCTGAGGCCAGCAGCAGGCGAGAGCTGTTGGATTTCAGCAGGTCTGAGGAGCATAAGGTGGGAGAAAGAGAAAAGCATCCCTGAGTGACAGAGGCCCCTGAGCTCCGGCACAGCTCCAGCAACCCACCTGCCCCAGGGGAACACAACCTCCCTGCAGCTGCCTTAGCAGAAAACCAGCACCCTCGGTGCCCCGAAGCTCCATGAAGCCTCCTCGCAGGAGGCAACCAGGAGGAAACCTGAGTTACAAAGAGGAGACCTGCCCTGCCCTTGTCCCGGGTGTTTGCAGGATGGTGCAGGAGCCCAGCTCCTTCAGAGGAGCTCTTGGAGCCCCAGAGCACCCTGAAACCACAGGGAGAGGGCTGACAACACAGGAGACTCGCTTCTCGTAACTCCCAGCATGTTCTCCCTGGGATTCACATTGGGAGAGTTTATAGAAAAAAGGTTTTGACTGCTCTGGGGTGAAACATCTCTCCAAGGAAAGGCTGGATGACACCACAGCCGCCAGAGCCCAGCCTGGACCCCTCTCCTCTACCTGGCCCTAAGCTTTTTCTGCAGGCTGCAGGCTTCCCCACACACACCGGGCTGGGCAAGCACATCAGTGCCCTGGGACAGACAGACAGACAGATGGATGGTCCCTGGCCGGAGGAGCTTGGAACAGACGTCCCCATCTGTGTCCCAGATGCTGCTCTGACCCTGCAGCCACCACCCCATAATTTCTCCCGCTACGTCCTGAGCCACAGCCTAACCCCAACATTAAACTGCCCCAGGGAAAGGATTTTTAAGAGCCTTTGGCAGTGTCGGAGGGCAGAGCCGCCTTGCGAGGGGCAGGCGCGCCAGGGCCGCACGAGAGCCTCTGCTGCTCAGGCTGCTGCTCCCTGGGGCGCCCGCCGGCCCCTCCAGCGCCGTGGCAGCTGTCTGGGCGTGCGAGAGGGACAATGAGCTCTTGTATCTCGGTTAACCACTCCTGAAACAACATCCCCCGGCCCACATCGGTGTGTGATGTGCAGCGCCAGGTTTGGGGGCGGCTGCGGGCGAGCGTGGCCGGGGTCGGACACGGGGCTGCAGCAGCTGCCGCGCCGGCCAGTGCCCGCTCCCAGGGCTCAAGGCAGAAAACACCAGCTCTGAGGTGGCCTGAGAGCTCCTAGAAATCAGAACACATCGCTTTCCTCTTCAAAGGTGGTGGGATCCGGCTCGTGGAGGCTGGATCCGGGTGCAAGGCTGGGTTGGAGTGCAAGGCTGCTCTTGGCTCTGGTGCCGCGCAGGGAAAGGTGCCTTGGAAAGGGGAGATGATGGAGACGGGGCGAGACTGGAGGGAGGTGGTGGCTGATCTGTAAAGCCCAGGTTGAGAAATTACCCCAAATCCTGTGGGTGAGAGCAGAGTGTCGGGGGAAGCCGTCGGGGGGCTGGTGCTGGCCAGTGCGGCTGGAGCGCGGGCGGACGTGCGGCCCCGGGGCAGGTGGGGCGGACGTGGGCACGGGCACGATCCCTTCAAAGGGGACCGGCTGACCCGGGAGGTTGCGTCTCTCTTCCTTCCGCCCCGTTTCCAGGGCAGAGGGCGAGCGGGGCCAGTGCCTGAGAGCTGGAAATGCCACTGACGTCGCTCGTCCCTGCGTGGGAAGGAGCTGCTGGGCCACAGGCAGCAGGCAAGGGTCCCTGCCCGGATCCACACTGACGCAGCCGGGCTCGCTCCCAGCTAGAGTTTCCTTCTCCCTTTCCTCTCGGGTCAGAGCTGCAGCGACTGGGACACAAATGCCCCTCTCCCAGCTGTATCACAGAGATCCTGGCCCTCCTCCTGCTCCCACAAACCTGTGCACAGCATCAGTTCGCTCCCCACTATCCCTCGGGACTCCACGCGGCAGATTTCCAAGCTACTTCCCACCAGCTGAATGGGATTAACAGCTGAATTCCTGTCCCTGCCCGTTGGCCATTGTCCCCGCTGGGTCCCCCGCAGGCTGCTGTGCGTTGCCCACCCTCCTGTGCCTGCCAGCGCTCCCAGGACCTGCCTCTCCTGGCTCTCCAGGAGGAAACATCAGGCAGGGCACCAGGGAGTTCACTTGGGGTGAGAGGGAAGGTCAAAAGGTTCATCCAATACGTGGCTGTGATTAAGCGGAGTGGGGACAAGGCTGGTCCCAGGGAACATCACTCTCTGACCTGCCTGCTCCGTGTCTGAGGACAAGGTCGGTTGGGATGGTGGAGGAGCCCTCCCTGCTGTGCAAGGACGCAGGGACAATGCCCTGTCCTACAGGAGCACCGCGAGCCGTACGGAAGCATCAGCGACCCTGCAGCTCGGCTTCACTCCCTCACCAAGGGCACATCAAGTGCTGTGGGTCCAGATCCCGCTGCGCACAAACCAGCCTCTTCTTGCCTCCAGGTCAGCACTTCACGCAGGGCGTTTGATGCAAACCTCGAGGCAGGGAGCCAGGCGGGCTCCGCAGCAGCTGCACAGCAGCGAAACTGGTGGGTGAACCCAGAGAAACATCCTCTCCTTTGCGTTCATTATCTCCCAAGGCCACGGTGTTTTTCTTTATTGTCAAGCCCGCCGCAGCCGCCTTGCCCCATCCATCATCACCGCCCGCTCCTCGGCCGCAGCGTCCTCCGCGCAGGGCGACCCTGGGCTTCCCGGGGCCAGAGCCCGGCTGTGCCGCGGGGCTGTCCTCGCCCCTTCCCCCAGGCAGCACAGACCACGGCACAGCCCTGCAGCCTGGCGTTAAATCAGCCCCTCGCTGCCGTCGGCCGCTGAGAGACGTGCCAGTGCCGCTTTTGGTGCTGATAAGCAGCCGCCCAGCAGCCTCCCGCGCTTGAGCACTTGCTGCTTGGCTTCTGGCTCCTGGCTGCAGATCAAAGGCTGGCAGAAGAGCCGTGTGCCAGCTCCTAGCCGTGCCTGCCCCGTTTAGGGCACCAGAGGAGCAGCCGGCGTGCTGTGGCTTCGCTTCGCTGCTGTGTGGGCTCAGAAGCCAGAGTGGCTCTGCCCAGGGCTGACCCAGCCTGACCCAGCGTAGCCCGGGGCTCGCTTGGCCACAATGGCCAGCGAGCCATTATCAACCTCCTCCTTGGCCGGGCAGGAGCCTCTGCGGCTGCTCCTGGCCCCGTGCCCTCTGCCCCATCCTTCCTTTGCTCTCCCAGCCTTCGGTGCTGTCATTTCCTTCTCACAAACCTGCTTGCATCTTCTCCCTGGGCTCTGCCTGCCTCCCCCATGCTGGGAGCTGAGCGCGAGGCTGATCCCATAGATGGACTCTCAAAGGCCTCCTGTTATTCTTTCTTTCCGAGGGGTTTTTAAACCTAAACTTCTCGAGGCATTGTGTCCTTGAACCTGCCCCTTGCTGTCCGTGAGTCACATCCCTTCCATTGTTCGCGCGTTCCTTGAGCCCTCCAGATGCTGGGAGCTTCCTCTTCTGCCTCTGCCCAGCACTCGAGGGCTTTGGCATGTCTGGCCCCAGCTCACTGCAAGACTTTGAAGTCAGCGCCCCAGCCGCCTGGCTCTGCCTCCTCTGGCTCCAAGGAAAACCAGACCCTGGACTGTCCCTCCACGCTGGGCTATCAGTGGGGATCATCTCCCCACAGGGATACCCTGCATCCCTGCGAGGTCCAGCATCTCCCACATCACTGGTGGCCACTGCCTGGAGAGCAGCTTCTCAGGGTGATGGGGCAGGCCAAGATCTCTGGGTGCGATGCCTGTGGGAAAGCTACACTGCCTCGTCCCCGACTGCCGCAGCCAGAGCAGCACCAGGGACGTGCTGAGCTGTCTGTCCTTCAAAGAAACTTGCCCTCTTTCAACAGGAGAAGCTGAAATTAGGAAAATTGGCCAAGTCCATGTTGCAGGTCCATGACAGGGTGACCAGCTGCCTCTGCCCTAACTTCCGAGGCCATTGCCCCGCAGAGACTCTTCCCGTTTCTGCACCTCTCTGCTGGGCTGCGCACTGCGCTGCCTGTCAGTCTGCTACTCCTGCATCTTCAGGTCACTGAAAGCAGCCCACAACCTCTGCATAAGGTACAAGAAGAGCAAACTGGGCCTCCCCCAAACAGCTCATCATCTAAACAGACAAGACAGATGCAGGGGGAAGGGTGAAGCGTGGCAGGGAAATGATCTGCACTGTGGATCAGTCTGACCTGGGCAGGGAAGGAGGGGTAAGGGCAGAAGGGCTGAGCTGGGGCAGGGCTGCGCTGGTGGAGGCAGGGGAAGGGCCAGTATCACCACCCAGGGTCAGCGTCCCCATTCTCCTGGGGCTGCCCAGCTCAGCTCCAGCCTGGGCTACATCATAAGATGCTCAGAGTGAGCCTGAGCAGAAGGAGAAATCCCTTCTGCCTCAGCCCTGCTCAGTGCCCTTCTCTGATGCCACCAGCATCAGTGCAGAATCCCCACGTGCTGTGCTTGGAGAAACATCTCAGGGGCCCGTCCTGGGGAGACGCAGACACAACTTTGCTCCTTGGCTGCAAGGATGCTCTCCCAGCCCTCCCAAGGAAATCCAGCCAGACATCCCCCTTACCTCTGTAGGCGAGACGAAGGCGCGGAGCGTGCTGCTTCCATGCCGTGCTGGTGCCCAGCTGCTGCAGGAGGAGGCACAGGAGGAGGGTGGCGAGGGGCAGCCTGCGGCCAGGGGCAACGCGCATCCTGGTTCTTGGTACGTGTAGAAGAGGCAGCTCGTCCTCACAGCACCACGCTCCAGCGCCGAGATGTCACCTCCGCCACGAGCTGCAAGCACAGAACGGGGGAGGCTGCACCACAGTGGGCTGTGTGCAGATCAGGACCCTCGTCCCACCATCCCCTGGATGGAAGAAGAAGTACTTGAGGCACCACAAGCAATGGCTCAGGAGACCTGCTTGTCCCCGAGAAGATGTAGCTGGCAGAGAGGAGTCACCCAGAGCCAGTGGCCAGCCCTCCGCACGCCCACAGCGCCCAAAGCTCGGCACAGGCTGCGGACCTTGCAGCTCCCGCTGCAAGCGCCTGGTCAGGGTTTATCTGAGCAGAGCACTCGCAGGCTGCAGAGACCAGAGCCCAACCCTCCCTGGGGAGCGACGACGGAGACAAGCCCTGCCTTGAGGAGCTGGTGCAGCCCAAAGCAGGCAGGCTGGGAGAGAAAGCAGGGGCCCAGGGAGGCAGGCGTCTCGCTGGCCAGGCTGTCCCTGCAGCCTCCGGTCATTGACCGTTTGGGTAGGATGAGGAGGGACTAAGGACCTGCTAGCAGGCAGTGCTCCCCTTGCTTCCCCCAGACACCCTCCCAGCAAGCAGAGATGACGAGTGGTTTTCCAGTACTGGGGATGCTCCAGGGACTCCATCTCTTCCCTGCCCTCTGCCACCGTCTCCCAGACCCGTCCTGCTGCTGAGGTGCAGCCGTGCCCTGAGCGACTGCCGTTATCCCAGGGCTCATCACAAGGACACGCCTGGGGTCTGACAAAGAGTTTTTTCCTTGCCAACACGCATTCGGTTGCTGGAGGACTTGGGAAAACGCTGGCCTCTAATTGCAGCCTTCTATAAATGCAGCAGGGCCCGTGCGAGGCTTAACTTCGGGCTAAGGAACCTTTCATGACCTGGAGCTCCTGGGGACGCCAGGGTGGGTCGGGATGCTGCAGATGGCAGGCAGGGCACCGCTCCTGCCTCCAGGACACGTTCGTGCGTGGCCGTAGGGTGAGCTTTAGGTGAGCTTCAGCGATGCTTTACACGCCTGCAGCAGGGGACGGGGCGGTGGGGCGGGTGTGCGTGAGCTCATGGACAGCTCTGCTCTAGCACCGCTCCATCCCTTCACTTCTACCAATTCCCTCTCTCCAAAAACCCAGGGCAGGGCTGGAGTCTCCATCCCTGGAGGGGTTCACAAAGTGTGGGGCTGTGGCCCCGGGGACGCGGTTTATCAGGCATGGTTGGGTTGGACTGGATGAGCTGAGAGGGCTTTTCCAACCTCAATAATTCCCTGATTATGATTCACCTGGGGACACCAAAGGCAGGTGTGAGGAGCTGCAGCCACACACGGGAGGAACCCGGAGCCCTGGCAGAGCTGGGTGCAGGTACAGAAAAGGTGAGGATCGTGCTGGAGGGATTTAAAGTGGGCAAGGAAAGAAAGAATTCTCGGAGGATTGCTTACAGGAAGAGGGATTTCCAGTAGGTATTATTCTTTCCGCAAGCCTTTGCCCAGGCAGCAGCGAGGGGTCGGCACGGCTGCCTCTGGACACACATCCAGCCACACGGACAAAGCCCCAGGAGCAGCTCCCAGACCCGGCTGTGCCCGCGGCACCTGCGCGAGGCCACCCCTCGCTGTGCCAGCCGGAGCGGGGACATGGGGACACGCGGCGAGGACACAGCCCCTGCCCAGAAACCTCTGCCCCAACCTGCCTGGAGGTGAAGAGCTGAGCAGAGGCAGAGTTTACACTGGGAGGGTGTCTAGTGGATGGAAACAAGCTGCCGATGATGAATCCAGGGTTAAATTAAACACTCACGACAGCTTTAAATAATCAACTGGCCCGAGCTGCAACTATTTCTATCTCAGTTTGGAGAGGGAAGTGCTGATGAGGGCAGGCTGCTGGCAGAGGGGTGTCTGGGGGTTAGGGAAGAAGGATTTCACACATCGGGGACCGTGGGGGCCTGAGGAGGCGGCTGTGGGTGTTTGCAGCCCTGTCCCGGGGGTGGCAGCCACCAGGAATGCCTCACAGTACGTGGCACGGGTGGGGACGCCGCGGTGCTGGGCTGACGCTGTCCCAGTGTTCCCGCGATGCCCAGTGCCCCCGTCCCTGCCCTCCTCCCCTCCCACCTGGGCTCCCATCTAGAGCCGCCCTTCCACGACACGGCACTGAATTTATCCTTTGGAGACCGAGTCCCCTGGAAGGTCTTGCCAGAGACTGAGCAGCACAGGGGAAAGACAAATCCCTCCTGTTGGAGATTGTGGGGATGGGGAGGAATTGCTCACCCGTGAAAGCACTGATTCCCTCCCAGCAACTCCTATTTGCTGAGATGCCACAAACAGTGTAATAAAGCCCAAACTTCAGAGGGGGAAGGGCCCTGGCAGGGGATTTATCAGGCTATGGATTCTCTCCCAAGAGGGAAGAGCGTGCTGAACTCGAGTTCCTCGGCGATCTTGCAGGGCTATCAGCAGCCTCCTGCCCAGCACAGCCCGCCATGTGCTCCACCGCTCTCACAGGACCCGATTGTGTCCCAGCTAATCCTCACCCGCCTCTGCAGCCTCCTGCTTCTTGGGTTACACTGCAGGGCTGGCCAGGCCACGGGCAGGGGCCAACACTGGCCCCCGGCAGCTGGGGGACCCCAGGGACAGGAGCCAAGGGGAGGAGACGGACTGCACGCCGCTGTCGGCCTGAGGTGGGATGGAACGGCTGAGTGGAACTTTGCCCCGGCTAAGAAACGGGGGCAAAGCCAGGCCAGGAGGTCCAGCAGGCTGGACAGCAGTGCCCCCCATCAGGGAGTCCTCTCCTCTCCTGCGCCGTCCCACGGCTCAGCCCGTGTGCCCGTCCCTGCGGGCACCTCTGCGTGGTGCTGGTGCTCACGCCGGTTTGTGCCGTGGGAAGGGGGCACCCGGCGTGCAGGGGCGAGCGCAGCTGAGCTGTGGGTGGTGACCCTCAGCGTGCCCCCCTGCCCGTGGCTCCCCCTCTCCCTAAAGTGCTGCCGGCCCCGCTGCTGCCCATGGGGGCACAGGAGCCCTCCCGGCTCAGCCCGGGGTGCGGGTTGCTCCCCTCCATCCCGGGCAGGATGATGGATGCTCCAGCAGCTGGAGGGAGAAGCAGCTGTCGCCCTTCTTTAATGGGGAGGACACTGACACCAAGGTGGCCCGTCAGCTCCCTCCCTGCCTTCCCCAGGGCAGGACCAGTGCTGGGAACCCCCGAGATGCTGAGCTGTGGGATGGAGACAGAGGTACGGGATGCTCCCGCAGCACAGCCCCAGGGCTGGGACCCAGATCCAGCTCCAGAGCTCAGGTGACATCAGGACACCGCGCTGGGCAAGGTGTCAGTCAGTCCCTCAGAAATATAAGTGACACGTGCCCAGCAGTGAACATCCCACAGGGCCCCAGAAGCAGAGGGGAGTGGATTTTGGAGGGTTTAACAGAGAGCTTGTTCAGCTGGAGAAGGTCTGAGCTTGGTCGAGCTTTGCCTTCATCATTTCTCTGCCACCAGGCTCCCTGCCAGCCCTGACATCTCTCGACAGTCGCAGGACTCTGCTCACACTCCGGCTCCCTCCTTTCCGAACCAGCGCTGCGCTTCCCCTCCTCTCTTCACAGCTGGTTTGTCAGCATCCCCAGCACAGCCCATGCTCAGGTCCTGCCGAGCCTCGCGGTTCTGCCCTGGCCAGAGCTCCTGGCAGGGATGAACCACACCGGGACCAGCTGGCAGTGGCACGGGGGCAGGTTTGGAAAAAGGCTGAGCTCCTCCCGGAACAAAGCAGAGGGTCGGGGAGGTGGAACAAGAGCAGAGCAATCGTCTCAGCAGCCCTACAGCCCATCCCAGGGTTGACTTGGTGCGTTGAACTCCAGAGTAAGCTGGTGTGTTAAAATCTGGATTGATTTGGCACAGTAGCCTCCCAACCTGGCTCCCAAGGTTCCTTTGGGAAGGGGTTTGCCACCCGCTGTTGTTGTGTTAAAGTGCCCAAATAAAGCAGCAAAGAGGTTCTGTGCTGCCAGGGCAGCTCCCAAAGCCACAGGGTCCCCAGAGGCAGCATCACATTCCTCAGAGCCACTGATACCCACTGTGGGACAAACCCGCCCTCGTCACCTGTCTGCCACATGGCCTGACATCCAATACAGCCCTCGGCTCGGGAGCTGGGGGCTGCGGGAATCACGCGCGTGCTAAAACCTGGCAGGGGCTGCAGGGCAGGAGTCAGCATGGACCGAGCCAGGGCTGCGTTTTCTAAAGCTTCTTGCCCCAGGCTGGCTGGGGAGAGGGGCTGGTGACAGCTCACCAGCTCTGGGTCACCAGCTCCAACCCAACAGGCTCAGCCATCGCCGACTGTCACAGCTGCTGCTCCCGAGAAGAGGAGATGGGCTCACGGTCCTGGTGTCCCTCTGAAGCGCCCCAGCAGGGAGCCAAGGGAGACAGCTCCATGCCTGGGGGACCTCACGGGAGAAACAGCGCTGGGGAGCGGAGAAGCATCCCTAGACAGGCAAGTTGCTGCCTTCTCCAGCGCTCCCAAGCCAGAGCCCATGGCCCCATAAACTCCTGGGTCTCTTTGCAGCAAACCCGCTCAATCCATAACATGCATTTTCATCACTCTCAGCGTGGCTATTGCTCCCCAGCTCCAGACCTATGGGGCAGGGATGCTCGGCCCCTCTCTGAGAGCTGCTGGCCTCTCTGCTCTAAATCCTGGGGTGCTCTGGCTGTGAGAACCTGCTCTGCCCCACCGCCCCGGCTCACCCGCTTGGCCACAGCTGCCACCTGTGCTGCCGGGGCCTCTCGCTGCTCCCCTCACACTCAAAAGCTGCTCAGTGTTGTCTTAGCATCACTGGGAGCCCTGCTCCCTGCTCGCCCCGTCCCGCTGCACTAATTGGAACAGGCGTGGGGGGCTTCGTCAGGGGAAGGATTTTAATGAGCTGGAGGCTGCCTACGCTCTTATCTGCTGCTTCTCAGAGCCTCTTGGCCAGGCTCCTGGGTCACTACAGCCCGGACTGTGGGGTGAGCTCGCCGGCTCACAAGCCTCTGACCCCGCAGAGCCCCGATAGCCTCCTCGGAGGCTCAGCCCAGCAGCTCTGCCTGGCAAAGGGGCTTGGCCAGAGCCAGGCAGGGTGTTTCTGAGGATCAGCAGCTGGCAGAGGCGCTGCGGATGCCCTCCAGGCCCTTCACCCCAGCCGGCTGCTCTTTCCTCCTCCCCCAGGAGACACCAGGTCAGCTCCAGGCGGAGCTGAAGGTGAAGGCACATCTGTCAGGGGCTGCTGGACGTCTGCCGCGGCTTTGGGGTGAGGGGAGCCAGGGCAACAGCCACAGCAGCACACAGTAAGGCAGGCAGCTCTCCTTTCACAATCCTTTAACCGGCTGCCTCAAACAGAGCTAACCCAGCCCGGCAGATGGTCACAAGTGGAGTTGCCTCCTCACCACGTGGATCCCTGTGCCAGGGTGCTCAGCCGGCCTGCGCAGCCCAGAAGCAACCACCGCTGCTCCCAGAACACATCCTCATCCTTCCTTTTCAACTCCTATTTCATGCAGTTCTCCATGTAGAGGGACCAACAGGGTGAGGGAGGGGATTCTGCCCCTCTACTGAGACCCTACCTGGAGCCCTGTGTCCAGTTCTGGAGTCTTCAGCACTGGAAAAAACAGGAGGTTTTGGAGCGAGTCCAGAGGAGGCCACAGAGATGATCTGAGGGTTGGAGCACCTCCCATACAAGGGGTGCAACTGGATTCCCATGTGGAGCTGAGGCTCACATGGACCAAGCGACCTACCTATGGCCCAGAAAAGGCAGGGACAGACCCTGAGTGTCCCGTCTCCCTCCAAAGAGCAGCTCATCCTCCTACAGAGCAGCCCAGCCCATCGGCTGCCCCTACCACGGCCCATGCACACGTGCACATGGAGCTCCAGCACGCAGGTGGAAGCACCCACTGTGGGAAGACCGGCTCCTCTCTCAGTGGACAATGGACAGATTGAAACTGAAACCCTCTTTTTTTCTTTTTTTTTTTGCCAATTACCAAGTGGTCGGGACAAATAATTAGCTGACATCAGTGGCCTCCTCCTGGAAAACGGGAAAGTAAACCTGAGTGCAGCGGTGGGAGAAGCGGGGCAGCTCCTGTGCACAATACGTGGCCGCTCGCCAGCGCGTGACACAAGAACAATAACCCCCAGGGCCGGTGAAGGGCATTGTTTTAGGGAGACCGAGCCCCGGGCAGGCTCCTGAGTCAACTGGGGTGACGTTCACCGGAGCCGAGCCCCGTGCCCTCGCGCTGCTGCGATTGAGCTGTGCCGGCCCGGGGCGTGCGAGTGTCCCTGCGGGAACCCGGGGCCATAGAATCATAGAATAACCAGGTTGGAAGAGACCCACAGGATCATCGAGTCCAACCAACTCCGAGCACGGAGATGGCAGCAGCCACACATCCTGCAGTGCCCGCATCGGGGACTCATAAAGCCTTATCTCTGCCAGGAATACGGAATGTGCCCTCTGGGGTGCCAGGAAATCCATCACGCCTTGACATCCAGGTAGATGCTGGATTTCACAGCTGGGATTTTGGTGCTTTCAACACCAGATTTGGAACTGCAGCCGCGAGTGCCTCTAAAGCCCTAATTAGCCCACGGTGGCGAAGGCGCCTCTCTCTGTATCCCAGCTGCAGCAGGGATAGACCGAACCTGGAGGAAGAGGCAGCTCCAAGAGCCTGGGGACCAAAGTTTACAATAAATCTTCATCCTTGCTGTAAGCAGCCCCTGGGAGGGGGTCACAGGAGCACAGCAGAGAGAGACGCAGCCAGAAACCCTGAGAACATCCTCCAGCCCTGCTGGCTCAAGGCTTGGCAAGGAGCATCACTAGCAGTGAGCCCAGCCGAGGACCCCACACTCGGCTCCCGCTCCCTCTGCTTGAGCTCGGTGCTGCTCAGCTGCCTCGCAGCCTGGCATCACCTCTAACCCAGCCCTGCAGCCTGGCATCACCTCTAACCCCACCAGCCGGTATGGCTCAGCCCGCGGCATCCCCTCTCCAGCCTCCACGCACGAGCGCATCGGTATTTGGGAGAATAACTTACATCCTTGGGGGTTTCCTGTTTAAATCTCAACCTAAAGAACCAGAGCGAACGATCCCTGCCTCACATCCTTGTGGAATTCAGCGAGATTAGATTATGGATGAATTCTTCCCATATTTCTTATAGAGCTGATATCTCTGCCCTGGCTTTCCAATCAACTTCCCCATCCCCAGCTCATAAATCACAAGGATGTTTGTGGCTCTGTCGTTTCCAAGACCGTTAACTCTGCAGGAGAAATCCATCTGTTACAGCGACCCGGCGTGTCGAGCCCGTGACCTGTCGGGGCTGCCCCCGTCCCTCTGGGCTGGGACACGCTCCGCTTGGCCAGGAGAAAGCTCTCCGTGCGGGTCGCGTGGCCGGCGTGTGTGCGGGATCGCTGCAGCCACCCCTCTCCTACAGCACTTGTCCCTCTTCCCTTGGGTGCGCAGCTACATCCAAAACTGCTGGTTTCCAGCTTAGAAATCCCACGCTGGTTCTCAGCAGCCAGATTAACACAGTGATGCCTTATGGGCAATAAGGTGCTTAACCGAACTCAGCCACGGTGGCAGCACGAGGCTGAGGCGACGCCAAAGCCCGGCAGCACCCACCTGTTGGGCTCCTGAGGGCTTCCCGTGGGCAGCGCGTCCCTCACCTGGGGCGGCCACGCACCTGCAGGAGCGGCGATTCCTGCCAGAGACGGTCTTATTTCTAGGATGGGGAGAAATAACCCTCTTTGTCTTAATTTAAGTGCACGAAGACTTTTCATAGAATCATAGAATCACCAGGTTGGAAAAGACCCATCAGATCATCGAGTCCAACCATTCCCATCAATCACTAACCCGTGTCCCTCAGCACCTCGTCCACCCGCACCTTAAACCCCTCCAGGGAAGGTGAATCAACCCCCTCCCTGGGCAGCCTCTGCCAGTGCCCAATGACCCTTTCTGTGAAGAATTTTTTCTTAATGTCCAGCCTGACCCTCCCCTGGTGGAGCTTGAGGCCATTCCCTCTCGTCCTGTCCCCTGTCCCTTGGGAGAAGAGCCCAGCTCCCTCCTCTCCTCAACCTCCTCTCAGGTAACTGTAGAGAGCAATGAGGTCTGCCCTCAGCCTCTGCTCTGTTATTTGTTTCTAGACATAATCAACCATTTAGGCTTCTCCTTGCCGCCCTCACCCCGAGCATCACAGTCCAACCGTTCCCATCAGTCACTACCCCCTGTCCCTCAGCCCCTCGTCCCTTCAGCCCCTCCAGGGAAGGCGACTCAACCCCCTCCCTGCTCAGCCTGTTCCCGTTTTTCCACCCCAGCAGCCTTCCCGAAGCCCAAGCCGGGGTCAGTTTCCCCGTGGAGGGTGTTTTCCCCCCTGACCCGGGGCTCTCCTGGGGGCAAACGATCCATTTTCTCTTGGGAAGCGGGAGAAAACCCGAGCGAGCCCTGTTGGAGCCCTGGGAAGCCCAGGTGGGCAGCGACCACCTGCCCGAGGCGGGACCTGAGCCTCCGAGCCGAGAAACCTCAGGAGAAGCAGCTCCGGAGAGGGAGTAAGGGCAGAACAGAACCTCCCGGGGTCCAGGTTAAGACATCGATAGGTAGAACCGCGAAAGTTAATTACCGCAGCCGCTCGATCAACCCGCCCCGCTGCTCACCGGCCGCCGCGGCTCCCGCCGCCTCCCGGGGCACCCGGGCTGAGGGGAGGAGCGGGGCGGCCCCCAGGCCAGCCCCCCGGCCCCCAGACCAGCCCCCAGACCAGCCCCCCGGCCCTCAGACCAGCCCCCAGACCAGCCCCCAGGCCCCCAGACCAGCCCCCAGACCAGCCCCCCGGCCCCCAGGCCAGCCCCCAGGCCCCCAGACCAGCCCCCAGACCAGCCCCCCGGCCCTCAGACCAGCCCCCAGGCCCCCAGACCAGCCCCCAGACCAGCCCCCCGGCCCCCAGGCCAGCCCCCAGGCCCCCAGACCAGCCCCCCGGCCCCCAGACCAGCCCCCAGCCCCCCCCCCGAGCACCCCCAGCCCCCCGGTGAGCGGCCGCTGCCACCTAGCGGTGCGGGACGGACCCAGCGGCTGCGAGGAGAGGGAAGAGCCCCGAGAGATCCTGAAGGGGCCTGGGGAGGGGCCTGAGCTGAAGCGGGGGAGAGGGGGGCTTAGGAGAAAGGTTGAGGGGAGAGCTTAGAAGAAAATCATAGAATGACCAGGTTGGAAAAGACCCATCAGATCATCGAGTCCAACCGTTCCCATCAAACACTAACCCGTGTCCCTCAGCACCTCGTCCAGCCGTCCCTTAAACCCCTCCAGAGAAGGTGACTCAACCCCCTCCCTGGGCAGCCTCGGACAGGGACCAATGACCCTTTCCGGGAAAAATTTCTCTTTAATGTCCAGCCTGACCCTCCCCTGGCGGAGCTTGAGGCCATTCCCTCTCGTCCTGTCCCCTGTCCCTTGGGAGAAGAGCCCAGCTCCCTCCCCTCCACAACCTCCTCTCAGGTAGTTGCAGAGAGCAATGAGGTCTCCCCTCAGCCTCCTCTTCTCCAGGCTAAGATTGAGATGAGATCGTAGAACAAAGATTGAGATGAGATGTCAGTGGGAAATGTTTTACTGGGAAGGTGGGGAGGCCCAAGCTGCCCAGAGCAGGGGTGGCTGCCCCATCCCCGGAGGTGTCTAACCACCCTCCACCCACAGAGGTGCTTGGCCCCTCTCCTAAGCCCAAGCGATAGCAAGGACCCAAGGGAGCTGCCCGAGATCTCAGGCAGGTGTTGGGGCCCTGGGACGGGGCTCAGGTGGGCACCCACCTCACACCTGCCGCCCAGGCCAGGGCTGGGAGCGCTCTCCAAAGTTGAGCTGCAGGTTCTGACTGCTCTCCTGGACAGGATTCAGGCTGATGGGGCAGCCCCAGCTCCTGGATGGATCTCAGACCTGTGGTACAGAAGCTTTGTTACCAGCTTGTTGGTGGGACCTGTCGCTACCCCAGCCCCAGCGAGCGAGGGCACTGTCTGCGCCGCGGTCACCTGCTCTTGCTGCCTGGAGGGGAACTTAAACCACCCCAACACGAGCACGTCAGCTCCTCGGACTGAGCCTCTACTTGTCGCCGGGTGGATCACACCACAATGTGATGTGAAGCCAGGTAGGTAGCAGCCAGGTGTCCCGCAGCTCTGGGCTTCCCTGCAGTAGTGGGGTTGGAGAGGTGTGACTGGAGATGGTTCCAGAGCGGGAGCATCAGCTCTCAGCCGGCTCTGCTGTTTCTGGACCAGCCCATCCTTCCATTGTGTGGGAAGCAGGACTCAGGCCCCTGGGAGTGAAAATGCTCTCATTTCCCATCTTCCTCGCCACACACCCAAGCGCTCCGCAGGGAAGCAAGGCGTGTGGGAATAGTGGGATGGGACTGGCCTCCTCCAGGCTGCAACTGAGCCGAGCAGCGCGTGCACGGAGCGGGACTGAGCTCCCGGGGCTGGCGAGGAGCACGTCTACACGCAGGCTGGTCCTTGTGTGGCCGATCCTCTGCGGCTTCTCAGCACAAGAACAGCACAGTCATGGCAAGCTGTAGATCCCCTTCCATGACTGGAAATGCTATAGAATTATAGAATGGTTTAGGTTGGAAGGGACTTCTAAAGCCCAACCTGTACCAACGTCTCTCCAGGAGCAGGGGCACCTTTCACTGGATCAGGTTGCTCAGAGCCCCATCTGACCTGACCCGGAATGTTTCCAGATGATGGGGCATCCACCACCTCCCTGGCTGATCTATTCCAGTGTTTCATCACCCTCAGCGTAAAGAATTTCTTCTTTCTATCCATCCTGAATCTCCCCTCTTTAATTTTAAGCCAATACCCCCTCTTCACGCTGAGGGTGATGAAACACTGGAATAGATCACCCAGGGAGGCGGTGGCTGCCCCAGCACTGGGAGGATCAGGAGGGAGGTCTGTGTCCTCCTGGCTGCCCATTGCTGGAGAGAAGCTTTTTTTCACGGTGCTGACCCTGGGCCAGCGCTGTCTATCCCTCGGGAAGGGCTGCTGAGGATCAGCCCGGTGCCACCGTGCCCCGTTCAGCCCCAGCAGCAACTTGTCCAAACCATAACCCCGTCAAGATGTGCTGGCAAAAAAAGATCCACTTAGAATTTAGACAAGGGCTTGTGTCTGTGCTTATCTTGGCTATTCCGGTCATTATGTAACTTATTATAGCGTCATTCATCTTCCTGTGAATCTTTGTGCTCCGGGATGGAAGTCCGTGAAGGCTCCGCTTCACAGAGCTGGTATTTGTTGACATTTGAAAGCACAATGTGCCCAGCGCGAGGGACGAAGAATAGAACGGTCTTTCTTGTATGGATATGGATAAATACAGAAACACAGCCTACATTAAACCGGGGGCATGATCTGAGCAACAACCTCCTCTGAACATTCAACTCCAGTACCTTGTGTCTTAAAACATTAAATGAGTTAAGTTGTTCCCGATACTCCTTGAGTATCTTTAACCAGAGGCATTCAACATTAGGCATCTCCTCTTTCATTTCAGATCAAGCTTTTGGCTTCGTTTGAAAGGCAGATAAGAAATGGCTTACTGCAAGCTATTTACGTCTAAAGATTTTAGCAGAAGAACCGTAGCCCCCCCTTGTGCTCTCGGGGTGTCCAGCAGAGCTGTGTGTGCACAGGACTCGCCCTGGCAGAGCTCGTACAGCCCACAGCGCTGTGGTGCGAGGGCTGGAGCACCTCTGCTTGAGGACAGTCCGAGAGAGTCAGGGTTGTTCAGCCTGGAGAAGAGAAGGCTCCAGAGAGACCTTAGAGTGACCTTCTGAAAAGGGGCTCCAGGAAAGCTGGAGAGGGGCTTTTTCCAAGGACAGAGTGATAGGATGTGGAGGAATGGCTTTAAATTGGAAGGGAGAAGATTTAGATCAGACATTAGGAAGAAATTCTTCACGCTGAGGGTGGGGAGGCCCTGGCCCAGGTGGCCCAGGTGGCCCAGAGCAGCGGTGGCTGCCCCATCCCTGGAGGGGTTCAAGGCCAGGTTGGATGGGGCTTGGAGCCCCTGATCCAGGGGGAGGTGTCCCTGCCCATGGCAGGGGTGGGACTAGGTGGGCTTTGAGGTCCCTTCCAACCCAAACTGTTCCATAATTCTAGAAAATCTAGTATTTCTATGATTAACAGAATAAATGTGAGGCAGATCTACCTGCATGGAAATTGGATTTCTCTTGATTGGAGACGGATGCGTCCTGCAATTAGGGTTCTTTTAATTAGTGTTCCCCCTCCTCTCACTGCAGTCTGCTCCAGCTCCTCTCTTGTTCCTGACTGGAGTCTGGCAATCAGCCTGCAAGGACAGGGCTGTTGTCTCTCCTTTCACAGATGCACATCACGCTGCCTACAAGCGAGCGCAGAGCTAAGCCAAGAACATACATTATTTAGTGAGGTCCATCTGTCCAAAGGAAGCTGCTCTTACATTTATCTGGTTTATTATCTTCTAATTAATCAAGTGTCATCAGTTGTTAACGGGTTTTCACAAAGATCAATGTACCCACTGAGCAAATTCATAACATCACATACCGGGTTCCTGCAGTTGGTGGTTGTCCAGGCTCCCTCCTGCTCTGCTGGGGAGTGATGCTCCGGGTGCTCATTTCTGGCACAAACAGGTGCCCGGGACACCTGGGTGTAAGAAAGCCACCTGCGCAGCACCTACTGATCCACTCCCAAATCCCCGCTTCCCTCCAGCACCCCTGAAAAACCAGTCCCATCGCAGTCGCCCTTCTTTCCCCTCTGTGTGTGAATAATTCCCAGGCTCAAGAGCGCCAGCTTGCTCCTCCAGACCTTGTGCCACCACAGCTGCTCCCTCCTGGGGAGCTCCTTGCCAGGAGCCCATTGCCTTCCCTGTCCCTCCCCTTCCCACAGGGATGGAAGTCCCTGCTGGCTGCCCAGCCTGCAGAACTCCCTAACAGCCAGGGCCTCCTTCTGCACTGCTCCAACTTCTTTGTCCTCACCTGGAGATCACTAAGAGGAGAATGAAGGGTTGCTGTGCTCTGAGATGTTGCATGACTCTATCAGGCTCTAGTTTGGAATAATTCCTCTCTATTCCCACTCTTCCAGAGCTAGGGGTGTCCTGTGGTTCAGGGTGACCACTCACATGTCCACTAAAAGCATCATCACCATTGTCACCCACACCCTCCCAACCTAGGGACCCCGCTCCTGGCTGCTGGTTGAGCCTCTTGGTCCCCGAGTGCCTTTGTTCCAACACACAAGCATCAGGGTGACCCTTCCACTGCCTCAGCTTCCCCAGGGCTCCCCAAAGCGAGTTCCTGGTGCGCTGCTCTCGCTGGGTTTGCACAGAGCCCTGGCCCAGAGGGGCCCTGCAGCAGGAGGGGGCTGTGTCAGACCCTTTCTAAATAACAGGACTTGCCCTGGCACACCTGTTCCCTCCCCTCGCTCCCATGCCCTCACCGGCACCGCAATGGTGTCCTTGCCAACAGCCAGGATGAATTCCCTTCCTCAATTCCTTGCAGGCTGTGGGGCTGCCCCTGCTCCCAGCTCACATCCTCACACCAGGAGTGTCTGTCCTGAGCTGGCAGGGAACACGCCGCAGGGCCACCGAGTGACCAAACCCGTCCCAGCCCCGCTGATCCGGCTGCAACATCCAGGGACCTCGGCAGCAACGATCAAAACCCCACTGGGATCCTCCACGGCATCACGCGCTTTCAAACCGTGCTGTTCTAGGCCAGGGACAAGCACTGACTGATTTTCAGTTTTATTAAAAAAAATCCTAGCAGCAAAACCTGTAACAATTCAAAAAAAATCAAAAAGAAAAGACCAAAGCCCCAAGAGAACGTGACACTGAGAGGAGGGGAGGGACAGGCCCGGGGCTTTCTCTGCTGTTCACTCGAGCTCCTTGTAGCGGGCAAACATGACCCTCCTGACGGCGTCGCGGTACGTCTCGTTGGACTGGCGCCTGCCGGGCTTCCCCTGCGCCCCGAGGCCAGGGCCCCTCTTCCGATTCTCTGCCTGAAAACAGACACAGCTCGTGTTAGCCATTCCTCCTCTTCACTGCTCCCGCGTGGATCCGGGAGAGGAGCAGCAGCACAGGCACCGTGTTCTTCCAAAAGCTGTTTGGGAGGAACTATTGGCCCGTTGTGGGCAACAAAAACACACCCAGCAAGTGCCCAGCAAGAATGAAACCCCAGGGCTCGGCTGTGGCAACCGGCACGAGCACACGGCGGGGTAGGAGCGGGCAGAGCCAAAGCAGGCAGTGCCAGCAGACAGGAGGCAGCTGTGGGCAAGCAGGGATCGAACCAGAGCGAAGGAAAGTGCCAAGGAGAGCGCCGGGCTCCCGGGGAGCTGTTTGCAGTTAGCCTGCATTTGCTCAAGCTCAGCTGTTCTCTCCTCTAATAGAGTTCCCATGGGCTCCAGTAGCTCACTTTGAATTTCAACCAGTTTTAACGACTGGCTTTTGCAGCCAGCATCTGAATTATTCATAGTACCTGCCGAGAGTTAGCCCAGGAGAGCAGGCCCAATGCTGAAAGCTTCTCTTTGCTTTTAAGTCTGATTTATCTGAATATCAGCAATGCGATCAATTAGGCCAAGAGATCAAAGTCCTGTGGGGCTGCAGCGGGCACGTGGCTTTGCCCAGTGTGTCTCAAAGTGGGAAGAAAGCGCATCATGAGGGCTCTTTTGGGAGGCCTTTATAGGAACCACACGAGGGCTCTGCTCTACAAACAGCTTCCCCCATGCAATGCAGGGACAGATCAGAGGTCAGACCTCCCAGAACACGTCGCTGGGGCTGGCTCTTCGACAAAGCCCATTTTATGGCCACAGGAAGCTCTCCGTGAGGACTGAGCAACAGCTGGGGCCGGCTCCTGCCGTCTGCACTGAAGACGGAATCTTGCCTTGTGTGCGTGGGCTCCAGCAAACGCACGTCACGAAGCCTCAAATATTTGCCTTTAATGATACACTCCACAGCGAGCCGAATGTCGCAACGTGAGCTGTGCTGCGAGTTGCTGCCCCTTGGCGAAGCGCTGACACCACGGCAGCGAGGCAGCCAGGCGACAAAGCCGCGGCGACAAGTGACAGCAGCCACGAGGCCACGGCGCAGCCCACGTGCCCCTGCCCCAGGCCGCTTGCCACATAAACCCGAGCCAGCAAATTAAGGTCCACGGAGAGACCAGGCTGCCCCAGAAGGCAGAATCTAGCCAACCCTGCCTATCCTTGAATCCCTTTGTGGATGAGGTCTCTGCTCCTCATCAGACGATGTATGCCAGTATTTACTCCCTTCCGAAGTCCAGAAGGGCAGCGAGAGCCTCACCAGCAGAGCAGCCAAACAGCATCACGTGCCCTGTGCCTTTGGCTCTGCTCACACCTCCCTGGAGGAGGTTCACCGTTTTCCCCAGCTCACGTGGCTGCAGAGCGCCGAGCTGATGACCTGCTCAAACCCCAGCCCAGCTTTGGGCAGGTACTAATCGGATGTCACACCCTCCCTGCTCACTGTTCCTCTATTTTCAGCCCCTCCAGATCCATATGAATTCTAACCTTTTTCCACTGCCAAGAGACTTGCAGCCCCTCCCAGCCTGCAAAGTTAATCAGTGCACACATATTGGGAGATATTACTGGCTGCAGCAATGGAAAGGAAGGGAAGACTCACCTCCATTGGTGATGTTGTGCCCTGCTGGTTGTAGCCGAAGCCTCTCTTCCACCCCGTGGACTGAAACATTTGGTTCCCTTTGTTGTTGCTATCAATCCTTGGGTCATAGTCACTGCAAATGAGACAGAATCAATTGTTGGGTTCTTGTAATGCTTCGGACACATGCCAAGGATTTTTAGCTCTGTGAACAGCACCTTCCTTGGCATTCCAGCTCCTCCTGAGGGCCTAAGTAGCCCGCAAGCAGCACACTGCCCGAGGAAACCAACATGGTGGTTTGTGTGCAGGGCTCAGACACCTTTGACCACATAACTTCTTGTCCCACCTCATGGGAAAACACACCAGGGCACAGGAAATGAGCTCAGGCTCCAAAATATTTATGGTACAAGTAAGCCAGGAGCCCTCTCTGCTTACATTTCTTAATCTGAATTGTAGCAATTGCAGAAAGCGAAGTCTAATCCCTGCTGCTCTGTTAGACCTCCCTTTCCTCCCAGCACTGTGGTCACTGAGCTCAGTAGATGCAGTGTGGACTTGGACACTCTTTCTCCCACCTGGTCATCTCTCATCCAAGGCATTTCAACAAAACCCATAGTTTTGAAAACCACTCAGCACAAAAATAAGTTTCCTTCAGGCAAGTTCTGCTTTCTGCCTGCTGCTGGCACTGCACACAAACCACTTCAGTTTATCCACAGCTATTCCAGGGAAACAGAGGGAGAGAAGATGTGGATTTTTAAACTGCAAGACATGGAGGAAAGGTCTCCTCAAAGGTGCTGTATGAGAAGGGAACAGGCACACAACCAGTTTTGTCTTCAACACACGCCTAGCAGTTCCTCCTCAGCTCACTGGAACACGCGAGCTTGAAGCAGGCAGGCCTTTTGACAGCTCCGCACAGCACGCACTTTCTTCCCCCACCTACTCTGAATGAGATGGAAACAGCTTCTCGCGTCCCTCTGAGTCAGTGGAACAGATGAAACACAGCTTTGCTCTTTCTTTCGATGGCTGGATGCCAGGACAGGAGGACAGCAAGTGCCTCGAGGATGAGGTGAATGGGAGCCGAACGCAGTCGCTACGCCCAGCCAGGCACACCCACCCCCCATCTCACCCATCCAGCTTTTCTCTGCTTTCCCCTAACTGCTCGTTTCCACCCCCTAGTGCAACAGGCTCATGCTTTGGGGAACTCTGCCCACAAGAATCCCAGCCTGTCAGGGCTTTACTCCTGCAGATCTACCCCGCTGGTGGATTCCCAGCCTTGGCACGCCGGCCACACACACCCCAGCCCAGCACCGGCAGCCTCCAAGAGACTGGACCAAGAGCAGCCATACCTCTCCGGGTCCCGATCGTATCTGAGTCGTTTCCTCTCTGGTGAGTCCATCTGCTGGAATTTCTCTCTCTGGTCATTTCCTTTGTCTTTGTATCTCCCCTTCATAACAGAAAGAAGAAAGTAAGTATGGGAGTGGTGAAGAATTTGAGAAATCTGTCATGAGAACCCACAATCCCTGGATGTTTTGGGACCCAAAATCCACTTGGTCCTGATGGCATCTTTTGGGTTGACCCAGCCCTGTGATTGTGGCCTTCCAGCTGCGTACGGCCCCGGGAGTAGCTCTGCCGCCTTCCACACACTGGACAGGTACAATTCTCCCATTCGTGGCCAGGCAGCAGCCACCTATCCACTGCATCAATTTTTGATGGAAATCCGTGTCCCACTTAGCCCAGCACTGGCTTGTAGGACAACAGAACCACACTCAGACCCTTCTGGGAGGAGGGAGACCTGTTTTTAGAAGTCACAGCGCTACCTACAGGTCCAAATGCCCACAGTTCCATACAAGGCTCTTTGGGAGGCATTGTATGCGAAAGCTGCAGGTGCTTAGGGGCAGGGTCTACCTGGGACCAACATCCTCTTAGCAGGACCACAAACAGAAGCCTGCTCACTGCCACAGACCCACCTCACGCTCTCTCTTCTCCAAATATGCCAGTTCCTGCTCAGATCGCTTGATCTTCATATGTATCTCCAGGTTTTGCTGGAAGAAGGAAAGCAGAAGCCAGCGTCATCAGAAGATACAAGTGTCAGGGTCATTTGCTCCACCCACAAGGAGAGCAGCTAAGGCAGCACGCTCTTGCACAAGGACTCTATCAGATGCAGCAGCTTCTCCTGCAGCCCAGACTATCTCTTCCCCATGAAGGCCAGGAGCCCTTCCTCTCCATAGTAAAGGCAGCAACCAGTCCTATTTTAACCTGCACGCAGGTTTGGCCCTCCTAGAAGCAAGAGCTCAAAGGCAGCACAGAACATGGGAAGGGCATGCGCTAAGCTCTTGCTGCTATCACACTTGTGTGTGCCAGCACCCCACTCTCCCCAAGCCTGAGCTATCTCACTACGGCTTAAAAAGTCACACCTTGATGTTACAGCACTCCCGAGGCAGGAAGCAGCAGCTCACACAATGCTTTGAACAGCGCTTTGATGGGAACTTTGCCTGCTACTGTGTAAAATCCAGCACAGCTCTTCCCACCCAACCATTGCATTCTCCCTGCAGATCATGAAGCAGCTGAGCCAAAGGCAGCCTGCAGCACAGATGCAGCCCCCCAGCTCCCCCGTACCTTGTGCAGGTTGGAAAGCTGCTGGTGCTTGATGAGCACTTCCTTGTTGGGAAACTGCCTCCTGCAGAGCAAGCAGGCCAGCTTGTTCCAGTCAGTCAGCTTGTCGTCGCTGGCCTTGGCCTTCCTTGGCTGCTCCTCGCCTTGTGCTGGTGGGTGGGGAGGGGGCAGCCACTGCGCCTGCGGCTGCTCCTCCTCTTCCTCCTCCTCTTCATTGTCACTGTCTCCTCCATACTCTCCCAGAAGTCCTATCAGAGGGTTCACCACCTTGGGCTGAGGGAGGCAGAACAGTGTGATAACCTGTAGCGTTGAGCCTGCCCGGCCATGCAGGGCTCTGCTTCCTCAGCCAATCTCCCCATGACTTCTGTCTCCGTTCCAGCCCAAGAGCCTGAGAGCAGCATTCCAGCAGCACAGGCAGGGAATGGAAAGCAGCTGGCTGGCCAGCATTTTAACCTCTTCCCAATCCATTGCACACCTAAGCACCAGAAGCTGACTGAAGCAGCGGCTGTTTGGCAGGGAGCTGCTGCCAGTCACTTCCTCTAGCAACAGCGATCGGCAAGGTTGGAATTTCCTCAGTCTGGAGGTGACTGGAAGAGATTTCTGCCTGAGGACTGCTTGAGTGAGGAGACCTTACTTAAATGCAGGTATGAAATTTCCCCACGCTAGAAGCCTACAACCAAGCTCAGAGCTGTAAAACAAACCTGCCTTCACCACTCCAATCTCCGATACTCCCTCCTCTGGCATGAGAAGCTGGTACCCCTGTCACTCAAGGTCATGGCCAGGCTTTGGTAAGCCTCTCTCGCCCCGTACCCAGGCTCAAACAGGGCAACAACCAAACCTATGGAGCCACTTACCGGGGCTGCACCTTCGTCCTTTTTCACAGAGGGGGGCAATGGTTTCTTAAAGACATCTTCTGCAGAGAACTTCTCCTCTCCAGTCTCATTCTGAAACAGTCAACATCAGGCGTTAAGACCGCCACAGCACAGACCCAGTGCACACAATAGCTAAGCACCAATTCAAACAGGACTCTAAGGAAACCAGGCAGTCTGCAGAGATGATGTGGTGTTTTCGGTGGGAGACATTCCCATTCTGGGCAATCCCCAGCTCTCTGGGTGCCATGCCCTTGGTTCCAGCTGCAGCAGCTCAATACGCTACCCAGCCTGCCCCACTCTTGCTCTCTGCTGGACAGCGATGTTGCCAGTGGCCCCATTTGTGCCTCAGACCGGTCAAGGAGCTGGGACAGTGCCAGGTCACATCTGGACACCTCTGTGTGTGCACAAATGACACAGAGACCAGGTGCAAAGATATCCCCACAGCCCACCAGCACAGGAGCAGAGAAACCCACCACTCCAAGAGGAGTTACAGTCCTGCGTGCTGTCAAACAGCACACATATTATAGGTGAGGAGAGGAAAGGACACCACCACCAGTATTCTCTGCTGTGTCCAAGCACAACACACAGCCAGGCTCAATCAGCATGGTGGTGTTTTCAGGACCTTCCTTATAGTGGACAGAGAACACTAGAGACTGCAGTTCCCCAGTACTGCAAGAACGTGAGCCCATAACGCTCACTTGTACACTCAGCACCACAAACAGCAGGCTGGCTTCACATCTACATGCTTTACAGAGAACTGGTCTGAAGCCCTTGCTCTAGTTTAGTGGTTCATTAACTGCTCATACTTGATTAGGGAAGAAAAGGGCTATGCAGCATCTTACCAGGCCTGCGCTCTCATCCTTTTTCACAGAGGGAGGCAATGGCTTTTTGAAGACATCCTCTACAAAAAACCTCTCTTCTTCAGGCTCATTCTGAAAAACCCAAGAGTGGGCATTAGGACAGCAGCAGCACAGGGGTCAGAGAGTGCACAGAGCAGCCAGGAAGCCACATCTGAGCACCCACAGAAACGAGGCAGCCAAGAAAAACGATAGGAGGACATGATTTCACCTTCCCTTCAGACAAGACCAAGTTTCTTTTAAGTCCCTTGAAAGCAAGCATCATCCATGCCAGATGAGACACCTTGTCTGGCTTGGTACCAGCCTCAGGGACATTCGCACCCCTCGGATCCCAACTTCCCGGGACTGGCCAGGCCATAGAGAATAACCAGACAAATAGGCAAAGTTTCTGCATTTGTGGCTAAATCACGCCTACCAACTCTCCCGGCACTGGGCTGTGTTCGAACACCCATGCTCAAACATCACTTTGGGCAGCTACTCCCAACCAGCTGCTTCCCATCACTGGGGAGGACAGCGTTTGCTCACTGGGAGCAGCACCGAAGGGCACTGGGGCTCTGGGAGGGACCGGACAGCATGTATCTGCTTTTGATCTCAGTTCACCTTTGCAGCCCACCTGCACCACCTCATCTTCCTGCCTGCCGTGCCTGGAGAGGGTAGGACCCGCAGTTTGGGGAGAGCTGAATCTCCATTATGATCTGACTTGGTACGTTTAAACATCTCTGCTATGTTCTGTTGGCTCAGTTACAATAGCTGTGGGCTTTAAGCAGTGTAAGACAAATGCATGTCTCGGTTATCCGCATGTTTCTGAGCCCTTTAACATAAGGAAGGGATAAGAAGCTCTGACTTCACGTCATAAGAGAAAAATTTCACTAACTTACTTCCACCTGGCTGGACACCAACCACATTCCTGGCCTGATGCCGATTCCATGTAATTCATCATTTTCTCTCACTGGCCCTCCCTTTTGAATCCTCTATACATTACTCTCTACCTTCAAATCTCTCTTATCTCAGCCTCCAGGCTGCAGATCTCTGATCATTCTGACACCTGGAGGGATTTACCTTGGCAAAAGTACTTCTCCCTTTCTCCTTTTTGTCCCTGTTGTCCCTGTTGTCCCTGCCGTGTGGCTCCCTCCTTTCATTTGTTCGTTCTTGGCTTCCATGCCGCCGCCTTCTGCTCTCTGTAGGTGACGAGCATCCTTCTCGGTCTATCGTGACTTCTCTCTGAAAGAGGCATTTCGGACAGACTCAGACTAACCCCTGCAATTTTCTTATTGGGCTGAGTAACAAGGGGCTGCAGAGGGCAAAGGCTTCAGAGCTCTGCTGGGGAGAAAGTGCTCCACCACAGCCAGGCCAGCAGAGCACTGCCCTGGTTACCCAGAACAGGGGCCTCTCCAGTACCACAAAACCAAGGTGACAGTCCCACAGAACATCTGCTGATGGTTCCTTTTTAGCATCCTTGCAACTATTCTGGTTGGAGTCGGGGAGCAGAGAGACCACAGAGGAAAACAGAGCTCTGCTGTTCATCTCCTAATAGAGTCTCTCCTATCCCATGTCTTCAGAAAAATCTAGCAAGGACACTCTGCCCATACACCCGCTCAAAGAGGAGGAGAACAAAACACCTTTAAAGTCAGGGCTTCAGAGGCCAAAGCGGCAGCTACTAGTTCAACACAGAGCTAATGGATTCCTAGCCTCTCATTAAGTCGATATATTGGAAGGTGTATCCCTTTTACACAGGTCAGAGCGAGTGAGAGAAACAAAGCCACCTCCATGCTGTCTTATGCTTGCTTGTCTTCAGGATCTGGCTAAAAAGACTCTCCAGAGAAGGGCAGTTTGTAAGAATGTACAGTGTGTAAACTCCCTTTCCATGCACTCACCTGAGTCCTGGGGTCATAGTATGTCCCAGCTATGGGATCGTAGTAATTCCCAGTTTCAGGATCATAGATGTATGTGGACACATCTGATGGAGCTGAGCAGAGAGACAAGAGTTAACACCACCATCTTCCAAAAGCAGAACTTGCCTTTTACAACGACAAAAGCATGAGTAAATACTACACTGCTCTTAGGATCAGGAGTGGGAAAGAAGAACTATTCTCTCCTGGCAAGAGAGGTTTGAGTATCCTCACATTACTCCACCTACATCTTATTTTCTTTAAGGATTAAGAAAGGAAATAGGGTTTCACAATTCTTCTGGTTTTGAACTTGGCAAAACTTTCACATCAAAACACACTTAGAGGGGCTGTGCTGAGATCACCAGACCACAACACTGGGCCGCACAAGGACGTGAAATTCAGTAATTTCCCTAAGAATGGGGTAATGAGTACCAGGCTCAGTGACCGCCCACCTCTTCGAACAAGGAGGATCTGTGCTCTTTCAAACAGCCTCCTGTTTGAAGCGATGACACTCCCCACAGCCCTTCCGCCCCATGGGTGCATGACAGCTCCCCACAAGAAAGGGTAGGAAACTGTAGCCACAAGAAAAGCCAGATGCTTTAAGGACAGGCCCATGGAGCAAGGAACGCTTCTCATTTCCAAAGTACTATTAGATGGAGCTCAGTGATGCTACAGATAAATTACTAAAACAACCAGCACTGTTCTTCCAGCTACTGGCACTGCTGCACAGTCTGTTTGCTTCTGTCTTGCCCAAGTAACCGCCACACTGATTTTTATCCCATCACTTCACCACAACAAGGAAAGGCACGCAGCAAGTTTCCTTTATCTGCATGTAGTTTTGCACAGTAAGAGTAGAGAGAAACTCATCATCAGATAGGAAAATGTGACTAAACAAAGCTGGCAGAGGAACTCAGAAGTGGGTGTAGCAAACAAACCTACTCTTAGCCTTTAAAAATATTTTTGGGCTGATTTCTACATGTCAGTGCCCTTTTAAGGAAGAAAAGTCTTCACGGTAGGAGTGAGGCAGAGCTGAACTTACACTGTGCTCTGGTGCGTCTCTGCGATTCGCCACCCCTCCTGTCTCTCATGCCCCTTCTGCCCTGGAGTAAGTGAACAAAACAAACAGCTCAGAGATTCTTTGGCAAACATCATATCGTTTCTCCTCCCTCTCACAGGCCCAAAACTCAGCAAAACAGCTCACTTAGCTACCCTAAACAGAGCAGAAGCAGACACAGCTTTTCATCTGCAGAGCAATGGACAGGGTTGCAAAGCACAAGCCCTCTACAGCTTCCACCAATCTTTAAATGAGGTGCTCATGGGAATCCAGATTGAAGGCTCCAGTCCATTCAGTATGGGAAGAGCCCTGCGGTCTAGTAACAAGCACTAGAGAGGAGACAGTCACTCTGGGAACGGCAATCAGTCATCAGTTAAGTCACTCTGTCAAAACATGGTATAGAGCAATCCAGCCCAGAACCCCCTAAAGCAGCATCTGCTCTCTGACTTGCGCTTCTAGGCACACTTACGAACACAGCGTTAGGGGCAGAGTAGCAGCGGAGAGCACACTCAGGCATTATCATCCCATCTTCAAACATGTTGAACTGCCAGCAGCCCAGGGGAAAACCTAACAAAGCCAAGCCTGCAACCCCCAGCGCTCTCCCCCTTTCCAGTGACCTGCTGGGAAGCTGTGCCGACCTACCTGGCCATAGTAGGAATTGTCACCGTGCTCCCCATAGTCATTCCTGTGGAGATAAAGGTTTCAGTCAGGCTTCACATTAACCTCAGTGTACTCAAAATGATCAGCAGGACCAATAAAGGCAGGAAGGCCATCTCTGTTTGCCACAAGCTGCAGTGTGTCCATCTCAGGAGACAGAGACTTTACAGGTCACTGTCTCAACAGGAGTTATGACCACGCTCTCTGCTGTGTCTGCAAAGATGAATCTCTCCAACCGCTTTTGAAAAGCTGAACTTAGTAATTCCCTCACAACGGGATGTGACGGCTGCACAACAAGAGGCCGTGCAATATGATGATTAAACCCATACTGCTTACAGTGAAGCTGCTTCTAGCTCCGATGCCTTTATCTGTCCAACACCTCTTAAGGTTGTAGAAACATCTGTGCTAATTCACGTGCCAACCTTTAAGTGCCTGGTCTAACAACACAGCTCTAGCCATGGAGCACACCACACGAAGCACGACCCTATCGCTTCATCATCCATACCTTCTTCTCCCCGTAGCGAGATTCACTTCCACTGTACGTCCATCGATACAGATGGGGGGATCCAGATTCTGCAGTATCTTTAGCAACCTCAGCGCCTCCTGTAAAGGGAGAGGAGAACATCGCACCCACGAGAAGAAACATAAGCCCATTTCCCAAACCCAGTGTGCCTGAAAGACTTTGTGCTTCCATGATGACCATCACAGGACAGGAATGCAACATTTCTGTCTAAATATTAGTGAAAGGTATTCAGGTTGTGACAAAAAGGATGAATGCATTGCTAGGTTCTCTCCTTGTCCTATGAGCATTCTCCTCAGCCACATAGGGGCTATCTTCTCCTAGGGCTGCCATCCAATGTAGCACTGTGGCTGCTGCTGCCCCAAAGGGTTTTGGTGAGCACCCTCAAAGCCAAAACACAGTCACAGAGTCTGGGAATCACCCAGAACTAGATAATGTGAGCCCTCCAATGTGAGACTGTCTGTTATTTAAAGTATTTACTTGATTTCTGCAGACAGAAACCATTGAATTCAAGTTCCCTGCAAACAAAATACCTATTCTAGAGCTGTTCAGGTTTAGAAGAGTCTACAAAGAGGTAAGACACTCACTCAGCATCACAGCTTGTGACAGCAGACAATCTTTGGCTCCTGAAGCCAGAGAGCAACGGCTGTATCAGATATTCCCTGTACCCAGCTGGACAAGCAGAAAAGAGGACTCGCTGAAGGACAGCTGCCTCCCAATACAGTTATTTCTTCTACTTCTGTGGTTTCTGTACTTCTCCAGACCACAGATGCCAACAGCGAGAACACGGGAAAGCAGGAAACTACTTACAGCATGGGATTCCAGTTCAATGAAGCCATAGGTCTGCCCCATCCGACCAGCCTTGTTCTTCATGATGCGCACGCTGGATGTGGAGAGACGCACGTACGGGGCCAGGAGCCCCACAATCACTTCTGGTGGGGTGAATCGAGTGATACGCTTCAGCATAATTGCTGTGAGGAACAACCGTGGAGGTGGCCGGGAAAGAAAAAGTAGTAAAGAAAGATCATTTGGATCGAAGTTTGCTGTGACAGCACAGGTAAAGCTAAACCCACTCAAAGCAACAGCATGGCTCCTCACAGCTAAGTTTGGAAGCCATTGCTTTTTGTCTCCCCATTTTGCGAGGCGCTCAGAGTGCCATCTCCAACCTTTCCTCCCCAGAAAGCAGAGCAAAAAGCAGGCCCCTCCTCAAAGGAGCTCAGCCCAGGGTAACTTCTGGTAACTGCACCCTCCCAAAGCCAGCCTGCCCCGAGTTCTTTTTCCCAAAGGCAATTTGCTAGCACTCTTGGAGCCAGAGAGCCCACCATCACCTGATGCCATGGATTCACACAACACAGAAACAGCCTCCAGAGGTTCCAGTGAAATGCTGCCCTTTCTGCAGATGGCCTCATGGAGTGCAAGCAAGAGGAATGCCAAACTGGGCCCTGTGCCACTCACTTCTGCTTCCTCCACCCTCCTGTGGTGTGGCTTCCTCTGCTTCTCTCTGAGAAGGCTGTTCCTGGTGCCGGTCCATGTCCCTTCTCTTCTCCTGTGACGGTCGCCGCTCTCTCCCTTCATCTCTCTTCCTTGGCTCCTGTTCCTGAGACTCGCACTCCTGCTGTGGAGCAGGAACTGAGGGCTGGAGAGCTTCCTTTGGAGATCCTGGTTGTCCTGATAACTCTTGCTCAGGTTTTTCAAGCTTAGTCTCCGCTATAAGAGAAGAGAAACGGCCTGGTTCCACAGTGTTTCAGCATGTATTTTAGTTCTCCTATTCTCTGGCTACTCAGCTGGCTACTTGAACTTCTAAAGCTGTTGGAAGGAGAAGACAAAGTTGTGGGGCTGCAATGTCAGCCATCACCAGCCCTGTACCTGCTGCTGAAGCCTCTTCCCACAAAGAGAATGAAGTGAGAGTGCAAGACTCAGCCCAGCAAAGCTTCTCTCTTTAATGGCCCCCTGAGCACCTCCCTGCTCTCATCCAGTTTGTACCATGGGCAGCACAGCAGAACACGACCATTTTGGACACAAATGCTGATACAGCCGCACAGTGATTTGCTTGGCTGCAGCACAGCTCATGTTGGACAGGCCCATACAAAAGTGCCTGCAGAGCTCTGGCTACGCTTCATGAGCAGAACCTCATGTAAAATTCACACATGAAACCAGTCTGTATGCGCAGCTGCGAAAACTGCAAATCACACAGACGTAAGCACAACCTCAGAGATGGAGAGTGCAATTCTCTTACTGAATTCTTGCTCAGTTGATGCGTCCTCCCCCTCCGAACCTCTGGACTCTGGGCCTGCTCTGCTCCCTGTAAGAGAGGTGAATTAAAATCCACTTCAAGACCATCAGTCACAAGGCATGCAAGAACCCATGCAAAGCTGCAGTGACGCTTGTGTATGATTAGAGAGGTGTTTTGTTTCACTCAGCAATTACAGGACACTCGTAGAGAGGTTACCTCATTACACGCTCTCTCCATCAACAAAACCAGGTCAGTAAGAAGCACGCACCGCAATCTGTCTTCACAGCACCTTAAAGGCTCTGTTTAATTTGCTCTTCAGCAGCTTTATTACAACCCACAGTTGTGCTGGGCCAGCTACGTGAATTGTGCCTTCAGAATGCTGACGGAGGAGCCACAGCGCAAGGAAAGCGCGATCATGGGGATGGCACTCTAGTAAACAGAGTTCTACATCAGCAGTTATTTTAATGCCCTTCTGCCTGGGGCATGAGGGCAGGAAATGCAAAATGTCCGAAGTCTGCTGAAAGGCACAGAGTGAAACCTCACAGAGCGCCCGCGATACATACTTGTCCCAAAGCAATTAGTTCCTCAAAGGAGCATGTTTTGGCTCCTGCCTCCTCGTACCCAAAACAGCAAAAATGCTGGCATGTAAGGAGAAGCTCCTGGAGAAGCAGAACGCCTCTCCATCCAAGGTGAGTTCAGCAACTCAAGTTCCTGGATTCACCTCCAATCTGAGAGCCTCGAAAGAGTAACGCTGAAAACACACCGCCGCATCTCCCAGGGGAGGTGAGCTGAGGGAAAGCCTCCTCACCCAGGGCAGCAGCACTGGCTCATGGTCCTAGAGGACACAGCCTCTAATTCCATGGGCGAAGGACAACGTCAAAGCAACAGGAAGGGAAGACCCTGTGCAGTGAGACACCTCTCTACCAAGCCTCACAAGAACAGAGAAACTTGTTGCAACACATCTGCATGCAACATGTTCAGTGAGGACAGGGAGAAGGGTCTAAAGGGACAGGGAAAAGGGTCTAAATGAAGCACAATTAATAACCCTGCTACATAGCACTGGGCTAATCCACCCAGAGAGGAGCCACAAGGAAGCCAGAAGAGAAACTTACTTGTCAGGGCAGATGAAAGTTTTAACTGACCAAATGCAGGTGGACTAGATATACTCACCATCTCTGGGGAGCTTGCAATAGGAGCAGGAAGATCTGTAGCCCACAGTGCACACCTTACACTGCAACGGAAGATGGACAGCATGAGGAAGTCAGGTTTGGAAGGTGGTGGGTACAACCTACTCCAGTCTGCAGTGCTTTCAGAAAGTAAGGAACAGCCATGGAACAGTTACAGGGAGAGCCTGAGAGACAGGAGGGGTCATGGCAGCAGGAGCCTTGGCTGGAATGGAAGGGAAACACTGACACAGCTCACAGCTGGGGCTGGGAACAGGATTTTCACACAACTGAGCACAGGTTTCTTCACACCGTGGAGGCACTGCACTAGTCCTTCAGTCCACTCTGTTGTTCCAAGCGATTCAAAGTTACCTTTGCATTCTCTATCTCCAGTCTATCCTAAAGCAGCAACAAAGTCCTGATCTGAGCTGCAGATCTGCTGCACAGGGAGATAATGAAGAGGTGTCTGCTAACAGGCCTCTGACGGTTATCCTGCCCAGAGCCACCATGGAAAGAGCCAAGCGCCCTGTCTTCACAGGTCTCTCTGCACACAGCATTCCTAACTTCCTCTTCAAGCTCTTTCTACGCGCATTGCACCCCTTTCATACAGTTTTTTTTCTCTAACTAACACCCAGCAAATGCTGTGGGGCATGAGAAAGCTCTCTTGGCCATGCTTGTGCACAGCAGCAGCAGGGACATACGCTCCAGCTTCTTCTCACTGCACTGCAAGCTACTGCAAAACCACCCCCTGAAGCTGCTGTCTCTACTTGATATCTGAAGCACTGCAAGCATAGACGAGGCGCTGAGCAACGGCTTTGCCAGCAACTAGCACACATTAGGTATAGCCTGGACGAGGGTCTTAGTAGCGCAGGGTGATGCAGAGCTCAAGGTGGGGGAACCAACCCCCTCCTCCCCTGGTCTGCAGGCAGTGGGAATGCAGTCACCACCTTGGCTCTTTGCTCCAGCGCTCCTCCCAGCCTGCTGCAGCCCAAAGCACCTGCTCTAGGAGAACTGCGGGAAGGGCATGGGAACAAACTCAACCTTCGGGCAACTGCGCCTCCCCAGAAACGGGCCAGTTCCAGCCTGTACCACCTGCTGCCTGAACTAGGAACCGTTTCCACACTCCCTTCCCTGCTGCAGTTACTGCCTGCAAATCTACATTACAGGCTGCTGTGTGAGACAGAGCCAGGGGCTGCACTGTTACACTGGTGAAAGCTCTGGTTACCTAGGCAGTGGAGTCACTTGTGGTTACACACATGAACTAGAGTGGCAAAATCAGTCTCACTTTGGTTTTCAAGGAGAAAGGATCCACAAAGTATCTTCCTCATGTTAAAAGGGAAGCACTGCACAGGGATGAAACTGCTCTGTGCATAAAATACTTGCTACCTGTACCAAAGCAAAAAGTGCTCCTAGGCGGTACCAAAACCAAGGTAGGGAAAACCACAGGTTTCACTCTTAAGGACCTTCATCCACTAAGCACATATCTAATGCTCCTCTCTGCTGCCGCTGCCATGAGAGACAGCACAGGAAGCACAACACAGCTTTCTGATTGCGTACTTACACGTTTGCAGCGCCAAAACTCCGGGCACGGAGTGTACTCAAGGGTCACTTCTTTGCCACCGATGGAAAGAGTTCCCTGTTGAGACAAGGGGGTAAATGACGAATGTGCCCAGCACATGAAGATCACTCAGGGGCAAAAAAAAGGGGTTAAAGCTCTAGTTCTTAAAGGTTTCGCAAGTGAAACAGGGTGAAAGGGGGAGAAAGTCTCCCGGTTCAGTTAGCTGGAGCTTTGCCACGAAGTGGAAGGGAAACTGCCTGTGCCCTGCTCTAGCACAGAGCTACAAAGCTGCGGGTTAGCTCCAGAGGAACCAGGCAGAAGACGCTTTGCTGCCTCCCAGGAACAGCAGAGACAGAGAAACCAGAGGATCAGAGGGAAACTGCTTTCACCTGCTTTGTCCACACACAGGAAAGGGGCAGCTGGACAGCCTCCAGCCACCACCTCAAGGCAGTTACTTGGGGAGAAGACAAGGGAAAACACCACTGAGGTGAGAGAACTCTCATACTTGGGCTAGTGTTCGTGTCGCTCATGAAGCCCTGGCTTTCCTTCAGAGACGTGTGCCAGTGTGTGGTGAGGCCGCCGGCTCCACAGCCAGCAGAGCCGCTGCCCTGCAGCCAGAGCTTGGTGGGGCCGTCGCTCCAGTGCAGCAGCAGCAGAGGGGCTGACAGACACACTGCTTCCAGCTCCAGCCATCAATCACAGTTTGTAGACACATCAGGAGCCTGACAAATCCACAAGCTCTGCTGATCGCAGAGATTTAAGGGTGAAATGAAGTTGTAGGTGCAAGTTCCTGGGCTCCTGCCTGGAGCAGCCCATAAAAGCAGCAAGGCTCCATGGTGGGTTTTATCTGCTGTGGACAGCAGACCGTGTCTGAACACGCAGATTGCTGGCCAAGCTGCAAATGCACAGAGTCCCAAGACATCTCGTGTTGCTGGAGGGACCATAGTCTCTATTTCCCAATACAAGACTCAGAGACAATAAGGACACCCAGACCTTGGTCTCCCAAGCCCCAGGAGAGCAGCCATTCTTTTGTCCCATCGTGGAGTGGTAGAGGCAGACCTCGGGGAGCTGCTAACACCCCCAAGCTATCCTGGGGACCCCTGGTGAGTCAGAAGCTTCCTAGGTACTCTGACCCAGCAGCCCAGCCACGCAAGAGCCCCCAGAGCAAACCATCACATGAGAAACCAAGATCCCAGGGTTATTAGTCCAGAGTCACCGTACACCCATACATAAACTGTGGTGCAGAACATGAGGGAGATGCTAGGGAATACGTAAAGTAGATGGTACAACAACAATCCTTTAACCCCTACAAAGAAATGCAGCAGAGGAGGCTGGGGATTACAGACATTGCCCTGTAGGGTTGGGTTCCACCACCTCCTCTCTTCGCAGCCTGCTTTTTACAGACCTCAGCCGTCCTTTCCTACCTGGCCCATGTGTGTTGAGCCCTTCAAGGGTTCCCTCTGTGCTGACCAGCTGTTCAAGCTCTGCTTTCTAGCATGGACTTGCCATCGCCTTACAGAAAGCTGAGCTGTTCCTGGACCTTGCTAAGGGCTGGCGTGTGCACCCAGAGCACCAGACACCAGGCATCTCCTCAGGGTCTATTCACGGTGAGGAGTATTGCCCGCTTTACACATCCAGGAGAAGGCTTGTGCCTTCTTTATGGCATGTGAGGAAACACAAATGAGAAGGACAGGGAAGTGGAACTTGTGGCCATCCCACTGGGACTATTAGTCCTGCTGAGATGGACACGCTCCCTCTCCCAGGCAGGTCACTCATCCCACCCTACTCTCAGGAGACAGGCAGTGCTAAACAAACAGGCTAGAAATGCCAGCACCTGCCTCAGGACCCACTGAGCACAGGGAGAGGAGGCAGGGTGCACATCCCCACTCCGGGAGCCCAGGAAAGCGGTCGGAAACAGCAGCTCCTCCCCAGGCAGCAGCAGCCCTGCCTACAAGCTCAGGAAACAAGGCTAACTAGACTGGAGGACTCTTCCTCTGCGAGGGCAAAGCACCACAGAGTTTCATCCTTCTACTAGCCATCAAGGATAAAACATGCCAGAAAGCGTTATGACTATTTTTGAGTTTATGGAAGGTAGTTTTTAAGTGCATGTGGTGCTGCTGTCTACTGCAAATTCAGTTCTCGGAGACAGCAAAATGTGTCGCTTGCGTAATTACTCCCTAATTTCCTTAACACCCTGCTGATTGCCTGCTCACTTTTCCAGCAAGCTCCCTTTTCCTGATTTCTTCTTGATAAAGTCATTTCCAAGACTGCAATCATCATTTAACACACGAAGTCCACCATTTAGGGGGCATGTTATGTGGTAACTCTAAACATCTTCTTCCCCCATTTTGTTACAGATGCCACCTCAAATATTTTCAGAACCTTTATTTCCTCAAGTCCTTGTCACCGCTTCTTTTTTTCATCTCTATCTTCTTCCCTTTCTCTGCATAAGGTTTAGAATAATGGTCTGGTTTTCAGCTCACTGCTTTCAAGTGAGCGGATATGTGTGACAAAACAAAGGGTTTCCAAGAATTTCAGGGAACAGCGCTCAAGTTAAAAGAAAAGGTAACCCCGAGACGTGCCCCAGCTCTCCCTGGTGCCCAGCCTCTTCCATATTCACATGTTTTCTCTGGCACCTCTCTCACCGACTCACCTGTGAATTGTGCTCTGTGCTTGAGAGCAGCTTGGCCTTTCCTATCTGCCACAGCCCGCTACAGAACTGCCTCTCTGGTCCTCCCAGTCAGGAACCTCCCCCTCAAAAGGAGCAGTAAACACACAGTTGACACACCACTGAAGGGTTTAAAAGACAGCACAGCTCTGGAAAGCAAGAATGGCGAGCACTCAGCCATGGAAACGCCTGGATTTCCAAGGGCATGAGCAGATCCTACTGGTTTTCATTGAATCTCCAAATTCATCAAAACAGATTATCAGGACTTCACTGCTGGGAGCACTGATTTATGCCACCGTTCTGTCACTTTCAAACACAGTTATACATGTTTTTTTGCTTAGAGGTCTGCTGGAGGTGCAATACTGGATTCCAGTGAGTGATACCATTGAGAACAAGCCATTTCAGCTAAAGCTGCTAAAAATCTGCATCATCTGGAGTAACAGCCGACAGCCTCATATGTAAATGTGACTGCAGGAGACTCCAATCAACGGAGCAATCTCACCAGGAGGTGATCCTAGAGAGCGACGCCATGAAACCGTTTGCAGCAAGGAGCAATGTCCAAGCAGGGATCAGACCCACAAGGACAGGCTACTTTAAGAGAGGGAAGAAAAAGGGAAAATCCCTTAGCCATGATATTCTCAGGTGATGAAATCCTCCCAAAAGCATTTTAGAGACTGCGTGTCAGCTGGACACAAGGCTTCGGCAATGGAACTGCCCAAAGGCAGTTAAATCAGAAGCATTAGTATTGGTAAGATCCAAGTGGCAGAGGTAACCCTAACTGCATTAAAATCCAGACCACACTCCTAGTACGCGTAACGCCCACTCCTGAGGCTGGTTTTAAATCATCTCCAGTTTAACCTCTTTGCACTCATCCTACTTCAGCAAGGAAAGAACTCACCTCCTGCTCTGAGCTAACTCACACGGGCAGGAGAAGTCGTGCGTGCTATGAGCAGAGCAGGTATGTGAGCACGGATGACCCTGACCCCGCTTCCCAGGGCAGCAGTGCAGCTCCCGACAGGGCCAGGAGACGGACCGCACGCTCAGGCCCAGCACGAGTTACCCACTTCAGCTGCTCACCCATCAATTCGCATTTACAGTTGGCATGCTGCATTTTTCATGCTTGTTGACAGCCTTCTAATAACGATGACTGGCGGTTGAACTTGCCAGAAAAGCATCTCTGTGCTCGCCAAGACTGAGTTGACACTAGAATACAAATCATCAATGTCAAAGTTTTTGCTAACTGTTTCTCAATAAAAAAAAACTAGAGCATCCAAGAGTGACCTAGAAAATCTGAAATGCGGAGAGCTTTCGGCACACTCCCTCAAATCAAACCAGGCTTCTGCTTCAACTGCATTTGGCCAAACATTAAAACCTGCAGTAAAGTCTCACTTTGGAGCCTCTTCCAGCAAGCTGACAGCTCTCCAAGTGTTCCATGCCACAGGTCGTGTTTTCAGCAGCTGCCAAACCTCACGGGGATGCAGCTGCAGCACCCAGCACCGCGGCTGATTGCTGTGGAGGAAGGGGTCCCGGCTGCTCCAGTGGTATGGGACCGCGTGCCACCCTCCCTGGCCCAGCAGCAACCAAGGGAGCGTAGGAAGCACCATCCCTGCAAAGAAGGTGCCTGCACCACAAGTGAACTGCACTCGCATCTCCTCCTGTGCTGGCTTGAGCACAAAACCAAGCACCACTCCAGCTAATTACTTCCTCATATTGTTCACAGATTACATAGAAAATATCCCTGGATATTTTCATGGACTGAAAGGTTCTGGTATCCTTTGTCCCGAGTAACAACCAAGTTCAAAGACTGTTCTCCGGACTTGGCTGGAGCACGAGCCTTATGAGAGGCAGCTGAGGGACCTGGGGCTGTTTAGCCTGGAGAAGAGGTGGCTGAGGGGAGACCTTATCGCTGTCTACAGCTCCCTGAAAGGAGGGTGTAGTGAGGTGGGTGCTGGGCTCTTCTCCCAAGTGACAGGCGATAGGACGAGAGGAACTGGCCTCATGTTGCACCAGGGCAGGTTCAGATTGGATATGAGGAAAAATTTCTTCACTGAAAGGGCTGTCAGGCTCTGGCAGAGGCTGCCCAGGGAGGTGGTGGAGTCCCCATCCCTGAAGGGGTTTAAAAGACGGGCAGACAAGGTGCTCAGGGATCCGGTTTAGTAGTGGACAGGGACAGCTGGACTCAATCTCAAAGGTCTTTTCCAACCAAACAATTCTATGATTCTATGACTGACATGGCTCCCTAGGTTAAAAAAGAACTGAAAATATCATTTGCAAACAGATATAAAATTGCAGATGAAGATTCTGACAGAAGAACGCTTGCGGGCAGCATGGCAGGCACATTAGAATACCAGAATTAACCGCATTTACGTGATGTTAATTCAGCCCTCTTGTGCATATTTACTGTAATTCATTATACATCTATCATCTTTAAATTATTTAAACCAACTAATGAGTGGTGTTTACTGCCCTGGGGAGGCTCGGGGAGGACCCCAGAGGAGCTGGGGATGCAGAGGGAGCCCCGGGCCCCAGCAGCACTCCCCAGAACAGCCACTCTCCCCGTCCTCGGGGGTGTGCAGCCCAGACACAGCGCAGGGCAACAAGCGGCTGACAGCAGGAGTTATCTAATTGTAGCCACAAATCAGACCACTTTCAGGTTTTTCTATTTGAGTATGGATTATAAATGCAAATAGAACAACCCCAACCGCAACACAGTGTGAATTACATAATGGCATCCTGTCTTATTGGCACGGCTCTTGTCTCTGTACAGAGGCTGGGGCGAAGCTGGCACGGAGAGCACAGGGCACTCGACCCTAACTAAGTATTCATCTTCAGATAAAGCATGTGGATGGGGTCAAACACCAAGGGTCCCTCTGACCCACGCATCCCCAGCTGCTTGTGGAAAATGCAGGAGGCCGTACCTTCCCAGCACCAAGCAGAGAGCCAACACCACCACACCTGTCAGAATAAGAGACCAGCTGGATCTATTTCAGACCAGGATCGTCTCAGCCACAGAAACTGGCTTCTCATCCTGTTTTTTCCATATGCTGAAGTTTTTATCTCTGAGCTCCTTGGCAGCTGCTGTGCAAGGGACTCTGCTCTACAGAGCAACAGGCAGGACATCTGCTTACCTCTGACAAAAAGCAGATGAGAGAAGCTGTGAACTCACAAACCACAATCCATCTGTAATTAAACAGTTAGAAAACAGAGCGCGACATGAAGAGATGAAGGCAGGAGAGCAGAGCAGCCTGCTGCAGGGTATTGCAGCAACCTGCCATTTCCCACAGGAACAAGCAAATCCCAGATATAATAGGTGGGACTTCCCTCATGGCTCTCAGCTCCCTTCTCCAGCTCCCTAACCACTTGTGGCTTCTTTATACTGGCCTGATCTGTTGGTGCCCAGTACTCTACTGCTGATTGCTGACAGTCAAGGCAGATTCAAGATAACACAGGGAAAGGATGGTCTGACAAGTGGGGGAACCCTGGGGAATGGTTACATTACCACATGGATCCAGGCAACCTTGATGTGTATTATTACTACAGGACTCTATCAAGATGAATCTTGCACAGTAGTTGTGTTAGCGGTCACCTGGAAGCAAGGATGTTTGGTTCCTGGGCATCGGCGATGCTACAGGGCTGAAGATTGCGTGGCATCACCCTGAAGCATCCAGCAGCAAGGCATTCCTCTCAACAGTGACCTGATGCCAACCAGCACGGCATGCTCAGGGCTCATGGTCGGCGAGGTCAGAGGAGGCCCGAGACTGACAGCCCAGAGATGCCATCAGCGCTCCTGAGTTATCAGAACACAATTGCAGGCACATCGCTGACAGGCACGTTAAACAGAACTGGCTCTACCACACAACTGAGGCATAAGGAGGCTAACTTTGAGAGTCCTAAAGATGTAGTAGCTAAACATAACACACTAAGATGCTATACAGGGATTATTTTATCCCAGATGGCACTTAGTGCCTCTTTTTCAAATGCCTTTCACACAAAACTCTTGCCCTGGGACTATCCGCTGGGACACACACGTCTCCAGCTCTACCTGCTCCCTGACAGCCTCCTCAGGCCTCCCTGTTTCCCTGGTTATCTGGTCACTTGTCCCTCAGCAGAAGGTGCCAGTCTGTAAGCTTTAAGCCTGCAATTCCCACAGACACCCCATCTGAGACACCTCCAGTTCTCTTCCTACGATTTCTGAGTTCCCTGGCTACCAGCCACACTCTTTTTAGGCAAGTCCCAGCATCTTTCTACAATTCATCTCCCCGCACCGACATCCTTTCTTGCAAACACACACAGAAATTGCCTTTCAGAGGACACCAGCTCTCCCCATTTTATTGCCTGACAATGAGCTGCAATTCACTTCCAAGTTAGGACTCTCCAAGCGCGTATCTTTTAAACACAGCATTTGCTTCCCTTGTCAGCACACTCAGTCCTGCTCCGAGAACACCACCAAAACAGTCGGCACAGGCAAGCTCCCAATTACAGCTCCAGGAAGGATACCAGCCATGTGTCACAGTTTGAACAAACACACCATGTGCCGAGGATTTCACATGCTCTAGGGCCAGCCTTAGGAGGTAGGTGATATGAATGGCTTCTGCTTTTCACTCTTTAAGGAGATTTCAACGCATTCCAAAGTTTTCTTAGATCCAGTGAAGCAAAGCGGACCTTCTGCCACCACTGAAAGCCCCAACAACTCCTTGTTCAGCTAACTCTGACCATCCGTTTCCCTGGTCCCTTGGAAAAGGGCACCCTTGCAGACCAGCATTGAAGGATCACTAGGAAAAGGTGGAAATTTTAAAATGCAAACCTTTCCTATGCAGTATGAGGGGTCAGAAAAGGATTTCTAGAGTTCAGACAGTAAGGGTCTGGGGGCATCAAGAGATACCAGCTCCAACAGGAACAAGTTCTGTGTTTGGTGCTACTGGCTGTGCTCCCGTTCCACAGCGAAAGAGAAGCACAGACAGCTAAGGACTTATTGAAGGGTAAGCCGAGAATGTCACACGTATCAAACACTTGTTCCAGTGCCCAAAAAAGTACAAATCAGGTTGAATCCTCTGTTTGAGAATTATACTTAAACTATCCAGGCTTAAGAGTATTTAAATATTTAACATATCAAGTCTTACTCACAGGTAGCCCCAGGGAAGGGTCCACATGGCTCTGCCTCATCTCTATTTCTTTCCTGATTCATCAATGTCTCCTGCCTGGACTCCGTGTTTGAACAAGAGCTGCTTCAGACTCCCTTTGTGATTTTCCTTCTCCTGCCACAGCGCTGCTCCAGTGCCTGGATGTACTTCCCAATATTTTGTTAGATGGTCACCTTCTTCCTCAAAAATCATCCCACCCCATAATGCTGGTAAACAATATAACAGGCTGGAAAGCTCTGCTTTATAGGGTTGAACTCATTCCTAGATGATTTAGCCCTTCAGATGAAGCATTTGAAGTCCTCACACGCAAACAAAAGCATGTCCTTTTCCTGGAGCATGTAGCCATGGGATCGCACACCAATTCCAACACCACTTGGCCTGCGTGGTGACCTGACTGTGGATGCCCTGCGCAGCAGCAAACCTCCCTAGGCACATGCCAGCTGTAAAGGGGGAAGAAAACAGCTCAAAGGCTCCCCAGACATGCCCCTAGGCTCACTTCTGCAGCTCCACTGCCCCCCTCTAAATGCGCTCCAGCCCCTCAACGTCCTTCTTGATGTGAGGGGCCCAACGCTGAACCCAGGATTCGTGGTGTGGCCTCACCAGTGCCAAGTCCGGGGGACAATCCCTTCACTAAGTCACTACAACAGGTAGAGAAGCAGGCAGTGGTAGAGCACAAACACTGATCTCACATGGACCAGGTAGAGAAGAATGCTTCATCAGAGGAAGGACAAAACAAAGCACCTCAGCATTCTGCTCCAGCAATATCACAAGCTGGGAAGAATCTATCGGGCTTTCACAAACCTAGGACTACAAACAGTAAAACACCTCGGTCATCACATCATTAACAACAGCTCTGCACTGTGAGACGGCTTCTTAGACAGACTTCTCAACTCGATTTTAAGCGTATGAAAATATATTTTGGGATTCTGAGGACTTTAAATCACTCTCTCTGTTAAACCTGCTCCTGAGATCCTTGATGGAAAAGTACATTGAACGTTTGCTTGGGCTTTTACTGCCATCCTGGCTCAAACCCAGTACACGAGGCCCATCTGGATATCGCTGATTTCCTGCTAAGACATGGACTGTACAACGCAAAAACTCAGATTTCCCTTGCTGCCTGTGAAAACAGGAGAGTTACTGCCATCCCCATATTCAAAAGACGGCAGCTTCAGAGATTTAAATACTTAAATCTTGTGTTTACTGTTTTATAGCTTTGACCCTCTTTAAAAACGTAATTTGTTACACAACACACTTGATTTTAGACCCTCTTCCTTTGGGGAATCTACTTCTGGAAGCTGTTTGTTCATCCAATGGAAGACATCACTAACTTGTGGGTGGTCTGAAGTGATGGAGACGCAGGAGGACACTTGGATGCAACATCTGCTACTTGCCAACACATACACACAGCACAACAGCACAGCAGAACAAACCCTAAGGCAGAATGCTGCTTTACACCAGCCCCTTCGCTGCGACAAGTCAACCAACCACACATTGTGTACCTTCTGCCACTGCAGAAGCCAGGAAGAACTTCCCACCTCCTTCCTCTGTCTCCTTGTATAAAACTTTCCAGGAGCAACCGTAGCCAGAGCTTGGTGAGCTGGGCACAGGGTGGTGCTGAGGGCCTCCCCGCTGCCGTCCCACTCACACATGATGAGTTAGCCAGGCTGCCAGCTATAAAACAAATTGAAATTCTGCCCCTCTGAAGCCAGAGGGGATGGGGAGGTCTGTGCTTTTCCTCAGGAGTGCAGAGGGCTGCTGTCTGCCAGCACCCTCGGGGCTCTTCCACCCAGCGTCTTTTCTCATCCTGCAGCAAACTCTCCTAATCTCCGATCCTGCAGCACACAGTGCTTCTCGGGTTCTCCGTGGGAATTAAAGCTTTAATGAGAGCCTGGAAGGTGGCTTGCAGGGGAGCAGGGTGGATAACAACTGTGTGCCCCTCTGTGTTAAATACCCGTTTCCTTGTTGCCCGTGATGGGTGGATAATGACACAACAGCACATTCAGATGTGCCAGCCCCCATTCTCCACTGCAATCATGTTTTGTTTCTGGTCAACACGGTTACAGTCAGATGGAAACACAAATTCGCAAACAGAAGTTGCCGACTGTCATAGCTTCCACCTTGCACCTTAACACCCAAACTGAATCTTTTACTTGTGTGAGTCTCATAACCTGAGCAGACCAAGGCAAAATTCAAGGTATTCTTTCGAGATGTACCCCAATTCAAGGTAGCCACAATTCTGCGATTTATATTGAAGCAGCCAACACAAACTCAGCTGAGAAGAAAACAGACCACAACCCACATCAGAAGGGACATTTAGCGTTCTCTCACTACCATAATCACAGTTTCTTCAGGAGAACAGGCAGACCATCACTCCTCTAAGAGCAGGAAACAGTGCTTCTGCCTTCCTTAACCCTCCAGACTCAGCCTTTTACCTTCCTGTGCCAGCAACCCAACACCATCAGTGCACCAAGGAATGGACACCCAGTGGCTGCTGAGATAGCACAGAAGCATGAACAAACAGTTCTGATGCTGAAGCTAACAAAAACAACGCGACACGTGAAAACTGCAACCACATTTTGGTGTGTTCCCACTTGTCAAGATAGTCCAGATGGAGTCTTAGCACTATAATCTGGCTCGTGTGCTTGTAAAACGTTCTGGTATTCGCCTCGACGCTGCTGTGATTGGGCTGAGAAGGACTGCATCTCTTTCACAACAGGTCTTGTGCAAACCAGCACAGCAAAACCATCACAGAAAATGGTCTTGCTCTGGAAATGAAAGTCATGGTGTGCTCACCAGGTTGCTTTTATTCACGTAAGCTGAACCCACACAGGCATTTCCCTCACTGCCACCGTCTCTCCTCTAAGGAACCTCAGCCACATCATTGGCACATCCACTTCCAAGAGCACAGAGGGAATAGTGCATCTGCGGCTCTGTTAGCCACCAGCTTGCTTCAAGGATGACTTCAAAAGCATCAAAGCCAAGTAGTGGCAGGAGTCCTACTAGCCCTCACAGTGAAGCTCGATCCAGAGATTTCACATCTTAATCCAAACCACCTTCTGATCACATACACAGCTTATCAATTGTGGCAACACATTATCTGTCCTACAGCTGACTTTACCACACTCCTTGGAAGCACTTTGATGCTAGAGTGATAAACATCTCCCGAATGGTCACACAAAGATATATTTAGAGGTACTACAGGTCTTCATCGAAAATCAACGCAGTAAAATCCATATCATCTATAACAGCAGTCCAGCAGTAAAACATCACTCTGTACCTATGCATAGTCTTTGTGACCAAGACCTCCTCATTGTCACATGGTTATTCCATTAACACGTTAGGAGGAGAGGATCCAACAGACAGACAGACAGGGTAGCGTCTTTATCCTGCATAGGCTTTCAAGGACTACTTCAAATCCTTTCTAGCTGAAGGCAGAATCTCACCTACAAACGAGTCACTCATGAAAATGCTTCACACGGTGGCAATGATTGAAACAAAGCTCGTCCTTAGGTGCTGTGCTGGCACCAAGTGCTCTGCAATACAGCTCCAGGGCTATGGAAGGGGCAGAGAGCTCTGATCTGCGGTACACATCGCACTTCACATTCACAAGCACAAGGTTTCAAATATCCCCATTTTTGCGACTGCCATGCTGAGCATGACCCAACGTGCGGCTGCCCAACGGTGGCTCCTCACTCTGAGCCACCAGAGCAGGGAGCAGCCACCCCCACGCACCTTTGGATGCTGCAGAGCAGCACTCGGTACCCACTCAGGGTGAGTGATTCGCTGCAAGTACTGCTGTACCACATCATACCATCCATCGGCCAGAGACAACTGGAAGCTCATCTTGGCAACCCTCCTGGATCAAGTTATTAAAACACACTTCAGGAAATCACAATTATTCCTTAACGTTTGCCAGCTCAAGCTCCTGGCATTGTAACCATAGCATCTCTCCCAGGAGAACACCTGATTAATGAGGCATTTGAGATCTGGGAAAGAAGGGGCATTTCAGAGATACGGCATCGCACAGACTTCTTGATGTTAACCAGTAAAAAAAAAACCAACCCAACAAACTCATAACAGAAATATAAATGCTAAGGGACTAGAGGGAATAATAGAACCATTGAGGCTGGAAAAGCCATCTCAGCTCACCCAGTCCAACTGTCAGCCCAATCCCACCACACCTGCTAAACCAAGTCCCCAGACGCCACAGACACACGTTTTGTGAACCCCTCCTGGGATGGGGACAACCTATTCATACAGCAGCCCAAGTGAGCTGCAGAATACAGGAAATATTTGAGTCCTGAGATAACCTTGCTGGGCCACAGCCCCCAGCAGCAAGCAGCGACACGAAGGAAGCCCAGCTTACACATCTGCTGCACGCTCCGACCAGCTCACCCAGAAGCTGTCCTCGGAGACAATCCCATCACAGAGCAGCAAAAGCACGCAATCCTCATCACATGGGTCAGGTGAGACGGAAGGAAAAAAGGATGAAGGAAAAAAGGACAAAGGAAAAAAGGAAGCCAGGATTTTGGAACAAGAGGAGAGTGGTAGAGGGACACAGCAAGCTGAGATCACACGAGTAAGAAGATGCAGTTTCACAACTTCTCCAGTTGAAAGCACACTTGTTTTAAAATCCTTTGGTTAGCATGGATTGCTTCCTGAGGAATTGCAGGACAGAGCTGCCAAGAAGGGAGCAGTTTTTTATCCAGGTAGGGCTAGAAAAAACATGTTGATGGGCAGCTACTGCTGGCTGAAGGAAGAGCGTACAAAGTCTTTGGCAGAAATTCTCTTATGATCTCCTGTGCCAAAGGAAGAGAGACTAAGAGGATTCACACAGTTATAACAGTTGAGATAACAGAAGATGCCGAGATGACAGAAGAAAAGAAGTATTTTGAGTAGCAGAATTTTTTGGCAGTTACATTTTACAACAAAAGACACCCTCCTGGGCACAAAGAAGGTCTCTGTAGCACTCAGCGATTAAGTCAGTCTTTCCTTCTGCGCAGAAAAGCGGAGTGCATATATCACACCATCGCTGCAGGAGATACACACACACCCCCACACCCCCAGCCCTGCCCAAGGCCCCAGCCAGCAGGCTGAGGCCTCTGCCCAGCACCAGAGCCTCCCCCTGCAGACTGCCGTACGGACCACGGAGGCTCACACCACCAATTAAATGAGGGGCTGATGGGCTGATCAGAGAGCCACAAGTGGGAATGAACAAACAATTGACTCAACATGCCAAGCCTCAGTGGTATAAGAGCAGGGTGAGCTCGTGACAAGGTCACACACCGAATCAGACACAAAAAAAAGCCAAAATCAGCGCTGCTGCCCGGAAATCCACATGAGGAATTGTACAGAGGGAACTTTCCATAGGTCACCTGAATCATAAAAATCACTCTGTGATGTGCATAATTCCCAAATCACCAGGGTGTTTATAGAAGGAACACTGGTCTGGGAACAGCCTGTCCCCTCTCTACACACACTCAGAGAGGAAGACTCCAGAAGGTAACTCTAGAAATCCACACAGTGAACAGCAGGACAGGTTTAACAGGGAAAAAGACGATGACAGTAATGGTAGAATCCAAGCAAAGCCCACACACATGATAGGAGTCAAGAAAAGCAGAATCATAGAATTGTTCGGTTGGAAAAGACCTTCAAGATCATCGAGTCCAACCGTACCTGCCCACTATTAAACCATCCCTGAACAAAGATATCAGCTGATCATCCAAGGACGCATCACATGCCAGGCCATCTCCAGCTCTCCCAGCCTAATACACACACACATCTCAGTGTATTTGTGGGTGCTCAATTGTCACCACCCTCAACTGCAGGTTAACGCTAACGAGACAGAGTGGCGTTGTCAAGTGAGTAAACGATGGATACCAAATTGCACTGGAGGCGGCTGTCATCGCCCGTTCCAGGGGGCATCCTGCAGACTCCAGACAAAATGCCAGACTCCACAATCCAATGTGTCCTACCAGAAGGAAAACAATTGGTTTTGATGTTCAGACACACGTTTGCTCTAATAAATAGTATCTCCCTCCTTGCACCACAGGCTTCCATAAAGCTCCAGGTCACCGGAGGGGATGCATTCCCAGGATAACCACAAGCTCTGCCTGTATTTAACTGGGAAGTGACAGAGCTGTGACTGGTTACTGCAAGTGTTTTCAGGACAGGAAGTCCCAGGCTCTGCCTCCGTGTCAAAGCATCTTGTGGATTTTAACACCAACAGCTACAGTGAAAAGGCTGTGAAGCCTGATCCGCAAGAGGAGCTACGTTCCCACTGACTGCAGAAAAGCGCCGCAGGGAACGGACAAGAAAGTGGACAAAATTCTGCTTGGAGGAGCAGAAAAGCACAGCTGATGCTTCCAGTTGCATGGTGCTGGGATGTGCTCAAGGCAAGTGAGCACCCACAAAACCCAGTAAGATTCTCCAGCCAGAAACAAGCAGGGAATGGAGGCATCGCTGTGCTCAGCAGGCTGAACCAGGACCATACGGCACTGCAGGGTAAAACCACCCTCTGAAACACGCCGGTCTTGGAGCAGGAAGGCACACGAGGAAGCCTTGGAACGCCTGCGCTAGCACGCGCCTGGAGCCCTCCACAACAACTCACACGTATGTATTTTTAAAAGCTCACACTACAGCTCTCCCATTCCCACCCTCTTGCTTAAGATGCAGGAGGAAGGGATTACAAAGATGTTAGTTACAAGCAACAAAAGCTAGGAAATATTCACACTGCCAGTGTCACTAAGTTTGAGGCCCAAGGGGATTTGGAGACAATCCTACACAGTCAATCAAAACTATTAATTTGCTCCCGAGCTCAAAAAAAGCTTCTTCTGCTTCCGCATGTCTAACAACCAGCTCCACACCTGAGAGAAAACAGTCAAATAGCCCAGCAGCACAGACAGGCCCTCTACATCTCTCCCCCTCCACCTGCCTTTAGGATACGCAACACCACATGAAAGGCACTGCTTTTCTTGCCCCAATAACAAGCTAATTACGTGTGTTTCTTATGCAGATGAAGGAGCAGTGCAAGACAGCATTCCAGTACTCAGTGGGATTCCAGAGCATATGGAGAACAAGAGCCGTGCAATGTATTCCCAAAGTCATTTCCCAAGAGGCCAGTGCAGCTCTCTGAGACAGGAACGCTACTGTACCACGGGCTACACCAACCCTGAACTCAAAGAAAATGTAATGAGAAAAATGCCACACCACAACAAAAATGAGAATAAAGGAGGGGAAGATTATTTCGGAGGAACTGTGTGACTTAAGAGTCAGAAACCCCATTTCCCATTCAAAATACCTGGGTCTCCCCAAAGGAAAAGCAGCCAGAGTCTCCTCTCATAAAAGTCAAACGACAGCCAACTTGTACCAAAAGACCAACGGGAGCATCACCACCATCAGGCTGCAGCAAGGTTGTACAGAACAATTCAACAGCCCCGCTGGGGCAAAGAGGGTCCCCAGGTCAGCCAAACAGCCACCCAGCACCTCCACATGAACAGGACTGGCGACCGGTCCCATTCCACACACCTCAGAGGGGACCCTTCAGCTGTAACAGATCCCTCAACACAACAATAAACACGGCAAAGCAATTAATTAAGGAGGGTATTTTCCTTCATTAGCTGCAGCAATTAGTACAAGTGGAATGAAAATCTATTACAAAATTAGGGCAACATAGCAGCTGGACATTTCCTTATCAGACTGTACTTAACAGAAAGCCCCCTCAAACCTCAGCAGTTACAAACACACACCAGATTTATTGAGTGGAGGGAGTTGGACCTGGTAAATCTGTGTTAGCAAGTTTGGGGATGATCTTAAGTGGGTGCTGGACTGTGCCAAGTGAAATAAAAAGATTTTAGGAAAGTATGTAGGATTTCTACAGCATAGGCTTGTAGGAAATTATTCTTTAGGCAGGGGCAGTTACCCAGGCATTAAACAGCATCAAAAAACGCTGTCTCTGCAAGAGCTATTTATTCCCAGCCTACAGATGATGGAGAGAGAGGCAGGATGAGCAGTGAGGTGCTAGGATGACACTGTGGGCTGACACTGTTTCGTTATTCCTGCTCTCACAAGTGACTGCATCCGACAGGGGTAGCTGATAACCTTCTGAAAATAACTGAACTATCAAAGAATCCATGTCCTTGCTAACACAGGTTTGAGGTTTTGCAGCTTGTAAAAATGTAGATTGATTCTCAGTCTGAGGAGAGGATCCTACAGCTTTACCCTGGAAGATATTAAATGCCTAAAGACAACTGAATTGCCTGGCTCCCTCTCTGAACATCTCCATTTTGCTTCTACTGAGAACTGAAAAGTCAGGTCTCTTCCTTGCAGCAGGGCACAGACTTCACTACTTTTCTCTTTTTTCTTTAAATTTAAATAATTAAAAGGCTACATTTTCCATATTCAGTCAAGAGCAACATAAGGAAATAACCCTACATGAGGGAATCCAGAGGTTACAACTCTCCTGACCAAATTCCCGTTACTTGGGTCACCCCAACCCAAAAAGCACATTTCTTGCTTCACTAATTACAAACTTCAGTAGCTCAACTAAAGCACAGTGAAGACTTAAATGAGAACTTATGAAGAAATGTCTTCCTGAGGCTGGGGAGAGGCCCTACCCCAGGCTGTCCAGAGCAGTGGTGGCTGCCCCATCCCTGGAGGGGTTCAAGGCCAGGTTGGATGGGGCTTGGAGCCCCTGATCCAGTGGGAGGTGTCCCTGCCCATGGCAGGGGTGGGACTGGACAGGCTTTGAGGTCCCTTCCAACCCAAACCATCCATGATTCTATGAAGGGATGTAGTGAAGAAAGAAGGGTCAATCAAACATTTTTTTTTCTTGAGTAATCTATCACCTGCAGTTCCGAGGCACAAGCAGGGTGGCACGGGATGAGAATTATGTTTTATCTAACAAATTTTATGCATCTTGTATAGTGGGCAACAGCTCTTGCCTCAAATACCAGAGTACAAGCTCCCCTTGGGCACTTATTGACTATTGGTCTAAGCCATTTTGCATTTTTCAGGGCTGGAAATGTTCAGATTTACCAGGCACAACCGCACGCTGGGTAGTCCTCACGTTTGCAGCTCCAGCTTGCAGATACAGGGACAGATACAGGGGAGAGGCACAATTAAAAATCCCCCCGCTACACAAGGCATAAGGAAAATCGGAGCGTGCAAGCCATAGCTGACTGAGAGCTGCAAACCAGAGGCCTCACCTACAGTCACGTGAGTGCGTGTGGACGCACAGCTGGGCGAGGCATTTAAAGCTAGCAGAGTTCTTTCCGACTGGATTTCAGTGTGAGTACACAAGCATCAGGGCCAAAACCTGCATTAGGAGTTTGCCAGCCACCAGCCTCTGCCAGCGAGCCAACAGGTGCTAGGGAGGAGGGCAGACCCTTTGGTGGCCAGCAGCTCCTTCACATGGGCATTTCTAAGCCTTTGACAAGTTTCTAGAAACACCATTTAAACTGCAGTGTTGTGTGTTATACAACAGATCTTCCTTTGAATGGGTCAAAAAACCCTCACTGGCTCTCCACCACCCCACCAAAAAATATATATAAAAACTCTTCTAGCAGCATTGACCGAAGGGTAAAGCAACCTGGTTGGCTTCCATGCATCCGATGGCTTCTTCCAAGAGTGAAAACTCCACGCAGACATAGCCATAGTCGTAACCTGGGGACAGCATTTAAATACAGACGGGAGTCATGTTAGTGCCTTGTCATACAGAAAGCCACATCAAATATTCAGTTTCCCTTTCCCAGTTTCCCTCAAACCACCCCCCTCCGCTCCAGAATGAAAAAGAGAGAAACCAGGGCTGGATGATGATTAACTGCACAGTTTATCATGAATGTTAATAGCGGAGAGTTCCCACTTCCCCTTACACAACCCAGCGGCAGGCACACCCTTCCTCAGGGAAAGAAATCATTGTCTCGTTGTTTTTTAAAGGCACAGTGATTTTCCATCGCCAGTGTCCAGTTTGGTGCTGCCTCGGAGGCAGCGCTCTCCAAAGCAAGCGCTGATCAGTCATTTCAAAGCACCCTGCTGCAAACACATTTCACATGAACAGCCAGCATCTTAATTGGGAAATATTTCACAAAGAACTAATGTGACCCCTTTGCTATTTTTCTTTCAATAGTTGCTTACTTTTGACGTCCAAGTCCCTTGTGTTATGAAAAAGAGTAGTGGAGCAGGAAGGCAAACACCAGCTTTTTCATTTTGGTATTGCTGTTACTGCATACGTAATAAGAAGGTGTAGGAGCTTAAGAAGTAAGAAACAAGAGAGCCTTCCTTTTACTCTTCTTGCTCCTTGGAAACCTGCCATCTCAGTCAGTTGCTGAAGGAACCCACTGATTCAACTGTGTCCTCCCGTTAACTGCAATGAAATGTTACATTCCCACATACAGTGCAGGGTGAGCGCTACAGAACCTAAGACCACCCAAAGAGCCATCCTTGATGTTCAAAGTAGCTCCAAGAACTGAAGCACTGAGGAACAACCTCAGCCTTCACATGCCAAGGCCACCTCACACCAAAGCAGTGCTTTCCAGATGATCCTGGGCTACCATGCTTCCACATGGCCAAACAGTGAGAGGAAATGCTCGGCTCCCTCCTCTTGCTGCTCTTTTGGCTGGTTAGATCAAGAGGAGAGCTGCTCTGCATGGGGACTGTACCGTTTTAGGTATCTAGCAGTCCTGGCAAAGAGCTCATGTCCTCTCCTGAAGGTGCACATCTGAACACCGGTACCTCCAAACCAGATATATATCTGCTTCCTACTGCTTCAGCCCTCACCATCCAGGGGAAAGTAACTCCACACACACTTCTTTCAGGCAAGGCATTCCAGTCCTCTCCATCTCCCCCTGAGCCTACTTTAAAGAACATCACTGCACTCACCAATTTCTTCTCCTCTGTTTGTTCACCATCTTCCTACTTAACCACTTCAGAGACAACACTGTACAAAACATTTTCATCAAACCCTACTGATCGTTTTTTTTTTAACTGTGAGAGCTCTTTGCACCATGTTCTAACAACACAATCCTGCCTTTAAACATCGGCCACCCTAACGAGACGCCAGTTTGAATCTAGCTCCTCCTCCGCCTCACACAGGAATGCCTTCCCCTTCTCTGCATCGTTTTAGTCAATACAATCACATTAGAGAGAGCTTTATCAAACTGAGTGCTTTTCAGCGCTGGGAAAGACACGGGCCAGCAGCACGCCATCTGTGGTGGAATGCAGCTAAAGCCACTTGGTATTTTTATATGAAGTGGACACCTGGAACTAGAGGTACAGTTTCAGCCGGCAGAATCAAAAGAACCGAATTCACCCAGCAGTTCCCACAGTATCCGTTCCCCTCTGCAGTTCCAGCCACACTAAATCACATGCTGAAAGCCAAGCAGCTCTCTGCAGCAGAGCACTGCTCTCCAGGAGCAGTGCTGCCCCTTGCTGGGAGCCTGTTTTGCTTTCTGGGCAGAGATCTCTGCCACTTCACCGCACAGCGTGCAGGCTTACATGATACATTTTGAAGTCTTAGTCAAACCTAGAACTCTAAAGGAACTTCTCTCCCTCCTGTTCAGAAAAGGGCTGCGTGAGTGATATTTGTCAGCCTGTAAGGCTCCCGATTCCTCTTCGCAGGAAGGGTTTCTGAAAGCTGCCATAATCAGCAAGCCAGGATCGGAGTGCTAGCTCATTTCCATGAAACAGGGGGTCTCCTGACAGGCAGAAAGCAAGATTGCGGAAGTTTTCACTCCATTTGCTCTACAATGAAAAGCAGTTTACATCACAGTTAAGTGAGTGAGTGGTTTAGCCATGGATTTAATCCAGCATGACACAACTGAGAGTGCAACGCTGACTGTTATACACAGACAAAAACACGGAGATGCTAGGAGGATCATACACTACTGGATCATTCTAAGCACTGCACAGAGACAGTCAGGGGAGATCAGCACATCTCTCCTTGTACATTTTCTTACCTCTGCCCTCCCACACGAAACTCGACCTCCCTAACCAGCAGAGCTTCAGTAACCATGAGAACCAAACCCAGGAACTGTGGCCCCACATCCTGCCAAAAAGCAGCTTCAGGACATACGTTCAGCTCCTGGGGTCAAGTTCAAGAGGGACACAGCGTTCTGCCATTCACTACGAGCTATCCTTGCACAGACAGCACAGAAGAAGAGACCAGCCTGGAACCACCGCTCCACTCCAAACTACTGAAGATCTACAGAGCTTGATGCTTTCCTCTACCCCTGGATCTAGCCCTCTGCACAGCTCTGACAGGCGTGCTCAGTACGTGAGAACTGCCAAGCAACATCAGCCTGGGATGGTACGGTACCCCTGCCCTGCCCCCAGCTCCATCATAGCACCCTTTTCATTCCAGACCATGATGGAAAGGCTTGTGCAACGACAGCGCTGCTACAGAGCACCTTCAAAATGCAGTCTTCGCTGATTTTAATACGTCCCGCAATTCACCTTACCCAGAGCATAACACTTGAAACAAAACCAAGTGACTCAAGGCTGGTTCTTAGAGGGAGTAGGTACAAAGGTTCCCGCAACCAACTATTGTGTCTCTTCCCCGCCTCCTCTGTAGGGCTGGGTCAGCTCTTCCTGCAGCAGCTGCTGCGCGCGCTTGGCCATTTCCAAAGCCTTGACACAGTTTGCCCATCAGAACGTGACAGTTCAACTGCAGTGACCATATGCAGACCCAGGGATTTTGACAGAGGAACCTCAAGGCAGGAATTGGTTCAACAGCATCCCACAGCTGTCCTTTGCTGTGAACGACAGCTCTCAGGCACCCACTGGCATGCAGGTCGTAAAAGTAAAACCCAAAGAGATCAAACCAACAAAGCAAAATCACCGTTGAATACCATAGCATGGATCTTTTGACTCAAGGTGGCCTAAACTCATCTGCAAGGTTTCACATGGAGATTTGAACCCTGGTACCTTCTTAACTGGATCCTTCTCTTCCTAGTAAGTATGATACTACACTTTCAGGATCCAGAAAAATAGCAGAGAAAGCATTGATCTGTTTCGGTAGAACTATGTGTGATCAATACAGACTCTCTGTCAAAAAGGAGATAAATCAGCATTCCCTCCACACAACCTCTGAGCATACCGCAGCACAGTTGCACCATCCAAAGAACTTCACAGGGAAACAGTCCTCCAACACTTGAACTCGCTCAGGTTTTGGCCCTAGCATAGCTGTAAAGCGTGCACGTCCTCACCTTCCCCCATGTTTTAGGACAACTATCTGAAAGGACTTATTTAACTACATCTCTGCTGTGCAAGCTGACAGCACCACAGGCTGCAAATGATGGGCAAAAGAAGAACAGAGGGAGAGCACGCACACAGGATCCAGAGGAGTCCTGCTTTCCCTTACGCGCTCCTATGTAAACACAATCCTTTACGGATGCTCCCAAAGCACACTCAGTTGTGCTCTGCACTGAAAACACAAAGGATTGCTTAATGCTTGTGGCCAAGAAAATATTTAGAGCTTCAGGAAGCTGCTCTGCAAACATTTGAGTATGGAATATCTTGCCTCTGAAACAGATGTGTTTCGGTGAAGGGAAACTTGACAATGAAACACAAATAGCAGGGCCCTGCTAGCACGCCATGGTTCATCCAAAAACCCCAAGCGCCTGACTTCAAATCACTGCTCCTTGGCTTCAGATAAAAAGATCAAAGACTCGGGATTTAAAATAAGACTTGTTTCTGTACTCACACAGTTTCTCCTGAACAACTGACATACAGTAATGTGTTAATTCATGATAGTTTATGTCAAATCTGTCAGATGAGACAACTACCATAGAAGTAAAGCATTTGCAGTTTTGGACACTCCTAGGACTCAGAGAGATGGCGCACGAAAGCAGAGCCACGGCCGGCTGCTGAAGCACAGACGCTGTTGCACGCCTTCTCCAGAGACAGCACCGCAGAGCCGAGCCAGGCGAGGAAATCTGCTACGAGTTTCATCCACGTTAGAGGAGAAAGCTCAATTGCTCCAAAGGCAACTATGGCATGAAGTACGGACTGAATATGAAGGATTTACACAACTCTTAAAGGAAGCTGCAAAGCTGACACACTGACCTCTGCACAGCATGGGTAGTAGAGACAGGTGATGGACACTGTTCTCAGAGAATCCACCATTCCCTGGCTGACAGGACCTCACTCATCTGTGGGAGACTTTGGCAACACACCCATGACCCCATCCACAAGTTTTTCTGTATCCTCCAAGGAAAGATGCAGATGTTCACCCATGCTAAAAAGTATGGATCATACTTCATTCTCCTCAGAGGAAAATACTGGGAAACAGGGGGTTCCTTCTGTACCTCCATGTTATTACAGCGTATTGTTCCTAGCAGGCATAACACACTGTGCTTCCAAGAAGCCAGGAGCTCCCGAACATGCACAGCAGTGGCTGTATCTGCACTTGCACAGCGTGTCCTGCCATTGCAGTGAGGACGGGCAACAGCACAGTGCCTTCTGCATCGAGCAGAGAAAATAAAGCTGTCGGCACCACCTGAAACCTCGGAGGGCACCCCGCAGCACAGCGGGGAAGGGTAGCAATCCATCCTTGCTAATGCAAGCTCAGAAGCCAGACCCAAGAACTCTCTCCACATCAGGTGGTGGATTCTGAGCGCCCATAAATTTGTCAGATCTCTTTTACTGCGCAGATAAATTGGTCTTCAGAGCTATGAAAGCTGAAGAGCTGTACCAGAAAAGCTCGCTGTTGAATACTAAACAGGACGATCTGCAATAAGCCATATCCCCAACTCCTTTCAAAGGCTGAGCATTTACAAGCCACACCTGGCCTGCCACTTCATCCTGTCCCTCTACGAGAAGGTACACTCATTCCTGACAGCGCCGCACAAGAGAACAGCACTAAAAACAAACGATACAAAACAGCCACATTCTGAGAGGGTGAGAGCTACAGCCCATCCTCCTCCTTACATCCAGGAGAACTGGAGGCAGAAAGGACCTGCCTGAGACACCCTAAAGATGGACACAGGCAGCCCCATAAATGACAGGAATTACAACAGTGCTGCTTTATTAAAGATGAAGGATTATATTATATTTGTACAGAAACTGTGATCCAAGGAAGGCTGGGGAAATCACACAACTCCATGAGAGGACTGGCTGGGACAGGCTGCCCAAAGAAGTCATGGCTGCCCCATCCCTGGAGGGGTTCAAGGCCAGGTTGGATGGGGCTTGGAGCAACTGGATCCAGCAGGAGGCGTCCCTGCCCATGGCAGGGGGGTTGGAACTGGACAGGCTTTAAGGTCCCTTCCAACACAAACCACTCCACGATTCTATGATGATTTCCTCTCATCCTATCCCTTGTTACTTGGGAGAAGAGCCTGGCAGTCACCTCACCACAATCTCCTTTCTGGGAGCTCCAGAAAGCAGTGAGGTCTCCCCTTAGTCTCCTCTTCTCCAGGCTAAACACTCCCAGGGCCCTCAGCTGCTCCCAGAGCCCCTGCGCTCCAGACCCTTTCCCTGCTCTGTTCCCTCCTCCAGACGTGCTCCAGCCCCTCAATGTCCTTCTTGGGGTGAGGACCCCAAGCTGAACCCAGGATTCGAGGTACAGTCTCACCAGTGCTGAGCCCAGAGGAAGGATTCCTTCCCTCCTCCCACTAGCCACACCAAACCACCCCATGGAACTTGCATAAGTGGGAAGGTGTTGCAGACAGGAACCTGGTCGGCAGGATATTCAATCTGTCGTTTAGCCCAAATGACTCAGAGAAGCAATCAATGCAATAATGTCAGCACGCTGTGAAAAGCCTTGAGGTTTTGTGCTGGAGATGCAAAAACAGTGAGCACATTTGTAAAAACAGTTAGAGAGAAAAGGACTGAGCACACCAAAAGGGCTGTCAGCAGGTTTTAGAGATGAATGTGTTGCCTTTTCTGTTGAACAGGCCCTGTAGCCCCAAACCAAGGTTGATCCTTGCCACAAACACAGACTTAAAACAGATTTGTACTTCCTGTTTCCTAAGCCACCACATCGCAGGTGGGGAAAGATGAGCAAGAATGACTTTTGCTTCCAAGAGACAATGCACTCCTGCCCTTGAAATGAAGCAAGACTAGCAAAAGCACACACAGCTGGGAAAACTGGCAAGGACTGGTATTGATGACCACAGACTAACTCCAACTACAGTGCTCTTCTAGTCCTCAACAGGCTATTCTAGCTACAAACAAGAAACAACTTCTTCATGAAGATCAGCGCTGAAGGGATCTCCTCATCTTCTGAAATGCAAGCCCCTCCAGGCGCAAGAACTCTACTGATGAGCGGGCAAGCTGGTCATGCCAAAAAAAGGAAACTCCATGTGTGCTACAGCATATTGCAAACTCCTGGACAATCACTTTGGCTCTCAGCAAGCACCCAAGATCAGTGTGCTCTTATTTGTGGCTGGCAGTAGAGCAAGCCACACAATCTTCACTGTGCAAAGCACTAAACATAGCAGGAGGGGATTATTCTTCCTGTGGAGCATTGGCAACAGCCTTGAAGGCAAGCCAAGGTGTCTTCTGTATAATTAGCACAACAGGAAAGATGCACCTCTGCGCCACAGCATGTATCAGACATCTCACACCAACCCATATAGACTCTTTGGTTTGGTCCAAAGAACATTAAGTCCTTATGGGACCTACTCCTAATCAAAGCCCATGGGGCTGGTGCCCAGCTCTCTTCGTGAGGAAGCCACTAGCTGGCCACAAATCCACCCTTTAAGGGGAGCCCAAGGGCACTCCATCACTCCTGGAAGGAAACAGAAGGTCTCGGTTTAGCACAGTTCTACTGCACAACTCCAGAAACATCCTCTCCCCACGCAAAGCGGCAGCTCAGCTCTCCAGCCCTACACCAACAGCTGGAAGCTGCCACAGAACAGCACCCAGAGCATGCAGGGGCTGGGGCAAACGCAGCATTCACCAGCACTTCAGACCTCCAAGAGCATCACCACCCCAAATCCCACCCACATGTACGACTGCAGTGAGGGACCTCAAACTCGGTCATGCTTGGGCCAGAGAAAGCTCTGCTTTGAGGAAGAGGAGGTCTCACTGCCTTGGAACACACAGAAAATGGAAGGCTTATCCCTTTACCCCTCAAAAACCTGTACCAATTTTTCCATCATGAAGTACAAGCTCCTGGACTTTGGATTATGAGTTTTAGCAAAAGGCAACACTAAAGAACACCATTTTAAATTTCAGGGGCTTCCTGAAACACTCCTGAAACCAAGGATTCACTGTTCTTAAAGACAGGAGAGGCTGCATTTGGAGGGAAATAATAAGCATCTTTGAAGGGTTTATCTAAGGGACTTATTAATATTTAACAGGGCATCAGTGCGGCAGAGGAGAGTGAGAACAAGCAAGAAAATCCAGTTTCTGCTAGGACTTGGCCAAGGCAGTTGAAGTTTAACAGAGGGCGGGACAAGGGCAACAGTTCCAAGCACCACGGAAGGGCCAAGTCTGGCAAAACGGAACAAGAAATGAACGCTAGAGCAGAAGTGACTAAGCAAGCAATAAAGAACGTTAGGTACCAAGAGTGCTTGCTAAAACAAAAGCTTTTCAAAACTGAGCAGGCAGCTGCAGTTAAGTAGCTGCTAGGTTAGGGATGATTTTAGGTTACACCTCAAAACCTGGATTCAGTTTTGGTCCCCTCACTACAAGGACATTGAGGGGCTGGAACGCGTCCAGAGGAGGGGAATAGAGCTGGCGAAGGGTTTAGAGCACAAGCCTTGTGAGGAGCCGCTGGGGGAGCTAGGGTTGTTTAGTCTGGAGAAAAGGAGGCTGAAAGGAGACCTCATCAGTCTCTGCAGCTCCTGAAAGGAGGTTGTAGTGAGGTGGGTGCTGGGCTCTTCTCCCTGGTAGCCAGTGACAGGACAAGAGGAAATAGCCTCAAGATGCGCCAGGGAAGATTCAGGTTGGATATCAGGAGGAAAGCGTTCTCAGGCACTGGCAGAGGCTGCCCAGGCAGATGTGGTTGAGTCCCCATCCCTGGAGGGGTTTAAAAGATGTGTAGATATCGTAGTTGAGGACATGGTCTGGTGGCAGACATAGCAGGGCTGGACTGATGGTTGGACTTGAGCTTCAAAGGTCTTTTCCAACTGAAACTATTCTATGATTCTACAATTTCCTGCATGTACCTCCCCAACAGGAGGACACCTGTCCTTTGGCATCAGCCACCTGCATCCACACGGACATCCCTGTGGCCCCAAGCATCACTACTGTTCAGTGAGCTCCTCCCTGTCCCAGTCATCTTATTTCCATGGGTGCTTTGCTCCCCAGAGATGCAGCATCGCATCCCCTCCCTACCCAGGGTTCAAAAGCAAATACTCAGAAGGGTGAGAAGAAGATTAACAAACTCAAATCTCCCAATTTCTGAAGCACTGCACTAACTTAGAGGGGCTATAAAGGGGCTGGGATAGACCCCACTGCTCCTTCTGATTGCAACCCAGCTCACCTGGTCCCTCCCGGTCCACTTCACAAAGCTCCTCTCCGCACATGCCGCTTTCCACCTTGGTTAGGGTGTCCATCCTCCATCAGGCTCTCCCAGCTCAGCAAAAACTCCTCTTGGTTCCACAGACGGACTTGCAGAGTAAGCTACGAGAGCCTTGCAGGCTACCAGTGATTTCTCAGGCTCACTTTCCCTGAACAGCTTTTCCCAGCTGCTGGTACTAACCCCAACATGAAACCTGGCTGGAAAACACACGTTCCAAGCTTGTTCCACCACAGACTGTATGCAGGAGAATAATCTGAACAGAAGGCTCAGTACGCTTCGTGTTTTCACTAATTAGTTGGACATCGTCGCAGCATCTCTTAAGGGTGAATGATTCATCATGAGCAGCCCTTTAAGATAAAGATAGCTCCATGTGCTCACTTCTCCAGGGCATACATGTGTGTTCAGCCTAAGAGTTCTGTGCACATCAGGCACTCAAGATTTTATCTCAGACTTTGCTTATGACTGACGTTAGTCAGCAAAGCAAAAATAAAGCTTGATGAGGATCAGGCAGGAGATGAGTTTAGTACATGACCAAAATCAAAACCAGGACAAGGCGTGTATGTGTTAGAGTCCTCGAAGGTCAAAAGGTATTGGTCTCAAGTTCCTGGCAGCCAGCACTAACAGGAACCGAAGGACAGACACGGTGCCACAAGCAGTCAGGTGGTGTTGCACAGTGTGCTATCAGCTCCACAAAGGGAGGCCACATGGAAGCCTTGACCTCGGTGAGCAGAGGTAAAGTACCTTCAGACAGGACAGGAGCACTCACAATCTGTTACTGACACTCCCTTCCCCGAGAGCTGCTGACAAGTCTCCACCACTAGCATCTACTGAAGCAGCTGCACACCAGTGGCAAACGCAGCTCATTGTCTTTAAGAAGATTCCACTATCACCTCAAGGTTTATTCTTTGGAATATTTATGAACACACAACCAAACACACTTGAGAAGGCAAGCAGAAAGACAAGCCAACAACCTCATACAGTTCTGCCAAGATTTATCGGTGACGTTGGAAGATGCTCTCTTCCCCTCAACAAATGGATTTGATACTTTGAGTCTGAACATACAAAATCTACCCGATGGAATTTACAAGTTAATGTTGCATAGGGCAATACAATAAGCTGTGACTTTGCTATTTTACAGAGGTCTGTAAGTACTGCCTTTTTTATTTCAATTGAATTACTATGTCATTTCCCAAGGCCTCTCCTCTCACTACCTTGCTCCAAATCCAGCCACTGTTTCCACGTGTGGGCTTCAGAGACAAAATAATCTCAAGAATAAACAGCACGGATGCATACCAAAATCCCACCAGGTACATCGAGAACAGTGTTGCACACTCAGCACAACCTTCAGTGAGAATACCCTTCCCATAGCACATACACAGTGTGTTCAAAGAAAGGGCTTTATAAGGAGGTTGAGCTGCTTTATCCAAGAAGTTATCAACCATCTATTTCCCCCCAAAAAAGCCTTGTGAAATACAGTGGAATCGTCACGCAGAAGCTGCTGAGATCAGCTCTATGATAAGTGTTATCTTTTTGTAAATCTGATGCGAACCTCACTTATTCCGAGTTAATTGCATGTCCTTTGTTCTGGTGGTTATTGTTCTCCCACAGCTGCAGGCATTCTTCCCTCAAACCCACTCCACACGCATACTCATGATTAATGTTATTTTTAACATTTCTGGACAGCACTCAAACATACACGACCCACTCAGACAGGCTTAGCACACGCACTTCTGAGCCAGGCTGCTGTCCTGCCAGACCGAGAGCACGGCCAGGGGGCCCAGGCGCACCCAGAGACATCAGCAAGTCTGATTTAATTCTTATGGCTATTTACATACACACTCCAATATAAAAGGATTGCCCAGACCATGGCTGGCCTCTGGCTTCAAACAGGCTTAGTTTTTCAGGATTTAATATGAATCCAGCTTCTCACGCTTCTCTATAGGACAGACCAACATGCAAAGCTGAATTAAATTCACTACTCGATTTCAAGAAGTTGTTTTCACAATTCAGGAAGCTTTTATTGTCCTAGATGTACCCATCTGGCATAACAAGGCTCAGAAAGCTCTTTAAATTAGCAGCTGCATTTGCAGCCTCAGGACTTAATGCAAAACAAAGCCTTTGGAGTATCCACGTAACCCAGAATAACGCTACACTGCTTCAATTACCGATGGTGACTGAACGGGGTTAAGCAACAGCTTTAAATAGCTCCTAAAGCATGAACTGATTTTAAATTCATTCTTTCCCTCCTCATAATTGCAAAAAAAAAAAATTAAAAAAAACCAGCAAAACTTTGCAGCTAAGGAGACAAACAGAATGCAGCTTTCAGAGAGAGAAGAAAACTGCAACCATGCGACCACCAGCAGGTACTGGGCTGCTGTACATGACATCAGACAGCGCGTCTTGTCTTGAGTAGCCTTTGAAACGGGAAATGGGAAGGAGGAGAAAGCAAGTCTCCAGTGAGGGCAGTAAGTCTGAGTAACCTACATAAGAGACTTAGGAAGAGATTCCCACTTCCAGCTGATTTATTACTGAAGAGTAATGGATTTCAGAAAAAAAACAACTCACAGATCACATCAGGGCAGGCAAGGAATGGGTGTGTAGCAATGACTGGGTTGCAGTCCATGTTGCGCGGCTGATGACAGCCACGCCGTGCTGTGCCAAGAAAAGAGGAACGGAAGCAGGAAAGATCGACAGGGCCCCACAAGCCACGCTGCTTGGGCCAAATCAGGTTCTGTGACACAAGGGTGTTCTTCAGTTCAAAGGGCCACAAGAAGGTTGTGAAATCGCCTTTGACAGCTTCCAGGAACACAAACATCCTTGAGAAACTGCCCCAGGTTCCCTCATAGTAAACATGTAGGAAAGCTTTGTAAGATGCGTTGACACCAAGAATTGCAGCTGCTTCGCGTGCAACCCGTATTGGTAATAAGGAAAAGCACTGACAGAGGTGAAACCTCTGCTTTCCTAGTTTGAACAAAACAGGGACAACAGCCCTGCCATGCTCTTTCTCTTCGGAAAATGAGAGAAATTTTCTCTGGAGCAGGAGTTGTTCCGCATCATCAGAGCAGGAGAGGTAACTTCAGATGTTCCCCTCCACCTTCCAGGTATTCCCTACCAGTACAATTCAAACCAATCCCCAGAACTCATCCCACATTTCCTACCATTACACAGCTTTGTTCCAGTACAACTCGCTCACAAAGCAGCCTTGTAAAATCTTTCTTTCTTTCTTCAGACTCCTATACACACTGATCAGAAGTAGAATAAAACTTCATTCTATGAATGAGGCAGCACATCCAGCCCCAGTGGCTAGATATTGGGTTTTAAAATTTGTTCTTTTTTTAACCGGTCTTCATGTCTAAGAAGGGTAATGGTTTCGTGTTACTGAAGGAAAAATGTAAGGATATATCAGGTTTCATGAGGACACTGTTTGTGCAGGACATGAAGCTGTTGGAGCGAGTCCAGAGGAGGCCACGAAGATGATCCAAGGGCTGGAGTACCTCTGCTATGAGGACAGGCTGAGAGACTTGGGGTTGTTCAGCCTGGAGAAGAAAAGGCTGCAGGGAGACCTTAGAGCAGCTTCTGGTACTGAAAGGGGCTCCAGGAAAGCTGGGGAGGTTTTTTTTCCCCAAGGGCATGGAGTCATAGGACATGGAGGAATGGCTTTAAATTGGAAGGGGGAGGATTTCAATTAGACATTAATAAGAAATTCTTTGCGATGAGGGTGGGGAGGCTCTGGCCTAGGTTGCCCAGGGCTGCCCCATCCCTGGAGGTGTTCAAGGCCAGGTTGGATGGGACTTCGAGCAGTCTGGTGGGAGGTGTCCCTGCTCATGGCAGGGGGGTGGAACTGGATGGGCTTTGAGGTCCCTTACAACCCAAACCCTTCTATGATTGTATGATATGTTCCACAGTAAGACCATCTGAGAAAGATGATGTAGAACAATCCAAAAGGGTTTAATAATAATCTAAAAAAATCAAATGGAAATTAACCTCATGTCCAATGTCAGTCTTGACTTTACTCTTGATGGCTATTAGAAGAGACTTACTGTTTCTCCTACTGCTTTTACACCTACATTGAGGCACCACGACCCACACTTCACCTCTTAAGCAGCAGTGAGCACAGCCATCAATTTTTTGAAGACAAGAAGACAAACTACAAACTCAGTGGGCATTTTCATTCAAAAATACCTGCAATTATGGCAGCAAAGACTTTAACAAAACTGCCCAAGTGAGTATTGGTGTGAAAAACACCCTTTCATAAGCTTGAAACCAGAAGCACTGGAAAAGCATTCTCACCTGAGCTGTAATCTTTCAGTCGCAAGTCCTTCACGGGTGTCCCGTCAGGCCCACGGAAAGCATTGAGAATCTACAGGAAAACCAAGATCCACTTCAGGCTCCAAAATAAAACCTCAGCAAGGGAAGCACTTGATAACACACATTTCTCTTTCCCAAAAGCTCTTCCTTATAGGTTAACTAGAAGTGGCAGACCTGTTCCTGTTCAGCCTGAGGAAGAGACTGAGGGGAGACCTCATCAAGCTCTGCAGCTTCCTCACACAGGGAGGATGGAGCAGGTGCTGAGCTCTTCTCTCTGGACCCAAGGGAATGGCAGGAAGCTGTGCCATGGGTTATGCTGGACATCCAGGAAAGGTTCTTCCCCCAGAGGGTGGTGGAGCACTGGAACAGCTCCCCAGGGAAGCAGGCACGTCACCAAGGCTAACAATATTCCAGCAGCATTTGGCCAACGCCCTCAGCCCCGCGGTGTGGATGTTGGGGTGCAGGGACAGGAACTGGACTCAGTGATCCTTGTGGGTTCCTACCAGCTTGGGTCATTCTACTATTCCGTGAACTCTTTATGGAGTTTCAGGAAGTATTTTGGTGTTTTGTTTAATTAAGCGAGCACCATTTACACCAGAATTCAACCATGCAAAGCTTTGTCATGGTGGTTTCAGCCAGACAGTTACTGCCTCCAAGGGGCACAGGGTGGTTGTTCCGAGTCTCATTATCCTCCAATGAGGATGCCATGAGTTCTCCAGACTCAAGCCTCGGCAGCTCCAATCATCACAGCCAACCCCAGCAAAAACTTTTGCATGTGGGCGTTCTCATGTCTGCAATTGCCACAAAAAAAAAGCCTAATTCGCAGTGAAAGCTTTTGGAAAGAGAGCTGCTTTCACCTTGTAGCCTAGTTTTTTTCTTTTACTAAAATCGGCAGTAGCAGCAGACGGCTTTTCCGTCTTTATAAGATCTCAGTTAGGCAATTTCAAGTAACTAAGAAGGAAGAAGTGCACTTAGACACTACATGTCTTCTGGGCCCAAAATATAACAAAGTAATAACAGGTTTTGGTATATATAGCGCCATGTTGGAAGTAAAGCGTGTTAAAAGAGTCTGGAGTCAAGGCTTTTGGCCACCAACACCCCACAGGTGACCGTAGAAAAGCTCAGCACTTCCAGACCCCCAGAAACCAGAATAATATTGTGATCATTTCTAAATCTGGATTTTCCCTGAGGAAAATAACCAGACTATCTTAACCATGATTAGAAACGGTACAATTACAAACTTTTGATAGAAGTTTTGGGACGAAAAAGACCCCACTTACATCATCCTTTGTGGCAGTTTCAGGCACTCCTCCCAGCCGAATGAGCTTGCTTGGCTTCACGTACTTGGGACAGGTCCGATAATCTTGGTCCTTGAGTTCACACAATCAAGATGGTTTTTACAAATGAGAGATGCTGGCTCACTGGCTTCAGTTCTTCCATCTCCTGCTTCCCCCCAGCACCCTCCCTCCAGCCACTTGTAACTTGAGGCCTTTCTGAACCAAATCTGGTTCAATGCATTTGGCAATTCCCAGCTGCACTTTTCTTGAGATAAAAGTGTTTCAGAGATAGAAAGAGTGCCCATCAAAACAACCTGGAGCATAGGAATGATCTCAGAGAAGTACGGTGAATTAAGACAGAACTGAAGCGATGGGATATGAAGACTCCTTCCCAGCTCCCTCCATTCTTTGGCCAACATGCATTTAACACAAACATCAATTGACAAAACCACCTACCTGAAGGTTCTTATAGGGCCGTGAATCTTTGCCGGGTTTTCCTTCTGAAAAGGACTTGCCGTGTTCATAATCAAACATCTGATGCCCTGGCAGCCGGTGATCCACATCACGATACTCAATGTTTCTGTAGTCGGTATCTTGCCTTCCAAGGAAATCCAGGCCACCTTCATCCTTCAACCCAAGATCAGAATCGGATCCTTGCTGCTCCCCCCCAGAAAGCTGCTGCTGTGGCTGCTCATTAGCAAAGGTCTGAGGTTGCTCCTCCTGGTCCGAAAGAGTAGGAAGAGGTCCACGGCTGTTTTGGAAACTGTGTGAAGTGTCGTCTTCGAGACTCAATCCGAGGGATTCCTCTTCTCTGGCTGGTGCTTCTGTGTGTTGAAATTCTCCTTTTTGGCTACCAAAGGGAGCTCTATCTAGACCAAGTGCAGACTCCTCTCTCTTGCTGGTGCTTAAACCAGAGCCCTCTCTTTCTGCTAAAGGTGCAGTAGACTGGTTGCGCCTAAAATCTACGAGGTTTTGATCCACAGGAGGAATTTCCCTATCTGAAAAGTCCATAGGAGGAGCCACATCTCTGCTCCTAAAATCCTGATCAGAGCGGGACCTGTGCCTATTTCTGAAGTCAGATGATGGTGCATTTCTGTTTCTGAAGTCAAAATCAGAGGTGCCCACACCCCTGAAGTCCAAATCAGGTACATCCCTGTTTCTGAAGTCTGAATAGGAATGCTCTCTGCCCCTGTAGTCTAACTCCGACACATCTCTTGCCCTGAAGTCCGAATGTGATCCATCTCGACCCCTGAAATCTAGATCAAAAGACCCTCTTCCCCTGAAGTCCGGTGGAGGTTCATCTCTTCCCCTGTAATCCATATTATGTGCTTCCCTGTCCCTGTAGTTCATACGGAACGTCTCCCTGTTCCTGTAGTCCACTGAAGGACCGTCTCCACCCCTGAAGTCCATAGGTGGCCCTTCTCTCTCCCGGAAGTCTCCAGAGTACATATCCCTACCCCTATACTCAGAAGAGGGTGGCTCTCTACCTCTGAAATCCATCTGAGACTCATCTCTGCCCTGGAAGTCAGACGGTGGGAAATCTCTGCCCCTGAAATCATGGTGCCCCTCCCCACCTCTGAAGTCACTACGTGGTCCATCTCTAGCTCCAAAGCTGTAAGAAGGTTCCTCTCTGTTGGCAAACTGAGGATTGAGGAGGCCTGTGAATGCCTGGATATCAAAAGGAAGTGATTCTCTGCCAGAGAAGTTGCCAGAGTGTCTTTCTTGAGCAAGACTATCAAGGGAAGGAGGATATTCCCTGTTCCACCCGGGAGCAAACCTTTCTTCTTGGCTCCCACTGTAGAAATAAAGACAGTATTATTCATAACGTGCTTAAGAGTCTGCAATCTACACAGCAGCACATTCTTCTCTAAACTTTATAGAGTTGTGTAACAGTCTAAGATCCGCAGAAGACACTGATGTTTGGCAGTTTAAGATGAGGCAGCATACGACAGAGGTGAGAAAGTAACCTTGGGTGCTCCCATCTCAGCACACTTTCCAGAAGCACTCAACAGGGAATACCTGCAATATTAATGGGTTAATGATGGCAGAAATTCGCACAGTCCTGACTGCGCACAGCTCGGCAGCTGTGGAAGGTTCCGCTAGCCAGTGTGGGTGTTCATTACCATCACCAGCACATGCCTGCGAGGAACCACTTGAGCTTAAGCTCTCCAGGCAGTATCACAAACTGCTAACTTGACACAGCATCCTCAGGCACGGAAGCACAGAGGTGACCACACGCTCTATTAACGGACCACAGAGGTTTCCTTGTGCTGGATCCTGAACTGGCAGAATGCTGAAAGCTCTCAGTTCAGACTCGGGTGCCTGACAGGAATGGACCAGCACCTGATGCTCAGGATGATCCTGTGCTCGTGCCTCCAGACTGGCTGTCGGTTTACACCGAGCTTACAACACCAGAGCTGTGAGCTCTCCTGATATCTGCACAAAACCCCTCAGGAGGAGGTGTCCTTTAAGATGTTTTTCAAAACCCAGTGAGTTTTTTCCTGCAGTGGAGCTACCCGATTGTTCATCTGAGTGAGGCTCCATAAAAAAAAACAAAAACAGAAAAATGAAGTATCAACATATTTTAAAATAACACCAAATGCTACCCAAATCAGCAGGCACTTCCTTAGCAACTACAGTCATGTTCTCGTTCGAGTTTTGCTACAGAATCACTCAGCGACAGAATGCAAAGTGACATTTGTACAGTTAATCAAGCCATACACAGCTTTCCTAAGCCACACGCTCCTATTTCACCACCGTATGGAACAGTAATTAAAACCTGGTTCAAGGTTAGAATCCCCACCCAGCACAGTAAAGAATGACGCTGATAAAATGCACTCAAAAAGCAGCAGAGCAGCCCTACTGATACCGTCACAAACCACAATCATGCTCCTATCAGTACTGTTAAGATACACTGTGGAGGGCACTGCTTTTCGCAGCTCCAAATCTCATCAGCTTTCTCAACAGACTGGACAACTATTTGAAGCATTCCTGTTGCAGAACCTAAGGTCTGCCACGAGGAAGTATCTTTATCTTGCTGATACTCAAGTAACTGAGGTGGGCACACAAGCAAAGGATGAAAGAACAGAGGAAAACCCTTGTCCTTGGTGCCTCCATTTGTATTTATTTTCATACCCAGAGCCCTTTTGCAAATGCAGGGCCCAAACAACCAGAGGAACATAAGCTAAGAAAAACAGCATGCTGCGCAAGTCAGTCACGTATGAATCTTGATAACAGTTCCAATGACATTCAGGAATGTCTTATGAAGGAGCAAGGCAAAGAAAACAGGGATACAGGGTCTGCTTAACCTCGTGGACAAAACTAAACTCTCCAAGTTTTCATCAAATTCTACGTGCAGCAGAAGTGCCCGCATTTCTGAAGTTAAGGTTGCACCATGGTCAAAGAGAATCAACATCTCGCTATTAGGCACTTCTCTTCTAGGTCTAAACTGCACACAGCACCAAAATCGATGTGGCATATCATCACTATAGCTTGCAAGGGCTAAACTAAGCATTGCTAGGAAAGGTAGTGTGGAGAAGGAATAGAAACCCCAAAAGCAGCTAAAATAAAGAGAAATTAAAAACCTTGACAGCAATGCAAAAGTTACACGGTCACTTCTCAAGTCTTTTTTCTGTCAATCACACCGAGCTCCACACAGACCTCAGAAATTCTACTTAAGCGGCCCAGTGGTGGGAGGGTGTGGAGAAATACTGACAAACAAGAAGTTCCTAAAGCTTATTGTACTGAAGAATACTGCTGAAACAAAAATGCTTACCGGAAAGACCCCATTCGGTTGCCTTGTCGATGGTCTCCCCACATTGTGATCTTGTGTGGTAGGTTTCCAGGAATGGATAATCCACTCTAAGAACACCCAGACCTGTTGAATAAACACCATGACAATAAACCAAAGGCGAAGGACGCACACCAGGTAAGAAAAGCCCCTCTGGTTAGAAGGAGCGTGCACAACATCCAGTTGGGATCCACAAGACTGCGCTCAGGCATGAATGAATGTAATTGTTTCTCCATGTTTGAAATTTCTCCAAATTTGCAAGCATCAATCGACTTCTGAAATCAAACTGTCAATACGGGAGGGTAAACAATTTGATATCTGCTTTGATTAACATGAAGGCTTCCAACATACGGTGCTGTCTGACACCATTCGGAGTGCAGCTAGGAATGTGAGAACGCCACAGTCTATAAACAACAGGGACCACTGCCGAACAACAGTTTGCAATTAATGTTTAATCCAAAATATTTTGGCCAAAAGCTCTTTGCCATTCAAGGAAATGATTGCTGCTATTGGCCTGCTGTGGTTACTTTGCCCTCAAAAGAATATAGATAACAGAGGAGGCTTTGCTGATAAATCACTACCATTGCTGTTCTCCAGCGTTGCCCTCATCAAGCCGAGCGCTACAAACACTTCCCTCAACAGAAATTTAAAATTTCATGCACTTCCCACCAGCAGAGGAGGTGAGGACTTCCTGGTGACTGCCAAAGCCAGGACTTGTAATGGGAAGTACTCAAAAAAAAAAAGGTTGCAGCAGAGCCCAGAGCAACATGAGGGGGCTAGCAACCTCAAACGGGCTCTGCTAGCACAGGTATCATGAGTCAGGAGGGCTGCGGTGCCACCAGACCGAGGTGAGGAGGCCTGGAGCTCACACGCTTCTGCAAAGCAGCTCAGAAGCAGAATTAAACTACCCACAGCAGTCAGGTGGAATAGGAGACCGTATAGTCACCGCCAGGCCCGGCCAGCACGGCTGAACAGAGAAAAGCACACCAACTCCTGTCTCTTCTCCATTCAGCTCTGCTGGATGGATGGCAGGCAGAGGAGCGGGTTATGACAGACGTTACAGGAGGGAGCAAGTCCAGATGCCACTGCCCTCAGCCGCCCTGCCAAGAGGGAGCTCAGCACAGCAGGGCCTCGCAGGCCTTGCGCAAGGGTGTGGCGGCTGCTGGAGGCAACCCCTACAGCCACTGTGATCCATCCGTAGCATCACTTCCAAAGGAACAGGTTCCTTCATGGAGCAGACAGCAAATGGAGGTGCTTATGGCAGTCATCATTGTGGGCAGCTGCCACCAGCCAGTTCTTTTATCTGTGACCTTTTGCAGCCTGCACACCTGGTGTTTCTTGTTCTTCCCTTTTGGATATCCTCCCCCAATCCAGTCTGCATTAAGTCAACAAGCTTACAAACACTTAAAAAAAAAAAAATTCCCCTGCAAGCTGAGAAATCTTTAGACTTGAATATTCGAGTTATCAGGCTGGGAAAAAATAAAGTTAGACCAATATTGGGCCTGGCAGGGATCAGTCGAGTCACACAGCAATACCCCTGAGCACCAGGTCACTTACAATAACACAGGCAGCAGCACTCACTCCAACAGTCCCCTGTTCAGTCTGATCCAATTTGCTCCCTACGCAGTGCCTGCAGCGATGCACGATGAGTCAGCTTTGCCTGCTTGTGCTTTTCGGGGTCTGCACCAAGGCTGACCCTCCAAAAAGAGTTCTGCTGAACCCAGCTAGTGTCTGTGATACGGTTACTACACAGGCCCACAAACAAGGTTCAACGAGGTCAAGTGCCAGGTCCTGCTCCTGGGCCACACCAATCCCAGGCAATGCTCCAGGCCTAAGAAAGAGCAGCTGGAAAGCTGCCTGGTGGAAAAGGATCTGAGGGTGCTGGTCGGCAGCAGCTGAACATGAGCCAGCAGTCGCCCAGGTGGCCAAGAAGGCCAACAGCTCCTGGTCTGGATCAGTTTGCCATACCTCAGGCACAGCCACGCATCTGAAGGTGGAAACGAAGACTGTTTCAGAGTGACACAGCCACAAAACACACAACAAGGTCCAAATACTGACACAGCTGGAATCTAGAAGGCTTTTAAGGCAATAATTAGCTGTTACAATTACACTGAGTGTTCAGGAGGGCCAACATACATCCTTAAAGCATGATGTTTCATTTCCCTTCTCCTCTCCCAGATGGTTGTTTCCTGCTGGCAAAGCCTGGGATCTTGCTCCCTCCGCAGCTCTCCCAGCAGACAGAAGAGATGATGGAGGTCCAGGTGCCCCCTGGCAATTACACCCAAGGCCTTCCTCAGGACCTTGCCCCTGCCCTCCCCAGCACAGCCCCAGACAGGGAAGATTCCTAACTATGCTTCCCAAATGCACATGTTGAGCCTAGTAGCAGACTCTTTCGGATCCCTCATTTCAGTTTACATTGTACTGTGGTAAAATAGTGCCACTGCACATCAGAAGCACACAACCAAGCCAGACTAAGCAGCCAGCTTCCTTAAGGTATGGTTAAAGACTTCTAGCAAGAGGCAGAGCAAGGAACGACAGCACAGACCTCAAGCATCTCCTGACCAGCTTACACTCAACTTTGCGCCTTGTTTCCCAAATCTGGGGGAAATCTGGTGACAGATTCAGCAAGGTGAAGTTTCAGAGTGATGTATTTTAACAAAAAAAACCACAATTTTTCTCCAAACAGATTTTGCCAAGGCCATCAAACTTGGTATTTGCAGACTACAAGAAATAAAGAGAGCTACAAGAAAGCTGGAGAGGGACTTTTTCCAAGAGCACGGAGAGGATGAGGGGGAATGGCTTTAAGTGAGAAGGAGAAAGATTTAGATTGGACATTTGGAAAAAGTTCTTCCCAATGAGGGTGGGGAGGCCCTGGCCCAGGCTGCCCAGAGCAGGGGTGGCTGCCCCATCCCTGGAGGGGTTCAAGGCCAGGCTGGATGGGGCTTGGAGCCCCTGATCCAGTGGGAGGTGTCCCTGCCCATGGCAGAGGAGTTGGAACTGGATGATCTTTAAGGTCCCTTCCAACCCAAATCATTCCACAGTTCCATAAATTGTATCAGCTTTTCCAGGTGTCAGGCTAGAGGTTTTCACTTTCAAAAAAGAGTGTCTGTGCTTTTCAGCTCTACGACATTTTAAAAAAAATGCATAAGAAGCAATCAACTGAATTCTAACACCACCCCCCTGATTACTACCCTGACTCTGCCTGTCCCTAAGGACTTCACAAGCTCATTTCCAACAAGGAAGTGCTGGGAGAGACTTTCACCTCGCCAGCACCATGCTGGGAGAGAAAAACAGACCCCAGCACTTCCAAAACTAACACCACCCCACAGCAACAGCGTCAAACCCTTGCAGCGCCCATTGTTTTAAGAAACAAAACGTGCAAGGTCACCGTTACTGCTGCCACAGCTGGGCCACGTCCTGCGCCCGCCTGAGTCTTTATTTGGAGTCTCAAACCCCATTTACACGTAGGTCCCCAGCAGCTAACGCGCTCCAAACGACAGCCCCGACCCCCTCTCTCTGCACGAACCTAACCGCTTGTCACCCGTCCCGCCACAAAAACGCGGCGTCCCGGGCCGTTTTGCACAGAAACGCGTGAAAAACGCCCCAATTCCGACCAGGACCACAGAAAAAACAGAGCGAAACCCAGACACCCCGCCACCCCCAACCACGACACGGACTGCGGGCCCCGGTACCCCACGGGGCTCCCGCCTCGCGGCTCTCTCGCCCCGGGGAGCGAGCCCGGCGGCCTCACGGGATGAGACGCCGCCCCGCGCTCCGCCGCCGCCCCGCTCCTCGCTCCCCACGCGAGGCCGCCGAGCCCCGACCGGCCCCACCGCCCCGTCATCCGCCTCCCCGCGGCGGACAGCACCAGGCAGGCCCGGGCCGGGCCCGCGGGGCGCAGCCGCCCCTCACCTCAGCCGCCGCCGCCGCACCAGGCCCTGCGCCACCACGGCGGGAAACCGGAACTTCCGCTTTGCCGCCGCCGGCACCCACGCCGCGCGGTGCGCTGGGAAATGCAGTCCCGCTGCCGTCGCTGCCTCACTATCTCTCCTGCCGCGCCCGCAGATAAGGACTACATTTCCCAGCGTGCCGCGCGGCTCCGCGCGGGGGCCGCCGGGAGCTGTAGGCGCGGCGCGGCGGCGGCGAGGAGCGGGCGCTGCCTACAGCCCCCGTGGTGCCGCGGGGCCGACCTTGCGGCCCGGGCGCCGCTCGGAGATGCCGGGGCCGCCGCCGGGGCCGGGGGCAGCGCGGGACCGAGCCCCCCGCCCCGCCTAGCCCGGCTCGGCACGGCCCCGCCGCGGATACGGGGCCCGCGGGAGCAGCCGCGGAGGTCGGTGCCGCCGCCTTGTCCGCGGGGGTCCCGGGAGGGGCGGGGAGCGGCCCCTGTGCTGGGGGTCCCGGGGAGCGGCCGGGGCACGGGGGGGGTCACGGAGCTCGGGGTTCCACCCCCTCAGCCGGTTCCGCAGGCCGTGGGGGGCTCGGGGGTCCCGGGGCAGGGCAGGGTCTGGCTCCCCCCGGTGCGGGGCTGTGGGACCGGGGGGGTCTCCAAGCCGGGTTCCCCTCCCCCGGCCCCCCGGGAGGAGCAGGGGCTGCGTCCCCGGGGCTGCGGGGAAGGGCAGGGCGAGGGCCGGGTTCCCCCGGTGGGACCGCAGGGCACGGGGGTCACGAAGCCGGGGGGCATCCCCCCCCCACCCCCCAGCCGCTCGTGGATCCCGGAGGGTCCCGGGGCCGCCGGTCGCTCTGGGGTCGCGGGGCCGGGCTCCGCTGGCCCCGCAGAGGACACCGAGCGGCGTCCCCGGGTTGGGCTCGTCCCAGCCACCTCGCCCGGGCCGGGGAGGGTCCCCAGAGCCGCCCTTGGCAAACAGGAGCCGCCTCCCTGCCCCCTGCCCGGCCCGGGCGGCTTCTCCCGGCGCTGCGGGGAAATCGGGGCCAAGCCTGGATGAAAGGTGCGGGGCCTGAGGAGCTGGGGCCACGCGAGGGAGGAAATCCTGGTGGATTAGAGCGTCTTTCCTGCCGGCCCCGCAGGGCTCGGGGCCGCTGGCTGCGGGGGCCGAGCGGGAGCGGAGGTGAGGGGGCCGGGGGTGACGCTGCGGGTCGCGTGCAGGTCCTGTCCCCAGGAATGGCCGCCGATGTCCACAAGAAGAAGAGCTGGGAAGTGCCCAACGGGTCCCTGGCACCGGGCGATGGGCAGCAGGCGGAGCGGTCCGAGAGCCCCACGCCGGGGCTGGCGCAGGGCACGGAGCCAGGTATGGGACAGAGCTCGCTGTGGGGGTAAAAGGGGGGAAAAAGCAGCTCCTGGGCTCTCGGGGCAGGGGGACAGGCCCACGGGGGCTCCCTGCCAGCGGGGCCTGTGCCCCGGGTGCCGTGGGATGCGGAGAGGAGCACAGGTTCCCCCTGAAACCCCTTGGCCCTCTCGCACCCTGCGTCCGCCTGCGGCCTCGGTGTCGGGAACGGACGAGCGGAGGCTGCACGGCTGTTGTCGCCAGGGGCCGGCCAGGAGGGAGCCATGTTCGTGCACACCCGCTCCTACGAGGACCTGACGAGTCCCGAGGACGGGGCGGCTGCGGCGCGGGAGCCGGAGGAGCGGTGTGGGGAGCCGGCCGAGGAGACCAGCATGGAGCAGATCAGCAAGGACTTCAGCGAGCTGAGCACGCAGCTCACGGGCATGGCCCTCGACCTGGAGGAGGAGATGAGGCAGAGCAAGGAGGGGCAGCTAGAGCCGTCGCCGCAGACCACGCGCCGCGACTCGGTGCTGTCGGGCAAGGAGGAGGAGGACGTGACCATGGACACGTGGCGCATGCATCGGAAGCACGTCTTCGTGCTGAGCGAGGCTGGCAAGCCCGTGTACTCCCGCTACGGCTCCGAGGAGGCCCTCTCCAGCACCATGGGTGTCATGATGGCCCTGGTGTCCTTCTTGGAGGCCGAGAAAAATGCCATCCGGTCCATCCATGCAGGTACCGCCCCGGGGGAGGGTGTGGGGCAGGGGGGTGTCGTGACCTGCCTGGCCGTGCCTCTGCCACCGTGGGCCACGTTAGGTGTCCCCAGGGGCAGGTTGGTTGCTGGGGGGGAGAGGCTGGGGGAGCCAGGCTTTACAGGTCTGTCCCTGGGGACTCCCTCCTGAGCAGATGGTTACAAGGTGGTGTTCGTCCGGAGGAGCCCGCTGGTGCTGGTGGCAGTGGCACGGACGCAGCAGTCGGAGCAGGAGATCGCCCACGAGCTGCTCTACATCTACTACCAGATCCTGAGCCTGCTCACCTGGACCCAGCTCAACCACATCTTCCAGCAGAAACAGAACTACGACCTGCGCAGGCTCCTGGCCGGCTCCGAGCGCATCACTGACAACCTGCTGGACCTCATGGCCCACGATCCCAGTTTCCTTATGGGTGCCGTGCGCTGCCTGCCCCTGGCCGCCAGTGTCCGGGACGCTGTCAGCACCAGCCTCCAGCAGGCCAAGGCCAAGAGCCTGGTCTTCTCCATCCTCCTGTCGGGGAACCAGCTGGTGTCTCTTGTGAGGAAGAAGGATCAGTTCCTCCACCCCATTGACCTCCATCTGCTCTTCAACCTTATCAGCTCTTCTTCCTCCTTCCGGGAGGGTGAAGCCTGGACTCCCATTTGCCTCCCCAAGTTCAACTCTAGTGGTTTTTTCCATGCCCACATCTCCTACCTGGAGCAGGAGGTGGACCTGTGCCTGCTGCTGGTCTCCACAGACCGCGAGGACTTCTTCACCGTCTCTGACTGTAAGCGGCGCTTCCAGGAGCGCCTGCGGCGGCGAGGGGTGCACCACGCTCTGCAGGAGGCCCTGCGCACCCCCTTCTACAGCGTCGCCCAGGTGGGCATCCCCGACCTCCGGCACTTCATCTACAAGTCCAAGAGCTCGGGGCTCTTCACCAGGTGAGGCCCTCGGGGAACCATCGGGCCGAGGCGGTGGCGTGGGGTATGGAGCAACCCTTCTCCTTCAATCCCCTTCTCCAGGGGGCTAACGGGGTGCTGTGTTCCTGCAGCCCCGAGATTGAGGCACCCTACGTGCTGGAGGAGGAGAAGGAAAGGCTCTTGGGGCTCTACCAGTACCTCCACAGCCGGGCTCACAACTCTTCACGCCCCCTGAAGAACATCTACTTCACAGGCCCCCGTGAGAACCTCCTCGCGTGGGTAAGCACCGTCTGCAGGGTGTGGGCAGTCTCCTCTGGTCCTGCCTGGGCCGGTGGCACAAGACACACCAGCTCTGTGGTCCCCAGGAGGCCCTCAGATCATGCACGGTCCCTCTGGGGGCCAGCATGTCCCCCTGCGCCAGGGACAGGCGGGGATGGCAGTGGGGGCTGCGCTATCGGGAACTCCTGTGGAGAAAACCCACGCTGGGAGCAAACCCTGGGGTTCAGTCCCCCCACGTCTGAGCACACCAGGTGCCATGCATTTAGGGACCCCATTGCCACCCCGTGTCCCTGTCCTGGAGCCCCCGTGCCCACTGATTTTGTCCAAGGGGGAGGATGTGGTGCCAGCCCCCAGTGGGACGCAGACGCGTGCCCAGCGTGCGCCCTGTTTTCTCCCCCAGGTCACGAGCGCCTTCGAGCTCTACATATGCTACAGCCCCCTGGGCACCAAGGCCGGCGCCATCAGCGCTGTCAACAAGCTCATGAAGTGGATCCGCAAGGAGGAAGACCGACTCTTCATCCTCACCCCCCAGACGTACTGACGGGCGTCTCCCAGGGCACGGTGCCCGCCGGGGGAGCCCCCGCTGCGGGGGGAGCCTGGGCTGCGCGGCCAGGGGAGAGGGCGCAGTGGGACCCCGGAGCGCGGGGAAACCCACCCGCGGGGCTGAGTGTTAGCGACGGGGCGCGCGGCTGCTCGGGGAAGGGCTGAGTGGGACTCCTCTCACCCGCAGGTGATGCCTCCTGCGCGGGGGCCGCCTTTCCTCTGCAGCTCCCGGCTCCATCCCTCATCGCAGGGGTCCTGGAGCGGGACTGCCGGCTCCCTGGGTCACTGGAGGGGAGCCGAGCCCCCGATCCTGCTGCCTGTGCCTGGCACCCTCCTCTCTCTGCCCCCTGCGGCTGTGCCGAGGGTGCGGGTCCCCGGGAGAGACGTGGCAGCGCTCGGGGGACCCCAGTGCTGCTGTGTGCACGGAGCGTGGGTGACGCCACCCAGGTGGGGGACAGGGCTGGCCCGGTGTCGGTGGTCCCGCGGCCCCTCGGCATCCGTACCTGCCCGGGCCCTTCCCGCTGAGGCTGGGACAGGGGTGTGGAGTCCCTGCAGCTGCTGGCGAGGGCAGCGGGGTCCGGGCTCCCCGTGGGAACACAGCAGCCCCAGCGACACACGGGGCCACCCATCAGGGTGCTTGTGGGCTCATGGTGCTGGCTCCTGGGCTACAGACCCCAAAGGGACGGCTCAAAGGCAGCCCCTGCAGATCCTGCTGGTGCGGGACCCCCAGCCCAAGGAGGGCCCTTCCCCTTGGTGTGGGGGCTCCTGCCCTCCAAACTCAGCCCTCGCTGAGCTTGCTGCACGGGGGCCACCTCTTCCCACCATCCCTGGGTGCAGGTTTGGGGCTGAGCACCCACAAACACTGCGGTACCACCCAGCCCCGTGTTTTGGGGCTGTGCCGAGTGCTGTGCCGGGTGTTTGAGGAGGGGCAGAGCCACCACCGAGACCCTGAGGGAGCCGGGAGGGCGCTGGCAAGGAGCCGTCAGGGCTAGCGGAGGGACTGTGCTCCCATATTTATGCTCCTGCCAGATTGTAATCGCTTGTTGTTGCTCATAAACATTATCTGGACCCAAAATCAAGTCTCATCACGTTTATGGGGGTCCATGTGGGTGACAGGCCAGCCGCCAAGTTTGGGATGGGGAGGGTTTGGTCCAAGGGTGGGTAGGGTGCAGTCCATCCCCAGGGCCAGGGAGGCCGCGGGGCAGCTGGGGCTGTGCTGGCAGGAGGCCGGAGCGTGGGAGCGGTGAAAACCCTGGGCCCTGGGCCGGCCAGTGTCGAAACCGAGCGGGAGGAAGGAGCCGTTGGGTGAGGCGCGTGGCCAACGCAACCGCCGGGCCTTGCACAACGCCGGCAGAGCGGAGGCTGGCGCCAGGCGACCGGCACCCCGGCTTTGGAGTGCTCAGCCTCTCCGGGACCAAAGTCCCTCGGCAGCTGGAGGCAGCGCCCTGCTCGGCGTGGGGACCGCGGCCCCGTCACCCCGGAACAACAGGGCGCTGGGAGGACAAATCCGGGATGAAAAGCATCTTCCTTCGCCCTTGGGAACAGCAGCAAGAGGCGGCGGCGCGGGCACCTCCGGCCACCGCGGGCAGCCTTGGTGCGGGCAGGAAAAAGGGACGCCAGGCAGAGAAGGGGGGCGGCCGCGATGAGCCCCACGGCCACGCGGGCAGAGCTGGGAACCCCCAGGAGGACTGGAAGTGAGTGGGGAGCGGGGACCGCGCGTCGGGGTGGTCAGAGCCCCTGCCACCCAGGGCAGCGGGTCAGGGGCTGCGGGAGAGGGTCCGATGGTGCTGGTTGTGCCTCCCACACCCTGGGACACCCACACGCCCCAGGATGCCCAAACCCCTCGAGATTCCCACACCACCTGCACCCCCTGGGATGCCTGCGCACCCCAAGATTCCCGCATCCCCTGGGATGCCTGCACCCCCCAAGATTCCCGCATCCCCTGGGATGCTGCACCACCCAAGATTCCTGCACCCCCCAAGATTCCTGCATCCCCTGCACCCCCTGGGATGCCTGCACCCCCCAAGATTCCTGCATCCCCTGCAGCCCCCAAGATTCCTGCACCCCCTGCACCCCCCAAGATTCCTGCATCCCCTGCACCCCCTGGGCTGCCTGCACCCCCCAAGATTCCCGCACCCCCTGGGATGCCTGCACCCCCCAAGATTCCTGCATCCCCTGCACCCCCCAAGATTCCCACATCCCCTGCACCCCCCAAGATTCCTGCAGCCCCCAAGATTCCCGCATCCCCCTGGATGCTGCACCCCCCAAGATTCCTGCATCCCCTGCACCCCCCAAGATTCCTGCACCCCCTGGGATGCCTGCACCCCCCAAGATTCCCGCATCCCCTGCACCCCCTGGGATGCCAGCAGCCTCTTCCCATCTCAGCTCATCCCCCCGCGATGCCCCAATCCCCCCTGGCACCTCGGCTTCCCCCTTCTCCCTCCGTGTCCCCGGGGCTCGGATCATCCCCCTATCGGTGCGGGGAGCCCCTCCCGGCCGGGGGCAGGCCTGTCCCGCCCCGTTCCTCCCCGTTCCTCCCCGTTCCTCCCCGTCCCGTCCCGTCCCAGCCCGGCAGCGCCCAGGTGAGCGCACGGAGACGCGCACCGACGGGATGGGTGGGGGGGGGTCCCCTTTCCGGGGGGGTTTATCCCCGTTCCCCGGGGTCCCCTGTCCCCACCGCTGTGCTGGGGGGCTGGTAGGGGTCCCCAAGACCAGGAAGGGGGGGTTGGTGCGGCCGGGGCTGCCCGGCATCACCCCGTTCTTGCCCGGCCGGGGGGGACCCGGGTGATGCCGGGTGATGCCGGGCAGCCCCGGCCGCACCTTGGGGTCCTCACCTGGGCGCAAACCATGAACCCCTTTCTTCTTTACCTTGGCAGGTGTAAAGGTGACCCGTCCGGCCCCGCTGAGCGTCGCCGGTGACCCCCTTCGCAGCATGTGGCCGTGGTGCCGCACGTGGCTCTGGCTGGTCCTCCCTCTCCTGGATGCCAGCGCCTGGCAGTGCCCCCGCATCCCTTACAGCTCCACCCGCAACTTCTCCGTGCCCTACGCTCTCCCCGGCCTCGACGCCCGCAGCCCCGTGCAGAACGTGGCCGTCTTCGCCGACCCCACGGGCGCGGCCGCGATCTTCGTGGCCGTGCGCAACCGCATCCTCGTGGCCAGCCCCGCGCTGCGACTCGTCTCCCATCTCGTCACCGGCCCCACCGGCAGCGCCGACTGCGACGTCTGCCGCCTGTGCCCGGACGCAGAGGATGGCCACGAGGACACGGACAATGTCCTGCTGCTGCTGGACCCGCTGGAGCCGTGGCTGTACAGCTGCGGCACGGCGCGGCACGGCCGCTGCTACCAGCACCAGCTGGAGGTGCGGGACGGCCAGGTGGCCATCGCCACCACGCGCTGCCTGTTCTCGACCACGGGGAACAGCCCCGCGTCCTGCCCCGACTGCGTGGCCAGCCCTCTGGGCACCAGCGCCACCGTGGTGGCCACCTCCTACGCCTCCTTCTTCTACCTCGGCTCCACCGTCAACAGCAGCGTGGCGGCGCGGTACAGCCCGCAGTCGGTGTCCGTGCGCCGGCTGAAGGGCACCTTGGATGGCTTTGCGGACGACTTCCAGTGGCTGACGGTGCTGCCGCCATACCGGGACAACTACACCATCCGCTACGCGCACTCCTTCGCCGACGGGGACCACGTCTACTTTGTGACGGTGCAGCCGGAGCGCCCGGGCTCAGCCGCGTTCCACACGCGCCTGGCGCGGCTCAGCACCCACGAGCGCGACCTGCGCCGCTACCGCGAGCTCGTCCTCGACTGCCGCTTCGAGTCCAAGCGGCGGCGGCGGCGGCGGCGCGACGGCGAGGAGGACGCCGAGCGGGACGTCACCTACAACGTGCTGCAGGCAGCCCACGCCGCCCGCCCCGGTGCCCGCCTGGCCCGCGACCTCGGCATCAACGACACCGACACCGTGCTGTTCGGCGCCTTCGCCGAGAGCCACCCGGAGAGCCGGGAGCCGCGGGAGAACTCGGCCGTCTGCGCCTTCCCCCTGCGCCTCCTCAACCAGGCCATGGAGGAGGGCATGGAGAAGTGCTGCGGCACCGGGCACCCGGCACTGCCGCGCGGGCTCAGCTTCTTCCAGCCGGTGCAGTACTGCCCGCACAACGTGAGTGCCCGGGGTGCTGGGGGGCGGCCGGGAGGGGGATCTGGGGCTCGGGGAAGCGCTGGCAGCGCGGGGCGGGCTGGGGTTGGGTTGGGCAGGGGCAGAGCGGAGTCACCCCGGTGCGAGGCAGCCCCGCCGGCCGCCCCACAGCAGCCCCCGTCACACCAAATGTCAGGGGGGTGATGGGGATCCTGCTGTGCTCCCCGCCCTGGGCACCCAACGCTTGCCGTGGGCGCGTGTCCCGGCACACGGGCACACCGCCGCCTGGCACACACTGCGCCAACGTCCTTCTCCTCAGCGTGGCTGCCCTGGGCTCTGGTCCCCGCTGGTGGGCACCCTCTCCAGCCTTTATGTCCGCAGAGGGGACAGGGAACCCCACGGCCTGGCTGCTCCCCAAACAGGGGTGCACGGGGTGCCCCGTGGCTCCCGTCTGGCTCCCCGCCCTGGGACGCCGCCTTCTCTGGGCAAATAAACTTGCAGGCGGAAGCGCAATTAGTCAGCGGCGTTTCTCGTCTGCGGCTGCCGTGGGGCAGGAACGCTGTGTGCCGCCGTGGGGCTGTGCGCCCAGGGACAAGCCCCGGCACGGCTGGCACAGGGCTGGGCGGGCACCCAGCAGAGCCCCCCGGCAGGCAGGGAGCACCCGTGACACGAGTTTCGGAGTTCTCGGGCTCGGGGCGAGGCCGAATCCCTCCTCTTCCCACGCGGCGAGCAGCCAGCTCAGCGCCGCTGACTCACGCGCCCGTGGGGCGAGCGGGGAGGGGACCCCCAGTGTCCACGGGGACCCCTCGGGGTTCACTGCCCCCCTCCTCCCGCACCGAGCCCGGGGTGAGGGACCCTCCGCGCGGAGCCAGCTCCGTAACCACATCCAGCTGGGGCGGGAGGCGCGGGCAGGCTCCGACACGCACGAGGAGGGGCTGCAGATGGTGGTTGTTTGCCCAGCATTTTCCCAGCCTGGAAGGGAGTTTGGGGAATGAGGCGCTGCCTGGAGCACCGGGGGGCTGGGGCGGTGCCCCCCGCGGGTCGCGGGGCCAGGCTGGCCTCGAGCCTCGCGCTCCACACGCGGCTGCAGGTGAACCTCTCGGCACCGGTGACCGACACCAGCTGCTGGGACCAGCCCACCCTCGTCCCCGCTGCCTCCTATAAGGTGGATCTGTTCAACGGGCACCTGGCCGGCGTCCTCCTCACCTCCATCTTCGTCACGGCCCTGGGGGACGTCACCGTGGCCCACCTGGGCACGGCAGAAGGACGCGTCCTGCAGGTGGGATGGGGGGCTGGGTGAGGCGGGGGGCGCGGGGGGCGCAGGGAGCGCTCAGTCCCTGCTCTGCCCGCTGCAGATGGTGCTCCAGCGCTCCAGCTCCTACCTCCACACCTTGGCCAACTTCTCTCTGGGGGAGCCGGGGCCGGTGCGAGGGGCTCTGGAGCCGCAGGGCCGCTCGCTGTTCTTCACCGCCGGCACCAAGGTGAGTGGGGGGCTCAGGGAGCGCCGGGGCGGGCGCTGAGCACCGCGCGCGTGTCTCACTGCTGCTCTCCGTCCCCAGGTGTGGCACCTGAACGTCACCGGCCCCGGCTGCCGCCACTTCTCCACGTGCCAGCGCTGCCTGCGGGCCGAGCGCTTCATGGGCTGCGGGTGGTGCGGGGACGGCTGCTCGCGCCACCACGAGTGCGCCGGCCCCTGGGTGCAGGACCGCTGTCCCCCCGTCCTCACCGACGTAGGTCTGCGCCGCCTTGGGCACGGGAGAACGGGGTGGGACCTTCGCTCCAGGTGGAGCCCCTTCCCCACGCTGGGTGCCGTGCCCTGGGGAGGGGGCTTCTGGACTGGGAATGGTCCGTGGGTGCTCAGGGGCGACGCGGGGGCCTGTCCCGCAGTTCCACCCCCGGAGCGCCCCGCGGCGAGGCCGGACGCGGGTGACGCTGTGCGGCATGACCTTCCGCTCCCACCCGGACCCCGACGGCCGCCGCGGCCCCTCGGGCACCACCCGGGTGACGGTGGGACCGCGAGGCTGCGCCGTGCTGCCCGAGGAGAGCCGGAGCCACAGGTGGGCAGCGGCACCAGGGTGGGGAACGCAGGGGACCAGGGTGGCCCCAGCACTGACCCCACCACCGCCCCACAGGCCCCTGCCCAGCGCCCGCCGCAAGGACTTCGTGGACGTGCTGGTTTGCGAGCTGGAGCCGGGGGGCCCGGAGGCAGCGCAGGGTCCGGCCGACGTGGTGCTCACCGTGGAGGAACCCGCTGGACCCTCCAGCTTCCGCGTGCAGGGCTCCGCCACCCTCCGCGGCTTCGTCTTCGTGGTACGGTCGCCCCTCCGGGCAGGGTCTGGGGTGGCGCTGGCTCAGCCGCCCACCCACCGACCCCATCTCCGCGCAGGAGCCCCGCGTCAGCGCCCTGCACCCCCCGTTTGGCCCCCGGGGCGGCGGCACCGAGCTCTCGCTGCACGGCACCCACCTCTCGGCCGGGAGCAGCTGGCGGGTGATGGTCAACGGCTCCGCGTGCCCCATGGCCGGGCAGCCCAGGTACAGCCCTGTGCCGCCGCCCCGGGCACGGCGCGCTCCTGGTGTGAGGGTGGCACGGGGACAGTCCCGCTGTCCCCTCCTGCCAAGGCCACCGTGTCCCCAGGGAGGGCGACAGGGCGATCCAGTGCACGGCTCCCACTGCCGCTGGCCTGGGACCGGCCGGGGTGATGCTGTGGATCGACGGCGAGGAGTTCCCGGCGCCCCTGCCCTTCCAGTACCGCCCCGACCCCTTCGTCTCGGCCGTCGTCCCCAGCTGCAGCTATGAGTGAGTGTGGGGCCCTTCCCCTGGGGGGGACACCCCCGGCATCCCCACCACCCCTGCCGGGGCTGGAGGAGGCGCTGGGAGCACAGGTGCCCCAGGGACCGTGGGAATCCCGTGGGCTGCATGCGCCCCTGGAACCGTGTGCACCCCAGGGATCATGTTCATCCCTGGGGCTCCTGTGGGACCAGGTTAGCTTTGGGGACCACGTGCAACCTGGGGACCACGTTATCCTTGGAGACCACGTGGACCCCAAGGACCACGTTATCCTCGGGGACCACGTGCACCCTGGAGACCATGTGTCCCTCAGAGACCGTGTTAACCCCTGGGGACCATGTGCACCTCAAGGGCCACGTTCATCCTGGGGGCCACGCGTACCCCGGAGACCACGTTAATTTTGGGGACCGTGTGCACCCTGGGGACCCCACACGCTCCCGGGCCCACATGTGCCTCAGGGACCCCATGCCCCCCGCGCCCTGCCTGCCACAGGGGCTCCGTGCTCACCATCCTCGGCACCCACCTGGACTCCGTGTATCGTGCCAAGATCCGCTTCGAGGCCGGCGGCGTGAGGACGGAGGCGTCGGTAAGTGTCGGGGCAGGAGGTTTTCCCTCCGTGCTGCCCGGGCAGCCCGTCCCCAGCACCCAGCGTCCCCCACCCACAGGACTGCGAGGGCCCGCGGGAGCCGGGGCGGCTGCTGTGCCGCAGCCCAATCTTCCCCTTGGAGACCAAAGCGGAGACGGCGCTGGGGAACCTGAGCGTGCTGCTGGACGGCCCCGCCGCCCGCTGGCTCTTCCGCCTGCGCTACTACCCGCGGCCCAAGGTGTTACCCTGGGAGCACGAGGGCGGCCGCCTGCGCCTCAAGCCCGGCGACGACGAGATCAAGGCGCACGTAGGTGGGGCTGGCGGGGAGGAGGGGGTCCCGCCGCGCGCAGCCCCCGCCTGAGGGTGCCGTGTCCGCGCAGCAACTGGGACTGGACGCCGTGGCCAACTGCGTCAACGTCACCATGACGGTGGGCGGCCAGCGCTGCCACCCCACCGTGCTGAAGAACGAGGTGATGTGCCGCCTGCCCCGCGAGCTGCGCCTGCCCCCGGCCGGGGCCCCCGTGGAGGTGAGACACCCCCAGGTGAGCGACCCCGCGGCGGAGACCCCCGCCCCGTCCCGCTGACCCCCCGCTCCCCCAGGTGTGCGTGAGCGGCACCTGCGAGGCGCTGGGCTGGGTGCTGCCCGCCGCCGCCTCGCTCGACCTGGCCGCCAGCCTGGCCCTGGGCATCAGCCTCACCTTCCTGGTCTGCTGCGTCCTGGCCGCCGCGCTGTTCCGCTGGCGCTGGAAGAAGAGGAGAGGTGAGCGCCGCGCTCGCCGGGCGCTCCGCTGCCCCCCGCGCCCCCGCTCACCCGCTGCCGCCCGCAGGGACCGAGAACCTGGAGCTGCTGGTGCAGCCCGGCCGCAGCGAGCCCCCCGCCACCACCCAGCGCCCCGGCGTCGACTACAGGGAGGTGCTGGGTAAGTGGGGTCACCACGGGTGCAGGGCGTGCCGTCCTCTCCCCTGAGAATCATACAGCCCTTGAATCATAGAATAATGTAGTTGGAAAAGATCTTTGAGATCATCGAGTCCAACCATCCCTGTCCACTGCCGAACCATCCCTGAGCACCTCATCTGTCTGGCTTTCAAACCCCTCCAGGGATGGGGGACTCCATCACCTCCCCAGGCAGCCTCTGCCAGGGCCTGAGAGCCCTTCCCATGGAGAAATCTTTCCTAATATCTAATCTGAACCTGCCCTGACACAACCTGAGTTTGTTCCCTCTTGTCCTGCCATTTGGGATCAGAGCCCAGCACCCCCCTCCCCACAACCTCCTTGCTGGGAGCTACAGAGAGCAATGAGGTCTCCCCTCAACCTCCTCCTCTCCACACTAAACAGCCCCAGGTCCCTCAGCCTCTCTCATGACCCCTTTTCCCCAGACCCTTCCCAGCCCCATTCCCTTCTCTGGACTCGCTCCAGCCCCTCAATGTCCTTTACACTGTGAGGGCCCCAAACCGAGCCCAGGATTTGAGGTGCAGCCTCACGCGGTGCCGCCGCCTGTCCCCGCAGTGCTGCCCGCGGCGGGCAGTCCCAGCCCCGCGGCACCGCGGGCGCGATCGGCCGGTGCCGGCGTGGCGAGCGGCGGGTCCCCGGTGCCCCTGCTCAGGACCACGTCCTGCTGCCTGGAGGACCTGCGTCCGGAGCTGCTGGAGGAGGTGAAGGACATCCTCATCCCCGAGGAGCGCCTCGTCACCCACCGCCACCAGGTCATCGGCAAAGGTGACGCCGCACGCCGGGGCGGCTGTGGCATCGCCCGCTCGCTGTGCGCAGCACCAGCCTCACGCCACCCGTCTCCGCAGGGCACTTCGGCAGCGTCTACCATGGCACCTACAGCGACCCGCTGCTGGGCGACCTCCACTGCGCCGTCAAGTCCCTGCACCGTGAGTAACGCCTGCTCCCACGGCACAGTCCCACGGCACGGTCCCGCGGCACAGTCCCATGGCACAGTCCCATGGCACGGTCCCATGGCACAGTCCCACGGCACAGTCCCGCGGCACAGTCCCACGGCACGGTCCCGCGGCACAGTCCCACGGCACGGTCCCGCGGCACAGTCCCATGGCACAGTCCCATGGCACGGTCCCATGGCACGGTCCCACGGCACAGTCCCGCGGCACAGTCCCACGGCACGGTCCCGCGGCACAGTCCCATGGCACAGTCCCATGGCACGGTCCCATGGCACAGTCCCACGGCACAGTCCCACGGCACAGTCCCATGGCACAGTCCCATGGCACAGTCCCACGGCACGGTCCCATGGCACAGTCCTACGGCACGGTCCCGCGGCACAGTCCCATGGCACAGTCCCATGGCACAGTCCCACGGCACGGTCCCATGGCACAGTCCTACGGCACAGTCCCGCAGCACAGTCCCACGGCACGGTCCCGCGGCACAGTCCCACGGCACGGTCCCATGGCACGGTCCTACGGCACAGTCCCACGGCATGGTCCCATGGCACAGTCCCACGGCACGGTCCCATGGCACAGTCCCATGGCACGGTCCCACGGCACGGACCCGCAGCCCGGCACAGCCCACAGCTTGTCTCTCGGCAGGCATCACGGACGTGGAGGAGGTGGAGGAGTTCCTGCGCGAGGGCATCCTGATGAAGAGCTTCCACCACCCGCAGGTGCTGTCGCTGCTGGGCGTGTGCCTGCCCCGCCACGGGCTGCCCCTCGTTGTCCTGCCCTACATGCGCCACGGCGACCTGCGCCACTTCATCCGCGCCCAGGAGCGGGTAGGGGGGCACCCCGGGGGGGGGGGGCATGGGGGAAGGTCCCCTCGCTCACTGCTCCCGCCCCACAGAGCCCCACGGTGAAGGAGCTCATCGGCTTCGGGCTGCAGGTGGCCCTGGGCATGGAGTACCTGGCCCAGAAGAAGTTTGTGCATCGGGACCTGGCGGCGAGGAACTGCATGTGAGTGCGGCTGAGCCCTCCTCAGCCCCACCGGGGGTCACCGGGGGTGGGATGCGGGGGACGCTGCCCCTGCCCCCCTGAACCCGCGTCCCGCAGGCTGGACGAGACGCTGACGGTGAAGGTGGCCGACTTCGGGCTGGCACGGGACGTGTTCGGCAAGGAGTATTACAGCGTCCGGCAGCACCGCCACGCCAAGCTGCCCGTCAAGTGGATGGCGCTGGAGAGCCTCCAGACCCAGAAGTTCACCACCAAGTCAGACGTGGTAGGTGCCCTGTCGCTTGTCCCCATGCCCTGTCGCTCATCCCTGTGCCCCGTCGCTCATCCCCGTGTCCCATTGCTCATCCCCGTGTCCCATCGCTCATCCTCATGCCCCATCGCTCATCCCTGTGCCCCGTCACTCATCCCCGTCCCGTGCGCCCCACGCTGCTCTCTGCCCGCAGTGGTCCTTCGGGGTGCTCATGTGGGAGCTGCTGACGCGGGGAGCATCGCCGTACCCCGCCGTGGACCCCTACGACATGGCCCGCTACCTCCTGCGCGGGAGGCGCCTGCCGCAGCCCCAGCACTGCCCCGACACCCTGTGAGTCTCACCAGGGGTGGCTGAGGGACCTGGGAGGGCTTTGTGTGCCAGAGGGTGCTGAGCCCCTCGCGCCGAGGAGGACATTGAGGGGCTGGAGCGCGTCTTGGGGAGGAAACGCAGCTGGGGAAGGGGCTGGAGCCCAGGGGCTCTGGGGCTGTTAACCTGGAAGAGGCTGAGGGGAGACCTCATTGCTCTCCGCAGCTCCTGGAGAGGAGGCTGGAATGAGGTGGGCGCTGGGCTCCTCTCCCATGTAACCAGCGACAGGATGAGGGGAACCGGCCTCGAGTTGTGCCAGGGGAGGTCCAGATTGGACATCAGAAAGAATTTCTTCACCAAAAGGGCTCTCAGGCCCTGGCAGAGGCTGCCCAGGGCAGGGCTGGAGTCCCCATCCCTAGAGGGCTTTAAAAGCCGGGCAGATGAGGAGCTCAGGGATGGTTCAGTAGTGGACAGGAACGGTTGGGTTGATGATCTCAAAGGTCTTTTCCCACTAAGCGATTCTCTGGTTCTGTGCGCGGGGTCCGGTGGGGGTGCCGGTGCTGACGGGGGTGTCTGGGCAGGTACGAGGTGCTGCTGAGCTGCTGGGCGCCGGCGCCCGAGGACAGACCGTCCTTCTCGGGGCTGGTGGGCGAGCTGGAGCGCGTCCTGGCCACGCTGCAGGGCGAGCACTACGTCAACCTGGCCATCACCTACATCAACCTGGAGCGCGGGCCACCCTTTCCCCCTGTCCCGTCGGAGCCGCGTGGCGAGGAGGAGGATGAGGAGGAAGAGGAAGAAGAGGATGACGAGGCTGTGTGCTGATGAGGTGCCCTGCACCGTGGCGGCTCCAGGACCCTGCTCTCTGGGCACGGTCCCCGAGGGGGATGCAGCTGCACCCGGCGCTATGGGGCACCCTCTGTGGTGCTGGGAAGGTGCTGGGTGCTGTGGGGGCTCCCCATGGCTCACGCTTGGACACTTCTGGGGGTCCCAGGCTCAGCCCCACAACCTGGGTGCCATGGGGCACAGGCTCAGCCCCACAGGCTGCGTGGGGCACAGAGCTCAGCCCCACATTCTGCGTGCCAGGGGGTGCAGAGCTCAGCCCCGCAACCTGGGTGCCTCATCCCCGCAGCGTGAGGCTGTGTTGTGGGCTCTGGCTCGGGCGCAGCGATGCTGTGGGATCCCATGGGGTTTCCAACCCCTCGACTGCGCGTTTCTCTCATTAAAACCTGAGTTTCTTTGTCCCCAGGGCTCACGCGGTCTGCGGGGCTCCAGGTTTCTAGCTCACAGGAGAAGGAGAAGATGATTTTGGAGAGAAGGAGAGGCCGGCGATGGGCATCGCCCCTGGGTGCACGTCCAGAGGAGCCTCCCCGGCAGCGCGCCCTGCACACGCAGCACTTTCAGTGTTTTATTTGGGGAAAGCGCTGTCGTTAGCAGGGATTAATTATTAAAATCAGAGCCATCTATAAAACATGAGCGGCTGCCGGCACCCGCGTTTGGCACCGACGTTGCCATCAGGAGCTCGAAAGCGCCGAACGGCGCTTTCGAGCTCCTGATGGCAACGTCGGTGCCAAACGTGGGTGCTTGACGTCTCAGGGCACCCCTGCACCCTCTTGGGGCTCTGCTGGCTCCTAGGGACCCTTGGAGATCTTTGCTGGTCTCTGAGGAGCTTTGGTGGCTCTGGAGAGCCTTGATGGCCCCTTGGGAAGCTTCAGTGGATGCCTGGGAGCTCTTGCTGGTCTCTTGAGGAATTTCAGTGACCCCTGGAGAGCTCAGCTGGCCCCTGGGGAGCTTTGGTGGCCTTTGGGGAGCTTCAGGGGACTCTTGGGATGCTTCAGTGGACTCCCATGGTGCTGGTGGCCTGGGTTCCATGTCCTGTGTGGTGGGGCCGTGGGAGGGTGCCCCGTGCCACCTCCAGCCTGGACGGGGACAGAGATGCCCTCGCCCTCTACCTGGGCCGGTTCCTGGGGTCCCACGGGGTCTACATTGGGTGCCGACCCCCTGTACCTGGGTGCCCCCATGGCTACCCTCCAAGGCCACGTAGCCACCTCCCTCGACGCCTTCGGGGACATGTGGGGTGGCTGCTGCTCGCCCCATCGGGGGCTGGGGCGGCCGACGGAGCCTGCACCCCCTTTCTCCCCCCCCCCAGCCCCCCAAAAGCGGGTGGGGTTCATTGGGCCCCGTTGCCGGGCCGACGCGCGCAATGATGCTGAGTGCCTGGCGGTTGCCATGGCGACGCTGAGCACGCAGGGATGCGCGTGGCGCTTGAGTCACGGGCACGCTGCACCCCCCACTGCGCCCCAGCACCCCCCAGCACCCCACTGCACCCCCAGCACCCCACTGCACCTCAGCACAAACCATTGCACCCCGCTGTGTCCCTAGCACCCCACCGTGCCCCATTGCACTCCATGGTGCCCCCAGCACCCCACTGCACCCCACTGTGTCCCCAGCACCCCACTGCACCCCCAGCACCCCACTGCACCTCACCACAAACCACTGCACCCCACCGCCCTGCCCTGCACCCCGTTGCATCCCCTGCACCCCACTGAACCCCGCTGTGCCCCGCTGCCCGTGCCGGTGGGCTCCCGGGGCGGTGTGTCGGGGCTCAGCGGAGCCCGTTCCCCAGCGTGGGGGCGCGGGGCGGGCGGTGTCGGGGCGCTGGTGCCACGAGCCGTGCCGGGCACCTGCCGGGTAATTGCACGTTGCGCCCCAGGCTCCTGCGAGGTGCAAAGATTAATAACGGCGCTGCCAGCCGCTGTGATTAAACTCCTGATTAGAAGCTCAAACTGCCGCGTCCCGCTAATTCCCCCCACGTGCCATTAATTACCGGGCGCAGGTGATGAGGGGCCCGGGGCTCGGGGGGCTCGATGCTGTGCAGGAGATGGGTGCGGGGGTGCCCAGGTGCCTCGCCTTGGGGTGCTGGCCACTGTCCCCATGCGCAGAGCGCAGAGACTGGCTTTGGGGACACTGGTGTGTGCTCTGCTGCACCCCCAGGCTGGGGGCAGGATTGAAGGCACTGGAGATGCTGATTTCTTGCCCCTTTCTCACCCCTCGGCCTGGGCTGTGGGGCTCGGGCAATCGCCACACGGGGGGAGCAAGGGGGGCTCTGGCCCCACAGCTCGGGAAGGCGGCTGAGGGAGGGTGCCTGGCTCCCATGGGATTGTGCGTTTGCCTGTGTCTTCACGGTGCCTTTTAGTGCCCTCGAGGGACAGACGCCCGTGATGCTGAGCACACACACTGCTCTAGGAAGAACCTTCTTCCATCCCACCCTACACCATCTATCCCATCCATCCCATCCCATCTATCCATCTCATGGGATGAGATCCCACCCATCCCATCCCATCCCATCCCATCCCATCTCATCTCATCCTATCCCACCCCATCCCATCCCACCCTATGCCATCTACCCCATCCCATCTATCCTATCCATCCCATCCTGTCCATCCCATCCCATCCCATCCCATCCCATCCCATCCCATCCCATCCCATCCCATCTATCCTATCCATCCCATCCTGTCTATCCCATCCCATCCCATCCCATCTATTCTATCCATCTCATGAGATGAGATCCCAGCCATCCCATCCCATCCCACCCCACCCCGTCCTGTCCCATCCCATCCTGTCCCATCCCATCCCACCCATCCCATCTCATCCCATCCCGCCCCATCCCATTCCACCCTATGCCATCTATCCCATCCCATCTATCCTATCCATCCCATCCTGTCTATCCCATCCCACCCCACACCATCTCATCCCACCCCATCCCATCCCATGCCATCTATCCCATCCCATCTATCCTATCCATCCCATTCTGTCTATCCCATCCCACCCCATCTCATCCCATCTATCCATCTCATGGGATGAGATCCCACCCATCCCATCCCATCCCATCCCACCCATCCCATCCCATCCCATCCCATCCCATCCCATCCCATCCCATCCCATCCCATCCCATCCCACCCCATCCCATCCCATGCCATCTATCCCATCCCATCTATCCTATCCATCCCATTCTGTCTATCCCATCCCACCCCATCCCATCCCATCTATCCATCTCATGGGATGAGATCCCACCCATCCCATCCCATCCCATCCCATCCCATCCGCTCCCGCCGGGCGTGGCGCGAAGTTTGCAGGTGACGTCACGAGGGGGCGTGGCCACTGTGCCGGAGGGGGCGTGGCCTCCCAGGCCCCGCCCCCCAACTCTCCGCGCCGCGCGCGGGGCCGCTCGGACCGACGGCTGCACCCAAGGCGGCATCGGACCCTCTCGGCTCCGCTCGGCTCCGCTCGGCTCGGCTCGGCTCCGCTCGGCTCCGCTCGGCTCAGTCCGGCTCGTCTCGCCTCCACCGGGCTCGGTTCCCCTCGGCTCGGTCCTGCTCGGCTCGGTTCCCCTCGGCTCGGCTCGGCTCGGCTGGGCTGGCCCCGGCGCGGGGCGCGGCCCCCGTTTGCGGTCGGAGAGGGGAGCAGGTGAGCGCGGCCCCGGGACGGCCCCGGGGGCTCCGTGGGACACTCGCCGGCCCCGGCACCGCTGCTCCCCGACGGCTGCGCCCCCGCCCCGCCGGGCACGGCCACAGACACAGCCCGGACCCCCCGCGCCGCCCGGACCGGGCATCCCCGCACCGCACCCCGCACCGCACCCCCCGTGCCTCCCACATCCCCGCTCTCCTACATCCCCTTCCCTCCCGCATCCTTCTCTCCTGCATCCTTCCCTCCTGCATCCTTCCCTCCTGCATCCCTCCCTCCCGCATCCTTCTCTCTGCATCCTTCTCTCCGCATCCTTCCCTCCTGCATCCTCTCCTGCATCTTTCTCCTGCACTCCTTCTCTCCCACACTCCTCCCTCTCACACACACCCTCTTTCCTCTCTCCGCTCTCCCTCACTCCCCCTCTCCTTCTCTCCCTTTTCCCCCTCTCCCCCTCCCTCTTTCCTCCCTTCCCCTCTCTCCCTCTCCCTCTTCATCCTCTCTCCCTTCTCCCTCTTTCCCCTCTCCCCTCTCCTCCCCGCTGTGCTGTGGGGCGCAGGCTGCCCCCCCGGGGGCCGTGGGGCTGGGGTCTCGGAGCGGGGGCCCCGTCCCGGCTGGTCCCCCACGCTGGGGCCCGGGTCCGGCTGGGGTGATGCCCCTTCCCGGCACATCCTCACCCCGGGGCTGGGGGGTGGGATGGCAGCGGGACCCCCGCACGGAGACACCCAGGGTGGACGTGGAGCTGGAACGGGGGTGCTGGCCGGTGACACCCCTCGCCGTGGGGCAGAGCCGGGGCTCGGGGGGCTGGCGAGGGCTGCGTCATCCCTTGGTGCCACCCGTGCCCGGCCGCCCGCTTCCCCGCTATTGCCTCACGCCGCTGTTGCTTCCAATCCCAAATTAGATGCTTTGAGACGGGGACGACGGCGATGCACCCAGCACCCCAGGGAGGGAGCGCTCGCCCCTTCACCCACGCCTCACCCGGGTGCCACGCTGTGGGGCCCCCGGTGTGGGGCGGGTGCCAGCCCCCCCGTTGTGGGGTCCCCTGAGCCCCCTGAGCCAGCCGGCGCTCAGCCTCAGCAGGATGGTCCCCGCTAAACCGACGGGAGCTAATTTTCTAAGTGCAGCTTAGCTGGCAGAGGCGGCGATGAAATCCCAATCGCCTTCCCAGCTCATCCTGGCACCCCGCCGGCAGCCCCCCCACAGGCCACCCCTGTGTCCCCTGCCCCGTGGCACCGAGCCCAGGGCGGCCCGTGTCCCCCTCGGGCAGCGCCGGTGGCGTGGCAGAGCTGGCACCGCGTGGCGAGGGGACACGGAGGTGCCAGGCAGGGCACGCTTCTGGGGAGGCTGTTGGGCTGAGCTGGAAAGCATCACCCGGTCTGCGGCATGGGGCGGGTGTCCCAGGGCTGCACCCTGAGCGGGACGAGGACAGGAGGGGGCCAGGTGTGGTGTGAGACAGGAGCACCTGTCCCGTGGGCATCGCTCGGGCAGGCACAGAGGCAGGTGAGCCCCGAGGGACGGAGGCAGGAGGGAGCAGCGCCCCGTTCCCTGCTTGCTGCGCCCACGTCCCACCTGGGGTTGGGGTCAGTCGCCCCAGGGAGCGCTCGGGCGTGCGCCCCGGGTGCTGCGGCCGCCCCGCCGTCCTCCCGGGGCCCGGGCGGCAGCGATGGGGCCGAGTGCCTGCAGGTGGGTCGGGTGCTGCCGGGTGCTGCCCGTCCCTGCCCCCTCCGAAGGAGGATGTGCCGCTTTCTGCATCTCCAGCTCCCATTGCCATAGCAACAGCCTCGGCGCTTGGTACCCGGGATGCCGGCTCCCGCATCCCGCGCTGCCATCCTGCCCGCAGCCCTCGCCACCTGCCCTGGGCGATGCCAGCGCGGCACGGAGAGGCTGGCACGGCGCAGCCTGCTCCTTCGGGAGCCGTAGCAGCAGGTGATGGTTTCCTTCTAGGATCCATCACCATCCTGACGTGGGGCCCTGCTTGGGCCCATCCTGGGGGGGCCCAGGGAGCCCTGTCTTCTTCTGAGCCATCCGAAAATAACATCAGTTGAAACTTCCTCCTGGTAACAGGGTGGGAAAGAGAAAAATAGCCGCTTTGTGTTATTTCTTGCTGAGGAGCTTCCAAGCAGGGTCTGGTTTCCAGCGGGTCCCGGCAGGAAGGCTAAGGGGCAAAACATTCCTAAAGGGCTGGAGGAGCCAGCGGGTGCTGGTGCTGGTGTCCAGCCCACGGCCGGTGGCAGGAGAGGGCCCGTTCGCCTCCCCAGAGGGTGCCCTGGGCTCTGCGCTAGCCCTGGCTACTTAATAAATCATTAGTGACCCACAAATGAGAGCTGGAGGGTCTGGCGGCCCCGGCCCTGGCAGGGATGGATGCATGTCGGCGGGGATGGACATAGCTGCCTGCAGCACCAGGGAGCATGGGCAGCCACCACGCTTCGTCAGGTTTTACATTAATTAGTGCGGCTCGGCGGGTCTGGCAATGGGGGGGAGGGGGTGCCGGGGCGCTCACTGCTCTCCCTGCCCTGCCAGCACCGGGCCCTGCGATGCCGTTTGGCTGCGTGACGCTGGGAGACAAGAAGGATTATAACCAGCCGTCCGAGGTGACCGACAGATATGACCTGGGCCAGGTCATCAAAACGTGAGTTGGACCCCACGGGCTGAGCCACAGCGGGGGCTGCGGGGGGCTGCTGGGGGCCCTGTCCCCTCGGACACACGGGGCGCATTTTAGGGTGGCCGTCCCCAAATTCATCCATCCCCTCGCGTTCACCACGGGCTCCGAGGGAGGCAGCAGGGCTACCCCCCTGCTCCTCGTATCCATCCCCCCTGCTCTTCGTATCCATCCCCCCTGCTCTTTGTATCCATCCCCTCTGCTCTTCGTATCCATCCCTCCTGCTCTTCGTATCCATCCCCTCTGCTCCTTGAATCCATCCCCTCTGCTCCTCGAATCCATCCCCCCTGCTCTTCGTATCCATCCCCCCTGCTCCTCGTATCCATTCCCCCCTGCTCCTCGAATCCATCCCCTCTGCTCTTCGTATCCATCCCTCCTGCTCTTCGTATCCATCCCCTCTGCTCTTAGTATCCATTCCCCCTGCTCCTCGTATCCATTCCCCCCTGCTCCTTGAATCCATCCCCCCTGCTCCTCAAATCCATCCCCCCTGCTCTTCGTATCCATCCCCCCTGCTCCTCGTATCCATCCTCCCTGCTCCTCGTATCCATCCCCCCTGCTCCTCGTATCCATCCCCTCTGCTCCTCGTATCCATCCCCTCTGCTCCTCGTATCCATCCCCCCTGCTCCTCGTATCCATCCCCCTCCCGGCAAGGTCTGTGTGGATTGCAGCAATCCCGCACCACGCCGGCTCCCCGGAAAGCGTGAGGTCTCTGCTCCAGCCAAGGACAGGGTGACTGTTGCATAGTGGGGCGCGGATGCTGCACCCCAACTTCTGTTGCCGTGCGGAGGGAGCTGTTGGGAAGCGCTCGGTGAAATGCAGCCCCTGGATGCAGCCACCCGACCCCAAAACACACAGCAGGAATTTTTCCATCAGCTTCCAAAACACCAGGAACATTTGGCCATGGGTCTCGCCTGGCCAGGGGACACTGGGTGGCACCGGGGACCTTTTTGGGTTCTTCAGAGCTCAGCTCCATCCTCCGAGCAACCTGTTCCGAAGTGCCTGGGTCCCGGTTCTCCAGCACCTGGGGCAGTGACCAGGAAGGTTTTGGCACAGCTTGAGGGGTTAGAAAGCCCAAGGCTTTGCCGGAGCCCCCGGAGCCCCCCCAGGCTCCTGCCCGGCCCGTGGCCTCCAGCACCATTAATAATAGAACAGAAAGCTCGCAGCATCCCTGGGCAGCCGCTCCCGGCTGTGGCGCTGACAGGATTGCCGGGGCGCGCTGCTCGGCACGGGCGGCTTGGCAGCAGGTCCTGCCCCAGCTGCTGCGGGGAGGGGGCTGCTTCTTCATCAGCAAATTTCCCCCCCTGCTCTATCAATTGGTTATTCCAGATCGATTCCTTCTCGCTGCCCTGTTTTTGATCCCATCTGCTCCGCAGAGGTTGTTAGCCGCAGGTCCACTCCACGCTTGTGGCATCTCCCGTTTCCGCGGGGTTGAGGGGTGGGGGCTGAGGGGCTGGGGACCCCCGAACGCCCCCAACTTGGTGGTCCCTGGGGTGGGAGCGGTGACGGCTGCGGGCGCCCTTCCAGGGAGGAATTCTGTGAGATCTTCCGCGCCAAGGAGAAGACGACGGGGAAGCTGTACACCTGCAAGAAGTTCCTGAAGCGGGATGGGCGGAAAGTGCGGAAGGCGGCCAAAAACGAGATCATCATCCTCAAAATGTGCGTGCTGGGGGGGGGCTCCCGCACCAGCAGGCAGAGCAGGGACCCTCACTCACCTCCCCGTCTCTCCGCAGGGTGAAGCACCCCAACATCCTGCAGCTGGTGGACGTCTACATCACCCGCAAGGAGTATTTCATCTTCCTGGAGCTGTAAGTTTGGGGCGCGGGCGGCTGGCCGGGGGTGTCCCCGCTGGGGTGGGTCTCGGCAGAGCTGCTGTCGGCAGGGCCACCGGCCGGGAGGTCTTCGACTGGATCCTGGATCAGGGCTACTACTCGGAGAAGGACACCAGCAACGTCATCCGGCAGGTGCTGGAGGCCGTCGCCTACCTGCACTCGCTCAAGATCGTGCACAGGAACCTCAAGGTGGGTGGCGGGGGGTGGGAGCACCCGTGGGGCTGGTGTGCCCCCCACCCCGGCGCTCACGGCCCCCACACTGCAGCTCGAGAACCTGGTGTACTACAACCGCCTGAAGAACTCCAAGATCGTCATCAGCGACTTCCACCTGGCCAAGCTGGAGAACGGGCTCATCAAGGAGCCCTGCGGCACCCCCGAGTACCTGGGTGAGCGAGGCAGGGCTGGGCAGTGCTGCCAGGGCCCCAGCATGTCCCTGCTGCTCCCAGCTGTGCCAGGGACCCGTGCTGGGGGCTCCCATCGCATCCCTCCTCATGGTCACAGGTGCCCCTGGCAGGTCCCTCCTGCTCCCCATCAAGCCAGGACCGATCTTGGGTGTTCGCAGTGGGTCCCTCTCGCTCCCCATCACCCCAGGGTGGATTCTAGGTGCTCCCAGTGGGTCTTTCTCTCTCCCCATCACCCCAGGGTGGATTCTAGGTGCTCCCCGTGGGTCCTTCCCACTCCCCATCACCCCAGGGTGGATCCTAGGTGCTCCTGGTGTGTCCCTCCCGCTCCCCATCACCTCTCCTGTCCCTCACAGCTCCGGAGGTGGTGGGGCGGCAGCGGTACGGGCGGCCGGTGGACTGCTGGGCCATCGGCGTCATCATGTACATCCTGTGAGTGCGGGGTGAGGGCCGGGGTGGCTGCAGGGGCTGGGGGCCGTGGGCCAGGCTGAGTCCCCCCACCCTGTCCCCCAGCCTCTCGGGGAACCCCCCTTTCTACGAGGAGGCAGACGAGGACGACTACGAGAACCACGACAAGAACCTCTTCCGCAAAATCCTGGCTGGGGACTACGAGTTTGACCCCCCGTACTGGGACGACATCTCGCAGGCGGGTGAGCCCGGCCCCGGGGGGGGAAAACACGGGGTCCCACGTTGTCCCCCCCGGCGCTGACATCTCCCCCTGTGCCCCCAGCCAAGGAGCTGGTGACGCGGCTGATGGAGGTGGAGCAGGACCAGCGCATCACGGCAGAGGAGGCCATCTCCCACGAGTGGTGAGGGGCGGGGGGCTGGGTGGGGAATCGGGGGGGACCAGCGCGGGATGCTCACCCCTTTCCACCTCCCCAGGATCTCCGGCAACGCCGCCTCCGACAAGAACATCAAGGATGGCGTCTGCGCCCAGATCGAGAAGAACTTTGCCCGGGCCAAGTGGAAGGTGGGTGCGCGCCCTCCGTGCCTCAGTTTCCCCTCTCGTCCAAGCCCATCCCCTCATGGCGGGGCTGTCAGCCGAGGGGCAGCCAGCCCCTGCATCCCAGCAGTGGGGACCGGGCGCCCTGGCGAGGGGCTCGGGGGCCCCACACCCACGCTCCCCCACTTCTCCCCGCGCAGAAAGCCGTGCGAGTGACCACGCTCATGAAGCGCCTGCGGGCGCCCGAGCAGACGGAGTCGGCACCGGCACCGGCCACCAGCGCTGCCACCAGCGCTGCCACCGCCACCACCACCACCGCCACCGCCACGGACACTGCGGCCCCCGCGGCCCCCGCGGCCCCCGCCACGCCGCCCGCCGCTGCGCAGCCCCCAGCTCCCGCCACGCCACCCGCCGCCACGTGTAACGGCGACGGGGCAGCCGCCGCGGCCACCACCGAGGCCACCACCGAGGCCACCACCGAGGCCCCCGGCGAGCAGGCGGGCTGAGCGCGGTGTCCCCCGCGCCCCCCTGTACATAACCCCGGCATGGTCCCCCGCGCCCCCCGCCTGCACCCCCTTTTCTACGCGCCCCGACGGAGAGCCAGCCGCGGGGCAGAGCCCTGCATGGAGCCCTCCTCCCCGGCCCCCAGCCCCTCCCGGCCCCCTCGGTGGCTTTGCCGGTCGCTCTGTGCCCCTTTCGCTCTCTCAGTCTGTCCCCCGCTCCCGTCCCCCCGGGGATGCCCAGAGATGGGGGCACACAAGGCCCCACGGGGCTGGGGGCATCGTGCGGGACCCCCGGGACGATGCGGGATCGCGCTGGGGGCTGCGCGCGACGGAGAGGGGACCCTGGCGGGCAGAGCACCCCGGCGCCCCTTCCACCCGCGTCGCAGGGGGCGAGGGAGCACGGGGGCAGCCGCGCGGCCCCCCTCGCGCCGTGTCCGGAGGATCCCAGCGGCCCCCACGCCGCCCCCGCTCCCCCCTCTTGCAGCTGCATGTCCGCGGGGTCGCCCCGCGCTGGATCTCTGGCAAATAAAGACCCCGCTGAGGACAAACTGAGACAGCACCCGTGCCACCCGCCCTGTCTCTCTGTGTGACGGGGGCCTCGTGTGCCAGGCACGTGCTCCACGTGCCAGCAGCACACGGCGAGGCTCCTGCCAGGGCTCAGCCGGGGGGAGCTCCAGGCTGGAAGGGGCTGGCAGGGGAGGCCCTGGGGTGCCGGCTGAGAGCAGCTGAACGGAGCCAGCAGGGGCCCAAGGGGCCAAGAGCTCCTGGCTTGGACCAGCGGGAGCAGGGAAGGGATCGTCCCCCTGCCCTCGGCGCTGGGGAGGTCACACCTCGAACCCTGGGGTCAGCGTTGGGCCCTCGCTCCAAGAAGTGGAGCCGGAGGCGTCTGGAGGAGGGAACGGAGCTGGGGAAGGGTCTGGATCCCAGGGGCTCTGGGGCTGTTTAGCCTGAAGGAGGCTGAGGGGAGACCTCATCGCTCTCCGCAGCTCCTGGAGAGGAGGCTGGAACGAGGTGGGCGCTGGGCTCCTTTCCCAGGTAACCAGCGACAGGATGAGGGGAAGTCATCATGAAATCACGGATGGTTTGTGTTGGAAGGGACCTCAAAGCCCATCCAGTTCCACCCCTACCATGGGCAGTGACACCTCCCAGTGGATCCAGTTGCTCCGAGCCCCATCCCGCCTGGCCGTGACACCTCCAGGGATGTTGGTGCTTTCCTCTTCCAGTCTAGCACTGTGCCCCTCGTCCTATCGGCCTGTCCTCGAACACGAGGTGCTCCAGCCCTCGGACCATCCCCGTGGCCTCCTCCGGCCTCTCAGGCGGGCTCGGGGCTGCGGGTGGAGTCTCACCAGAGCAGAGCAGAGGGGTTTAGATTATAGATCAGGGACAATTTCTCTATTGAAGAGGCCGCTAAGCCTCGGCCCGGGCTGCCGGGGCGGGCACGGAGCCCCCGGGCAGAGCAGCTCTCAGGGGCCGCTCAGTGGCTGACAGGGGCGGGTGGGCTGGATGATCTCGAAGCTCTTTTCCAGCCAAACGACTCCCCGCTCGCCTCTCCCATGCGGGGCCGCGGTGTGTCCCCCCCGCCCCGCCCCAGGGCGCTGGCAGCCCGCCTGCCGTCATTAGGCTCCAGAGTACACGCGGCGGGCGGGGGGACCCGGGGGAGACCGGGGGGGCGGGGCCCCGCGCTGCCCGTGACGTCACTTCCGCCGCGGGGCGGAAGCGGCGGGCGGGCGGCGGGGTTTGAACGGGGCCGGGCCGCGCCGCCCCGGCCGCCATGCCGCTCCGGGCCCGCTGCATCATCTGCTCCGACTTCTTCGACCACGAGCGGGACGTGGCGGCCGTGCCGTGCGGGCACACCTTCCACCGCGAGTGGTGAGCGACGGGACCCGCCCCGCCGGGGTCCGCCGAGCCCCGCGCCGGACCCGCCTCCCGCCCCGCCGGGGTTTGGAGGCCCCGGTCCGCCCCCCCGCCTCCCGGGGATTCAGCAACGCCCACTCCTCTCCCCCGCGGTTCGGAGCCCCCGGTCAGACGGGGTTTGGAGGTGCCGCAGCCCCTCGTTCAGCAGAGCGCTTCCACCCGGGAGCGGGGCCGGGGGAGCGGGGCCTTCCCTGCTGGAAGGGAAGGGTCCTGAGGGCAGGCCCTCCGGGTGTGGGGAGGGAGGGGTGTGCGATGTGTTCCCTGAAAGAGAGAGACGACTGCTGCCCCGCACTCGGCACCGGTGGAGGCCAGACCTCGAATGCTGGGGTCAACTTTGGGCCCCTCGGTACAGACACCGAGCTACCGGAGCACGTCTGGAGGACGGAACGGAGCTGCGGAAGGGTCTGGAGCCCAGGGGCTCGGGGAGCAGCTGAGGGCTCTGGGGCTGTTTAGCATGGAAGAGGCTGAGGGCAGACCTCATCGCTCTCCGTAGCTCCTGGAAAAGAGGTTGTGGGGAGGTGGGCACTGGTCTCTTCTCCCAAGTGGCAGGCGATAGGAAGAGAGGAAATGTTCTCAAGTTGCACCAGGGGAGGTTCAGATTGGATATTAAGAAAAATTTATTCATGGAAAGGGTTCTCAGGCCCCGGCAGAGGCTCCCCAGAGAGGTGGTGAAGTCCCCGTTCCTGGAGGCGTTTAAAAGCTGGGCAGGTGAGGAGCTCAGGGATGGTTCAGTAGTGGACAGGGACGGTTGGACTCTATCTCAAAGGTCTTTTCCAATCAAGTGATTCTGTGATGGTTGCTTCTTATTCAGTCCCACAGTTCGGGCTCGCTCTCCTCAACAGCCAGCGGAGGAGGGAGAGCTTCCGAAGGTAACCTGCCAGCTCCAGACTGCCACCCTGCTCCAAAAATAAACCCATTCCGAGTATGACGCAATGGCTTGGTTGCGAAACGCATTAGTGGTGCTCCTGGGGAGCCCGACAGGTTTGCATTCATCATCTCAGAGCAGAGACAGGCCTGGTCTCCCTCGGTCCGTGCTCGGAGTCAGCGGCAGCCTTTGGAGCTGACCAAGCTGGGGATCGTTCAGCTGGCGTATCCTGATATAGCAGCTCTTCTGCCGTGGATCCGCTCGCTCCTGCAAAGCTACAGTTGTTCAAAGACTCTCTCCCAGGGAGATCTGAGCTCTGTAAAAACTCTGCCATGGTAAAGATAAGCTCGCACACTAAATTCAGCTGGGAATTGTCTCAGAGGCGAAGGGAGAGAGTGTGTGTGCTGGAACATGATGTTCCTGTTAGCTGCACCTCTGGACTAAATTCTTGCTTTTCTGTTCTTAGTTTGCAAACAGGTGTCGCATCCGGCTGTCTCCCAGTGAGCTGCCGGGGTGGCCCCTGAGAGCAGCACTCTAGGATTTTAAGGATTCTCTGTGTGTTTTCTTTTCCTTTCTCAGCCTCATCCAGTGGTTTGACTCAGCACCGAGCTGGACTTGCCCACAATGCCGAATCCAGGTAAACCCATTGCCTCTGTGCACCTCTGCGTTTCCATGGTGCGATGCTTTGCTAAACGACACCGAGGAGCTGTGCTCTGGGCCTGTGGGGATGCAAGGAAAAGCTTCATGGAGTAAAGCAGAGATAACTTCTTCTCCTCAAAGGCTTAGAGTGCGCATTCCCCTCAGCCACCCCTCTGACCAGAAAGGGTACTCCTAAGGTGCCCTGCTGCTCTCCATTTTGTGGTTTTTCTAGAAAGGGCCTCTGGGTTTCAGGGCTTTCATTTAGACTGAGTAAGAGTTGGTGTGATGAGAGAAAGAGCTGGAAGGGATGCAGCAGGATACCAGGCTTGAGTGCTTGGGTTACCCTGCAGGTAGGCAGCCTGTTCTGCTGCTCCTGCTCCTTATATCAGGTCCTTGCTTTGCAGCGAGCAGCCCTTCCTTGAGGAAAGCAAAGGCCAGGGAGGGAAGGGAGGATGTGCTCTGCTTCTGGGATGAGAAGCCAAGGCTTGGGGATCCATTGGTTTAGTCGGAACCTGGACTTTGAAGTCCTAGGTGTCACCAGCCTCGATGCTGCTTGTAGGTCTTGTCGGGTAGCTGCTGCAGGAGGTGTCTCCTTGCACTCAGATGTGGGGTTTCAGCCAGCTGCCGCTCGGGCTTGTTCTGTGTTCGTGCTTCTTTCTTTCTCTCAAGGTCTTGGCCCTTGTTCCTTCCCTGACTTGTTGATTCCCTCTGTTCTTCACTGCCTCTTACATCTCTGGGTTACCATGGAGTTATCGCGAAATAACATCTTCTGTAGCAGTAACTATGCAATTAGCTGGTGTCATGACTGTATATAATACTTAAAACACAAAGCTGTAACTGCATGGGGGAGGTGTGGAGAGCTATCAAATTCAATTACAGCACCTTCTGCCTGCAGAAAGCAGCGCGTACTTCTGTCTTAGGATTTGGCATCCTGTTAGCTCAGCGTCAGCTGCTTGGGCCTTTGCTGCCAGAGAACAGACTGCGCTTGATTCGGAAATGCCTGAATCTTTCTGCTGCAGCTCAGGAGCTTTGCTGGAGCCACGCTCCCAAAACTGAGTGGGGGGTCTGCTGCTGTGCTGATGAGCCAAAGCAAAGCGTTGTCGCTAGTGGCGTTGAGCACGGGATCTGACTTGCCTTTCACGGCCTTGTGATAAGATGATACCTTCTCTCCCTCCATCTGTCTTCCATATCCATCGTGTTTCCATATCCGTGCTCATCAACCTCTCCTGTCTCCTGTGTTTAGGTCAGCAAAAGACACGTCGTCAATAAGCTATTTTTTGATGTTGCCCCGGAGGAGCAGACAGCACTGGATGCAGAGACCTTGCAGGTAATTTGGCTGGATTCTTCTTCCATTGTGTGACGCTTCAGCATTTGGAAGCGTGGCCTGGGCTGCCCGTCCTCTGCGCACAGCAGTTTCCTGGGCTGGCGCTCGCTGTGCTGGTGTGTCAGACCTGAAGCACACCTGTGTCTCCTGCCTGTCTCTGTCCTCCCTCGTGGTTCTTACCCAGGCTCAGCTCTGTGGTAAGGAAGTCTCCAAGCAGTGGATTAGAATTCCTGTGGCCAAATCGACTCAAGAAGCCTCTTTTCCTTCCCTTCTCTTCCTTCTTCCAGGGAAGTGGTTGAGTCCCCATACCTGAAGGAGTTTAAAAGACAGGGAGATGAGTTGCTCAGGGATCTGGTTTAGTAGTGGACAGGTACGGTTGGACTCGATGATCTCAAAAGTCTTTTCCAACCAATTTATTCTATGATTCTGGTTGTCAACTTACCTGGAAGCCTCCTGAAGCAGCATCAAATAATCATCGAGCTGCTGTTTGTCCCTTGAGTCTCAAAGCCTTGGAGGTGAGGCTACAGAGCTTTTCCAAAAGGCAGGAGAAGGAAAATCCCCAATGCCACGAACTGCTGCTGGTGTCCGTGGCTTGGTTGTGTGCGAGCCCTGCTAACGCTCTGGGAAGAAGGGATGCTAGAGCAAGTACTGGTAGGTTTTTTGCTCAGACAGGGCAGAGTGGCGATTAAGTCTTGGTTCCCCAAGATGAATCAGGAAAGGGGCTGCCTGAAGCCACAGTAGCTGATGGTGCTGAGGCCGGCTCTTGTGGGGGAGCCTGGCTGGAGCAGGGGTGCTGGGTGATCTTCTCCAAGTGGCACTGTAAGGTGCGGAGAGCTGGAGGTGAGAAGGGATGAACGTGGAGTGGCTGCTCCCTGTTCTCCCTTTTCTGTGGATGAAGCGTGGCTCCTTATGTCTCAGAGTTATCTGTTCCAAAAAAAATGTAATTGGTTGACCTTGGTATAATGGGACGCTTGTACCCTCTTGTGTTTAGAGTCAGCATGTGCAGCAATTACCATAATTAGCAGTTGCCATGACAATGCTATATGTATATCATATGTTTTTAAAATAAAGCCAGCCAGACTATGATGTCGGTAGCACTGTCGTTCTCGAAGACCGCTAAAAAAGAAGCTGAAGCCCGATGTATGTGTGCTGAGGAAATGAAAAAGCATTTCTGGGCACTTGAGGCTGCGTGTCCTAGAAGCCGAGCAACGGCTCGGGGTGGATAAACATTGCCTTTAGTGCGTATTTGATCTGTTCTTGCAAGTATAAATAGATGAGTGACATGGAAATGGATGGACTGGAAAAAATTGCCTCAAAAAAGCTTTTTGTTTCTTCTCACCTCCACCTCGGGACAGATGAGTTCCCCCAGCCCTCCCCTCCAGGCAGGCAGTGCTGCAGAACTGCTCCCTTCCTCGAGGGCTTTGGAGCCGCTCCTGCACGACAGCATTGGTGGCTGAATTGAGAGCAGCCCTGAGGAGAAGGACTTGAGGGTATTGGTAGATGAGAAGCTCACTGTGAGCCCACAACATGTTCTTGCAGCCCAGAAAGCCAATTGTGTCCTGAGCTGCGTCCAAAGCAGTGGGACCAGTCACGTGAGGGAGGGGATTCTGCCCCTCTGCTCTGGTGAGACCTCACCTGGAGCCCTGCATCCCGTGCTGGAGTCCTCAGCACAGGAAGGACGTGGAGCTGTTGGAGAGAGGCCAGAGGAGGTCACGGAGATAATCCGAGGGCTGGAGAACCTCCTGTACAAGGCCAGGCTGAGAGAGTTGGGGTTGTTCAGCCTGGAACAGAGAAGGCTCCATGGAAACCTTAGAGCAGCTTCCAGTACTGAAAGGGGCTCCAGGAAAGCTGGGGAGGAGCTCTTGATCAGGGAGGGAAGGGATAGGACGAGGGGAGATTGAGATGAGATCTTGGGAAGAAATGTGTTCCTATGTGGGTGGGGAGGCCCTAGCCCAGGTTGCCCAGAGCAGTGGTGGCTGCCCCATCCCTGGAGGGGTTCAAGGCCAGGTTGGATGGGTCTTGGAGCCCCTGATCCATGGGAGGTGTCCCCGCCCATGGCAGGGGTGGAACTGGATGGGCTCTGAGGTCCCTTCCAACCCAAACCTTTCTGTGGTAACTCATAATGCTCCCGCAGTGTGTGTTGTATGGCCATCAGAGCAAGATCTGGCCCTGAGTGTGCAGCTCTCCTAATGAAAGCGCCAAGGTCGCTAACGTGAAAGAACCAAATATTCTCTGGGTAGTTTAATGTAGTTTGTTTGTATGGGTATTTACTGCTCCGTGCGCTGTCTTGGGTCGCTGCTGGGCTATTTCTGGTTTGTCAACAGTTCTGTGTTGTGTGCTGCTTTATTTTTGGGGGACATGGAGCACCTTCACAACACCAGACCACCGTGGGTGGGATTTGATATCCGTTTAGACTGGAGTGCTGTCTGAGTGGTATACGTGCTTCTGGGCTGGGCACCAGACACGTGGTTCGCTGTCCTCAGACTCTTCAGAAGCTGAGAAAATAATCGGTGACTTCCTCAGCCTGAAGTGGTTTCACCTGAAAAAGCCTCGAAGCCAGTCTTATACCCCCACTTCTCCGTGGTCACAAGAGCTCCCTCGTAATCTGAGTCCTCTTCCTGTTGTTGCAGAATTATCTGAATTGTCTTTTGGTTAATAATTGTCTTTGGCGCTATTCTTCACTTTCGCTTCTGCTCTCAAACGTTTACAATCCAAGGAGCGCTGGGGCTACTTTTCTTCCCACCACCATGCATGAAATGCCAGAAGGAGCTTGGTTCCCTGGAGTAGCTGAATACCACAGGCTGAAGTCTGCAACATATCCAAACCTTTCTGGGTGCTGAGCCTGGGTTTATCCTGTGTTGCTTTTAAAGATGGTGCTCAGTGATCAGAACAGTCTTCCTGATGAATTTTGGGGTGCAGCACCTTGGTGAGGTCATCTGGAACCTGACTCTTCCAGTCGTTTGTGGCCAATGGAGCTGAGAGCCCTTCTTCCGAAGGAGACTGGGAGACAGCTTGTTCAGCTTGGTGAAAAGGAAGCAGGGGGAGGAGGATTCGTGCCTGCAAACCTGGTGGGGAGGGTAGAAACCTGGGAGGACAATCTGTGGTCAAGATATACTTGTTTGATCTTGGGAAAATGGGGTCTGGCAGCTCAGGCTGACGGGGAGAGGAGAGCTTCTATCAGAGGAGTGAAAGCTGGGAGCAGCCTTCAGGAGCAGTGGTGGAGGATGAGTGATTTCGGATTAAGTTGATGAATGAGGTAATGCTACATAGCTGCCCGCAGTAGCCCGGGATTTCTTTGCTATCATGCTAATTAGCACATCTTGTGAGCTCACTAATCATTCCTGAATAGGACTCCGAGGAAGCTACTCCAGAATAGTTCCTGCAGCAGACTTAATGGCATGTCAGCCCTCCAGCTGTTGTCCCCCCAGGGGCACAGATAGAAGAGAGCTCTGCTAGGCTTTGTGTCCAGTCCCTTCTGCACACTGAGTCTCTCTCCTGCCTTTATTGTCCCTGGCAGAGCTCCGCTCTGGTCCCATCAGCTCCATGGTCACTGGCGCTGCTATTCTCAGCTCAGATTTGCATGTAGCATTCTGGGTTGCGCAGATTTGTGTGCTCTGCCTCGGTACTGTGTTGGCATCTTATTGTGGTTTTATTCCACTGCAGTTCCTGCCTGACTTGTTATGTGCTTTCCTCTGCAGTTCTCTAACACAGCTTTTTAAGTCATCTTCTGCTGACTCTTTCCTGTATTTCTCTCTCTCTCTATATATATTTTTATACACACATACACACACTGTCCTTCTTTTTAAGCTCTGTACTGGCGATTTGCCAGCGTTCATAACTCATATCCCTTCATTACCTATATAATTTAAACTGTGGGACATTTGCTCCATCTTTCTGAACCTTAATGAAGGTTCTACAAACATTTGACCTTCCCCAGACCCTTGCAGCGTCCAGGAGATGTCGTGTGCCCTGGGTTCAGAATAGGTTGGTTTGTGGGTGATCTCTTTATGGCCGTTCGGCAGAGCTGTTAGCTCACATCAGCATCCCGAACTGCAGGGACTTCCATGTCCTCCAGAATGTGACCTGGTGCCATTTGAGTGTGTGTGTAGTTACCTTTGCAGATGTTTGGCTGTGCCTTCCTATCTCCCACCTGCACCCTGCTGAAGTTCACTCCAGTTCAAAGCAGCTCTCAAGCCAGTTTAGTCTGGCAACGTCCCTGCCTTATTGCCTTGTTTAGGTAAAACGTTATCAAAATTGTTCCTGTCTGATTTCCTGTGTTTTTCCTGAGAGCTTTCCAAAATTATTCAGCTAAAACAAGATGACTGACAGTGTGAGAAACACAAGGTTGACAAGGCTAAGACGAAACTGGGATCTTTTCTTCTCCCTCTGCAGAATGCCAGTTGGAGGTGCTCTTTGCGTTCGCTGTGATATTACTTGCTTTTAACTTGGTGCTTGCTGTTACTGCCTTTCCTTCTTAGCACCTGGCCGCTGCAAATGTCCTGCTGAGAAACCTCTCAGATCCTTTTAAGATCTGGTGAAAGCTGCTCTATGGACTGTTTCCTAATCAGGTTTTCTCTGTTGTGTTTTAGAATGAACTGGACAAGGTGAAGGTTCAGCTCTCCGTGAAAGGTGAGTTCCAGCTGCCTGCAGGGAATCAGCAGGTCATGGGCTCTGCCTGTGCAAGGTGGGCTTGCCCAGGCCTGAGGAACCTCTGTGCAGAGCCCACCCTTCTCTCAAGCCTAGGGCATGGTGCAGCCTGCAAACTGTTTGGCTGGAGCAGTTTCTTCAGAGCTTTTTCTGCAGTGAGACCACCTGAAGCTGTACAAAGCTTGTGAGACAGACACATAATCCACAGTCTGGCTCAGCTCTGGTGCTGTTTGCAAGTTTAGATACATGTATGCAATTTTTCTGCCCCTATTCCTAACCAGGAGCTACAGGAGGGCAGCACAGCTATACCTGGAGCAGGCTTGCTGAAAGCAAAACCCTTGGTTTGCTCACGGGGAGACTCACCGCTGCATATGGCGAAGGCTTGTTCCTTCTGACAGATGAGAGGGTGAAAGTGGTGCCTGAAAGCAGCTCTGGATTTGTGTGGCTGCTACGGTGCCACATGTGTCGCGCGAAGAGCAGACGGAGTTCAGTGTGCGCGTGCGCTTCCATTTTCCCCATCTTTAATTTTAGAGGGTGTTTGAGGGAGGCAGGAAAAGCAAAAGCCCTGGAGACTTGTCGATGGGTTTTAAGCATCGTCTGTAGGCAGCCTGTCATCAGAACATGAGTCATGAACAGCGAAAGGAAAATGTCAGTCTGAGTGACAGAAATCCAAAGGCACACTAGCAGAAGGGGGGAAAAAAACCCTCTTAAGAATGCTGGGGGCTCGCCCACGCTCTGCAAGTCGTCTTTCCTCTGCCTTCCCTGTGTGCACGAGACAGACATGAATAGCCAGTAGATTGAGGATTCGGTCCTTAGCCCAAGAGCAGAATTGGACAGTCTGAACATCTCTATTCTGAGGCCTGTTCCCTTGCCAGCTTAGTTGAGTTTAGTGACTTGGTAGCGAGCCAGATCTTCTGGGGAAGGTGGCTGGGATTCTTGCTAGGATGTTATCCAAGAAAAACTGCTCGAAGGCCTGATCATCTTCTCAGCTTCTGGTGAGTAGAGGTTGGATCTGACATTCCCTGTCCCATTCTTTGTTCATATTGGAAATGAGAAGCTCCTTCCCACCTCCTGCCTCCTTTGCTGTGGGCACTCTGCTCTCTGGTGGTTCTCATGTATAAATTCTTCACTTAAAGATGTGCTTTGTGCTGTGTAATTGCCAGTCTCTGATCAGCTTGCAAATGGCTCTAGAGGTGCAGAGCTCCGAGCAGACCCAGCAGGCACTGTGGGAGGCACTCTGAATGAGCTGAAAACTCATTCCTGCAGCACGGGGAGGTTTGACTCCTGCCATCTGCCTCTGGGCGGCTGGGAGCGGAGGAGGGGGAAGCCCTAACTCTTTTGGTGGAGTCCCTGCAAACGCAGGGGAGCATCTCCAGGCTGTGCTGCCTCTGGAGAGGAAGGGTTATTCGGATCAATGGAGACAAAAATGCTTTGTTGAGAAAGCATTGTGTTCCCCTGGCCACCTGCTTGCTTCTGCTGGGATATGTTCCTCTCTCCTTCCCCAGCCCCTTGTGGCTCTCTTACTGTCTGATCAAGCAGAGAGGCTGCACTGCAGGTCATGCTTCCATGGGACTTGGTGGCACAGTTGGAAACTGGATTCCTTGCAAGGAGAAACAGCTGCTTGGAAAGGCACAGACTGCCTCTTCACTATTGTGGCTGGAGCCACAGATGGTTTTAGCAGCCAGAAGTTGCTGAGCTGAAGACTTTACTGTGCTCTTAGCAGGGTTAGGTGGAAGGGTCACTGCTTTCCCTCATTACCGACTGCTTTGCGCTTCCAGTGGTGCTGGCTGTTCCCTGCCTAGGTCTGTCAGGTCCTGGTGGTGGTTGTTGCATTGCAAGCTGTTTTTCCCTTGTCTCTACAAAAGAAATTGAAGCTTGGTGGTGTTTTCCACCACCTTCTTTCTGGTGATCAGAGGTGCGTGCTTTGTTCCTGGATTGCCTATGTGGAAATGGACAGCAGGACTCAAAAGAGATTTGTGACCCGCAAAAAGCAGATGTTCTCACAAATCTACTGAAGCTGTTGTGTGTCCTGCAAAGCCCCAGTGCCTGGCAGAGCTCTGCTTTACTGCCTCCTGCCCTCCGACGTAGATGCCGTGGTGGAGGTAGCTGCAGCAGCGTGGTGACGCAGCGGCGTGGCAGATAACTGTGCGCAGCCTCCCACAGCCCCCACAGGGCTTCCCCATGTCTTGGGCTCCATGTGGAGAGGGCAAGCTTGGGGCTCGGCTTTCCAGCTCTGTGACAGCTCGGTGTGACTCAAGAACAGCTTTCCCTGTGCAAGCCTGGCTGTGAGAGCATGCAAGAGTTAAGATGCATCAGCTTAATGCTAGCAGGGCTGGCACTGGAAAGCTATTAAAGGGAACTTGTTATCTTTAGTAAAGAAAATCTTGAAGCCTGCTGGCACTGGGAGAAGCAACTGCTCAGTGCAGCCCTTGGTGCAGACAGCACTTAGGGGAGGGAAATAGCTTCTCTACAGGAATGGGCAACTCCAGCTTGGAGTCTGAGACTGCATGCAGCGCCTGTTTGTTGTGCTCCTGATGCTGTGGGGCAGCTGAAGTCTGGGTTACCGGGCCATGACATTTTTCTTCTTTTCTTTTCCAGAGAAAGAAAAACGGGACTGCCAGGCTGTCGTGGATGGGCTGAGGGACACTCTAGATGTGCGCAATGCGACCATAGAGTCGCTCCAGAAGGTGCTGGGAGAGACAGAGATGCTGTGCTCCTCTCTCAAGGTACCTTTCCCGTCCCTGGCAGGACTTCAGCTCTAGCCATTGCACAGTTGGTGTTAGATTTGTGGAAGATCTCCACAGGCCCTGCTAATAAAGACATTGTGCTGGTGGCAGTTTGGATCTGCTGCCTCAAGGCTTCCACCTCCTTGATCCCTGAATGATAGAAAGGTGGTGTAGCTGGGTTCTCATTTTGGTTTTATTAAGCTGAAGCGAGTGATGTCGCTGCTCTCAAGGTCCTGAATGCGCCTCACCTGGGGGTGATTCAGAGCTGTAAAAGCCAGGCTTGTGGCTTGAGTGCTGAAGACAGGGGTGGCCGAGGTGGAGGAGAAATGCCAGCCCAGGCTGGGAGATGCTGGCTGAGCCTCGCTAATGAGGCAGCAATGCTGATCGTAAAGGTAGCAGCATGAACTGAGAGTGGAAACTGGCCCCAGCGCCCCATTGCCGAGACACTGGCTCCCTGCGGTAGAATGTTCTTCTGAAATGGGTTTAGGCCAGGCGGGATTCAAGGAAAATTAGTTTCTTGGTTTGATTGGAGGAGAAATCAAACTGAAATATATGGAGGGGGAGTTGCAAGCTTCAGCTGAGTGGGATTTTATCCAGCTAACTCTCCTGTCTGTGTTCTGTTGCCAGGGCTTTCATTCGGTTAGGTTAGTAATGTGTGAAGTCCAGGGATCAAATATTCCTGTTGTGTTTCAGCGTGCAGTGACTCAGTGTGTAGTCATGTACTGTGCGTAAACAGCAAGTGGAAGAGCAGGAGCCGCTTTGTTGGGATGTCTTGTAGTGAGCAGAGCGACTCTGCTGGGATGGGCATTCTCCTCCGCGTGAGGTGATGTGCCTGTCACCAGAAGATGGGGTCGTGGTGGTGGGGCTGTGAGCTGCAGGCTGAAAGGCAGGGTAGGGGTCACCTGCACTTCCCAAGATCTCTGATCCAACAGCCTCAACTGCATTGTGTTCCTTGACCTGCAAGGCCCAGTGGCATGGGGAGAGCCTGTAGATGGGTCATGGGGTTGTCTTGCTGTGTTCCTCTGCAGCCGGGCTCTTCCTGAGAGGAACCAGTTCTGATCTGCCTGACGCTAGCAGCATGGATTATACCAGCCTGCTTGGGTGTCAAGGCGGCCCTGTGTGACTGTGACAGTGAAAGCTGGTGTTTGTGGCTCAACTCAGCATTTCTGTGCTTGGCTTTGCTGCCTTGGCACCTCAGGAGGAGGCTCTCTGGTTATCTTGCCTGTTGCAAAACCCTCTGTGTATGCTTGAGTCCCTTTAATAAAAGCTGGGCTGGGCAGAAGGATTAGGGACCTGAAGGTATCTTTTTTTTTTTTTTTCCTTCCTGTGGTGTACGGGGTTTCTCAGCTGAATGCCAAGAACTGTCTTATAATGCATCATTAAAGATTAAAGCACAAAACTTCTGCAGTGAAAACACAGGCTTAACTAGCTGTGATGCAGGTCAAGCCTAGAGGCTGTTCCTGTCTTCTAGCGCTGTCAGCTGCTGCTGAACCTTTGCGCGAGAGTTTGCTGCTGTTTCAGCCTGTCTGAGGCTGGGGACTCGGCTCCAACCTGGCACAAACCCTGCTTTGGGGATCCAAAGTATAGGGAGCTCTGGTGAAGAACAGCCAAAGACGGGCTCTGCGTAAGCAAGAGTGAGCCCACCACACCGTCCCTCTGCAAAGACCCATCAGTCTCACAGCTGTTTGGTTTCTGTGGCAGGAAGCGGATAAAATCCTTTAACGGCTGCGTGGAAGGGAGCTTTACGAGGCAATGGTCTTCAGCCAGGCCTCTTCCTGGAGTCACCACAGTGCTGAAACCAGGCCCAGAGCCTTTTGAAGCTGCTGTGTGAGCAGCACAACCCTAGGCCACACAGATGCGCTGGAATAGTGCTAATTCAGGCCAGCTTTCCCCTGTCCTCTGCCACTGCAGATCTGCTTTTTTCAGCTCAGCCAAGCTTCTCTGTTGCTGCTGCAGAGAGCCTGGAACAGCGGTGGCTGTTTTACGCTCACAGCCTCTCCAGGCAGGTGAGAGAAGTGCCTGGGTGGGTGTCTGCTTTGGCTGAGGTCTCCCAGAAGAGACCCCTCAGCATTCCTACTTATCTTTTAAGCAGCTAATGCAAGGAGAACTGGGAGGCTAAAGCAAAGGGATCAGCTGTGCACGGAGGAACAAGCAGGAGCAAGGTTGGCTTGCCGCAGACTCTCTTGCTTATTGCAAGCAAATTGTCGCTGCGGACAGGCTACTGCACAGCTCCACAGATGCTCCCAGCAGAAAAGAAGCTAAGACGCAGTTTCAGTGCCACACTCGTCTTGTGATTAGCCCTGAGACCCTGCTGTGCTTGCAGGGAGCAGAGCGTGGGGTCCAGCGAGGAGGCAGCTAAACTCTCCGTAATCCCAGGCTGCTGAGGTGGTGATAGCATTAAGAACCAATGTATGTTCCTAGCTGCCCGCAGTGCGCATAAGCCAGGATGTTTCTCTAACAATCCCTGGAGCCTTTCTAACGGTCTGCGTGCGCTTGCTTCTCTGCAGAAGCAGATGAAATTCCTGGAGCAGCAGCAGGAGGATAACAGAAGTTCAAAGGAGGAGGCCCGCCACCTGCGAAACAAGCTGAGAACCATGGAGCGGTGAGATCCCAAGCTCTTCCTGGGCCTGGTGGTCAGGGTTGCGTGCCTCTCCCCTTCTCGGAGAGGGAGGGAGGGGTCCTGCTGTGCCTGCTGCAACATCCAGCCCCACGTGCTGCATTATCTTACGCCATAAGATGCTCTTGCCTGTCTGTACTTTTGCCCCTGCTATGTTTCCAGACAGCTGCTCTCCCTAAACAGAACAAGGCACGGCGCTGTGTGCAGACAGGCCTCATCCCTAGTGCTCCCAGCATGGCCCTGTGCCATTCCTGTTATCAGAAGGCGCTGGGGCAGAGCCCCGGTCCCTGCCCACGAACACAGTCAGCTACAGGGCCCAGGAGCTGGGATGCTGGCCCCTGTCTGCACAGCCTCCCCTTCTGTGATCAGTCCACGTAGCACTGCTCTTCCTTAGCAAACAGCCTTGGCTGTGGTGGAGCAATTCTCTCTCTCCTCCATCGACATCCAGAGCGCCTGCAGCTGGAGCTGAGGCTGCGGCAGCTTCCTGGGAGGAAGCAGGGCTCCAGTCTCTTTCCCAGCTCCATTTGTGACTCATGAGCTGAGAGTAGGGTGGTTTGGGTTTGGTTTTTTTTTTTGTGCAGGATTGAGCTGTTGCTTCAGAGCCAGCGCCCCGAAGTGGAGGAGATGATCAGAGAGATGGGAGTTGGGCAGGCAGCGGTGGAACAGCTTGCGATCTACTGTGTCTCACTGAAAAAGTAGGTGCTGTGGGCTCGGCAGAGCTGGCTCGTGCTGTCTGGGTGTGTGCAGGGAGAGCCTTCTGCCGAGAACTGGCAAGGGCACGGACTCTGCGGGGACATTGCTGCCTGTTGAAGCCTCCGCTGGGTTTGACTGATGGATCCTAGGGACCTAGATTGGGGCCTGTCACACTGAACTGTTCCTGTTGTCACTGTAGTGACATGCGTGTCACCATGGGAACTGTCTCCCGAGTTGTCACTGCACCTATGAGGGGATGATTATTATTCCCTCTGCTCTCCTCTCATGCCCAGGGGGAGATGAGTGGCTGAGGTGCTCTGGGTTGTACCCTCTGCTGCATTGCACCGTGCAGCTGTGGCCTCGAGCGCTTTCTGGCAAGGCAAATGCTGCCTTCCCCTACCTGGAAATCCATCTGGTCCTGCTGGGCAAAACCACCGCTTCTCCGGGGCCGTTCTGATGGCAGCTGAATAATTGCCGCTTTGATACAAAGCTGTAATGAGGCAAGTGTCCCCGCAGTGTAATTGGGAATGAATGTGCGTGGCCAATAGTGTGAAGCCTCTAAAAGTCACTTAAAGCCGAGCTCCCTGGTTGCTGCCAGCATGGAGGCTGCTCTGTTGTCTGTCTGTCTTTTCCGCAGATAACTGAAATGTCTCTGAATCCAGTTTCCATTTTGCTGCTGAAATTTGTTCAGGCCTGGTTCTCAGGCGTGCTGTCCTGTGCAGCTTGTCTCCCCCGTGGTGTAGCGGTGTGTTTGATGCTGGTGGTCAGTGTTGGTGCACTCGGCTCTGTTCTCTAAAGAGCTCTGTGTGTTTTCTCTGGTGGCCCTGCAGTCGCAGAGCTGCAGATGACGGGTCTGAGAAGTCACAGCTCAGTCCTCACACAAACAGGGCGATTCTTGTGGTCTCTCTGCAGGGAATATGAAAACTTGAAGGAGGCTCGGAAGATCTCCAGTGAGATGACAGAGAAGCTGACGAAGGAGCTGTTTTCTGTCAGGAGCAAGGTAAAGGAAACACGGGAGTCACCAGGGTGGCATCTGCTCCAGAGATCCCTGTCGATACCTGTGGCCCCAGCCCTCTGCGGTCACCCCCCTGTTACCCTGAGCACCACTTGAGCGGCAGGGGTGGTGCGGGAGTGTCAGATGGGGGTTTCTGGGTCAGGGTGTGAGGCCGTGGTGAGGGAGCAGCTCTTGGGCTGGTGACAGGAGCGCAGCCTCTGAGGACACCGGTGGGGCAGCATGTGTGGAGCCAGCCAGAGCTTGGCAGGGAGCTGGGGCTGGAAGGCAGCAGCATGCAGGTGCTCTGGAAGCTCTGCCACACCGCTGAGCATGAGCTATCTCAGCTGCCAGCCCCTCCTGCAGGATCGGGGCCTAGGAGATGTGCGAAGGGCTTTGGTGCCAGCTTAGCCCTGGCTTGGCACAACCGCGGGCACTCAGCTGGGCCAGGGCTCCCGCGTGATGCTGGGCCCAGGCAGGAAAGGTTCCCAGAGTGTGGTGAGGGCATGCAGGTGGCTCTGCATGGAGCCTGCCTGGGCTGGTCCGACCTGGCCCAGCACTGGAAGCTGCCCTCATGCCTCTCGCTGTGCTCCCCCTGATCCGGGCCTGGCCGGACTCTTCTAGCTCAAGTCAGGAATCACTTTCTGTCACTTCTGGTAGCAGGTGCCTGTGAAAGGGGGGGTGTGTGTGTGTACCCTTGCTCTCCAAGGCGCAGGTGTTCCCTGGGGCGTCCTCATGTCCAAGCTCACAACGGGAGAGGCTGTGGGTGGATTTGGCCTATTTTTGTTATTCAGCCATAGCTGTTGTCTTCCCTTCCAACGAGGAGGAGGTTCTGGGATTGCTGTGTTGCTCCCCAAGGGAGTTAACCCCTTCCATGAGGCGCTGCCGCTGGAAGCAGGGTGTTTCTGGCTGAGTCAGCGCTGAGCTGCAGTCACCAGCTTGGGTCAGGGGACACGAGCCAACGTGCTCAGGGCTCTGGGCTGACTGTACCGGAGCTCTGTGGGCTGGCCCAGCTCCTGAACCCACGAAGGGCTCTGATGTGGTAGCAGTCCACCTCTTGACCCCTGCTCCTGGCCTGCTCCCCTGTTGAATCAGGCTTGTCTGGGTGCCAGTACTGCTGATGCACAACCATCCCCTGGCCTCTGCTTTGCAATTCCTGCGCTCTGATGTGTCCAGAATCCTGCAGGAATTCAGAATGCAGCCACCAAGCGTTAGATCAGGGGAAAAGCTGTCACCATTAGTGCTTGGGCAAGTGCTGTAGGAAGGTTTGTGCTGGGCAAGCGGCCCTGGAGATCCCTCTGCAGGCAGCTTGAGGAAATGGGCAGGCATACAGCTGCGCTCATACAGGAAGGATTGGTCAGAGGCTGCCACTGGAAAACCGAGCTCCGAAATGGGGAAAGTTAGGAGGTGCCGCAGGGGATCCACAGTCTCCCTTACCTATGTGTTGTAACCAGGGCTCTGCTTTTTGGGGGGGCTCTGTTCTGCAGCTGCAGAAAACAGCTTCAGAGTTGGAGAAGGCAAAAGAGGAGTTAAAGAGCACCCAGAAAGATCTGAAGAATGCAGACCAGGAGATCTTGGTAAGAATATAATTTCTCAGCCTGCAGTAACTGGCAGCAGGCCATGTCCTGCAGCCACAAAGCCAGGAGCGAGGCTGGCTTTTGCTCGGTGATGAGATTACCCACCCGCCTCACCCCTTATTTGCCCCACCTGACACTGATGGAAAAGGAGCAAAACATTTGCCACTAAGCTTTCCCTTATCTCGCTGTCTGCCTTCCCTTTTCCCTCCAGAGTTTGAAGAAGAAGATAGACATCCTGCAGGACACTCTGAAGGTTCCATCTGTAACCAGAGAGACACTCAGTCGGCTGGTCTTTGAGAGGTTAGTGGGGCACATCCTCACATGCAGGCCAAGAGAGGAGATGGCAGGTCCAAAGCAAGAGCTGAGAGTTTAACTGAGGAGGCAGAGACTTGAAGGTCTGGCAGGCACTGCAGTAGCATGGCCGTCTTCCGCTTGTGTCCTATTTTGTTTTTCTCTTGTTGCTGACAAGACAATGTTTGGTTTAATTGGAAAAGTGTGTGTTTTGCAGCACTTGGGTCAGGAAGGATGGAAGAATGGGCCAGGTTCTGACAAACTCTTTGCCGCTATGTCCTGCCAGGGAAATATCCCTAAAGCTGCTCTCCTGGTTGCCTCTGAGTTGGCCTTCCAGTGAGCGTCCCCTGGTGTATGGGGTCTGGAGATCTTTGCCAGACAGAGGAACACAGCCTGAAAAATGGCATCTTTTACATTTTTATCAAGCTCTTTCTTTCTAGAAGCCTGTGCTGTTACCCCAGTACAGCAGTGTGTCCTGGGCTCTGAGTGCTGCTGTTATGGCACAGGCTGTTTGAGAGTGAAGAGTAGTTTGAGACGTGGGCTATAAACTCTGGGCTTCAGATTGTCCTTTCAGTGACTCGCAAGCAGAATGGGGCTCTGATCCTGGCCCCAGGGCTGCTTTGCTAAGCAATCGTATCGCGTGCAGCTTGGTCTTCCTCACATCTGCTGGGTGGCAGGCGGTGGCCTGCTGATGGTTGATGCTTTGCATGGTCTTGCAGCCCTGCTCCTGTGGAACTGCGGCACCCGAAGCTCCACCGCCCGCCCCACAGCGATGAGATCAACCTAGATGCTACTTTTGATGTGGACACCCCCGAGCATCAGCCCTGCAGATCTCTCGTCAGCCCTGCAAAAAGGCAGAAGCTGGATAAAATGCCGTGAGTGTTCCCTCCTCTTTATGCTTCTAAAGGAGATCAAAGTCTCACTCCTTTGGAAGTTGCTGTGTGAGATCAGACAGCTCTCCAGCTGCCTGATGTTGTGCTGCAAGTTTCCTCCTCATTTGCTTGGCCTTGTCTGTCCTTGCCAGCTCCACTTGAACAATAAATCTCTGCTGATTTGCTCCTTGGGTTTCTTACAGGCCTCCTAAGGTAAATCTGGCAAAGAAGGTTCTGAAGGAAGCAGTGGAGGTAAAAGTACTAATCTTAATTGCTGTATCACATCTTTGATTCTGCTCTTAATAAGCTTGGGATGAAGGACCCGTTTCCTCTGTGTAGGAGATGCTGTAACTGTAGACCAGCCCATCTGTAGAACCACAGTGCGTGCTTCAAAGTGCTTTGCTTGACAGTCTCCTAGAAACAGTGTTGCTGCCTCAGGCCTCGTGGAATTGGGCCGGAGAGGGAGGGTGGGGACACACACGCTTCTTGCCGATTATCCCGCCTCAGATATGCTTGGCAAGCACAGTGTGGGGCTGACCGCAGGGGCTGTGGGGCTGACCACAGGGGCTGTGGGGCCTCCTAAAGCCGCTGGTTCTCCCTGGCTTGCTGGGTGCAGTATCCTGCCTCCCAGACTCTGCTTGACGCAAGCCCTGGTGGGAGGTTTGTAGCTGCTGTCCTTCAGCCTGACGTGTGGTGCAGCACTAGCCATTATTAACGCTCCTTGTGGGGAGACTGAATTCAGCACGTCGTGCTTGTTAAAGGGCTTTTCTCATTCCTTTGTGGGACAGAACAGGGCAGATGATGTGGAGGACGATGTTCTTAACGGACTTTTGCCAGCATTCATCAGGAACTCTGTTCTCTCCAAGAAGCCATCTTCAGGCAGCTTGCTGGGTCCCCGCAAGAACACGGGTGCTGTAAGTGTGACTGTCCAATTGGGGAGTCCGTGCAGGGCTGGCACTGCATGCCTCTGTCCTGAAGTGACCCCACAGGAGGAAGGGAATCAAGCTTTTCCTTTGACATGTACACTGTGTAGACAAATTTTGGAGCGTGACCTGGCTGCTTCCCAGCCCTGCGGAGCTCCAGGGATGACAGATGCTCATTCCCTTCCTGGCAGCAGGCTAAATGGCCCTTCCTATCCCGCTCCCCCGTCTCCTTGGAGTATGGGGTGTTTTCCTTGTGTTCCTCAGTCCCGGTGACTGGATCCTAAGTCTTGCTGCTGCTCGGAGGTCTCTGCTTCTGTCAGAAAGTGCCCAAAATACCCAGACTTTACTAATAGCCTTAGCTCTGTCTTTTTCCAGAGATGAGGGCTTAGTGCAAGCACTGAGCATTTCCAGGTGCTTGTAACCCCTCTGCAGAAGCTGTGGCCTGCCAGGCTCTCCCTTCCCCATAACCGACATGAGAAGTAGTCAAGGCTCTGTGATGCTGCTCCAGACTCATTTCTTTCTCTTTTCTAGGTGAGGATGGGGTACGATGGCTTGGGAGGCAGAACAAAGTTCATTCAGCCTGTATCCTTTCCTGCAACTCATGTGGCAGTAGTGATGCTGTGGGGACGTTATCTCTGTTTCTCCTCTTTGGTCTGGGCCGTTCTGGTCAGCTGGGGGACAGGACTCCTCAAAAATGGGCTGGGATCTTCAAGCAACTGTCCGATTTATCCCTGTCTAACTCTGAGCTCGGCAAAACTGAACTGAACTTGCTGAGACCGTTATCAGTGGTGACTTGTTCAGAGAAGCACAACAGTTTGTAGGGATCCCCTGTGCCCTTGGGCTCTCTGAGCAGCAGCACAGTCTCTTCCCGTGCAGCCAAAGCCTCTGTTCGTGCAGGACGTGGCCGCTCCTCTGTCTCTCCTGGCTGAGCTCACCCAGCGAAGCGGGAAGCTGCTCTGACTCCCGCTCCTCACACGGAAGCCGTGTCCCCTCGCTGGCCTTCACCTGATCAAGAGCCCCTCCCCAGCTTTCCTGGAGCCCCTTTCAGTACTGGAAGGACATGTTTAAATGCTGGTTTGTGCTCAGGTGGGACAGGAGCGTGCCTGAGCACTGCTGCTGTGAGGGGCAAGGCCCAGCCCGGCCTGCAGGGAGTGTTCCTTTGGTGATGATGAAAGGTGAGGTCCCGGGGCTGTGGGTCGGGCAGCGGGTACTGGGTCGCTTGTATCCCTTCGGTGTGTCCTTGCCTTGACAGTTTTACCTTCAGACAAACATGGCAGAAATCCGGCCGTTAGCAGTGAGGAGCAAGAAGAAGAATGTCTCCAGGCCAGCGTCTGCAGCTTCTTCCACATCCTTCTCCAGCAGAGGCCAAGCCAGACTGGACAGTTTCCTGCAGTGAGAGCCCCTGCCTTCGCGGGAGCGGCTAGGCAGGCGGCTGCGGGGCAGAACGCGCTCATGCAGCCGCTGCTGCGGGGAGGGCTGCAACTGGGGAAGTGCCGGTGCCGCGTTGTGTGAGGTGAGCACCCTGGGGAGAATCCTGGCCTTGCAGCGAGACACCTAGAGACCAAGCCTCTGGCTAACGCTTGGACTGATTCACTTGCCTCACTTTACCCATCCTTCCTCCTGTTTTCAAGCAAAATAAGCAGGGTTTTCTCATCTTCTGCCCTGCTCAGAGCTCTTCTGCTGCTGCCAGGCTCTCTGACATTAGGTAGAACTGCACTTGTGGATGCAGCTGCAGGCTAGAGGTGTGGAAAGGGTATCTGGGATGTCAGCCTGGGAGAAGGGACCTGCACCAGCTCTGTCTGGCATAAATATTTCCAAGAAAGTTTCCTGGAGGAAGAATCTGGCAGGGCATTCGTCATCCCATTAAACACCTCTGCTGAGGCCAGTGTGGGTTGGGGTGTCCCACAAACAAGGATGCTCTGCCTTGCCCTTGTTTGGACCATGAAATCCATTGCATTTTTGCAGACTTGGCACTGAAGTTGCTGACCTGGGGAGGAGGATGGTGGGGGTGACTGTCCTGCTTGGAAACAGAGCTGTGCTGATGGGACCGCTGTTCTTGGCACGTGTTGTTGTGAAACTTGTTTGTATGGATTTCTAGGGAGGTTTAATGAGCTTCTAGGGAGTTTTGTTATTTGGAAACTGGTCTGTCTAGCGATTTGAGGGTTTGGGAGGGCCTGAAGAAGTGCTGGAGAACATCTCCCTTCAGGAGAGGGGGAAGACTGATGGGGTTGAACCTCTCGAGTTCTTCAGCTGGAGGAGCTCAAGAGATTCCCTCTTGCTCCAGGGCTGTTCATGCTACAAGGAGCACACTTGATGAGGTTCCTTGCTCCAGCACTCTGTACAGTCTGTGGTGTTTCTCACTTGGAGCTGCTTCAGGCTGGTAGCTTCAGTACCTGGGCTGGCTAAAAACATGTATTTAGGCAATAAAGTACCCTGCTGTGCACACGTGTTAACATCACTGGCTTTGCAGTGGTTTCTTCCCTCTTGCAGCTCAGAGTGGAGGGCTGAGCGTGGGGGTGATGGATGTGCCTTACCTTCCTGAAACCTTTGGAGAAGGCCTCCTGAGAGCTTTGCAGCTCCTAGGAGCTGGGCCCCTGCTGCCGAGAAGGGCTCTGATTGGGTGATGAGAGTGGTGCCAATCCCCAGGGCAGCAAGCAAGGCCAGTGCCTGCAGAACATGAGCTGTTTCTTGCCTGCATCCTTTGGGGCTGATTGCTGAGCGACACGGGATGGGGGGAGTCTGGGAGAAGCTCTGCAGGGAGCCTTTTTAGCCCCCCTTGCTTAATGCCCTTGTCCCTTCAGACCAGAGGTGAGGCCAGTTCCACTTCCATGTTTATTTTAGGGTTGAGCGTGGCTCATGGTCCATAAAAAGCAGCTGCTGGTGCGGCTTGGGCTGGTGTTGAACACGGGGAGTGGCCAGGGGGACTCTTGGGGGCCCTTCCTCTGCTTTTTCCCTGCCAGGGCTGATCCTGGCAGGGGTCCCCTGGGTGCACAGCGGGGGCCGAGCCCCTTGGGTCCCCGCCTGCCTCCTGTGGGACCTGAACCCTGCTGTTATGGGAGCATTAATTATCACTGCCTCCTCATTAACTACAGGAGAGATGTGGGTGAGGTGCAATTGCGCTGAGGACCCTCTTGGGCTGGGAGGGTGCTGGGTGCTTGGCTGAGCCCTGCCCTTCGGGACCCCAGGGGAGCCCAGGGGCTGCGCTGTCACCTCGTGGAGGAGGTGGTTGTGGTTGTTCTGTGTGAGTCCTATCACCTCACCCAAGGGCGTCTGACCTCGCGGGGTCAACCCACTGAACAGGGGTGTTATAGCTAAAACAGGGTATGCTTTGCTAGTTTAGGTTTTAAAGCAGCTATTTAACTTGCTTTAGAATGAGGCTTTGATTGTTTAAGTTTCAAGGTAGCTATTTCGCTTATAGAAGACTCTTTAGTTCCCGATAATGAACGCCTGTTGCCTGTGCCTGGCCAATTAAGCCAGATAAAATATTTTCACAGAAAGGTTCATTGGTCCCTGTCAGAGGCTGCCCAAGGAGGGGGTTGAGTCCCCTTCCCTGAGGGGTTTAAGGGATGGGTGGACGAGGTGCTGAGGGACATGGGTTAGTGATTGTTGGGAATGGTTGGACTCGATGATCCGGTAGGTCTCTTCCAACCTGGTGATTCTATGATTCTCTGATAATAATGACTAGAGCAATGATGAGAGAAAGGAGGACTCGTTAAGACCAGGATAAGAGGAAGAATAATAATAACCTCCAGGGAGGTTATTCTCCCTCTGTACTCGGCACTGGTGAGACCGCTCCTCGAATCCTGTGTTCATTTCTGGGCCCCTCACCACAAGAAGGATGTTGAGGCTCTGGAATGAGTCCAGAGAAGAGCAACAAAGCTGGTGAGGGGGCTGGAGAACAGGCCTTATGAGGAGCGGCTGAGAGGGCTGGGGGTGTTTATCCTGGAGAAGAGGATGCTGAGGGGAGACCTCATTGCTCTCTACACCTACCTGAAAGGAGGTTGTGGAGAGGAGGGAGCTGGCCTCTTCTCCCAAGTGACGGGGGACAGGACGAGAGGGAATGGCCTCAAGCTCCGCCAGGGGAGGTTCAGGCTGGATGTTAGGAAAAAATATTTCATGGAAAGGTTCATTGGTCCCTGGCAGAGGCTGCCCAGGGAGGGGGTTGTGTCACCTTCCCTGGAGGTGTTTAAGGCACGGGTAGACGAGGTGCTGAGGGACATGGTTTAGTGTTTGATGGGAATGGTTGGACTCGATGATCCGGTGGGTCTCTTCCAAACTGGTTATTCTGTGTGATTCTGTGAAGAAGAACCAGCCAGGGCCCGAGGCCACCTTGAGGAGGTGCCCGAGCTCTCTCCAAGCTCACGCAGGCAGGACCGTCGAATTCCCTGTGAAGACAAGACCCCGAGCCTTCCTCCATCAGCCCCCGGCCCCCTCCTCCAGAGAGCAGAGCGCGTGTGCCGGAGGGAGGGAACGTCTGGGAGCGAATTCCGGGCGCTGAACCTAACCGACGCGTCGGCTCCAGGGCGGTGACTGACCGCGCCGGCGTGAGGGGCGGGGATGGGGGGGGGCGGCGAGCGCTGATTGGGCGGCGCGCGCGGGGCGGGAAGGGCGGCGCGCGGCCATTGACTGGGAGGCGGGGCCAGGCGGCGAGGGGCGGGGCGGAGGGGCAGCGGCGATTGGCTGGGAGGCGGGCGGGGGGCGGGGCCGGGCGGGAGTCACTCGGCGATTGGCTGGGAGGAGGGCGGGGGGGCGGGGCCTATCGGCGCGCGGCCATTGGCTGGGAGGCGGGAGGAGGGGGGGGCGCGGCCCATTGGCGTGCGGCCATTGGCGGGGCCGGGCGGCGCGCGGCGATTGGCCTGGGGGGGGGGGGGGGCGCGTGCCCGCGGCGCGAGCGCGCGCCCCTCCCGGAGCGGCGCATGCGCGAGGGACGGAGGGAGGGAGGGAGGGCGGGCGGCGGCACAAGCGGCGATGGCGGCGCGGGGCTGATGGCGGCGGAGGCGGCGCTGCGCTGAGGGAGCGGTCCCGCCCGGACCGCCATGGGCAACGAGGCCAGCCTCGAAGGCGGCGGCGGCGGCGACGACGGGCAAGTACCGCCCGCTGCCGCCGCCGCTGCCGCAGCGGCCGGGGCCCCGCCGCCCGCCGCCACCGCCGCCGCCAAGCCGCCTTCAGCACCGGGCGGCGGTGGACAGCTCCCCGGCAGCGCCGCGCGCGCGGCCGCCAGGTCAGAGCGGGGTGAGGGGGTGGAGAGGGGTGGGGGGGGGGCTGGGAAAGGGGTGAGGGTGTGGGATAGGGGGGCTGGAAAGGGGTGAGGATCTGAGATGGGGGGCTGGGAAAGGGGTGAGGGTCTCAGGGGGACTGGGAAAGGGGTGAGGGGGTGAGATGGGGGGGCTGGATAAGGGGTGAGGGTCTGAGGGGGGCTGGAAAGGGGTGAGGGTCTGAGATGGGGGGGCTGGATAAGGGGTGAGGGTCTGAGATAGGGGGGCTGGAAAGGGGTGAGGGTCTCAGGGGGGCTGGATAAGGGGTGAGGGTGTGAGATAGGGGGGCTGGAAAGGGGTGAGAGGGGGTGGAAAAGGGTGAGGGTCTGAGATAGGGGGGCTGGGAAAGGGGTGAGGGTCTCAGAGGGGCTGGAAAGGGGTGAGGGTCTGAGATGGGGGCCTGGAAAGGGGTGAGGGTCTGAGATGGGGAGTGCAGGGCCGGGACAGGGGCTGTGGGGCTGAGATAGGGGGTGCTGGAAAAGGGGGTGCCGGGGGTGCAGGGTTTCGAGGGGCCTAGGGTGGTGGGGGGCATGGTGTCCAGACAGGAGATGCAGGGCTGGGGCAGGGGCTGTGGGGTTGCAGGGGTTTGGGGGGTGCACACGCAGTTTTGGGGCTGGGGGCGTGGGGTGGGGGGCAGGGGGTGCAGGGCTGAGACAGGGCATGCGGGAGCTGGGGGGGGGATTGCAGGGTGGTGGTGGGTTTAAGAGGTGCAGGGGGGTGGGGGGGTGCAGGGGGTGCCAGGCAGAGGCAGGGGCTGTGGGGGTGCAGGAGCTGGGGGGCTGAGGGAGGGGGTGCGGGAGCTGCAACATGATGGGGGGTGCAGGATCAGGGCAAGGGGTGCAGGGTGGTAGGTGGGTGCCAGGTAGCAGCATGGGGTGCAGGCAGAGGTGGGGTTTGGGGTTTTCAGGTGCGGGGTGCAGTTTAGGGGGTGCAGAGTAGGGGGCGAGCGGAGGGGAGGCAGCTCTGGGTGTGGGTTTGGGGGGCTCGTGCAGGGAAACGCGGGCGGTGGGTGAGAGCGGGGCACGCAGGGGGTACGGAGCGATGGGAGAAGAGGGTTCCAACCAACAGGAGCGTAGGGAGCACAGGTTGTCGAGCTGGGGCTTGGAGGAGCTGGAGGCTCCCTGCTGGAGGAGCGAGCAGCTTGGGGACACCCATGGGTGCTGCAGGAAGGTGGGGTGCGCTTTGAGGCTGGAGAGGGACGGTGAGCCTGCAGCGTGGGGTACAGCATTTTGGGGGCAGGAGAAAGGTGGGTGCTGCCTGCTGGGTGGGGATTCAGCAGTGAGGGCTGGGGGAGCGGGGTTAGGAGGAGAGGGGGGGTGCAGTTTGGGGCTGGGAAGCCCGGGCCACGTGCAGGGGTGGCAGGAGCGGGAGGACGGGGTGTTCTGGATGAGGATGGGGCACCAAGCGGCGCCCGGGGCGTGGAAGAGATGTTGGGGTGCAGCCTGGAGGAGAGGGAGGCACAGAAGAGGGCGACCCGGGCTCTGGGTTTGCAGGGCTGTGATAAATGGTGGGTGGCAATGCTGAAAGCCGGGGAGCAGGTTGGGGGGTCTGGCTGGGGTGGAGGGACACTGCCTAGCAGCGTGCGAGCGCCCCAAACACCAACACCCCAACCGGAGCCGCCGAACGGGAGAGGTGGTTATGTAACAGGAGAGAGACGTGCAGCCCTGCCAGGAGTCATCGGTGCAAAACCTCGCGGGGAACTGCGCCGAGCCGCTCGCCCTCCACGAGGAAGAGCCAGCGCAGAGGGAGATGCTTCGGGAGTGAGCGTGGGGTTGGAGATGTTCCTTTAAAAACAGAGCCAATCCTAAAATACCGTCCCGTGTCAAAAAACGAATGCGAGGAGCAGAAAGTTGCACGGTGGGATGCGGGGGCTTGTGGGGCAGTTCTCCGGTGGCGTTCCGGGCTCTCCGCCTCACCCCCGTGTAGCCACAAGCTCCACGCGTGTTGCCAGTTGCGTTGTTATTTCGAAGGTGGCAAACGCAAGCGAGAGCCCAAAGGGGAGGCTGTGGTCTCCGTGATGGTGCTTTCCTCTCGCTCCCAACCCACCGGCTGCAATCGTGCTGGCAGGCTGTGTGTCATCATCCGGCTGGGATTCAGGGACCCTCCAGGGTGGCTGGGCTGCCAGCAGGCTTCGCTTTGTACGATCTCCGTCAGCTTTCACACAGGGAGTGTGAAAATCTACCCTGGAGCGCAATCGTGCCCGTTTTCCTTTGTGTTTTTCCAGTTTTCCCCTGTTACAGAGTCACCGACCCTTCTGCTTCAGACTCTGCCTGAGAGAAGGTGCTCGTAGGCTGCTCGTAAGGGTTTACCGTCCAATGCCCCCATGGCTGTTGAGGCCGGCGTAACGGGATCAGCCGTGCGGATCCGCCGTCTCTGCTCTGCTGAGGCTCCCCCGTTGCTGCCCGGGGTCCGTGTTTGCTGCCGGGGGGATCTCAGGGGCTTCGGGGGTCCCGGGGCCGGTGGGGCGGAGGAGCGTGGTCCCACAGCGCTGCCCGTCCTCGCTCCTCTGCTGCCGGCGCTGCCGCTTGGCGTTGCTGGCCAAGCCCAAGCCCTCGCACACCCAGCTGCTGCTGCTGCCCCTCCTGGGGAGCTGCTGCCAGGGAGCTGCCCTCCCTTGCAATTAATTAATGCAATTAACGAGGTGGGCGTGTGGGGCTCTGTGAGCTGGCGGCGAGGGCTGCAGCGGAGCGGCGGTGGGATTGGGGAGATGCTCATCCCTACCAGTGTTTAAAAGCCAAGTGTGGGAGGGGTGTAGGGAGCCGAGAATAATGTTTTGGGATTTTAATTTGAGGCAACGAAGTGGAAATGAAGGAAAAAAAAAAAAAACAACCTGCAAGAAGAAAGTCATCGCTGTGTGATGCAGGAGTGGGCACAGAAGAGAGACCAGATGTTGTAAGAGGTTTAGCAAAGCACGGCTCGTGCTGGCTGTGCAGCGGGTGTGCGGTGCACAAGCACCACTCCAGAAATCCTGAGTATCGAGGCAAGAGAAAGGGAATTGCTGTCAGCCTTTGGGCAGTTATTATTTTTCTCTGAATTAAGTAACCTAGATCCACACTGAAGTCAATGAAAACCGTAGCAGTGTTGCTGGTCTGTGTAGCTGTTTCCCAGCTTGCTCTGTGCTACCAGGTGTTCAGGCTGTTTCCCTTGGACACACGTACACGGATTTGGGGTCTTGTGTTTAAAACCATAATAATTGTGTTTGATAAGCTGTGTGTTCACTATGGAGAGACTTCAGAGGGTAGAAAGTGTCTTGTAAAAGTAGCGTCTTCTCCCCAGTTTGCAACATCTACGGGTAATTTCTACCCTCGACGTCCTGCTCGTGTGCTTCGGGTGAGGAGCCGGGCGCTGCCGGCGGGTGCAGCTCTGGAAGAGGCAAACGCAGGGCTTGCAGCCGGGGAGATGTTCTCAGCGCGGAGGAGAAGGCGTTGCCCTCGTGCAGGGCACCTGGCAGGGTTGGGCTGGTACTCGGGCGAGGTTGGGTCAGAGGAGGGAGGGAAAGGTTGCTGCCAGCCTGCCCACACAAATGGAGCGTCTGCTGCATGAAGGGGGATGAAAAGATGGAGCGTTATTAGCCCATAGGATCAAAGGAACACAAATTGGTTGCGGATGCATTCAGACTGGAAACTTTCCAGCTGCCTGGTGGTGGAGTCCTGGACGGCTCCTCCAAAGAGACCCCCAGGCAGAAAGGACGAGCTCGTTTGATGGTTCGGCTCAGTGGGTTGGTAGAGAGGGATTGGATGGCGGAGCAGCCGTGATCCTGAGTTCAGAGTCATAGCTTGGAGCGCAGCGCTTTAGGTGGCTGCTTTTCCTGGTGTCCTGAAGAGAGACTTTATTGCTGCTTCTTGGCGTATTTGTCAGTGCCTGATTTATGCCCCGTTCATTCAGGGTTTCGGTCTGTCTGCTGCTCAGCAGTGGAGCTCGTAAAAGGCTGGGTTTGATGCCTGGGTGCATGAGCAAAGGCTGAGGACGGGAGAGAGGAACAAGGTCGTTCGCCTGGGAAGCGTTGAGGACTGGCCGCAAATACTAGGTCTGGTGGTGGGAGCTGCGGTGCTTTTAGCATCGCTCCTTCAGAGCCCGTGAAGTGCGTGTTGCAAACAGCAAGGTCGGGAGGAAGCTTTCTGCCACGGCACGACAGCAGAGACCACCGGAGTCTTGGCTTTCCATGATAAAGAAGCTGCGTTACTGAATACTCCGGTATTTAGAATCATAGAATGGTTTGGGTTGGAAGGGACCTCAGAGCCCATCCAGTTCCACCCCTACCACGGGCAGGGACACCTCCCACTGGATCAGGGGCTCCAAGCTCCATCTAACCCAGCCTTGAACCCCTCCAGGGATGGAGCATTTCTCAAGTTTCGAGGCAGACTTGCTGCAGGTTGAAGGTCTTGAAGTGACCAGGAAGGGAAATTTCCTAGACTGAGTGGTGACACCTCCTGTGAGGGCTCCGAGCGCTCCCCGGAGCCTTCGCTTGGCTTGGAACGGCAAGTCAGGCGTTGGCCCTGTTTGCCCTATTAGCATTGACTTGTTTGGCTGGCAGAGCCTGAAGTAAAAAGTCTGGTGATAGGAAAGAGCATTGTAGAAACGGGACTGCAAGCAGCCCCGTCCAAATGAGTGAAAACAGCTCAGTTTGGGAAAAAGTGCCAGCGTGGCTCCAATGCTCCATTCTGCCCCTTTGACAGCTCACTGGCACTCGCTGGGCACTGATTTTCTTGCCATAAGCAGCACAGCAATAAATATATCCATGAAAGTAATTTATAAACCATCCATTTTGCCCATTTCTTCTCAATGGGCACTTTCCACCAGCCTGCAGAGAGGATGCTCGTGCCCATGTGGCTCTGCCAGCCACAAACCAAGGCTGCGCGGTGGAAAGCCAGGCTGGGGACGGGGCTGGCGCTTGTCTGAGAGCCAGGGCTGGGTTTGTTCCCAGGCGCTGCTGTCGCCAAAGAGCCTGAGCCCGTAGCAGGACCAGGCAGAGACTGTGCTGCCAGAGGCATTGCTGGAAAACCTTCTCCTCGAGTGCTGAAGTCGGTTTTTCCTGCATGTTGGCTGCGGTGCTCTGGCAAAGCCGGCCACGCATCCGCGCTCAGCGAGGGTTCGTTTGGTCGGAGGGTCAGGAGGGAGCTGAGCCTGGGTTGAAGTGATGAGCAGGGAAACAGCTTCGCAATGTTTCACGCTCAGAAAACTTCTGTGAGCAAGAGAAAAGGTAGAAGAAAGAGTGCAAAGTGGCTTACGTGACTGATCGAGTCAAAATATTTGCTGTGTTAAATATCCCACCAAGGTGCTGTTCGTCTCCCTCTTGTGTGATGGGCAGGTGGTGTCAGCTGCAACGCGTCTTCCCTTTAGCGAGCAGCGTTTTATGTTCCTCTGAAAGCTCTGACAGCAGCCGTTGGGCCGCTGAATTTACATGGCACAATTCTGGGTGCTTCCGTAGCTCCTGAACCTCTTCTGTGAACGTGCTCATCAATATTCAGAATGTTTGGCATCAAGTATTAATGCCTTTATTTCCAAAACAAATACACAGATTTGAAATCCGCTTCCCAGGTTGAGGTTTCTCGACGCTGAAACCAGGCTGGATGTTGTGCTGAAGGCACAGCCTCCTTACCCCGTCGCTTCTGCTGCGCGAGGGGCTCTGGGATGGGCCACTGCCATTTGCTTCTGCTCAGGAGGAGCCACAGAACCATGGAATAGGTTGGAAGGGACCTCCAAGCCCATCCAGTCCCACCCACTGCCATTGGCAGGGACACCTCCCACTGGATCAGGGGCTCCAAGCCCCATCCAGCCTGGCCTGGAACATCTTCAGGGATGGGGCAGCCACCCCTGCTCTGGGCAACCTGGGCCAGGATCTCCCCACCCCTGCAGGAAAACATTTCATCCTAAGATCTCATCTCAATCTCCCCTCTTTGAGCTTCAAACTGTTCCCCTTGTCCTATTCCTGCACTCCCTGATCAAGAGCCCCTCCCTAGCTTTCCTGGAGCCTGTTTCCACACTGGAAACTGCTCTAAGGTCTCCCTGGAAAGATAGGGAACAATTTGGAAGGGTTGAGATTGAGGTTGTCGCTGTTGAGCCATTGCTGTGATTTCAAACGTCTGTTTGAGTGACAGGTTTGTTATTCTTTGCATCAATCCATGGGCGTGACTGTTCTTCTGAACAGGTATTTTTGGTCTTCTTTCGTGCCTGGAGATGCTGAGCTTCGGCGTGACCCCAGAGTGCTGCCGTGCAGCCTGTCAGTCGTCGCCAGGCATGCTGGACTGCTTCTCATGTCACTGATGCTGAGAAGTTTTTATAAATACAGTGAGCTGGCTCCTTGCTGAGAACGCCCAGCACCTCCAACGAGCTGGTGAGGAGCCTACAAGAGGGAGCAGCATCACTGCATCCCATTAACGCTGGGCTGCGCTCTACAGTGAGGCTGGAAGGCATGTTCCTCACGAGCTCCTCACCGTGCTCTGCTCATGTTTAATATCAAAGATGCCTTAACTACTCTGGTGGTGGCACCTCCCTGCCTTCTGGCCTCTTTATAGCGACCTAGCGTGTGTTTGATATCAAAGGTAGAGCCCAGCCCCATCGACAGACGGGGGGCAGTGGGTTGGTGGGGCAGGAGACAGCAGCTCCCTGCCCGTGCTGAGCTCGGAGGCAGAGGAACATCACCCACCAAGTCAAGAAAAGCCATGTCTGACTGCAGTTTTAATTGTGTTTTGTTTTCCTCTTCTTATTTAAAGCGCGATGGTTTGGCTTGAGATGAGGAGTGATGGAGTGACATCCCAGCTGACTCCTGGCACTGGCTGGTAGAGGTCGTTACAGTGGCCAACGAGGGCGAAACAAAATCTGGAGTTTAGTGGGGCAACCTGGCCAAATGGCAATGAAATGCGTGTGAGCAGTGAGCATCAGTGAGTGCGGAAGCCATCTACCAGAGGGTGCGGTGGGACATGTGATCACACAAGGCTTAGATAAAAGCCTCACCTCCTAAAATATACAGTCTCCCTCAGCCCAAAACGATGGTTTCCGCGCTGTGCAGCACATTAGCTGTTTGTACTGGTTTTATTCTCCGTGAAGCTGTGATTAAGTAGCTTGGTGCATTCTCTTTTGTCAAAAATGATTTAGTTGTGTTTCTAGGTCATTGTCTGTAGAAGAAAAATGTGTGTAGATTTAATGCGGTAAAGCGTATGAGGCGTCTTCTAAGAGGAGCTACCACCAAAAAAAGCCCCTCTCCTGCGCAGTTTGTCCCCAGACCTTTCTCCTGTCCAGTCCTTCTTGAATAACCATTGCTCGCAGGTCACCTCAGCAGCCTGCCCTTGTCCTTCTCCTGCTGCCTGGTGTTGGGAAGAGCCTTTACACCTTTACCCCAGAGCAACTGAGATGGACGTCTCCACTCGGAGACCGTTCCTGCTTGCTGGTGGTGGGCTCGGTTATCCAAGAGCCAGGTGACTCGACACCATCAGACGTCCCCCAGCCCTGGAGATGCTCAAGACCAAGTCAGATGGGGCTTTGACCAATCTGATCCATCGGGAGGTGTCCCTGTCCATGACAGGGAGTGGAACTGGATGGGCTTTGAGGTCTGTTCCAACTCAAACCATTCTATGATTCTGTGATTGATTTATTTTGGAATGTGGCTTTATTTATGGATTTTGAGCTCAGTCAGGAGACGCTTGGAGTATGTGACCTCTCCTGACGTGGTCTCAGGGTGCTCCTTCTTACAGTGCTCTGTCTTTGGAAGTCATATGTGAGCAGGAGGTCACTGTTAGACGTTCTTTTTCTGTTATTGGATTCAGAGGGGCTCTGCCCCTCTCGTTGGCCTGCGTGAGACCCCACGGGCTCCACCGTGGCTCCCAGAGAAAGAGTCTGCCTGTCCTTCCTCCACCAGTCTAGACGTGAGGCGTATGAAGAGATTGCGCCGTATTTGATGTCTGCAAAAGGATGAAGTTGTGTGTGGGAATTACTTGCAAAGATTGACATGTTGTCGCTGTTAACCACTTTTTCTTTTTTTTTAAACCATGGGAAACAGATTGCAGCCTGGGAAAAACAGTGTGTTTTTTTCCTCTTAAGTCTCCTAAAGAAAACATTTCGGTTGCAGATAGGTGAAGTTCTAAGTTACAAAATAGAAACAGCCATAATTTGGAAATCATAGAATCTTGGAATGGTTTGGGTTGGAAGGGACCTCCAAGCCCATCCAGTCCCACCCCTGCCATGGGCAGGGACACCTCCCACTGGATCAGGGGCTCCAAGCCCCATCCAACCTGGCCTTGAACCCCTCCAGGGATGGGGCAGTCACCACTTCCCTAAGGGACTTGGTAATTTGCCTTCCTCTTGTGGAAAAACAAGTCGGGTGATGGTACGAAGCTCATGAAAGGTTTTTGGGGAATGCAGGGCTGAGCTGAGCTGCATCGTGTTCCACGTTGGCTCTGAGCTGTACTTTTTCCTTTGATGAAACATGAAATTACTTCTAATATATTTTGTTCCAATCCCAGTTACATAAACTATTATTTGATTGTGCAGTTGGACTGAAAAACTGTAGGAGGTCTCACATTTAGGATTTCGCTGCCTCTTTCTCATTAAGCCTGCACACTGATTTTTTTAAATGCCCCTATTAATCTTCTTAGGGAGACAAATTGTTTGGTTGGGTTTTTTCTTTCTTGTTCATTTTTATTTTTTTAAACACTAACCTCCCAGTTCGCTGCCAGAGTAAACAGGGATGGTCTGAAGCCTTTCCAGGTTCTCAGCGCTGCGGGTGGGCAGCGCGATGCCACGTGTTACCCTGGTCAAGCTGGGTTTGGTCTGGGACCCATTCCTGTGGTCTTGTAGGACCAGCAATAGGATGGGGCAAACTACCTGTTGCCCTTGAAGCGCGTGGATCATCCCCACGTCTTCTCTGAAGCGCATCAGCTTTGTTGCCTCCTGCCTGCCGATGGTAAGCCACCGTTTTTTGGGTCCACTGCCCTTGTGGACCTTCTCTGCTCTCCTCTAGACCTCCCTCTGCTAGGAATGGTTCTGAGGAGGGTGGGGAAACCACTGCCAGGCTGCTCCTGAAGCGCATTTGTGGGCTGCGTCTCCTCTGATACGAACCTGTGAGATGTCTGCCACAGATAGTGTCGGAGCACATTGTGTCTGGGCCAGGCAGCATCCGTAGCTTTCCTAAATACTCCCGACACCTTTGTACGTGAGGAGGCGATGCTGGGTTCTGCGTTGCTGTGAACCAGCCCGTGCTGCTCAGCATCTGCCCCGACCGGCCCGTTGTATTTAGGGCAGCTTTGTAGCCCCAAAGAGAGGAAATTTCCAAGCCTTCTCCTTCTCCCCTCTATCTGCAGGTTGGCGTGGATGTTTTGCTTGGAGAGTTCGCAAGGGAAGATGAGTTTTTTCTTTTTATATGGAGTGGAGAACTTTGAATCGGATGGTCCTGCAAGGGCCCTCCTCCTGCTGGGTGAGAACACACCATGGAGGGCTCAGCAGCAGAGGGAATATATGTCCCTTGCACCTTCCAGGGTGCTGATTTTCAGAGCAGGACAAGCCCATTGACCACTTATTAGAGTAGGTTTTGACTGGTTGTGCTGCACTTACAGAATCGTGGGATGGTTTGGGTTGGAAGGGACCTCCAAGCCCATCCAGTCCCACCCCTGCCATGGGCAGGGACACCTCCCACTGGATCAGGGGCTCCAAGCCCCATCCAGCCTGACCTTGAACCCCTCCAGGGATGGGGCAGCCACCCCTGCTCTGGGCAGCCTGGGCCAGGGTCTCCTCACCATCACAGGAGAACATTTCTCCCTAAGATCTCATCTCAATCTCCCCTCTTTCAGCTTCAAACCGTTCCCTTTGTCCTATCCCTGCACCCCCTGATCAAGAGCCCCTCCCCAGCTCTCCTGCAGGCAGAGCCTCAGCTCTTGGTTGAGTGGAGGGGATGGTCCGTGGTGCCGTGTTATGTGCCACTGATTACCTTAACGTGGCAAAAGTCAGTTGTCTGGACAGTATCGCTCTGAGAGAAAATTGTGATGAAGTTATCTCCTTAGGCGTCCCTTCTGTACTTTATCTGCCCTTCTCGCCTTGAAGTCTCTCCTAGCTGCGCGGGTTCACGGGTCAGGACACCATTCCTGGTAGCTGTACAATTCGTTTCATCCAACCCATGCTGATAATCACCAATTTAATTTGATTTATCGTTAACTAAAAATACAGCCCCAAACAGTCTGAATTGGCAAATTACCATGTCTGTCTTTTCCTTTGCAGCTTGCAAACACAGTTAGCCGGCTGATTTGGGCACTAATACAACGTCTTCTGTCCATCACCTGATCTAACATCATGTCTTACCTGCTCCCGTTTCTGCCAAGTTCAGCCTCGCCGTGGAACCGCGAGGACAGACACGTCAAAAATGCAGATGCTTCCATCTTTGGGGACAAATGTTCTGGTCTGAGCTATGTGTGGCAGGGAAATGTATGCAGGGACAAAGCGCCTCAAAGAACTGCAGGCGCTGGCAAAGCGTTTTCCTTTGATCCTGTAAAGAATTTGGCAGGGGAATTTCAGGCTCTCCTTTTTCAAAAGCAAATTTAAACTGAACAGCTTGAAATATTGACGTTGATGGCGCCTCTGACTGCCGGTGATGTAGTATTCTTTGGGTTCGCTTTCTCTTACCTGTTGTGAATAGCAAGTTTTACACAGGAAAATGTTGGTTAATTGTGAGTTCGGCTTGTTGTTGGCATCTAAGCTTCCAACTCAAATCTCTGAAAACTAGACAATGGAAATCTAAGGAACACAACCGACTGTCTTGACCCCATCCTGTGCCAGGCGGTTGGCTGGCAGCCCCAGGGCAGTGTCCCCAACAGGCTCTTGCAACCATGGGCTTGTCTCCAATAACACAATTTACTGGACCGCGTGCGCTGGTGTGGAGAATGTCAGGGATGGAGAAGTTTCTGCAGCTGAGAAGTGTTTCTAACAAGCACAATATAGCTTTTTTGTTAAATGGTATCTGGCTGCGTTGGGCACAAAGCTCTAGTCCTTGGAGGAAAGTGTGGGCTCATCAGTTTTACCAGGTACTCCTCTACATGCTTGGAGCTCCCTGCTCAGAGCAGGGGTGGCTGCCCCATCCCTGGAGGGGTTCAGGGCCAGGTTGGATGGGGCTTGGAGCCCCTGATCCAGTGGGAGGTGTCCCTGCCCATGGCAGGGGTGGGACTGGATGGGCTTGGAGGTCCCTTCCAACCAAAGCCATTCCATGATTCTGTGATGACGTGAGTTGATCACCGTTTCCTCAGTGCCTGCCTAAATGATCTTCTCTTGAATGCTCTTCCATTTAGGTGCCAGCTCTCCCAGTAGCCTGAGGCAGCAACAAAAATAATTAAGGACCGCAATGGCTTGGGGAGGAGTTAGAGGGACAATTATGAGACAGCCAAAATGCTGTGAGGCATGAAGATGCAATTGCAGGATGAATAAAAATGCTGCAACTTTTCACAGCCACACAAAAATTAGGTCTCGTGTTTCGTTTGCCTGGGCTCAAATAAATCGGGGTGCAAAGCCGGAATTTTTCCGTTGCTGCTCACCGCAGCCCCTGGGAGCCGTTTGTCTCCACAGCCTGGTGCTCTGATTTCCTCTCCTGCTGCTTTAACTGGGTTTTTCTTTCCTTCTTCTAAAAATACGAGCTGGTTTCTTTCTGGTATGTCATTACCGCCTCTTTTCTAACAGCACTTCTCTTTCTGATGGATCTTCCTATTTTTTGTGCCTGGAATGAGTGTTGCTCCTCGTTTCAGGCTGCGTTCGGTTGGCTCAAGCTGTCACGGAGATGGATAATGATACAGTTTTTTGCATCAGCTTTTAATTTAGGAGTGCGGGTGGAACTCATCCAACACAAGCGCCCTGTAGTTTTCCCAGGTTCTTAATGGCCAAATACCCATTGCTTGGTGCTGGAGGTTTGGTAGAAGCGCGGGGACCTGGGGGTGGTGTGGACGCTCTGGTGGAGCCAGACCCCATTTTAACCACCGGGAGCAAACGGCTCTCAGCGTTAGAGCCCTTCCCACCAAGGGCCAACGGCCGTGGAAATCCCTGCAGCTCCTGGGCTGAATCAAGCCTGAAACTCAAAAGGGAGCCTGGCAAAACCCAACCTCGTGCCACTCTCGGAGGGGGGAAAAAGCCAGAAGTGAGTCAAGGGAACGAGCTGCCTCTTCTCTCTGTGAATTGCTTTGCAGAACGCATTGTTCCCAAAATAACTTAATTGTCCATTTCTGTGTAGCTCGTTCTATATTTGCTGATGAGCAGAACATTGACATTTTCTGAGAGCTGTCCAAACTGGCTTGAGGAACCTTCCTGGAGCAGCCCGGTCTCGTTTAGAGCCCATCGCTGTGCGTGGCCGTGGTTGTCTTGTCTTCTGTCCATCACTCTGCGTTTCTTGACCTTGGATTCCACCTGCCGTGATGTTTTGAGGCGTCGGTTCCAGGAGAGCTTTGTAAAGCTCCTTGTGTCCGGTTTTAGCGTTGACTGCTCTGCACAGATCTCTGCGGCTCAGCAACCTTGTCCGTTCATCATTGCCCTCCTTCCCAGGCCGGTTACGGATACATCCCCTTGATCCCAGGGTCCTGCAGTTCGTCTCTTCTTTTCCAGCCTTGCATCCCCTAAATATTCCTGTTGCCTTTCAGTCTTCTTTCAATTTTACGGATTCTTTGGCCCAATTTACAAGTTATTCCTTAAGGATTTTGTTTCAAGTGCTTTATTAGGTTTTAAAATCTAATTTTCAAAAAATTAGGTGGTTTTTTTTGTTTGTTGTTTTTTTTCCTCATCTAGATATAATTTTTTACTTTTTGAAGGGTTTCTTTTTATTCCTGTAGCCTGACTTGCTCCACTCTTTAATTATTATTTAATAATTACTTCTTTGACAATGCACCTTTTACCTGAGGTGCCGTGGAAGCTCCCCTGCCTTACCCATCCACCTGCTGCTTTTCATTTCTTTTTGACAAACTTTTTCACTTTTTCTGAATGGTTTTGATTTCTGTTAAATCTGAAAATTTGGATTTGTGTGTTTTTTCCCAGTCCTGCAGACGGATCGAGGCTGGGTGGTTACGGTCACCGTTGCTGCGGGTTTCTGTTGCTGGCAGCTCGGAGCAGGCGCGGTGCGTGGCGCAGGGCTAAGCCGGTTGCTTTCTTCCCTGTTGCTTTAGGCAGGAGTTAACAACGCAAACAAGGAACTGTGTTGCTGCCAATTAAAATCTGAGAGGCTCTCAAGGGGGAGTTTATAATCACAGATTTACAAGATAAGCTTCCATGAGCCGTGTGCCATAAAAACTCCTCACCTTGGTGCCGCGGTTTCTCTTTTGGCTCAGCCAGCGTGTCTTGAGGGCAGCACCGGGGCTCGTGCTGGTGGCTTTTACTGGGGAAAACGCTTCAGTTAAACCTGACTGGGGCAATTGGCTCTTTTACTGCTTAATTACTGGAGCAGGTTTACGGGATGGATTGGCTGGAGGCAGAGGGGAGCGGTTGCTGCTTGGCCGGCGTACTCTGCCCATCGTGCTCAGCCCTCGTGGTGTCCCCAGCAGTCAAGATTGTCACAGAACCATGAGATCATTGATGCTGCCATCCACAAGACCCCCAGCTCTGTGGATGTTTTCGCATGGCTACAGGGCACGAGCTGAAACCAGAGGCCCTCCACATCAGGCTCTCCCTTATCTTTTTATTTACTAAGAGATTGCACGTCCTATTTTCTAGCCTGACTTGCAGCTAATATCTGATGTTATCCCACGCAGCTTCCACACCAACCCACAAGCATTAGGAATTGTGTCTTTTTGAGTCAAATCCTGTGCCGTTCTGACCTAGAGTGCAAGTCTCTGTTTGCTCAGCTACCTCTTTTTCCCTAAATAGGTTATATTCAGTGATTCTTAAAATCAGTCATGTGGATGTTCGCATCGGGTTGCTGTCGAACCAACTAGGTCAAATCTCTGCTCGTAGCTGAGAAGCGCTAATTCTTGTTCATTGTCCCAGCCTCCTCCTTTTGGGTGTGAGCATCTACACATCTTCTCTCTTTCCATGCTCTATCCTGGTTTGTTTGCTTTCCCCCCACTCCCTTGGTTTTATTGCAGGGAAGTGGGTTGTTGTCCCCCTTTTTCTACTAATAGAAAAGACAGGTAGCGCAGGAAGGACATGGAGCTGTTGGAGCGAGTCCAGAGGAGGCCACGGAGATGATCCGAGGGCTGGAGGACCTCCTGCATGAGGACAGGCTGGGAGAGTTGGGGTTGTTCAGCCTGGAGAGGAGAAGGCTGTGGCGAGACCTTAGAGCAGCTTCCAGTATGGAAAGGGGCTCCAGGAAAGCTGGGGAGGGGCTCTGGATCAGGGAGTGCAGGGACAGGATGAGGGGAATGTTTTGAGCTGGAAGAGGGGAGATTGAGATGAGATCTCAGGAAGAAATGTTCTCTCTTGGGATGCTGGCTCCAAGCTTGGCTCTCGTCTGTAAAATGTAGTGGCCCCAGTGAACCTATTCGAGTTAAATCAGAGCGATTCCCTTCTCCAGGCTCCGCCTTCACCTAGGAGTTCCCAAAGAAGAAAGCTGTTCCAATTTAGTGGCACGGAAGTCTAAACCACTACTCTGTCATTGTTTTGCTTTCATCTCTCCTAAAGCTTCTGACACCTTTTCTCTGGTACCGCTGTGGCATCCGAAGGGAGGTTTAGGACAAGGAGGTGTTTTCTGAAGTTAAATATTAACCACCAAGCAGTCTAACATTTGTTTTGGCTGTAAGTAGGATTTTGTTGTTAAAGCCTTCCCAATTCCTGCTATTTCAATGAAAAAAGATGACATTTTTTACAGAGGGGAAAAAAAAAGAGGCTGAAGAAATCTGAGGTGCTTGTGACATCGTACACCGCTGAGCTCGATGTTGTGCAGGATTGTTTTGACCCTTGCTTTTCATTATGCTGCTCGTGCTTTTGATCTTCTTGGTGAGCTGTTCCCTCACAGCCCTCTCCATCTCCTCCCAGCCTGCCAGGACATTGGCACCAGCCCTAAATAGAAAGGCTGGTTTCATCTCCGTGCTTGTTCTCAAGCGGAACAAGGGAAGTTCTGTGCCTTTTTAATCAGAAGTATCTAGCAGAGAAGCAGACCTGGGTACAGATGAATCTCTTGGGGTGATTTTTGGCTGCATGGCAAGCAACCTTGCAGTTTAATCTCCTCTCCTGCACGGACCTGAGGGTTAATTTTTCTGGGTGAGATGCTTCTTTCACAGTGTAGGCAAGGGAACAGAGATAGAACAGATACGCTGCAGAGTTGGGAGTGAAACTCCAGCTTCTGACGTTGCAGGCCCAGGAGCACCCACACACTTCATAGAATCATGGAATAATTTGGGTTGAAAGGGACCTCCAAGCCCATCTAGCTCCCACCCCTGCCGTGGGCAGGGACACCTCCCACAGGATCAGGGGCTCCAAGCCCCATCCAGCCTGGCCTTGAACCCCTCCAGGGATGGGGCAGCCACCCCTGCTCTGGGCAACCTGGGCCAGGGCCTCCCCAGCCTCATAGGAAAACATTTCTTCCCAAGATCTCATCTCAACCTCCCCTCTTCCAGCTTCAAACTGTTCCCCTTGTCCTATCCCTGCAACTCAGTCAAAAAAACCTACAGCTGAAAAGTATTCCCAAAGTGCTATTTTAATATTTATTTTCATCCGACTTCCTATTGCTGTGGCAAGGTGCACTTTGAATTTCATTAGTTTTATGCATTCAAGTTCCCTTCTTAAACCTTTATAAGGTCAAACCCTGCTTGGGTAAATCGACAATTTATTAAATTTGAGCTTCAGAGTGATATTTTTCCTTACACGGCTGTAGATCCAGGTAGCGGGGGTAGCAGGGCTTCTGCCTTTTTGAGAACCCTGTGATGAGCACGTGCACCGGATGATTCTGTTGCTGAAAATCCCTGTAATTACATAAACCTCTTGCGTTGCAGATTTGTCCTCATGCGCTCGTGGTCCGTCAGCAGCACCTTGCAGGGTTCCTGCACTGAAATAATGTGGGAGGTGGGGTGTCTTGGATCTCGCGCCGCACGCTCCAGCTCAAGGACTCAAAACTCTTGCACCAGAAGCCGCTCTGGAGCTCCCTGGGGTGGCAAGGAGCGTGCACTGTGAGGTGCTGGGTGTCCTGCGCCGGCTGGGGGGCTGCTGCCAGGCCAGCAGCGGGTACGACGCCAACCTCAGCATCGCTGCTTCTGGATAGCTGTGGTTTCACAGCAAGGTTTTCATAGTCCTGTCCTGGTGACCTGGTGATCCCAGCTGGGTTTGTGCCCAGCCAAGACTCACATCGCCCAGAACAGGGTTCAGCTGGGGGGCAACCAGCCCACCTAAGCCCCTGTTGGGATGATTACTAAAGCAGAGCTGACGCCTTCTCTCTCAATTCCCCGCTGCTGTGACCCTGGGAATCAGGCCCTTGGTTGCTTCCACCTGTGACTTGCACCAGGCAGCTTGACAGTTGAGAAAGTGTGAGTAGTTCTGCCTCCCAGGGGGGATTTTTTTGCAACAGATAGGGCTCTTTGCGGTCTTTTTGTTTCACAGCAACTCAGAAAAGTGGGTTGTGAGGAGATGGTTTAGCGCGCGTTGGCCGTCTCCCTGCAGAAAGGGCCCCGCAATCTGCAAACTGGAGTCGCTGCTACTTCTTTGAGCCCCGGTTTGTGACGTGCTAGCGGGGAGCCTCAGGCTGGCAGGGGGCTGAGCTGCCCCAGACTCCTCGCTCCCATTTTCTGTGCAACTTTCCCACTGAAGTTCGGCTTGGAACATGCTAAGTAATTCCGTGACATCTCAGCTGCTGGGTTATGCAAGAGAAAGCCGAGGTTGCACCTCGCTTTGTGCCCTTTACGGGGCCAAACCGCGTCCCTGGCTCGCAGCGCGGTTCTGTTGTGCCTCCCCGGCCCAGCCGGGGCATCAGGGGCTGGAAGGTTGACTGGTGTTTATTTGAGCGTACTAAACCTGGCTTATTCTGTGTGTCTTTCATGGTGTTTCAGCGCGCCAAGGAGACCGGAGCAGCTGGATCAGGCGGCGGGCCAGCGGTCGGCCTCTCCCTCCCTCGCACAGACTGCGCCCAGCTCCCAGAGCCCCCGCGAGATGAGGGGCCGCGGGCAGCCCGGCCCGCAGGCGGAGGGGCCGCGGAGGACGCTGCAGGTGGATGCCAGGAGCCAAGGCGCTGGGAGATCGCCTTCGGTGTCGCCGGAGCGGGGCAGCACCCCTACCTCTCCCTACTCGGTCCCGCAGATCGCCCCGCTCCCCAGCAGCACGCTCTGCCCCATCTGCAAGACGACGGAGCTCACCTCCTCGCCCGGGCAGCCCAACTTCAACGCCTGCACCCAGTGTCACAGCAAAGTCTGCAACCAGTGCGGCTTCAACCCCAACCCGCACCTCACCCAGGTAACGTCTCCCCTTCCTCAGGCAGCGGCGTGGGGGTTTGCGAGGAGAGGTTCTTGTTTTCTCCTTTGCTTGTGGCAGCTGCGAAGCCTTGTCCAAGAGCAAGAGCTCTGCTGGCTAATTAGGGCTAATTGTGATAACGTGGGCTATAATGAGATGAGGGAGGTGAATCAGTTAAAGGGAAATGGTCGACCACCAGAGAGGTTTGGTCTCTGGGACTTCAGAGTGCTCGGCTGAGGTGAGGTCTACGTGCACCAAACTGCCCTGGGGTCAGCAGGCTCGGTGGTGGGAGGGGAGCAGAGGGGTTGCTGGTGGCCCCGAGGTGGCAATTGTTTTAGACCCTGACTCATCCCAGGCGATGATGTTTTGGTGGCGGATGAGTTCCAGACAGCGTCGTGCTCGGCAGCAAGAGAGAAGCGTGAAGTCTTGTGTGAGATGATGCCTCAGTGGGGAGCGTTGTGGGATGTGTGAATGGACGTGCTGGGTTCCCGCGGGCGGATGGAGCAGTCGCAGCGAGCTGGGGTGTGGGGCTCCCTGTGCCAACCCAGCAGGGCAGGGCCCTCTGCGCAGGGTGGGCAAGGGACATGGGTGCTTTTGGGGCTGGTAAGAGCCAAACCGTGGGGATTCTGCGCTTGGGCTTGCTAACAGAAGCTTTAAGCCATGCTTTGGAAAGCTGCTGTGCCGTTCCAGAGTGTGAGAAAGCAACGTTTGGACATTGAAGTGCCCTGGGTACCCACGTTTCGTTGTCAGTGGCTGTTTCGGGTATGCGTGCGGTGCTTGCTCCTGACACCAGACGCAGTGGTTCTGAAACACCGTATTTTGAGACAGGCTCCTGCCTTCCAGTCCCTTTTCCTGGCAGAAGGAGAGTTGGTGTAGTTGGTACCCTCGGTACAGGAAGATGTTATAAGCTGGGTGCTGCTTTTGTACCCCTGTAACGAGGTCCTTACGCCTGGAAGGTCAGTACAAGGTCTCAGACCTTAACCAAGGGCCCTGACATGCAAATTCAGGCTCCTGCAAGGGGATGCCATAGGTCCCATCTCTTTCCCTTTTAAATTGATTTGTTAAACGTTTATTTGCAATCTGGTCCTTGCATTGAAAGGTGTCCAACTACTCAGAATGGTGCCGGTGAGCAGCAAGCAAACAAAAATGCACCCACAGCTCAGTCTCTGGTCAGCCTGGACCCATCTCTTCTGCCTTCCCGCAGAGCTTCGCGCAGTGGCCGTGCCCCCTGGCTCTCTCGCAGATACCCACGTTAAAATGTGTGTGTGCACAGAGCTTCTGCCTGGTGTCCCCGGGCCATCTCTTAGCGTCTCCAGGTCTGTGCTTCTGAAATGTGATTGACTGCAGAGTATTTTTAAACATTGACTTGAAAAGATTGGATCTGGGATGAGAAGAGATATGGCGGGTTTTTTTTTGTTAATTCTGAGTTTAATATGCATTTTGACAGCAAGCAACCTTAGGACCTGTAAGTAAGTCGTTGAGGGAGCTGGGGGATGAAAACAGTTGTCCAAGATTGCTGTTGGCAGCCTGTGTGATGGGAGAGAGATGGTGGCTGCTGCCTTGTCGAAGTGTGACTCGCTTTCCTCTGCATAATCGCTTGTGCTGCTGTCCTGGAGTTGCATAGAAAGGATTTGGAAGCAGCCTGGTGGGTTAAAAAGGGACAACGGGAGGCAGCTCGGAGGTTGCTCTCTTTCTTGGTGGTGAGAGCTGGGTTGGAAGGGACCTGCAGAGCTCAGGGTCCAACCTCTGCTCAGAGGTCAGGGAGGGAGCTCCAGCTTTATCCCAAGGATGGAGCTGCCAGTTCCATCTCCTCCACTGCTTAACTGTCCCCGCAGGGCGAAACAGCCCTGTGGTCTGGTCCCTCGAACCCAGCAGGTACTGCAGGGTGGCTGCAGTGTTGCTAACGAGGGGCTTTGTGAGGTTGCATTTCCCATTGCATTTCCTTATGAACATGCAAACAGTTGATGTTTCTCCTTTGTGCTGCAGTAGAGATGGATTTGTAACTTCTCTTGCTGCTTCCAAGGCTTTAAAATCACTGAAAAAAGTCACATTTTCCATGAAAACCAAACCCAAGAAAACCAAAATTGTGTTTTACTTGATACATCCTGTCCTGCACAATCTGGAACTGCCAGAAACCACAAGCTTGGTGAGGTGGGAATGTCTGGCGTGACACAGCCACGTGCATTGATGTCTGAAACCCTTTGGGGAGCCTGTTGTTCATATAGGCTTGATGAGTCTTTAATATTTTTTTTAAATATATATATTATAAAATAGCTTATTTATGTCTTTTCTGTTTACATAAATAAATAACAATAGACAACATATGAGCTGTAGTCTGTCACGCCCCATCCTCCCACTTACACGTAGCAAGAGCAGACTTTTCAGAGGAGGGTTAACCGTGCCCCCTGGCAGAACACCCTGGCTCCGTAATCAGGTGATACTTCAGCTCAGGAGCACGTCCATTCCTTTGAAAAATCATCTTTCTTTGCCTCGTCTTTTATTTTATTCTTTCTCTCGTGGCCTGCTGCTCATGGTACCTTAGAGGCAAGGCTCGCGTTGCTGTCATGACGAAGCAGTGGCCTCTGTAGCATCTTGAGCTGGTTGCTTGCTGAGAGCAGAAAAAAAAAAGCCAAAAAAATCCTCTTTGTCTTCTTTTTTATTTGCTGCCTTCTTGTTCCTTGGAGCAGCAGCTCGTTCTTGTTTCACAAGAGCGGGCAAACAGAAGTCCCTGTCTGCTGTCGCTGTTGCTTAATGTTTTACGTGGAGATAATCGTGCTCTTCCCTCTGTTCCCCTCCGAGGTATCCGCTGCCACCCTCCAGCCTGGCCGCGTGCTGCCGTGCGCGTCGCTCCTTCGTTCCCTCGGTCCTGCGAGCCGCTCTTTGCTGGGGATGGTTGTTTCGAGCACGGGGAAGCGTGAAGCGGGGAGCTGGGATGGCATTGTTAGAGACGAGAAGTGATGAAATAGCGCAGTCAAATTTAGCAGTTTGCTTACGCTCCTGGGCAGGCGATGGGCTTGGGAGTGGAGAGGAGTTATTTTAGAAGGAGATGTGTTATTCTGAATGTGATATTGCAGCCCTAACATTCTAGTCGGGTTTCTAATTTCTCATTATAACTTTTTCTAGTCATCCTCTTTGTTGAGGGTCCTTTGGGCAGCTCGTCCTGCAGGGCCGTACCAGCTGTGCCGTCAGCTCCGCCAGGGGGGAAGAGCTCGGTTTCAAGCCAGTACAATAGGTTTAGAAAATCCTCTTTTTATCATCTTTTGCTTTGTAATGCCGCTCCTGTGGCTTCCACCCAGCTGCTCCCGCGGCATGTTCGTCTGATTGGATTTGCTCTGTTTGGTATCACAAGGAATAACCTGCAGGCAGCCTTTCTGTCTCTCGGGGGGGTTGTAGTGCCGCTGCACGTTGCTAATTTGGGAAATTAATTTCTTCTTCAGTATTCTCTTAAATTTTGAGGGGTTCTTTCAATTCATTTTTTTCCCCGTCCTCGGTGCTAAACTGAAAAAATGCAGAACTGGGGATTGATTTTAGTCAAGAGTTGGCACAGCATTCAAACATGGGCTTGGGCTAGTGCTGGAATGAGACTGGGAATGGCAGGCTGCCTCCTGGGCGTGCGCAGAACTGCTTGGGGATTGTGGTTACCACCTCCTTTTGCTGCAAGTATTGGTAGTACTAGCAGTCTGGTGAGTCTGAAAGGGGCTCCAGGAGAGCCGGGGAGGGGCTCTAGGTCAGGGCGGGCAGGGACAGGATGAGGGGGAACAGTTTTGAAATGAAAGAGGGGAGATTGAGATGAGATCTTAGGCAGAAATGTTCTCCTGTGAGAGTGAGGAGTCCCTTCCCATGGTAGGAGATGGATCTGGGTGGGCTTTGAGGTCCCTTCCAACACAACCCACTCCATGATTCCAAGATTTGGTGGCTGTGTCCGGTGGTCTTGGCCGTGTCTAGTGGACTTGAGGGCCATGAAGGGTTGAGCACAGGAGGAATGGATGAAAGAGAGTGAATGTACTGCTTGCTGACAGATAATAAAACGTGGGTTTTATAAGACATTTAATCTCCCCTGTCCTTCTCTGCCTCTTTAAACAACCGAAGTGGTCCTTCTTCCTGACTCTTCCCCGAGAGCTGTGGGACAGCGCCGGTGTGATCTCTCATGAATTTCCAAGTTTTCACCGATGAGTCAGCTCCGAGTTTGATTTAGCTCTTTGCAACACGACTGACGGCAGAAGAGGAGCCACGAGATTACCTTTATGTGGTCTCTTCTCTTGCTGAACGGCAGAGCTGACAAGGTTCTTTCCTGCCCTTGGGACCTCACTGGCTATTCATTTTCCTGGCTGTGCAGCAGCCTCCAGCCTCAGCCGCTGGTGTGCGTGCGGCGCCGCGTCTCTAAGATGTATTGCCGTGCTTGTGCAGAAACGTGGGGCTGTAGTTAGAGATCAGAGTTCCCCCTGCCCTTAGAGAATGGGTCCTAGGCCTGAAAAATGCTGGATCTCCAAGGGCAGATCCTACAGTGGATAATATTTAACAATATTAAATATGTAATATTTAAAAATAAATATTTAACTCTAAAAATTAGTGAATTAAATTAGATCTTTAACACTGTGAACAGTGTTTCTCTGGTCTGGCATCCCCTGGGGGATTTCGCCCCCAGGTGCCGCGCTCATGGTGGCCGTGGTGGAGGAGCAGGTAGCTGGGGGCAGATAAGGCTGCAGGCTTGGTAAGCAACGCTCCTCCCTTCTGTGCACCTTTCAGCAAGTTTGGGAGCCTGTTTTTTCCTTCTGTGATCAGGTCAAAACCCCAGCTGCCTTCTGGCAGGCCGGATTTGTGTGTCGTGGTGGCATTAGACAGCTTTTTGCGTCCGGATGTGGCACCGCTGCTCCCCGTGGCCATCCAGACCCCCGAGGTGCTGAGTCAAGTTGCCCACTTCAGAACGGTTTCTCGTTTGATGTCGTCCTTCGTCATGATACAGCTGTAAAAATAAATCTGGCGTTAGCATTGCCTTGCTGTTCCGGGAGAAATTTTCCACTGGATCAAGCTGTGCAGCAGGAGAGAAATGAGAGTTTGATTGCAGCGTGGTGGTTGGTTTTAGCAGAGCTTCAGCCAGCAGTGACCTGCCTGCACAGTGGGTGATGGTGTTTGCCAGAGCCTTCTCCTACGGCAGGGCTGGAGCACCTCCCACACGAGGACAGGCTGAGAGAGCTGGGGTTGTTCAGCCTGGAGAAGAGAAGGCTCCATGGAGACCTTTGAGCAGCTTCCAGTACGGAAAGGGGCTCCAGGAAAGCTGGGGAGGGGCTCTTGATCAGGGAGTGCTGGGACAGGGTGAGGGGAATGGTTTTCAGCTGAAAGAGGGGACATTGAGATGAGATCTTGGGAAGAAATGTTTTGCTGTGAGGGTGGCCCTGGCCCAGGTTGCCCAGAGCAGTGGTGGCTGCCCCATCCCTGGAGGGGTTCAAGGCCAGGTTGGATGGGGCTTGGAGCCGCTGATCCAGTGGGATCTCATGGCAGTGGTGAAACTGGATGGGCTTTGAGGACACCTCCAACCCAAACCATTCCATGATTCTATATATGACTCCTCTGCCTTTTCAGCCACTACTGCAGTCCGAGCAGGGGCTTCTCCCTGCCATCTGCAGCCACATGCAAATTGTCTGTTCCATAGATTGTGATTTAAGTTAGAGCCAACAACGGAAAATAAAATCTCATGAGTAATTCTGGCTGTTCCTCCCGGTGTGCCGCCTTTTGCCGCGCTCTGCGTGGATGATTTAAATAATGCAAAATCCACTTGCGGAAAATGTCAAACAATCTCTTGGCTAAGCGGTTCCCAGTGACTAACGGGGCTGGTGTTGCTCACGGTGCCGAGCGGGCTGGCAGCTCCCCTCCCGATGAGCCACGGCCGCGGGGATGCGTAAGGGCCCGCGATGATGCATTAAATTGTTGGGAGGGTACAGGAGAGCGTGGCTTCCAACCCGCCAGAGCAACGCTGCGCTGCGCAGGGGCAAGAAAAACTACTGCAAGGGAAGGCGAGCGCTTCAGAGAGATGGGAAGCGGCTGCTTTCTTCTTGGCATCTCCTGCCTCTTGATAAATACCAAGTGCAGCAAGCAGCACGCGCTGAGCCCCCAGCGCCCTGCGCTGTCCTTCCCTCGGTACATTAAGTTACAGCAAGCTGTTGGCTTGGACAAAATGTGGTTTTTATCTAGCTCGCAGCTCACGTGGCACTTTATCATTAAAAAGAAAAGCTGGCTGAGGATTGGAAACGGCTGCTGAGCTCTCCAAAGCAGAGCAGGGTACTGAGTCAGTGTTTTTTAAAGCTTGGCTGTGTCTGGTCCTTGTACTCCATGCTGAGGAATAGGATAATTTACAACTGGTAGTGGTCAGTGGAGCTATTTTGCGTGAGAGGCTGGAGAAGTGGGCCTGTGGAACATCCTGAAGTTCTATGAGGCCAAGTGCAAGGTCCTGCTCCTGGGTTGGGGATTGGGAACTGCCCTGGGAAGGACTTGGGGTGCTGAGGGATGAGAAGCTCCCCATGAGCTGGCAATGGGCGCTCGCAGCCCAGAAAGCCAGCCGTGTCCTGGATCCAAAACAGTGGGAGCAGTGGGGTGAGGGAGGCGATTCTGCCCCTCGGCTCTGCTCTGCATCCCCCGCGGCGCTGTCTTGGGGGCTGTGTCTCCAGCGTGGCAAAGGGGTGTCCTACAGGAGAGCCTTGGTGCAGGAGGAGGTGTTGTGATGTGCTTCTTCCCACCCTGGCTGGTAACGACAAACGAGGCTCGTTTGGTCCTTAGAGACAGCGGTGCTTGGCAGAGGTGGTGACACCTTGGCAGCGTCTCTTTTGGCTTGAATTTTAGCCGATCGCTGTTGCTATTTATAGAGCTGCATGAGCTCCTATCACCAGAAACCCAACTTGCTTCTTCCTCACTCCCTCTCTTGTCTACCTCTTGGCCGTGGCGCCATTGAAGTGCTGATAAGGGATTTACACAGGGTGGTGGACTGAAAAGTACTGGATTTCTGAGAAGAGCCCTGTGACTGCAGTAAGGTGGCTGTGGGACAGCAGTTTGTGCCTGCTGAGATGTTCCTCACCGCTTGAATTCAAGCTCGTACAGCCTTGCTCCTGGACCTCACCCTCCTGTCATACCCAGCTCCTCATCGTGGAGACATGGCACGCAGCCCTGCTCCTGGGCAGCCCTCATCTGAGGGGGTTTGGTGCTAACTGGTCTATGAAAAAGGGTTGTTTTAACACTGATTTAAATGCCGTTTTAGCTAGGCTGTAAACCTCTTGATCAAGGCCAGATGAGGGGACATTGGTTCTGGATTCGGTTCCTGTTGTAAATAGGCTGTGCCTTTGGCTTGGCTTTCTGCTCCAAGTGAAATCAAAGCCAAGTTGCTGGAACAGCTCAATAGGGAAAGATGTGGTCGTACTGGGATGAGAGTAGACCATGCGGCAGGTCTGTGGGATCAAAGATTTATCAGAACAAGTTAAGCATGGACATAACTCGGTACTAAAACAGATGGAAGTCAGTTTGAAGAGCAAAGGGCCAGCATATCCCTCCTCTTCCTCCCTTGTCTCCTACCTCACCCACTCTGATGCCCATCTCCGGCATCCTAATTAAACCCCAGCTGCTTGTGCAGCAGCCCTGCTGCCTGGTCGTGGCTCACAAAAATCCCCCAAGACGGGAAGAAGACTAAACACTGACTTTTTGCTCCCTCCTTGCCTGCTCTGTCACCCCATTACTGCGTCCGAGCCGTGGGGTTAGACCAGCCAAACCCTTGAGCTGGAGACCTCCGTGGCAGGGACCCGCCGGGTGGGCAGGACGGTCGTGCCCGTCAGTGCCGTGGGGAGGAAGTTTTGGGGCTCACCTACCTCCAGCCGCCCTCTCCCCCTTCTGCTGAGTACGACGCAGTATTCCCGTTAGGCAGAAACAGAAGCACAAACACCGGGGCTCGTGTGTTCAGCAAAGCCAAGATTATTCTGAATCATCCGATATCCTTATCGGAGCGGTACAGACGGCGCCTGCATCGAACAGCGCAGGCTCGCGGTGTCGGTGGCAGCGCTCTGCTCGTTCTCATTGCCACGAGCCAGCAGCTATTTGAAGCCCTGTCCCCAAAGAGCAGAAGGGCTTGTCGCTGCACGTAGCTCTGCTCCGCCAGGAGCGCGGGCTCAGCCGGCGCTGCCTGTGCGAGCTGCCAGGGATGCAAAGGGACAGGGGCGCCCGTGGAGAGCGGCACCCGCTGGGCTGGAGTGGGGGGCACTGCTGGGCTTGGCTCGAGGAGCTGCCGCGTCCCTTGGGGTTTTAATTTTGGGATTGTTTGCCTCTCTTAGCCCAAGTACCCCGTTGCCTGGAGGCGCAGGCGCTGAGCTGCTGCGAGGGGAGGCTGGAAAGTCCACATCCCTGCAGTTCCGTAGGCGATTCCTCCAGAACCAGCTTCATCCTGGTTCTGGGGAAGGTTTTTGTTCTGCTCAGCCCCTTCTGTGCTCTTCTGTCTTCCTTGAGCCACGTCCTGTGCTTCTCCTGGTCTCCCAAATGGCTCTGCTGCTCCTCCCCACTGTGCACTGAGTATGAAGCCCAGTAGATAAAATACAGATGTAGTGGAACAGCGGTCTGTGCAAACATTAGCCTGGGGACCTGCAGAAGAGTGGAATTACCTGAATTTCTGGATTCCTCAGAAATAAAAAGCACGCTTATGGTGGGGAGAGGCTTGGCCTGGAGCACACCTGCCTGGGCCAGGCAGCACGTACTCTGTATTGCGAACCCTTCTGAGCTTTGGGCAAAGCAAATACCCTTGGTGTCTGATGGAGCAGAGCACGCCAGCGCGGGACCAGCAGTGCCGAGGCCCCCCTAAAGGTGAGGCATGCGAACAGAGTCCTCATACCCACGTGTGCTGCTTCCATCCCGCCCTGAGCAACCTCCCCGGGGGACCTGGGGCAGGCTAGGGCACAAATCCCGATGGTTTGGGGAGTCCCAAGTCAGCGCTGAGGCGCTGGGCTAATGCCCTGAAATTCGTTTTTATAAACTCTCCCTTATGTTCTGGGCTGCCATGTTAATTTTCCAGATTATGTGATTGTGGCTTTCAAATTGGAGAGAGCTTGGAGAAACATCCCCAAACCAGCCCGCTGCTGTTGCCATCTGTCTCTGAGCTGCCTCTGGGATCCCACCGCTCGCTCGCAGCAGATGATCGTTAGTGCTTATTGAATTAGGAAGCAAAAAAAATCCAGTGACTTCTGCGATGTTGTTTGCTATAACTAATTCCAGGCGCTAAATTCTCGCTGAGACCCTGGGGGCGTATTGAAATGATGCTTTATGCACATCCTGGGTGTGAGGGCTTCACAGGTGTGCCCCGAAATCTCTGCCATCGTGAGACCAGAAAGGTCTCATAATGTGTTTTGAAGGATGTGTCTAAAGGGTGGGTGCATCAGGTTTTATAATGACTCTCCAAGTTAATAACGACTTCAGATCTGCAAGCAAAAAATCCTGATTTGAATGGCCACTTCTAATCTTGCTTTGCATGTCCAGGATAGTAATTTTTTTGGAGACAGGGCGGTTGCTGTTGTAGACTCGCAATTAAGTTTCCCATTCTTTGAGGTTTTATAATGGCTGCAAAAATCCAATTAACAGTGGTGCAGCTTTACAGGTATCTGTTCAAATTCTAATTGTTTGCAGATTTTTATGTTGGAATTGGTACATTTTACTGAGCTGATGATGACTTCAAGCTGGGTTCAGGTGCATTTGGAGGGGGATAGGAATTCCAACACAGAAAGCGCATTCTAATCTATTAAAATAGGCAGCTGGGGACTGGATAAACTGTTTCTGGTGTTCATGGCCATCCTTGTAAGCCTGTTTCGGGTGCTAGGGCCACCCTTGTGGGTCTCCAGAAGGAGGGAAGGTGGGAGATGGGTCTGTAGGCTGCTTTGAAAGGACCATGCAAGGCTGAGCTCCTTCTGTAGTACACCGAGTCCTGCTGCGTTCCACTGTAGCTCCACACTCCATCGTAATCAGCTAGCAAAATTCCTGGAGAAACCAGTAAAGCCAGCGCCTGAGGGCTGTCCCAGCACAGTCCATGAACGGAACGGGGGCGGTACTGTGCCTGTCTCCTCCCAGGTGCACGTCTGAACGCTGTGCATGTTTAATTTGTTCAATGTTTACATCTTCTGAGCAAAACGAGAACAAAAATGGGTCTCAGAGTAGCCCTGAAGGACTTGGGGTGCTGGTTGGTGAGAAGGCCTTTCTTGGGGAGCTTACGCTATTGATCCAGTGGCCATCGTTTGGTAGCGTTGAGGTGTCTCAGGATTGTGGCATCGGCTTGCTTTTCTTTTGCTGCAGCCATAGATTTGTGTTTTGTAGATTGTGTGGCTAGCTGCAATATAAATAATTCATGGCAGGGAACTTATCGTGTTTATCTGGAATAATTGAGCAATTAAATCTGTTTAGGTATGTAAAAAGATTGTGCAATGGCTTGTCTGTCTTCAGGCCTTAAATTCTACAAGTGCATCTATTACATATTTAATCCAGAACAATAAAAAAAGACAGACAGAAAATACCTTCTGCTGTGATGCATCGATCCCCTCCGATACGTTCATTTGCTCGAGTTGTTCGTCCCGGCGGCTGTGCTCATAAATACGTATTGGCCCAGGAGAAACGAGACCTAATTTGGCTCCTTCACTGTGGAGAAAGCATGAGGCTGTAACGCCTGGTCTAGGGCTCTGTCTCTAAAAATACTTTGGGTTATGTATGTTAGCGCGAGGGTTGGCGTTGCTGTTTGAACCCTTCTGTCCCGGCTGCTTTCTGCTGGGTCACAGCATCTCGACCCTCTCTGCCTTGGCTGCCGCGCCCTCGTCGGATGTCAGTGCTGCCAGGTTAATGCAAAGTTGGAGGCATAAAAGGACCTTCAGATGTTCGGTTTGGTCCCTGAGCTACAGCCGTTCTCTCCTGTTCCTGTAATGGTCTGGGAGAGCTCCCAAAGGAGCCAGGAACTCGTGGGCGAGGCTGCAGCGGGGCCTCTCGTAACTGAGGAAACGTGGAGCCAGGCAGCAAATGAAGAAATGTGGAGCCAGGCATGGACAAATTATGGGTTTATCCTGTGTTGCCAACAGGGAACCGGGCTGCTTTTAAATTAATTTGTTATGTCTGTTGATTGAGAGCAGCTGGTGCTCCTGATAGCGTTGTAGTGATGAATCGGTAGAGTCATGGAATCATTAAGGTTGGAAAAGACCTCTAAGATCATCCAGTCCAACCGTAAGTAACGGCATCGCTGCTGTGCATTGTTGCTGCTTTGCACCCAGAGAGACCCCATGGCCCCACGTTCATCTGCTTTGGGCAGGAGGTACTGATGAATGGGAAGTTCTGAGCTTCTCCGCTCCCTCCCAGGCTGCTGTTCTAGCTCTGCAGAAGACAATGAGTGAGCGGGACTGGAGGCTCCTGTTGCCCGGGCCGGCCTTCGGCTGGCGGCGGCGTACGGAGCAGCAAAAGGCAAAACAAGCCATTAGGCTTTCCTCGACCGAGAGGGCTGGCATGGAAGTACCACGTTCTGGAGCAGGAGGGCACCTGGGGCTGCACTTAGAGCACATCAACGTGCGGAGCCGAGGAGATTGAAACCCGGGGTGAGCTCTTTGCGGTCCTCCCTGACCCAGCCCAAGGGACAGCATCCTCCGAGCACGTACAGCCGTCCAAACCTTTCATGCGCTCCTGCAGCCGGGGAACAAAGGCTGTCTAAACAGGAGCTAGTGAGGCAGCAAATCGCACAAGAAACCCTCTCTAATGAACTGGAAGGACTTGTCCCTTCGCCTGGGGCGGTGGCACTGCCGCCGTGCTTCGCTAGGCAGTGCCTTGCTTTGGTGGGGGGAGCAGCGGTGCCGCGCTGGCTCTGCTGCTGCAAAGGTTCCTCCTGCCCATCCATTTTTCTCTGCCAGCAAGGGTGAGTGGTGAGGAAGGGGATGCTCGCGCCTCCCGAGGAGCTGGCAGCTCCGTCGGCACCCAAGCCCTGGGGAGCACTGCTGCAGGAGCGCCGCGGGACAGCGAGCCGAGGTTAGTCGCAAAGCTCTGCAGTGGGCAATGGTTTTCATGGAACGTTTGCTTCCTCTCTGAGCGGTGGGGTAAGGATCATCCCAACAGCGAGGCGCGGGAGCTGGAGATGGGCTTGAAAATCCAGAGGGTCTGCAGAGCCTTGTGTGGGTCGAAGCCTCCCGGCAGCCCTTGGGGAGAGATGACTTGCCTTCAGTTCAGGGGGCTCTAGCTAGAGACAGGGACTTGTTTAAGGGAAACTGGTTGAGCAGTGACTCATAGGATGAAATGGCACCGTCGTGTTCCACAGCTTGGCTCTCTGGACAAACACAGCTTCCCATCTGTTGTTTGCATTGAAGGAGGTGAGTTTGAGGGTTGGTTCCTTTCACTCGCCAGCAAGCGAGCAAGTTGATTATTCTCTGGCAGGCACTGGCAGGATGATTGCTGACGGCTCCGGTGGCTTCCCCTTCTGGGCAGGAATGCAAAGGGCTGGATTTTATTTGTATTGACGTATTTGAAGATAAAGATGAGCATAAGGTGGCCTTTTTTGGAAGTACCTCGGTGACCAGTTCCCCTGTCAATTAAGTGCCAAAACACTCCTAATTGCACAGTCCCTCTGGAGCCCTGGATTCTCCTCAGATTGTTTTTGATTTGGACCAGGAAGCTCCAGCCCACGCTTGCCTGCATGTTTGCATCTGCCTCCTCTCCACCTGGATGCATGTGTGAATTTTGGTGATGTCTTGACGCGCAGCATGGCCACAAACAGCAGCTCCTGAGCTGCTCCTGGTCCTCCAGAGGTGCCTCAGGAGGCTTCGTCTCCTGATGTTGTTTGTCCCCCAGATCTGTCGCAGCCTTCCATGGGATGCTGTGCAGGCTTTACATTTTGTCTGCTCCAAATGACAGGGGTGTGTTTCCTACCCTCAGTGTGTGAGCTTTGTGACGAATGTTGCTATAGAAAAAAACTGGCAATAGTTCTGCTTTAAAAAAGCAAACCTGAAATTTCAGGATAAGACACATTTGTATTTCATGGAATCACAGAATGGTTTGGTTTGGAAAGGAACTTAAAGCTCATCCAGTTCCGCCCCCTGCCATGGGCAGGGACACCTCCCACTGGATCAGGGGCTCCAAGCCCCATCCAGCCTGGCCTTGAACCCCTCCAGGGATGGGGCAGCCACCCCTGCTCTGGACAGCCTGAGCCAGGATCTCCCCACCCTCACAGGAAAACATTTCATCCTAAGATCTCATCTCAATCTCCCCTCTTCCAGCTTATAAAATCGTTGTATACTCCACCAGCCAGTCTGAGATGGGGTGGGATGCCTTCTCCACGCAGCACCTTCAGCGTTTTCCATGCATCAGCAGCTCTTCCAGAATCTGCTGAGCTCTCGCTGCTCTCCTGCAGCTGTTCCACCTCCTGCCTTCCCCGCAGCTCCCCGCTCCCGCTCTGCCGCGGTCTACCTGCTAGCGCTGCCTCTTCCCTGGGATCAGGAGGCTGCTTCCATCGCAGGCTGCGTGGCCCTGGCAGGTTGCAGCGTGACGATGTAAAAGGCGAGACGTGGCCCTCGGAGCAGCTCTGGAGTGGATGCGGGAGCCGCGCAGGGGAAGGGACGTTTTGCTGACTGGCTGGTTTAATGAGGTGATGTTTCTTCATCCGCAGGCAGAGCTGCTGAATCGAAGGCACGTAAGGACGCTGAGGCAGGTCACTGGCAGCTCTCGCAGCTTGAGGAGAGGCCAGGCCGTCGCAGCGCTCCTCCAGGATAAGCCAGTGGTGCCCATCGGTGAAGCCCTTCCTCCCCCAGTCAGTGATCTTGGCATTGAGCCTTGCCATTAGCCTGATTAACACAGTACCTTCGTTACCCAGTTCCAGCTTTGGTTTTTTTTATACTCCTCTAGCTCTGGCTGCGCTGGTGGCTGCGAGAGGCAGAGGAGGGAGCTGTCACGGTGGCTTTGGGGTGTGTCTGTTGGGGGTTGGCTTCATGAGAGGGGGCTCTGGGGCAGGATCCCGCTCGGGGCTCAAGGACTCAAAGAGCTTGTGCCACAGGCTTGCTGTCTCGCTCTTCCCAAACGTGTCTTTTTTCTGGATTTCCAGTTTTGTAGAGTATTGAATACACATGATTTAGGCAAATCAGGGAAAAAACATGCTCCTTTCCTCCTTCGATTTCCCCTGAAATTTATGGTTTAGGTTCACCATCTCAAAGGTCTTTTCCAGCTGAATGATTCTATGAACTTGGCTTCTTGTTTCCCAGCTAGCTGTGCACCCTCTTGTCTCCCACCACAGGAGGAGGATGGGCAAAGCTCGCTTGCTCCGTCCTGTTCAGCCTTGGATGGGATTGACCATGCTTGACATGCGATGCCTTGGGAGCCGTTCTTCCCAGCCTAAAATAATAATTTAAAGCCAGTCAGGTGAACAGGGCTCCTGCGGGGCCCCGTGGCCTCCTCTGTTACAGCTAGCAAGGTCAGATGGCTTTGGCTACAGCAAGGTGTTGGAAGTGGGTAGAGCCGGTGAGGAACCAATCTCGAGTCTCCAAAGTCTTAAATATGGTCAGCTAGTGCCCTCCTGTTCCTTGCTATTTGTGTTGTAGCATCCTGCATCACCTTCAAATGGCCTGAAATAACCAACCCTCCGTAAAGACGATTATTCTTCATTATAATCCTAAATTTTGGCTTGAGGAGATCTCAGATGTTCAATTAAGAAGTCTTTCTGCTTACAGCTCACTTTAAAGCTGCCTACTGTGCAGGCTGAACTCTATAGTTAGGATACTTCTAGAGCTGTATTGTCTTGTCTCTGGAGAACAAAACAACCTGCGCACTACCAGCCCTCCCTTGCATCTCCTGGTAACAAATCCAAGGGATGGACTGTTTCCACATCGTTTCCTAAAATAGGTGGTGTTAGAATAGAATCATAGAATCATAGAATCATAGAATCATAGAATAACCGGGTTGGAAGAGACCCACCGGATCATCGAGTCCAACCATTCCTATCAAAATGACTTCACTTCAAACCCCATTATAAAATCACAGCCGAGGGAGGCAAATCGAACCGCAGCACAGACCCCCTTCCTGGCTCCCTACCAAAGGCAGCTCCCGTGAGCTAATCCACGAGGTTGCTGCCCTATTACCAAGCAAAGTTTTAGGGCTAAACGCTTCAGCTAACCAAGAAGTAAGCCGCGTGTGTACATGACTATAATAACTATAGAAGCTCAAGCTGTCTCTATTGTTTCAAATCATTTTTATCTGGATGCTTTTCTTGGTGTTTTTCTGGAGAGACTGGTGAGCGGTGGTACATGGGGATGCTTTTCTTCCCCCCGTAAGTACCTGTACCGCTCCCCTCAGCAGGGAGGCAGGATCTGGCCCACCACGCACGTGCCCATCTCTGGCTCTTGCTGGTGTTTAACTCTGCCACAGCCAGCAGGCGCTCTGTCTATTCCTGCCGACAATTTTTCTTAAGGAAATGCTGATTGGGAAGTTTTCATCCCTAAAGATGGAGAGGGGGAGATTTGGAGTAGACATTAGGAGGAATTTCTTCACAATGAGTGTGGGGGGAGGCCCTGCCCCATCCCTGGAGGTGTTCAAGGCCAGGTTGGATGGGGCTTGGAGCAGCAGGATCTAGTGGGAGGTGTCCCTGCCCACGGCAGGGGGTGGAATCAGATGATCTTTAAGGTCCCTTGCAACTCAAACCATCCATGATTCCAATGGAATTTGCAGAGGGTCCGTGCTCGCAGATGCAGGACGGCATCGCGATGAGGAGGCGTGTCTGGCAGTGATGGCCCCACAAGTGCTGCAGGTTGCAGACCAATCCACACATCAGGGAGCTGGGAGTATAGGGGAATAGGGGAATATTCTGGGATGTTGCAGGGGTCTGCAGTGAGAAGGGTAAAGCTGGTGGTCGTGGGTGCGTTGGGTGCTGCGTCAGGGGCTGGGACAGGTCAGGTGTTCGTCCCAAGCATCAGTAAAGGCTGGATGGTTCAAACTTTCTAATCTTTTTAAGATCAGTACGGGTACAAAATACCCTATATATGAAAAGTCTGTGAGCTTTACCTCCCCAAGTCTTCTGCTGAGCCCAACAGCATGTGTATAATTTGCTTTAATGGTTCGAAACATCTGCTGTTAAAAGTGATGCTTAATATATTTGGCTTCCATTTCCAGTCATTAGTTCTTTTTATGCCTTTTTATGCCTAATTAAGAATCTTTTAGTACCTGATATTGTTTCCCCTGAATGTGCTGCTCTATCGTAATCAAGTCACTTCTTAATCTTCTCTTTGATAAACGAAAAAGATCAACCTCTTTAATTCACTCGTTTCAAACATTTTCTGCATCCCTGGAATCGCTTGTACAGATCCAGTCTCCATCTCCCGCAGTGTCTTACTAATCTCCTTAAAATGTCGGTGTGGAACCGTTGAGGGCTCTGGAAGGAGTCCCTCGGCGCTGGGAGCAGAGGCTGAGCCACCTCTTCACTCCTACCTCCAGCTCCAGGCTTCCCACACGGAGCAAGCGCAGGTTTGCCGAGCAGCAGAGGACTTCGTCAGTGTTTATTGTTTGACCAAAACCCACCGTGTGTGAGTGTCGGCTGTGGTGCGATAATTAATCAGTGGTGAGTCCTTCTTGTCTCCCAGGCCAGCCAGGTGACTAGTCTGAAATTAAAGAGTCATGGAATGGGTTGGGTTGGAAGGGACCTCCAAGCCCATCCAGTCCCACCCCTGCCATGGGCAGGGACACCTCCCACTGGATCAGGGGCTCCAAGCCCCATCCAGCCTGGCCTTGAACCCCTCCAGGGATGGGACAGCCACCCCTGCTCTGGGCAACCTAGGGCAGAGCTTCACCACCCTCACAGTGAAGAATTTCTTTCTAATGCCTAATCTAATTCTTCCCCCTTCCAATTTAAAGCCATTCCCCCTCGTCCTGTCACTCCAGGCTCTTGGGAAAAGCCCCTTCCCAGCTTCCCTGGAGCCCCTTTCAGTGCTCTGAGGTCTCCCTCAAGCCTTCTCTTCTCCAGGCTGAACAACTCTCCCAGCCCATGCTCACAGCACTGGTGCTCCACTATTTAACATGTTCACTTTTCATATTTTATAGTGCTTTTTTTGTCAGCATGTCGTGCATTACTAGGTCAAAACACCTTTTGGACATCAAGGATATTGCTTTTGTGCATTACTAATATCAAATGTGCAGGGAATGAAATCAGGTTTGTTTGCCATGACCTATTTTCCTCTAAACTCACATCGACTGACCTATGTGCTTACCCTTCACTTCTCTGCTGCGCGAGTCCAACGTTGTCTTTCTGTCTCAGGGAGATGGCTGGCTGGCTGTCCCCTTCAAGTCCTACCTTTGCCACCTTGGGTATTCAAGCAGGAGACTCTTCCAGCCTTCTAAAATTTCCTCTTAAAAGTGAACATCAGCATGCAGCAGTTTTCTTAGCTCTCTTGGATGCAAAATTATTCAGATCTGCCAAATTTAAATATCTTCTGGTGCTGGTAGATGTTGTTGAATGTTCTTCTCGATTGCTAATAAGTTGGAAATGCTTCATTCTCATAATGAGTGCTGTCCTGTTCTTCCCAACTGTTCAGTGACAGTAATTACGGCACGTCCGCCGTAGCTGTCTCATTAACAGCTTTGCCATCTCCACCCAGCGATGAACCCCTGTCCTTTCTAGGATGGCCTTTGTCCCTAATGCCCTCCATCAATCCTTCCTACTGCTCCCATGAGACTTCTTCCTCAAGTTCCTGTGTTTTTATAGTGTTTAAACACTTCACGGCTTCTCTGTTAACTTGGGCGTGCTGAGCTCTCATATTTGCTGAATTTCTCTTTCTCCTGGTGCCCTCTGTTTTGCACAGCAGCCACCTTCTCTTTTAGCCAGGCTTGTTTGCTCATGATTGAGGCACCAGTTTGGTTTCAGAGCTGTCATCTCTATCCCCATTTTCTTTGTATTTGTCCATGTTTCCCCCAGTCCCGTGCCTGGGGTGAAGGAGATGAGCGTGCTCCGAGCAGCCGGTCTCAGGGCGTTCACAGCTTTATTTCCCCTAATTTTAGGGTCTAATGCTGACTTCAGCATTCCCACCAGGTGAGCTGGAACTAGAGTTTTCAATTATTTGGGTTTTTCTGTTTTCACTGATGATCATTTTGCTGGTTGCCCAGACTGTTAGCAGTGATGAAGAAGCAATAATTCTTTTCCTATTCTCGCCCTTCTTTCTGTACAGCTCTCTCAGCACCTTCCTCCAACGAGTCTGTAGGCGAGCAGAGGAGCGTTTAGGGGATGGTGGTGCGATCCAACTGAACAGTCCTCAATTTCACGTATTTTTGTGTCTTATTTGCCCAGTTCTCCACCAAATCAAGACTTTCAGAGGTTGGATTAGTAAAGATTTACGCCTAAGCTTTTCTGTCCTTTCTTTTTCTGGGGGGCAGGATCTCTGGCAGGACGACTTGGCCCTTCCTCTTTACTATCTTCCCTCCGGGATCCTCTAAGCCCTCTTTGATCTGTGTAATCCACACTATTTTGTCATTGGTTGCATCAGTAGAGGCCGGTCAGGCAATTTGTGATAATCCCAACTACATTTACATTTCAAATGCTTGCTCTGGGAGCGCACAGCCCCGCTGCATTCCCTGCAGCTTTCTCCTGCTCCTCAGGACAGATGTTCCTCAGCAGTTCCTCACCAAGTCACCAACAGCAATTTGATGGTTTCTATCCCGTCTGAAATCCCCCTGGCTTTTTTCTGTCATGGTCGCATAAGCCATGTTTATTGTGGAAAGTGAGAAAGCTTCAATGGTCACGTTGTTCCCCAGCCCTTGAGCTCAGGAAGGTCCCTCTGGGCTGGTCAGTGAGCTGGAGGCAGCTTGCGTGGCTGTGGGACACGGGGCTGGTACCTCACGGTGCCTGGGAAGCAGTTCAGCACAGGCTTTGGTGAGGGGCGAAGCGGGCACCGTGCGTGGCATTTGGTGTTCACCAGCAGCGCTTGCTTGTTGTTAAAGCTGGAACAGTCGAGAGCAATCGGTTCAGATCCCTCAATATATTCTGGCGTGTTTGGAAGTTTATGCAGGAAAAACGCAAAGTATTTTTCCTGTTCCACAAAATAAGCTAAATCTGCAAAGTGACTGAGGGTGCAGCAAGCAGCCTCTTCCAGGCTACAGTGCAGACACCAAAGCGTGACCGTGGAGCGTGTCCTTCGCTGGGTGCCTTGCAGCTGTGTACCCCTAAAATCTAGATGCAAACAGCCCTACCGTGGGTCTGGGAACATCTCCTCTTCCTCCAATTTCCACCTCACCGGAGGGTCTTTAAGGGCGGGTAAGGAGATTATGTGGAGAAGGAAGATTTGCGTTTCTGAGATACCAGGAACTTTGCAGGGAGAGAGAACCTGAATAGAAAGGATTGGTTCTCCCTTAATCGGAGCTGATGGGGACGACGGGCAAAGCTGATGGGATTTTGGGAGACGCTCTCCTGAAATAGAATAGTGGGAAGAAATTCCAGGGGATGTGAAAGCAAAAACAACACGAGGAGTTCTGGATGTCAGAAGAGAGATAGTGAGACCATAAGGAATTATAAAAGCTGAAGCAGTATTTTCAGGCACTAAATATAATGTGGCTCCTTTGGAAAGGCTTGGAAAAACAACGATGTAACGCAAAATTGCTGGGGAAAAATTGAGGCTGCTTTTCACTCGGCTCCGAGAGAAATGCTGGAGCAGAGGCTGGTGTGGGTAGTGGCGTGGGAGAGCTGAGCACGCACAGCGAAGGCTGGGAAGAGCACAGAGCTGGCGTGAAACCAGGCTTGTGAGGGGATGGAAAGAGCTTTGCTGGAGATAAAGAGCCAACACAGAGTGCTCTGCAACCCGATGAGGTGGCCGGGCGCTGGACAGGGAGCAGAAGGGGGCACATGGAGGGTTGTTCATGCGCCCCGCTTTGATTTCCATAGAATCGTGGAATGGTTTGGGTTGGAAGGGACCTCAAAGCCCATCCAGTTCCACTCTTATGGGCAGGGACACCTCCCACTGGATCAGGGGCTCCAAGCCCCATCCAGCCTGGCCTTGAACCCCTCCAGGGATGGGGCAGCCACCACTGCTCTGGGAATCTGGGCCAGGGCCTCACCACTTTCATCCATCTTTCCTAGTGGATCTGAATTTCCTCTATTTTAAGAAGGTTATTATTTGATGGCTGAGCTTTCCGAGAGCCCTCGTGGGGAGGGACCTGTAAGGGGGGATTCGAGGCACATCTGCCTCCTGTCTCGGGGACTCGCTGCCCTGTCCCATCACAGGACCTGCCAAAGCACCCGGCTGCGTCTCTGCAAGCAGCTCCCGTGCGCAGAAAAAGGTTAAACCGTGCCCGTGGTTTGAGCACAAGGGGAAAAAACCCTGTGGTCAGGTTATGAACCAGCTGTGCCGCACCAGGGCCCCCGGGTGCAGAGCCTGGAGACGCGGGGCTGGCGAGGCGGTGGCGTGGGGAGAGTCTCTGCGGCGGGGATTAAAGCCTTAGAGGTGATCTGTAATGCCCGGGCGCGGAGACGGCTCCGGAAATAAAAGGCAGGAAAATCCGCATCTCGCGCAGGGTGTGCTGGCCCGTGGGATGTGCAGGTGCTGTGTGCGTGCGTCCTCTTGTCCTGGTGCCGCTCCAGTCTCGGGGCGTGCGCTGATCCTTTTTGCCACCTTAGCTCCCTGTCTCGGAGAAGGCTCCAGCAGGCAGACCCAGCTGTCCTGCTGACTCTGCTGTATATTAATATTTGCACAGCCTGAGCATCCGGGGATTTCTCGTATGGGAAGGCTCACAGCTTTCATACAGCCTCTTTAATTAACTTAATTCAGACATTAGCGTGTCACGGGGAGCGTCTCGAGGGGGGAAGTCTTTCATTTATCACCACTTAGCGAGGGAGCACTGTATATTTCATTTCCATCCAGAAGTTCATTGTGGTGAGAATGAAAATTAACCACATACTCCCCGGTCAGTGCTTTGCCTGCCCAGCAGCGTGGAGGAGAACCCAATCGCCAACCCTTACGGAGCACGGCACCAGGATTGGGGTGGGATATCACAGTCACCACACCAACACAAACAGGCTGGGAGAGTTGGGGGTGTTCAGCCTGGAAAAGAGAAGGATCTGGGGAGACCTCAGAGCAGCTTCCAGTGCTGAAAGGGGCTCCAGGAAAGCTGGAGAGGGGCTCTGGATCAGGTAGTGTAGGGACAGGATGAGGGGAAACAGTTTTCAGCTGAGAGAGGGGAGATTGAGATGAGATTTTAGGAAGAAATGTTTTGCTGTGAGGGTGGGGAGGCCCAGATTCCCAGAGCAGTGGTGGCTGCCCAGTCCCTGGAGGGGTTCGAGGCCAGGCTGGATGGGGCTCGGATCCAGTGGGTGGTGTCCCTGCTATGGCAGGTGTGGAACTGGATGGTCTTTGAGATCTCTTCCCACCCAAACCATTCTATGACTCTATGAATTCCAGAAAATCTGTCTCTGCAGGCCGTGGGGAAGCACTGTTCACGTCTCGGTGGCTTTTCCCCCCGGAGGTACCTGGCAGCAGCAGGCATCATGCTGGGGAGCTTTGCCCTTGTACACATGCTTTATAGCAGCATCCTCCGCGGAGCTGCACTGGACCTCCTGCTCTTGCCTGAGGGGCCCTGGCTGTTTTCTGTGCTAGCTCTGGTCACCAAGAAAGTGAAAAACAAGGGCTTTAGGGAGGCAGTGGGGCTAGGAGCTCTCAGAAAGGTCCCTCTCCCTTGGGAGAGGCACAAAATGCGTTGCCTGCAGGCAGAGCCTCGTGGCTAGTGGGAATATTGCAGCAGAAGCCTTGGGAGCAAACCAGCATTAATTAAATTTTGCTTTTGTACCAGCGCGTAGTGCCGTGGGCACCTGTGACAGACGAGGTCTGCTCACCGTGACTGCAAGATGATTTCATGAAGAACATGGTGCCACGTTGGTTTCTGGGCATTAATGCCTTGTTCCTATAGTGACATGGGGTTTGTTTTGGGGAACTTCAGGGTGCGCTGGGGCTCCTTGTTGGCAGCTGTAGCCCGCCTGCTGCTCACCGCCCACCTCTCCTTGTCTTGCAGGTGAAGGAATGGTTGTGCTTGAACTGCCAGATGCAGCGGGCGCTGGGGATGGACATGACCACCGCTCCTCGCTCCAAAAGCCAGCAGCAGCTTCACTCTCCTTCGCCATCCCCCTCTCAGTCCCCGGCCAAGCACCCGCCACCCCAGGGAGCAGATAAGTCCCCGCCAGCCACCCGCACCCTGCCGTCCGAGCCACCCAAACCTCACCCCGCGACGCTGCAGAAGGAACCGCACGGCCAAGGTCAGCCAAAACCTCAGGAGGCGGCCAGGTCCTCCCCGCAGCATCAGCAAGCCAAGCCTTCCTCCTCTGAGCAGAGAAAAACAGTGGGAGACACGGGGGTGAAGCCTCCCACCCCGGCCCCCAGCACTGGAGCACAAGAACAAGCCCAGGAGGGGCTGACGGGGAAGCTCTTTGGCTTCGGGGCGTCCCTCCTGACCCAGGCGAGCACGCTTATGTCCGTCCAGCCAGAGGCCCCTGCTCCAAGCCAGCCGTCTCCTGGCAAAGTGCCTCCAAAAATCGTCTTCAGCGATGCCAGCAAAGAAGCTGGTCCCAAAGCCCCCGGGGCGCAGGGCCGGGCTGGTGCCGTGCCGGCTGCGAAGCCGGGCAAGCCGGAACAGGGCATCAAGCCAAAGGAAGTGCCGAAAGCAAAGGTCTCGTGCCCCCTCTGCAAGGCGGAGATCAACGTGGGCTCCAGCGAGCCCCCCAACTACAACACCTGCACGAGCTGCCACCAGCAGGTCTGCAACATGTGTGGCTTCAACCCTACGCCTCACCTGGTGGAGGTAAGGTTCGCAGGGGCCTTCTGATCCGAGGGTGGGTGCTCTCTTCTCATTGAAAGTGTGGAAGAGGTGGTGTGCTCTTCTTCAAAGGTTTAAAAAAGTCTGTAAGAAACTGCTGAAGCCAAGTCTCCCCTTGGGGAAAACCGTGGTCCTCCAGGTCTTGACAAAGACGTGAGTTTCATACATGTGCACTGATTTCATGCTGGTTTCACGCACGGAGCAGAGCGAGGGGTGGCTGTTGCTCAGGGCACCCCTAGCAGAGTTGCTCCCAAAGGTGTCCAAGGAGGGAGGAACAGGAAAAGCACACGCGGTGCCAGAGGCACCACCAAGCATCCTCCTCTTGGTGCTTGGGAGGAGGCTGCTGATGGATGTCCTGCAGATCCTGCATCCTCAGTTGGTGAGGGGGCAAGGAAAATGGGACCGGGCAGGAAGGTGGCAGGACCTAGATTTCCTAGTGGATGAGGGCATGCGGTGTTCCGTTGGAGTTTGCTGCCCTCTCCAGATGACAGGAGCCCTGTGCCATTGTGCCTGAGGCAGGGCAGGGGAGGGGGCTGAGCACAGGGTGGATGTGAAGGTGTCTGTGGTGCAATATGAATTGGCTGGGGATCGTGCAGGCAGAGGAGAAAGAGGTTGAGGCGGTCCGAGGTCCTCCCAGTCTCACCAAGTCTTCCCAGTCTAGGAAGTCTCTGCATTGTTGTGATTCCCACCTAGATCATCTTCCCAAGCACCAAAAAGGCATTTAGCCAACTCTAGCCATCAACATGTGAATGTTGGAGATTGGTGCAAATGGGGCTCACTAGAGTATCTTGCTCTCTCCTTCCCCCTTGCTAGCTGGGGAGGGAGATCTTCCACACCCCCGGAGAAGACTGCAGTTGAAGTCTAGACCCTCACTTCTCCTCTACAGGAGGTTTGAAACTGTTAGAGAGGATGCCCAGGGCTTTCTTCTGGATGTGCTGCGTCTCACAGCCAGCAAGATGCAAACCCAATATCATCAGCACATGGAGAAGTTAATGGGAACTTTAAATGACCAGCATTTGGATTGCTAATCTTGGCTCTGTTCCTTGGCGGATAATTACATTTGACGTCCCTAGCTCCTCCCTGCAGTTTCAATTACACCCAGTAATTTTCTCCTCTTCCTGAAGCTGCTGCTCTTCATGGTCACGTTCGCGGTGGAGGGTTGCTGCTCTCCCGGGGTGATGTGGAGCGTGCGTGTGGAGGTGTAGACTCCTCAGATGGACGCCTCCATGGACCTAATTCTGTTTCCAACTGGAACGCTCCTCTCGCTGCTCCTGCCACTGCTTCCTTCCTAGCCTGAGGGCTTGGGTGAGAACAAAAGGTGTCTAGGCTGAAGCCCTGTGTAGGTGTGCCCGTGGGCAACGATGTGTTTGCAGGCTTTAGAAAGCTCGTGGGTTGATGAAAAGCCTTTAATGTTCTGCCCTCAGACCTGCCTGTTAATTAATTAATTAGAGAATTAATTTAGGGTCAGGTTGTGCCCGATAACATCAAGCTCTCTGCAGGTACCACGGAAAGGTGACCTCTCCCCGGCGTTTGTCTCCAGGGTCACTAGGTGACACCTGGGATTAGGTTTCAGATTGTGAAGGCTGGACTCTGTTCTGGCTCCCTTGGCTCTTGAGTGAAAACCTTCAGATCCCCTTGGCAAACTCGCCCTCGTACATGTGTCCCTCTTAGGGTTTCTTGCTGCTGTGTGTCTGAGGCCAGGTTGGATGGGGCTTGGAGCCCCTGCTCCAGTGGGAGGTGTCCCTGCCCGTGGCAGGGGTGGGACTGGATGGGCTTTGAGGTCCCTTCCAATCCAAACCATTCCATGAAACCTCTGGACTGCTCACAGGGGGTGTTGCTGTCTGACAATCTCTGTTATGAAACGAGGAGAAGCAAACCGAGAGTGAAATGCAGAAAGCGGGGAAGGTTTTTGCCCCTCTCTGCAGCCCCCTAAAACTTCTGATTTCCATGGAAAGATGCGCTATTATTTACCCGTGGTATTTTCATCCCCATCCCACTCGTGATCTGAAGATGGAGTCAGAGGCTCTGGGTCCCTGCCGTTCCCTCCCACCCCCTGCAGCTGCCTGGGGAGGTATCCAAGGAGCTGCCTCCTCCCCAGCTGAGTGCACTCAAACCCAGCAAAAGAGAAGAAAAAATACTAAAATCACTTTTTTTTCCTGACTCCCTGGCTGAGTTGCGTAGGTGTTGAGCCACCGAAGGAAGAGGGAGACTGGCGCTTCCCTCGCTGTCTTTGCTGCCATGAGCTGAGTGCTTGTGCAGTCTGGTCCAGCTGAAGGTTGCTCCAAGAGCATCATCCCACCTGTGAGCAGCTGATGGTGCCTCCAAGCCTCGAGGTCCCCTGAGATCCACCAGCAGGGCTGGCTTTCCTTTGGCCCTGGGTCCCAGAGAGTTTCTGAGCATGGTCAGAAGGTGATGGTGAGGACCGGGAGCTTAGGACTCTTGAAGAGTTCAGGTACAAGCGTGGCATTCAGGTACAAGGGGAGAGCACGTGGGCTGTAGTGGCCCATGGCTCTGAAGGGAAGAGGCTCCAAAGCATGCCTGACCTGCACTGCTCTTGCTTGCTCGCCGTGATACATGTTACTCAGCTTTAAATAAGTTGTTTGTGTGAATTACCAGAAGCACAGGTGCCAGGAGCTTCCTCCCACCTCCTCACACCTCCTCCAGGAGCCAGCTCCTGGGAACAGCACCATCAGCTGTTCCCACCAGGCAGAGCTGGTGCTTTGGGGCTCTCCCAAATTCCCTGCAGCCTCGGGCTGGTGACATGCAGGCAGGAATGAGTTTTCCATTGCAGGAAGGCTAACGCTGGGCCATTTCTCTGGGGATTTAAGAAATCACGCCTGTTTACAGCAGAGTCCAAGGCAGCAAGTGATCCGGCAAGAGCTGGCGTGGAGCGTGATTGCCCTGCACTGCTTTCCTGGTAACCCTGACTGACCCCAATTGACTCCGGGGGTTTTGTATTAGGGAACAAATGAACTATGCATGTTGTTTTACTAAATAAGCATGGCAGGATGCCCCTTTGCCTAATTAACTGAAACTGGAGCTGTGATGAGTTTTGTTGAAGAGCACTGCAGATCGCCGGGTGCCAGGCTATGACCCACAACGGGTGTCGCACCCTCAGGAGGGTCCTCTCGCTGGTTTGTGGTACCCGCCACGCAGCATCCCCATCCTAAAACTGCATTAATTTTCTTGCTTGGCCTACATGTCACAAAAAAGCATCCTTTTTGTAACGCTTGTGTTGTTGCCATGTGCTGCTGCACCTCCCTGTGTGGTCTCACCAGTGAGTGCTGTCCCATTCCTTGTGTGCAGGTAATGTTATATTCCATGTAATAGAGGAGGCCATGGAGATGATCCGAGGGAGATGGAGATGAGGTCTTAGGCAGAAATGTTCTCCTGTGAGGGTGGGGAGGCCCAGGCTGCCCAGAGCAGGGGTGGCTGCCCCATCCCTGGAGGTGTTCAAGGCCAGGCTGGATGGGGCTTGGAGCCCCTGATCCAGTGGGAGGTGTCCCTGCCCATGGCAGGGGTGAGACTGGATGGGCTTGGAGGTCTCTTCCGACCCAACCCGTTCCATGATCCTATGACTCTGTGACCCTATCTGCGTTATCCTGGATGTGATATCGCAAGTCAGTGAGATGCAGGAGCGGCTTTTGCTTGGGTTCTTCATGGGACGTGCTCCCCTTGCACCTGGAGCCAGGTACAAACAAGCCTGTTCAGGTGGATTTCTTGCAACTAGCTTGTGAATTGCTGTATCGGATCCTTTCCAGAAAGCTCCGGGCTTGTCTCCTCGTGTTGCTCCAAGACCTCCCACTGGGTTAAATTGGTCCCCGAGCAGAGCAGCTCCCCAGGGCTGATGCCACGTGGCTCTGGTGCGAGATGCTGACGGCAGGGATGGGGCTGAGCCTGCCCTACTTGCAGGAGCAACCGCGGTGGCTCCTGGGCTTGGCTGCAGGGAGGGACGCCTGTGAAAAAGGGGCTTCGGTTTGATGGAAGAAACCTCCTCTGTGTGATCGGTGTGTGCAGAGCCAGGTGCCACCGCGGGCAGCCGCCGGAGGGGCTGGAGAAAGGGGGCTGAGAAAGAGTTTGTGCTGAAATTATTTGGCTGTTGGCACCTATGTGTAAGAGGGAGGAGTGCTGGGAGCCTCACGCTGTGTGCCCCTGTGCCGTGCCTCCCTGCCCCCTTCCCAAGGGTCCGTGCTCACCCTGGGAATGCAATTAGCCAGGAGAATCCTGGGCAAAGAGGATTAGGCAGGTTGGGTGCCTCCAGCTCAGGGCTGTCCCAGGCTGGCATCTGGAGCTGTGCACGGCTCCTGGGCAGCTCTTTCCATGGGGAAAGCAGGATGTAGGTGGAAAACCCTGCCTCTTCGGAGCGCAGACAGTGCCTGTGTTGGGAATCTGGTAGCACGGCACCCCTGAGAGCCCCGTGTCCTTCCTCCGAGGGACGGTGGTACCTTCTCCGGGGGAGGGGAAGGGGACAGGGCAGGTGGGTGACCAGGCGCTTAGAGTCTGCAGGCATCATTTCTCCGTAGGAACCCAGGTCCTGGTGTTCCTCTGAGGACCCAAAGCTCCTGAGGGACACGCTCTGCGGCCCCAGCGGAGCAGCTGGTGTTAGTCGCCCCATTGAGGCTGTTTTCCCTGGAATGGGGTGTCCCACAATAACAGCTTGGCAGGGTCTGTGGGCTCGGCTGGGGGCTGGGACAGCCAGGTCCCCTCTCCCGAGACAGGGCTTAGCCCTGTCTGTCTTGCTGCAGAGGAATCGAGAGCCAGAGAAATGGGACACAGAGCACAGCGATTGCTCGGTTCCTCCTGATTTTTTCTGTAGAAATCATGATTTTTAAAAAATATCCCAGCCCCAGGGGTATAAAAATTCAGGTCAGTCATGTAAACTTAAGTCAAACCGAGAACACGGTGTATGACTGTGAGATGAATTCGGCTTCGCCGGCATGAGCCCTCAAATCCCTTTACGGATTGGTAATTAACAGCTCACTGTGACTCAGGAGTTCTCGGTGCTGCTTAACCCGCTGTAATTAAACCGGCTGCTGGGCTGGGCGTCCATGGGTGTCCCACCCATGCGATCCCTCTTTCTGTGGCTGTTTTCGTGCTGGTTTTTCTGCAGAACCCCATTAGATGCTACCTCCGTGTCTGTCTCGGTCCTGTCTTTGGGGGTCCCAGGACCACTCCAGATGCTGGGCTTTGCCTTGCTGAGCCTGCTTTCAGCTTCTGGCCACTTAGAAAATTATCTTAACAACCGCTGTTCCTTTCTTTAATCAGAACAAAACCCCCAGAGGTCCAGATTCCTTTCCTCCTTTAGATGCAATTATATTATTAGCGAACAAATGTCAGCCACATGTGAACCCTGCTGATTAATGCTTCGGAGGACGCCACTGCCCGTGCTTGCAGATTGTTTTCAATGGTTCATAAAACCAAAGTATATCTTCAGAGGGGTGACAGAGGCTGAGCGAGGTAAGGGATTTCTGCCTTCCTGGCTTCTAAATGAAGATGTATTTGAAGTGAATGATGCTTTCCTGATGCCAGGCTGGTTTTCCAGAGCATATTTGCTGAGCCCCAGGACTTGGAGCTGCTGCGTGTTGTGATGCTGTTCTCGTGCGCTAGCAAGCTGCCTGGGCCACCAGTGCCAAGGTGTCCTCCGGAGCCGGCTTGCCGGGAAGGCCAGCGGGGGCCACAGAGCAGCAGTGCAAATATTCAGGCATGAAACAGGGAGCCTTATGACTTTTGAGGTGCTGGTGCTGCTGCTGTGGGGCAGCTCGCAGTGCTGGAGGTCAGGTGGGGACCAAGGGCGGTGCGATACCTGAGCCTCTGCTGTAGATGTTCTTCTCATCAGCGCCTGGAGCGTGGGCGGCTGCTGTGTTGGCTCTCGGAGCCGTCCCCTGCTGCCGTGGGTGGCCGCCTGTGCCGCTGCCCCGGTGCCACGGCATCGCTGTGCCCGCTCCCAACCCCAGCCGTGGTGAGAGACCCGCGGGGCCAGCGTCCTCCAAGAGGCTGCTGTGCGCAAACCTGCGAGACGCGACGACTTGCCGTGCATCGTAGCAGCATCGCTCGCTGCCGTTGGTGGCGAAAACCACCCGCTGCTGCTGCCGAGGGGAGCAGTGTGGGTGGGTGGGCAGGAGGCACGAGGAGCAGGGGGCTGTGTGGGGCACAAACCGCAGCTGGCACAAAGGAGGCTCTGCCAGTTCCTGCCACAGCTCAGACCGGGGACGCCGAAGGCGAGTGGTACGGCCCCATTAGGCAGCAGCGTGGATTTAGTTCTGCTTTAATTGATAGTGAAACTTCATCTGTCCAGTATTGATTGTGGTGCTTCCTAGAAAGTGACAAGGAATAGTTTAAGGAGAGGCTTTTTGCCCATGTTACATGGACAGGTCTTCGTGCCCGTCCCTGTTCCCTGCTGCGCTTGGAGCGCTCTTCCCAGCAGACACTTATTTCAGCAGGTGTTGCAGACCGGCTGCTAGGGGGTGATTCTCCCCGAGACACTTGCATGGCACAGACTCATCCTTCAGGAACCCGCTCCAGCCATCCTCGAGCAGACAGAGGGGACTGCGACCTTGCGGCGGGGACGTGGAGACGGATGTACAGGGCTATCGCGGAGAGAGGATTTGATATTCTCATGAGTCGGGTGCCATGAATATTAAGACTCACCGACCTGGGAAGGGCCTGAGTAACTTTCCATCTCCCGACTGAGGTTTCACAGCTCCGAGCTGCTCTGGGGAAGGCTGAGAGAAGATCAATAACTGCCCTGGTGTGCCTTGTTAGGGACTCTCTTGACCTTGAGAAGCTTTCAAAAGAGTTACTGTTATGCACATAAAAGGTCGAAGGCAGCATAAATAGGCAAAGTGGAAACACAGAGAGGAAGCAGGATGAGCTAAAGCTGATGTAGTGTTTTATGGATATCAGAAAAGTTTTTGTATAAGTGCCAGAGAGCAGAAACCCCCAGTTTATTCACAAAATTCAGGTGTTCCTGGTTCTACCACAGGATTTTCTGCCTTTGCTTAAGTCAGACCCAGCAGCTGTGCTGGTGGTGCGTCACTGGAGCCCCGTCCCTCGAGGAGCCCTGTCTTGAACCCCGGCTGCTCCCGTGGGGTGCGAGGGCTCCTACGGCACAAGACCTCTCCCCTGCTCTCAGCAGGGGCTGCTGGAGCCTGGACAGGTCTCCCCATGGCAGATGCAGCACAAGAAGCCTGTGAAGGAGGTTGCATTGGAGGGTTGTGTTGGAGCAGCGTGCCCTGAGCAGCACCACAGGGACTGATGACAGAGGCGCGTGGTCCCCGGGCAGGTACCAGCAGCAGACGGTGCGACTGGTGGGACCATGTAAATCAGAGCCTTGGTCTGAAGGTGCGGTGAGCAGAGAGAGAAGCAGCTCTTGTCTTTGGAGGCGGCGAGGGGGTTTGGCTGTGCAGCTCCTGTTCCCACCCCCTGGGAGCAGGCACAGATTATCCTGATGTGCTCACAGGCCGTTATGCAACCTGGAGCTTCCTTCTTTCTGTTTTTTCCATAATGTGCCATGTTGGTACTTTATTTGGGAACATGTTGGGACACTTAATCGAGCGTTTAATTGGCTTTTTAACACTGGATTTCTGAGTGGGTTGGGAGGGAGGCAGCTTTAGGGCCGAGCTGCAGAAGGGATGCTTGGTTTTCCAGCTGTGATGGGAGCATCCCGGGCTGACTGTATCGGTGTTGATCCAACTTGCAGAGCAGCATAGTTTCTCCTGGTGACGCCAGTGGCATTTTGCAGTCGTATCCCACAGGCTTTAGCATCTGTGAAGGTCCATGGAAGAAAAATGAGAGAGAGGAGAGGGGCTTCTGACAGCGAAGTGTGTACGTGTGCTGGGGAAGAAGCTGAGGGTGATGCTGATGACTGGATTACCAGCTGGGTGCACGTGTGTTGGGCATCCCTAGCTCAGGCCAAGCTCTCGTGTCGACTCCCTCATCGAAACTGGTGTTTATAAAGCCCAAGGGCAAGGCAAGCGTGCATGGGCCACACAGCCTCGTGGTGCTGCGGGCACGTTGGTACCGTGCTGCTGAAGAAAGCCCAAACCTTCCTTAGCCGTGTTGCTCTTCTCCAAGGGCCAACAGGACCTGAAAGACAGTTTTATGGTATCTACAACTCAGCCGCTGTGGTCTTTCCCCCTGGATTCATGATGTTTCACATACTATGTAGTTCAGTCCTTGCCATGTGCTGGGATGCCCTATTTTCCTGACTTACACGTGTGTTGGGGCAAGCCATGCGAGGTGGGGACTATAAGAATTCATCTCCTGAGAAGAACATTGAGTGTTCAAGGAAACGCCGCTGGGCAAAGGGAGAAAATCTATGTGAAGAAGTGTCATTATCGGCGCGGTTACGAGTGAGCGCTTGGGAGCCAGGCAGCTGGCTGCTCCTTCGCTTTCTCTGTGAAATGGCTTTGCTGAAGGGTCGTAGCCCGATCCCCAACAGGGCAGTGACCCCAGGGGGGAGCTGCTGATGTTCTTGAGGGCAGAGAGGCCCTGCGGAGGGGTCTGGGCAAACTGGAGAGCTAGGCGATCACCAACCGCGTGGAATTTAATGAGGGCGAGGGCTGGGGTTTGGCCCTGGGTGGACGGAGAGACGGGAGCGAGAGGTGGGAGGGCAGCCCTGCAGAAAGGGGTCAGGGGATCTGTCCAAGGGCAACCGTGTCCTGGGCGCATCCAGCACGGCATCGCCCGCCGAGCCAGGGCGGGGGTTGTCCCGCTCTGCTCCGCACTGGGGGCACCTTTGGGCACCCCGCGAGAAACAGGATCTGAAGCTCCTGGAGAGCGTTGGGTATCAAGCCTTTATGGGCACTTTGACCCACCCAGGGGTTTAGCTGCTTTTTTATTGGTTTCAAACCCTTTGCATCCCTGCTGAGGTGGTGTCCAGGGTCTTCATTCTCATGGACTCTGACTTCCTCTGCCTGCATTTTATCCCCAGACCGTAAGAGGGAAAGGCACATCCCTGCATTTTCTGCTCCCTGTTCGTTTCCCAGGTTTCAGGGAACCTGTTCGATGCAGAACATCATCTCTGCCCCTGCTATTTAAACCGAAACAGCTTCATTTTCCTATGCGTCTGTTATTTTTTTTGCTATAAAATGTGCACAGCGGGAGCTGCTCTGTCGGGCAGAGCGAAAGCTGCGCTGCAGCGTCCTGGCGGCCGACACGGGGTTTAGAGAGGCTGATGCTTCCGTAGCCTCATTTTTCACACGAGGCTCTAAACCACCTCCTTTCCAATAATCAGAAGTTTAGGAGGGATTAGCAAGGAGGCGCAGTTATTAACGTAAGTGATTGTAATTATAAGCCAAGGCATTAGCATAGATGCTCATGCTTGATCCTGCAACGATTGCGCTTGTTTCCAGCTTCGATTTTTATTCCGTTTCTGCTCCCATGGGGGGTGGAAAGGCCTGTCCAGCGCATGCTGGCAACGTGCAAACCAGCGCTCGTGTTTGGGGCCGGGTCTGTCCCGTCACGAGGAGCTGGGGTGCAGTACGGGCTGTGCCGGGAGGTGTCACAGGGCAGGTGGGGGCTCACCCCATCTTCTCAGCTCGGGGCTGCTGCTGCCAGGCAGGTCCCCACGTGCTGCTGTCACGGTTCCCAGCTCTGCAGGGGCTCAGGCCGGAGGAAGAGCCAGGATGCTCTCTAGAGCATCTCCTGCCTCTCCGCCAGGGAAGATCTTGGGCAGCTGCCCTAGGAGGCTCAGCCATGCAGAAACCCACAGCGGCATCGGGAAAGGGAACGGTCCCAGCTCCCCCAGCCCCGCAGGCGGGAGGCAGCGGAGCCAAAGCACCTTCTCGCCAGAGCTGAAAGCCTCTGCGAGGGCTCTGCCTCTCTTGGCCGGGGATTATTTCAGTTCTGTTTGTGCCTCACCAGGCCGGTGCCGAGCCAACGCCAGCTGTCCCTGCCAAGTGGTGTTTGGGAACCGGGGCTGGCTTCTGTGACCATAGGTCCCCCACCCGCGAACCCCTGAGCCGCCGCAAAGCTCATCCTGGCTACGACCGTCAAAATGCACCAAACCCCCACAGCAGAGCACGGGGCTTTGTTTCAAAAGCCTTCTCCTCGCTTATGCTTTGCCTCCTTATCTTCCCACTGCCATCTGCTCTGCCTGCTAAAATAAGGCAGCGACTGTGGACAGGGTGTGCTGTGCTCAGGGGGCCCCGCGCCACCCTCCCAGGCTGCCCCGGCTCGGCGTGACGGCTCAGCGCGTGGAGACCCTCCGCTGGGCATCTTCTGCTGTGGCCCAGGGCAAGCTGGGGGCAGCCTCTGTCCCCACTGATTTCGTGTTTATCTCTCCAAAGCAGAGAGAGTGGTGCCCACCGAGAGTGGCTGCTCGCCTTGGATCCCCAGCCTGGGGATGCTCAGCTCTCCTGGGGCAGATGGTGACTTGTGGAGACCGGCCACCCAAATTTTAGACACTTAGGTGGGCCCTGAGGAGAAGGACTTGGGGTGCTGGGGGAGGAGAAGCTCACCATGAGCTGGCAACATGCGCTTGCAGCCCAGAAAGCCAACTGTGTCCTGGGCTGGATCCTAAGCAGTGGGAGCAGTGGGGTGAGGGAGGGGATTCTGCCCCTCGGCTCTGCTCTGCGAGACCTCACCTGGAGCCCTGGGTCCAGTTCTGGAGTCCTTAGTGCAGGAAGGACATGGAGCCGTTGGAGCGAGTCCAGAGGAGACCGCGGAGATGATCCGAGGGCTGGAGCACCTCCCGCACAAGGCAACGGACACGGGGCCACCTTCACCACCCTCCTCCTTGGCACAATGAAACATCTTGAAGGTAGATTTTTTTGCACCCAACAAAGTGAAAGCCCAGGATGGGGTGGGGCAGGTGTCACTCGGTCCCCACAGCAGAAGCGGGAGAGCAAGATCCAGCATCTCCTTTTATGTTTTGCCCAAAGCAAAGCCAAGACGAAAGATGAGTTTGGGTAGTGGGGGGAAGAGATTTTGCAGAGTTGGCCTGGAGATCCCATGGCCTTGAGTTAGCAAAGAGCACAACAAAACACTGGAACCCAGAGGGAGGATTTGGAGAAGGTGGAGATGCCTTTCGAAGGGATAAGAGAGCTTTTTTAATGTAGAGATCTGCTTTGGGATCTTCAGATCGCATCTCTAAATGCTTTGTGGATTCCTGTGCCATAGCTAGAAGCTTTTGGCCATTATTAGAGCCGTGACTGGGGTGTAACTAGCAGGCGGTCTCTGTTCGCTGACGTGAGTTTTTACTTACTTTGATTAGGATATTTTTAATTGTTTGGAGCACAAAGAGCACCTGGTTGCCAAACCTGCCGAAGCAGAAAAGCGTTGATGTCAGTGGGGTTTGGTTGACTTGGAGGACAAATATTGTCAAAAAAGCCCTAGTTTGGCAAAGGAATGAGACGTTGGCTTGGGAATAACCCCTGAGATGTGGCTGTGAGGATAGGACCCACACTGTGAGCTTGCTCCTGGCTCTGTCCTGGCTGGGGCCGTGTCCGGGCTCGGGAGCTGGACCGCCTGGGATGAGCGTGGCTGAGCGCCAGCCCACTGCTGCCGGGAAGGAGCCCCCGCGCTGCTCCGACAGGGCTCGCCGGCTGGCAGGGAGCTGTGAAATTCCCAGCTTTACATAATTTTCCTGATTTACTCGGAGCTGTTAAGCATGACCAACAGTCATCTGTTAGCTGAGAGCAAATAGGACAGCGGGAAAAGGAGTGCAAACAAGAGCGAGGCAGCAGTGTTTTTAACCAGTCTGGGTTGTTCTACAGGCTGGAGGTCGGATGGGTGTTGGCAGCCTGCAGAGGAGCAGGATTCTGCAGCGGTCCCGAGCTGCTCTTAGAGTGGAGCTACTTAAATTACTTAAAGGGTTCACATGAGGTGGTTCCACCTCAGGCTTCAGGGAGCCCAGAGGTCCCACGGGCATCTGTCTGTGCAGACAGGACAGCTGGGGAAGGAGATGCTTTCAAAGATGTAATTTAAACAGGGAGGGGATTCTGCCCCTCTACTTGGCTCTCGTGAGACCTCACCTGGAGCCCTGCGTCCAGTTCTGGAGCCTCAGCACAGGGAGGACGTGGAGCTGTTGGAGCAAGTCCAGAGGAGGCCACGGAGATGATCCATGGGCTGGAGCATCTCTGCTGTGAGGCTGAGAGAGTTGGGGTTGTTCAGCCTGGAGCAGAGAAGGCTCCGTGGAGACCTTAGAGCAGCTTCCAGTATGGAAAGGGGCTCCAGGAAAGCTGCGGAGAAGCTCTTGATCAGGGAGTGCTGGGACAGTACGTGGGGAATGGTTTTCAGCTGAAAAGGGGAAAATTGAGATGAGATTTTAGGAAGAAATGTTCTCCTGTGAGGGTGGGGAGGCCCTGGCCCAGGTTGCCCAGAGCAGGGGTGACTGCCCCATCCCTGAAGATGTTCCAGGCCAGGCTAGATGGGGCTTGGAGCCCCTGATCCAGTGGGAGGTGCCCCTGCCCATGGCAGGGGTGGGACTGGATGGGCTTGGAGGTCCCTTCCCACCCAAACCATTCCATGATTCTATGATTCAGTGATTCTGTGATCATGAAATAGTTTCAAACCCAATTTGCTGCTGCCAGGCTGGTTTGGAGATGAGGGGACCAGGGGCTGAATCGCTTGTAGTAGGAAGGAAGCTGAAAGCTCTTGAAGACGCAGATTTTCTTCGGGTTTGGAAGTAAGTGGTGCTGCCTGAGAGACACTTGGGGCTCTTTGCAATTTAAAAAAGAGCAATCAGACAGCTTGAATCTGCTTTTATCAGATGCAGAAAATTGTTAGTTGGATGGTTGGATATTTTAGTCAACACCAGTGCCTATGAAAAACCAAGGTTTTGATTAAATCAGACTTCTATGATAAACTTAGCTTTTCTTGGATTTTTTCTGTTCTGTTGGAAATAGGAATAGAATATTATGTTTGTTTCCTGCAGAGTTTGGCCAGGTTTCTCTTCGCAAGCATTATCTTGCTGCAAACTTGAAATCCTCCTGATACAGATTCCAGCGGCTCCCGAAGAGAAATTTCATCAATCGTGCGTGTGAAATAGCGACGTGGCCACGGGAAACGCCTTGCACCCACGCGCTGCCAGCGCATCCCTGGGGGTTCAGGTCAGTGGCAGGCAGGACAGGGGCTGCGCTGCACCCGCCGCGCGTCTCCTGGGCGTTATTGCAGGGCTCTTATTATGCAGGAGGTGTTTGGAGATCTCCTGCTGCTGTTAACCTTGGCTGAGAAATACATCTCGATAATGGGGGCTGTTAAAGATAAGGCTGGCTGGCAGGCTGATAAATCTCGTTAAGGAGTACTACATCACGGAGTAAATTACAATGCGCGGCCGGATCGATTCAAACAAAAATGAACAATATATTACTTCTTTATCGGTAAAGGGAAAATAGACGTCTGTCTGTGCTGGCGGGGTTTGGAGCTGAGTCACGATGAGGGTGGAGAGGCCCAGGCTGCCCAGAGCAGTGGTGGCTGCTCCATCCCTGGAGGTGTCCAAGGCCAGGTTGGATGGGGCTTGGAGCCCCTGATCCAGTGGGAGGTTCTCCAGCCCTCAGATCATCTCCGTGGCCTCCTCTGGACTCACCTCAACAGCTCTGTGTCCTTCCTGTGCTGAGGACTCCAGAGCTGGACCCAGGACTCCAGGTGGGTCTCACCACAGCCCTCCCCATGGCAGGAGTTTGGAACCAGATGGGCTTTAAGGTCCCTTCCAACCCAAGCTGTTGTGTGATTCCAAGCTGTGGCCTCAGCAGCAGGGCTTGCTGAAAAGATGTCCTTCTCTTCCGTGTGGTTAAATGATGGTCATTGCCGTCTGATCTGCAGCAACCATAAATGATCCAGACAGCTTTATAAATGTCACGCTGGAGCAAAGTGGGAAAACTGGAGCTTGTCTTCCCCGGGACAGCCATAGCTAATCTTTGAAAACCAGACCAAACCCTCTGCTGCTTTAATACCGTTGGCTGGATTTTATTGTGAAGAGAAAATCTTCTTAATTCTTCATCCATTTGGATCCAGTCTCTCAGAACTGAGCCGGTGGTTAATTTGGCTCTTTCTTGGAGATAAAACAGAAAGAAATAGTAAGGCTCAGTGAAAAGGAAAACGAAAAGCACTTCAGCATCTGATGTTTGCTCTCTTATTCCTCCTATTTTCTTCCTCTTTGTGATTTTCCTTTTCCTGTAATACACAAGTGTCACGCTCATGTGTTTCCTCCCGCGATGGAACCCATGGGTGCCCGGCCTGGATGTGTTGTGTCTCCTGCTTCTTGGAAAAGATGCTCCATGCTGAGTCTGTCCCAAGGCAGGGAAAGCTCCATCTTCCATCGCGGAAGGGGACATTGGGTAGTGGTCAAGGTAGCAGGAGGTGCGTGGGGGTAGCCAGTGGCCAGGAAAAAAAAGGAGGACGTCCAGATTGGAAATAACAACAGAGATAAATGAGTATCATTTGGCAACCATGTGAAATCAAGGTTGTGTTAAATCTGAACCAAAGTGGTGAGGGATGAGCTGGGTGGAAAGCGATGAGTGAACTTGTTGATTCAGAGTGAGGATGGCCATTCCTGGTGGTCACATCCGGACCAAAAACTAGTCTTTTCTTCTTCACGTAGTAGCACAAAGGATGTCCCATGTCCCACCTAGGGGTGGTGAGCCTCCGTGTCTCACCTCCTCGCCATCTCTAGGCAATTCTGCTGGTGCTCATCCCCAGCACCACAGCCGTGCTGGGAGCTGGTGCCCTTGCTTCCCTTTCCTGGTCTATCGCTGCTTTATTGCAGAGTTAGCGCAGGGACACCGGTGCTCACCAGGCCATCCCCGGGGCAATGGATGCTCACCTGCAGCCCTGGGAATTGGTCCCGTGGCTTTTAGCTGAGCCAAAAGCATCCAAGTGCTCTCCTCAATATCCTACTGAATTTTTTTTAAATGTGTTTTTTTTAATCAACTGAACTGAAAGGAAATATGTTGAGTGGGGAGGGATGTCTATATATATACCCTGCACCAGCACCGGTTTCCAAATTTTGGACAGCTGTGTACCCTTTTTTAGCAGCCCCTTCACACAGCCCACACGGCACCCAGGCTCTCGCAATCGGGCTCGTTTGGAAATACGCTTCCTTGATTGCAAAATAGTTTCAATGCGTTGACTGAGAAATATTCTTGTCGTTCGAAAAGATTCTTCTTGGAGCTCCAGAAATACAGAAGGTGCTTTCTGCTGCAGCAGCTGCCCTGGTTTTGGAGGTGGTGGGAGGTGGGCAGGGGCAGGAGGGGCTGCGGGAGCCTGGCTCGTGGCTGCGACGGCACAAGGGTACGGGTGCTGGGCTGCTCTGGCGCTGGGCTCTGCCCGGAGCTGCTGGCTGGATGCCGGAGCTGGGGGCGTTATTCTGGGGTCCTGGCTGGACAATCCAGACAGGGTAACCTCCTGGCCCTTTGAGTCTGGAGTTTCAAGGTGAACTGGTTTCCCAGCTCTGTAGAATGAATCACTCTGCAGAATGGTAGAATCATGGACTGGCTTGGGTGGGAAGGGACCTCCAAGCCCATCCAGTCCCATCCCTGCCAGGGGCAGGGACACCTCCCACAAGATCAGGGGCTCCAAGCCCCATCCAACCTGGCCTTGAACCTCTCCAGGGATGGGGCAGCCACCCCTGCTCTGGGCAAACAGAAAACATTTGTTCCTAAGCTCTCCTCTCAATCTCCTCTTCCACATTCCAACTCTCCTACAGCCATAGAGGCTCGGGCCGCTCTCTCCCTGCCGTGGTGGCGTCACCAGCCCAGCCAGCGGCTGCTGGGGTAGAATAAGCTGGACTTGGCAAGAGCACAACAATTCCTCGAAGGCGAGTGGAGGGGCGCGTTGCTATTACTCATCAGTCAAAGAACTGCCGCTGGAATAATCCTCTGTGGGCTCTGCGGCGCGTGGGACCGCAGGGAGGGAGGCTGTGGGCACCGCGGGGCTGTTCCTCTGAGCCCCAGGCTGCGCAGGGTGGGGATGCATCCCCGCTGCGGCCGGGAGCAGGGATGGAAAAACCTGGCGTGAGGCACGTGCAGGGGGAAAGAGACTGTAGGAACCCCGTGATGGCCACTTCTGCATCTGGGTGTTGCCCATCTCCGCTCTGCCGTTTTCACTCCGTGGCGCTGGGGGAGGTGATGGGTGGCTGGGCAGATGCCTCCTGCTCCAGGTCCCCTCTGGGAAGCCTTGGCCAGAGGCTGGATGCGAATGGAGGGAGTGCTGGGGCGAGACACGCGTCTCCTGTGGCTGCTGTGGAGCCAGGGAGCTGCCGCTGCCTGGGGCCTTCCCTCCCGGCCCAGCACTTGGCCATCACGTGCGGCGTGTCCCATCTTCTCTGTGTCTTTTTCCAACCAGGAAAGGTCCCGGCACAGAGAAGAAGAGGGATGGAGCGGAGCAGATGGAGGCAGAAGAGCTCTGCAACGTGGAGCTCATCCCACCAAGCTCATTACCCTGCGCTGCTTTTAATCACATTATTGCGACGTGAAGGCCACCGATACATCACCCACATCTAAAATAGAGCTGGGGAGGGGCTGTCGGCTCCGTCAGCCTGAGAGAGGCCGCAGGAACAGATAAGAATAGGCTGATGCTGGAAAGCACATCACTGGGTCGCTTAGTCAAGTGCTATATTTAGGAAGGGATTGAAATAACTGCGCTGGTTTTCATCGGGGCTGATCTGTGAGCCCTGGTTGCACTGATACTTGCCCAGTTAATGGTAATGAAATCAATTAGCGCGGAGCAGTTGGCAGCCAAGAAAACTGTGGCGCTGGGCTCTGCCGGGAGCTGCTGGCCGTGGGTGCTCTGGCTGGGTGCTGGAGCCGGGGGGTTTGTTCTGGGGTCCTGGCTGGACAGGGCACCCTCCTGGCTCTCCGTGCAGAAACCTCCGAAGCAGCACGCCTGTGCCGACATAAATGCCATCAGCAAGCACAGGGAGCTCTGCATCTCGCTTCTAGGGGATTTTGAGGGTGCTTTTGGGGAGGAAAAAAGGCACAATCAAGGCAATAGCATACCCTGCCCTGTCGCTGCGGTGGTGTGTGAACATGTGTGTGTGTCACCCCTCCTGGGGCCAGTGCCACCAGACCCCCCTCCGGCCTCTTTCCACCGGCGGCACAGCTCCAACGAGCATCTCCTGTGTTCGTTCCATCTCTCCTCCTGATCTCTGGCACTTCCCTCGTCTCAAATCCCATCACTGCCTCAGCCTCCTCACAGAGATAAGTGCTGGGGCCGAGGTAAAACCAGGCCCATCGTTATTTGCTGATGGCACGCGAGGTTTGAAATGTGCTTTGTGAAGAGGCTGTGGTCGGCACCATGATGTGCATCCTCGCCTCCGTAGACGAGCATCCCGGAGAGGCGGCTTGGTACGGGTTAGCACGCTCCTAGCTCGGTTGTGGGGGCTCGGAGAAGCAGGTTGGTATGAGTTAGTGCACTCTTGCTTGGTCGGAGGGGTTTTGTGGGGGTGTGTGGTGCCTCCTGGTGCACGGAGGTGATTTGGAGGGGCTCGGGAGAGCTGAGCTGCGAGTATGGGCTGAAAGCGAGGGGCGAGCAAACATCAGGCCGCGCTCTGGCAGCATCTGAAATGAGTCAGAGCTGGGGTCTGAGTGGGGAGGCTGCTGGGCGAGGGAGCATCGGGGCTGAGGGGAGGGCGCAGCACCAGGCAGGATGGAGAACCTGCCAGCAAAATTCAATCCCTTTCGTTTAAAGCTGTGCTAAACCCTGTTCCCAGTATGGACAGTACCTGAAGGGGGTACCAGAAAGCTGAGGAGAGACTGTTTACAACGGCTTGTAGCGATGGGAAGAGGGGGAATGGCTGTAGATTGGAGAGGGGCAGAGTAAGACTGGACATAAGGAGGAATTTCTTTCCTGTGAGGGTGGGGAGGCCCTGGACCAGGCTGCCCAGAGCTGTGGTGGCTGCCCCATCCCTGGAGGGGCTCAAGGCCAGGTTGGATGGGACTTGGAGCCCCTGATCCATGAGAAGTGTCCCTGCCCACGGCAGGGGTGGGACTGGACGATTGTTAAGGTCCCTTCCAACCCAAACCATTCTATGATTCTATGACAAACTTGTGGTGTTCTCAGCACCAGGGTGCTGAGTATTATTTACAGATTACAGATTATTTCTATATTCTCAGCAGCAGGGTGCTGAGTGCCAAGGTGCCTGGATGTCAGGAGCCCTCCTAAGCGGGAGCTTTCCTGCAAGTGGGGCTGAGAGGAGTGCTTGAGAAGTGATTTTATGAGGTTCTTGTTAATTTGGATCTTGATTCAGATACCAGAAGTGTTTTCCGTATTTTGCAGGCGCCCATCTGTCCCAGCGCCGAGCCCGGCACAGGCCTTGTCAGCAAATAAATGAAATATTCTTGTGAGCTTCACCGCCCTTACTGCCGGGAGATGAGATCTGGCTCGCAAGATCCTGATACCTCATGCTGCTTATCTTATTTTGTACAGAGTTTTGTCCTGGTGTTTCAATAGATATCAGTTTGATTGTGTAAGATTATACCATAGAACATCAAGAACTGGGCAGAGTCACGGGGATGATGTTGCAGGGAGCGCTGGGAGGAAGAGCACGGCCGTGCGTCTGCCAGGAGCTGGAGAGGCTGCAGCGAGGGGCTCGGGAGTGATGGGGACGGTGGGACTGGCAGCCAGGAGCTAACTGGGGAAGCTGGGAAGCCTCTGGCACTTTCAGCTCCCACCGAGGCTCTCAGACCCGTGGGGTTCATGAGCAGCCGTGATGCTGAAACTCGCTGGCTCCGTCATTAAAAGCAAACCCCAGTGGCGCTAGGGGATTCAGCATTTAATTAACTTGCCAAGCAATACGGTTGACCAAAATTACATGGGAAGACTTCTATTTTAGTTAATTACCGTTTTGTTCTTGCCCATTAGTAAATTAAAACAATTGCAGGGTAAAAGGCAGCAGGGGCTGGCGAGCGCAGCAGTGGCCACCTGCCAGCGGGTGCCAGAGCTCGAGGGGATCCCGAGGCACCCCCGTGCATGGGGACCCCCAGCCCGCGCTGACCCCGCACCCCATCCTGCGGGAGACCTGGGGTCTGGTGGCAGCGGCGCGGGGCTCCCCGGTGAGCAGGGATGCTCACGAGGGAGGGAGGGCAGCTCAGCAATCGCCGCCCCTTCAGCAAAGCCTGCGTTCTGCATCCCACGTCTCTGAACGCCTCGGTGTGCAATTAAACCCCAGGATGTCGTTACTGCTCGGGTGCGACGTGCTGAGCGCAGCTGCCCGCTCACAGTCGCTGGCCAGGGCTGCCCCGCACCCTGGGCTCCATCCTGCACCGTTTCTTCCTCTGGAAACCTCCTTTTTGTCTAACGGCTCTGCAAGTGCTGGTGATTTGGGGGCAAGGAAGGCTGGGAGGCGAGGGGTCAGGGCAGTGACCCTCCTGGGGATGTAAGCTGATAACCCAACGCCTTCGCCCCGCTGCTGCCCAGCTGGCCACTTCCCAGCGCTCCCCGCTGTGCCAGCGCCTCTTCATTTAAGACAGCATCTCAGGCGTGCTTTGGTTTCATCCCTCTTTTTAATTATTGATGCTTTCCTTCGCCTGGAGCCCGCTTGGCATCCTGGCAGTGTTGCCCATGCTCGCCGTGTGCCGCAGTCCTCACCGGCCCCGGCTCCCCATCGCCCGGGCTCCGTGCGGTTACACCCCCCGTGCCCACCGCCACGGGGCCTCCCCGGGCAGCAAACCGCAGCGTCGATCAACCCCCATCCCAATCCTCATCAGGGCCGTGCTTTCCAGCATCTTTAAGCACGGAGACGCAGACAGGCGCTGCCGTGCCTTTGCCGTAAGCTCCTTACCCGCTTACGGCCCCGGCGAGGGGCACCCGGTCTAAGTGGGCATCCGGCGGTTTGGATGTTGAAGCACTAAATAGAGCCTAATTATTATTATCTTCATGGGATCTGGTTAATCTTGATGGGGATTTACAAGCTGTTAGCAAATCGGCCGGGCGTTGAATGTTTGCATTTTTCTCAGGGGCCGCTTAATCCTGTTGGCTGGGAAGTGCCCGTGGCCGAGCTCCGCAGACGGGGCAGCTGCTCCGGAGCCGATCTCTGGTTTGGAGCAGAGCTGCTGCAGGAGAGCCAAACCCTGCAGGGCCACGGGAGGACAGCTTGTTTGTCACCGCAGAGCGTGGGGCACTGGCTGCAGGACACCTCAGACACAGCATCTTCGCTGAGCCCCAGCTCTTAGCGTCCAGCAGCACAGCAGTGGTGGTACCTGGTATTGGTGGGGCTGCAGAGGGCTCTTAAAGACAGGATCTGAAAGCCTGGAGAGGTTTGCCAGAGGTGTTCCTGCTGGGCACGGTTGGCTTTGCGTGTGTCCACGTTCCCACAGCTGCCGCGGGCAGGATTTCGCACCCTGCCCGGCACGTGTAGGAGCAGGGCAGCTTGCAGCTCCCGCTGCTGGAGGCTGTCACTGCAGCGAGTGCTGCGATGCGATGGCAAGCGCTGCGCTGGCTGCTGCGGCACAGCCTGTGCTCACAGCGTACACACAGCTCCACACGGCGCCGGCTGCTGATGGGGATGGGGCCTCTCCCACAGCTGGGAAGATTCAGTTTCCCCTCCGCTGGTTTTCTGCTGTCCAAGGCTGTAATGGCACGGTGATTTTCCACAGGGATTCAGATTAATGCGCCGGGTGCTGGGCTGCCCACAGTGTGCGCTCGCAGCCCAGAAACCACCCGTGTCCTGGGCTGGATCCTAAGCAGTGGGACCAGTGGGGTGAGAGAGGGGATTGTGCCCCTCTGCTCTGCTCTGTGAGACCCACCTGGAGCTCTGTGTCCAGTGTTGGAGTCATAGAATCATAGAATCACCAGGTTGGAAAAGACCCACCAGATCATTGAGTCCAACTATAAAGTCCTCAGCACAGGGAGGACATGGAGCTGTTGGAGCGAGTCCAGAGGAGGCCACGGAGATGATCTGAGGGCTGGAGCACCTCCTGCATGAGGACATGAGCTTCCCAAGATGCATGGTGGGACATCGCAAGCATGGTTGGTGTCCCCTCCAGGCGGCGTGTTAAGGGCCTGGACGTGGCAGGCTGGGTTGTTCAGGGTGGGTTGCTCTCCTCTGGTTCCTGCAGGACCAAGCTGGGAGCTGGCACGACGAGGGAGCGGCAGAGAGGACCAGGCGGGCGTGAGCTCTGCCCCAGCGCAGCCCGCCTGTCCCCAGGGCATCGCACCTCCCCGTCCCTGCTGGCACTGGGGAGGGAGCTCCAGCAAAGAGGAACAGGATTCTTGAGAGAAAAATGAAAGGCTCTGCCATGAGGCAGGGACTGAATTTGTGTCACGCAGTCCCATTTCCTTCTGCAGTCTGAAGTAATTACACAGCGGAGCGGGGCGAGGAGATCTGATTTGGAGGCGCAGCAAGGAGAGCGACTTCTGGAATAAAAGAAGACAAATGCAATCATTAAGATAGAATAGGCTGCACTTGGCCATTAATTAGACTTTCTCTGTGATTAAGCAGTAATTAAATATTACCATGCTGAAAGGGATTCTTTTTATGGCACTCTGAATCCTGCTGTGTTCCTAAGATGTTCGTGTGATGAAGGGGCAGAGGGCAGGGGTTGCTGTGCCGAGGTGGGGTGGCAGGGAGGATGTTGGACACGTTCCGCGTAGAAGCCGTCTCTGCTCCCCAAGAGCCCAGGCTAGGTCACTGCTCCTGGCCCAGACCCCGAAGGGTGGCCACCCTGGGCTTTGGGAGCAGCGGATCAGCAAAAGAAGGTGCTCAGGAGAAGGACTTGACGCAGCAAACCCAAAAAGATTTAAGGTGATGAAACACCAAAAGGGAAGGAAATGTCAAGCCCCTATTCCTGGACATTCCTGGGCAGGTAAAAATAGCCCTTGGACAACCTGGTGTGGGGAAAGTGCTTCTGATCTCTAAATGCAGAGCCCCTGCCGTAGCCCTGCAGGCTCCCTGCCACTCGCAGTCCTGCTTATGAGCTGCTTTTTCCAGGTCATAAAATGACAGCTCTCGCTGAGAATTTCACTAGATGAGATTGTCTTGTTCCTTTCCTGCACAGCGTGTTCTTTGGGTAATATCTTTGAGAAGTTTTTGCCTGCTTGTGTACCCAGTATTTTCTGATAACCTAGATAAAAAAGATCATTAAGTGTTATGATTTTGCTATTAAACCTTTATTGTATCAAGGAAAACAAATCCGAACGAGAGAGGAGCTGTAAGGAGCCCGAGCTGTGTTAAGCGATGGTGGCAACCTGCCTTCATTGTTTAATTTCACTTAAAAGTGAGGGAATTTCATTTAAGAGTGAGTTCAAAGGAGGCCATGGAGATGATCCAAGGGCTGGAGCACCTCCCGCATGAGGACAGGCTGAGAGAGTTGGAGTTGTTGAGCTGGGAGAAGAGAAGGCTCCATGGAGACCTTAGAGCAGCTTCCCGTACGGGAACGGGGTCCAGTGAAGCTGGGCAGGGGCTCTTGATCAGAGAGGGCAGGGACAGGACAAGGGGAACAGTTTGAAGCTGAAGGAGGGGAAATTGAGATGAGGTCTTAGGAAGAAATGTTTTGCTGTGAGGGTGGGGAGGCCCTGGCCCAGGCTGCCCAGAGCAGGGGTGGCTGCCCCCTCCCTGGAGGGGTTCAAGGCCAGGTTGGATGGGGCTTGGAGCCCCTGATCCAGTGGGATCCCATGGCAGAGGGTGGAACTGGATGGGTTTTGAGGTCCCTTCCAACCCAAACCATTCTATGATTAAAAATGAAACACCAGCAAGGCTGGAGATGAGGAGAGCTGGTGATGCTGAGGTGATGTGGGAGTGCGAGATCCCTGTGTCGTAGCCATGGTTCCTCTGGCTGAACATACTGGGGTCTGGACAAGGGTAGGGATAGGTTTATATTGGATGGTTGGTCTTTTCTTCTAGATGGTTTGTAGGGCACAGCTCCAATGCCACACTGCGCTCTGCAGCTGCACCAGCGTTTTGGTGCTTTCCTGCTCGCTGCTTGGCCTCTCCAAAGCCCGTTATTTGGTTCAGGCAGGCGGAGTCCTTTGCACCATCACCGTGCATCCCATCAGCTGAACTTCTCGGTAAGGTCCCTACTAGGACAAAGTTTCTGGAGTTTTAACTGCACTTTTTGTTTCTGTGTTTTGCAGAAGAATGAGTGGCTGTGCTTGAACTGCCAAACCCAGCGGCTGCTCGAAGGCAGCCTCGGCGACCCTGCCCCGATGCCACTGCCTGCCCCGAAGCAGCCGCCCTCCGGCTCCCCACGGCACCAGCCGCCAGCCGCCAGCCAGCAGCAGCGAGCGCCCGTGCCAGTGCCCGCTGAGCCAGTGGCCCCCGCTGAGCCGCAGTCCTCGCCCGCCAGGAGCCTTCGCGCCGCCGAGCAGAGCAGGACCCCGAGCCCTGCCCCGGTGGAGAAGCAGCCCCCTGCGCCGGCAGAGGCAAAGCCACTGCCCAAAGCTGCCCCGGAGCCTTCCCGAGCCCCCGAGAGCATCGCGCCAAAGGGGAAGAGCGCGACCCCCAAGCCGGAGGTGGAGAGCAAGGAGAGCCGGGCACCCCCCGAGGCGCCGCGGGCGAAGGAGCAGGAGGTGAGCTCTCGGGGTGCGTCCAGCCCCGTGCATCCCTGGGGACCGCATCCCACCCGGGGCTGGTGCCGAGCCCGGCCTCCGCAGGCAGCGATGCTCAGAAACGGGCTGATTCTAAGTCAGAGCAGAAACTGTTGTCGAGGCCATTTGCCTTAGGAAATGCCTTTTTGGGAACCGCTGAGCTCAACACGCTGCTGTCTCAGCGTTCCCAGACTGCTTAGGAGCCTCGCGGGCTCTGTAGCAGCGTGCTGGCATTTGCCTCTTTATTAGGACTACCTCGGTTTGGGCACAATACAATGGTTGGGGTCACCTTTAGCCTCTGGATTTGTTTGAAAATAATAAAAGGGCAGTTCAATTTGTCATTAAATGGAAAATCGTTTCACAACGTTTCATGTTGTGGGCATTTCATCAAACTCCTAATCCCACCTTTTTGATGCTCCCAGTCCTCCCCGTGCGGGCAGCTCTGCCCTCGCCTTCTCCCCAGGGAAGGGCACAGGGCCGTCCGTGCCCCGCGGCACACGGCTGGGGCTCTGAGTGGTGGGCACTGAAAGAATCGATATTGCCATTAGGCAGCCTTCTCGTGTTGGTTATTGGGGGAGGTAACGCTGATGGGCCAGGTTTTTGAAACGTATTTCTGAGTCCCACAATGCCTGCGCCCCTGGGGATGTTTGCTGTGCCCTGCCCTGCTTGCAGCACGCCCCGTCGCCTTCGTTAGCGCACAGACAGATTGCTGAGCCGTGGCGAGGGCACTCGGGGCAGCCCCAGACTTGGTGCTAGGCCGGCTCCCAGCGCCGCCCTGGCCTTCTGTGCCCTCCCCAGGGCAGGATTTGGGGGGGAGCGGCTCCGGTGTCGGGGTCTGACGCTGCGTTCTCCCTTGCCAGCAGGATGGGAGCAAGCCTTACCCCCCGGACCTGTCCCGCAGCCCCCAGAGCCTGAGCGACACCGGCTACTCCTCCGACGGCATCTCCAGCTCGCAGAGCGAGATCACCGGGCTCGTGCAGCAGGAGGAGGAGAAGCTGAGCGGCACCGGGCTGGCCGGGCAGAGCCCCCCCAGCCCCTCTGAGCTCACCAAGCTGGAGAGCAGCATGCGGCCCCTCCTGGAAGGCCAGGGTGCCCCGCCGGAGCCTGCCGAGCGCGGCAAGGGGGAGCCACAGGATGAGCAGCGGCAGCGGCCACGGTACCTCTCCATCACCCCCGAAGCCTTTGACTCGGACGAGGAGCTGGAGGACATCCTGGAGGAGGATGAGGACTCGCTGGAGTGGGAGAACCAGCGGGAGCGGAGGGAGAGCGCAGAGTCCTCGGACGAGTTTGGCAGCAAGCTGCGGCACGACTACGTGGAGGACAGCAGTGAGGGGGGCTTCTCCCCAGTGCCCCCCAGGCCCACGGGCCGGGAAGCGGAGGTGAGTGATGAGGAGTTCATGCGGAGGCAGATCCTGGAGATGAGCGCGGAGGAGGACAACCTCGAGGAGGAGGAGGAAGGCGGCTACGGACACACCAAGTACAGTCTCCCCAAAGCGGGGCAGAAGGCCGACGCAGAGAAGGGAAAGGAGCCAGCGCCAGCCAAGCGTCGCCTGCCGCACAGCCCCGGCAGCCTCTACAAGGAGGAGAGGAAGGAGCTGGAGACAGCGGAGGGTGACGACTTGAGCACGGCCCAGGGCGGGCTGCGGCGCTTCAAGACCATCGAGCTGAACAGCACGACCGGCTACGGGCGGGAGATGGAGATGGGCCAGGAGGCAGACGCCAGCCTGGACCGGGAGCCCGAGCTGGAGATGGAGAGCCTGACAGGCTCCCCCGAGGAGCGCTCCCGGGGCGAGTACTCCTCCACCCTGCCAGCCACGACACCCAGCTACACCTCGGGCACCTCACCCACCTCCATCTCCTCCCTGGAGGAGGACAGTGACAGCAGCCCCAGCCGCCGGCAGCGGCTGGAGGAGGTGAAGCAGCAGAGGAAGGCTCGGCACCGTTCACACGGCCCCTTGCTGCCCACCATCGAGGACTCGTCTGAGGAGGAGGAGCTGCGGGAGGAAGAGGAGCTGCTGCGGGAGCAGGAGAAGATGCGGGAGGTGGAGCAGCAGCGCATTCGGAGCACGGCACGCAAGACCAAGCGTGACAAGGAGGAGTTGAGAGCCCAGCGGAGGAGGGAACGCTCCAAAACACCCCCCAGCAACCTCTCTCCCATCGAGGATGCCTCTCCCACCGAAGAGCTGCGGCAGGCGGCGGAGATGGAGGAGCTGCACCGCTCCTCCTGCTCCGAGTACTCACCTTCCATTGACTCAGAGGCCGAGAGCTTCGACGCGGTGACCTCCAAGCTGTACAAGTCGGGCAGCGAGTACAACCTGCCCACGTTCATGTCGCTGTACTCCCCGACAGAGAAGGTGGAGAGCGGCCCCAGCCAGCCTGCCAGCAAGCCCCTCAAGAGCGCAGAGGAAGCCTACGAGGAGATGATGCGGAAGGCAGAGATGATGCAGAAGCAGCAGGTCCAGCAAGCTCAGCCAGCCGTTTCCTACGGCAGCACCTACCAGCAGGTTGGCTACTGCACCACCGGGGGCCCAAACGGCTTCGAGTACCAGTACACTGAGGAGTACAGGTACGACAGTGGCCCCACGCGCTCCTCCCAGCCCGGCTATCCAAGCGCCCTGCCCAAGGCCGGAGGGGTGTACGAGGAGATCCTGCAGACCTCCAAGAACATCTCCAGGATGCACCAGTCCTCCTCCTTCGACCTGGCCCTTGAGCAGGGAGAGAAGGCGAAGGGGCCGGAGGAGCCGTACCCGGAGAAGCACTTCCTCAATGCCGAGAGCGCGTACGCTGACCTGATGAAGCAGAACGGCGGTCCCCTCACCCCTGGCACCAGTCCCACACAGCTCTCCGCTCCCGTCTCCTTTTCTGCCTCCGACAGCAGCACAGCCAAGGCCATTCCCGACGTCCGTGTCACCCAGCATTTTGCAAAAGAGGGGCAAGACCTGGCCAAGCTCCAGAGTGCCCCAGAGGCACCCGGCCTGGCGTCCAAGGCTGCCACCACTTCTTACGCCTATGGCAAAGGCACCGTCACGGTGACGACAGCGGCGGGTGGCCCTGGGACTGCATCGCGGAGCTACGGCTCCCCAGCTCCAGAGGGCCCGTCAGTAGCCAGCAGAAGCTACATTCCGTCAAAGAGCACTGTCAGCTACGGCTCGCAGACGGAGGACGCCGGCAGAGGCAAGGCGGTGGTGGAGATCAGCGTGCAGACGGGCAGAGAGAAAGTCCCAGCCGCCAGCGACAGCAAGGCCCCGCCGCTCAAGACGTACCCCTTCTTCAAGAGCTCCAGCCCCCCGCTCTCACCCACCTCCCCCACGCAGAGTCCCACCCGCACCGCCAAGGCCACAGCGGAGTTTTCCACGCAGACGCAGAGCCCCCTCCTTCCCTACGAGGGTCCTACGGCCGGCCCCGCCGCCTCTTCCCCCATGGTGGCACAAGGGACGCAGACGCCACACCGGGCGGGCTCGCCGCGCCTGACCCGGCAGCCGTCCTCGCAGGACTCCCCCTTCATGCTGATCACGCTGGCGGCCGACGCGGCCAGCCAGACTAAGCCCACCAGCTCTGGCTCCTCGACATCCCCCACCACGTCTCCCACCAGGCCGAGCCGGCAGCTGCCGGTGCACGGCTACAGCCAGACGCCGGAGCCGGAGCAGCTGCCGGGTGCCTACATCAGAGCGCAGCCGGCGAAGGAGCACGCCCAGAAAGCACCCGCTGTGACTTCAGCCGCTGATGGCATCGCCGGGCTGTACGGCTGGGGAGCGCTTCCTGCAGAAAACATTTCCCTCTGCCGCATCTCCTCCATCCCCGGCACATCCCGGGTGGAGCCGGGGCCCAGGGTGCCGAGCACTAACGCTGTGGATTTACGGACCGCACTGAAGTCCGCCCCCATCATCATCACAGACCAAGGCATGGATCTCACCTCCTTGGCCACCGAGGCCAGGAAATACTGCCTGACCTTGGACCACCTCCCGAGCCGGCAGTCCACGGCCATCCAGCCCCTGATCATCAATCTCAATGCCCAGGAGCAGCCCCACGCCATCATCGCTGCAGCCAGCACCGCCAGCCTGGCAATCGCCTCCCCCGTGCTCCTCTCGCAGCAGCCCAAGCAGCCTGTGGTCTACGGAGACCCGTTCCAGAGCCGCGTGGACTTCGGGCAGGGGACCGGGAGCCCGGTGTGCTTGGCGCAGGTGAAGCAGATGGAGCAGGGCATCCAGGCAGCCACTGCCAGAGCCAGCGCGGCGCCCAGCGGCAAACCTGAGCCCGCCGCCCCCGCCCAGACCAGGTTTGCGAGGTACGGCATCCCAGGCCAGGTGGGGAAGAAGGATGTGCTCATCCCACAGGGCGGTGGGGCGCAGAACGTCGGCGGCCTCCCGCAGTCCTTCCCGACAGAGCCAGGCTTGGAGCTGTACCGGGCCGTGCCGGTGGAGCTGAAGAGCCAGAGCCCTCTCCTCGCGCTGGGCAGCAAGAAGTCGCAGGTGATGATGGTGCAGATGGAGGAGGCAGCAACCGGCCCGGTGACCAAAGTGCTGAAAGAGGAACCCCCGACCAACGTGCTGGACCTCACGGGTGTGAAGCCAGAGAGCCAGGTGGCCTGCTGCGATGTGGTCTACAAGTTTCCCTTTGGTGGCAGCTGCACCGGTGCTTTCAACCCCACCTCCAAGATGCCAGAGAAGAAAGCCGGAGAGGCGCCGGTGCCCGGCCGGAAAGCCAGTGGACCCCTCTATGGCAGCAGAGAACCGGAGATGCCGGAGACCTTCCCATACCGGGAGCAACCAGCCCCAGCAAACGCACTCTACGAGGAGCAGAAGTTTTATCCTACTGGCACCTTCGGCCGCCTTTATTCCTCCATGTCGGACACGAACATCTCTGAAATTGGAATGAGCTACTACCCTATGAAGGGGGATCATCCCTTCCCGTCGGCAGCGGGCGATGCTGCCGTGGACCTCAGCACCATGAAGCACTCCTACAGTGTGGGCTTCGCTGAGGGGGGTTACCTGGGGCAGGGGCTGCAGTACGGCTCCTTCTCTGACCTCCGCCAGCCGGCAGACCTGCTGGGCCACCCGCTGCCCATGCGGAGGTACAGCTCAGCCTCCAACATCTACTCTGACTACCGCTTCTCGCCCCGGGGCGACCTGGCCAGCTTCCAGGAGTCCAGCCTGGCCCACTACAGCGCCACCACGGCGCGCGAGATCAGCCGCATGTGCGCTGCCCTCAACTCCATGGACCACCAGTACGGGGGCCGGCACGCCAACGGCCCCGACCTGCTGCCCTACGGCCCCGGTGCCGGGCCGGGGGCCGCGGCGGGGCTGGCGGCTCAGCAGCAGGGCCCCGCACCCCCCAAACCCGGCGGGATGTACAACCCCACCTTCCCCGAGGGCCGGCAGGGCTTCGGCAGCCTGGCCCAGTACAACGGCCCCGGCGTCCGCCTGGGCGCCGTCCGGCAGATGCTCCCTTCGACCGCCACGGTGCGCGCCGCCGACGGCATGATCTACTCCACCATCAACACGCCCATCGCCTCCACGCTGCCCATCACCACGCAGCCGGCCTCGGTGCTGCGGCCCATGCTGCGCGGGCTGTACCGACCCTACGGCCCGGGCGGCGTGGCGGCTGTCCCGCTCGCCAGCCTGGCCCGGCTGCCGGTCGTCACCCCCCGCGTGCCGCTGGCAGCTCAGGGCCTTTACCGCTACCCGGCGCCTGCCCGCCCGGCCCCGGGGGCCTCCGTGATGGAGACGCCCGTCTACCTGGGCAAGGCGGTCAGCACGGCAGCGCCGGGCACCGCGCCCAAAGCCCCCGCAGCCCCCGCCAGTGGCGGGCAGAGGGCAGAGCCGGCGGGGGCCGCGCCCCGTGCCGAGGGCCCGGCAGCACCGGTGGCCGGCAAGGAGAGCGGGCAAGCGGCCGCGGCGCCCAAGGCACCGTCAGATGCGTCTCAGCGGGAAGAGCGGGAGCGGGAGGAGGAGCGGCAGCGCAAGCAGCAGGAGCACGTGCTGCAGCTGGAGCGGGAGCGCGTGGAGCTGGAGAAGCTGCGGCAGCTGCGGCTGCAGGAGGAGCTGGAGCGGGAACGCGTGGAGCTGCAGCGGCACCGGGAGAAGGAGCAGCTCCTGGTGCAGCGGGAGCTGCAGGAGCTGCAGTGCATCAAGCAGCAGGTGCTGCAGCAGCAGCAGGAGGAGCGGCACGCGCAGCTGGCCCTGCAGCGGGAGCAGCTCGCCCAGCAGCGCCTCCAGCTTGAGCACATCCACCAGCTCCAGCACCAACTGCAGCAGCAGCTGGAGGAGCAGAAGCGGCAGAAAAGCGCCTTCGCCGAGCCTGCCGCCCGCCCGCCCGAGGCGCCCGCCGAGCCACCGCGGGGCACGCCGCACAACGGGCAGGCATGGCCCCCGCCAGGCCCCGCGGCTCCCGACGGGCCCCCCGGCCCCCGCTACCCTGCGCCGCAGCGGCCGCTCAGCAGCTCGGCCTCGGACATGTCGCTGCAAGCCGAGGAGTCCTGGGAGCCAACCCGGGGCATCAAGAAGAGGAACTCGATGCCGCGGCTGCGGGACGCCTACGAGAAGGAGGCGGTGCGGGAGGCCTTCGCGGCGAGGAAGACGGCGGACAGCAGCGTGCAGACGGATGAGGAGGATGGCGAGGAGCGGTACCTGCTGTCGCGGCGGCGGCGGGTGCGGCGCAGCACGGACTGCAGCGTGCAGACGGACGAGGAGGACAGCGGGGAGTGGGAGCAGCCCGTGCGCCGCCGGCGCTCCCGGCCCTCACGGCACGCCGAGGCCGGCGGCGAGGGCAAGGCAGAGGGGGCAGCCCGCGGCACGGCCAGCGTGGGCATCCAGACCATCAGCGACTGCTCGGTGCAGACAGAGCCTGACCAGCTCCTCCGCGTCTCCCCCTCCATCCACATCACCACCCACGACCCCCGCGTGGAGATCATCAAGTACATCTCGGCCCCGGAGAAGACGCAGCGGGGCGAGAGCCTAGCCTGCCAGACGGAGCCAGAGCCGGCCCCGCAGCCCGGCGTCGTGGTGCCCCAGCTGACAGTGCCCACCACCATCCCACCCTACTCCACCAACATCCAGATGGTGAGCACGGGCCCGCTGGACCCCCACGCCGTCCGGCAGCAGACCCTGGGCAAGTTCGAGAAGAAGAAACCGGATCCCCTGGAAATCGGCTACCAGTCCCATCTGCCGGCTGAGTCCCTGTCCCAGCTGGTGACCCGCCAGCCGCCCCGCTCTCCCCAGGTCCTCTACTCGCCCGTCTCCCCGCTCTCTCCCCATCGCCTCCTGGAGTCGTCCTTCGCCACCAGCGAGCGGCTGAACAAGGCTCACGTTCCCCCGCAGAAGCACTTCACCACCGACTCGGCCCAACGCCAGCAGACGCTGCCGCGCCCCATCAAGACCATGCAGCGCTCCCTCTCCGACCCCAAGCCCATCAGCCCCACTGCCGAGGACGCCGGCAAGGACAGGTTCTCCCTCTACCAGCACGCGCTGCTCCCTAGCACCCAGGTACGTCAGCACGGGCGACAACCTTTCCCTTGGGGAGCGGCTCCAGGAGGCACCTCGGGACGTTTTGGTTTCGTTAGCACTGCGGCAATTAATATTTTAAAAGGCTGGCTTCCTGCAGCAGCTGATGGCAGCTGGCGGGCATGGATGCTTGCACCAAAGCCGGCAGCCGGAGGGAGGCCCTGGAGCTCCACTGGCTACACAAACCCCCTCAGGGGTGGGAGCTGCTGCTGGGTGGCAGAATCAGGGCTGTCCCCTGCCCCAGCCGGGTCCCCTTCATCTCCTAGGGAGCAGTCACCACACACAGTTTGGATGGCAGTGGCGATTTGCCCCCACACACTGAGGTTGCCTCAGGCTGCCCGGCACCCGCAAAGAGCCCAGGGCAGCAGCAGCCCCGGCCACAGCCCCAGCCCCGCTGCCCAGCGCCCCGGGATGGGAAGCGCTCTTTGCAGCAGGCAGCGGCGTGCACGTGGCCGGCCCGGCACTTGGCTGGCTGCCACTCCCGGTAATTACTCACGGAAAGCGCCCTGCCTGTTACTTCCATCCTATTTATCGTGCTTTTACATAAAAGCCGCGTCCTCGGTGCGTGGGGGAACACGTGCACAGTGGGCTGCCTCGCCGTAACCCCGGCACGTGGGAGGAGCACCGTGATGTCATGCGGACTCAAACGCGTACCCCTGACCAGGTGTCCCTTGGCTTTGCAGGTTGGGGGGCTGCAGTCGAGCCCGCTGGCACGCAAGGTGAAGCGGACGCTGCCCAGCCCGCCGCCCGAGGAGCCCCACGTGCCGCTGGCCAGCCCAGCCGCATCCCAGCTCTACCTGAGCAGCCTGGCCCCCAAGGCCACCGCGCCGGTCACCAAGGCCAGCCTGCTGAAGGAGCTGGACCGTGACCTGAAGCTGGTGGAGCACGAGGCCACCAAACTGCGGAAAAAGCAGGCGGAGCTGGACGAGGAGGAGAAGGAGATCGACGCCAAGCTCAAGTACCTGGAGCTTGGCATCACCCAACGCAAGGAGTCGCTGCTGAAGGAGCGGGGAGGCGGGCGGGACCACCCCTACCTGCGCTGTGCCGGGGACCGCCGTGACTACCTGTCCGACAGCGAGCTACACAGCCTGCGCCTCGCTGCCTATGACGGCGCCGGCTTGCACCCCGCACCCGCTGCCCAGTACCCCGACTTCACCGCCGCCGCTGCCTCCTATGGCGCCTACCCGTACCCCGCCCCGCAGGGCCCCGCCGCCTTCCCGCCCGCGCGCCTGCAGCCCCCCCAGTACCCCGCGGCCAGCACCTCGCAGGACGGCCTGCCAGCAGCCCCGCTGCCCGCCTTCGCCTCGCCCAGCGCCTTCCCAGCCCCTGGCACCACGTACCCAGAGCTGGGCACCCCGAGCCAGCCGGGCTTCCGGCCCCAAAACCCCTACCAGACCCCGAGCGCCTTCGCTGGGGCGGCCGCTGTGCCCGCGACGCAGCCTGCCCTCTTCCAGAGCCTGGCAGAGGTGCCCAGCGGGCACCAGAAGCCTCGGCAGACCTCGCTGGCTGACCTGGAGCAGAAGATCCCCACCAATTACGAGGTCATTGGCACGGCCACCAGCTCCTCCACCGTTCCCGACGTCACCTTCAGCGCCACGACAGCGAGTGGTGGCTATGAGCAGTACAAGGCGCCTGAGGCCCGGCCAGCCGAGAGAGCCGGCGTGGCGCAGGGCCCCTCCGCCAGCTTCTCTTCTGAGTCCCTCTACACCAACCTGGAGCAGAACATCCCCCGTAACTACGTGATGATCGAAGACATCAGCGAGCTCACCAAGGAGAGCCCGGCGGTGGAGGGGCAGAAAGCGGAGCCGTCGGGCACGGGCGCCGGCAGCCGCCGTGGCAGAGAGAAGAGCGAACTTGGGGATGCCGAGAGCTCCGGCCGGCCCTGCTGCTATGCCAAAGCCGAGGAGGAGTCTGAGGAGGACATTTACGACCACCATGGTCCCGACCATCGAGGGAAGAACAGCTATCACCGCGGTGTGGAAAGCAACGGCAGGGTGTCAGGAGGCTCCACCGGTTCGTCCTACTACTATGGGGATGGCGAGTACCGGTACTCGCGGGCGGACAAGCACAGCTCCAGCGCTGCACTGCCGAAGCACTCGTCCAAGAACCTGGCACCCGCCGTCGTCTCCTCAAAGCGCAGCAAGCACAGGAAGCAGGGCATGGAGCAGAAAATCTCCAAGTTCTCCCCCATCGAAGAAGCCAAAGATGTGGAGTCAGATCTGGCGTCCTACTCAGTGACAACCTCGGTTGGCAGCAGCAACGTGGCCTCCAGGGCCAAGAAGCTGCAGGATGAGATCACCTACGGCCTGAAGAAGAACGTTTATGAGCAGCAGAAGTACTACGGTGTCTCCAGCCGGGATCTGGTGGACGAGGAGGAGCGGGTCTACTCCGCCAGCAGCAGAACTCGCTCCTCTGGCTACGGGATGGAAAAGTCCTCCGGCCGAGAGGCGGGTGGCCGGAGCAAGTCCTACGAGCGGGAGGGCATGGAGCGCTCCCAGAAAGGTGGCTCCAAGCCCTCGTCCCTCAGCATGAGCCAGAGCCGGGGGCGGGCACCCATCCGCACGCAGCCCTCGGAGGAGGAGAGCCCCGTCAGCCCCCTGGGGAAGGCGGTGGGGGGGTCACGCGCCACGGGGGGGCCCGGCTCCCAGTCAGCGGGGGACCCCTGCTCCCAGTTCTGCTCCAGCCACTCATTGCCTGATGTGCAAGAGCACATCAAAGACGTGCCAAGGAGTCACTCGTACAAGCACGAGGAGGGCTACGGCATGGACGATGCCCATTGCGTCGTCTCGGACAGTGAAGGTAACGGCTCCCCGTGGTGACCACCCCAGAGCATGGCGCTTCCCCGGGGCATGCCCGTGCGCTCGTACGCAGAGACACTCTCACCGCCTCAGTTTGCTTGACACGTGCCTTCCTCCCCCCGACCTCGGGTGTTTGGTGTTATCGGTCCCACGCGGTGCCTCGCCGTGCCGTGCCGTGCCCCGTCCCTGCCGGCGCAGGCTGTCCCCCCCACGCGTGCCCGCTGCTTGCCTCTCCCGCCTCCATTGCATGGCTTCCGCCCCGGCCGCCTCGAGCGAGAGATTGACTGTGGTTTGTTTTTGGTTTCCGAAGCCTATCATTTGGGTCAGGAGGAGACAGACTGGTTTGATAAGCCCAGGGAGGCGCGGGCGGAGAGGGTCAGGCACTACGGTGGCCACTCTTCCTCGCAGAAGAGACCCCCGGTTAAGCACACCTACCACGACTACGACGAGCCCCCCGACGAGGACCCGTGGCAGCACGACGACTACCCCCAGCACCGCGAGCACCGGCACCACGGGGAGTACGGGCGCCATGCCGGCACCTCCCGGCACGCGGGCGATGAGCCCCCGCGCCGCTCGGCCAAGCAGCACCCGCGGGAGCCCAGCCGCCACGAGCCCCGCGGCCACGGGCCACCGGCCGCCTCCAAGAAGGCGCAGCAGCCGGAGTCGCGCACGCCCTATGGCCCTGGTCCCGGCGAGTACGGCCCACCGGCCCGCACCACCGCCCACCACCACGGCACAGAGACCCCCAAGGCACAGAAGCCCCCCCAGGCACACGGGCCGAGCGCCCCAGCGCCGAAGCCGGAGCCCGTCGCCCACCCGCAGCAGGCGGCGGCCAGGCAGCAGCAGGCAGGGCAGCCAGCGCGGCAGCAGGCGTCGGCGCGGCAGGGGCAGGGTGCCCAGCCCGTGGGGTCGGCACAGCCCGAGGCCCGGGGCAGGACACAGGGACCCCCGTCGTCCCGGCCGCCGCAGCAGCAGCCAGCGCCAGCGCAGGCAGCAGGGAAGGCGCCGGGCACGCTCCACGCGCAGCCGGGTGGGCACGCGGCACCAGCGGTAAGTTTGAGCTCGGCCAGTCAGGGCCAGGGCTAGCAGGGAAGGGTTTGGGGTGAGGTGTATCGTATCTGCTTGCCCACCGCTGCCGCCCCTGCGTGCTGCGGGAGCAGCTGTCCTCTCGAGGGGACCTGGGAGGGGATGTTCTGGTTGAAACTGGATGATCTTTCAGGTCCCTTCCAACTCGAACCGTCCTATGATTCAGTGATCCCTGGATGCCCTCCTGCCGCTTTGGGGCGACGGGGCCATCTTCCCACAGCGTTTGGGGTTTCGGTGTTGCCTCTCGGCCTGGGTCACCCCTGGAGGATGCTCTGTTAAGAGGGCTGAAATCTGTTTTCCCCATTCCAGCCAAAAGCGGAGCAGACGGATGCATCCAAACCCGCAGCGAAAGTGCCACAGCAGCCGGGTAGAGCGCCTGGTGCACAGCCCCCAGCAACAGCAGGTCAGTGGTCGCCATGGCACGGTGCCATCCGCCCCGGTGCCGGCTGCACGGCACCCCGGGAGCTCATCCGAGCGCATCCCCTACTAACAGTGGCTTCGTTCATCCCCCCACAGACAGCAAGGCTGCGCCGAGGGCAGCTGGGCCACGTGGTGCCGCTGGACCAGCAACGGGGCAGCCCGGGGCGGAAGGCGAGAGCGTTTTCTCCAAAATCCTACCCGGGGGGGCGGCGGAACAAGCAGGCAAACTGACTGAAGGTGAGGGATGCTCCTGGAGCTGGGGCAGCGATGCTCCTCTGCACCAGGATGGGGCCGGGTGCTACAGGGGGGCCAGGAGCAGCCGATGGCATGTGGCGCTTCCACAGTTTGGGGCAAACGCAGCAGTTCGGGGTCGGGGAGGTTTGGGGCTGGTTCAGTTGCACCATTCTGACTCCTCTTCTGGCTTCCCCACAGCGGTGTCGGCTTTCGGCAAGAAGTTCACTTCGTTCTGGTGAGAGAACGGCACAAGGTGAGCACAGCGGGCAGCAGGTGCTGCGCCACGGGCTCTCCCTGCCCTGGCCGCGCCTGACGCCCTCGCGCTCCCACTCTCTCCCACCACAGGAGTTTGGGAAGCGAGTGGAGATTGAGTCGTTGCAGTGGAAAAACCTATGAAGAAGCCAATGAATTCAGCACACGGCCCCAGACTCTGAGTATAACGGTGAGAGCCCAGGGCACAGCCATGCACCACTCCCTCCAGTTCTCTCCACCACATCGGTCCCGTCAATCGCATCGGTCCCTTCCATCGCGTCAATCCTCTGCACTGCATCAGTTTCTTCCATCATACCAGTCCCTCCATCGCACCGTCCCCTCTCCACTGCGCTGCTCCCCTCTGCCATGCCGCGCTCCCAGCCGCCAGGGCAGGATGGACACGGCACAGCCCCGTCCCCTTCATGCTGGGCCATTTGTCCCCATCCTCATCCCCGAGTGCAGACCTCGCGCTGAGGCACGGGGGTTCGGTTCGGGCTCAGCAGCGCTGCGTGGGCCGAAGCCCTGTGGATCTGGTGCAGACCTTGGGTTTGTGGGGACGGTTTGAGCGGCCCAAGCTCTGCTCCGGGAGCCCGTCCAGCGCGGGGGCGGCAGCAGCTGCTCTGCCGGCAGCGCCTCTTGGCTCGCCGCGGCCCGTTTGCTCGGGCCAGCGCTGCGCTCGGCAGGGTCACCCCTGCAGGCTAACTCCTCTCTCTGTTTCTCGCAAGCTTTTGAAAGCAGGGCGATCCCTGGATGCTGGACCAAACGGCGGCCGCAGAGGGGCCCGGCAGACGCTCCGGGGCGGGTGCCCCCAACCTGGCGAGCAGCTCCGGCGTGACACGTGACGAGCCCTGGCTCCCTTTGCCCCCACAGCCGCCCGAGGGGACGGGCCCGATCCGGATCCTCGGGTCGGGCCCCGTAGGTGGGCTGTGGCCCTTTCTCAAGATTATACGCAGAGTTGCTCTCTCAGAACCCCAGCTCTGGCCTCTTCATAGGTTTTTCCACCCCGTGAGCCGAGGGCTGGGCGCTACGGGCGCCGCTTCTCCTTCCCGACCCCCCCACGCCCCCTGCACTGCGGCCGCTCCCAGCCCCACCGGGAGCTCCGGAGCGCGCCAGCTAGGACCTAACACTGTTTCACTACCGAAATACGAGGCCATAGGACTCTTGACAGGCGGCGTGGCCGGCCTTTGCCGACGCGTCCCAGCACGCGGCGCTGCCCCGAAGCCATTGGAAGCATTGAAAGGGCTGCGCTCGCCCTCGCCACGCAGCCAGCGCGCCCGCCGCCGGGCACCCCTTTTCTTTCAAGAACAGCCTTAATCATCCCACTTTGATTTCTGTGTATACCTCATCCGCACCGGGGGGGGCACGGGGTGTCGTTGTGGGGGATCCTTTCTTTCTCAGTTTCTCTGGGTTCATTTCCTTTTGGTTTGGGGGTTTGTTTTGTTGGTTTTTTTTTAAACTTTATACCAAATCCTCTTCCCTCTTTGCTTTGTGCGATGAGTTAGCACACGGGCTGTTGTCTGTAGAAGCAATAGAGTGCAGGAGGCTACAAAAGAGCACAAATCCCGTGGAACAAGATCAGGAGAGCTTTGCCTCCGGCAGAATCCTTCCTCTTACTGTGCAATCCAAGTCCTTCTCAAGCCATTTTGCGGGGACGTGGGGACGGCCGGCGCGGCGGCCACAGCCTGCTCGCCCCGCCGGGAGGGGGTTCCCCGGGGAGGGGAGGCAGCCCGAGGAGGGGGCTCGCCGGCCGCCCGCGCCCCCGCTGCCTCCCCGCGCCCCCCGCGGCGGCGGCTGCCACCCGCTCGCCCGCCCCATGTTCTATGCAACGAAATAACACGACTCCAGAAGAAGACCTGTGAATAGCTAACCAGTTCAATGTCGCGCCTAAGGGTTTCATCGCAAAGCGTGCCGCCGAGCGACCCGGTAACTACTCTTTCTCGACCACCCGTGCGTATGAATTCGTGGCATGTTCGACCCACGGAGGGCACTTTGCCAAAGGGCAGCCCCAGCGCCCGTGACCGTCTGTCCCGTCGTAGAGCATGGCTTGCTACTTCTCTGCACGGTTCCACCCGCCTTTCAGTGCTTGCTGTTCTTTGCCTGGACTTTTCTTTTTTTTTTTTTAATTTTCCATCGGTCCATCGCTGTACTGAAAGCTCTTAGCAGATTTTATGCCCTTGTTATCGAGGACCCGGTCGCCGTGGGAGGCCCGCGCTCCGGTCCCTCGCGGGGGCTGTGGGACGGCGGGGAGCGCGTCGCTCCCGAGGGTCGCCCCGCCGCCTCTCGCCACCGATGACAAGTGCACAGCCCGAAGGTGCCTCCTCCGGGCCCCTGGCCCCCGCCGCCCCTCGCGCTGTAAATACTTGTACAATGTGTAAATCGCACGCGGGACCGAGACCCCCGCCGGGGCCCCCCCCGTCTCGCCCCCCGCGCCGCCTCCGCGCCTGCCAGGCCGCGAAGCGAAGCCCGCGGGGTCGTGGCGGGGGGCGCAGGCCGAGGGCGAGCGGCAGGCGCGATGCGGGGCGCGCTCCCTCTGGACTCCGTGACGGTGTGCGTGTCTGCTGTGCTCTGTGCCACCCGTAGTGACCCCGTGCCGTGCCGTACCGTGCCGTACCGTGCCGTGCCGCCCCCGCCGCTGTGTCGTGACTCCCTCCCAGAAGCTGCCCCCTCACCAGGTGTTTCTGTGGGAACAGAATAAAAAGGACTTGACACAAACCACGCGCTGGCCCCGGCTCCTGCCTGTGGCGGGTTGGGGCGCGGGCCCTGGAGCTCCCCAGGAGTGGGGGTGGCTGGGCTGGCGGCCCCGTGGCTCATTTGGCAGCGAGTGCTGGTGGGCTCTGTCACTCACACCCATGGTGGCTGGACAGGGGGTCCCTGTGGGTCCCCAAAGACCCTGTCTCCCAGTGGGCCGGGCAGGGGGTCCCTGTGGGTCCCTGAACACCTGATCCCACCCTGGGCTGAGCTGGACAGGGGGTCGCTTTGGGTCCCCAAAGACCTGATCCCCCCCTGGGCTGGGCAGGGGGTCCCTGTGGGTCTTCAAAGACCCAATCCCCCCCTGGGCTCAGCTGGGCAGGGGGTCCCTTTGAGTCCCCAAAGACCCGATCCCCCCTGGGCTGGGTAGGGGGTCCCTGTGGGTCCCCGAAGACCTGATCCCCCCTGGGCTGAGCTGGGCAGGGGTCCCTGAAGACCTGATACCCCCCAGGCTTGTCGGGGGGGGTCTCTGGAGACCCCCAATATCTCAATCCCCCGGGCTGGGTAAGAGAATCCATAGAGGCTCCCCAGGGTCTGCTCTCCCCCGGGCTGGGGCGGGTTGGTCCTTGCGGACCCCGACCCCCCGATCCCCCCGGGCCGGACAGGGGCCCCGGTGGAACCCGACCCCGCAGCGGCGCCGCCCGCAACCACCAGGGGGCGCTACGGCCAATGGGAGGTGCCACGGCCAATGGGAGGTGCCACGGCCAATGGGAGGAGCCGCTGCGGCCAATGGGAGGTGCCGCGGCCAATGGGAGGAGCCGCCGCAGCCAATGGGAGGAGCCGCAGCCAATGGGAGGCGCCCCCGCCCCCGGAAGCGCGGCCGCTGCCCCGCGATGGAGCCGCCGGTGAGGGGGGAGGGGGGGGGGGGTGAGCACCGGCCGGCCCCGCCCCGGCCCCAGCGCCCCGAGCCCCACACGGACCCCGGGCCCTGAGCCCCTGGAGCCCCGCCCGGCACCCCCAGCGCCCCCCTAATCCCTCATGTACCCCTATAACTGCTCCATAACAGCTCCCAGCACCCCCCTAATCCCTCAGGTACCCCCATAACTGCTCCATAACAGCTCCCAGCACCCCCCTAATCCCTCAGGTACCCCCATAACTGCTCCATAACAGCTCCCAGCACCCCCCTAATCCCTCAGGTACCCCCATAACTGCCCCATAACAGCTCCCAGCACCCCCCTAATCCCTCATTTATCCCCATAACAGCCCCCAGCACCCCCCTAATCCCGCAGGTACCCCCATAACTGCCCCATAACAGCTCCCAGCACCCCCCTAATCCCTCAGGTACCCCCATAACTGCCCCATAACAGCTCCCAGCACCCCCCTAATCCCTCAGGTACCCCCATAACTGCCCCATAACAGCTCCCAGCACCCCCCTAATCCCTCATGTATCCCCATAACTGCCCCATAACAGCCCCCAGCACCCTCCTCACCCCCCGCTGCACGGTTCCTGCCCCCCTGCCCCCCTCGGCCCCGTGCCCCCCAGCGATGCCGGCGGGTCCTGCAGGTGCTGTCGAGCGTGGAGGAGCTGGTGGAGCTGTACCGGGAGCTGAGCCAGCACCCGGGGCTCAGCGCCGCCTGCCTCGGCCCCGATGTCACCACGCAGTACGGGGGCAAGTACTGCAGCCTCTACACCGGTACGGGGACGGGGGGCTGGGGGGTGTCCACCTGCCCCTGGGGACGTGGGGGGCGTCCTCACCCCACGCCTTGCAGAGTGGTCGCAGCGGGACCTGGCGCGGGCCGAGAATGTCAAGTTCTGCCGCCAGTACCTCATCTTCCACGATGACGCCTCTGTCGTCTACTCGGGACCCGCGGGTACCTGCTCTGAGATCAAGGACGAGTGAGTCCCCTCCTGCCCCGGTGTCCCCTCCGGGTGCCGATGACGGGGGGCTGACGGGCACCCACCCACCCGCAGGCTGCTGAGCCGCGAGTCCCCCAGCGGGGCACTGAAAGCCGTCCTGCGCAAGGTCCCCGGCAAGGAGAAGCAAAAGGAGAAGGAGAAGCAGTTTCTGGAGGTGAGAAGGGAGCTGGGACAGGGTGGATACTCACTGGGGCACAGGGCAGGATCCACAATGTGGCTCGGGGCCGCCCCGGCGTCTCTGCCCCCAGGTCTGGGATCAGAACCGCAAGGTGAAAAGCATCGACCTGACAGCGCTGGACAAGCACGGCAGCGTCTATGATGATGGTGAGGGGCTGGGGGCTGTACAGGGAGGGCATGGAGCTGTTGGAGTCCAGAAAAGGCCACGGGGATGATGCGAAGGCTGTTCAGCCTGGAGCAGAGACCTTAGAGCAGCTTCCAGTACAGAAAGGGGCTCCAAGAGAGCTAGGGAGGGACTCTTGATGAGGGAGTGCTGGGACAGGACGAGGGGAAGAGTTTGAAGCTGAAGGAGGGGAGATTGAGATGAGATCTTGGGAAGAAATGTTTTCCTGTGAGGGTGGGGAGGCCCTGGCCCAGGCTGCCCAGAGCAGGGGTGGCTGCCCCATCCCTGGAGGGGTTCAAGGCCAGGTTGGATGGGGCTGGGAGCCCCTGATCCAGTGGGAGGTGTCCCTGCCCATGGCAGGGGTGGAACTGGATGGGCTTGGAGGTCCCTTGCAGCCCAACCCACTCTGTGGTCCTATACTGGGGGTCTTGGGCGCTGAGGGGCAGGAGGGACGGTGCCTGACCTGCCCCTGCAGACCAGTTTGGCTGCCTGGCCTGGTCGCACTCAGAGACCCACCTGCTCTACGTGGCCGAGAAGAAGCGTCCCAAGGCTGAGTCCTTCTTCCAGAGCAAAGCTCCTGAACTCGGCGCCTCCGATGAGGACACAGGGCCCCCCAAGAAGGAGGATGCACCCCTCAAGGTGGGATCCCCCCTCCCTGGCGCTGGCACTGAGCACCGGCTGTGGGCTGATGGGTTTGTTCCACAGGGCGAGCAGTTCGTGTACCACGAGGACTGGGGGGAGGCGCTGAGCACCCGCAGCGTGCCCGTCCTCTGCGCCCTGGACATCGAGGGCAGCAGCATCTCAGTGCTGGAGGGCGTCCCGGAGCACCTCTCTCCCGGGCAGGTCAGGACGGGGATCCAGAGAAGGAAGATCTCGGGGGCCAGTGCCGGGTTGAGCTGCTCACCCGCTGTCTCCCCACAGGCTTTCTGGTCCCCCGATGACACCGGCGTGGTGTTTGTGGGCTGGTGGCACGAGCCCTTCCGCCTGGGGCTGCGGCACTGCACCAACCGCCGGTGAGTCCCCGCGGGGCCCCCTGCCTCACCGCCAGCCCCCCGGCCCCCGCTGACACCCCTCTCTGCGGGCAGGTCGGCGCTATTCTACGTGGACCTGACGGGCGGGAGATGCGGTGAGCAGCGCACCCCAACCCCAGTGGCGCCCCAGCTCCCCGCAGCCCCTCACCGTCCCCTCGTGCCTGTGCAGAGCTGCTCTCCGAGGACACCAGGGCCGTGTGGTCCCCACGACTCAGCCCTGACCGCTGCCGCATCGCCTACCTGGAGAACGATGCCCTGGGCCCCCACCAGCAGTGCAGCCGCCTGCGCGTGGTGAGCGGCACCGGGAGGGCGCCGGGTGCCCGTGCTGGGTGGGGGCCGGCAGGAGGGCGGTGCTGCCCCCTCCCCTGGGTGCAGCGGGTGGGCTGAGACCCAGCCCAACTCTCTCCGCACCACGTCTCCCGCAGTACGACTGGTACACCAAGCACACCCGCACGGTGCTGGAGGCCGTGCCGCGGCAGGCGTGGGGTGAGTGCAGCCGTGGGGCGGCGGGCGGGGGCGCAGAGGGGTGCTGAGCGCCGCCGCTCCCGTTCCAGGCACCTTCCCAGGCATCTACTGCGGCGCGCTGCCAGGGCTGTGCTGGGCGGCCGACAGCCGCCGGCTGGTGCTGGATACGGCCCAGCGCAGCCAGCAGGTAAGGGCTGCCCTGCCAGGACGGCCGGGGGGCACGGCTGGGTCAGGGCTCCGCTGGACTCTGCCCTCGTGTCCCTAGGATGTGTTTGTGGTGGACACGGCGACGGGTGACACGACCTCGCTGACAGCCGGTGAGTGGCCAGCCACAGCGCTGTGCCGGTGCCGGTGCTGGGGAGGGGGTCCCGCTCGCAGCTCTGACCCCCTCCTCCCCAGACGGCCCGCAGGGGAGCTGGTCTGTCCTCACCATCGACCGGGACATCCTGGTGGCCAAGTTCTCCAGCCCCAGCTGCCCCCCCGCGCTGGTAAGGTGACACTCCCCCTCTCAGCCCCCCGAGCCCCTCGGTGCCGGCACTGACCCTTGTCCCCACGCAGAAAGTGGCTGTGCTGCCCGGCGCCGGCCGCGAGGCGCAGGCGCGGTGGGTCTGCCTGCAGGATGCACCCCCTGTGCCGGGCATCAGCTGGGGCATCCGCACCCTGCAGCCCCCGCCGGAGCAGGAGCACCCCCAGTACGGTGAGTGCCGGGGGCGCCGAGCGGGACTGTGCCGCACGCCGAGCCCTGACACCCCCTTCCGCAGGGGGCCTGGACTTCGATGCCATCCTGCTGCGCCCAAGCGAGGGCCCCGCTGCCCAGAAGCCGCCCCTGGTGGTGATGCCGCATGGTGAGGATTTGCCTGTGCCCCACGGTGCCCCCCGACCTGGCTGGGCAGCGTCACCCCCGCTTTGCCTTTCGTAGGGGGTCCACATTCCGTCTTCACGGCCGGGTGGATGCTGTACCCAGCGGCGCTCTGCCGGGTGGGCTTCGCCGTGCTGCTGGGTGAGAGACACTGTGGGCCCGGCGCGCTGCTGGGTGGCACGGCGCCTGCGGTGGGGCCGGGGCGGGAGAGGGAAGGGCTCTGACGCTGCCTCCCCACAGTGAATTACCGCGGCTCGCTGGGCTTCGGCCAGGACAGCGTGGCCTCCCTGCCTGGCAATGTGGGCTCGCAGGACGTGTGTGACGTGCAGGTACGGCCCTGGCATGCGGCCCCAGGCACCGTGTGCTCCGCGGGTGCCCTGAGGAGGGAAGGGGGGCTGCCTGACCAGCGGATGTCCCTCGTGGTGGCAGCTCTGCGTGGAGCGGGTGCTGCAGGAGGAGTCGCTGGATGCTGGCCGGGTGGCACTGGTGGGTGGCTCGCACGGGGGCTTCCTGGCGTGCCACCTGCTCGGCCAGTTCCCCGACACTTATCACGCCTGCGTGGTCCGCAACCCCGTGGTGAACATCGCCTCCATGGTGGCCACCACCGACATCCCCGACTGGTGAGTCCCAGCGCCCCCGGCCCCTGCCGCCCCACACGCGCCCCCATCCCTCTCGCCCGCAGGTGCCTGACGGAGACGGGGCTGCCCTTCGCGCCCGGCGCCCGGCCGGACCCAGCCCAGTGGGCAGAGATGCTGCACAAGTCGCCCATGCGCTACGTTGACCGGGTACATCCCCATCGCTGTCCCCATCGCTGTCCCCCGTCCCCATCGCTGTCCCCATCGCTGTCCCTCATCCCCATTGCTGTCCCCATCGCTGTCCCCCATCCCCATCGCTGTCCCCCATCCCCATCGCTTTCCCTTGTCCCCATCGCTGTCCCTCGTCCCCATCGCTGTCCCCGTCCCCTCCAACGCTGTTGGCACTGAGGCCGTGCCGCCCCGCAGGTCCGTGCGCCCGTGCTGCTGATGCTGGGGGAGGACGACCGGCGGGTGCCCCCCAAGCAGGGGCTGGAGTTTTACCGTGCGCTCAAGGCGCGTGGGGTGCCCGCGCGGTGAGTGGTGTGCTGGGAGCCTGGGTTTTGGGGTGCAGGCATGGCACTAACCGCCCTCTCCCCTCCAGGCTGCTCTGGTACCCAGGAAACAACCACGCGCTGGCCGGCGTTGAGGCCGAAGCCGACGGCTTCATGAACATGGCACTGTGGCTGCTGAAGCACCTGCAGTGCTGACGGCCCCTCGCTGCTGCCCCCCAATAAACCATCTGTCTCAGCACCCCTGGTGTCTCTGGGGAAGGGGCTGGAGAACAAGTGTTACGAGAGAGGCTGAGGGGCCTGGGCTTTAGTCTGGAGAAGAGGAGGCTGAGGGGAGACCCTGTTGCTCTCCGCAGCTCCTGGAAGGAGGTTGTGGTGAGGTGGGCGCTGGGCTCTTCTCCCAGGTAACAAGTGCCAGGGTGAGAGGAAATGGCCTCAAGCTGCACCAGGGGAGGTTTAGATAAGACATAAGGAAAAATGTCTTATGGAAAGGGTTCTCTGGCACTGGAATAAGCTGCATCCTATAGGAATGGGAGGTGGTGGAGTCCCCATCCCTGAAGGGGTTTGAAAGCCGGGGGGATGAGGAGCTCAGGGATGGTTCAGTAGCGGACAGGGACGGCTGGACTCAAGGATCTCAAAGGTCTTTTCCAACCAAGCGGTTCTAGGGTTTTATGGTGGTGGTGCCAATGTCACCTCTGCTCCCGGTGTCCCAGGACGTAGTACCCCCAGCCCGTCTGGCGCAGGTCACAGCAGCGAGCGGCAGGGACAGCTGGAGGGCTGGCACCGGCCCCTGGCACCGAGCTGCTCACGCAGCCCTTGGCAGCCTCCCTAGCGCCGGCGCAGCGCGGCACAGCCAGGCCCATGGCCGCAGCACCCCAGGTGGGCGAGGGGCCCGGGCGCTGGGGGGCCGCGGCGCGGTGAGCTCACTCATACGGCTCTCCCTGTGCCCAGGGGGCCGGCAGCCCCGCCGCCTGCTACCAGGAGCTGAGCCGGTTCCCCGCCGTCACCCGCGCCGCCCTCGGGGCCGCGGCAGGGGCACAGACCTTCCTGCTCTACACGGGTGAGTGGGGGGCTCGGCCGCCCGCAGCTGGTGGCCGCGCGGATGGTGCTGACCGTTCCCCCGCAGAGTGCAGCCGCCCCGACCTGCCGCGCCGCCGGCCCCTGCGCTTCAGCCGCCTCTACAGCCTGCGGCACGCGGGCGACGGCCGCCTCGCCGCCAGCCACGCGGCGCTCAGCACCGAGATCCACAACCAGTACGGCACCAAAGGGCCGCGGGCAGGGATGGGGCTGGGGGTGGTGACTGTGGCGCAGCCGGTGCCCGCGGTGGGGCCGGTGCCCGCAGCGTGCCTGGTGTGTGCCACGTGCCGCCCACCTCAGCTTCCCTCCCACAGGCTCCTGAGCCAGGATTCGCCCACGGGGCAGCTCCGTGCCGTGCTCAGCCGCTGCCCACGGCAGGGCCACGAGCTGCTGGAGGTAACGCTGGCTGTGCCGGCAGCCCTGGGGCTCACGCCGGTGGCCGTAGCCCCATCACGCGGCCGCGGGCACCAACGCTGACCACCATCCCCCCAGGTGTGGGGCAGCAGCGGGCGCAGCCACAGCGTGGACCTGACGGCGCTGGGGAGGCACGGGGAGGTCTACACGGAGAGTAAGAGTCCTGCCCCGCTGCCCTGGCCCAGCGCGGGCGAGAGCGGCTCGGCTGGCGGCCGCTGCACCTCCCCGGTGCCCGTGACAGACTTCGGCACCTGCTCCTCGCGCAGGGCCCTTCGCCTGCCTGGCCTGGTCCCGCTCGGAGACGCGGCTGCTCTACGTGGCGGAGAAGAGCCGACCCAAACCACGGCCACCCTGCCCCTGGGATGTGCCGGGAGCTGCGGGGCTGGTGGAGGAGGATGAAGAGGAGGAGGTGGGTGCCCTGTGCCCCGTAATCAGGCCGTGCACCCCATGAGGGAGCCATGCGTCCTGTGCCCATGCTGTGCACCCCGTGGCAGTGCCGAGTGCCCCACGCACGCTCCATGCACCCCATGAGCAGGCTGTACACCCTGTATCCACACTGAGCACCCCGTGTGTGGGCCGTGCACCCCCTGACCGTGCCGTACATGGAGCCCCGTGTCGGGGTCACCGGCCGCAGGGCTGACCGGGGGCCGCTGGTGCAGGGCGAGCAGTTTGTGTACCACGAGGACTGGGGGGAGGCGCTGAGCACCCGCAGCGAGCCCGTCCTCTGCGCCCTGGACCTGGAGGGCTGCAGCATCTCAGTGCTGGAGGGTGTCCCGGGGCACCTCTCTCCAGGGCAGGTGAGGTCGGGGTGCAGGGGGAGCCCCGGGGGGCCCAGCTGGGGGACGTGGCATGAGCCCAGCTGTCGCACAGGCCCTGTGGTCGCCGGGTGACCGCGGCGTGGTGTTCGTGGGCTGGTGGCACGAGCCCTTCCGCCTGGGGCTGAGCGCCTGCTCCAACAGGAGGTGGGTTCTCGCGGTGCCGCGCCGGGATGCCCGCGTTGGCACAGTGGGGTGGGCAAAGCTCGGGGCGTCCAGCCTGACCCGCGGCCCCTCCCCAGGTCAGGCATCTTCCACTTGGACCTGTCCAGCGGGCGCTGCGGTGAGCACCGAGGCCGGGGGCGTGGGGTGCCGGCTTCCCGGGGTGCTGATCCTGCCGCCCACAGAGCTGCTGTCGGCCGAGCGCGCGGCCGCCTGCTCCCCCCGGCTCAGCCCCGACGGCCGCCGCCTGCTCTACCTGGAGGGAGACCTGGGGGGTCCGCACCGGCAGTGCCTGCGTCTGCGCATGGTGAGGGGGGCAGCGGCCGCGGCTGTGCCACCCTGAGCCGCCGCTGCGGTGCCCAGTCCCACTGTCACAGCTTCTCTGTGTCCTGCTGCGGTGGGCTTGGTCCCCAAGCCCCTGCCTCAGTTTCCCCATCCCTGACCGCCACCTCTCCCCAGCTCACCTGGCAGACGAGGCAGACGGTGACGGTGCTCGACGTGGTGCAGGAGCCCACGGAGGGTGAGCGCGGCACGGTGGGCAGGGCCGGGGGCTGCCGTGGGGCTGGGACCCCCGTGCTGAGCGCCTCGAGCGCCCATGGGCCCAGCTCGCTACAGCTCTGCCCCACTTGCAGCCTTCGCTGGGCTCTACGCTGAGGAGCTGCCGCCGCGGTGCTGGGCGGCCGACAGCCGGCGAGTGGTGCTGGGCACCCCACAGCGGAGCCGCACGGTGAGCCCTGGGCCGAGGGGGCCAGGGAGCGACCCCCGCACCCCGTGGAGCCTGCGCCACCTATGCTCTGCCCTCTTGCAGGACTTGCTGCTCGTCGACACCGAGGCGGCCACGGTCACCAACCTGACGGCAGGTACGTGGCACCAGGCTGCCCGTGGTGCCCGCTGAGGGTCTGCGAGCGTGTTCTTTGTCCCTAGGGTCGCCCGAAGGACACTGGGAGCTGCTCACCCTGCAGTGGGACCTGCTGGTGGCGACCTGCTCAGCCCCACACCAGCCCCCCAGCCTGGTGAGCAGAGCCCCGGCACCGCCGGAGACGGCACGGCAAGCTGCAGCTGGGCACGGGATGGCATGGCACAGCCTGGCACAGCCTGGCACAGCCTGGCACAGCAGTGCGCTGCACGGCACAGAATGGTAAAGCACCGCATGGCACGGCACAGCCAGATCCAGCGTGGCACGGGGTGTCAAGGCACAGCAGAGCCTGGCACGGCCAGGGTGAGCGCAGCACGGCACGGAGCAGTGCCAGCAGGCACATGACAGCACATCCATGCATGGCAGGAGCTGGCACAGCATAGGATGGCACCACAGAGCTGGGATGCTGGGGTGGTTTAGGGGCCAGCTGCGTTGGGGCCGGGGTCCCCGGTGCCACCCGCTGCCTGTCCCTAGGTGGTGGCAGTTCTGCCGCCGGCGTGCCGGGAGCTGCCCCTCCGCTGGGTGCCGCTGGAGGATGCCCCGACCGTGCCTGGCATCACCTGGAAGACCCTGAGGATCGCGGCTCCCTGTGGCGGGCAGAGCTCTGCTGCGTGTGGTGAGCACCCGGGGCGGGCAGGGGGCTGGGTGCCCGGCTGGCAGGCACTGAGCGGACCCTCCCCTGGCGCAGGCACCCAGGCCTTCGAGGCGCTGCTGCTGAGCCCCCCGGCCAGCTCAGCACCACACCCCCTCATCGTGTGCCCCCACGGTGAGCGAGGGGACAGTGGGGACACCGTGGCAGTGCTGATGGCACCCCGGTGACGTCCCCGCTGGCCCCAGGTGGCCCCCATGCCGTCTTCGACGCCCACTGGCGCCCGAGCATGGCCGCACTGTGCCGGCTGGGCTTCGCCGTGCTCCTGGGTGAGTGCTGGGGGCTGGGGGCTCCGTCCTCCGGAGACGTGGCACCCACGGCCTCCATCTCTCCAGTGAACTATCGTGGCTCCCTGGGCTTCGGCCAGGCCGGCATCACCGCGCTGCTCGGCCGCGTGGGCCAGCAGGACGTGGCAGACACCCAGGTGAAGGGGCAAAGGGCGCTGCTGGGGGCGGCTGGGGTTCGGGTGCTGGTGATGGGGTCTGCAGGGAGGATGCTGATGTCTGGGTGCTGCTGGTTGGGAGATGGAGGTGGTGGTGCTGATGCTCGGGTGCTAGAGGTGGTGGTGCTGATGCTTGGGTGCTGCTGGTGGGTGCCCCGCGGGCGCAGCTGGCAGTGGAGCAGGCGCTGCGCAGCGAGCCCCTGGACCCGCAGCGCCTGGCCCTGCTGGCTGGCTCGCACGGAGCCTTCATCGCCCTCCACCTCCTCGCCCGCGAGCCTGAGCGCTACCAAGCCTGCGCTCTGCGCGGCCCCGTCTCCAACCTGCCCGCGCTGCTGGGCACCTCCGACATCCCCGACTGGTGAGTGCCAGCCCCCCCGTGCCGTGCCGCGTCCCCACATCTCCACGTCCCCCACCAGCACCTCCTCGCCACAGGCGCTACGTGTCCCTGGGGCTGCCCTACTCCTTCGAGCGGGTGCCGCGCGCCGAGGACGTGGCTGCCATGCTGCTGCGCTCGCCCATCGCCCAGGCGGCGCGGGTAAGGCGGGGGCCGATGGGCACGGGGCACAGGGCGGTGCCAGCACCCAGCGCCGGCTGTGCCGCAGGTGCGGACGCCGCTGCTGCTCTGCGTGGGCGCCCGGGATCGCCGCGTCAGCCCCACGCAGGCGCTGGAGCTGCACCGCGTGCTGCGCGCCACGGGGGTGCCCGTGCGGTGAGTGGCAGCAGGAGCCCCAGGGGGCTGGCGGAGCATCCCTGTCCCATCCAAAGGGCTTTTCCAACCTAGTGATTCTATGATCCTAGTGTCTACAACTGCCTGAAGGGAGGGTGCAGTGATGGGTGCTGGGCTCTTCTCCCAAACGACAGGAGATGGTATGAGAGGGAATGGCCTCAAGTTGCACTAGGGCAGGTTCAGGTTAGACATCGGGAAAAATTTCTTCACCAAAAGGGTTCTGGGGCTCTGGAATGGCTGCCCAGGGCGGTGTGGAGTCCCCGTTCCTGGAGGAGTTTTGAAGCCAAGCAGACAATGTGCTCAGGGATGGTTTGGTTGTGGACCGGGACACTTGGGCTTGACGACCTCAAAAGTCTTTTCCAACCAAGTGATTCTAGGACTATTATGATTCTATGATCTTGCCCCGCAGGCTGCTCTGGTACCCAGAGGGTGGCCACGCGCTGGCCGGCACCGAGACACAGGCCGACGTCTTCCGAAACTGCGCCCGCTGGTTCCTGCGGCACCTGGGGCACCTGGGGCAGCCCCGGCACGACAGCAGCACCGGCACCGCTCCTCGTGCCCACGGTGGCCCTGGGGCGACAGCGGGGCCCGGGTGACCCACGAGCCCTGGGAAGCACCCCACCACCAGAGGAGGGTGGAGCAAGCGTCGTCAGGGGTAGGAGAGGATGCAGGGTATGGTTTGGTTCTAAATAAATGCACGAGAGCACCAAATGAATGCACGAGAGCCTACGTGGCACGGTCACGGCCACGCGTTTATTGCGGCGGTGGCTGTGCCAGGCTGGGGCTGAGCCAGCTCAGCCCATCTTTATCACCTTCTGGATCCAGTCGACGTAGAGGGAGACGCGGATGAAGAGGGCAGGCTGGTCAGTGCGGGCGCAGACGCGGGACGGGGTGATCACCCCCTCCAGCACCCAGCAGTCGGCAGTGAGGCAGGCGAGCGGGCCCCCGTAATCCCCCTGCGGCACCCAGAGAGCGGCATTCACCGCGGTGCTGGCACTGGGGGGTCCCCGAGGTGGTGCTCCCCGGCCTCGCTCACCTCGCAGGCCCCCACGCCGGCACGCAGCGGGGCCGTGCACAGCTCGCTCTCCTTCAGGCGCCCGCGCAGCGCCGCGTTGCACTCGTCGTGGGCCAGCACGGGCAGCCGCGCCACGTTCAGCACGCTGCCGTCCGCCGTGCCTGCGGGAGCCAGAGCGCGGGGCAGCGCGCAGGGGGCGCCGGGGCAGGAGGTGGCACAGGGGTGCCGTGGGCAGGAAGATGTCGTGGGCAGGGGATGCCAGGAGTGGGGTGATGCCGTGGCAGGGGGCACGTGGCACGTGTGGCACTGCAGCTGCAGGAGGGCCCCCAGAGGGGTCCTGTGGGCAGGGGAAGGCTGCTCCTAGGGAATGGCAGGGACAGGAGGGCGTTGTGGGCAGGGGGATGTCCTGGGGAGCTGGATGCTGTGCAAGGGAGGGGCCATGGAAGAGGGATGGTGGACGGGAGATGCTGTGAGCGAGGGGATGCTGGGGACCTGGGGACGCTGCAGCCAGGGGGATGCTTTGGACAGAGGGTACTTCGCGCAGGGGCTGCTGCGGGCACAGGGAAGCCCATGTTGGGTACCTCTGGTTTCACCCCAGCCAGCGATCTCGCAGACGGTGCCTGCGGGCACGACGTAGCGCTCGGGCGGCAGGCAGATGAGAGCCACGCGTGCGTTCAGAGTGGCCGGCCTGTGTCAGGGGGGCACGGGCTGTGGGGCCAGCCCAGCCTGCGGTGGGGCACGGCAGGGGCTGTCGCGCAGCCGCTCACCTCGCCAGCTTCAGCATCACCAGCTGGGACTCGGAGGGGCCGCAGACGATCCGCAGGATGGGGATGCTCTGCTGGTCGGGGTCCCCGGGGCCGGGGTCCTTGAAGAGCGTCCCCAGCTGCACCTGGTAGCCCGCCAGGTCGGCGTCGCTGCGGGACGGGGATGTGAGGGCGCGGGGGGTCCCGACACCCCACACCACAGCCCCAGCCTTACCAGGAGGCGAAGCACTGGCGCGTGCTGACCACCCACTGCTCCTTCACCAGGGACCCGCCACAGAAGTGCACGCCGGCCCTGCGGGGACGAGGCGTGAGGGCGGGAGGGGACGCGGGCTACGCAGCGGTGCCGCCGGGGTGCCAGCTTACCGGTTGCGGATGCTGACGGTCCAGGGCGAGTTGCCGGGCTGGCCACCCACAATGCGCCCTTTGCGCTGCAGCCTCTCGTCCCGCCGGCCGCACTGCTCGAACGCCACCGCGTCTGCAGGCAGGGTGGGCATCAGCCAGGGCCGTGCCACCAGCACCCACCCCCAGCACCCAGCCGGTGCCCACCTGCGTTCTCCAGGATGGAGGGAACACTGCTGCCAGCTGCAGAGAGAAAGCAGAGGGCGGCACCGGGGTGAGACCCAGCCAACCTGGGGGGACCAAACCCAGCCCAGGGGGGACCAAACCCAGCCCAGGGGGGACCAGGGACCCCCCAAGCTCTGCGGGAGTGCAGGAAGGGGCTCACAGCAGGGCTTGATGGCACAGTAGTCGAAGGGGGTGCGGGGATCCATGGTGTAGCACCAGGGGCCGTGGCTGTCATTGTCAGGGTTGCGGCAGTAGTTGTTCTCCAAGTGTGCCTCAGGGTGGGTGATGGGTGAGATCCTGCCGGGAGAAAGTCCCACCACCATTCCCACCTTCATCGCCACGCCCATCCCCATCTCCATGCCCATCCCCATCTCCATGCCTATCTCCATCTCCATTCCCATCCCCATCCCCATCTCCATAACCGTTGTTCAAGGCCAGCCTGGATGGGGCCTTGGGCAGCCTGATCTAGCAGGTGGTGCCCCAGCCCATCGCAGGGGCATTGGAATTAGATGATCTTTTAAGGTCCCTTCCAACCCCAACCATCCTATGATTCCATGATCTCCATCCCCGTGCCCATCTCCACCCCTGTGCCCGTCCCCGTCCCGCTCCTCCCGCACTCACTGGGGCACGTGGGGCTCCTGGGCAGCCCAGGGCTGGCAGGTGATGCCCTTGCGCGTCTTGCTGACGTGGCCGCGGTAGCGCTCGCCATGGCCGTGGTAGCAATCTGGGGGGAGGCAGAGAGGGTGGCAGCGGGCTGGCACCGCGGCGGTGGGTGCCGGGGGCGGGTGCCACGGGCGGCTCACCTTCAGCGCCCAGCTCGTCGGGGCAGCGGCGGATGTGGAAGCAGAAGGCGATGCGGACGCTGCGGTGGGCGGTGAAGCACCACGGCGCCTCTGAGCCATCGGGGTTGCGGCAGTAGTTGTCCTGCAGGTCCCTGGCGGAGGGGCCGCGTGGGTGCCCTGCTCACGCCTCGCACCCACGGGTGCTGCCCTGGCCGTGCTCCCTGGGTGCGTCCCCCACGCCCTTACTTGCACGGGTACTTCTCAGGCACAAAGTGGTGCTGGTGGGGCGTCTGCGCGTCCCAGCGCTGGCAGGGGATCCCCGACACCGTGACGTTCACCCGGCCGCGGTAGCCCTCACCCTTGCCCCTGAAGCAGCCGGTGGTGACGTTGAGGGGCCGCGGGCGTTTCTCTGCTTGCGTGGCCGGAGACGGGCAGGGTCAGGGTGGTGCTGGGCACCCCCGGCCGCGGCGGCGTGGCGGCCACTTACTGCAGACACGGATGTGGCAGAACTCGCGCTCCCGGTCTGGGTCGGTCGTGTAGCACCAGGGCCGCTCGGAGCTGTCAGGGTTGCGGCAGTAGTTGTCGTCCAGGCCCTTGTCGGGGTACCTGGGATGGGGACAGGAGCGTGGCTGAAGGTAGCACCACCGCCCCGGCTCCTGGCGCGGCCACGGCCGCCGCACGCTGCCCGGGGTCGGGGGCTGGTACTTGTTGGGGTGGTAGGGGTGCTTGTGAGGGTGCTGCAGGTCCCAGCGCTGGCACTCGATCCCCGACTCGGTGTGGTCCACGGAGCCGCGGTACTGCTCCCCGTTGCAGGTCATGCAGACGGCTGTGGACACCTGGGGGTTCAGAGCGGGGAGGAGACCCGGCACAGGGCACCCCGGGCATGCGGCACTCACCGTCCTCGCACTTCTTGATGCCGCAGCTCTGGTGGCGGATGCTGGGGTCACTGGTGTAGCACCACGGCCCCCGCTTGTCCCGGTCAGGGTTCCGGCAGTAATTCTCCTCCAGGCCATTGCGAGGGTTTGGCAGGAACCTGCGGGCAGCGGCGGGGTAGGAGCACTGTCCCCATTACCCCGCACTGTCCCCAATACCCTGCACTGTCACCATCACCCTGCAGCGTCCCCATTACCCCACACTGTCCCCATCACCCCGCAGCGTCCCCATTACCCCACACTGTCCCCATCACCCCGCACTGTCCCCATCACCCCGCACTGTCCCCATGGTCCTGGTGGTGTCCCCAGCCCGTTCCCCGTCACCCCACGCTGCCCAGAGTCACTGGTGGGTGCCGGGGTCCGGGGGCACCTGTGGTCGTGGGGCGTCGTGGCTCGCCAGGGCTGGCAGCGCAAGCCCTTCTCTGTGGTGGCGCGTGTGCCGCGGTAGCTGGTGCCGTCGCCCACGACGCAGTCCCGCAGGAATTCTGGGCACAGCCGGGGGCCGCGTCAGAGCCGGGGGCACACGGGCAGCGGGGACCCCTGCACCGTACGGCCTGCGCCTGCTCTGCGGTGTCCCCAGACCCGTTCCCTGTTCTCTGCTGTCCCCCACCCTGCCCTGGCGTGTCCCCGCTCCCTGGTACGGTCTCACCTTTTTTCTGGTACAGGTCGTAGTGGATGTTCTTCTGCAGCTGGACGTGTGGCGAGTGCTGCGTCCAGGGCAGCAGCTGGCACAGCTGGCTCTGCCGGTCGTGGTGGAACGCCCTGGCCGGGACAGCGGGAGCCTGGCAGGGCGCCCTGAGGGGCCGGGACCCAGGGGCCGCAGGCCACTCACCCCCCGGTGCCCCCGCGCTCCCGCCTGCCCCACGGTGCCCCTCTCACCGGCAGGCCAGGCTGGTGGCGCAGCGCTGGGCACACTGCTCCGCGGACCCCTGCTCCGGTGCCGGGGGCGGCTCGGCGGGCACGGCCAGCAGCTCGGTGGCTCGCAGCCGCTGGAAGTCATTGAGGGGCGAGCGGTGGCCTGGGGAAGGTGGCAGGGGCTCAGTGTGCCCATGGGGACACTGCGGGGCACCCCGGCCCTGAGGGTCAGGGGATCCCTGCCCCATGGACAGCGGGATCCCAGCACTGAGAATGAGACCCCAGCACCACAGAACACAGGCTCCCTGCCCCACGGAGCGGTGGAACCCCTGCCCCACGGAGCACAGGATCCCTGCCCCACGGAAAGTGGGATCCCAGCACTGAGTATGGGACCCAAGCTCCACAGTTCCTGCCCCACGGAGCAGTGGAACCCCTGCCCCAGGGAGGACGGGATCCTTGCCCCACCGAGTACGGGACCCCTACCCCGCGGAGCAGGGGTCAGTGTCCCAGGGGAGGCAGCCCCCCCGGTGTCGCAGCCCCTACCTGCGTCCAGGGCCGTGGCCAGGGCGAGCAGCAGGCCGAGCGCGGGCTGCATGTCGGTGCCCTGCGGCCCCTGAGGACCCTGCCAAATATCAGCCCACGGGCCCGGGGCCAGAGGGGGCGGGGCCTGGGGAGGGGGCGGGGCCTGGGGAGAGGGGGCGGGGCCTGGGGAGAGGGGGCGGGGCCTGGGGAGAGGGGGCGGGGCCTGGGGAGAGGGGGCGGGGCCTGGGGAGAGGGGGCGGGGCATGGGGAGAGGGGGCGGGGCCTGGGGAGAGGGGGCGGGGCCTGGGGAGAGGGGGCGGGGCCTGGGGAGAGGGGGCGGGGCCTGGGGAGAGGAGGAGGCCCCTACGAAGGGGCGGGGCCTGTGGAGAGGCGGGGCTTACGGAGGGGGCGGGACCTAGAGCACTGGTGCCGGCTGGCCCCGCGGTGGGCGGGGCTTACTTGTCATTGGGCGTGGCTTACCGGTAGGTGGGCGGGGCTTGTCTGGAGGGGGCGTGGTTTGTGACCTGTGGGCGTGGTTTGTGGATCGGTGGGCGGGGTTTGCGGGTCAGCGGGCGGGGAGCTGCCTGGCTGTGGGAAGGGTCGGTGCGGCGGTGGGCGGGGCTTGTGGCGGGTGGGCGGGGCTTGATCATCGCTGGGCTGTGTGAGGCCGGTCTGTGGGCGTGGCTTGTGCCAGTGTGGGCGGAGCTTATCAGACGGGCAACGCGGCTTAGTGAACGGTGGGCGTGGCCTACCGGGCGGTGGGCGGGGTTTGAGGCCGCGGGGCTGGGCCTCGGTGCCGCGGGGAGGGGTCTCGGTGCCACCGGGCGGGGTTTGAGGCCGCGGGGAGGGTCCTCGGGGCCGCGGGGCGGGGTCTCGGTGCCGGCGGCGGCGATTGGCGCTGTCCCGGGGCGCGGCGCCGCCCAGGCCGTGCCCGCGCGGGGTCGCGCTCGCTCGGCGCGGCGGGAGCGGCGGGAGCGGCGGGAGCGGCCGCGGGGCCCGGCGGCGGCACGGTGAGCGGGGCGGGGGCCGCGGGGCGGGGGTCGCTCGGGCTCCCCGGGGGCGCGGGGCCCGCCGGGAGCGCGGCCTGGTGCGGCGGCTCGGCGGGGCCTCGCTGCGGCCTGCGGGCCGGGCCGCCCCCGCCGCCCGTACCGGCCGCCGCTCCCGGTTTCCCCCCCACCGGCGGCGGCGCCGCGCTCCGGCCCGCCCCGAGCCCCCCCGGCAGCAACAGGCCGGGGGCCGCGGGCTGCGGGGCGGGTTGGAGCCCCTGGTCGGGGCGCCGGGGCTGCCCCCGCCGGGCCCGGGGCCGCGCTCCGCGCTCCGGGCCGCCGCTGAAGCCCTTTGGCCGCGTCGAGAGCCGAGCTGGGGGCTGCGTCCCCCCGGGCCCCCCCGGCGGGAGCTCCGGGCCGGGGCCGGGGCCGCCTCGCCCCGCGGCTCGGGCCGCCCGGGCCGGGGAGCGGCCCCGGCATCGCCCTCCTCTCCCAATCGAGACTAAAACCTTATTTCTGCGTGAAACCCCGAGTCCTTGCCGTGTTCCCGCAGCCTCTCCAGGCAGGAGCCTCTCTCGCGGGCTGGGGCCGCGCTGCTCCCGCGGCTCTGGGCTCCTGGGCTGGGGGAAACAGCCCCGACATCCCTCTCTTCTCCAAAACGAGACTAAACCCGTGTTTCTGTATAAAATCCCAAGTGTTTGTGTCTCTCCTCGCAGCCTCTGTCGTTGGGGGCTTCTCCCTGCCGCCTGTGGCTGTTGCCGAATGGGCCGCCGGGGTCTCTCGCCTTGGGGATCCTGCCCTCAGCGGAATTTGTTACTTAACTTCATACCCGAGCGCTGTCTCTGCCCATCTTTAGTTCTAGAGAGCCCTTCTCTTGCTTTAAGAGTCTCTAATTCAGGATGGGTTCCTTTGCGCGGTCTCCGCCGCTCTTCTGATCGTCCCAAACCACTTATTCATTCCTGCCGATGCTTGTCATGGCACTCTTCTCTCCTAAATATAGGGTAGTATGCCAACGGGAGAAGCTGGGGAGCGAGCCGGAGCGCTGGGAACACCGCTGTTTGCTCGGGAGCAATCAGGAAAGCCTGGCTGGTTCCAGGTTCTCCGTCGCCTTCCTGCACTTGCTGCCCCAGGAGCTGCCACAAGTCCTGGGAGATGTTGTGACGGCACAGACGGGCTTAGGGATACCCATTTCTTTACAGCATCGTGTAAATGGAGTTATAAATTAAGCTTAATGGCTGATATTAGGCCTGGAGGATCAGCAGAGGCCACGGGGCTGATATCAGTGAAGGTGTCTTTGCTGTGCACCAGTAGGTTTTGTATGGGATCTGTTAACCCTGAGCGCATCTCTGCTTTTAGAAGTAGCTGGTACTGAGTTCAAGCACTGCTTATCCACTTCTTTCTCCTCCAGTCTCTCCCTGCCCATTGTGCTGAGCTCAGCTCTACCAAGGAGCAGAGGAGGATGTGGGACAGGTAGAGTGAGAACTTTTCCCAGCTCCAGCCGCAAAGCGTGTGGGTAAATCCGCTCAGATCTCTGACTGTAGCTTATCTTCCACGGGCGGCTGGGCTGCAGGAATTCCCGCGTGTTCCCTGGACCCTGGCAGCGAGGAAGTCGTGTTGGAGGGAGTGCTGCGACCCTGCGTACTGGCTGGCGAGGCCGAGAGGCACTTCGGTGCTTTGCACTGAGGAGCGGTGGTCCTGCTGGGCTCTGGTGGAGAAGAGGACCCTGTGGTTGCCACAGCCGGGTCCTGTGGGAGCTTCTGTGCTCTGGGGGTGACACGCTGCGGCGTCAGCCTGGCAGGGAAGGTGCGATGGGTTTGCCCTGGCAGGAGGGGTGTTGCCAGCGGTAGGAGTGCTGTACCCTTGCCTTTCCCCTGTCCCTTGGAGAGACAACAAGGGAGGTTGTCCTGGAGGGACACCAGGGTGCTCTGCCAGCCTGGGACTCCGGCTGAGGGGCAGTGAAACTCTCTGTCTCCTTTTGGCACTGGCAGCTATCAGAAAAGTTTCCTCATCGGGATGATTTTGGGTAGTTTGTACCTCTGCTCCTGTTAACTGAGGAATCGTATGGAGGAGTTAATTCTAGCAATGATTAATTGGAGTGAGGAAAACGCGAACTCTGAATTCTCCTTGGGCAAACAGGGGTCATGTAAATAAATGCCTCTGGCATTCTTTGTGGTGCTTGTAGCCCATCTGCCAATTACTGCCGGATCAGTGGGAGGATGTCGCTCCTTGAGCTCCCAGTACTTTGGTGCTGGTTTGGGGGAAATACAAACAAACACAGTGGGGCTGACCTAGTGTATCCGAGCTCTTGGTATGCTGGAAATGTTTGTTCTTGGGATGTTTGTGCAGTCTGGAGAGCTCTGTACCTTAAACCCCATGCACAGAGGACTGTGACCGTGTTTAAGAGGTGAAAAATAAAAGGTCAGCCTAAAGAAGGGGGCTTTGAGGGCTTGTTCTGGAGATCAGATAAGTTCAAGCAAACTCCTAAGGTGCTGCTGGACGGGGAGTTCACGTATTAACCTGCGTGAGTACACGAGGTAGGTGTGCTCCCTCGTCGAATGTGTTTTTCTGCCTGTGTATCCCCCTCCACTCATCCACTGGCTTAAAATGTCTCTGGTTCTCTGGGATAAAATTTCGGCTTGCCAGTGGGAAAGATGGTTGGATATATTTGATGTTACTGCTTTTTTCATCTCTACATTTTTCATGAGCGTCCGAGCTGCTGTGCTGCTGCGATGCCATCCGAAGGCGATGGTCTGAGTGCCCTGGCCAGGCAGGCTGGCTCTGCTCCCGTCCCGGGTGCACGGATCACCTGGGGCCCAGCCGAGAGCTCCCTGGCTCCTGCGGGTGGTTTGTGAGCTGTTCTGGGTGTCCGGTGAGGAGGAGACAGGGCAAGGTGCGTGGCACAGCTTTACTTGAGCTGTGGGGAGGCAATGGGGGCCTCCTCCTGTTGGATGGCAGATGTGTCTCAAAGGCACAGCCTGATGAAAGCTGGAGCTTCTTGCCCTACGGCAGCTCCTGCCTGAGTTACGAGCTGGGGCGCGAGCGAGACGAGGCACCTGAGGAATGCGCCCTGCTCTCCCAAATGCCACGTCCCGCTCAAGGTCACCTCAGCCCAGCAGTGCTGGTTTCTGGGAGCCAGCCTTGTTGCGCTAGGGAATTCCCTGGAATCTCTGCCACTGGCAGCAGTGCAGCCTCACAGCTCTTCCACATCCAGGGTCCCGTCCTTGGGCAGCTGGAACCCGAGAGCCAGAGGCGGCTGCTGGGCCACAACGTTTGCTCCCGTGGCTCCTTACAGTGGCTGTTGCACATATCTGACTGCAGAGAGCTCATGACAGCCACCCAAAGCCTTAACACCAGCGGTGTTTGGCCATGTGGCCACAGAGCTTTGTCCCCGTTGGGCCACGCTGGTCCCAGTGCCGCTGCGGTCGTGCCAGGGTGCAGCATGGCGAGCGGCTGAGGATGAAGCACAGAGGATGGCTGAGGTGGTGTAAGGAGAGGCGAGACGAGGTCCAACCTCCAGACACGTGGCTGTGGTATTTGCAGTTGTCTTGCTGAGCTGATCTTTTTTTTCCTCAGCATAACAGGTATTTTCTTCTTCAGGGTTGAGTTGTCCCCACGGTTGCGCTGCAGGTGTCCGCTAGGCCTGGAGAGCAATTCTTAGTGGGATTCAAAGCATGTTATCCGTGGCAGACCTTCCCACACAGAGTTTGGGGACTGGAAACAGCAGTAGCCTTGTCCCAGTCCTGCAGGTGGGCTGTGTTCAGCTTGCTTTGGGATTTTTCTTTAGTAAAACAGGCTCCTAGTCTCATCTAACCCATAAGCAGGTATTGGAATGAAGGTCTCTGTGGGCGACTTCTCTGATTTTCTCCCTTCTCTTGTGTTGCGGTCTCACTTCAGTGCCAGCTCTGGCGTTTGCCGTCGTTGCAACCCTGAATGAGGGCACGGTGTGTATTTTGTGCTGCACTTTCTGAGAAAGGCTCCATTCAGAGAGCGTTATGTGGGCAGCTTCAGAGCTGTTTTGGATCCCGGCTCCTTGGAGCTTTCCAGCAAATTGGCTTGGAAGCCTGTTGGTGCAATACGTGATGTTGTGAATCCTCCTTGGTGGGGACCTGACGAGCGGCATTCCTGCCCTCCCTCCGCAGGGGCTGGAAAAACGATTACGGGAGAGGTTTCCATTTACTCTAGCATAGTTACAGGTCAGGCGAGCGCTGAATGCATATAAGTGACGAATTCACACCGGGTCTTTCCTTTTTTTTTGAACTAGACTGTACGCTTAGACTTCAGAGAGCTTCATCTTCTGTGAAGCGTGGCCCTCAAGGGTGGGGATTAGCAATCGGTGAGTTTGATGAGCCTTTCAGCAGCAGATACCCATCGTTTGATATCCATCCCGAGGGCTAGGGATTGATTTTGGATGAGCTTGAGTGAGAGGAGGCTGGGCCATAGTTTGAACCGGCAGTTTTCCACTCGAGGGTTGAATTAGGACGAGTGACACGGAAGCCTTGTGCCGCCGTCACAGCTTCGCACCGTGATGCAGGGGCTGCCCGCACTGTTGGGCTCTTGCTAGGGTGGCACCACTTGCTGTCTGTCACGTTGCCTTCTTTTTGTGCGAGGCCAGCCTCGAAATGGGCTCTTTGGGAAACGCATCTCTTCCCAGAGCTCCCGTGAGGCACTGGAGGGTTCTCTTTGTATACACAGCTGCTTTGGGGCATTTTGGCTCTAGGGGAGAGGGACCAAGGTACATAACACCGGTCCCCGTCCCTAGCGTGTGGTTGTTCAGCAGGCAGGCTGCTGTGCAGGCACCTCTCTAGTCAGGGTGGAAAGAGCTGCTGAGTTTTTCCAGGGCGGGCTCCGTGCCTCTCCCATAAACTTGTTCTCTGCAGCAGCCCCTCGGGCCTGTTCCACAGCTGGGTTTGCAGCTGGGAGATGTTTCATCAGGCCTCCTCTCAGTACTGCTGGAATAACCGTGTGGAAATGTCTGGTGAGATCTTTGTGTTGCAGCTCCTGGGATTCCTACAGAACAGCCTTGGACTTCTAGGTGGGCAGCGAGAGGCATTTTGAACCAGGAGGCAGAAAAAGATGTGAGTGTGTGCTGGTACGGAATGCTTTGAGGCTCTCTTAAGGAAAAGCCCCTCCCTCTAGATCTGCTTTCTCTGAGGGCTGGCAACTTTGCTTTTCCCGAAGGAAGGCATTCTGCTAATGAAATGGTTTGGCAACCGTCTAGAAATACTAAGGTTGATGCCAGTAGAACCTGACACGGTGATTTTGACACTGGGACTGTATTGATGTGAACATTCAAGGCTGCGATGATTACCTCTCTGTGTCCCTTAGATTTCTAGTTAGGTTTGACATCTGTGGAACGTCTGAACTCTGTGCAGATTCCTGCATGAAAGACCACGCGTGGTGTTTTCCCACCCCAAAGGAAATATTTCCAGAGGAATTTTTATGACACCGCCTCAGGCCAGCACCGGAGAATAAATAAAAGGTCGTTCTTTTAAAACCTCTGAATTAAACTTTGCAGGATCCCCATGGGAAGATGCACAGAATCAGTGTGGCTGTGTCTCTTTCTCTAAAACCCAGAGAGAAGAGCTCAGCACCTGCTCCTTCCTCCCCGTGTGAGGAAGCTGCAGAGCATGATGAGGTCTCACTCATTCTCTCTTTCTTCAGGCTGAACAGACCCGGTGATTTCAGCCGCTCCTCACACTCTTCCCCTCTGACCCCTTCCCCAGTCCGTGCCCTCCTCTGGATGCTCTCCAGTAGCTTCAGATCCTGTTTCTCCCGGGGTGCCCACAGCTGCCCCAGTGCTTGCGGTGATGTCGAGCAGGCGATGTCGAGCTCGATGCACCCAGAACACAGTTGTCCTCGTGGCTGCCAGCGCACTGCTGGCTCGTGTTCCCCCTGCCCTGGGGCAGATCCCCGATCCCTTTCCACAGGGCTGCTCTCCTGCCTCTGCTCTCATCTCTCCGTCCACCCAGGGCTGCTGTGTCCCAGGACCAAACCTGAGCCCGAGCCCTTGTTAAATTCCATGCGGTTGGTGGTCTTGTTTGGCCAAAATGTGAAAATTCGCACCCTCTACGCAGGGAATTTTGTGCTTCCCGTGGTGTTTGTGAGGCCAGTGCTCTCTGTTTATCCGAATGCTGGCAGCCGTGTGCTGGTCGCTCTTTCAGGAAACACTTTATCACATCTTAGAGGAGAATTGTGTTTGAATACCAGGGGTCAGCCTTAGGGAGGCAAGAAGTTTGATCTTCTCAGAATGAATACAAATCCCCTTCTGAAAGTACAGAGGGACCTAAAGCATCTTGTTATAAGGGTGCTGCATGCAAAACCCCACGAGCCCTTGGTGGTGAACTGTAAAAAGAGTGTAAGAATAGGGCTTTATAGCTTCAATTACAAAGTTTTCATGAGGCTAATGTGAAAAAGCGCTTTGTTTGCCACTGGCAGAGATATAGAGTTGTATATTGTGGACTTGTAGCACTGAGAAAGCAGCATCGTTCCCCTGTGTGGTGGTGATAAGCCAGGATGAAAGTTGTATGTGGTTCTGCCTGCCCAGCGTGGCAGAGTGAAGTGCTCCGTGATTACTGTGGCTAATTTAGAATCATAGATTGGTTTGGGTTGGAAGGGACCTCAAAGCCCATCCAGTTCCACCGCCTGCTGCGGGCAGGGACACCTCCCATGGGATCGGGGTGCTCCAGGCCCCGTTTAGGTGCGAGAAGGTTTGCTTGAAAGCCTTGATCAGACGTGGGTGAGCTCCTGGAGCTGGGAGCAGCGCTGCAGCCCCGCCATGCGCTCCAGCTGCCACCTGTCCCTCAAACCACCATCCCAGTGCTGGTACCATGGTACTGCACGCCCCGTGTTCTTGGAAGCTGGAATCCCAGCCTTCCTCTTCCTTCTCCCCGCTGTGTTGTCTCTGTGCTGTGACGCCAAAGCCTGCGGCTCTCCCGGGATGTCCTAGTCCTTGGGTCAAGTGGGAACCACGAGCGGCTCCTCGGCTCTGCCTCCTGCTGCCCCCGGCCTGAGCCAGGCCCTGCTGCCACAGGTAGGGCTGCGCACCGCGGCTCGGGAGCCTTTGATCTGCAAACTGGCTGTGGCCGTGAGCCCAGCCCAATCTGGCAGCCGGCCGTGGGCGTCCTCCGGGGACAGGGATCCTGGTGCTGTCCTGCCGTCACAGGAAGAAGCTGTTTCCTGCAGACCTCCGTGCTGCGTGCATCGCTCTGGCGTGAGCCAGCCCAGCAGCCGCCAGCCCCATTCTCTTCCCTGAGCTGCAGAGTCCTAAAGCTTCCCCTGGAGGTGAATAACTTTGTATAGCGAACTTCATCCTGCTGGCTTCAGGTAAGCCTTTCCACACCTCATGGATTTCTTAGTCTGTTCACGGTCCAATTGGAAACCCTTGCCTTGACAGGATGCTTCAGGAAATCGTTTGAGGCATCTTCTTCCCTGCTTCATAAAGAAAAGCAGAGAACAAAGGAGACAGTGAGAGGTAGGATTTGATTTTTCCTGAAGCTAAGATGGAATCAAAGTGCTACAAAGAGGAGCCGTTTTGCCCTTCGTGCCTTGGCCGTTGGGTGAGGAGTTGGTCAGCTCAGGTGCTGCTGGAGCCTGGCTGCAGCGTGAGGAGGCCCCGGAGAGCAGGGCTGGGCACACAGCTCTGCCCTCTGGTGCCTTTTACGCTGGTGAAGAGACAGCTTGGTCCCTGCGGCCGAGAGCCCGGGACAGTGCGCTCCACGTGCTGAGCTCCTGTTTTCTGGTCATATATGGGAATTCAGGCTGGCGAAGCTGACTCCCTGTGCGAGTGTTTAGGGATGGGATTCTTCTTTCAGTAGTGACTTAAGATGATGATTCGTAGTGAATTCTGTGCGGCTGAGCCTAAGCCCTGTTTGGGACCCGCAGTTGAAAGCTGTGCCAACTGGAAAAGGTCAGCTGGAGCTGGGAGCTGCCTGGGCGTGCGGCTTTGGAGCGAGGAAGGGCCGTCCTCAGTGTGGGTAGAAGCAGATGGCTCAGCTCCGCAGCCTGAACCGATCCAAGAGCAGGTACCTTTAATTTTCCAGCGTGTCAGTGTCTGCTCCGGTTCAAAACAGACCCGGACATGCACAGAAGCTTGTGAGCGAAGCTTGTGAGCAAAGCTTGTGAGCACACGGGTCCACATCTCAACAGAGCAGAAAAGCTGTCTGCTCCCCACTGAGAGCGGAGGAAGAGTCTTGGGGGGAGGCTTGGTGATGTAAATCTGCTGAAAGGAGATGGTCTTGAGGATGAGCTGGAGTAATTGGAGCGGCCGGTGCCTTCCTGCTCGGGCTGTGTGCTAGCAGCCAGCTGGGCTGATCTGCAAAGCACTTTTAAAGGCAAACAGTTGTCCTGTTTACCTCGCCTCTCCTCAGCTGAGAGGAGTTGCCTATGTCAGCGGAGCTGGGAAGTTGTTTTTCTTCTTTAGGCTCGGCTGGGAGGAGTTGGAACTCCTGGGTGTAACGAGTTAAAGATCCTTCTGGAGCAGAAACAGCGCAAAACACTGCTGCTCCCTGTCTGGGTGGTGATCCTGAGCAGAAGTGCAGCGCCTTGGGGAAAAAAATGGTGCTACATCAGTTGCCGACGCTGCCGAGCACACCGAGCTGCTGCTCCGCGTTTTTGTCTCAGGCTGGGATCTAACAGGTCGGCGACGCAGAGGTCGTTTGTACGGGAAAGAGGTCTTGCAGGAGCGTCTGCTCCATTTGCTGTTGGCTGGCTTTGGAGCAGTGCAAAAGTCACATGAGAAAAGCATTTAATGTATTTTTAGATGTCTTTTAAAGTGGCTTAGTGGCTGGAAAGAAACCTGCCTAAGGTCAGTCTCCAGCTCGCTGCGTTTTGTTGAGTGGCCTGTTAATGGGGAGTGGATCCAGTCGGAGACCTGTGCCGTAGGGGGTTGCGTTGTGTGCTGTGAGGATGCAGCTGGTGGTGAGAGGTGGCCCTCGCTGCCGGGCTGTGCTGCTCAGGTACTCCTTGGGACAAGGGTGGGAAGTGAATGGGAAATGTCCAGCCGATACCAGTTTCATTCCTTTTTCCCTTCATCTTTTGGAGTGGTTGGGGGTTTCTGTGGTGACTTTGTGCCATGGTCTTGCACAGCACAGGTTTTTATAGGGTCCAGGCTTAGCGTGAAAGTGGCCTTTCATTTGTCCTGGTGCAAGAGAAGAGAGCAGTGCTCTTGCAGAGCCACATCCAGCCAGGGAGCTGAGCCAGATGGAAACCGCTCTTGTGTTTGGGTCTCTTGTAACGTGTGTCAGTTCCCCAAGTGCTTCTCTGTGCAGCTGTAACTCATATCAGCGCAAAGAGGAGGACTGGGACGTTCCTGCATTCAAACACGTCCTCTAGAAGCAACACCAGCTTCAAAGGACCGTGAAGGTGGCCGTGATGCTGCCGTGGGTCTCCAGACAGGTCAGAGCACACCCGCCCTGGGAGGAAAGGATCAGGGAGAAGGCTTGGCCGTTCGTTTCTCTATAAAACAGAGTTTCTGAGTCTTTGCCACCATGGGACAACGCGTGCTGCTCGCGGGCCCTGTGCTGCGTGACATCTCGAGATCTTTGTGGGCTGTTGAATAGCAGGAAAAATGTGGCAGTGTCGGAAGGAAACATGATGCACCGCAGCGCCGTGCACCGATATCGCTGTCGCGCCTGCGCTGGGGGGTGGAAGCTGCTTCTCTGGAGCCTGAGCTGAACTCCTGGGTTGCACACAGGGCAAGATCATCTGTGTGGACTCCTTTGGTGCTTACGAGGTGGCTGGGCTGTTACACCAGTGCCTGCAGATCAGAAGAACATTTCTTTCCAGGAGTCCTGCCCTTTCAGAATAAGCTTAAAGAACAGGAAGTGATGGCAGGTGAGGAGAGCAGGGAACTTGCGAGAAGCCTCCTTTAAGAGCAGCAGTATTTGTGTACCTGCGAACACAAAATATTCGTGTGCATAAGCCAAGCTGTGATTTCCACCTTGAAGCATCTGCTGAGGGGACTCTGCAGTGCTGGCATGTAGGCAGGTGGGACTGGAGAGCTGGGAAGTGCCAGATCGCTCTCCTTGTTCTCAAATGCATTTGACCGTAAGTGATGAGAGTCTGTGTGTAACAAGAGGAGGAGGAAGCCAGACAAATGAAAAACTGGAAGAAGGTGGGCTTTTTTCTCGGCTATTTGCTAGAGTGCTTGGTAATTGAAAGAAATGGCCAGGGGGAGACTGTAGCTTCCTCGTCGTGTCATGCCTTCACCTCAAGATTTGCCGTAATTGAGTAGGGGAATCTCTAGGGACCCATCCATATAACAGATCTCACTAAATTATAGACTAATGAAACCGTTTGAGTCGGAAGGGACCTCAAGGCCCATCCACTTCCACACCCTGCCATGGGCAGGGTCACCTCCCACTGGATCAGGTTGCTCCAATCCCCATCCAACCTGGTCCTGAACATCTCCAGGGATGGGGCAGCCACCACTGCTCTGGCCGTGAATGTTTATGATCATAATCTAAACTAGAAATGCTGATCTTTTGATATGAGCAGCTAAACTAGATCAGTATTTAGCAAGCAAATTTGTTTTTCTTGTCCTTGTCACTTAAGATGAGTGTGGCTCTGCTAAGAGCTCCGAGATGGCCCTGCCTCTCGTCTAAAGCCCTAAATCACTGCTTTATTTACGCCACTTCAGTTTGAGCTCAGTTTTCTGGAGATGAATCAGAACAGCAAACACAGAGCAGCTCTGGATCACGGTGTTTTGGGAGGGGGTCCTGGCAGAGGTGGGTGCCACGAAACCGGTACCTGCCCCGTGTTGTCTGGGATGAGTTAGAGCCCGGCGTGTGCTGCCAGGCTGCGGCGAGGCAGCAGATGGACTGCTGCGCGTGCCGCTGTCGGGACTGCCTTCTAGGGAGATGTGTCAGCAGCCCAGGACCTTCCCGTCCCTCTGGACCCGCTGCCGGCCATTTCTGGGAAGGCTCCTGGGGCCGGTGGCTCCTGCGAGCTGTGCCCAGGCTGGGGACGCCCATGCCTGGCGTTTTGCCCTGGGTGCCTCGGTGCGTGTATAAATACCAGCAGGTTTGCGATGCGCTGCAGATTCTCCTCTGCTCCTTTTTAAAGCCCAGGTCATAAATAGTGCTCGCTCGTGGGTCCGGCCTCCCTGTCCTTAGCGCTGATGTCACGGTTAAACTCGGTGTCGTGCCGGCTCTCCCGCGGTGCTGCTCTCTGAGGTCTTGTTTTTCTGTTCTCGTCAAGCCTGAGATTGCAGGTGCCGGGTGAGAGAACTGGGAAAAGTGAATTCAGCCAAACTGACTACAAGTGATGTTTCTCACGGTGAGCCAGACTGGCCGCGGCCTCTCGTGTTGACGCAGACGCCGATTGTGCTCGTTCCACTTCCCGGGGAGCCCGTCCCGACTGCAGCGCGGCTCTGAAATAAGCATCATTTCAAAAGTATCCAGCCAAGAAGGAGCACAAGGTGTAATTCCAGTGGAGGCTGGGTTTTTTTAGGCTGGTAGTTTCTATTAAAGGGAATCAGCAGTGCCCTGTCTCCAGCCCTGGGCGGGAGCTGCACTTTGAGGCCATGCCCCTTCGCTGCGGGGATGAGGTGGGATTTTGAACTCCTCCACGCAGCACACAGTCAAATCATGACATTCCTTGCCCGTCTGGTGTTTTTATAGTTAACCTGTGAAGCTTTTGTGTGCGAAGCAGAGGTCCTGGGAAGGGAGGAGGACTGAGCTATTTTTACCCCATCACAAACAGGGCTTGGCGTGTTTATTTCAGACTCTGGAGCCGCTCAGGCCAGTGGGGGGGTTTATAGTCTTCTACTGTTACTTCCAGATTAGAAAACAAACTTGAACCGTGGAAATCACAGGAAAATAGGGTGCTCCGGTGTGCTTGGCTCCGAGGAAGCTGCAGGGAGGAGCAGGTGGGATCACCCATGTCGTGCAGCATGCCGCTCTTGGAGCCTCCTGCAATTCAGAGGAGTCTTTGAGCCACCAGGTGATGATGGACTCCAAGCCCTTCGTTGCAGCGGTGGTACTAAGCTGGGAGGATGTGCTGATCTGCTTGAGGGTGGGGAGGCTCTGCAGAGGGTTCTGAACAGGCTGGGTCCATGGGCTGCGGCCAGCGGGATGGGGTTCAGGAAGGCCAAGGGCCGGGTCCTGCACTCCAGTCACACCAACCCCATGCGGCTCCAGGCTCGAGGAAGAGCGGCTGGAAAGCCGGGCAGATGAGGTGCTCAGGGATGGTTCAGTAGTGGACAGGGACGGTTGGACTCGATCATCTCGAAGGTCTTTTCCAGCCAAGCAATTCTAGGATTCTAGGATTGCACAAACCTCTCTGCAGGGCAGTGGCTACCTTCCCAAAGCGCCCTGGCTGGGTTTTGGATAAGCCTCCAGCTGAAAAGCTTGAGGAGCTCTGGGGAGCAAGAGCAGACTCTGGCCATTAGGTGGGTGATGCTGCAGCGGGTCCTTTGAAGATTCCAGTCACCAGGTCACCAGCGTAGCTTTGAATGCTTGCTTTTTTTTCTTTTTCTGGTGGAGAAGTTCACCAGGCAGCAGGGAGTGAAATTAATGAGATGGGCTCGTTTTTCTCTTGTCACCAGAGCCTGAAAGAGGGAGGATATAGGTCAGTCCTGCTGGAAGAGTGGGAGGACCCAAGGTGGGTGCTGTCGCTGGCTCACTGCTCTGGCTGTCGCGGTGTGGTTGGGGAGTGTCCCTTTAATTGCAGGTGTGCTTGATGCAGACATTTAAAACTTTTAAGCTCTTTATCCTGGTTTATTATTAGAAGCTATTAACAGTGTGGCCAATGCAGTGTCCACACCGTGGTGGCGGCGTGTGCCGTTTTCAGCAGTGGGTCACAACCTCTTTGTGTCGGGCACTGGACAAACGCATAATGCAAGCAGCCCAGGTTGCACCTGCCCACGCAGGCTTCGCTGAGCTCCTTCGCTCCTCCGAGATACCCAGACAGCGGCCAGTCCAGACCTAGCCCGGGCGGCCGACCATGTCCTGGGCTGCATCCAGAGCAGCGTGGCCAGCAGCGGATTCTCCCCCTCTACTCTGCTCTTGTGAGACCACGCCTGGAGTTCTGTGTCCCATTCTGGAGTCCCCAACATAAGAAGGATGTGGAACTGTTGGAGTGGGTCTAGAGGAGCTCCCCTCAAATGATGTGGCTCATGCTCGTGGCACGTTGTGTGCCCCACACCGAAGAGGAACGTCCCTAAGACAAATCACTCTGCTTTAGCCTCAATTCCTCTACCTGTGTGTCCAGTGCAGCCTGTGTACCAGTACAACACATTAATGTTTCTCACAGATTTTAGGTGTTGGGTTTGCTGCCGTGGCTCCCCACCAGCACCTCCTGCTCACAGCTGCCCCTGAGGGATGGGCGAGGAGATAGAGGGGTCACGGAGCCCCGTTCCTGCTGGGATGGTCAGGGAGTGTGGTTGCTCTGAGCTGAAGGAGCAGGTAACTCGTGAGGCACGTTGTCAGGCAGCAACCTGCCCCGTGGGCCTGACCCAGCAGGCTGCCTTGATTGCACACACCTCGGGGGCTTCCCCCTTTCAACAGCAACCAGGAGGTTGCGGTGAGCATTGGTATTTCAGGTTATCTCTTGGGTCGACTTAAATCTGGCTTTCAAAAATGAGTAAGGCACCCAGGCTTGGAGCGTCTGGTTTGCTCTCCAAAGAAAACACGTGCTTGGCCACAGCTGTGTGGGGTTTGGAGTAAGCAGGCCTGGATTTATTTGTGAATATTAATATTTGTGTGCTGTAAAGTGCTGGTGGAAATCTATGCTTGAAAGTTAAGCTGTGTTTTGTCGGTATCTCTGATGCACAAGAACCCATAACCCAGATGGGGTGGGAGCTCGGCGTGGTGGAGTGACCTGCAGCCCAGCCGCCCTTGGTCGTGCGCTGCTGTTGGTGAGTGTCTTGGACCTTCCACAACCACAGCTGCTGTGGCAGCGTTTCCCCTTGTTGCCTGTCGTAGAATCATGGGATGGTTTGGGTTGGAAGGGACCTCAAAACCCATCCAGTTCCACCCCTGCCATGGGCAGTGACACCTCCCACTGGATCAGGCGAGACTGTGGAAGCAGTGGTTTGGGCAGCAGAACTGTGTGTGTCTGGACGTGTCTGCAGGCAGGGTGCCTGGGTTAGGACCCGGGATGATCCCTTTTCCCTCCACGCGCCACTTTGCTGTGTTTTAGAGGAGAGGGACCTTGAGGAGCTTTGGCACACCGGCCGCACAGTTGGCTTGTTACGTGCAGAACTTGTGTCCTGGCAGCCTTCCTCAGACAGAGCTCCCAGGCACTGCTGCCAGTTGTGTGTACGGTGGCTTTGTCAATGACAAAAGTACCTACTTCTAGAGAGTTACTGTGCATGCAGAATTACTGCTGTGTTTTCTTTTGCTTATTGGCCTGAAAGGAGGGGGGAAAAAGACAATAGGTTTGAAAATAAAACCGGTGGTATTGGTTTGTGAACCAAGACGTGTTAATCCTCAGAACATGGGTTTGATGTTTTGTTGGAGACCTAAAGTTACAATGCAGGAGAAATGTATTTGTAGAAAAGCATCTGAATAAAAACCCCATGAGTGATCGTGGGATCACAGAGTGGTTTGGGTTGGAAGGGTCCTCAAAGCCCATCCAGTTCCACTCTGCTGCCATGGGCAGGGACACCTCCCACTGGATCAGGATGCTCAAGGCCCGTGCACCTTGCCCTGATGCTGTGGTAGATCCTAGGGAGCAGGGCTCAGCTTTAAAACTGGGCCGCGAATTTGGCTGGCAGCCTCGAGGTCTAAAATCTGAAGTAAAGTGACTTAAAATGCTTATTTATAGAAGATATACTCGGGGACTGGAATGCAACTGGAGTAATGCTTAAAATATCCCTGGAGCACTTGTCTGGCTGATCAGTGCTCGTTTCCCAAACTCTGTTTTTCAACTCTTCCAAACCTTTCTGTAAGTCCTTGGGACAGCTTTATCCCGGTGGTCCCACGTTGCGAGAGTTGGGGGGCTGCCAGCCCCTTCCCTGGCTGGCAGGGTTCTGAGCCCTGTGTCCAGCTCTGGAATCCCCAACATACAAAGAAGATGGAGCTGTTGAACGGGTCCAGAGGAGGCGACAGAGATGACCGAGGGCTGCCTCATCCCTGGAGGGGTTCAAGGCCAGGCTGGATGGGGCTTGGAGCCCCTGATCCAGTGGGAGGTGTCCCTGCCCATGGCAGGGGTGGGACTGGATGGGCTTTGAGGACCCTTTCAACCCAAACCATTCCATGATTCTATGACTTCGGCGAGCGGAGCTGTGGCTCTCTCTGAGGCTACTGTGGGGTTTGCTTTATGGAACAACGGCTATTTAGACATCTGGACTGTGTTGGGGATTTTAGGGGAAACAGGAATTCCTACTTTGCTGTGAGTCGCAAGCTACTTTGATTGCTTTGCGAAGCATGCTTTCTCCAGCTCATTCCTGTGTGGGCTAAATCCGCGTTCTCCAGCGTCAGGAGGAGAAGCTGCTGCTGCGGAGGCAGTTTGCTGTGTCCTGGGAACAGGGGGCTGAGCAGACCTTTCCTGACCTTCTGCTGCCTTGAGAAAACACGCTCATTTTATGGGCAGTTAATTTATAGAAAGTTCCTGTTCAAATTTCCTGCAAGAGCCGTAAAACCGGAGGACAGCTGTGCTCCGCCGCCAGCTGATCAAACGCTGCTCCCAGCTGGCTCGCCCTTCCCTTCCCTGCACACTGTGAGCTTAGGGCTCCTTCAGGAGAAGACTTTGGGAGAGCTGGTCAGGCAGCTGCTCTGAGCAGGTGTAGCTGGATGGTTCCCGTGGAGTTCGGGCTGTCCGGCTTGCCGAGCGTAGTTCCCGGGGATGGGCTTTTCCCCAGGGAAGGTCTGTGTTTGTGTCACACTTCCCCTGGTTTGTGATTCTCCTTTCTTCCCCAAAGTCTGCAAATAAGCAAGAACTTGTAGTCTTGTTCACAGTTGTGTGTTCATCTTCCAGGGAAAGGAAATTCCCATTAGATGGGTGCTGAGGCACCCACGCTCCCCAAACCCTGCTTTGCCGTGGCAGCCGGGCAGTTGGGATCGCAGCGTGGAGATGTCCTCTGGTGAATTTGATCATAAAAGCTGATTTTGATCTAGTTTGACAGAGAGGTTGAGATCTTAAAGACACTGAGCTCCTGGGAGCTGCTCAGAGGAGGAACCTGGGACAAGCAGGCTCACATTCCACCCCTCAGCTTGGAGGCTTTGCTGTATCGGTACCGCTTTATTTTCCTTCATCTCCCTAAAACTGCCTTGAAGCAAAGGAGGATCTCCCTGCCTGCGTCCAGGGCTGCAAACCAGAAGGAATCTCTGGCTCCGTGGCTCCCAGCACTCCCCGTGGCTGCTCCGTGCAGCTGTCCTGCCCGCTCTCCCGGCTGTCCGTGCCCATCAGCGCTGGGCACTGAATTCTTCGCCCTTCGGGGAAGGCTGGCGCGTTGCCACCCCATCTCCCTTTGCTTCTAGGGAGTGGTTGACCGGTGCTCAAAATCCAAGGCTGGAGGCTGCAGAGACTTCTCCAGAGCCCACAGCTTTATCTGCCAGGAATGTAATAGAGGTGGGAAGGCAGGAATCAGCAAAGGGGAGCGCTTAATGCAGTTCCTGAGGCTCCTGGAATGAACCCCTTCAGCAGGCTCCGCAGTCAGATGTAAGAAACCTGCCTTTGGCATGCTCGGGGGCCTGGAATCTCTTCGTTTGGTTTAAGCTGGGGCCTGTTTCCCTGCCTCTAAATCTCTGCAGCAGTTGATAAGCAGCCGGTCCCTTCTCCAGGAGAAAATGCTGCGGAAAGAAATGCCAGGAATGCGAACAGCAGGTGGGGACTGGCAGATGCGCTTATCACTCATGAGGAGGGGTTATTCCTCTCCAGAGCTACTGTTTGCCTCTGGCTCGGTTTGTGTCCGCTCCAGCCTCCGCAGGGGTTGAAGGTTGAGGGCAGGGTAGTTTTTCCCATTTTCCTGCCTGCTCCGTGCAGGACTCCCTGCTGCACCAGGCCAGGAGGAGGGGGTGGTGGACGCAGACCCTCCGATCGCACGGGCAAACAGCACAGTACATCTCGGGGATGGGTTTTGGGAAATCCTGCTTCCACGTTGCACGAGTGGAAGGCAGACGCGATTAGTGAATTGAATTTGCTGCGCCGTTGCTTTTCAAAACACGACTTCCCATCTTGGGGGAGTCCGGGATTATTTCTGTGAGCAAACCCCTGGTGATCCTTTGAGGGGAGCACCTGCCTCAACAAGACGGAAGAGCCTCTCTGGGTTGCAGAGCTGCACTTGTGGGGAGGGGAGCGGGACCCTGGGGCATCAGGGACGAGGACTGAAAGGATTCGGCCGCAGTGCCTGATTCTTGCTGCTGCTCCTGATTTTTGTGAGCATCATTGTGGAATCATGGAATGGTTTGGGTCAGAAGGGACCTCAAAGCCCATCCAGTCCCTTCCCTGCCACAGCAGGGACACCTCCCAGTGGATCAGGGGCTCCAAGCCCCATCCAACCTGGCCTTGAACCCCTCCAGGGATGGGGCAGCCACCCCTGCTCTGGGCAACCTGGGCCAGGGCCTCCCCACCCTCACAGAAGAACATTTCTTCCTAAGATCTCACCTCAATCTCCCCTCTTTTAGCTTCAAATTGTTCCCCCTTGTCCTCTCCCTGATCAAGAGCCCCTCCCCAGCTTTCCTGGAGCCCTTGCACTTCATATGGAGATGCCTTTTGGTGCAGGACAGCCCGATTTACATGAGATAACAGCCTGAATGGTGAAAAGCCTTTATCTCTTGATCTCTAAGCAGCTTTCCCCCTGAGCTGGCAGTGTGTGCTACAAGCAGAGCAAACCTGCTGTCACAGATGACTTTATGGATGCTTTTCCCAGCCTCTAAGCTTTCCTTCTGGCTGCTATGCTTGTGCTGGGAAGCATGTTCAGATCTACTCCAGTTCTGTGTGCTGGTCCTTGCAAAACCCAGAAGGAGCCTCAGGTCGTCAGGGCACCCATCGCCTTCCTAGGGGCACTGCTGATGGAGAGACATGATACCTTGAAAAACATGAAGGCACAACTGCCCTGAGTCCTCTTATCAGATTTAATTAGAGTTATTTCTTGTTTCTGTGAGAGAGCAGTGTGAGAAGGAGTGATCTTTCCCATGAAAGAAGAGCAGCGATGGGAGGGAGCAGGCAGGAGTAAGGCACAGGATAAGAACCTTGGGAACGTAACTTTTTGCAGCAGCAAAAATCCTACTTTCAAACTCTGCTCAGCCAGCACTACCTTGCCCTAAACAGGGCTTGTATGAGGGAGGTGCTTCCTTCCAGGAGTTTGGATTTGGGAGCAGCTCCCTAATTGCATTCGGTGTGGCACCTCGCCTGTCCGTGAAGATTGCTCCTTACCTGTGGACGAGGATCCCTTGCTTCTGGGTGAGGGTCACTCCTTGCCTCTGTGATACTGAAAACACTGGCAAATAAATTCGGTGGGGATCCCTTGCCCTGTGGATGAGGATCAGCTGGGACAGCAGGAAGCGTGGAGCACGCACACTGCACGCCCAGGTGCTGCAAGCCCCTTAGCTCATTCCTGAGAAGTTGCCTCCCAGCTCTCATTTGGCTGGAGCTCCCTCTTGCAGGACGCCCCCAAATCAAATGGAGCAGATTCAGTCTCAAACTCGGGGTGTGGGGTACCTGCTTGAGCTGCTGTGGCAGTTTGTGAGCATCTGGGTGACACCGGTCCCACCTGCTGCAGAGCCTGACGTGGAGGTGCGATTAACTCTTGAACTTAATTGCTCCTACAGGAATTTCCCAGGCTGTGTCCCTGCCTCAGGCTCTGTTTCAGGTTTTCCGCAAAAGCAGTTCATCCATTTCCAGGAGTTAAGCATTAAAAAAAAATAAATAATGCTTTAAGAAGTTAGTATTTGAAAACCAACCCCAGCCGAAGCGCTTGCTTTGAGACGTGGTCGGTCTGGTGCAGCAGCTGCAAGGTTGGTGGCTCAAGTCTGGCTGTGGCATCTCCTCTCCCAGCAAAAATGTCCCATATCTCATGGATCTTATCAGAGGCTGCAGGCATCCAAAAGGCTCCCGTTCCCCAGTGTTTTGTAGACCTGTGAAGGTTCTCAAAGGCCAAAGGGCTGGATTGTTGCTGGGAGGGAGGTGCTGCCACCACCAAGCCTGCCCCACAGCCATGGACCAGTGAAGGGCTTGCCCATCTCCCAGGCTCAGAGAACAAAAAGCTGGAGCAGGGGTGGAGAATCAGAGTGAACTGTGGTGCTTGTGACCAACTCACGGACAACCTTAATTCTCAGGTATTCTGGCTTTTTAACTTGTTGTTTCCAACCTCGGGGTTATGAGTGTTGTTTGTGTTTTCATGCAGCAGCATCGTGTGTTGGGACAGGGGGGTTATGCTCAACCAGCAGCAAGGAGCAGAATTCCTCTTGAGGAATGAGTGAATGATGTGCAGTCTGTCTTCTGCTGCTGCCCGGCGGTGGGAGGCACCGTTCCTGACTTTGCCAGCTGTGGTGGTGATGCTGTGGCACCCACTGAGCGCTGTGGTCACTCGTCAGACCTGATGAGTGAGTGCTCGGTGACTCGAACTAGGAAGCCAGGTTATTTTTGGCACAGCTTCCTGCTTTCTAAGGGCTGGACTGAGCTGCTAAAACCACATCTTTCCCCTACAACCTGTTATTAAGCCCAGAAGAGGCTCGGGCGTCAGTCCAGAGTTGCTCTGCGGGAGGGGCTGTTGTGGGGTGGGAGGCTGAGCCCACCTGCCTGTAACCGGGTTTTTATTCTTAAACTTTGAGCCTAGCCTCTCCAGGTGAGGAAACGGTGGTTGTGACCAGGCTTTGGAACTGGCGCTGCTGAATGACTTGTAAGTCACTTGCCTGTGTCTGGACCATTCTGCATCCTCCAAATACCTTACAGTGTGCAGCCGGGTCCTGTCAGACTGACCTGGCTCAGCCAAGACCTTTGAAAGGGTTCAGGAGGCTGCCCAGGGCGGAGGTGGAGTCCTCAGCCCTGCAGGGGTTTAAAAGATGGGCAGATGGGGTGCTCAGGGATCATTCGGACAGGGAGGGATGGACTTGATGATCTCAAAGGTCTTTTCCAACCAAGCAGGTGAGGTGCTCGGGGATCATTTGGGCAGGGATGGATGGACTTGATGATCTCAAAGGTCTTTTCCAACCAAGCAATTCTAGGATTCTTACAGGTGGTCCCCGAACCTGCAGTCTTTTAATGACAGTAAGCTGAGCAAATACTATAGAACCATTGAAGCAAAACAGCGGGAGCAAAGCGAAGCGTTGGTGCACGTAATCGGGTCCCTAATTGCTGCGCTTGCCACCTGGGAATTGGAATTGCCTTCCCGCTCCGGAGGCTGAATGGGCCGCACTGCGATAAGCAGTTTAATTGTTTCCCCCGCATCTGCAGCAGCGCCAAGAGCGAAGGCGAGCAGAGCGCAGAGCTGAACAGAGGCTGAACGCACCTCCAGAGCTCCACGGCCTCTCTGCACCTCCAAGACTACATGTTTCCCGTGGCTCTCGAGCATCTCTCTTCATTCAGCCCTTATGCTCTCCCTAAATTGTTTACGTTCTCCTAGGTCGTTCGAGCCATCAGGTCTCTCTGGGAAGCGCTTCACCTTTCTTAGATGTCAGAGCAGCCTTAGGAGCATGACTGTGTGAGCAGTGGGAAGAGTCCTGCGGGTGCTGGTAACGCGATACCCTCTTAAACTAATTACTGGGGTCTGGGCACCGCGCTGGTAATGAAGATCAGTGGATCGCTGAGCAGAAATCAAAGCGAGAGCGACTTGAGGGGGTGGATTCAGAAGCAAAAGCTTGGAGTGATTAAGGACAAGTGTCTTTGCTGTCACACGCTCTCAGGAACACTTAGGGCTGGTGTCGAGGCTGTTGGGCTGCGGGGTGGGTTGTCCTCGTTCCTCTGTCGGGTCAGCACAGACTGTGCCCAGGAGCGGGCTCTGCTCTGGGCGCCCGAGGCAGAGAAGGCTCTGTGGGAGCAGAGCTCGAAGGGATGAAAACATGGGCCTGGAGGCACTGCTCGGTGCAGAGGGTTGGAGTCTGAGGATGCCTGACCTGACTAAGAAATGCAGACATGAGGGAGAGAGTGTTATCTGGGGGGTCCAGAGTGTATGTGGGGAGCAAGTGCTGGTGCTTGGCTCAGAAGGGCTCAAGCTGGTGCAAGACCCAGCTGAGTGCTGGCTCTAATTTTCCTTCTAGCCTCAGAATGGCATCCTAGACTGTTTTCCTGGGGTGTATGTTGATGACTTTGCCCCCATTCTTGGGATTCTTGGAGGGGCACATGCTTTGCCATGTTGCCTCGCACTGGGAAAGAAGTCAGGACAGAATCTGTCTCATCTTATTCTAGTTTTTTTCCTCTTTACAACTTAAATTCATGTTTTAATGAAGGGCAGGTCAAACCAGATGGGTGCAGCCTATGCTCACGCTGTTTGAATACGCTGTAATTTGACAGGGGGGTCCCCTCAAAAGCACAGAGCCCCTCTGACCCATTCCAGACAGATTTTCTTGGAGGAAGGGAGGCATTTCTGGCTTCTTCTGCTGTGACAAAGCCTCAGGACCGTTTTATGAGTTCTGACACCAGATGCTGTGTGAGCTCGGTAGCTGTTGGGAATGTGTTACCCTGTGTGGGCTCTGGGGCTGCTTGTGGAACAAAAGCATCTGTTTGCCTTGTGTTGTCCCTGCTGCCTCTCTGCCTGCCCTTGTCCCCACCTGTGCTCTGCCTTTATCCAGGTCCCAGGTTTAAATAATGTGTGTGTGGGCTGAGCACCTCAGTTTGATCCTGTTTTTTCAGTGATTCACTGGGCTCTCCCCACCAGCAGGGAAAACCAGGAGTCTCCAGAAGCTCATGTTAAACTCTCTGCTGCCATATGAAGACTTTAATTTAAGCTGAAACTTATCAGAATTGAATTTAAACCCTTACTTTCTGGAAGGCATATTTTTTTTCAGTCCCTTGGACTCAGTTGTTTGTGGAGTTTGAGCACTGGCAAGGCAGGATGTGGTGGTGTTGGAATTGCTGCAGGGAGGTTGCTTGGAGCAACCCTTGCAACTCCTTTGATGCTCAGGTACGCTGCTGCGCGCTTGCAGAGAAACGCAGGGAGGAGATTGGGCTGGCTTTGTGCGCACCGGGCTCGATTCTCTAAGCCCTTTTTGGCCAGATCTCAGATGAAGTGAAGCGGTCTGGTCTCACGCCGAAATAATTCAACTTGCCTCTTGATTTCTCAGAGCCAGAGCAGGGTGGGGAGGGAAGCTGGAGTTCTCTCCGCGGTGGTGAATCTGGGATGAGCAGTTCCTGTCTGAAGCCCTGAAGGCCATGGTCACAACCAGAGGAGGGTTACTTTTTAATTTTGTTGTGCAGGTAAACAAGATAATTTAGCTGTAAGATCATGCGCTGAAATTAACGCTGCAGGCATGTGATGCGGGTTCTGTTGGTGTCTTGTCTCTTAAAGTGCTCATCTTTGCTTTTTCGTTTGAATCAGTCTTTTCGCCCCGTGGGAGCAGATAGACCCGTGAAGCCGCACGCTGTCCTTATGCTGTCCCTGAGCTGCTGCTCTGGAGCTCACGGCGTGAGCCAAAGGCTGGCTGGCTCGGGGAAGAGGTTGCTGTGAAGGGCAGATGGGTTGCTGAAGCAGCCCAGCCCTTCGCTCCCTGGGCTTTAGCAAAAGAGGCACCTCTAGGAATGGGCACCTACAGGAAGAGGGCATCAGTTTGCTGACTTTGGGCGGCTCCTGAATTTCTGCAGGTTGAAAGGAATGTGCTGCCCAGCTGGAAGCTGCTGATACTCAGGGAGTTAAATCCTCCTGCAGAAGCCTTCCCTGCCTCTGTGACACGGGAGCAATGCTGCTTTCCCATGTTATGCTTGATGGTTAAAGTTGGAACACTTGGATCTCATTCTGCCAAGAAGCTTTTACAGTCGTTTTCATGAGAAACACCAAAAGTTGCAGGTCCAAGGCTGATGCCCTGGCTGCTCTGCCTAAAGCTCTGGGTGGTAAATGTATTTAAATGAAGAGTCTTGCTAGCAGAGTAATAAATCAGGGCTGAGAGGCTCCATAAAGTTGAATCTTAATGCCTTGGCTCAGGGTCGTAGGGTGGGGCGGTGAAGCTGCTGGAATGGCAGGATGTTTCTCAACAGCATGTGCTGCCCTTAGTTACAATGCCACCAAGAATATAAACGATGCTGCGTACGTAACCAGAGAGCTGAAAATGGCTTTTTGTGGATGTTCTTGCCTTGTTTTGCGTGTCCGCTTCATATCAGCTGTTTGTGCTTTACCACAGCGGCGGTGGCAGATCCTGCACCCGGCAGTGGACACCCACGCCTGGTGCCAAAGTCCTGGCGCTGCGAGATCGGCCTGTGGGAGATGATGATGCTTAAATGCTTTCGAGGACCTTCTTGAAATATTTCATTATCTGAGGAATTTTGTGGAATACCAAGCAGGTGATTCTAAACCCTCGGAATGCGGCTGCCTCTCCGTAAAGCAGCCTAACCAAGCAGCATTTACGGGTGACTCTCATCGCGGTTTTCAGGTTTGGGTTTGGTTCCTGCAACCCTCAGGCTGTTTGTTCCTCACACTAGAGGAGCATCTGCCCAAACTGCCAGCCCTCAGGCGTGCCAGCGCTTCACTGCCTGCTTCAGAACCATCAGCACAGCCAATATCGCTGCTCAGCGATGGTTTAGCAGTGGACAGGTATGGTTGGGCTTGATGATCTCAAAGGTCTTTTCCAACCAGGTGATTCTAGGATTCTGTGATTCTAATGTTTGCCTAGTGGCTGCGGTGCCGGCGTGTCCTAGGGAAGCCTGAATGTCGTTCTCAGTACGCAGAGCTGTTTTGGTAATGAAAAAGTCCTCTGCTGTGCCATTGCGTGGCCCAAACGTGGGCTCTGGCCAGGCTCAGGTTTAGTGCCGGAGGTGGAGCTGCAGAAGGGTTTCCTGCAGAAGAGGATTTGGCTGTCTGATCAGGTTTCCTAAGCAGGGGCTTTGCGGGACTGTCCTGCCCATCGGTCTGTCCTCTCCCCACTAGCAGCTTCTGCCAGATAACTTGGCAGAAAGAGCTTTGTACCATTTTTTGTTTTAAAAATACAATAGGCAGCCAGGTAGGTGAAAGGAGGCACCCAAGTTCACTGCGATCCTCTGTGCAACGTGTGGTACGCTCCAAAAACCAAACCGTGGCAGAAACCTCAGGGAGATTTCCTGCCTTCCTAGTCATGGGAGTTTATCCCTCAGGTCTTTCTCTTTTAGTGTGGACTCCTCAGTACTTAATAAGACAAAATGACCAGTGGCAGCTTCCTCTCTGGTTAGGATATTCCTCATTTCTCTTCCATGTGGATTCTCTGAAGCTTCATAAAGGAGTTTATTCAGCCTTTAATTCAATTAAGAAATCAAGAGATGCAAATGTTTTTAGCCGCCTTGGTTTCAGTGCTCGTGACTACATCTGAAGAGAACATCCCCTGCATGGTGCAGCAGGGCAGCTTAGGGCAGAAGTGGTTTTCTGAGCTTCTGCTTGGGTGCTGCTGGAGGCTTGTGGGTGGTTTCCAGTCCCTAAAGGGGCTCCAGGAGAGCCGGGCAGGAGCTCTTGATCAGGGAGTGCAGTGACAGGACTAGGGGGGAACAGTTTGAGGCTGCAAGAGGGGAGATTGAGGTGAGATCTTAGGAAGAAATGTTTTTCTGTAAGGATGGGGAGGCCCTCACCCAGGTTGCTCAGAGAAGCAGTGTTTGCCCCATCCCTGGAGGGGTTCAAGGCCAGGCTGGATGGGGCTTGGAGCAACTGGATCCAGTGGGAGGCGTTCCTGCCCATGGCAGGGGGTGGAACTGGCTGGGTTTTGAGTTCCCCTCTAAACCAAACCATTCTATGATTCTGTGATTTTGTCCCTTTGGAGCATGTCACCTCATGGCTGCGGTCACCTGTTGGTTACCGTTCCTTAGGTTAAACCCCTTTCTGAACCAGCACCTTCAACAGAAACCTGCTTTCCAGGTAGGACCCTGCTTTCCAGAGGAGTGAGCCTATCAAAGGTCATTGGCTGGTGTGAATGAGACTGGAAGCAGCTGTTGGATGGTGAACGACACCAGAGACAGGGCGCACAGCAGGGACTGTCACCCCAGCTGCTCATGCACGTGTCCCTCTGTGCTGACTTGGTACGACCTCCCTGCTGAGGAGTACAAGAACAGGCTCTCGTGCCGCACACTCCTCACATTTAAGAAGTGACATCTTGTGTGTCACTTCTTGGGTTTGTGTGCTTCCCTGTCTTGTTGCTGGGTGCCTCAACTCTACTTTCCACTAGAGCTGCTGACGTCTTCCCTCGATATCTTGTTAGTTTGCCTTTAAATGAAGTTTATTTTGCTTTCTTAGAAATCATCGTTTGTGCCTTTAACATGTTGGCTGAGACACGGTCTGGGCTCCTCCTGGTGTACTTGAATGCTTGCGTTCTGGTACAAAAGCCCACATTAGTTTTACAGCTACATAAAACTCAGCCTTCTCCCTACAAATTCACTTGTAAACCACGTGGGGACCCCATGTAAATGGTTTCTGGAGTCCAGACTTCAGTGAACACAAGCTGCTGTGGTGTGGCGAGGCCATGGATGGCTGGGGAATTTATCTCGAGCCCTAAATCTTCTGCTTCCCAAGTTTCTAGCAGTTAGTACCCTCAAATCGGAGTGCGGTGTCTTGGGGCCAGGTCTGCTGCCTTGTGTATGTGGACCAGTGAGGGAATTCTTTCATCATCCATTTGAGAATTGCTCTGATGTTTCAGACCAGCGCTTCAGTCCCTGCTTTGTCGGCTGCCTCTTCCTGCTCCTGCCAGGCCCTCCTGCCAGCCCAGGTTTGCCCCGTCCCGGCTCTCTTGCAGGGTGGCTTTGGCTAAAATGCTTTGCTGTCACCCCACTGTCTTCACTTTCAGCAAATTCAGCAAGGTGTGAAGCTTTCCTGACAAAAGAAAAATCAAGAGGTTTAGAAATACTTGTTTTAGCATGGTGCCTCGAGTTTTTTTTTTTACTAAAGTTTGGAGAGTGATAAAGCCTGTATGTGTGTGTGTATATATATATATATACACACCTGTTGTGTTTGTCTTTTAAATACATGTTTTATAGCATGGAAGGAGCTCTTAGCACTATCGTTTCCCCCCCCCCCTTAACCTCTTGCAGTTTAATTTCCTGTGGGTTTTAGTGCTGGCATTCACTTTCATTCTTTTAAACGCAGCATTAATTATTAGGTTTTGACACGTTCTCACTCTGTTTCCAGACAGAACCGGGAGGTGCAGGTAGGGATTTGAGGGGCTTGCTCTGTCTGGAGGCCCAGGTGCCAGCGCAGACATGTGGCATGATGTGCCCTCGGGTGGCTCCTGCTCTGCCCCGCTACAGCCGTATATTTAGCCTGTACACCCTTTCCAATAACAGCTGGGAGGGATGCCTGGAGAGGAATGCCAGTCGTCGTTTCCATGAATGCCGTCCCGGGACCCTGTGATCCGTCACGAAGTGCTGCTTGAGCCAGAAGCGCTGCCTGGGTGACTGCCTGCCCTAAGGTTCTCCCATCAATGTTTTGTTCACCCATGTGAAGTGTTCCCCGTCCATGTCTCTGGTCCCAGGCCGGGTGAGAACCGCGAGCAGGTTTTGTTGGCTGAGGGGAGACATGAGGATGGGAGGGCTGTGGGGAAGTGTCATCGCTTCTAGTTTCGAAACGAAAGGAAGAGGAAGCTTTCTGCTGTCTTCCATTAAGCTACAGGAAAGTTAAATATCTTGGTGCTTACTCTAGCAGAGTGAAAACCGCTGCGAGGTGCTGATGGCTGTGACCTCTTCCCATACACGCTTCTCCAAGCTGCTTGTGGCATGTGTGATTTGAAGCAACAAGTCAGAGACCGTCCGCAGCCGAGCTCCCTGCCAGCAGGAGGGTGCTGCTTGTTTCTCTGCCTGGAACTCACCTTTAGCACTGCTGGTTTGGGTTTATTTGCGTTCCCCCCACCCCAGATTGTTTTTAAGTGTCAGGTTTTCCTGTTAGTGATACCAGATGTGCTGGAGACGAGCGATGCAGAAGTATGAGAAGGGACGGGACTGAAAAAGCACGTTTTTTCTGTGTGTGTCCTTTGGGATGGGTGTCAGGTCTGCTGGGCGTCTCACAGTGCGGCTGCGGGAGAGCGCGTTGAAATGCAGTTTTAGGGTGAAGCATCCAGTACAGCTTGATGGTGCCTGGGGCGAGCAGCTAGTGATGGCAAGCTTGTCCTCTGGCTGTGGGGAGCGGAGGGTGGAAGGGGCTCCCAGTAGTGCTGATCTGGGCTCTGCTGAGGCAGCCCTCACCGAGCTCAGCATCAGCGATCGGACTTGCAGTCCGATCGCTGATGCTGAGCTCGGTGAGGGCTGCCCTGCCTGTTTGTCCCTCCTGCCCCGTCCCCAGCTGCTGGGCTGGCACCATCAGAGCGTGCTGGCGTGTTCTGGACGGGGGAGCCTGCACGGCAGCATGCCACTTTTGTGTGCCCGGCCGGCGACGCCGCGTTTCATCATTCCCCCCCGCTCGCTGCCCCGACATGCAGACGCGCAGGAGCTGACGGGACTTGCCCGGAGATCCTCCTGTGCAGACACGCACAGATCTTTGCAGAGACAACGGCTCCGTTCTGCAAAGTTGCAGTGGCCTCTTTATAGCTGAGCCTGAGTTTGCTTCCTTAGAGAAAGGCCACTTGTTTAATGCTGCCTTTAATGAGGGTATTGGGAAATAAGCAGTCAGGTAAGTGCTATTACCCCTGACTCTCCTACATTCCTCCTTATCTGGAGTAGGGAACGGCACGGTGGTTACCTGAGCTTTATGCACGCTGGGCTCGGTGGCATTAATGTGCTGGCAGTGATTAATTACCGCAGGCCGGTGATGTGATTGTTTGCTTGAGCAATTGGATTAAACCCAGCTGGACAGAGACTTCACTTTCACCGGTTCTTGCCCAAGTGGTGGAGTAATCGGCCACAGAGAAGAGGGATTTCTAGGGCAGCTGTGCTCCCGCTGCCAGGAGTTTTCCCCTGGCCCACCCGCTCCTGGCAGTGCAGTGAGCAGAAGGAAGGTGTGTGGCTGGGAGTAGCTAATTGTCCTGCTCTCAGTCCCATCTTCTGTCTGCACTGTTTTGCATTCCTGAATAATGAAGGTAGAGCATGTCCTTAACGTGTCTTGTAGCTGCGTGGAGCTCCTGCGTTGTCTTGACAAGTCAGCATCCTATCAAGCGCAGCATCACATCAACACAGCTCCACAAGCAGCCCGGTTCTGCGTCTCCGAGGTGAGGATTTGGCGCCGGAGATCAGGCATCGACACTGGCACGTGCACAGAGCGCTGGGGCTGAAGCAGATGTTGATACCAACTTTGATGTTTCATCCAATGCTCTGGAGGCTCAAAGCTGAGACTCAAAGAAGCAGGAGGTAAAGAGAAAGTCGGTTCTTTCAGAAGATCAGATGGGATGGAACATCCTGAATTTCAGGACTAACCTGAACCTATGTGTTTCTTCTGTGGAACTGGGCAGCGCAGATCCCGCTGGAAGGAGGAGCGTTGTGCCGTGTGGAGAAGCTGGAGTGGTCTAGCTTTCCTCAATGACTTGGGAGTACTGCCCAAGTCAGTTAGCTCCATGGCGTGAGGTTTCCCAGAGGTCAGCAGACATCCACACAGGATGCCATCTGCCTTTGGGGTTTGGCCTTTTTTTGAGCTTGTGTGAAGTGTTGGGATTGTTGCTCCAGCTCCATTTCCCTGGTGGGCGATGATCCTCTACGCTGACCTTTCCTGTGCATGACTGGGATGGTGTCTCAAACCAAGTTGTCTGGGTTTTGCCTGTGATGGGACTGTGTGAGATGATGTGGGCTCTTGAACCTGACAGAGGCACCACATGGGTCCCCAGGGCCTGTTCAGCCTCACTGCAGGCACCGCTCGCTCCATTCTGCAGCTGCATCGAGACAGGGCTACCAGCTTGTAGGCAGAGGACCTCCTGGGCAAAGGGCGTTCTGCCTTGAAGCAGAATCACAGAATCATTGAGGCTGGAAAAGCCCTCTCAGCTCACCCAGTCCAACTGTCACCCCAATCCCACCTCGCCCACTAAACCAAGTCCCCAAGTGCCGCAGCCACACGCTCTGTGAACCCCTGCAGGGACAGAGACTCCAGCCCTGCCCTGGGCAGCCTCTGCCAGGGCTTCACCACTCCATAGGTGAAGAACTATTTCCTAACATCCAGTCTGAACCTCCCCTGGCACAACTCGATGTGCGACCTCCCCAGCGCCGAGCCCAGGGGTGCGCTGCGGGGCAGTGCCTGTTCCAGCGAGCTGTGGAGCTGCCCGGTGCAGCCGTTCCTCCCTCGCACTCAGTGTGAGAGCCTGGCACTCTTTCAGCTTTGGTCGATTGTTTGCTGAGGTGGAGCTGTGTTAAGAGATTTTTTTTTTGGTCGTGCAAGTTCGTTCTCAGCTCTTATGGTTTGTTTTCCTTTTGTTATCAGCTACTGAATTCCTCTTGTCCCTCCTGCGTGCTCCAGTTCGGTATGCAGAGACCGTTGTCCTGCAGTTCCCCTAACATGAATTTCTGCTTTTGTGCAACCTGTGAGCATCGTGCGAGGCCTCCGTGGCGTGAGTTGCTGGGCTGAGGGGCCCGTGTCCCACGGGCAGCGTTTGTTGCCTGCTCCAGTAATTGTTTCTGAAATAGGTGATGACTTCATCTTCCTCTCCTGCTCGCCACAGATAGCGAGAACCAACTCCTTTCTGCCCAAATACTCCTCTCTATCCAACAAAAACACCTCGGGCCAGATCTGAGCGGCGCAGGGCTGCAGCGCGAGCTCCTCTGCGGTCGCAGCAGGACCGGGGCTGGCCTGACGACGCGGTGCCAAACCTCTGCAGGTGTCCGTGCGGTCGCGCGCCGGCTGGCTGCTTGTCTGGGTGCCTCTCCTCCGCTCAGGTGTGGAGCCAGCCGTGTTTCCACGCTGATAGCATCTCAGCCCCGCAGCAGCCAAGGGGCTGCCGGGTTCTGCTGCCGCATTCCTGCCCCAGCTGCGAGTCTCTGGTCCTGCCTGTGCTTGCCGTGTGGTGCTTTCCCTCACGCAGCACGACTTTCCAGGAGAAGCAGCTCACAGGCAAGGTATGATCGCTGTGGTGTCCATGCCCCAGACTCCGTGGATGGTGAAAGTGGTTCTTTTTGGTGTCTTTAAGGCACTGTGCAGGCGTGAGAGTCCACCAGTTTCCCACAAGTGGCCTCCTCGGGACCTCTTGTGGATTACTGCTCCATCGCTGTGGCTCATTCGCACAGCCTGTTGGATGTTCTCCACCAGACATCTCCTGTGGTATCTGTCTGCTTGCCAAGGTGACACTAGGTTCATCCAAAATCAGTTGCTGTGTCGGATCCTCCTCTCACCACGCAGGGAGCTGGTAGGAGAGATGTGCCCTATAGGAAGCGTGACTTGTCCTTTCGCACCAGCCACTCAATCTTTTGTGACGATAACATCTGGAGGAGCAGCTCGGGCACCTGGCGCTGGGTGAAGACCACCTTTAGCAGGTGCCTTTGGGGACAGCCTGGCCTTGGCTTCCCTGTTCTGTCTGATATGTTCTGTCCCAGTCGGTTCAGGCGGTCAGAGGACAGGAGCAGCGGGGGAACGGGCTTTCTTCTGGCGCTGACATCTCACACCAACCATCCTCCCATCTGTCTCATAGTTTCCAGCAACGTTATTCTGCCTCTGCTGTCTCTTTTGCCTTTCACTTGAGACAGGTTTTCTGCGACTGACAGTGACAAAATCCGATCCCTGCCCTGTGGATGCTGTAGCTAGAGGTTATGGTGTTCAGCTCCTTCATTGTGCTACCCGCAGCCCTTTTTGCTCTGTCCTCTTTCGTGAACCCTCTTGCTCTCCTGCAGACTGGCTGTGAAGAGGAACGTGGGAGTGTGCACGGATCTGTGACACCTAAATGCAGCCTTGGGGGAGAAGGAGCCGGGCAAGGGAAGGAAATAATGCACCAGCAGAATGGAGGAGAGGGAGAGACCCGGGAGAGGGTGGGGATGGGGAGGGAGAGCTCATGTTTCTGGGAAGAGTGTGGGGCTGGGAAAGCTGTGGAAGCAGGAGGAAGATTGACAGTGGGAAGCGGTGTGGGACACGTGTGAGCGTTGCCTATGCCAGGCTGGTTTTGAGGTGCCTATTGCTGACTCTCAAACCAACACAAACACCAAAAGCTGGAACTGAGAGGAGACCTGGCCTGAAAGCCGGGCTTATAGGGAAGAGGTGCAGAAGCATCTGCCATGCATCATGCTGTCGGGATGGCAGCTTTGGGGCACTAAAGGTTCCTCGGGACCTTCGTAGTGGGTAACTGGTGTTTAAATCCAGTGTTGCCCCAGCCTGACTTCAGCTTGCTGTGAAAGGTCACCCAGCGCCACGGTGCTGTGTCCTGGCTTCAGTCATATCTGCCTCTTCCCTTCCTGTGACTGTCTCGGGGAGCTGTGGCTCCAGAGCAGCTGGAACAGGGTTTTGTGCATGGAAAAGCAGGAGGATCTTGTTTTTCTAGAGGTGCTGTAAGTTAGAAGAGGAGCTGAGAAGCTCTTGCTCTCTTTAATGGTAGTGGTGACCCTTGCAGTTAAATGGAAGAGCTGAATCGCAGAGGACGGCGCGGCCAGTTGCCCTCTGTCGACTGCGGATGGGTCTGTGTGTGTCAGCCTGGATGCTGTAATTAATGTGCTGATTGGGTTTCCTCTGTTGAACCAGGTTCCCAGGACCCCTAGGATGAGGGTACAGTGAAGGACTGGCGGATCCCCTGCCTACGCCGTGCTGCCTGCAGGTTCCCTGCGATCCCCTTTCTGGCTGGAGCGCTGTCACCGAGGCCGCCGGGAAGAATGACTGTTGGATGCCTCCTGCAGCCCCCTTTCCTGGGGAGGACTTGGCTCCCCGTGCTGCTGCTGGCAGCCTCCGCTCACTGCCACTGGCCCAGCGAGCCCACAGAAGTCGTTCGGGACTGGGAAAACCAGCTGGAGGCCTCCATGCACTCCGTGCTCTCGGACCTGCGAGAGACTGTGCCGGCCGTGGTGGGCATACCAGACAGCTCTGCCGTGGTGGGACGCTTCTTCAGAGTCTCCATCCCCACAGATTTAATTGCTTCCAATGGAGAAATTGTCCAGGTGAGAAACGCCATTCACTGAGGCTCGGTTTTCCGTTCTCTTCTGGCAGGAGTGGAGCTGCTCCCCCCACAAACAGGCTGGGTCACAGGGGTGGCTGTGAGGCAGCTAGAGGGGTTTGTAGGACTTTGGGAGAAGGATTTAAAAGCCGTTTAAGTCCTCGCTTCATTGCAAAGTTCCTTTGCTCTGTGGTGAGGAGAGGAGACTCCCTGGGGCAGAGCGATCGAGTTTGTTGTGTTTAAATTGAGATCCTCAGCCCCTGGAACGATGGGCACTTTCATAAGGAGATGTTGCCTCGGGATCTGGGGAGCTGTGGATTCCCTGGCTGCTCTGACGTGCGGGGAGTTTGCTGTGGTAACAAAACATTGCTGACAAACAGGGGTTGTTCTGCCAGCAGGGCTCTGGGCTGCCTTTGGCATGGTCTCTCCTGACCTAGTGCCTGAGTCCTCTTGGGAAAGACAGGAGCCTTTCTGTTTGTCCGACTTGCCCTCCTGGCACTGCAGACTCCTGAAATCTGGGGTTTGGAGTCGGTCCTAAGGGTGAGAAGGCGTCAGAACAGCCCAGAGAAGGGGGAACACTGCCAAGCACTCCCTCATACATAGAATAGAATTGTTGAGGTTGGAAAAGGCCTCTCAGCTCATCCAGTGCAACTGTCACCCCAATCCCACCACACCTGCTAAACCAAGTCCCCAGGTGCCACGGCCACACGCTCCGTGACCCCTCCAGGGATGGAGATGCCAGCCCTGCCCTGGGCAGCCTCTGCCAGGGCTTCACCAGCACCTTTAGTCCTTTCTTGGGAAGGTGCTGAGAAGTTGTCGTCTCAGCATCTGCTTGCTTGGATCGTGTGGAGCTCAAAATATTCTGTTCTTTATCAGGATTGCCTTCCAATCTCGAGAATTTCTCTTTGAGAGCAAAATTGGAAAATAGTTTTGAAAATCCATTTTAAGAAATACTATAAGAAGACAACCTTCTTGTATGTCCCAGGAAGAGATGGGGAGCGCGTCAGGAGAAAGCCGAGCAGGGCGAGGGAGGGGATTCTCCCCCTCTACTCCTCTCATGAGTGCACACGAGTCCTGTTGGGTACGGTGAGCCCAGGATCTCGTGTTACAGAAATGATAGCTTTGGTTTAGAATTTTGCATCGGAGTGGCTTGTTCTGGTGTTGCCCAAGAGCTACTTAGATGGCAGGAGTAATTTTCAGTGTTTGTATAACACCACAGCTTCCTCTGTCTCCTTTTCCTGGTGCAGAAGTGCTCTCTGATAGCTCCAGGAAAATCCTGATGGATTCTTTCCACCCCACCCGATGGCGTCGAACGGCCCCTCTGCTGCTTCGGTGCTGAGCTGTTTGCTAACACCAGCAGATGCCCCGGGAGATGCGAACAGGCCGTGCTGGAGCAGGACCCGACAGTTGCTCCTTGTGTGGAGTTCAGCCAGCACTGGGAGCGATTTTACGCTCGGCTGTGGGCTTGCCCAAGTGCACGCTGCATCTGTTCCTCTCAAAATCGATTTGAGAAGTGCAGCAGGCTCTGGGGCACCGGGAGCAGCCTGGGTGGATCTTGGAAGGACTCTGCCTTGCAGGGAATGCACGTTGGCTGCTCAGCACAGCCGACCTTTGCTACGGGGATTTCATTCCTGGCTGGTAGGAACGGCGTAGGCACATTTTGGGTGCTGGGTTGCATTTTTGTCTTACTGAAAGTTCTAGGGCGAGTTGTTCTGGTCTTTTTCTCAGGCCGCCTTGCATTTCTTGGCCAGAACAGTGGAAGTGTAATGCTGCCTGTGGTACGTAAAACCTGATAAGAAAGAATAAAGGCTGTGCCCTTTGAGACACAGCACTGGGTCAGCGTTTACCATGAGATGTGGTTACCTCTACTTGGTCCCCTTCAGTTTCTAGGAAATCTGCTATAATTTCATTTTTCTAAAATAAAAAAGCTGACAGTCAGATTCCCCAGGCTCCCAGGAGTTCGTCTGGAGCCTGAAGAAGGTGGAATTGCTTCGGTTCTAGATAATTCCCACTATTTGTTCCTCGGCTCAGGTTGTGTAGTGGTGGGGATCGCCTCGAGGCCGCTTCTCGGATCCTCTCGCCGCTTCTCGGATCCTCTCCCTGCTCGTTAGCAGATTCCAGCCGGCTGTAGACAAAACACTTCTCTGTGCAGACTTGGTTGTGGGGTGGAAACAACGCCAGGCATCCGCAGCATGGCAGAGGAGTGCCACACAGATCCGTGGGCTCCGCAGAGTCAGGGATGTGCTCCTGGGAACTCTGCCACCCCCAAGCTGGGATCTGATGGTTCAGCGCAAACCCAAGTTTATTCTAACACCCTCACAATACGAAGGTGGGCACACAGAAAAATACTAAAAAAAACATCTCCTTTGTGTCTTAATTTCAGTCTCTTTTCCGTGTTGTTCGGAGCTAGCTGGCAGCAGGGCTTTGTGGCCACTCTGAGTCATGGCTGGCAGTCAGCAGCCCCTCATCTCGCCGTGGTCGGTCAGTAATGTGTCCTCCGAAGGGCAGCTGCAATGGGCAAGGGTTTCAGCTCTTGAATTTGGTGGCAGTTCAGTGTAGATGCTGTCCTGGAGCTTCCTCCCTACAGCAAGGCTTCTTGTCGCAAGATTGCACTCCTGGTGTCTGAAGGTGTCTTGGAAATGAGAACTTGTGCCTTCCAAAAACGGTTAACAGCACCTTGGCACCTCACAGCACTTCCTGCTGAGTTTGACACCAAAACCTTGGTACGTTTAGAATCATAGAATCATGGAATGGTTCAGGTTGGAAGGGACCTCAAAGCCCATCCAGTTCCACCCCTGCCATGGGCAGGGACACCTCCCAGGGATCAGGGCCTCCAAGCCCCATCCAGCCTGGCCTGGAACACCTCCAGGGACGGGGGAGTTTGGTTGAACATCCGCATCCTTAACTCGGAGTTTGGTTAAAACATGAGCTCTCCACATATCACACAGAGCTCTTGCCCTACAGCCAGGTAGCTCTTGCCCTGCAACCAGGTAGCACGAAGGCGTGCAGGATCCCACGAGGTCCTGGCAGACACTGGCCAGGAGCAGGGTAACCGGGGTCGTTGGTGCTGGTACCCTCACCACCATCCGATCCCCTTACACAGCTCCGCCAGGGACTCTGTGGAGTCTGACCCATCACCTCTCAGCTGTGTCCTGTTGTTGAAGAGCAGCTCACGCTTAGACCAGGTGGATTTCCTGTTCCTGCCACTTCTTTTTGAAGCTGCTCCAGAAACTGGCTGCTCTGATTAAAAACACAGCTTCTAGCCTAAATTTAGAGATGGCTAGAAATATTTATATGTGCTGCCCTTTAGCTTGAATCAACTCTACCTTCATAATCTTTACTTCCTTTCTGTATTTATGAGTGACAGGCGTATTTCCCTGCCCTGACTGTATTTGGTTTAGCAAGCCAGCCTGTTTAGGCTTTTCCATAAAATAAGCTTTCTTTTCCTCTCCCTATCTTTGCTGCTCTTTTCTGCACCTCTTCTAGCTTGAGTTGATTTTTCTTTTGCTCGCGTGACCATAGCTACACAAAATACTCCAGTTGAAATTGTACCAGAGCGTCCTATAATGGCATCAAAAGTTCCTTTTCTATAAATAACTTTGATACATCCTACAGTTGCTTTTCCACGCTTGCCTTTGCCTTGGACACTGGCCTTGGCCACGTGACGGGGGGCGTTTTGGTGGTGATACCTCCATCCTCTGTGCAGGGTGTCGATCCAGCTTGGGGCGAAACTGCTGTAGAAAGATCTGGTGTCTCCCATTCTGCAAGAAGGGCTTTGGGAGCAGGGGCTGCGATCGTGTTCCTCTAGGCTGGGCGCAGTGAACAGGAGACATTGGGGCTGCCGGCGCCTCTGCAGAAACACCGGGCACTGCTCGTGGATCTGAGCATCGGCCTCTAACCGGCATTGCTCTGGTAATAGCTGCTCCTTCCCCTTGGGATGCAGGGATATATCCAATTGTTTCCACCCCATGAGGTGCCTGAGCCCTGGCACAGCCCGGTGTCCTAACTGCGTAGCCCGCAGGGTGTGAAGGGGAGCAGTTTAATGGCATTTGCTTAAAGGCAGGTCTGTAAAGTGTGCTGAAGGGAGAGAAACGGGTGTGCGCTGCTCTCCAGGCACGTCCTGCGCCAGACAGTGAGTTCCTGCAGCACCCTTGAAGGTGCATAAAGCTGCTGACCGGCCTTCGTCCTTAGGTACGGGATGGACACGGAGCAGATCTGCTCAGGTTCACCAGCCGATGCTAAGGAGAAGCTCTCAGGTGTGCACGGCTCAGCCTTCCCGTTCCTGGCTGTGTCTTGGCTCCTGTTTTATTGTTCCTTTGGAAGTGCGCGGTCTCACCAGGGCTTGTCTGGAAGAGGGACAGAACGCATATGGGGCCCCAAGGAGCTGTGCTGTGTGCGAGCATAGCTGGTGGGAAGGGATTAGAACAGCTGAATTAACTCGTGTAGCTGATGGATGCGCTGCAGCAGGTTTGTGGGGCTGTCGGAGCGCTGGATGTTAATCTGGGCAGGAAGGAGCCTTGCTTTCCAAGCCAGAGCCTGATTTTCCAATGGTTGTTCTATTTGCTGTCTGTTGAAACAGGTTTTATTGAGCGGCTTTACTCTCGTCAGATTTCTGGGACCTTGTTCTAAGGACAGGATCGGCAGAGGCTGGGCTGCAGGAGTCCTGACATTGAGTGCCTGCTGCTGGGGTTGTGCTGCAACCAGGACACACTCAGTCTTGGGGAAGGAAAACCCAAAATACTGTGGTTTGGGTTTGGTTTTGTCTTGCAGTCATCCTTATTTCAAAGAATTTTAACTGAATGTGATTTTTTTTCAAGGAGGAAGGCAAGCAAAGAGGGGGTGTGTCATCAAGGTGGGTATCTTAAAAGGCTCTCTGTGTCGGAGCCTTTGAGCTCCCCTTCGCCCCTGTGTTCCCAGCTTCCTTGGGCTTTGACTGACACGAAGGTGCAGCGGCAGCAGCTGTTTATGGGCTGGAGTAAATGGCAGAGCCTGGAACAGGTCCAGGTGTGAGGCTTCTCGGGCAGGGCTTTGCTTGGCTGCCACGTTGCAATCATAGCGATAAGATGAGCTGATAAGATTTCTGCTGGGGGGCCGAGGGGGCTGCTTATCTTTTTCCTGCAGTGAGACCAAGTCAGAGAGTTTGGCATTTTCGGTAACAAGCTTGGAGGAGTGGAAAATGTGACTCAGTCTAATTATAAACCAGCTTTTTCAGGCGGGCCGGGAAGTTCCTTGTTTTGTCCTGCTGTTACGGGCCGCTGCCCTGTGCATCCGGGGAGGCTGAGGAACGCCACGGTGAGGACCCTGCGAGGAGCTGACCTGGGGATCTGGCTGGCCGCTCCTCAATGCCAGCTTTCCAGCAATGTGCTGATGGCAGGAATAAATTGCCAGAGCTGGTTAGCTGTGCGACAGCAGCACTAAACCCCCAGCACTTGGCATCCCCGCTGTGTGGTATTTTCACTTCCCTTTGGCCTTTCGCTTATAAAAAGTTGTGCTGAAAGAAGCACCCGACTTAACTTTTTTTTTAAGCCGTTTGAGGCTTTTCCTGCCCCGCGCTCACCCCCCGAACAAGGGAGAAAGCGGGGTGTGGGCAGCCCGTGGTGACCCCAGCCCCGGCGCGGGCGGGCTGCGCCTTCCCGCTCCAACAATAAGGCTAAACAAATCCTTCCAAGCTGCTCGCATGGAGCGATGAAAGGAGGATTTCTTGGGACACTCAATGTTTTGTAGTGACCTCCCAGTGAAACAGCTGTTGTGTTCCCTTGCCCAGGCAGAGTGGGACGCTGAATGGCGCCCTTATAGCCAGCGCAGAGGCGCAGCTGGAAGAGAAGCCGTCACGGGAGGAGTATGCGAGGGTGGCATGGGCTGGGTGTTAGCCTGCACCCTTGTGAAGCCATTTTACTGACTGTAAAGATGCTGGTGAGACAAAGCACAGCTCTCGGGCGGGCTGCACCGCGCAGCGCAGCCCTGTGCTTGCGTCCACAAAGGAGGGGGGGCTGGCTGTGCGTGAGGCTTTGCTTGCCCGCTCGAAAATGCAGATCAGCAGCCGGCACGTAAACTTCTCATTTGGGTTTCATGAGCACATAAAAGTAGAAGAGCTATTTCAAGAAGCAGTTTCAATACAGGCTGAGGGTCGGCGTGATTGAGAGCGGCCTTGCGGAGAAGGACTTGGGGCGCTGGGGGTTGAAAGGCTTGGCATGAGCCAGCGACGTGCGCTCACATCCCAGAAACCAGCCGTGTCCTGGGGTGGATCCTAAGCAGTGGGAGCAGTGGGGTGAGGGAGGGGATTCTGCCCCTCTGCTCTGCTCTGGGGAGACCTCACCTGGAGCACTGGATCCAGTGCTGGAGTCCTCAGCGCAGGGAGGACGTGGAGCTGTTGGAGTGAGTCCAGAGGAGGCCACGGAGATGATCCAAGGGCTGGAGCACGTCCCGTACAAGGACAGGCTGGGAGAGATGGGATTGTTGAGCCAGGAGAAGAGAAGGCTGTGAGGAGACCCTAGAGCAGCTTCCAGTACGGAAAGGGGCTCCAGGAAAGCTGGGGAAGGGCTTTTTCCAATGGCCTGGTTTTATAGGATGAGGGGGAACAACTTTAAATTGGAAGGGGGAAGGTTTAGATTAAACATTAGGAAGAAAATGTTCACTGTGAGGGTGGGGAGGCCCTGGCCCAGGTTGCCCAGAGCAGTGGTGGCTGCCCCATCCCTGGAGGGGTTCAAGGCCAGGTTGGATGGGGCTTGGAGCAACCTCAGTGGGAGGTGTCCCTGCTGTGGCAGGGGTGGAACTGGATGGGCTTTGAGGACCCTTCCAACCCAAACCATTCTGTGATTCTGTGGAGTAGCTTTGCTGTCTGGTCCTTCAGAGACTGAGGTTTGCGCTGGAAGTCAAGGGCCAGGACCTGTGGTGCAGCCTCTGAAGCCTCATGCTCTCTTAGCTCAGCTCTCCGAGCTGAAGGGTTCGATTTTTCGACAGCAACAGCTTCTGTGCATGGAGACGTGCAGGAAAGCTCTGTAGGGCTTTGCTGGGACCTGCTGAAACGCAAGTTAGTTTAACCATCCTGACCTACCCCATGCACAGAGGAAGCAGCAATTACTGGCTGTTCCCGTGAAGCTTTCCGTCTCGGAGCCACAGCGGTGAGCTCCTCCTGGTAACGAAGACTCGGGTCAGTGAGGCTGATGTACTTCTGAGAGCTGTCGAATCTGTGGGCTGTTTTTAGACCTGGAGGGGCAGATTTGTCTGCATGAAATGTCCTGAAGCAGCTTGGTTTTGTCCGTGAGTCCCTGTGCCTCTTGTCCAAGGCACAGCAGCTCCGAGGAGCTCTGGCTGCTGAAGATTCCCTGAAACTCTGTCAGGAATCATGGCACGTGCTGCCGTTCCTCCCTGCTCAACATGCCGAGCAAACACAACTTTCCTTTCCTCAGACTGAGCTTTGCCCTGTCTCCTTTTTCAGAGGATTCCTTGCAAGGAGGAGGACTCCCTGGAGGCTTAGAGGGCTCTCTTGCAGGGAGGAAGGCAGATTTTGCCTGAATTCCCTCTCGGGAACAGATTTGCTTGCTGCTCCCTTGCTTATCTTTGCCTTGTTGGCTACAGGGCTTTAAGATGTAAGTTTAAATGAAAACCAAATCAAACCAAGGTATCTTCTTTCGTGAGCTGACCACTCTTGGCTGGCCTAAAAATAACAGGTCTGAAAGGACTCTGTGAACAGGGGCTTCCAAACCAGCCGGGCCTCTCTCCGTACTGAAAACCACACAGGGCTGACTTTTTTACTGGTCTCCAGCGCCCTGCCAGGCTGGTGTAACCTTTAGCCGATAAGCGATCATTTACAGTTATCTCAAATAATGGCAAAACAAAGACAGCCTTTTTTTTCTTGAGCAACGGAAGAGTTGTTTTGAAACCAGAGCCCGCGAGGGAAATGGTGGGGCTGAAGGCTGAAATTTATTGCACACATAGGAAACCGGGAAACCTTTTAACATGAAAATTAGAGATCCCAAATCATTAACTCTGGGCAGCCTTAACAAACACCCTGTGAAGCAATATTTGAAGGAAGCTTTGCAGGAACAGAGTCCAGGGCTCTCCTGGGCTCCATGGGTCAGTGTTCGTTTATCATGGAATGATTTGGCCTGGAAGGGAACTCCAAGCCAGGGACCTCTCTGCTCCAGGCTCAGCAGCCCCAGCTCTCTCAGCCTGTCCTCAGAGCAGAGGTGCTCCAGCCCTCGGATCATCTTCACAGCCTTTTGGTCTCCATTTGGACACTGAATTGTTGACCACAACTCTGAGTGCGACCGTTCAGCCAATTCCTTATCCACAGATAGATCCGTCCATTAAATCTATCTCTCTCCAGTTTAGGAACAAGTCTTTTTATTCAGCCCAATAACTGCTTTGCTCATCTCCTCTGCTCTCGCTGGGCTCTTCCGTCAGGGGAACACGGGTGGGTTCTGCTGCCGGGGCAGTAGCTGTTCCAGGCAGAGCTGTGGCGGCCAACGCCTGGGACTTATTGCCTTCCCCAAGATTTCCCAGGGGAGGCACGGGCGCCTTCATGAGTTTCGTAGCCGTAATACACAGAAATGTGATTCTCTGGGTCACCTCTTGCAGAATCCTTAGCCTGGGTCTGCGTCTCCTGGCAGGCTGCACGCAGCAGACTGAGCTCAGCTCTTTTGAAATCAGGTCTGAGTGGGGCTGTGAATGTTTTGCAGCCGTTGCATCCCTGCTAGGACAAGTTGTCCTGGTGAGAGGTTGCCTGGCCTGGTTTGGTTTTTCAGGAAATCCTGGTTTCGCTGTGAATCTGCCCAGCTGCCGTTTTGTTTTCTAGCACAGGCCCTTGAGAACCTGCGCTCACGTGTAAACTCTGGGTTAAAAATGCTTTTCCAAGCAGAAATACCGAGGCTGGCCTGTGCCTCCGTCGCTTGCTTTTTGCACGTGGGGCTGGGCGCCGTTCCTGAGGGAGTTTGGCTATCAAACACGTGATTGAAGAGGGAATCGCCTTGTGCCACAAGATTAAAGGTAACGCTTCTTGCACGTCCCGCGCGGTGCCTGGGAGGAGCGAGAGCGGCCAGCCTGGCTCCCGGGAGGGCTCCGTGCAGAGCGTGTGATCCTGTCAGTAAGGGCTTTTGCAGAGCGCACGGGAGGGGAAGATTTGTTCCAAACGTAGCCTAAAATCACGCATTCAGCATGTGTTTGAACACTCACTTTAAAGTTTTTACTCTTCTTGGTTGTGCGAGCCTCAGTACAGCTGCGGCTTTGTCTTGGCTCCTGTTTCCATCCCCTGTCCCAGCCCTGCCTTTCCTCCTCCCCGTGGGCAGCTTAGCAGCAGATTTTGGCTCAGGGAGACAACGAGTGGCACCGTCTGGGTCCTGCTAACGTAGATGCTGGATCACGCTGGGCACTGGCCTGGCATCTCCGCTTTTCGAGGTGTGATGGAATTACTGTGGAACACAAGTGCGGGTCAGCCCTTCTCCTGGCTGGGCCCCCGTCTTTGCTCCCTCTCAGCGGAGGAGATGCCAAGGAAGGACAATTCAGTCCTTTGTTCCTGCAGGAGAAGGGGCTGCCTTGCTGTGCCCGGCTCAGGTAAGGGATGTGTTTCCTTCGGGCCGGCTGGGCTAAAAGCAGCTCCTGTTCTCGCTGCAGGGGGAGGGCGAGCGCAGGCGGCAGCCCTGCCGAACCCCACGGGTGTCTGCCAGGCGCACCGGGGAGCAGCGAAGCCGAGGGGAAGGACGTTGGCAACGTGAGCCAGTGGGAGGTGTCCCTGCCCGTGGCAAAGGGTGGAACTGGATGGGCTTTGAGGTACCTTCTGACCCAAACCCTTCCGTGATTCTGTGCTTAGGACATTCACATCCCAGCGCCTCCGTTGTGGCATACACGGGGACGCAGGGCCCACGGGGAGCCTTTCTGCAGCTGCTGGAGGCAGGAATCTCAATTTCCTGCTCTCGGATATTGCAGTTAACAAAAAGCTGTGCTAACGGCTTTAAACGCTGCTCTATAAACTGTACCCAGCATGCATCTCGTGATGTGCTCTCCAGCTTGTCCAGGCTGGCCAATGCAGGGCTGATCCTTCACAGAAGAGAGCAGTGAGGGTGTTGCATCCAATTCCAGCCCCCTTGCCATGAGCAGGGACACTTTCCCCTAGACCAGGTTGCTCAGGGCCCCAAAGACTTTGGGGTCTGACGTTATCCTTGCAGAGCTGCACATCCAGACCCTTCAGCGTGCCAAAACCTGCAGTGGGGAACAGTCTGGGGCCCCAGTGGTGCTGCCTGGACCCTCCACTTGCCATCTGCCTGGCGCTGGGCATCGCTCTTTGTCCACGCCAGGGGCAGCAGGACCCACACGGGGCAGCTCTGGCGAGTCCAGCCCCATCCCTGTGCCCGCTGCCAGACAGGGGCGTTCCTTGCACACGGCTTCCTTTGCAGAGCTCCTCACCCAGCTTTGCATTTGGGTAAATTATGAAATATGTATGAGTTTTACAGAATTCCAGCATAACCACAGCACATTTTCAGGAGGACAGCAGGCGCGCGGCTCTGCTTTGGGCTGCAGCAAGCCCAGAGCCTCAACCAGGCTGCTCAGCCTGTCTCTGTGGGGCCCAAAATGTCCTGTTCTCTCTGAGGAGGGGAAGTGCCTCGTGGCAAGCTCTGAAAGCCCAGCCAGGGCACCTTCCCAGCGCCTCTGAGTCCTGGAGGTGGCAAAGCTCAAGTTACTCGCCCTGGGGTACCAACAGTGGCAGGAAATGTCACAGCCCCCGAGCTGGCAGTGTCACCCCTTCCACCCTGCAGTCCAGGCGGTTCCGCTGTGCCTGGGGATCAGCTGCACTTGTACCTGCAGGCAAGGAGCCTTTGCAGGACCTGATGACCTCCTGTGGCTCCTTAATCCCTTTGGGACCAGTGCACCCTGCAGAGCTTGTCCTTGACATCCTGTGGAGAAGGAGACGCGGGCTGTGCCGCTCTGGTCAGGGTGTTCTTTCCCCAGGTGTTAGGCTGTGGATTTTTTCTTTAAACCTTTAAATTCAGCATCATTCCTCCTAGAACCTGTCCTAACGCTGTATTGCTAAAAGCATCTTCTTCTCTCTCTTATTTGGTAGATCTCCGAAGCTGGGAAGGACTCCTTGCCTCCTTGGTTACACTGGAACGCGGAGAGCAGCTCCCTGGAAGGGCTGCCCCTGGACACGGACAAGGGCGTCCACTACATCTCAGTGACCACGCTACAGCCCTTCCCGAACGGGAGCTACGTGCCGCAGACTGCAAACGTCTTCTCCATTGAGGTCCACCAAGAAGACCACAACGAGCCTCAGTCGGTGCGAGCGGCCGTCCAAGACACGGGCAACGCGGCGCCGTTCGTGTGTGGCTCGGAAGAGCCGGTCACTATCCTGACGGTCATTTTGGACGCCGACTTAACAAAAATGACACCAAAGCAGAGGATTGAACTCTTAAACAGAATGAGAAGCTTCTCAGAAGTGGAACTTCATAACATGAAGTTGGTTCCTGTTGTAAATAACAGACTCTTTGACATGTCGGCCTTCATGGCTGGACCGGGAAATGCAAAGAAGGTGGTGGAAAATGGGGCCTTACTCTCATGGAAACTGGGATGTTCTCTGAGCCAAAACAGTGTCCCCAACATCAGCAAGGTGGAAACTCCAGCAAAGGAAGGAACCATGTCTGCCCGCCTCGGCTACCCTGTGGTTGGCTGGCACATTGCTAACAAGAAACCTCACCTCCCAAAGAGGATGCGGCGGCAGATCAACGCCACCCCGACGCCCCTGACCGCCATCGGGCCGCCCACCACCGCCACGCAGGAGCCCCCTACCAGGATTGTCCCCACCCCGACGTCACCCGCCATCGCGCCTCCCACGGAGACGACGGCCCCCCCTGTCCGGGAGCCCATACCGCTGCCGAGGAAGCCTACGGTCACCATCAGAACGAGGGGCCCCATTGTGCAGACGCCCACTCTGGGGCCGATCCAGCCAACCAGGGTAGCAGAAGGCACCGGCACAGCCTCCGTGCCCATCCGCCCCACGATGCCTGGGTACGTAGAGCCCACGGCGGTGATCACACCACCCACGACTACCACCAAGAAACCGAGAGTCTCCACGCTGAAGCCAGCCACGCCGTCCACGACAGATTCCTCCACAGCGACGACGCGAAGGCCTACTCGAAGGCCCAAAACGCCCCGTCCGACGAAGCCTCCCAGCACGACCAGATCCCCCATCTCCAAGCTGACGACGGCCTCCCCGCCGAGCCGCGTACGCACCACGGCGAGTGGGATCCCCCGGCCCTGGGAGCCGAATGAGCCACCCAAGCTGACAAACCACATCGACAGGGTTGACGCGTGGGAGGGCACCTACTTCGAGGTTAAAATACCGTCAGATACCTTCTACGACAAGGAAGATACCACCACTGACAAACTGCAGCTGACCTTGAAGCTGAAGGAGCAGCAGATGATCGAGGAGAATTCGTGGGTCCAGTTCAACAGCACCAGCCAGCTCATGTACGGCCTGCCGGACCACAACCACATCGGGAAGCACGAGTACTTCATGTACGCGACTGACAAAGGGGGGCTTTTCGCTGTGGATGCTTTCGAAATCCACGTCCACAAACGCCCACACAGAGACAAGTCTCCGGTGAAGTTCAAGGCCAGGCTGGAAGGAGACCACAATGCGGTGGTGAACGACATCAATAAGAAGATCATGCTGGTGAAGAAGCTGGCCCTGGCGTTTGGCGACAGGAACAGCAGCACCATCACGGTGCAGGAGATTGCCAAAGGCTCCATCGTGGTGGAGTGGACAAACAACACGCTGCCCCTGGAGCCCTGTCCCCGGGAGCAGATCCGGACTTTGAGCAGAAAAATCGCGGATGACTCCGGCGGGCCGAGCCCGGCCTTCTCCAATGTCTTGCAGCCCGAGTTCAAGCCTCTGAACGTGTCGGTGGTCGGCTCTGGCAGCTGCAAGCACATCCAGTTCATCCCCGTGACGAAGGACGGCAGGGTGATCTCGGAGGCGACGCCGACGGTGGCGGCGGGCAAAGACCCCGAGAAGAGCAGCGAGGACGACGTGTACCTGCACACGGTCATCCCCGCCGTGGTGGTGGCCGCCATCCTCCTCGTGGCCGGCATCATCGCCATGATCTGCTACCGCAAGAAGAGGAAAGGGAAGCTGACCATCGAAGACCAGGCCACCTTCATAAAGAAAGGCGTGCCCATCATCTTTGCCGACGAGCTGGACGACTCCAAGCCTCCGCCGTCCTCCAGCATGCCCCTCATCCTCCAGGAGGAGAAAGCCCCGCTGCCCCCGCCGGAGTACCCCAACCAGAGCATGCCGGAGACCACGCCGCTCAACCAGGACACCATCGGGGAGTACACGCCGCTGCGGGACGAGGACCCCAACGCGCCGCCCTACCAGCCTCCCCCTCCGTTCACCGCACCCATGGAGGGGAAAGGCTCCCGCCCCAAGAACATGACCCCGTACAGGTCCCCGCCGCCCTACGTCCCCCCTTAATGAACATGGAGGCTCTCGGGGGGAGAAGGGGCCCCCGGCTCCGCACCGGTGCTGTCTGTGGGCCGGCGGCCCCCTCGCCAGCCGGGCGCCCGGACCCCCAGCCCGCTCCCCAGCAGGTTCTCCCGGCGGCGCCCGCCGCACCGGCGTGCTCGCGGGACTTGGGGAGGCGGGGGGGGACGACACTCCTTTTATTTTTGCCTAACAAGCTTTGGTTTTATTTTATTCATAGAAAGAAATTCTCGGCTCAAACCACGCCTTCCCGGTGGCTGGGCTGGTGGCGGGGGCCGGGGTGGGGAGGGGGTCGGGGTCGGGGCCGGGAGGCGCAGGCAGCACTGGGGGAGCACTCGGGGTCTCCGCTGTTTGCCTTTAACACTAACTGTACTGTTTTTTCTATTCACGTGTGTCTAGCTCCAGGAGTAACATGAGAGGTAGCCTAAAAATGATTAAATTCAAGGGACTTTCTGAAAATGATGGTTTAAGTTTTTACATTTAATCTGCTTTTTATCTAGACTGGGATGGGGGCTCCTCATAGAATCGTAGAACCGCTTGGTTGGAAAAGACCTTTGAGATTGAGCCCACCCGACCCTGTCCACTGCCGAACCGTCCCCGAGCACCTCGTCTGCCCGGCTTTCGAACGCCTCCAGGGATGGGGACTCCACCACCTCCCTGGGCAGCCTCTGACGGGGCCTGACAGCCCTTTCAGTGAAGAAATTTTTCCTCATCTCCAATCTGAACCTCCCCTGGCACAACTCGAGGCCGGTTCCCCTCATCCTGTCGCTGGTTACCTGGGAAAGGAGCCCAGCGCCCACCTCGTTCCAGCCTCCTCTCCAGGAGCTGCGGAGAGCGATGAGGTCTCCCCTCAGCCTCCTCCAGGCTAAACAGCCCCAGAGCCCCTGGGATCCAGACCCTTCCCCAGCTCCGTTCCCTCCTCCAGACGCCTCCGGCTCCACTTCTTGGAGCGAGGGCCCAACGCTGACCCCAGGGTTCGAGGTGCGACCTCCCCAGCGCCGAGTGCAGGGGGACGATCCCTTCCCTGCTCCCGCTGGTCCAAGCCAGGAGCTGTTGGCCCCTTGGCCCCTTGGGCCCCTGCTGGCTCCGTTCAGCTGCTCTCAGCCGGCACCTCCAGGGCCTCCCTGGTCATCGGTGAGCGCCGGGCACAGGCTGTGCCAGGGGCGTCACCGGCCCCCACGCTGTGACGGCTCCTCCGCTTCCCGGCCAGCACTGGGAAGTCCAACTGAACCGGTGACCTCACATCTAACTTTACTATTTACTATTTTTGATACGGCCTCGAACTGGTTGATTCCAAACAAGATTTAGCAGCCAGGGAGCTGGTGCCTTGCAGGGGCTCGGCCTCCTCAGATACAGCTCCGGGACCCCTGGGCGCCCCCCTGCCCCCCAGCCGCTGCCCCAGAGCTGCTGCCCCCAACCCCAGACCCCCCAACACCTGCCCCCCAGCCCCTGTCCCCCAGCCCCAGACCCCTATTCCCTGCCCCCCAACCCCTGCCCCCCAGCCCCAGAGCTGCTGCCCCCCCAGCCCCTGCCCCGTCCCCTCCCCTGGTCCCCGCCCTGCAGCGCCCCCTGCCGGCTCCGTCCCCGCAGCGCCCCCTGCCGGCTCCATCCCCGCAGCGCCCCCCGCCGGCTCCTTCCCCGCAGCGCCCCCTGCCGGCTCCTTCCCCGCAGCGCCCCCTGCCGGCTCCTTCCCCGCAGCGCCCCCTGCCGGCTCCTTCCCCGCAGCGCCCCCTGCCGGCTCCATCCCGCAGCGCCCCCTGCCGGCGCCGCCCCGCCCCGCCGCGGCCGCCATGTCGGAGCCGGCGGGGCCCGCCCGGTGCCCGCTGCCCGGCGCCCCCCGCCCTCCCGCCGCCATCGCGCTGGGCGGGGGCAGCGGCGCCGGCAGACACGGGGTCACCGCCATCGACCTGCGCTTCCCCCGCGGGGCCCCCGCGCGCGTGAGTGCGAGCCGGGACGGGACCGGGGGCGGGGACCGGGACCGCGGGGTGGGGGGGATAACGGGATGGGAGGGATGCTGGTACTGGTACCAGTGTAGGAGAGGATGCTGGTATTTGTACCTGTATGGGGAGGGATGCTGGTACTGGTACCAGTAGGGAAGGGATGCTGGTACTGGGACCAGTAGGGGAAGGATGCTGGTACTTGTACCTGTATGGGGAGGGATGCTGGTACTGGTACCAGAATGGGAGAGGATGCTGATACTGGTACCAGTGTGGGAGAGGATGCTGGTACTGGTACCTGTATAGGGGGGATGCTGGTGCCGGTCCTGGCAGGGGAGGGAAAGCCCCAGTACTGGAGTGGGGAGGGAGATGCTGGTACCGGTATGGCGGGAGGATGCTGGTGGTGTTTGGCGGGGGTGCTGCTGCGGGGGTGCTGCCGTGGGGCTGAGGCCGCGGTCCCGCAGGTGCAGGAGATCGTCTTCAGGAACTTCTACACGGCGTTCATCAGCGTGCGGGTGCAGCGCCCCGGGTCGCGCCGCTGGGTGACCTGCCTGCGCGACTACCGCCTGATGCCCTGCCCGCACACCGAGGAGGGCGCCCAGGAATACTTCTCCCTCCACCGACACCAGGTTGGTGCGGCCGGGCGGCAGCCCTGGCATCGCCCGCGCCCCAGCACGGCTCCCTGGGTCCCTGTGCTGACGCCCCATCGAGCCCCCCGGGCGGCCTCGCGGTGCCCCCTCGCCCCGCAGCCCCCGCGATGGGACCTTCCCAGGGGCTCCTTCCCGCTGGGGTGGGCTGGGGGTCTCTTTGGCGCTGGCCCCGCGGCGCTGACGGCTCCCCCCATCCTTGTCCTGGCAGATGCTGTGCGACATGGACCAGGTGACGGCGATGCGGTTCATCCTGCGCCAGCCCTCTCCGGTCTGGCTCAACTTCACCATCGAGGAGCTGCAGGTTTTCCCCCCGGGACAGAAGGTGAGCGAGTGCCGGTGCTGCCGGGGGTCCCAGGACAGGCCACCGTCCCAGCCCCGCGCCTGGCGGAGCTCCCTGTGGCGCCGGGGCTCCAGGCACCCCCGGGGGACGCAGGGCTGTGGCCCTCGCATCACCCTCTGCATCGGTTTCAGAGCCCCCCGAAGGATTTCCCCTCCTGGCTCTCCCAGCTGACGCCTCCGGAGCAGCCGCCCAGCCTGCACGGGGTGAGTGAGCGGCACCGCGGGGACGAGGGACCCGCACGGGGCACCCGCAGGCGCCCTTGGTGAGGCTGCCGGCCCCATCCCCGCCCCGTGGGCTCCAGGTCCTCACCAGGGAGAGCCGTGGAGCCCCGGCGTGGCCTGCCCCACGCGGAGAGTGGTTTGAAATACCTCCCCGGGGATGCGCTGGCTGAGGTGACGTTTCAGCCCACCTGCTCTCTGATCCCGGGGCAGGAGCGTCACTTGGCTGGAGGGTGGGACGCGTGGGGACGGGGCAGCCTGGTGAGGGGACACGTGGGGACGGGGCGGCCTGGCGAGGGGGACGCGTGGGGACGGGGCGGCCTGGCTGATCCCCCGCACTTTGCAGAGGGCGCGCCCTGGGCAGCACGTCCAGCGGGGACAGCAGGCGGGCAGAGGGAGGTCACAGCCACGGCGCGTGTTTACGGCTCGTGAGCCACATCTGCCCGGCCGTCGGCCTTCGGTGAGCAAAGTCCAGGCAGAGCAGGGCAGGAATCCTGCTGAATCAGCCCCCGGCGTTCCCCGGAGAAGCAGGCTGGGCCCGGAGCGATGCCGTGTGCCCCAGCGCCTCCGCAGCGGTTCTGCCGCCGGGCTCTGGTGCTGCGGTGCTTACAGTGCCGCCGCGGCAAGGCTTCTGCCAGCCCGGCTGCGGGAGCTCCGGTCCTTGCTCGGGTGTCTGACCCCCCCAGTCCTTGCCAGTGGCTTGGACCTCATCCCCCCTGGCAAGGGGCGTTATCCTGGGCCATGCCGGGGCTTGCTCCGGGCTCGGCTGTCCCAGCGTCACCACGAGCACCCGCAGCGGGCAGGGCCGGGCAAGGAGAAGGCTCGAGCTATCCCGGTCTGGGGAGCTGCGGCCGAGCCCACGTGTCCTGCCTGGCTAAAGGTCCCCAGGAGCGGGGTTTCTGTCCCCAGCCCCGGGAGTGCCACGGAGGGAGCTGTTGGGAAACTCCGGACTGTGCGATTAGGTTTTTAATCATTAGCCAGCGATCTGTCTTCCCCTCTCGCGCTGGACGCCTGCCAGCGCGGCCGGGCTGCCGGCACGGGGTCGCCCTTGCCCCCAGCTGCCCGTTTCCCTAGAGCTCGGCCACGCTCACGCTGTGCCGGGGAGCCGCCGGCCGGGCAGCAGGCTGGCACCGTCACCGCAGCACCCGGCCCTGCGACGGGCAGCGCCATCCAGCCCCTCCGCTGCCTCAGCCGGGGCGATCCGGGCCGTCCCCGCGCTCCGCAGCATCGTGCCCCCTTCTTTCCAGGAGCTCCCTGACCCGGAGAAGGTGTCGACGGAGGTGCAGCAGATGTGGGTGCTGACGGAGGTGATCCGGGCTCGCCAGGCGGCCGCGCGCATCGGCCGCTTCGACGTGAGTCCCGCACCCTGCGAGCAGCAGCTCCGGCCTCGCCGCATTGCAGGGAGAGCCCTCCCGGAGGCTCCCGGTGCCGTGAGGTGCCCCCGGCAAAGCCGTGGAGCTGTGCCGGCACCGACGGTTGCTCTCTTTTCCAGGTGGACGGCTGCTACGATATCAACCTGCTTTCCTACACGTGAGCCCCGGCGGGAAGGGCCCGGCTCCTCTGTGCTCCCAAGGCCCGAGCAGACTGTGGTGCTCGTGCACAACCTCCATCCCTGCGGCTCTGGGGGTCTCCGAGCCCTCCCCGCTCCCCCTCTCCGTCTCCTCCTGTGCCCGGCAGCGCTGCCGCCCCACAGCCCCTGTGGCCTCTCCCGGTGCCCTCCAGCCGCCGCGGTGCCGCTCTCGGCACGTCCCGGCGCTGCTGTGGGCACAGCCGGCATCCCGCACGCTGCGTGTCCCCCAGGAGCAGCCCCCAGCCCTGCCTGCGGGGTGAGGGTCGTGGGGGCCGGCAAGGGGCCCGAGGGGCACGGGAGAGACAAGGTCACGACTAAAAGCTGCTACCTTGTCCTGCGTGAGCCTGCCCGTGCGTCGGGGAAGGGGCCGGGGGGCTGTGCCAGGGCAGGACCCGCACCAGCGGCCCTCGCCGAGCTCTCACTCCCAGTTCTGGACCAGTGGGAGCAGGGAAGGGATCGTCCCCCTGCCCTCGGCGCTGGGGAGGTCACACCTCGAACCCTGGGGTCAGCGTTGGGCCCTCGCTCCAAGAAGTGGAGCCGGAGACATCTGGAGGAGGGAACAGAGCTGGGGAAGGGGCTGGATCCCAGGGGCTCTGGGGCTGTTAACCTGGAGGAGGCTGAGGGGAGACCTCATCGCTCTCCGCAGCTCCTGGAGAGGAGGCTGGAACGAGGTGGGCGCTGGGCTCCTCTCCCATGTAACCAGCGACAGGATGAGGGGAACCGGCCTCGAGTTGTGCCAGGGGAGGTTCAGATTAGAGTCACAGAATCGTTTGGTTGGGAAAGACCTTTGAGATCATCGAGTCCAAGCTACTTCTCCATTACTGAACCATCCCTGAGGGCCTCATCTGCCTGGGGGTGGGAATTGAGGAAAGTTTCTGTATTGCAGGAGCGGTGAAGCCGTGTCTGAGGCTGCCCGGGGCGGGGCTGGGGGCTCCATCCCTGCAGCCACGGCGGGGGCGGGGGGGGACTCGGATTAGCGGGTGCTGGATGGGCTGGGAGGCCCTTTCCAAAGGCCTGGAGTGACTGGGCGGGGGGGGGCGGCTTTAAATCGGAAGGGGAGAGATTCAAAGTAAACACTGGGGAGAAATTCTTTACGATGAGGGTGGGGAGGCGCTGGCTGCCCAGAGCAGGGGCGGCTGCCGCATCCCTGGGGGCTCCATGGGGCCGGGAGGGAGTGTCCTGGGGAAGGGGGGGGGACGGGCTCTTAGGGCCCTTCCAGCTCCGGGATTCCAGCCCCGCGGGGGCGGAGCGGGGGAGGAGGAGGAGGAGGAGGGGGAAAGAGGAAGAGGAGAGGGGAGGAGGAGGAAGAGGAGAGGGGAGAGGAGCGGGGATGCTGCCGCTGCTGCGCGCCGGGGCCCGCGCGGCGCTGCCGCCGATCCCCCCGGCCCGGGCGGCGCTGAGCGGGGCCCCGGCGGCTCCGGGGGCCCCGGGGGGGCTGCGGCGGAGCCCGCTGGACGCGCTGCACCGGGAGCTGGGCGGCAGGATGGTGCCGTTCGCCGGCTGGAGCCTCCCCCTGCAGTACGACCCGGGCCACCTGCGCTCGCACCTGCACACGCGGCGCCGCTGCTCGCTCTTCGACGTGTCGCACATGCCGCAGGTACGGGCCGGGGGGGGATGGGGGGGACACCGGGGGGGTGCCCCGCAGCGCCTCACGCCGCCCCCTGCGCCCCCAGACACGAGTGAGCGGCAGGGACCGCGTCCGCCTCCTCGAGAGCCTCGTGGTGGGAGACATCGCCGAGCTGCGCCCCGGCCAGGTACGGGGACACCGGCTCCGGGGACACCACCGGGGACACATCCACCGGGGACACGGCCACAGGCTCTGGGGAACCGCTGGGGACACATCCCACCAGCACCAGGGACACCAGCAGGGTCCCATCCCACCGGCACTGGGGAACCAGCAGGGTCCCAACCACCGGCACCCAGGGACAGCAGTGGGGATGGGGTCCTGCCGGCACCCAGCTGCTAGAGTGGGGTTGGGGGTCCTGCCGGCACCCATCGCGCCCCGGCACGGGTCGTGTCCCACAGGGCACCCTGACGCTGCTCACCAACGAGAGAGGCGGCATCGTTGACGATCTCATCGTCACCAACACGTTGGAAGGTTACCTGTACATCGTGTCCAACGCCGGCTGCGCCGACAAGGACTTGGCTATCATGCAGGTACGGCGCCGCCCGAGCCCCACGGGACGTGGGGTCGGCAGGACACACAGTGGCAGAGTCACCCCTGGTTTGGTGGCGTCCGTGGCCACGTGCGGGGCTGGCACCAGCCTGGTCCCCACGCTGCGCTGTCACCCGGCAGGGCCGAGCGGCGGAGCTGCGGGCGGCCGGCTGCGACGTCCACCTGGAGGTGCTGGACAACGCGCTGCTGGCTCTGCAAGGTAGCTGGCACCCGGCATCACCACGCAGGGTCCAGCCTTCAGCGGGTGCCGGACTGCACCCTCTGCTCGGCCCTTGCCTGATGGATGCTGGTGCCCTCCCCGTGTCCCCCGTCCCCGGACACCAGGTCCCCCAGAGCCACCTGCCTCTCCAGGTCCCTCCACGGCGCAGGTGCTGCAGGCAGGGCTGTCGGATGACCTGGCCAAGCTGTCCTTCATGAACAGCATCACCACCACGGTCTTCGGCGTGCCGGGCTGCCGGGTCACGCGCTGCGGCTACACCGGGGAGGACGGCGTGGAGGTACCCCCGGCACCGCGCCGACACCCCGCTCTGCGGCACCGAGGGTCGTGCCGTGCCACGCTCAGCCCGCCCTGTGCCCGCAGATCTCGGTGCCCGCGGGGCGCGCGGTGGAGCTGGCCAAGCGGCTGCTGGACGTCCCCGAGGTGTGGCCGGCGGGGCTGGCGGCCAGGGACAGCCTGCGCCTCGAGGCCGGGCTCTGCCTCTACGGCAACGACATCGATGAGACCACCACGCCTGTGGAGGCCGGGCTGCTCTGGACCCTGGGTAGGCTGGGGCAGCCCCACGTCCCAGCAGGGTGCAGGGACCAGGCGGGCATCTCCAGAGCAGGACCCGCTGGCCCAGCGACGGGTGGGCGATCCCTGTGCTGATCCTCGTCCATCTCCGCCCCGCAGGGAAGCGCCGGCGTGTGGCCATGGACTTCCCCGGCGCGGCGATCATCATGGCGCAAGTGAAAGAGAAGCCGAAGCGCAAGCGTGTGGGGCTGACGTCGGTGGGACCCCCCGTCCGGCCCCACACGCCCATCCTGGGCCCCGAGGGGACGCCCGTGGGTAGGTGGGGGCAGTGGGGCTGGCACGGGCTCAGCTCCGAGCTGCGCCCACAGTTGGGGACAGGCTGGGGTGCTGGCCCCTGCTCACCTCCTCGTGTCCCCCGCGTCCCCAGGCACAGTGACCAGCGGCTGCCCCTCGCCCTCGCTGGGCAAGAACATCGCCATGGGCTACGTGGAGACGGCGCTCAGCCGGGCCGGCACCGCGCTCACCGTCGAGGTGCGGAAGAAGCAGCACCCGGCGCTCGTCACCAAGATGCCCTTTGTGCCCACCCAGTACTACACGGCCAAGTGAGGGAGCGCCCCACGGCCCCAATAAACGCCCCCCAACCCACTCCCCGGCCTCCTCTCCGCTGACAGCGATGGTTTAATGCGGCGATTTAATGCTGCGGGCAGTGCCCAGCGCGTCCCGGCTCCTCACTCCCGGTGTGTCTTTGCCAGCTCTGCCGTGGAGCCCTCCCTGCAAGAGAGGGACAGCGTGAGCACGGCTGGGGCGGCACCACTGCACGGGGGCTGCGCTTACTGGGGAGCACTGGTTTGGGGGGCAGCATTTCAGAGTGCAGTGGGAGGGCACTTACTGGGCACACTGGTTTGTAGTGCAGCGGTCTGGGAGTCAGCAGGGGCGGTGCTTACTGGGGAGCACTGGTTTGGGGGCAGCTGGGGCGGTGCTTACTGGGGAGCACTGGTTTGGGGGGCACTAGTTTGGGGGGCAGCTGGGGCAGTGCTTACTGGGGAGCACTGGTTTGGGGGGCACTAGTTTGGGGGGCAGCTGGGGCAGTGCTTACTGGGGAGCACTGGTTTGGGGGCAGCTGGGGGGGTGCTTACTGGGGAGCACTGGTTTTGGGGGCGGCTAGGGGGGTGCTTACTGGGGGGCAGCGGTTTGGGGGGCAGCAGGAGGGCTCTGGCTGTGCAGGGCCGTGCGGGTGGCAGCGGGGGCAGCAGCGGCGCGGGTCTGGGTGGCGGCGGGGGTGGCAGCGGGGGTGGCAGCGTCCCGGTACCGGCGGGGCAGGGCCGTTGGCGCCCCGGAGCGCGGTGCCGAGCGGGCCGGGACTCACCGGGGCGGGCAGTGCCGCTCGGCGGCGCCGTCGCGTCCGGGCGGGCCGGCGGGGGACAGCGAGTGCGCGCGGGGCCGCGCGGGGCCGGGGCCGGTGGCGGGGCCGGGGCCGGGGGGGCGGCGGGCGGCGGGCCCGGTCCGGTAGCAGAGCGCGGCCACCGCCCCGCCGTAGGCGCGCCAGGCCAGGCGCACGCCCAGCAGGCTGAGGCCGAGCCAGAGCAGCAGCAGCTGGCACAGCGCGGCCCGCACGTCCTGCGCCGCCCACTCGGCCGCCAGCTCCCGGCCCAGCGCGCCCAGCGCCCGCCACGGCGCCTCCCACGGCACCGGCGCCGCCATCGCCGCCGCCACGGGCCTGGGGGCCTCGGCGGGGCCGGCGCGTGCGTGACGCGAAGGGGCGGGGCCTCGCGAGAGGGGCGCGCAGAGTGGGCGTGGCCTGATCAGGGGCGGCGCGCGTTGATGACGTAGGGGGGCGGGGCCTGGTGATGAGGGGAAACTGGTTGGCTGGAGGGCCCAGAGAGTGGTGGGAGATGGAGTTAACTCCGGCTGGAGGCCAGTGACAAGGGGTGTCCCCAGGGCTCAGGGCTGGGTCCAGCCCTGTTCAGTGTCTTTATCAATGACCTGGAGGAAGGCATCGAGTGCACCCTTAGCAAGTTTGCGGACGACACTAAGCTGGGTGGAAGCTGGATCTGCTGGAGGGTCGGGAGGCTCTGCAAAGGGATCTGAACAGGCTGGATCCATGGGCTGAGACCAACGGGATGAGGTTTAACAAGGCCAAATGCCGGGTCCTGCACTCGGGGCACAACAACCCTGAGCAGCTACAGACTAGGAGAAGTCTGGCTGGAAACTGCCTGGAGGAGAGGGACCTGGGGGTGTTGGTTGACAGTGACTGAACATGAGCCAGCAGTGGCCCAGGTGGCCAAGAAGGCCAATGGCATCTTGGCTTGGATCAGAAACGGCGTGACCAGCAGGTCCAGGGAGGTTATTCTCTCTCTGGACTCGGCCCTGGGGAGACCGCTCCTCGAATCCTGTGTTCAGTTCTGGGCCCCTCACCACAAGAAGGATGTTGAGGCTCTGGAGCGAGTCCAGAGAAGAGCAACAAAGCTGGTGAGGGGGCTGGAGAACAGGCCTTACGAGGAACGGCTGAGAGAGCTGGGGGTGTTTAGCCTGGAGAAGAGGAGGCTGAGGGGAGACCTCATTGCTCTCTACAACTACCTGAAAGGAGGTTGTAGAGAGGAGGGTGCTGGCCTCTTCTTCCAAGTAACAGGGGACAGGACAAGAGGGAATGGCCTCAAGCTCCACCAGGGGAGGGTCAGGCTAGATATCAGGAAGAAATTTTTCCCGGAAAGGGTGATTGGTCCCTGGCAGAGGCTGCCCAGGGAGGGGGTTGAGTCCCCTTCCCTGGAGGGGTTTAAGGGCCGGGTGGCCGAGGTGCTGAGGGACATGGGTTAGTGATTGACGGGGACGGTTGGACTCGATGATCCGGTGGGTCTCTTCCAACCTGGTCATTCTATGAGGCCGCGGTGTGGGCGGGGCCTGATCGGGGCCGTGGCCGGTCGGACCCGCTGGGGCGGGCGGGACCCCAGCGATGGGCGGGGCCGCTGTGGGGGCGGGGCCTGAGCGGGGGGCGGTGGCTGCGGGGGGTGGTACCGCCCGTGGGGGCGCGGCCTGGGCCCAGGTAGCGGGCGTGGCCCCGGCGGCGGCTCCGCGATGTCGGGCGGCGGCGGCTCCGCGGGGCGGTACTCGCGGCAGCTGTGAGTGCCGGGGCGGGGGCGGTGGTCCCGGTGCCCCCGGTCCCGCTGACGGTCACCCCCCCCCCACCCCTCGCTCCCCGCAGGTTGGTGCTGGGCGGCGGCGCCCGGCGGCTGCCCGGGGCGGCGGCGCTGGTGTCGGGGCTGCGCGGTACCGGAGCCCAGGCGGCGGCCGCGCTCGTGCTGGCGGGGACCGGGCGCGTCGTCCTGCACGATCGCGGCGAGACCCGCACCGCCGACCTCGGCCAGCAGGTACCGGGGGGCGGTGGCACCGGGGGAGGGGCCCGGGAACGGGCACCGGGGAGGGTCCCAGGAGTGGGTGCAGGTGAGGGGGAGGGTCCTAGGAATCGGTAGAGGTGAGGGGGAAGGTCCCAGGAATGGGTACAGGTGAGGGGAAGGGTCCTTGGAATGAGTGCGGGTACAGGGGAGCGTCCCGATAATGGGTACAGGTACAGGGGAGGGTCCCAGGAGTGGGTACAGGTGAGGGGGAGGGTCCTAGGAATCAGTACAGGTAAGGGGGAGGGTCCTAGGAATGGGTACAGGTACAGGTGAGGGTCCCAGGAATGGGTACAGGTGAGGGGGGGATCCCCATAATGGGTAGTGGTGAGGATGAGGGTCCCAATAATGGGTACAGGTACAGCTGAGGGTCCCCCTGGTGGCTGTGTGCACAGCCTGGTGTCCCGGTAACAGGTACTGGTATGGACTGGGGTCCCAGTACCAGTCCAGGGTGGAGCTGGGGTGTCGCAGGTGTGAGTGCGGGGTGGGGGCTCCCAGTGACAGCTCCAGGCTGAGGTCCCTGGGGAGGCACAGCCCAAGGTGCCCCTCGTCGTCACGTGTGCCCCCGGCAGTGGCCCCCCCACCTGCAGGGCCCCGTGCAGCGCCCCGAGCTCACGGGGGGCCCCGCTACGCGCCCACCCGACAGTTCCTCCTGACGGAGAGCGACGTGGGCCGGAACCGTGCAGAGGCGTCGCGGCGGGTGCTGGCTGAGCTGAACCCCTCCGTGGCGGTGGCCGCTCACACCGGGGAGCTGTCGGAGGCTTTTCTCGCCTCCTTCCAGGTGAGGCTGTGCCCCTGCCCCCGGGACCCCCCGGAACCCCCGGGACGGGGGCACCCGCTGACAGCCCTGCTGCAGGTGGTGCTGCTGACCGAGTCCCCGCTGGAGCAGCAGCTCCGCATCGGAGATTTCTGCCATGCCCGCGGCATCTGCTTCATCGTGGCCGATGCCAAGGGGCTGGCAGGGTAAGGGGTCTGTGCCACAGGGTCCCCTGCGGCTCTGCCTCGGCTCATCCCCAGAGCCTCCTGCCCTGCGCTGCCGCCCGTGTCCCCGGGCAGGACCTGGCAGCGCTGGAGCAGCTTGTTGAGGCAGCTCTCCCGGGGAAAAACCTTATCGGTCCTCTCCAGGCAGCTGTTCTGCGACTTTGGGGAGCGCTTTGTCGTTGATGACCCAGCGGAGGGGGACCCAGTGAGCGGCGCCGTGCAGCACATCTCCCAAGTAGGAGCGTGGGCTCGGCAGGCTCCCCCGGCACGCCGCTGCTGCCTTGAGTGGCTTTATCTCTGCGGCCCACACGTCCCTGCGCTCCTCAGGGCAGCCCCGGCGTGGTGACGTGCGTGGGGACAGAGGGCGGCCGTGGCCACCCCTTCTGCGACGGTGACCTGGTGACGTTTTCTGGCGTGGAGGGGATGACGGAGCTGAACGGGCGGGAGCCCGTGCCCGTGCGAGTGCTGGGTGAGCCCCCAGGAGGTCCCACCTGGCCTGGCGCAGGGTCAAGAACTCCTCAAGTCGTTGACAGCAACCACGCCATCCATCCCTCTCTCATCCCCAGATGCCTTCAGGTTGGAGATCGGTGACACCAGCTCCTTCTCGCCCTACCGCGGCGGGGGCCTGGTCTCGCAGGTCCGGCTGCCCGAGGTGCACTCCTACGTAAGTGCCCCGCGGCCCCACAGTGCTGGCACCGGCACCGTGACACTGCTCTGCCGCGGGTGGCCCGGGGAAGCGCTCGCCTGAGCCCCGGTGTGGTGCTGGCAGGAGCCCCTGCGCCGAGCGCTGGCGGAGCCCAAGATCCAGGTGGCGAGTGCCAAAGAGGTGCCACGCAGCCGCAGCCTGCACGCTGCTTTCCAAGCCCTGCACGCTTTCCGTGAGGAGCAGGGCCGCCTGCCCCGGCCCAGGGCACCAGTGAGTCCCCGTCCTGCCCCCGCGCGTCCCCCCGGTCCCCACTCCCCTACCCGGGGCTGCCCCCCAACTCTGCCCGCAGGCGGACACCGCACGGGTGCTGGAGCTGGCGCGGAGCCTGGGGATGCAGCAGAGTCCCCTGGACGAGGATGTCGTGCGAGGCTTCACCAGCGTGAGCGCGGGGGACTTGTGCCCTGTGGCCTCCGTTGTCGGGGCCCTGGCGGCCCAGGAGGCGCTGAAGGTGTGTGGGGCGGGGGTCCGAGCCTGGGGTCCCGTGGTCACACCCGGAGGCGTTCAGTGGCCGTGAGAGGGCACTCGCTGCCTGCGTGGGCCGGGCAGGGGTACACAGACCCCGCTGGCCATGCAGCCAACAGCCCCGCTCGCCCCAGGCCATCACCGCCAAGTTCGTGCCCCTGGAGCAGTGGCTGTACTTGGATGCCCTGGAGTGCCTGGCGCTGGAAGGGGCTGCGGAGCTGACGGAGGAGGACTGCGCCCCGGTGAGAGCGCGTGCCGAGCCCCTCCTGGGGACCGAGGTGCCACAGCCGCACACACTCATGCGGCTCCTCCGTCCCAGCAGAGGGGATCTCGCTACGACGGCCAGATCGCCGTCTTCGGGGCTGCCTTCCAGGAGCTGCTGGGCCGCCAGAAGTACCTGGTGGTGAGGAGCTGGGGAAGGGCCGGGAGAGGCTGCAGAGCAGCCGTCCGGCACGCCGGGAGCTGCAGCGGCTCTGCCCCGGCAGGTGGGAGCCGGCGCCATCGGCTGCGAGCTGCTGAAAAACTTTGCCATGATGGGGCTGGCGGCGGGGCCAGACGGGGACCTCATCGTCACCGACATGGACACCGTCGCCCTCTCCAACCTCCCCCGGCAGCTCCTGTACCGCTCGGCGGATATATCGGTGAGGTGTTGTCCGAGCATCCCTGAAGGGCACCTCGGCTGCCCCGAGGGTTCCCCAGGACTGTGGGGTGTGGGAGAGCTGCCCACCCCATCTCTCCCTGGCAGAAGCCGAAGTCGTCGGTGGCCGCGGCAGCTGTGCGGCGCATGAACCCCGATGTCAAGGTGACGGCTCACCAGAACCAGGTGGGACCCACCTCTGAGCAGCTCTACGGGGATGACTTCTTCCGGCGCCTGGACGGTGTCGCCAGCGCCCTGGACACCCTGGAGGCCCGTGAGTGCCGCGGAGGGGAAAGGGGCCGAGCCCCTGGCCGCGTCCCTCGGTTCCCAGCACCCCCGGCTCCCCGCAGGCAGCTACCTGGAGAGCCGCTGCCTGCGTTGCCTCACGCCGCTGCTGGACTCGGGCACCGAGGGGCTGCGGGGGAACGTGCTGGGCATGGTGCCCGCTGTCACCAAGCCGCTGGAACCAGCCGGCGACCCCGGGGACGGCGCCATCCCACTCTGCACCCTGCGCTTCTTCCCCCGCACCATCCAGCACACGCTGCAGGTAGGCTGTGCTGCCAAGGCACTGGGACCTTTGTCTTCCTTTCCCATTTCCCACTCCGGGTCTTGGACTGCAGGCAGGATACGGCCCCAGCTGCTTCCTGCTGGCAGCCCCGGCTCTGCCACCAGCCCAGGCCCCGGCACAGCCTTTCCCTCCCCTGGGCTCAGGCTGCGGGGCACGAGGAGGGGGTCCTGGTGCCCGACACCCGCTCCCCCTCCGCAGTGGGCCCGCGATGAGTTCGAGGGGCTCTTCCAGCTGCCCGCGGAGCATGTCAACCGCTTCATGGAGTGAGTGGGCATGGGAGAGTGGTGCCAGGAGAGGGGCTGCCAGCCCTGCTGGGAATGAAGAGAGGGGGACAGAGCTCTGTGTCCTTTTGCTCCTGGGCCAGCAGCGGCGTCACCTGGTTTTGCAGAGACCCGGCTTTCCCGGAGCAGCTGCCAGCAAGGAAGGCCCTGGAGGTCCTGGAGCGAGTGCGGGGCAGCCTGCAGGAGCGGCCACGGGACTGGCAGGACTGCGTGCGCTGGGCCCGCCGGCACTGGCAGAGCCGCTACCACGATGCCATCGCCCAGCTGCTGCACACCTTCCCCCCAGAGCATGTGAGCCCAGCGCCTGTGGAGCTGGCACCACACAGCTCTCCCCTGTGCCAGGGAACATGTCCCCAGACCTAACTCTGCTCTTCCCTGTGCCAGGAAACCAGCCCGGGTGTCCCCTTCTGGACAGGGGACAGGAGCTGCCCCCACCCGCTGCTGTTCAACCCCGACAACGTGAGTGCCGGGGTGAGCCGAGCCTGTGCCGGGGTACAGGGGGTGCTGGGCTGCAGTCGTGCTCTGTCTGCCATGGCCTGTCTTGGGGAGGGTCTGTCCCTGTCCCCTGGCCAGCTGGGGACAGTTGACACGTGTGCTGGGGACAGAGGAGGAGGAGGAGGAGAGGCACCTCCATCCCCACCCTGGGGCAAAGCCAGGCTGTCTGCCTGATCTGTCTGCTTGTGGCAGCACAGGCAGCCTCTGGCTGGTGGGCTTGTGGGCCAGCGCAGTGAGTGCCCCCTAGCCCTTGCTCTGCCCCGCAGGACACACACCTGGAGTACATCCTGGCTGCCGCCCACCTCTTTGCCCAAGCACACAGGGTGCCCCCATGCAGTGACCGGGAGGCTGCCCTGGCCATCCTCTCCAGCGTGGTCCTGCCGCCCTTCGTGTCCCAGGATGGGCTCCAGATCCCTCTTGTGGAGGAGCAGGAGGAGGCGCAGGTGCCAGCGGGTGAGGCTACCTGTGCCCATGGGTTCCCTGCGTCCAGCCTGGTGGTGGTGGGGCTCCAGGTGCTCGTCCCTGTCCCACCACCCAGGAGAAGCAGGACTCGGAGTGGCTGTGCTCCCCAGGGCTATGTCCCCACAATGCCCCAGTGCAGGCATTCCAGCCCCGGTTCCCTGTGTCCCCAGACCACAGGCACCTGGAGAACCTCATCCAGGACCTGGCACAGAGGAGACAGGAGCTGGTAGGGGCTGAGGTTCAGGTGCCCCTGATGGAGCCCATCCACTTTGAGAAGGTACCCAGGGCTGGGCAGGTGGCCTCACTCAGCTCGGGGGTGTGGTGGCTGTGGGACACCAATGTCCCCATGAGATGCTGATGTCCCCATGCCCTTCCCTGCAGGACAATGACATCCACATAAACTTCATCACAGCAGCATCCAACCTGCGCGCGGAGAACTACGGTATCCCCCCTGCTGACTGGCTGACGGTGAGAAGGGGTAGCCCGTGGGGTTCCTGTCTGTGCTGGGCAGCCGGTGACATCCCTCCCGTCCTCAGAGCAAGCGGATCGTCGGGCGGATCGTGCCCGCCATCATCACCACCACGGCGGCCGTGGCCGGGCTGGCGTGCCTGGAGGTTTACAAGCTGGTGTGGGGGTGCCGGGACGTCAGCTGCTACCGCAACAGCCACCTCAACCTGTCCGACTGCCGGCTGCTCCGAGGCCAGCCCCTGCCGCCCCACACCTACCGGGTAGGACCCTCGCCCCTGGGGCATGGCAGGTTGGGGACATCCCAGGGTCTTGGCTGGTGGCAGCTGCCGTGGGGCGATGCCAGGGGGACCCAGGAGCGAGGAGGTGGCTGCGCAGGCGAGGCAGCTCTCCCTGTGGGGCTTGGGATGCGGTGCCGCTGCCGCAGGCCGGCTGTGCCGCCGTGCAGCAAGGAGCCAGCGCCTCCCTGCAGCCACCCCCTGGCACCGAGCCGCCACCGCCCCACTCGCTCTGGCTTCGGGCCCAAGCGGGGCACCCTGGGGCGCCCATGGGGCTGAGAGACCCCACAGCGGGCCCCACGGGGAGCCCGTGGCCAGGAGACCAGGGGCCTTGCGGCTGCGCACATCTGGTTATGGAAACCAGCTGTGGCGGCCACAGCTGGCACGAGGCCGGGAGCGGGGCCGGGGGTCCAGGCGCGCTGCCGGGGAGGGGGAGCGCGGGCAGGCCCAGATTGGGACCGTCTGGGCGATAGAGGCCCCTTTGTCTGGGGGTTTATGGCGTGCGAGGCAGCCCTTCCGGCACGGCAGGAAGCGCCGATTGGAACCAGATTGGCCTGGGGGGCCCAGGGCCAGGAAAGGAAGAGGGGGAGGGAAGCGATTCCGCTGCTTCGTGCTTGCTCCGGCATCGCTTGGGGCGTCCTGGCCTCCCCGTGGCCCCTTTGCGCCCCACGCCCCGCCGGCCGCCCTCGGCCATCCCACCCGCAGCGGTTGGCGCTGTTCCTCGCGTGGCCCCGTCCCGGGGCGAGGGTGCCAGGCACGACATTTTGTGCTTGGCCGTGGTGGCAGCACGTGTCCCCGAGGCCCGCTGGGCGTGAGCTGCGTCCCGGGGAGCCCACCTCGGGGAGCCTCGGCCGCAGGGATGCGCGTCGCGGTGGGAAGTGGCGTTCCCCCTGTGCTGGGCGGGTGAGGATGGGGTTAAGCCCCTTCCACCCCAGCAGGACCGAGCAGGCGGAGAGGTGAGAAGGCAGCAGAAGGCAGGAGGGGAGAGCTGCCAGGTGCGAACGCTCCTTCCGGAGGGTCGCAGCAGCACTCGGCAGAGCCCAGCGCAGCCTGCGGCGAGGGCAGATGGCAGGGCGGCCGTGCCAGACGGCGCGGGGCCACAGCCAGCGCCTCGCTGGCCCCCTCGGGCCGGAGCGGAGGTCGAGGGGCCGTGGGCATGAGAAGAGGCGATTGTATGGGGTTGGGCAGCTCTTCAATGGCCCTTTGTGAGCCCTTTCTGGCCTGGGGCTGGGGCAGCAGCGGCCCCAACCCTGTCCCCTGCGGTGCTGGAGCGACAGCTCTTGCCCTCTGAGCCCGCGGTCCCGCTGTCCCCAGCACTGCTGTCCCCAGCCCTCGTGCCCTGCCTTCCCCGTGCCATGGGGCAGGGGCCTGGGGTGCCAGTGCTGGCATCACCCCCTGCTTCCCCGGCAGTACGGCGGGCGGCAGTGGAGCTGCTGGGACCGGCTGGAGCTGCGGGCGGTCGGCGCAGACGGGCAGGAGATGACGGTGCAGGAGGTGCTGGACTGGCTGCAGGTGAGCCCCACGCGCGCAGCACCCGACGGCGTCACCCTGGGGAGCACAGGGACGGGTCCTGACACCCGCTTCGCACAGGGGACACATGGCTGGACTGTGACCATGCTCCTGCGCGGCCACACGGTGCTCTACGACAAGGGGGCAGACGAGGAGGAACAGGCTCGGCAGCGGGCGCAGAGGTAGGTCTGTGGGGCCTGATCCTGCACTGAGGGGGCTGCCAGACCCGTCTCCCTCCGTCCTGAGCAGCTCCAGCTGCAGCCCAGCTCCCTGCCGGCTGCTGGATAAACATCCTGCCGGCAGCGCTTCCCGTGGCAGGACCCCTGCCCGGCCCCTTGCTGCTGGCCCCCGCATCCCCCCAGCCTGCCCGGGCACCCCGGGGGGACCTCAGCGCCTCTGGGGCTCCCGGCTGAGCTGGAAGGAAAAACCAGCATCCCCCAAACCCCCTTTCTCTGCAACAGGATATCTGAGAACCTGGAGGATTCCGGGGAGCTGCGGCAGCGGGAGCTGCAGCTGTTCTATGTGTGCGAGGGAGAGGATGCTGAGGCTGGTGATGCCCGTCCCCCTCTGCTCTGCTCCCTACCCTGAGCTGGGGGGCAGCAACCCCTGCCCTGTGCATTAAAAGCTGCGCAATGAGCTCTGGTGCGCAGTTCATTGCACAGAACTCTGCGTGCCCCTGCCTGGAGCAGGCAGCCCCCGTGATGAACGTCGCTGTGCCTGTACCATACAAAACGGGGGTTTATTTACAGCGGAGGGTGCAGGCGGCGGCGGGCAGGGCTAAATGTAGCCGATAACGTCGTTACAGATGATGGGCTGGCGGCTGCGGCTGTTCATAAGCGCGGTGAAGCGGTGGAAGTCCGTGGCCAGCTGGGCGATGTTGCTGTGGGACTGGTGGAAGCAGGCGCCCTTGGGCTGCCCCCCCAGCCCCAGCGGGCAGGAGAAGCGCTTGGTGGGGTCGCGGCCGCCCGGCCGGGCTCCCTCGGCACCCCGCGGCCTGGCCATGCTGGCCAGCTTGCGGCGGACGTTGCCCGAGAGGCTGAGCAGGAAGGCGGGTGGCTTGGCCAGGCGGCGGGACGGCTCGGCGGGCGCTCGGCGCCGGGTTTCGGTGCCCACCTCGGGCAGGTCCATCCAGTTCTCCACCAGGTCGGCAAAGCAGTTGTCGCCCAGCACCAGGGGCTGCCGGTTCCGGCTCTGCGACAGCAGCGCCACGGTCCAGTCCTGCGTGTCGGCCGGCTCCAGCGCGCGCCACTGCTCCAGGCAGGCGTCCGAGGTGGATTTGGGGCGTGCGCGGCGGGCGGGTGCGGGCGGGGGGGCGGCGGGGCCGGCCGAGAGCCGGTGCGCCCGCTGGCAGGGTGGCGGGTGCCGGCGCCGCACGGGCACCTCGTCCTCCCGCCACGTGCTCCCCGACGCCTCCGAGTACCCCGAGTCAAACTCCAGGCTGCGCTCGCTGGCCGGGGGGGAGCGTGCGGCTGGGCCCCCCCCGTCCTCTTCCTCGCCACCGGGCTCCAGGCTGCAGGCCGAGTCCCTCGCCGAGCCGGGGCGCGGGGGGCGTGGGGACGGCCCTGCCGCCCCGCCGGGGCGCTGCGACGCCTGCCGCGTGCCGGGCACGTGCTCCCGCGACGCCGCGTCTCGACGACAGCGCTGCGGAGAAAGGGGGCAGGTCAGGGGGGTGCCCGCTCCCTCCACCAGCACCCCCAGCGCCGTCCCCTGTCCCGGGTGGCTCGGTGAGCGGGCGGGGACGGGGACGGGGACGGGTCCCAGCCTGCCCGCGGCCCCGGGCCTCGCGCTCCCGCGCGCAGCGGGCGGCGTGCAGCGGCTTGTCGGGTGAGCAAGCCGGCACCCAGCCCGGCCGAGCCTGCGGGCGAGGAGAGGAGCAGCCGGGCGGCACGGGGGAACCGGGGGAGGCAGGGGAACCGGGGGTCACGGAGGAACTAGGGGAGATGGGGGAACCAGAGGAACCAGGGGGCACAGCGGAACTGGGAGAGACGGAGGAACCGGGGGGCACAGGGGAACTGGGGGAGATGGGGGAACCGGGGGGCACGGGGGAAGTGGGGGAGACGGAGGAACCGGGGGGCACCGAGCAGCCGGGGGTCACGGAGGAGCCGTGGGGCACGGAGGAGCCGGTCCCCCCCGGTCCCCGGGGAGCGCAGCCGGGCCGGCTGGTCGCTCTCGAGCCGCTATTGTCTGAACCCCGAAGCCCCGAGGGTGTCGGGTCCGCGTTCCGCTCGCAGCCGGCGGGCAGCGCGCTCGTTCCCGTCGCGGCCCCGCGGCCCCCCGGCCCCTCCCCGCCGCCCGGGACCCTCCGCCCGCCCCGCCCGGAGCCGGGGACGCGGGGACCCCGTCCGGGGGCGGCCCCGTCACCTCGGGCCGGGCCGCCAGCTCCGTGCGGGGCCCCCGACCGACGGGCAGGAGCGTCCCCGCCGCGCCCTCCGGGTCCCCGCGGACACCCGGGTCCCTCCGGACGCGAGCGCCCCCGGTGCCCCCCGGATCGCCTCCGAGCGCCCGTGTCCCCCCGTCCCCGCCCCGACACGCTCCCCCGTCCCTCTCACCGTGTCGGGGCCGCGCGGCTCGGGGCGGGCGCTCCGCATCGCCGGGGCCGGACGCTCCGAGCGCCGCCGCTCCCGGCCGTGCCCGCCGCCTCCCGGGCCGCTGGGGCCCCGCCCCGGGCCGCCGCCGCCAATGGAGCCGCGGGAACGTGAGCCCCGCCCCCCGGCCCCGCCCCGACCGGGCACCGGGCAGCGCTCAGCCGCCGGCACTGGGCACCGGGCACCCCCAGCCATGGGCACCCCCGGGCACCGGGCACCGCTCAGCCACGGATACCGAGCACCAGGCACCACTCAGCCGCCAGCACCGGGCACCCCCGCACTCTCTCAGGCATCGGGCACCGGGCACCCCCAGCCACAGATATCGAGCACCGGGCACTGCTTAGCCGCCGGCACCGGGCACCTCCAGCCATGGGCACCCCCAGCCACGGGCACCCCCGGACCCATCCCTGCAGCACCAGGCACCGCTTGGACACAGCCACTACCTGCCCTCCGGCACCGCAGCACCGGGGGCACAGGGCACTGGGCACCAGGCAGCGCTCGGACACTGGCAGCAACGGGCACCGGGCACCCCCAGCCACGGATATCGAGCACCAGGCACCACTCAGCCGCCAGCCATGGGCACACCCAGCCATGGGCACCCCCAGGCACCAGGCACCCCCAGGCACGGATACCAAGCACTGGGCACCACTCAGCCACCGGCACTGGGCACTGGGCACCCCCAGCCATGGGCACCCTCTGACTTTGGGCACCACAGCACGGGGCACCCCCAGCCACGCATATCAAGCACTGGGCACCGCTCAGCCACTGGCACTGGGCACCGGGTATCCCCAGCCACGGGCACCCCCAGGCACGGGCACCCCCGGACCCATCCCTGCAGCATCAGGCACCGCTTGGACACAGGCACCACCTGCTCTCCGGCACCGCAGCACCGGGCACCGGTGGCACAGGGCACCGGGCACCGCTCACCCACGGTCACCACTGTCCTGGGCGCCGCTCGGGCTTGGCCATGGTGGGACCAGGCATCGTGCGGCCAGCAGCGCCTGGTCCTGGGCACCATGGGGCTCAGCATCTCTCACGACTGGGCACCACTCAGACGCGGCACCGTGAGACAGGGCACCCCTGGGTGAGCGGCACCCGGGGCACCGGTTGGTGGCACCCAGCCCCACGGGCAGCGGGTGTCCCGGGACGCAGGGGCAGCCTCGGTCCAGGGCCCTGGCGGAGGCACCACAGCCACCAGGCTGCCCAAGTTGAGTCTGGGAGGAGGGGTGGGTGACCCTGGCCACAGGGGCTGTGCCAGCTCTTATTAATTGGAGCTAATAGTGCTTAATGGGAACTGCTGGCAAAGCGGCTCTGGTTTGCAAATGAAGCAGAACGTGGCCAAAAATTACCTCCCAGCTAATTGTCCCGGCTCCCGGGCACGCTGCGCGTCGGGGCAGCGGCAAACGCCGAGCAGCATCGCTGCCTGCCCTCACCGGCTGGGGCTGGCACCCCGGGCTGGGCGAGAGGGACCAGCGGGAGCCGGGGTCACCGGGACCATGCCCCGTCCCTGCCCTGCGGCCGGGCTGGCGGCTGCGCGTGGTCGGCGTGACGCTGCGCCGGGTGTGCCCGGCACCCGGGCAACGAGCTCCGGCTTGTCCCAAACAGCCAGCCAGCCATGGGCATGCACAGACACCTCTCCCTCCTCCTCCTGCTCAGCCTGCGGGCTCCAGGTAGGCATTTCAGGCTCACAGCATTGGGGGCACCCTTTGCCAGACCCTGGGTGGGGACTGAGAGGAGGGGAACAGGGGACAGACTCATGACAGTTGTCCCCACGTGCCTGGGGTGGATCCCAGGGTGGGCAGAGGGGCTGGCAGCTGCCTGGATGGGTTCAGGCAGGGAGGAGGCATCGCTGGGGATCACCAAGGCATCACGGGGGCATCTTTGGGATATCACTGGGGATCACTAAAGCATCACTGGGGCATCTTGGGAGCATCACTGGGGCATCTTGGAGGCATTGCTGGGTATCACCAAGGCATCACTGAGCCATTCCTGGGGCATTTGGGGGATATTGTTTGGGCATATTATATCCAGGCACCACTGGGGCACTTCTGGAGCATCATGGGGGCGTCTCTGGGGCCTCCCCAGGGCATTGCCGGGACACATTCGGCAGGCTGAGGTCACATTCTCCTCTTTGCAGGGACTTTGGTCAAGGCAGCAGGTAAGAGCGTGATGTCCTGGGCTGCGCTGTGCCTGGCAGGGAGACTGTGCCCGCGTGTGCCTGGGTGCAGGAGACGCAAGCCCTCGGCACGGCCGCACGAGCCATCAGTGATGCTGGGTATGAGCCATCGGTCCCTGGCGTCTCCCACCAGCCCTGCCTGACCTGCCGCGTGTGGTGTCCCTGAGCGAGGACGCGGTGCCGGGCAGCCGCGTGGCCGAGGTGGCCGTGTCCTGCACCAACGCGAGCAGCAGCCCCGATGTCACCCTGCTCGGCACTGAGCCCGGACACCCCTTCAACCTCGTCGCGGTCGGTGCTGACACCACGGCCGCTGCCACGTTTCGTGCAGAGGTGCGTCAGGAGACGGGTGCCAGGGTGGGACCCCTGGGCACCCCGCTGAGCACCGTGTCCCCACGGCAGGTGACGCTGCGTGCAGGAGCCCAGCTCGATGCCAACCAGGTGAACCAGTACAATGTGACCCTGCGGGCCTCCTGTCCTGGTGAGGGCATCGTGGAAAAGCCGCTCTTTGTGCGGGTGACGGCGGGGCAGGTGCTGCGCTGTGATGGCCCCTTCGCCAGCGCAGGTAGGAGTCGGGGCGCAGGCGGCGGGGGCTGCGGTGCTGCTGGCACTGGGCTCCACGGCCACTCTGTGCCACAGAGGGGGACACGGTGCGGGTGCTGGCGGACGTGGCGCCCCGGACGCCCCTGTACGCGGTGCTGCCACAGCCGCTCGGCGGGCTGACGGTGAGTGGCGGCTGTCCCCACGCTCACAGCCGTGCAGGAGGGAGCAGCTGTGGGGATGGTGGGGGCTCAGGTGTAGGGGACAGGGGCTCCCTCCCTCCTCCCACCAGCTGCCTGTCTGCAGTTCAGGCTCCGAAACCACGACACGCCGCTCACGCTCACACGCCAGGGCTTAGTGCTGGCGCCAGCCGCCGGCTTCGACCGCAGCGAGGACAACCAGGTGGGTCTCTGTTCCCATCCCAACCCATCTTCCCCTGTCACTATCCTAATCCCCATCCCTGCCCCTTGTCCCCCATCCCTGTCTCTGTCCTGTTCCCTGTCCCTGGTGCCACTTGGGGTTGTCCCGCACAGACCTTCAGGCTGGAGATCGAGGTGCTGGACCGTCTCGGGCACAACTGCAGCGGGGCCGTGAGGGTGGAGGTGCTGCCACCACGCCGTCCCCGTGTCACCTTCCCGTGAGTGGGGCTGGGCTGGGTGGGGGTGCTGGTGGCACCGGGCCGTGCCACGCTGCCTGTCTGTGCCGCAGCGAGCCGCAGCGCGCTGTGACGGTGCTGGAGGGCATTGGTCCTTTGGAGGTGGTCACACAAGTCCACGCCAGCGGTGACGACGTACGCTACGCTATCCTGGCTCTCACGGTGCCCGCGCTCTTCACCATCGACGAGGGTGAGCAGGGTGGCAGGGGGTCTCAGGGCCACCTTGTCCCCATCGCGGTGCCCGGCACGAGGCCGTGCCGTCTCCTGCAGTGACGGGCGAGATCCGCAGCACTCGCCGGCTGGAGGTGGCCCACGCACGCCTCCTCGTTCGGGCGTACAACGCGCTGCACCCCGCCGACCACGCCACCACCACGCTGAACATCACCGTGCAAGGGAGGGACCGGCGCGCACCCAGCTGCGTCCCAGCCATCTTTGTGTACGGTTCGGGGGGAGCGGGAGCGCTCCGCCACGCCTGGGACATGGGGGACAGGAGCTGAGCCAGAGGCCACCCTGCCACAGGTCCCAGGTGCCCGAGACGGTGTCCCCCGGGAGCACCCTGGTGACACTAAGGTGCTCCGACCCCGCGGGTGATGAGGGGTCCCTGCGCTACGCCCTCGAGGAGCCCCTCGCCTCTCGCTTCCTCTTCCGCATGGACGGGCCGCGGCTGCAGGTGGGCAGTGCCCGGGGATGGAGCTTGGGTCTCCTTGCTCCCTCCTGCTCCCCTGGGCATCGCAGCTTTGTGGGACACCCTGGCTTTGTGGGGCACACTGGCTATGGGGACATTCTGGATTTGAGGGATACACTGGCTTTGTGTGACACCCCGGCTTTTATAAGCCACTTTGGCTTTGCGGGAGAGCCCGGCTCTGCCTGACTCCCCTGCCCTGGCTTGGCAGGTCAACACCACCCTGGACTATGACTCAGCGGCTGCGGCCGCCGTGGGCTTCCAGTTCAGTGCCACCATCGTGGTGACAGCGGGAGAGCAGCCCCCGCGGAGCAGTGAGTGCCCGCGCCCCTGGGGTGCATCGGGGGGGAAGGAAAAGCCCCTTCCCAACCCCTAGACTGGCAGGTTGCAAAGGAAACGTTGCTGCCCCAGGGATGCCACCCCAGGGGCGGTGCCACGGCCCCCGTGTCCCTCTCTGGGGACAGCCTGGTGCGGGCTGCAGGGTGGTGCCAGCGCAGCTGAGCCGGTGTGTGCTGCGCAGCCCACGTGCCCGTGCTCGTGGCGGTGACACCCGTCAATGAATTCACACCAACGTGCCCTGACGATGCCGCCTTCACTGTGCTGGAGACGGCGCCTTTCGGGAGTGCCGTGGGGCGTGTGGCCGGTACCGACCGCGACTACCCGCCGGACAGCCTGGAGTACAGCCTGGAGGGGGACCCTGACCCCTCACAGCCCTTCTCCATCGACACGCGCACTGGTGAGAGCCCGGCTCCTTCCCCAGCCCTCGTGGCACCCCCGGGTGCCCAGCAGCTCACGCTGCCCCGCAGGTGAGCTCCGCGTGGTGGGACCCCTGGACTCCCAGCGCCACAAGGGCTACAGGCTGGTGGTGCGGCTGAGGGACACCCGCAACGACCTGAACCCAGCAAAGCGCTGGAGCTGCCTGTGCAACGTGTCCGTGCGCCTGCAGGTGTGGGTGCGAGCGGGTGGGTGAACCGTGGTGGGTGCAAACACCGGGGTGCCGTACAGCTTCTCCCTGCTCTTGGCAGGCCGTGCTGGCCCAGGCGCCGCTGTGCACCCCCGAGGTGCAGGAGCTGCGCATCACGGCCAGGCTGGGCAGCCGCCAGCCTGTCACCCGCCTGGCGTGCCAGGGCAGCCCCGACGGCACCACGCTGGCGTACACCATCACTGGAGGTGAGTGGCCAAGCCACGGCCTGACACAGCCCCTCACCCTGGTGCGGCACTGAGGAGACCCTCTTGTCCAGGCAACGAGGACGGACGCTTTCGGCTGGAGGGAAACACCCTCCTCTACATCCCTGATGACCTGGCTGAGCCCCGCACCTATGTGCTGCTGGTGGAGGTGTGGGGCAGCCCCAGTGCCCGCCACCGCAGCACCGTGGTGGCACTGGTGGTGCACGTCACCCCCCGGAGCACCCCGGTGCCACCCAGCACCACCTCCCAGCACACGGTGAGCCCAGCCTGGTGCTTTGGGGTCCATTAGGCCCCCATCGCTCGCATGCCACCCTCACCCTACCCCTCTGCAGACACCACGGAGGGAGCCACGGGTCATCACGCGGACAGAGGCGGTGTGGCACCCGCCGGCCTGGTTTGTGGCTGTGCTGACCGTGTCTGGCACGCTGCTGCTGGCGGCCCTGGGCTGCGTGGTACGGAGCCTGCTGTACAGGTGAGCCCGAGCCCCGTGGCACAGCACAGCACGGCGAGACGAGCGAGGCCAGGGGCTCACAGCTGCCTTCTGCTCCTCCTGCAGCCACCGAGTCCGCAGCAAACCGCTCCTGGGCAAGAGGTGGGTGCTGGGTGGCCGGGGTTTGTATCGGCAGGAAGGGGCAGCCTGCGTGTTGGCTCCCACGGTGCCTGCGCAGGCAGATGGGGACACACAGCATGTGGTGGGTGTTTAATGTACCCCCCGCGTCTGGCTGTGGCCCGTGGGTCACTGTGCCAGGGCGAGGGAGCAGCGCTGACCGGAGCCACGGGTGCAGAGAAGGGGATTTGGCCGGGGGACAGCCGTGTCGGTGACTGGGCTGGGGTAGAAGCTCTGCGGTGGGCAGGGTGCGATGGCGCAGCGCTGGCGCTGCTGTGTGCTGCAGGGATGGAGCCTGGCGCTGGGGCTGCTGCGGTTCAGCAGATGAGTCCTGGTTTGCCAGGGAAGGCATCCCGGGAGGATGAACCAGGGGGGGACGGCAGCAGATGAGTGAGTCCAGGGAGGCACCGGAGCTGGCCCAGCCTGTGCTGGGCGTCTGCATGGCGAGGAGGAGGAATGAAGCCTGTGGGCAGGAGAACAACCGCCTCCGGCAGCGTAACTGCCCCAGGGCGATGCATGGCTGGATCCACGCTTGTTGGCGAGGCTGGGGACACGGTGCTTGGTGGCACTGCAGCTGTAGTGACCATGAGAGGGAGAAGACCTGGGCTCAGCCTCTGTGGGCAGCGCTGGCTGCGAGGGGGTCCAGGGCTGCAGCTCCCCCAGCACAGCATCCTCTGAGCACAGTGGTGGGGAACAAGCTGGGATGCTGGCAGCCGGGCTCGATGCCCTGGGGCATCTCTGGAAGGTTTGGGTGCTTGGGGAAGCACAGCCCCTGCTTCAGTCCCCTTTGGCACCCAGGGCCACGCTGGAGAGACACGTGGTCTGGGTGAGGGGACGGTCAGGTAGGCTGCAATGAGTGGGGGTGACAGGCTCGGTGGGGACAGCTGGCAGTGCAAAGCCTGGCTGGCGTCCCGCTTCGGGCAGAACCCCTTGGGGTCGAGGCCAGGGACCTGTCACCGACAGCGTGGCCTCTCCTCGGCCCCTTGGCAGCTCGCGGGAGGCAGCAGAGCAGAGAGGCGTCGAGGAGGAACGGGGCCGTTTCCCCATGGACAGCCAGGTAAGTGTGTGCCGTGCGGCGAGGGCCCTGCCAGGGCTGCGGGAGGCACCCAGCACCTCTTCTGGCTCTCCTCTCAGGGGCAGTTCGACGGCCGAGCCCGGGACCCGCGTGAGTGCCCTGTCCCGCAGCCCCTCGGCCTCGGGCTGCACCCGTCAAGGCAGAGGGGACGGGGGGACGGCCAGACGGGCACCAGCAGCAGTGCCCGGGCGGCACCTGCAGGGCACCTGCTGAGCACTGTGCCCCGTCCCAGGCACCGGCAGGGACTATCTGTTCAACAGCGTGACTGGGGCACGGCGCTGGGTCTGAGCGGCTCGACCCGGCGAGGGACGATTGCAGCGTGGCTCTTGGGCCCAGGAGGAGGATGGAATTCCTCCTCCACGGCCAAACTCGCTGGAGCCAATAAATGGAGCCAATAAATGGTGGCAGACATTTCCCCCGCTGCCGTGGTGGCCGTGGGCAGCGCTGGGGCCAAGCAGCCCCGCGGTGGCAGGGACGAGTGGGGAACGGGGGTGCCACTTGCCAGCACCAGGTTGGTGGTTACGGCAGCACCGGCTCCAGGAGGGGATGGCACCGTGGAAATCCTGCCGAGGGCTTTGGCAGGGTCTGCTCCGCTCACACCAGCGCCTCTGTAGCCCCAGGATGTGACCCAGCCAGGGCAGTCCCCCCAGAGGGAAAAAAACCCTGAATTACAGGTAGTTGCAAGAAACTTTTGCTCTGTATCCCACATCCCCGCCAAGCTCTCCCTGGCTGGAGCGCAGGGGGTGGGATGAGCCGCTGGCTGGCGGAGGGGCCAGGGCTCCTGATGAAGAGGAAAAGTGGATTAGTGTGGGGAAGCGGTGGGTGCCGCGGGGTTGTTGGCAGGGCCTGGCGAACGCTTTGAAGGAGTCAGCGCAGGGAGGTGGGAAACCAGGTGTTTGAATTTCAAAGGGGCACCAAGGGATGAGTCCCTGGCGGCTCCCAGGGAAAGGAAGCGCTGGTGGGATAAGGGGAGAGATCAGCCTGGGGAGTAGGTGGGAATATCCCCCTGGCATCTCCCAGGGAGCATTGATGGGATAAAGAGAGAGACTGATTTGAGGAGTAGGTGGGAATATCCCCCTGGCATCTCCCAGGGAGCATTGATGGGATAAAGAGAGAGACTGATTTGAGGAGTAGGTGGGAATATCCCCCTGGCATCTCCCAGGGAGCATTGATGGGATAAAGAGAGAGACTGATTTGAGGAGTAGGTGGGAATATCCCCCTGGCAGCTGCCAGGCGAGGAAGCGCTGAGGGGATTGGGAAAGAGATGGATCTGGGGAGTAGGGCCAGGGCCCCGGCAGCTCCCAGGGAAAGGGAAGAGAGGGATTTGCGGAGCAGGTAGGAATGTCCCCATGGCAGCTCCCAGGGAACGGAGGCGCTGAAGGGGTAAGGGAAGAGATAAGCTGTGTCCAGTCCTGGATCCTCAGTGTGTGAAGGAGATGGAGCGGTTGGAACGGGCCTGGAGGAGGCTACGGGGATGATCCGAGGGCTGGAGCACCTCCACGAGAGGTGCTCCAGCCCTCGGATCATCCCCGTAGCCTCCCCTGGCTGGGAGCGTTTGGGTTGTGCAGCCTGGGGAGACCTCATAGCGACATTTCATAGCAAAGAGGGGCTGCGGGGCTCCGCCTGGGGCCACCGAGCCCTCAGGACCGGGCCCGGCCCCCTCACGGGCGCCGCTCTGAGGGGCGGGCTCGGCCCCGCCCTGTTCCCGCGCTCCCGTTCCCGCGCACCGCCCCCGGGCTCCCATTGGCCGAGCGCAGCCAATGAGGGGGCGCGTCCCGCGAGGGGGCGGGGCTAGCTTCCCCGGTCACGTGTGCCTAACGTGAGCGGGAGGGGAGGGGCGGGGGCCCTCCCCGCGGGTGAGTGGCGGCGCGTTCAGCCAATCAGCGCCCCGAGCGCGGAGCCCCTGGGCGGGCGGGGCTGGGCTTCCGATTGGCGCGCGCGGCCGGGGGGCGGGGCTTGGACGGCGCGGTTACTATGACGGCGCGCGCCGGGCCCCGCTCCCCCGGGCGCCGCCATCTTCTTGTTGATTCCAGCGGCGGCGGCGGGCGCAGCGTCGCCAGCCCCGGCTGGACCGGCCCCGGTGAGGGGGGCGAGCGCGGAGAACCGGGCCTGGGGGGAGCGGGGGGGCGCGGCTGCGTGAGGAGGAGACAGGGAGAGAGCGGCAGGGCCGCTGGAGGGTGAACGGGGGGCTGTCCGGCTTGTGAGGGGGGACGGGGAGAGCCGGGTCTGTGAAGGGGGGGGAGCTTAGGGGGAGCGAGCACGGCCTGCACGGGGGGACGGGGCAGCCGGTGCGGCCTTTGAGGAGGGATGAGGGAGCCCCGCCTGTGAGGGGACGGGGGGAGCCGGGCACGGCCCTGTGAGGGGAACAGGGGAGCCCACCCTGTGAGGGGAAGGAGGGGGAGCCGGGCATGGCCCTGTGAGGGGAACAGGGGAGCCCACCCTGTGAGGGGAAGGAGGGGGAGCTGGGCACGGCCCTATGAGGGGGAGCAGGGGAGCCCAGCCTGTGAGGGGTAATGGGCAGAGCCACGTCTGTGAGGGGGGACAGTGGGAGCGCCATGAGGAGGGAAAAGGGGGGACGGAGGGAAAAGGGGGGACAGGGGGAGCCTAGCGTGGCCCCATGAGGGTCCGGTAGGGTGCCAGGTGAGGTTGCACGAGTGGGGACTTTGGAACCCTGGTGTTTGCAGGGTGTAGAGGGTGAGAGCTGAGTGTCCCTGTTTGGGGCATGGGGGGGACTGTTGGCACAGCAGGGCCCTGTCTGGGAAGCTGATTGAGTCTCTCCTCCCTCTGTGCCTTTCCTTTCCACAGGAGCAGCTGCCACCCAGGAAGGACCTCCCGGCAATAACGTGAAACCAACACGGTGAGGAGGGTGCTGGGGTTGGGGACCTTTCCTGTGTCCCAGCGTGTTGCCAGCCTGGCAGAGGAAGGGGTGCAAGCAGGCTCCAGAGTGCTGCTTACCTTGGTAGTTACGGGAGGATCCCTGGCAGTCCCCGGAGGCAGGTGGATGTTCTTGTGGGTCTGCAGATCTGGACTGCAAACAACAGCCTTTCCTGGGGTTTGCAGGTAGGGCTTGGATTAAGAGAAGTGGTACTAGCTCCTGGTGGGTTTTCAGCTGCTCTGAGGGTAAACTGGTGCCAGGCTCGGTGTCCTTCCATCTTAAAGCTCTGTACCAGCAAGGCCCCCGTTTCTCTCCTCAGCAATTTGCTTTAGTACGTGCTGCCTTTCTCAGTTTGGCCTGTCTTGCTCTGTTTGTGCTCCATCTGCTTCTCCCTTCAGGTTTGCCCAACTTAACTTGGTATTTAGAGTCTCCAAAGCTGAATTCCAAGGTTGCCCTTTGCTAACAATGCACTGAATGGTGCTGGAACAGTGTGGGCTTGGGGCTCTGTTCATTCTCAGTGTGCTGTTTCTATAGTCAGGAGGCCTATTTGTAAACTAGGGTGTTAGTTTGTCTCTCATGATTATCTGCTGTAATGTCTTACGCAGGTCTCTGTATTGAGCTGTCACCTGCAGTTGATGCATGTGTGTATGTCAGGTTTCCGAAGGAGCAAAATCCTGAGTCCTTGTTACATATCACTGAACTAAGACTTTGATTTCCTTTCTGCAGAAACTGTCAGGAGCTTGGAATTGGTTTAAAGTAGATATAAGTTACTAGATGCTGTCGCTATAACCCTAAATAAATCTGTTAGGGGCATCCTCATCCTGTGCAACAGTTCCTTGTTACCGAGAGTGAGGAGTAATTTTCTGTGGCCAGGTTGGTTTAGAGCTGACCTGAGGTAAGTGCTTTGTTTTGGAGCTGGAAGGAAGGTGGTATGCTTTGAAAAGATCCAGCGTAAAACCTGTATGTAGCAAGGTAACACTGGGTTGCTGTTTCGATTGTGTAAAGCTTCTTGTTTTGTCAATGTTCCAAGTTGTCCTAATGGTAATTTTTCCTCTAATAGCATTAGTGTTTCTTATGCTCAACAGCGGTTTCAGCACAACCATTTCCAGGTGTGTGGATGAACAGCCTGGGCTGTGCTCGTTCTAAATCCACCCATTATGTGTATCTGCAGCGTCCTTCTCCTGGTGGTGCTTTTGTTTACTGTCCAATAAGGACTTTTAGGAGAGCAGGGGAGGTGATCCTTGGCTTGCCGAGGGGAAAGGTGATGCATACGAGGTCAGGACCATAGGAATCTCTGATGCTCATGGGGTGGGAAGGGTAGGATATGCCATCAGGGCCCTCTTCTGAACTGTGTGTCTTCTCTGGGTAATTCTTTACTCTGGTTGCCCAATAGGCACTTTTTTGTGCTTCTTGCATAGGAAATATAAATGAGCACAATTCCTTGTTGAGATGAGAAAAAGGGGACAGTTTCTAGGATCAGTCACCAGGCGTTTTGATTGTGCCACCTGCTGTGTGTAGCTTCACAGTCGCTTTAAGTTCGTGTAAGCACAGACTGCAGCCTACAAGAGGGTCTTGCCCCATCCCTGGTGCCAGCTTGGCTGTTTGTGCAGGTGGGGACTGGAACTCCCTGACTCATGAACTGATCAAACTGACTTTTTTTTTCCACCTCAACTTTAAGGATTTTGCTGGTGCAATGGTGGGAACATAGGACTGGTGGTGGAATAGAGTCTTACTCTTGTTTCAGGGTAACCTGCGCTGTGAAACAGTGCGACAAAGGGCTTTTATTTAGTTATATAAAACATATCATTTTAAAATACATACCTCTATTTAAAAATTAAATGGAACAGTAGTACCCATGCTTCTTTCCTGCTACTTTTGTGACTAGTATCATTGTGCGCTTCTTCATGAGGCTGACAGTACTGGGCATGTTTGTCTTATTAAAATAGTCTAGAAAGCAAAACCAGATGTGTGGATTGGGCAAGGGAACTGACTTGCAAATGGTTCTGTATAACATTGCATATTGTGAGAAGTCAAGGTTAGACTGGTGAGAGCTCAGAGGTCAAAAAATGCTCAGGCTGAAGTAGTACCTGCATTCTTGATCACTTAATTAGCCTTCTGAGCAAGCATTATGATTTCTTCTTAATCACACTATTCTTATCCTCTCTGAGCTGCCTGCTCTGTTTCTTCTCTCCTTCCCTCCCCGCCAAATGGAGCTTATTCATTTCAGGTAGAATTCTCAAGCTCTGTCAATGTGACCTTGCTGAGCTTGCCTGGTGTGAGGTAAGGAGAAGCTTGGAGCTGTTTGTGGACCACTTGCTTACAGGACAGTCTCTTTGGATCACCACCTGTTTGTAGAAAGGTTTGATTGCTTCTGATCTTAGATTTCAGTTTTTCATAGATGTCTGTGTCTGAAGGTTGTTGTGGATTGGGTGAGTTCCGATGGGCATGCTGCCGTGGGACCGTCTTGTGCTTTCTGTTGGAATGAGCAATTTGGGTGGTCAGTTTGAAGCTAATATTCACAGCCTGTGTTCTAGAGGAGGTACCTTTCTTCCCTCTGTGTTTGAAATGCAGGTACCAAAGCCGTAGAAGTTTTGATGGAGGCCTTGCTTGGGCCATCGCTCAGGTATCGCGTTGTAACCCAGGCACTTCACTTGTTGCCATCATGCTACCCCAGTCTCCCCAGTGGGAATTAGCTTGTAACATGCTTCAGACACGTGCCTCGCAGTTGGGAGTTGATGCTGCAGCCTGGTTGATTTCCTCTCATGTTTGACAACATTGAACCATCTGCCTTTGTGCTGGGCAGGGTTTACATCTGAACCTGACTTACAGGGCTTGTGTGTGGCTGCTCTGCGCATCCTTGTTAATGTAATGCAACTTGCCCAGGAACAACTGTAACTGCTTTTACTTCTGACTCCTCAGCCTTGGAGAAGAAGCATGTCAAAGCCAGGCCTAAAAACAAGGAGTCTGCTGTGAGCTAGGGGAGAGGAGTGAAAAAGAAAACACGACAGAAGCCTCTGCAATAATCATCTAAAGTATTTATATTGCTTGCTGTAAACTGCAGGAATCCTTCAGGTGTACGGAGGAGCAGTTAGTAACCTCTCTTTTATACTCCTGGCATGGCAGGAATGCAGAGCAGGGTGCTGGCAAGTGTTTCATCTCAGGTTTGTTGCTGCTGTCGTAGGGGCAGTGGTGAAGGAAGAGGAAGTGTTTGTGCATGGCTGCTTAGTTTCTGTTTTGCAGGCATCTCCTTTGTGCAGGGCCTGTGCTGTTCTGATGTGGCAGCAGCTGTTATTTTTTGCTTTCCCAGCGTGCTCTCTTAGCAGATGCGCTTCCTGATGGATGCAGTTCTCTTCAGCAGTGTGTTGGGGTGCATGTGCTTCTGTATAGTCCCAACCAGTGCAAACTGCTCTGCAGACAGCATTAAGGTACAAGTCATCTGCCTTCATTTGTTCTTCTAGGCTTGTCTGAATGTGTTTTGAGTGGCATTAAGTGTGTATAAAAGACAAGTGGCTTTAAGCTTTCTTTTATTTTCCACCATCCCTGCCAGTATGTGCTCAGTTTCATTCACAACAAATTATTTTATCCCCTTCTCTGGGAGTTAAGGAATAAGTTTTGCTATTATCAGGTGCATCTCTATTGTGTTTAAGGATGTCAGCTGTAACAACTAGGTAATATTGGTGTTTCTGTTCAAAAGCAAAATGGGCATAGCTGTCATAATTATATTAGTATAAGATCTATGTCAACCAAATCTGATCAGAGTAGTAAAAAAGGTTCTGAGATGTAATGTGCCTGTCCCAGGAGGATGTTACTGAATGTGGTTGCATGCTCCGATAGATAAGCTGTCTCCGATTTAGCTTTTATAGTGAGGCACGTTATCTCCTCTACCAGCTGTCCCGCTGCTTTGTCGAACGCTGCCTTCCTTGCATTGGGGCCTGCAGCAGCACCCGCTCTGCTGCCACTGTTTAAAATACTGTTCTTCAGCCTTTTTTCATGGCCACCCATCAGTGTCTTGTGAACCAGGCCAGATGCCAAATGGCCGTGCTCCCTGTTTCGCTCCATGCACTGGCTGGTAATCTTTGGCTGAGGGATGGAGGTGGCAGCTGGGGCTCTGATCCCCACAGCCCTAGGGGTGTGTTAGGGAACAGCATCTGTCAGAGTCTGGGGGAATGAGTTTGCACCCTGAAAGGACCTCACTCTGAATTCTGGTCCCAGACTTGAGGGAAAGTGTGCTCTCAAACGTTGTGAATTGATGAGCCAGTAAAGATCTAAAGAGAAGCTAACTTAGCACTTCCTGACTTGTTTCAATACTACGTCTTCCAGGCTGACTTGCTCCTGGTGTCCTCCTCCCTCTTGATTGTGAGAGGTTGGCTCCATATTCCAGCAACTGCTCAACAGGGAGAGCTTGGGTGACAGCTCTAAGGCAATTTTTTTCCACTTTAAATACCATGCAAAGAGAAATAAGCTGCTTGGTTTTTACCTCTCACTTTGTAATTTACTCTTAATGTAAGTATATGTAGGTATGGTTTGTGGAAGGTGTGCCCTCACCTTTGGAGGATACTGCAGGAATGCCCAGGTGAGCGCACTAGAACTGAGTGGTAAGCTCAGGCCTGTTCTATGTTTGTTCACTTTTAATCAAATCAGTGTCAGTTCTTATTACAAAGAACTAAGCTCCCAAGATTTGAAGGCTGACGCTCTTGCATGGTGATCTCAGAACTACATCGCTGTCTGCTTTTTACTTTTTCTTTCTGTTCTGAGGTTAGTTTGCTGAAAGGTGATAGACTGCTTTGATGGTCTTCCAGGCTGAAAGTGATTGCTTCGTGCTGTTCTAACTTTGAAAGGAAGTCAAGCATACCCATTTCCCCCCAGTTCTTTATCTGCTAAGATAGGACTCAGTAGTAGTACTGTGGTGCAAGTATTTGCTTGCTAGCAGACTCAAATGACCTCATTTTCTTGAGAGACCGTGTGTTTAGATAGTGGCTGCATCGCACAGCTCGCTTTCCTGGTGGGGAGGCCCTGACCTGTGGGATTAGTGGTCTTTGCAAGTTTGAAGTGCAACAGGTAATGACCAAAGATTCAGAGCTCCATTGCTGCCTTCCTGAGGTAGGAGAGATGTGGCGCCTCCTATGCAAGGCATGCTCCTCTGTCTTTATCACAGCTTTAAAGGTGAGCTATTGTATAGCTCACTTATTCTGCTGTGACATTTCTGGTTTTCTTCCCTGTAGCCCTATGCTGAGCTGCATTTTTCCTCTTTTTTAAACTGCCAGAGTGGGTTTATGCAAAATATTGCGTGATCTTTAATTGGTATTAGCATTGTCCTCTGTTGGTATCACAGTATTGTCAAGCATTTCAAAAAGTGAGTTTAGAAATCCTAGGAAGGCACAAGACGATAGGACTGGCTGTTTGTTCTGTGTCCTTTGACAGTACTGTCTAAGCAGCTTAAGCACGTGTGGGGAGGCAGTCATGATCTCATTACAGCTAACTATAGGAGATAAGCAGCTTCGAGCACCAAAATCAGTGCACCAGCAAATGCAGATGTCAGTGAGTTATTTAAAGCAGGAAGGATCTGGGAGAGGAGCCCGGGGGGCTTCGTGGTCCTATGCCTTTTAGTCAGTGGCTGAGTCAAACCAGAGAATCACTTCAATGAAAACTGACTCTTTATCAGGGAGAGCAGGGATGGGAAGACGGGGAAGAGTTTTATGCTGAAAGAGGGGAGATTGAGATGAGATCTTGGGGAGAAATTTTCTGCTGTGAGGGAGATAAGGCACTGGCACAGATTGCCCATTGCAGTCGTGGCTGCCCCATCCCTGGAGACGTTCAGGACCAGGTTGGATGGGGCTTGGAGCCCCTGATCCAGTGGGAGGTGTCCCTGCCCATGGCAGGGGTGGAACTGGGTGGGCTTTGAGGTCCCTTCCAACCCAGACCATTCCATGATTCTGAGAGTGCTGGAACTCTTGCAGAAGGTGAGGTATAATTGCGCTCTTGTGGTGGTTTGAGTGCTACTGTGAACCGAGTGAAACTGGTAGAGTCCTGGAGCTTTGGAAGGCTCTCACAACACTTGCTGTCTGGTGGAAGGCAGATTGAATCATGATCTTCGTGTGAAATCACATGGCAGCACTGGAGAAGTGTACCTGTCAGATTTGTCGGGGTGGACTCTGATTCCACAAATCTGGGTGAGGGAAAAAGTTTTTGACTTCAGACTTATAAATCTGTCCCAAAAAGATTGTTAAAGCCATCTGAAGCTTAATTTGTACTGAAATGCTTGTATGTGGAGTTTTTTAGATAGTTTCTTAAACATCCCATACCTCCCATGATAAGATGCACAGGAGGTTAATCTTGAATATGCAGATTTTACTTTGATTAAATGTGACCCTGTGCAAAATGATTATGATTAGGTTTAAGAAATTACTTTCTTTTTGCTTTGGCTTCACAGCTCTATTACTTAGCCAGCAGCCTCAGTTGTTCTAAGTGGTGCTCTAGAAAGCCTGTTGGAAAGAGATTTGCGCTCTACCCTAGCAGCTTAGCATTTAGATAAGATACTGGAAATTTGTGACCTGTACAGTGTTTATAAGAACTTGTTTGCAACTACTGCAGTGAATAGGAAGTTAAATATAGGCTTTGTTTTAAATGAAGAATCAGACAAAAGGAGTTACTTGTTTCAAACCTTCAGAATGCAACTGGCTGGTGTGGTAGAGTACTTAAAGAAACCTGCTGCCCCGTGCCAGGAGAGTAATAATGAAGATATGGAGTATTCAAGGTCCCTTTCCTTTGGAATTATCCTAAGAAATACAGTAGGATGAATTGTGTTCAGGGATGGCTTCTTTGGCATCTAGGAGCAACCTTCTCCTGGCAAAGCCAGAGGTACGTTGGGTTCCTTGGAAGGGTGAGATTTGCTTAGAAGGCAGCACCAAAGGGTGGCAGTGCTGGCTCCTGCTCTGGCAAAATGATCACAGAATCATGCAGTGGTTTGAGCTGGAAGGTACCTCAAAGCCCATCCAATTCCAACCTCCCACTGGATCAGGGGCTCCAAGCCCCATCCAACCTGGTCTGGAACATCTCCAGGGATGGGGCAGCCACCACTGCTCTGGGCAACCTGGACCAGGGCCTCCACACCCTCACAGGAGAACATTTCTTCCTCAGATCTCATCTCAATTGACCCCTTTTTGTCCTTCAAAACGCGTAGCATCTTGCCAAGCTCGAAGCTGTGCCTAGCCGACCAGTTCACATACCTTCTGGGAAGATAGAGTCTGGTTCAGGTGGCTGGGGTGTCTCTGTTAATTCTTTACCTTTTACCTTCCAGAGCATACTGCAAGCCACAAAACAACCCTGAGGTGTTTTAACAGCTTTAAGATTTTCAGTACAAACAATTGAGAGTCTCGCAGATTATGTTGATCCCCAGAAGAGTAACAGGATAACAAAAGGCCCAGGTCAAAATCTCCTCCATGACCCCGAGCTTAGCGTTGTGTATGTTTTGCCTTACTTTAATGTCACAAGGGATGTGAAAGTGCCCTCATATGAAATTCTCTTTACAGTTGTAGCTAGTTTCAAACGAAATCTGCTACCTTAGCTTCGAGGGCTGTCAGATACTATAAGTACTAGATTTAGGGACTAGTTATTGTCTAAAATACGTTTGTTATGACTGAAACTTTAAGTTATTTCCTATTCAAAACCTCGATAACAAAATGTCCTTTATCCCTGCATTTTCCATGTATTGCTTACTTTCTTGCAACCACTGCATTGAGATTTTTTTTGTTTGTTTCCTAACATGGAGCTCAGATCTTACTTTCCTACTTTTTCTCTGTATTTCTGGACTGGTTTATGTTTTTTAGTGGGTTGACCTTATGAGACAATGTTCTGTATGTGAGGATATGCAGTATTTGAGAATGTACCTTTGTTCAGTACTTTCTCAAGGAAGGAATCACAGTGAGTGTCAGCTGGGGAAGTGATAGCTCATGTTTTCTTGCCTGTGACCCTTAAGGGTCATCTGCTTAGGAAAATCGAGTAGGGGGCATGGATTATGGATTTGTAACGTGATTATGTGACTTGTAACTCCCTGTGGATGAGCTTATAAGGTAATTTCTGCTCCAAGTGCCTAGGACAGCTGCATTAATCAGCATGTTCATCCCTGCCCTACACAGCTCTGCTAGTGGAATCCCTTAATGTAGATACAATTATGGTGATAAAAGCATACTTTTAAAAAATGAAACTTCTTTTGCTGGGGGCATGGAGAAGGTAGACAGTGATGTGAGTGCTTTTTCTGTCATTGTGAGTAGCACTCTTTTCAAGGGAAGAAGGAATAGGTAGAAAAATAAGGCCCCAAATTACGTCTTTTCCAGCTGAATTATTTTTTTTTTCATCAGCAGTGTAAAAATAGAAGAGGTTGCAGCAGGAGAGGAGGGCATCCTCTGTCAGTTGGTCTAACTAAAGCTTTTACCTGTTCCTACAAACCTTGCTACTTGTTTTGCCAGAATGGATATCCCCTCAGTGTGGCAGGGCAGCCTGCAGTGCCCTTTTCTCATGCAATAAATTAAGCTGTGTCCTGAGCATTGGAGGGATCTGGTGTACTCTACATTGGATTTCTCTGCTTCTGACCTTTTCCAGATGCTTGAGAAATCCTTAGTTTTGCTTCCTGTTAGAGTCTCAGAGCTCCGTTAGCAGAAGAAACCACTAGATAACAGCTATTCCATGTGCTTTTGGCACAAGAATTTGTTTACCGGGGTGAAGTGAGTTTGTTTGAATAGTCTTGCTTTTATGCTCTGAAGTCTTTCTGTGGAACTGCTGTGCTTCTGGATTGTGCTTTTCTGCTCCTGCTGTTGGAGCAGAAAAGCTTTTAAAAGATTTGGTTCTTCAGACAAACACAGTGCCACATTCACTGTGAAGAGGTGCCCTAATTTAAGTCTGTATTAGCAATCTCAGTTCAGTCATTAATGGACTAGGACACAAGTTCTTAAAACCTGGAGAATTTAATTATTGGATAAGACAAAGTTGAAATGCAGTGCAGGGGGCTTGTGGAAAATAAAGTGATGACCAAACTGCAGTTTTTTTCTAAACCGTATACGGATAGTTTACTTGACTGTCCTACTGTTCCTTTCTGGAATGCTGTTTTGCCAGTGGCTGGAATCCACTAGGACTGAGTGGTTTGACCAAGATCATCAAAACGTTCAGTGGAAGCACCAAGACTGGTAGCTATTCCTAGTTCTTTTCTTTCTGCTTGAATGGCCTCAGATAATGTTTATCTAAAGAACCTCTTAACAAAATCAACTGAGCCCTTTTGACCTGTTAAACTTCAGCACAGAGATGTAAGAATTGCTGTGTTTCTCCCGGTTTTTAATGTTATAGCAGTGTTCAGGCAAAAGCTGGGCTGTCTGCTAAAACCACACAGTGCCACTGGGGGCCTACCAAATGGAAGTGGTGTCAGCTTCCCCAAGCAGAAAAGGCAAAATGTATGTCCGGTTCTATCTTCACAGTAGTTCAGAAAGACAAAATTCTAATGCACGTGCCCTCCATCTGCTGTAAAAATGAGTTCTGACTGCCGCAACGCCTTGGTATATCTCTGCCTACATATGCGAGATTAAAGTCCTCTTGGGTAGCAAAATTGCAGGCTGCAGGAGGCTGTGAAGCTTGCTGCCGCCTTGCATTGCATGGAGGGGCAGGTGGAGCTCATGCAGATGCTGTTTTAACTCTGAGCACTAATCTCTTTGTTGGGAGTTGCTGTCAGTGTAGCACCTGCAGTTCTGGCAGAGCTTATGCAGGCCAGGATGCTGCTTTGATGTGGTCCAGTGGTGGGAGGAGGCAGGGGCAGAACCCACACTGTGGCTCAGCAGACGTGTGTTTCTGGCCACAGGTGAGAAGATGGGTAGCACTGATGTGTGCTGGTTAAGGCCTTAAGGTTGTTCTCTTTCTAACAGTACGAGTTGTACCGAATGGGCATTGCTGTGGTTCCTGAAGGCAGAGATCCTGTCATCCTCAGTTCCTTTGAGAGCCAATTGCTTGTGATATTTGTATTTAACACTATTCATTTCTGTATAATTAATTGTCAGGCATCTCAGAAGGGCAATGTATAGATCTGAGGAGGAGATGGATCAGAGTGGTGTCACAACCCACAGCCTGTCATAGTAATTGTAAAGCTGTCTTACAGTGAGCTTGCAGCGAGCCAAATTAAATGATGGTTCTGAAAGACCTCAAGGGTGAGAAAAGATTCTTTTGGTGGTTCCTCACAGCAAGTTTGCTTTTGGTTTGATGCATAGCTCTCAGACCCAATAGGTTTAAATCTCAACATTGTCCTGATTCCTAGGAAACAAAACATTTGTGCTGCTTCCTGAGAACTGAAGCAAACTTCTGCTCCTTACCAGCTGTCTATGCAAAGGAAGGGGAGAGTCGCTCACAATGTGCTCTCTGGATCCAGATTTCCTGCATCTCTGCTGCAGGATTGGTCTCTTCAAAATGAGAAATATTTCTTGCAGATCCTGAATGGCTGCTGAACAGTAGCCATGCTCCATGCCTTTGGAAATTCCCTTCTCCTCGTCCCAGCTGGGCACGGCATGCGGGGTCTTTGCTTAGCTTTCCTCTTCAGGAGCCTGCAGGAAAAGCAGAGACAAAGGAAAAATGTTTGAATGTGTTCTGAGCAGCAGAGTTTTGTGGGGCTGCGCTCTGGATGGGAAGAGGGGAGTGCAATGCTTGTGTTAATGCTGTGAATGCAAAAACACAAAGACAAAGCGTAGCAAAGTGTTTCCCGTGCTTGCAGTTGGAGGAAGAGGAAGGTGGGAAAATTTTCACTCTCTGGCTGTAACTAGGTCTGTTTATTTCTTGCGTTTAAGATCTCAAGATAATGACGTGGGGTGGCAAGTCACTGTAAAGAGATTTCTGCTTAAGTCAGGTCTCAATCAGCAGCTTCTTACAGTGTGATTTCCGGAAGTGGTGGTGAAGGTGTACAAGCAGTTAATGCAGATCACACAAGTTTTGCTGTAGTTACTGTAGTTTCCTTTTCTTTTTGTGTTATTTTGAGGAAGTAGTGGAGGTAAAAAGGGTAAAGGACAGGGAGTCGCCATTGTACATCTGTATTGTGACCTGAGAAATGAATCAGCTTAGTCGTAGCAGTTGAGCTGTAGTGAATTCTCAGGCTGTTTTCTGGCAGGTGAGAGTTTCTGTCAGTGTCTTCAGTGTACGGGTAAAGAGAATCCAGTTTGAGTCTTGTTTGTTGCTGAAGGAGATGCACTTAATAACATCTGGGTCTTTTGCTGAAGGGCCTCCTGCCTGAAGCAGAGGCTCTTTCTGGTTTTCTTTTGGTTTTGTGCCCAAGTAAACAATTTCATCACTGGAAATAGATATTGAAGTTTTCAAATCCACCTTGTTCCCAGAAGGGGGCAGGGGAGACTTGTGAGTTCTGGAGTCTCATAAAATGTGCTTTTGTTTCCTTGCATGACACTTCCGTGCTGGCTTTCAGCAACGTTAACAGTGTCAGCGCGGCACAATGAGGTGCCTGCTCAGCGCCAGGAGCCTGCAGCAGTGACCTGAGCCACGAGCGTTTTGTCCTTTGGCTCTCCTTTCTCCTGGGGAGCATTAGAACAGCTTTGAATCCTCTCCTGCTGTTCCCCCTCATTTGAGACATTGAGGTATTTATGCATGTAAAAAAAATGAAATTATGGAGCGTCTCAGTTTCTATACATAGGGCAATCTGGCTAGTTGGCATCTAAAAATCTTAGTTCCTTATTCCATCATCCAGGTTTTTCTTCTTAATTAAAGCTGAAAAGTAGCTTCACCATGAAACCTTCTTAGGAGTTTTCAGGAAGGCCAAGGTTTGCTCTTTGCAGAGCTGCCTTCCCTTTGCTGAATTCAGTCAGCCTGGCCGACAGTGAGAGGGAGGCTTTATTGCCAAATGTTTTTAGAAATGGGGTCATGCAACTCTCCAGCAAGTTGGCTTGAGATTCTGCAGAGAGACCTGTGGTTTCTTTGGCAACCTGGAATACAGACAGAACAAACTCAGCTGTGTTAGGCTGCATTTTGTCTCTGAATTGTGGAAACGGCTACTTCCTCTCAGGACAGTGCTTATTACAACATCCCTGGTAATAATGAGGTAGCTCTTACCTCTGCATCAGCAGTAAAAGGCTCAACAAAGACTCTGCTGAGTGAGTGATGGTTGGCACAGACTTGGTTGTAGTATGCTGTGCTCTTTATGCCCAAGTTCTCAGTTGGTGAGGTCTCCTGGGCCCTTGTTTTTGGAGGCAGGGTTCAAAGAAGAAACAGCAATCGGAAGCGAATGATAACAGAGTAAAGGATGACTTCAAAGAATTTGAGCCCTGTAAGTCCATGGGACCTGATTGGTCTGCACCCAAAGGTGCTGAGTTGGCTGTGTCTTAGTGGTGCCAGTCTTAGTCATCTTTGAAAAGTCACAGAGATTCTGGGATGTTTCTGATCCCTTGTCAAAGGCAAATATTGAACTTTTTTTCAAAAGAGGCCCAAAGGATAATCCAGGGACCCACAGGCTTGTCAGCCTTGTCAGGTTCATTTGGCACACCTTTCTGGGCATAGGCAAGAATGACTGGGAACAGTCAGCATGGATTTTGCCAAAGGTAAGTTGTGCCTATCCCACCTTGTTGTCTTCTGTGATCAAATAATCTGATTTGTGGGTGAAGAGGAGCACTAGAGGCCATTTAGTTTAACTTCACTGAGTGTTTTGATGCTGTCTCCCACAATATCCTTGTATGCAAGTCGGGATGTTATGGTCTGAATGGGTAGAGTATAAATTCAAGCACATCAGGGAATTCTGAAGATTAAGTGGAGTCAGAGGAGGGTGACCTGGTGATTGATAGAGAGCTCCTTCCACACTGCAGGACGAGAGCTCCTTCCACACTGCAGGACGAGAGCTCCTGAAAATAGGCTCTTAATCAGTCTTTGTTTTCCTCCTGAATGTTGTTCTTTGCCACAATATGGTAAGAATAGACGGAAGGCAGGCCTTAAGAGGCTGACTGGTTGGAGTTTATCAGTCTTGCCCCGTGGGGGGTTGGGTATTGACATGAATGTTCTTCACGATTACCCTGTTTTCTTTTCTTTCAGTTGTGCACGTGTCTGACAGACAGTGAACTGCAGTTGCGCACAGTGCATGGCAGTTGTGGAGATTTTAGTCTTACCTGGCTTCACCTGCCGTGGAGGATGCATGTGAAATGCTGAGAACTTTGTAAAGAAAAAAAACCAGTTGCCCAGAGCGGAATTTCCTTTTCAGCAGGCTCAGCCTCTTGGGGTTTGACCCCCTTTCTAGTATAAAAGGTGAGCTGGAGGTTTTCTGTCAGTCCAGATCTCCTGTGTACCTTGATTTCTCCTCAGTGTCACTAAAATACCAGGGAGCGCCTGATGATCTTTTCAGAATTACCTATCTGGAAAGAATACCATTTCCTTAGAGTTGGGTAGGCTCGGGTTCATCTCCTTGTGCCCAGGAAGCTGTAGTTGCGAAAGTCAGTACGTGATACTTGCTTTGGAATGTTTTTCCTTCCAGTTATTACTATCCCTGCTTTGCGCAGTCAGTGGTAGGTTTTGGCATTAAGAATTCAGTTTGAGCTATCTGGTGTGGTAGCGTGCTAAATTAAGGTGCCAGTTATGAGCAAAGAGGGTAGTGGTCTTGCATAACTTTTGTCCTGAGGATTTTTTTGTCACTGCAGAATTAAAAATAGCAATTAAGTTCTGTTTTGTCCCAGTTGTGGATGTTTCTGTGGGAATCAATTATCTGCAGCAACTGACATTTTTTTAATCAAAGCTAGTTTTTTTGTTTTAAAAGCATCGTAATTCAAAAGTTGAGAACAGATACTAAAAATCCAGGTTCGCCGCAAGCTTATGATGTTTGCCTTTCAGGCAGTGCCCTCTTGAAATGCTGTAGAACATTCTTATTTTATCAAAATTACTTAAGGAATGTAATTTGAGCTCCTCTGCATTTACAGCTTTTGTAATCGTTCTTCATGGGTTTTGCTTTTTTGGCTTCAGTGCTGCTGTGGTTAACCCTGTAGCTTCTCTGTGCAGTTATTGATTAAATATCACCAAGCTATTGTGCTGCGTAATCTGAATGCTTCAAGTTTTTGGCTGTTTCATCCAGATACATCCAAGAAGATCTTTTGTTCTACTAGCCACATATTTTATTTTTTTCTTACTTACCTTTTGTCCCAAATCGGAACTGACTACATCCATTGGAATTTCCTTGCATCAGTGTCTAATCTCATTGTCGATCCAATCCACAGAGGTTCTGCATCCTTGCTGGCCATGTGTTCCTACCTGTTAAGGTTTCTCTTCATGCCCAGTGTTTACAGTTTGTTACTGTGGAATTGATAAAGCGTTTTAACTTTGGTTACTGTATGAATGACAACCTGCTTATGTTCACCTGCATGGCAGCATAGATTGCATCCATCAGTGAAGTGGCAAGGGAAATTATGCTTGGTTACTGCTGTCTAGGAATTGTTGAGGACTTGCTTCATAGACTCCATTCAGACGTGTCCAAATATCTTGTAAGAAGGTGCAAAATCAAAGAATAGGGGAAAAATTGACTTAAAATTCTTGGTTCCCAGTGTCTGTGAAAACAAAAGATTTATGTAACGGAGTTTGCTGCTACTCCTTACTCTCCATGTGAGGTGCCGCTGTGTTCTTGCAGTGCATTGCTGCTCCTTGCTGCTTGGAAATGCACCTGGTACTGGTGCTTGCAGAGATGTTCCCTTTGGTTTGGTGCTGTCTGTGCACAAGCTGTGGAGTTGTGAACCACAGTCACTAGGCTTGCCCTGTTTTGTTAGCATAGGGTGCTCTCTGGTTTTCATTCTTTGAAATGTCTGCTGGTGGTGGCTTGCAAGTGCGGATAAGCTGGAGCGGGGTTAGAGCCAGGAAGCAATAAGCAGACCTACACTGGGCATGTGGCGGCCACCAAGCAATCCCCACTGGATGCCAGTGGCTGTGGTGTCCCCTGCTTGCATTAGATGTTCCATTTAAAGTCCTTATCTTTGAGCAGTGACCTCATAAATTGTTCTAACATCTCTGCTGGTGAGAATGAAGAGAGAAGACACGGTATTGATGTGTGATATCAGTGAGCTAGTAGCTGAGCAGAGATCTCCCAAGGGTAGGATCCATAATCCTCTTAAAGGAGAGACAAGCTGGAGAGGCTTTGGGCAGTCGCCTTTTGTGGGGTGAAACAATCCGTGTGCAAAGCTCTGCATCTTTGTGATCAGTTCCTCTCCCTTTTCCATATTTCATCTGTTGGAAGCAGAAAATAAATGTAAGGGAATCCTGCAGGAGTCTTGGCCTCTGTAAAACTTCTCCCGCCTCGAGTTTGCAAAGCAGTGTGGACCTGCCAGAAGGAAGCTGTGTGTATGCGGGTTGATAATCTTTTGTGACAGTGTTACGGAGTCTTACTCTGCACAAATACTCGTCTGTTACTCACGAGGCACTTGGAGCATGCTTTGATCTCAGTGGGACCATTTGCTCTACTTAGTGCTCTGCAGCTTTGCTGCTGTTTTACCTTTGTCTTGTTTTGTCGCACCCGTGTTTTACTTGTATTGGAAAGCTGTGAGAAATTCGCGTGTCTAAATGTCACCCCAAATGATGGCTTTACTGAATTGTCTTCATGTTTTAGTAATCCTTTAATATGTATATTTGATATTTAACAAGAAAGACTGCCAATGGTAGTGGCTAATTGTCAGCAGTCAAGAATTCATTAAGGTAAACGTCATTCTTCTGATTTATGATATTCTAGTGATCTGTTGCAACAGAGATGAAGTGCTTACTCATGAACATTGTTTTCTTTGAAAAGGCCTACTTTTTTTGCAAGATTGTCCAAATACAGTAGCGCTGGAAACTTGCTGCTGACTCAAGAGGCAGCCACAGCTTTAACTCTGAATTTTGTAGTGAATTGTGTATCTAAGTAGCCCAGACCGTTCTTTAATGTGCTGTTCTCCAAGGAGCAGCAAGATAAGAAGCATAAATTGAATTTGCTGCTTTTCTGAGGCAAAACTGGGCCTTCCAGGAATCCCCTGTTTGCTCAGCACTGTGTTGAGAGTTAGGTTTTACAAGCAGTGATGAGAGCTTCCTAAAAGATGTTGATCACGAGGGAGGTTAAAGTCGTGAAATGTACCTTACAAAGAAGAAATTCTTTGTCGAGGACCCTCAATGTCACCAGCATTGAGGTATCGTAAGTGGCAAAGTGGTGGGTCTCCAGCAGATGAGGGGTGGTGCTATGTGCAGTTTTTGGAGCTGTGATGGCCAGGTCTCCTCTCATGGTGAGCGGACAAATCACTAGTTCCAGCTTTGTGTCATGTTTAATGTCACCACAGTGAAACTAGGTGAGGCTTTCACCTTTGAGTTTGACTCAAAAAACCTGCTAAAAACCAGTTTGGTTATGGATCACCTCATAGTAATCGTGGCAGTGCTTTCCTACACAAAGCCCTTGAGATGGGTCAGCCTCTGCTTCCAAAGAAGCTTAGTTGTTCAGAAGTTGACCACTTCTGCACTGACTTTCCTAACAGTTTAACCAAGGTAAAGAGAGCCTTGCACATGAGCAAGGCAGCAGTTTCTAAGAATTCTTTGTTGTCTATGAATCAGTGTTGTTTGTGTGATGTTGTTGCTGTACCTCCTGGCTTTGCTCCCCAGTACTGCTTGCACACGCTGGTCCTGTTTGCCATGCCCTAGTTAATCACAACAGGCTGATTCTTACTCTCCCCTATATAATTTTAGTAGCTCTTCTGCTCTGAAAATAATGCCACTGAGATAAATTAAAGATGTATTTTTGAGGAAACAGGGCTTTTCAAATATTAACAACACAGCATGGAAAATTAAAGCACGAGTAATTAGATCTGTTTTGGTTTTTTTTAATGTACAATTAAAATCTTTTGTACAAAAAGTCTTTGTGTAAATGTTACTTATTCCTGTTGTGATGTTTTGTTTATGTTGAGTAAGGTTGCAGCTTTGCAGTCACTTGAAGTTGAGCTTTATCCTTTCCTTTCTGTACCTTTTGCCACAGGTTCCCACCTTCTCCCTTCTTTTGATGACAGGTGGGTTGTTGAACCTCATGGTCTGATCTTTTAGGGACCTGAAAGCTTTCTTGTTTGCTTTATATGTTGCTGTTTTACCTTCCTACCAGGTCAGGTACCTAATCTGGCTGTAAGAGTGCTGATGCTGGTCTAAATAAGATGTCAGGAGAGAGGTGAACAACTCGAGCGATCTTTCTGCTGGGAGCAGCAGCTTGTGTCCCTTTAAAGGCAGGGTGAGACTGTTCCCTGAGTGCAGGGTTGCAGGGCAGTTGAAGCTCAATGAAACTGGCACTGCTACTCCTCTGCCTGTCCTTGCCCTGCTGGGGATGTCTCCTCTTTTGCTTTCATTGGGCACTGGCACTAAACCAGTTCAGGAAGCCACATTGGCAAAAACAACTTCTTTTTTTCCTGAGTTAACTTTTCTGCCAGGTTTCTGAGCAGGATTGAGTGAATGCTAGTGCTGACTCAGGCGAGAGGATGGGTTGGTTTGGAGAGTGCTGACTTAGATTTATTTAAGCTGCTGTGGAGCTGTGCGCTGAGATGCATATTAAGGAGCAAAGGATTTGCCGAATACCAGTTTTGTTAATTTTCTGTGTCCTCATGGATGGATTTGATGTCTACAAAACAAGGCTCCTGAATGGCTTGGAGACTTGAGATTCTTGCCTTCAGACACAACAGGAACTGTTAAATTGTGTTTCCTGAAGCTGTTTCATTAATGTGCCTCCTACCCTGTTCCAGAAGTCAAATCTTAATGGTTATTCAGTCTTTTGTGCCCTTTTCAATGAGAAGGCATTACAGAATGGTGTCGCTGTGATGTGGGTACCTGTCAACCAGCTGAAAGCAGAGAACTGAGAGCCAAGTCCTTTCCAGCAGGTTGCCAGTCGGCCACCAAATAGGAGGTATTCTGAATTGGTTTTGTTTCAGGCAGTATCTGAGCTGGTAATTGGCGAAAAGACCCTTCTGTTTGTTTCTCTCATGGACATTTCTAAAGCACATGCTGGTGTTCCATCTTTATTTTTGTATTTCTGTATTAAAATGAGAATTCAGCTGTGATTGAAGAGTTGCCCAAACTGCTGATGTGCTGTCTGGTCCTTGAACATCCCAGTCTTCAGATTGGTGGGAAACTGCACATCATGTAGGCTTGAGCTTTTTAATGGAAGATCACCAAGATAGTTAATGGTTATGCAATTTCTAGGAGAGTTTTGTTTCAGAACTTGGCCCAAAGCTTTTCATTCGCATCAATGACTCTGTTAGTCATGGAATTTTTATTTATTTTGGCGTGCAGACTGCAAAAATGACATATAATTTAGGACAAGCAGCAGCTCAAGGGAGCTCAGTAGCCATGCCTTGCTTGTAGGATACTCGTCAGCGTGACCTCATTTTGTCTCATTAAAGAGACCCTCCATGCGGTTGTGAGCTGCAGCAATAAAGTATCCTACGTGTTTAGTTTAGTAAGTAACCCTGTTCTGCAGCAGCCCTGGAACAAGAGATGAGCCAGGAATGCAAACATTGGCTTTAGGCGTGAGGATAACCATCAGCAATTCAGGCACCTCGTGCAGATACAACTGTTTGTACAGCTGCACAATGGGCTGGGGATCTAACCTGGGTTGCAAAGTAATCCTTGAAAAAACCCAAACAAAGAGCTGGTTTATTTTTAACTGCTATCAGTTCCCTAATTTGGTTCATGGTGAGGTTGTGAACAGTTGTACAGACACAGCAACGCGGAGTGGGAAGATGCTGCTTGTGCTGCTGCAGCTGCCAAAGGATTGCCTGTGTAACCAGGGGCTGGAGAAATAATGGCAGGAGGGATTACAGACTGATTTGGCACAATCAGTGCCCAAAGAAATCTGAACATATTAGGTGTTTTTTTTAAAAACTGAGCATTTGAAGGGACTCGTTTTCATTATGGAGGATCACTAAAGAGCAAACTAGACAAGCAGTTGTTTTGTCCCCAAAATCTGTTTTACCAAACCAGAGACAATGTACTGGATGAATATAACGTATTGACATGCACTGTTTTCTTGTGCAGGCCAAGCTTTTGATGTATTTATTTTGATGCTATCATTTCACTGAGAGGGCTGGAGGCCTTGCTGTATACCCCCCCTGCCCCCCCCCAAAAAAAAAAAAAAGATTAACAAGAAACTGACTTCTTGGCTCTGGCCTTGACACCTCCAAGGACTTCTGGGGCATTTTTAACCAGTGTAATGTAAGGCAAGAACTTAGGTAGGAAGTGCCTGTGTTTCTCTTCGCCCCTGTTGTGACACAGACCTGAGACTGCCACTAATGTGAATTCTAATCTGTGTGGTGCACAGTCCCCCAGTGCCATCTGCCTGGCTGAGCTGTGTGCACGGTACCACAAGAACACACCTTCATTTTCTCTGCCAGCGACGTGGTGTGTCTGTCCTCTGGTTCAGCACAAGCATCGCCAGCTCTGACTCACTCTGTGTCAGCAAATCCGCAGGATGCATTTACCTGCTCATCTGTCCCACCTTCAGATGCTGTTGAGGTGGTAGAATTTGCTGCCTTCAGCTGACGTGAGATTACATTATTTCTGAACTTACTCTTCCTTGTGCTTGTAATAAACAGGCTATTCAGCGTTTTGGCTTGAATAAAGAAATGGGAGGAGGGAGGGGTGTCAAGGGAGGTGGAAGTCATGAGGTGGGATGTCATCTTTAGTGGTGCCAGCTTGTCTGCGGTGCCCGGTTCAGCGAGGGGGCAGTTCTGCAGCAGCAGGTACTGCTCCCCCGTGCCGGACTGCCTGGGCAGACCCCTCTCGAAAGACACGTGGCAAGACCCCCCAACATGTGCTGATGGGGGTCGGGTGAGCAGCTGCTTTTGCGCCCACATGTACCCAATTCTGTGCCAAAAAGAGATGTCTAAAGGGGAGGGGAGGAGCATGGAGCCGGTGCACCTCTGGCTGGATGCAGCCCTGCTGCAGCCACGCGCCCAGTGCTGTGGGCCTTGCTTTGCTGACTTGAGTCCATAAGAGAGGTGTTTTAAACTCTCGGGATTTTAATTTCAAGAGCATGTTTATGACATGCTGCACTCATAGTCATTTCCTCATCTTCCTATGGGGGATGCATTTGGATGGTGTTACCTGAATGACCTTGCAGTCCCTACAGGACTTCCTTACAGATGTGGCTGGCTTATTTAAGCCTCACTCAGGGAGGAGGCCAGGGTCTGTGGCTAAAGAGCAGGTCTGCTTCATTACCAGTGTTAGGGAAAATTTTAAATGTAAGATTATGAAGGAAATTGTTCCTTCTGCTAATTCAGTCTAGAAGTTGAGTTACAAATTCTTTCCAAGTCAGTCTTTGAGCCAAGCCTTTGCAATGATGTGAATGTTTTTCCTTTCCCTGGTCCTGTGGATGCCAGGGCTGCTGTTTGCTGCTGTTCACTAGGGTGAATTCAAGAAATGTCTTCTTGTAGTGGGTTAGGTTGGTTCCTTGTGACTTGTGACTGCTGAAAGTAGGTTCCTTTCTAATTTTTGGATCCGAGAGCTGTGCTGAACAGCAGCGTTTCCCTCAAAATAGTTTTAAAAATAACCCATATATTGCAGGGACTTATTTTCGTCTTTGTAAATGAGATGAAGAGAAGCCAGAAATTGGCTCACAGAAAGCTGAGCAATGAGGCTTCACAAGCATCGATCTCCCCCAAGCCTTTCTCTAGAAAGAACACGTGCTGTGTTCTCAACTCTCCTATCAAGTGCAAAGCTGATACTGAATGACCCTGCTCTCCTAGGCACAAACTTGGAAGAAAATCTCTGGGCTGCTACTGATAAAGCAACCTGCTATTACTGTACCCGTTTGATTGGGTTGTGCTGCTGAAGCTCTGAGGCTTGGGCTGAAGCCAGTGCTTCTGGAGAGAGAAGGAAGTTGCCCTTCACTACTGAGGTGGGGTATGTTTGTGCCAAGGGGCAGCAGGATCCAGTAGCTTGGCTCCCTCTCCCTCAGCTCTTGCACCTCCCTGCCTGCCGGAGAGGAAAGAGTGGTGATGACTCAACCGCGACAGGACCTTCCTCCAGCCTCCCCTTCACAGTGATGCTGATAGCGGTGACAAGGACTGACAGGTCCCCAGGCAGCCTCTGCTTTCCTGCCAACACGCTGCCTTTCTCTAGTGAAGAAGGGGAAGCCTGGAGAAAAGAGCAGCAAGGGAGTTAAATCAGCTTATGTCATCCGTGTTAGGTGCAGCCTTCTCCCCCTCTCTAGCCTGATGTTATTGCAGTAGTGTCAGCTTTTCCAGTGTCAGGCCGAGCAGGAATGTGAGTAGGAAGAGATTGTTTGAGCCCTGGCTTTGTTGTTACCCTTACCTGCAGACAGCTGTGTGGCAGATGTTCACAAAATGCTGCAGAAAGCCTGGTTTTCTCTGCTGCCAAACGTGGCAGAGCTTCACTATGTGTTATGTACTGAGGCTTGGCGTTAAAAAAAAACAAAGGGAATTACCGCTGCCTGGGCCTTGGGTTGAGATCCCTATAGGGAATTCAGTTCCTCCTCCCTCTTGTGAACATACTGGTTTTATGGGTAGGTAAAGCAGAAGGGCCTATGAAATTCCTGTGAATCTGATCACTAAGAAAAAAGTCTTTGTTAACCCCAGCTCTTGGTAGTGGTTCTAATGAGTGGTTTAGGCATCTCAGCCATAGCCAAAAACACACAGCCCAGCCTCCATGTCTTCAGAAAGAGCTGTAGTCTCAGCTTCCGCTTCTTTCTTAGGAAGAGAAGATTCCTGGTCTGACAGGCTACTGGCAGCAGAGCTGAAGCTTTGCCATGAGTGTGATATATATATACAGCACCAAAGATTCCTGCAGATCTCTAGGCATCAAAACATAGAGCTTGCCTAAGGACAGACTCATGGTGCAACCTTAATTGTCTTTTCCTTGTATTCCTTTCTGTGAGTTCAGTTGAGGCCTCTCAAGGTAGATCAGGCTTTTCCCTTGTGCATACGCGTCGCCCTGTTGGTTGAGGTAGGGAGTGCATTGGTGAAGGATGCATACTCTTGTTCAGCTCATGACGTAGGGTGGAATGCTTCAGCTTTCCTGTTGTGCTTTTGATATCTGTGTGTGGGTCATACTGTGCTCTCTGGCCTTGATCTGAAGAGCTGCACTAGCCCAGGCAAGGGCAGCGTGTCGGAAAAGGGCTGCATTTGGGAGTAGTTCAAGGCTCGGCCACGGGGGAAGGCTCGGGATTCAAAGCCGTGTGCTCCAGTAGGGTAGGAATGGTATCCAGGTTGCTTCCTGGATACCAGGCTGGCCAAATGTTTCTGGTTACATCCTCAGTGCTGCCACAGGTTCTTGGAGATTTGTGTTCTCTGCCCAGGTCCCAGGGGTCATCTCCGTTTTCTGCTGATTAGACAGCTCACAGGCCTGTGGGTTGGCTTTGTGCTGGGAAGTTGGTTTTGCAGTGCAGCAGGAGATGCTTTTTTTTCGGACTGAGTTTTCTTTCTGTAGAAGTTGGGTCACCCAGTCCAGCATGAGCAGAAGACACTGTGCTTTTCAGCACAGATGTGAGCTGCTGCTTCTCTTTGCTAACAAGTCCAGCTCACAAGAAGCAGTTTCCAGGTGCCCATTAGTAAAATGCTGCAGCCCTCTCACTGGGTATACTGGGGTTTTGTATTCGCGTCCTTTGCTCCTGACAGCTTCTGTTATTACGCAGAGGATTCTCTTATTTCTGTTGCCCAATGAAGTATAAACTACAGAAAGGTGTGAAGTTAAGTTCATCCCCTGTGTTGTCTGGAGTAACTGACAACTCTGCTTTAGTCACTGGCAAAATAAGAGAAACCGAATGCAAGACAAAGCTGTGTCAGCAAGGGGATATTTAAGTCTGTAAAGCGTTCACCTGAAATCGGTGAAGTGCTGATCTGCTGCAGATACTGACACCGTGGTTGTTTGGACACTACTATTCAACCAAACTAAAATGTATATTGATGAAAACAAACTTCTGCTGAGATTTCCTCCTATTAAAGCAAATAACAGAAAGGAGAGAAATCACAGTAAGTGTTTGTCTTTGTGATACGACTTGGTCTGAGGGCGTTCAGGAGATGGATGTTGAGGAATAACTCGAAGAGACTTTGATACGAGTTGCTACAGAGAAGGACCATCTGTAGTGGTGTTGGGTTTCTTTTTCCCCTCCTGTTCCCTGGTCCCCACTTTAGAAGCCAACTGAATGTTCATTCACATTGTTCCCCTTACACTGAATGTAGTCGTGTGGTCACGTAACCACAAAAGGAAGTGTTTTCCAGCGGATCAGTGAGATGATTCAACTCAAATGAACGTACAAGGTACTACCCCAAAATCCAGTGCATGGGAGCGAGCAGGAACACGTGGGCAGGGAGAGAGAAATGTTGTCCTGTTGCGGGTAGTTTTTGAGTTAGATGGGGTAAAACACGTTCTGAAGTATCATCCCACCTTTCAAATCTCCTGAGCTGCATCTCTTAGGTGATGGAATTGGAGGGGAGGGTGCCTGGCACTGAGCATAGCGGTGGAGACATCCCGTGGCCAGATGAGGAACAGCCTGGGCCCTGTCCCTTCTTCGGCCTGCAGGCGTGGACTTGGTTTTAATTGTGCTGTAGCTGACTGTTCGTGCTCTGTGATCACATACCCTTGCTGACAAAATGAACTAAAGGGAGAAAACTATTTTCTAAAGATGGGAAGCTTAAAACATTCATCTCTTCTCCTTCCTCTGTCTCATGTCAACCCTACTGGAGAAGCTCTAGGTGAGGCTGCCTCCGAATCCATGTTTTTGTCTGTGAGACACAAGAGGTGGGGAGGAACCAGCTGGATAAGGGGGTTGTAAACAGAGAACAGAGGAGGAGCTGTTACAGATATAAATAAATACTGACAGCTTTTCCCAGGAAATATGGAGTGAATGCAAGTGATCGTCCATTCACAGGAATCTCCTTTGCTTTTTCAGATCCTGATGAAGAAGCAGACCACTGGGATCTCCCCAGTGTGGCTGCCTGACCACTGCTGAGCTCCAGCCCACCTGTCTCTCCCCGTGCTTCAAGAGCGCAACTGCTGCCCAAGGCAATGTGTGTATCAAACCATGGAAGCGGGCAGGAGTGGCCAGAAAAGCCCTCGATCCTGGGAGGTCCTGTTGAAGCCTTTTGAACACCAGGTGGGCGGCCACAACAGCTTGATGCGCTATGATGACAACACTCTGTGCAAGCCCCTCATTACTAGAGAACAACGTTTCTATGAGTCTCTGCCCCCTGAAATGAAGGAGTTCACCCCAGAGTACAAAGGTGAGGCCTGCCATCATTGTAGAATGCAGTTACATCCTTCAAGAACCCACCCTCTCCTTTTCCTGGAGCTGCTGATCTAGTGCAGTCTCTTGGTGTAATTCTATTTGTGGTTTTTAATTCTTTCTCTTCTGCAGGCTAGCAATTTGATAGGAGAACTCGGGGAAGGAGGAAGTCTTTGTTGTAGGCACACAAAGTTAAACATATTCCTCTCCCTATACAGGGAATGTGCAGCGTGACAGCTGTACTCTGAAGCTTAAGCTTATGGATGTGTAACTGAATTAATTTTACTACCAAGTTATTGTCAGTTACAGCCTTGACCTTGGGCAAATGAAGGTAGATCATATACTGAGCACATGCACATACCAGTCCTGTAATTTATTGCTTCCTCATCCCATTTCTTTTATGGACCCGTATCAGAAAGCTGCAGAAGCAGGAACCATTTCTTCTCCCAGTGCTGAGGTGAAGCCTTGTTCCCAGCTGCCTTGAAGGAACAGAATTTTACAGTGTCATCATTGTTGTAGGAGGGTGGCGGCTCATCTGTAGCTTTCAAAAACCAGAGATGTTTTTTGCCATGTGCTCGTGTTCAGGATGGTGGTGCTGGCAGGTGGCTGCCTGGGGAATTCAGTGTTGCTGTTGCCTCTTCTGCTCTGTCACCATACGGCACTGGGGGAATGGTGCTTCACGGGCAGCTGGGGCCACCATCTGCTGGGGGTCTTGAGAAGCTGATCCGGATGTAGCCAGAAGGGCCCGAGGCAGTGTCACCTTACCTACCTGGAGCCCTCTCTAAGGTCTCCCCGCAGCCTTCTCTTCTCCGGGCTGAACAGCCTCAACTCTTGTATGGGGGGTGCTCCAGCCCTCAGATCATCCTTGTGGTCCACTTCTGCAGGACACAGATACTTAACCAAATGAACTAGGTCCATAGCTCGTATGCTTTGCCCCCCTCAGCATCTTGGTAGCCTGTGCTTGACTTTCTCCAGTTTGACAATGTTTGCTGCAAGACTGAATGGCAGGAAATAATCCCAGCCCCCCAGCTGTGCTTTTTGTCCTTGATTTCCTGTGGGTGACAGAGCTGCCCCCACTGCTGCTGGCTCAGGTAGTGACTCAGTTGGCTCAGGCGCTGCTGGGGGGCAGGGGGGTTTCTCCTCTGTGCTGCGCTAACAGCGTTTGGGTTCTTGTAGTCTTAAGCCTCCTTTCATTGCTCTGGATTTGCTTTGCTGCTCCATGAGCTACTTTTTCCTCTCTCCTGTTGGTGCTTGTGGTTGTGTATTCTCTCTGGGAAACAGAGGCAATATGGCACTTCTTTCTGGCAGGTGTCATATCCATCTGTAATGAACGGAACAAGGAAGGATATGTGAACTCGATGGCCTCTCCCTGCACGGAGAACGAGGCTCTGGAGCAGGATGATCTCCCAGAGTGGGACCAGCCACGACGTAGGCACTCACGTCGGAGCCTTCACAGATCAAGCAGCGGTGCTGAGCACAGGGAGGAAAGACCCAGCCTGGCCAGTGGCAGCACTGAAAGGTAAAACTTTGAGGGCTCAGTGACAACATGTTGTGGGGAAACCTCTCCTCCCCTTTCAGCTCTGGTGTCCGTTCTGTTGAGAGCATTTTCCACTTCTAGACTCTCAGCAGGCTGTCTCACACTTGCTAGCCCAGCACACTGTGACACTGCAAACTGTCAGTTTTGCTGGGTTCAGGACAAACTCATCCATCTGAAGTGCTTCTGACACGGGATACCCCTTGGCAGTTTGTTGGATGTGGAACCAAAACATGCAGAGCAGATTGAAACACTCCCTGAGGTTTCTTCAGGGGTGCTCTGAGTACAGGTCTCTGCCTTCTCACACCAGCTGGAGCTCCCTGAGAAACAAATGTTCCTGCTCACTCACTCAATTACAGTCCAACCTAGAAGGGACGTTATACCAGACCCTGGAGCGTGGGTCTGTGGCCCAGGGTGTTAGCAAGGCTTTGGTGTGGCGAAGGTTTGCGTTGTGTGAAGTGTGCAGTGGGGGAAGGAGCAGGAGATGGTCACATGCAAAAAGAGGGTATAGCAGCTGTAAGTATCTGAAGAACATATGGATTCTAACAGGCATGTCTGTTCTGTCTTTACACCAGCAACGTCCAGGATACAAGGAGTCCTCAGATGAACTTGCACCTCCATTCAGATGTTCCGTTTCAGATGTTGGATGGGAACAGTGGTCTGAGCTCTGAAGAGATCAGATATAATCCCTGGAGCCTGCGCTGTCATAGGCGGCAGCTGAGCCGCATGCGTGCGGAGTTAAAGGACCAACATGTCTACAGTATCCTTTGCGAAGCAGAACAGTGCGTTGGGCTGTGCTGCTGCACTGGCCTACCTGGTTGTGCCTGAGGCAGCTTATTTCCTTTGGCTTTCCCATCATTCACACAAACAAATCTGTATTATGTGTTTCTTTTTACTTTCTGCATCCCATACAGTGACGCTAATGCCTGACACTGGTGCTCAGAGAAGCCATATTTCTGGCTAGATTCCAGGTTTCCTTTCTTTTCTGGTCCTTCCGTTTTCTTTGCCTTGACAAATGACTCATGCTTTTGTCTTGAATTTGCCAGCTTGTGGGGTTTTGTTGTTTCTCCTGCTGGAACCTGATTCTGTTTTCCTCACGTAGAAACACCCTTACTTTCAATAGCTGTGTTCATTGTTTTAACTGTGCGGGCTTCCCTTATGCTAATCTCAATTGTGTGCTTTAAGCTTGCACCATTTGCAGAGAATGAATTCTTTTTTGGTTCTTCTGTTCTTTTTAGTTACACTTCCTTATTTTTATGAAGTTCGTCTTTCACAATTAAACATGCTTGGTGATAGATTTTTCTAAATGTTCTACTTCCTTGCAGGCTTAATCAAGCTGTGCCCTGGCTGCTGTTTCAGCGTGACACGTTGAACCCTGCCCTGCAGGGCTCCTTGGGGCAAGCATTAGAGTTGTTTTTTTTCCCCTTTGGAACAAGCTCCTGCATTGATCGTCTTGGGTCTGTTCTCAGCACTGTGCCCTAACGGAGGGGTTGCCCATTGTGTGTGCTGGTGATTGCAGGCACCTTCACTGCGCTGTTTCCTGCCTTTGTAGCCTCTCCTGTTCCTCCCAGGCGTTGTGTGATGTGGCTGTTCTGGGCAGGCCAACAGCTGCAGTGCTATGCCATTACTTGAGTTTTCGGTCCCTGGGGATTGTATTGTTTGTCCATGTCGTTAAATTGCTGATTCGATTAGACTTCAGGCTCTCTTTACCATGTCGGCAATTCTTACTGGCATCCTCTGTCTGCCCTGAGGCCAGCATTCTGCTCAGCCGCTCCCCCTGCTCCTTGCTTACTGTTGATCAATTCCCCTTCCCAGGCTGATTCCTTCTACCAGGTGTCAAAGCCTGGGCACCACTCCTGGGGGTTTTGTCCTTCCCTTCCCTCCTAAACAGTTTGTTCTGTGGCTCTTCTTCGTTGCTGACCCTGTCTTAATGCTGGCCCAAGCCCCTCTCTGTGGGCCAGTGGTGTCTCTGACCCATGAGCTCTCCTTGACATGTCTCCCAGAGTTCCTGCTGCTGGAGAACGTGGTACATAGCTTCAGGTTTCCCTGTATACTTGATCTGAAGATGGGGACCAGACAGCACGGAGATGATGCGTCTGAGGAGAAGGCTGCTCGGCAGATGAAGAAATGTAAAGAGAGTACTTCTGCCACCCTGGGCGTGCGCGTCTGTGGGATGCAGGTAGGGATCCCTGAGGCTGCTGCTGCTGCACCTTCCTTTCCCCAGCCCTGTTAGACCTCCCAGTTAGTGATTTCTGCAGTCTTCCACTTCAGGTAGGTACGCCAGCCACTTCATCCATGTGGTTTTGTTCACAGGCAGACAGGGATTTTCTAATATTTTTTTTTTTTTGTGGTTTGGTGTTCAGCTGAAATCCTGGTGCCTGGAAGGGGGGGTGTCCTGCTGCCTCAACGTCTCACATTTGCTTCTGTGCTGTACTGGAGTTGGGAAGTGGCTCCTGTTGTGGCCAAGGCCTTGCACACGAGGGTTTGCTGCTGGTGCTGTTGTGCAAGAGCTGCTCTATTCCATGTCCACGAGAGGGGTTTTGTAATCTCGGCCTCTGCTTGCCAACTCTGAAGCAACCAGGGCCCCTTATTAATCACATCACATTATAACGGCAATACATGCCGGCAGTTCGCGCTGCTGCAGGATTGTCCCAGTTGCTCTCAGACTTGGCTCTTTAAGCCTCGAGGTCAGTGTTGGGGGGGGATGATGCTTAGATTGGTGAGTCGCCATTTGGGTGTCTAGGGGCAGAACCAGTGCCTGGGCACCCTGGTGGTGCCCATGGGATGTGCCCATGAGCTGCTTTGGGATTTGAGGAACAGAGCTGTTCTTGCTCCCCCTTGAGTGTGGTTGTGACGCTGAGTTCTCTCTGCCCTGTCGGTGCCTGCTCCGGGCTCTCTGTGCGTTAATCCCACTTGATGTGTGTTCCCTTTTGCTCCCTAGGTATATCAGCTGGCCACAGGGAAATACTTGTGTAGGAACAAGTACTATGGACGCAGCCTTTCCATCGAGGGCTTCCGCGCTGCCCTCTACCAATATTTGCACAACGGTGTGGAGCTGCGGAAGGACCTTTTCCAGCCTATCCTCACCAAACTGCAAAGCCTGAAGGCGGTTTTGGAGAGACAGGTCTCCTACCGCTTCTACTCCAGCTCCCTCCTCATCATTTATGAGGGGGAGTACAGCAGGGCTGGGGTGTCTGTGGAGCGCCAGCAGGAGCTGTGCGCGGAGCGGATGGACGGCTCTCTCCGGGCAGGCCTTCAGGGGGTCAACAGCACGGCATCCAGCCCCTCGGCGCAGCCCAAGGTGGATGTGCGTATGATAGACTTTGCGCACAGCACTTTCAGAGGCTTCCGAAATGACCCCACTGTACATGAAGGACCTGACTGGGGTTATTTATTTGGTCTGGAAAGCCTCATTAACATCATAGAACAGATGCGTGAAGAGAGCCGGTAGGTGGATGATGTGGCCTCGTGTTCCTGTCCTGACAGAAGGTGTGACCAGCGGCCACGGAAAAAAAAAAAGACACCTTTGGTCTCTAAACAACTTGTATTGCTCCATTGTTTTTAAATGTACTTGGATTGAAGAGCTGAGGGGAGGCAGGATGGAAGAGCTCCTTGTGCCATGCAGACGCTTCTGAGGTAGCTCTGCCTTCTCCAGGAGGCTCCGTGCCTGTGTGGTGGGTGTCCCGGTTCTTCGCTCGGTGCGTGTGTCTTCTGGAGGGAGGAGGGGGGCGTGGGAAAGAAAGCAGGAACGCGCGGGGCTCTTGCGGTGGCTGGAGCTGCGGGGTGAGCAGCTCCCTTTGCAGCTCTGGCTCTCGGCGGTGTCTGCGGGGCCGCACGCTCGCTGTGGGAGCTGCCGACGGGCTTTGCTTTTGACGCTGCCTTTTCCTGCTGTTTGGGCCTCGCCAATAACCGAACACGGGAATGAAATGACCAAACGCAGCCCCGAGCGGAGCAGCGGCCGGGGGCGGCGCTGGAGCGCGGAGCCTCCTCCCCGCCGGGGCGGGCGCGGGGCTGTGCGGGAGCAATCGTCTCTGTAGCAGTTAACGTGCCCCCAGCCGCGCCGCGGGGCCGTTCGGACCGTTACACCCGTTCGCCCTGCGGGCTGCGGCCGCCTGGGGCCGGGGGAGCTCTCGGTTCGGTTTGGTTACCGGAGTCCGTTGGCGGGTAGAACAGCGCCTGGAGGCGCCGCGCTCCCTGCCGGGCGGGTCCCTCCGCCGGGGCCGGGGGGGTTTAACTGGGGGGCAGCTCGTTCGGGAGCGCTCGCCCTGCATGTAGCATGTTGCACGGTCCGCTTGGAGAGCGCCGGGGCGGGGCAGCCGGGGGCTGGCGACTCCGCCGCTTGGCCCCGATTGTGCTTCACCGAGAACCAAAGACCATTAAAGGACCTGATTTTGTCCTCGTGGGCCGTGCCTCTCTGGGGGCTGCGGGGGGGAGAGGCGGTCCGGCCGCGACACCGGGGCGAGCCCCTGGGACCGGGCCGGCAGCGGGAAGGGGCGGGCGCTAGGACCCGGGCGGCAGCGGGAAAGGGCGGGCGCTAGGACCCGGGCGGCAGCGGGAAAGGGCGGGCGCTAGGACCCGGGCGGCAGCGGGAGGGGGCGGGCGCTAGGACCCGGGCGGCAGCGGGAGGGGGCGGGCGCTAGGACCCGGGCGGCAGCGGGAAAGGGCGGGCGCTAGGACCCGGGCGGCAGCGGGAAAGGGCGGGCGCTAGGACCCGGGCGGCAGCGGGAAAGGGCGGGCGCTAGGACCACAACGGCACCCGGAAGGAGCGGGCGCTAGGACCCGGGCGGCACCCGGAAGGGGCGGGCTCTCGGTGCCGGCTGACGCGGCGCGATGCGGGCGCTGATCCTGGTCGGCGGGTTCGGGACGCGGCTGAGGCCGCTGACGCTGAGCCGGCCGAAGCCGCTCGTGGAGTTCTGCAACAAGGCGCTGCTGCTGCACCAGCTGGAGGCGCTGCGGCAGGTGGGGCCGGGCGCGCGGGGCCCCCCGAGCCGCCGCGGCCGCCGCCGCTGACCCGTTGCCGGTGCCGCAGGCGGGCGTCACGCACGTGGTGCTGGCGGTCAGCTACATGTCCGAGGCGCTGGAGGCCGCCATGCGCCGGCAGGAGCAGCGGGTAAGTGCCGCGCCCCCGCCCCGCCCGGCCCGGCCCAGCCCGCCCGGCGCTCACCCTCTGCCCGCAGCTCGGCATCCGCATCGCGCTGTCGCACGAGAAGGAGCCGCTCGGCACCGGTAGGAGCGGGGGGCGCGGCGGGCGCGGGGAGCGCTGGGGGCACCGGGAGGAGGGCGCTGCGGCCGGCGGGGCGGGTGCGGGGAGCGGGTCCGGGGCCCGGTGAGGGTCCGGGGCCGCCGGGCTCACCCGGTCCCCGCGGCGTCGCTCCCGCTGGGCAGCGGGGCCGCTGGCGCTGGCGCGGGACCTGCTGGCCGAGGGCGGGGAGCCCTTCTTTGTCCTCAACAGCGACGTGATCTGCGAGTTCCCGTTGGCGGCGCTGGCCCGTTTCCACCGGCGGCACGGCGGCGAGGGCTCGCTGGTGGTGACCCGCGTGGAGGAGCCGGCCAAGTACGGCGTGGTGGTGAGCGAGCCCGACACCGGCCGCATCCTGCGCTTCGTGGAGAAGCCGCGCGTCTTCGTGTCCAACAAGATCAACGCCGGCCTCTACGTGTTCAGCCCCGGCATCCTGCAGCGCATCCAGGTGGGGCCGGCGCCGCGGGGCTGGGCTGGGCGGCCGGGTCCCCGCTCAGCCCCTGCCCCGTCCCGCAGCTGCGTCCGACCTCCATCGAGAAGGAGATCTTCCCGGCCATGGCGCAGGACGGGCAGCTCTTCGCCATGGAGCTGCAGGGTGAGGCCGCGGGGGCGGCGTGGGGGCGGCTCTCACACACGCTGCTGCCCCCGCGCGCGGCGCCGTCACCGCGGCTCTGTCCCCGCAGGCTTCTGGATGGACATCGGGCAGCCGAAAGACTTCCTGACGGGCATGTGCATGTACCTGCAGGCGCTGCGGACGCAGCACCCCGAGAGGCTGCACTCGGGGCCCGGTGTTGTAGGGAACGTGCTGGTGGTGAGCGCCGGCTCGCAGCGTCGCGGCCTTTCCCTGTGCTGACGATGCCGTCCGAGCGCTGGCCGAGTGGCGCGGGCGCTGCCGAGCGCTCTGCCCTCCCGGCCCGGCCGCAGCTCCGCTCCCTTCCAGGACCCGAGCGCCAAGATCGGGGCCAACTGCGTCATCGGCCCCAACGTGACGATCGGGGCCGGCGTGGTGGTGGAGGACGGGGTGCGCATCAAACGCTGCACCGTGCTGGAGGGGGCGCGCATCCGCTCCCACTCCTGGCTCGAGTCCTGCATCGTGGGCTGGAGCTGCTCCGTGGGCCAGTGGGTGAGGACGTGGGTGCCGTACGGGGGTCGGGGTCCAGCTCCTGCCCTCCCTCCTCCTCGTGTTGTGGCCGGAGGGACACGCTGGCGCTGGAGCAGGAGGGCGGCACTGAGTCCTGGGCAGGTGTGACGGGGCCTCTCTGGGGCAGGTGCGCATGGAAAACGTGACAGTGCTGGGCGAAGATGTCATCGTCAACGACGAGCTCTACCTCAACGGGGCGAATGTGCTGCCACACAAATCCATTGCCGAGTCTGTGCCAGAGCCGCGCATCATCATGTAGCAGCCCCGGGTGGGCCCGGCCCTACCGGTGCTGCTCGGATTAAATATTTTTATTTCCATCTACCGCTCGGCCTCATCTGAGCGCGGCCCAAGCCGTGGGTCGCTCGCCAGGGCTGGCCTGGCTGCCCCTTCCCATGTCTCAGCACCATGTAAGGAAGAATAATTTAATGCTGCATTTCATGAAGGCAGCCCCCAGTCAGGGGCGCATAACAGCCCGAACGCCCAGCCTGGCCCCCCTGCCCCGGCCACGGTGCTGCCGCGCGTTCCCGGCGCTGCCGCGGAGCCGAGGCCTCGGGCTCCCCTCCCTGAGAGCGGCTTGGGGGCAGGGAGGCTGCTGCGCGAGGGGCGCGGTGGCCCCAGAGCCCGGCCTTGGGGCTCTGCCCCCCTGCAGTCCCCAGCCCCACATGCTGGGTCCTGGCCCCGAGTCTCAGGGGTCTCGGCTGGGGGAGCCCGTGGTGCGGGGCTGGGCGCTACGAGCTGGCCGGCTTGGTGAAGTCATCCACCCCCGTGATGGTGGCCTTGCAGAAGAAGCAGTCCTTGTTGTTCATCAGGTGCTGGTTGATGCAGGCTCTGGGGCAGGAGGCAAGAGCATGAGCTCCCCTGCCACGGCACTCAAGAGACTCATGGAATGGGTTGGGTTGGGAGGGACCTCAAAGCCCATCCAGTCCCACCCCTGCCCTGGGCAGGGACACCTCCCGCTGGATCTGGGGCTCAAAGCCTCGAACCCCCCCAGGGATGGAGCAGCTGTGACTTTCCTGGGCAACCTGGGCCAGGGCCTCCCCACTCTCACAGGAGAACATTTCATCCTAAGGTCTCATCTCAATCTCCCCCCTCTCAGCTTCCAAACGTTCCCCCTCATTCTGTCCCTGCCCCCCCGACCAAAATCCCCTCCCCGGCTTTCCCGACGAGGGTCCCGCCTGCGGCCACTCACTTGCAGGACTTGTGGGAGCAGGGTCTGAAGATGGCCGAGATGGGGTGTGCGTAGCAGATGGGGCACAGGTCCTCCTCGCTGGTGGGCTGGGGGGGAGGCAGTTAGCAGCAGCAGGAGAAGCCCTGGGTCCCAGGGCAGCTGTGCCAGCGCGCGGGCCGAGCCCGGGGACGGGGGACTCACCAGCGTGGTGGCAGCCGCCTGCTTGGACTCCTCACTCAGGTGGTTCAGCATCCTGTCCACCTTCGCCAGCTCCTCGGCGCTGATGTACTCGGTGTCTGCGGGGACAAATCAGGCTGTGGGGGGCGAATGGGACCCACGAGGTGCCCGAGGCTGCTGGGTGATGCAGCGGGGGCTGCGGCCCCTCGGGGACCAGCCTGATGCTGGGGACAGGGATCCCTGTGCTGGGGACAGCAAGCGGGACAGAGGGTGCTGTGAGGGGGGGAACTGCTGCCACAAGCGGGACACAGCGCATCGAAGGGGAGCCGCGGACCCTACCCCGGAGCCACCGGCAGCCCAGCCCAGCTCCCGGGGCCGCACCGACACTTACAGGTGTGCAGAGAGAAGTGGCGCTTGTCGGGGGCCGGGGCAGCCGCGGCCAGGGCCGAGGGCTCAGCGTGGCCCAGCAGGTACTGGATGGAGCGCAGCTGGAAGCAGGGGTCCGCCAGCAGCACGGCGGTCGCACGCTCGGCCCTGCGAAGGGACACGGTCAGGGCTCTGCCGCAGCAGCACGGGGACACGGGGCGCTGCCCGCCGCACGGCAGGGGGTGACGCAGAGGCGAGGGGCAGCGCCCAGGCCGGGAGCCCCGGAGAGCCCCGCGGGGACAGGCCCAGGGCACACGCAGCACCCGGCCCGGTGGCCCCCGTGTTCCTGGCTGGGCCGAGCCGGGAATCGTGCTCCAGCGCAGCCCAAGAGCGGCCCCCCCCGCCTCCTGCGCCCGAGGCTCCCCGGATCAATACGGTGCATTGGCGCTCCCCGAGGCGGCGGTGCCCGTGGGGCCTGGGGAGCGGCAGGAGCCGCCGGCCCCGCGGGGGGAGCCCCCAGCCCCGGGCTGCGGCTACCGAGGGGCCCCCAGGGCGAGCGCGAGCCCTGCGAGGCAGGGGGGCGCCGCTCCCCCGGCTCCCACCGCCGGCGGGGCCAGCCGGGGCGGGCCAAGGGCACCGGAGCGGCCGCCGCCCCCCTCGCTGAGGAGCAGCGCGGGCTGCGGGGCGGGGCGGGAGCCCGGCGGCACCGGGCGAGCCCGGGCTGGGGCGCGGGGGGGGAACAAGCGGCCCCTCCCCGGTGGGGCCTTTGCGGGGAGCCGGTTCCCCGGCCGCGGGGGTCGCGGCTCCGGCTCGGGGCGGGGCGCTGGGGGCTGAGGGGGGGCCCCGCCCCGGCCCCGCCCCCGGCCGCGGCACCAATGGGCGCCCGCCCCGCGCCGCCTCAAGAGCAGCCGGAGCGGGACGGAGCCCGCAGCGAGCGCGGAGCCGCCGGCCGCGAGGTCCCCGCGCTCCGGGGCGGCGGGAGGCGCCCGAGCGGCCGCTCCCCGAGCCGGTGAGATCGCGATGCGGCCCCTCCCCGCGCCGCCGGGACACTCCGCCGCTCGGCACGGCCCCCGCTGAGGCAGCGCCCCGGCTCGGCTCTGACCCCCCCCGCCCCCCGCGATGGCCCCGCGGGGCCCCGCAGCCCCGCTCCGCGCGGCGAAGCTGCTGCCGCCGCTGCTGCTGCTGCTGCTGCTCCCGCCGTGCGGCCGCTGCCCCGCGGCCCGCGGCTGCCCCCCCGCCTGCATCTGCACCTCGGACCTGCTGAGCTGCAGCCGCCGCGCCCTGCGGGCCGTGCCCCTCGCGCTGCCGCCCGGCGCCACCAGCCTGGACCTCAGCCACAACGCCCTCGCCCAGCTCCGCGACCGCTGGCTCGCCGCCCTCCCGCGCCTCGAGGCGCTCCACGCCGGCCACAACCACATCCAGGAGCTGTCCCCGCACGCCTTCCACAACGCGTCCCGCCTGCGGTACCTCGACCTGTCCTCCAACCACCTCCGCGCCGTCGAGACGCACTACTTCGACGCGCTGCTGAGCCTGGAGGAGCTTCTGCTCTACAACAACCGCATCAAGCGAGTGGACGAAAACGCCTTCGCCAGACTGAGCGGCCTGCGCAAAGTCTACCTGAGCTGGAACAACCTGACAACCTTCCCCTTCCGCTCGGTGCAGGGGCTGGGCAACTACAGCCTCCGCACACTGGACCTCTCCTCCAACAGCCTGAGCAGCATCCCCGTGCAGGAGCTGGCGGCTCTGCCCGAGAACATCAGGAACGGCTTGTACCTGCACAACAACCCCATCAGGTGCAGCTGCCAGCTCTACGTGATGCTCCAGCGCTGGAAGCGGCGAGGTTTCAGCTCTGTGAAGGATTTCTTCGAGGAACACACCTGCAAGGTGTCCGACGACGTGCCCCGGTCCCTGATCAAGTTCCTCAAATACAACGACATGTTTGAGAACTGCTCGGTGGAGTCGGAAGAGGCGCCCCCCGTGCCCTTCCCCGTGCTGGTGGGGCAGCCCCTCCTGCTCACCTGCAACACCAGCCTGCCGCCCGCCGCCACCTACATGTGGATCTCCCCTCACCACGAGCCCATCAAACACCCGGGGAACAGCAACCGCTCCGTGGAGCTCTACCGCAACGGCAGCCTGAGGATCGCAGCCGCCAAGCCCTGGCACTCGGGGGTCTACGTGGGCTTGGCCATGAACAGCCCCCACAATGCCAGCAGGCTCTGCGAAGTCAACGTGACGGTTCACTACCCCAAGCCGGACGGGGAGACCTTCAGCACCGGCCTCACGACCCTGCTGGGGTGCATCGTGAGCCTGCTGCTCGTGCTCATTTACCTGTACCTCACGCCCTGCCGCTGCCTGAGCTGCTGCAAGAAGCCGGCTCCTCTCAGCCCCCCGCAGGAGTGCAGCGCCCAGTCCTCCATCCTCAGCACCACTCCCCCCGCCACCGACGCGCCAAACCGCAAGGTCAGCGCCAACAAGCACGTGGTCTTCCTCGAGCCTGTCAGCGAGACGCAGAACGGCAAGATCCGCCTGGCCCTCGGCGAGGACTTCCCTGATGTCAAGCACCCCAAGGTCCTGCAGCTCAAGTCGGACTCGGAGTCTATCAGCTCTGTCTTTTCGGACACCCCCATCGTTTCGTAGCATGGAAGAGATGGGAAGAGAGCCGGGGCCTCCCAAGAGCTGTTCTCTTCCATCGCTGCTAGAAGCAGGATTATCAGGCATCCCCCAGCTTGACCGCAGCCGCAAGGGCAACGGGCATTACCTGCAACCGCTTCAGCCACGAGCTCCTGGCAGTGCCAAGCAAGAGCTCCTTGCGTAAGCCGCTGGCAATGGCCTCGTTAGCACAAGGGTAATGCTGACAAACCCCACACGCCTGAGAAACCCCAGCTCCATTTGGGTAGTTGAACTCCGTAACGGTGATGGCGGGGCCAGCAGCCTGCCCCGGCCCCGAGACCCAGCCTGGTGCCACCACCACGGACCCCCGGGCCAGGGATCAGCCGTGACGAGTGCGGCACTGTCCTCGCTCACGCCAGAGCCCCTGGGATGGCGGTGCCGCCGTCCTTGCCCCGTCCCTGCTGGTCCCGCAGCCGGGAGAGTGTGACCCTGTCACAGGGGAGTCCGCACCCCTCCACGAAGAGGGCCACGCAGAGCGGACGGAGCTCAGCGCCTGCCCAGCCACGCAGCCCAGCAAACAGCATGAGCTTTCGCGTCCCAAGAAGCTGTTAATAGCCCAGGTAAGATTAGGTGCTGCGCTACAGCGCTGCCCACACTGCTCCGAGCTGCCCGTGCCATCAAGGACAATAAGGTCTCCGCTGCAGCACCCTCCTCCACTGCTCCTCCTTAGGCAGCCCAGCGCTGCCGAAGCACAGCGATTTAGCAGTAATCTAATGAGCCTATCGATAAATGTGAGTAATCCTCCCCTCTCTTGGGTCGTAATTCTCTAGTTACATTGGAATAAAAATGCCTATTTTTTTAAGTTGATGCTGGGCTCAGTGTCTCCTTGCCCTTGCAGAGCAGCGGCGCGGAGCCACCCCACGTCCCACAGGCGCAATGACAGGAGGCTGAGGAAGCCCCAAATCCCTGCTGGCCTGGCCCATGGAGCCAGGTGATTCCCACAGGCTCGCAGGCTTTGTTCCCACTGAACAGCCCTCGGCGAGGGGTTAAACATACCGCTACAGAGCTGGTGGCCTGGGGATGGTGCAGTCAGTGGGTTGTTCTGGGGAGGGCAGGTCTCCGGTGAGGGCCAGGAGCTGGGAAGGAGCAGCAGCAACTGCTGCACGTGCACATCTGGACCGCAACAGGGACACGCAGGGTTTGATGTGGGGGAAAGGCACCTTAGGAAGAAGGGCTCGGGATCCCAGCACCCTTCGCAGACGGAGCCCACCCACCTCAGGGGACTCCTGCCCCGCTTGCCCCAGCGTCCAGCCCCGAATCATCCCGGCACAGGGAGTGGCTGTGCCCCCCAGTACGCCTGCCTGATCCCACAGAAGGATACGGGTGTCTCCCCTCTGCTGGCCCACTGCCCTCCACAGCCAGGGCGGGAGCCAGGGGCTGCCTGCAGCTCGGGGCTGCCTGCACCATCGCTCAGACACAACCCCAAAACCAGGCCAGGACCCTGAGCAGAACAGCCCCAGCCCTGGGACCTGTGCGAGGAGAAGGTCCCTGTGCCACCACAACAGCGCTAGCACCCATTCAACTTTTTCAGCCAGGAAACAAGCAGTATTTTTCCCAGCAAAAAGTCAGCTGTGCCCAAAGCTCCTGTCAGAAAACCCTGTCTGTCTGAGGAGAGGAAATCATTTGGGAGAGCAGCAATGCTGAGCCAGCTGCAGCCGCCCCGTGCCCCCGACACTGACACCGAGCACCTCCGTGCAATACGTGCCCTGCTGCCGTGCGCCCTGTGGCCACTGGCAGACGATGGGATGTGGAGTGACAGGTCCCACGGGTCTGCGCCCTCAGTCCTTGTTGCTGCCGGCCCTGATCGCCTCGCGTTAGCACACGGCTTCTGACGAGCCCAGGGTGCTGCCAGGGGTGGCGAGGTGCTTCAGTGTCAGACAGAGAGGTGAGTGTCAACCTGCCCCTCGAGGACGGAGCCGAGGCAATGCCATCCTCTAGCTTTGCACCCACGCAGGCATCCCCTGGGAAAGTGAGGAGATGCTGCTGAGAGGGTCTAGGTCCAAACCCAACACCGGCGCCGCCCTGAGCGAGGTGAGCACCTGCCAAACCAGCGCCGAGCGCATGTGGAGCACACACCGCATCAACACCGTGTCTGCCTCTGAAAGGCGAGGGGACGTGCTGCTCCAGGCTCCAGCACCCAGAGTGGGTGCTGCCCACCCGCTGCTCTTCCATTGCCACCCTTGTAGTTCTCCTCACCTTCCCACCTAGCGCTGCCAAGATCAGCTTCCCGGGCACCAGCATCCTCAACCGAGGGGAATGAGTGAAGCTTGGGGAAAGCTCAGGCCAACTAGAGTGCAAGAAAAGCTGCTGAGGACCTCTCTAGGGACACTCCAGCCTCGAGCTCTCCAATCCCGCAGGAAGGCTGAGACCTGCTGTGCTGGGAATAGCACAGCTGAGGTTTGGATCAGCACCACTCCCAAGGGCTTCCTGCTGCCTTCACCCAGGAAAACCCTGCTGCTGCATTTCACACCTTTCTGATGCTCAGGAAGGACCCCGCACCATGCTGCTGCTCCAATGAGCCAGATGAGGCCGTCCAAACTGCCAAAGCAGTTCATTAAATGGCCTTAAAGGCAAGTCATCTCAGCAAGGAAAAACAGCCACAAGCACAGGCTTCCTGACAGGCAGGGGTTGGGAAATGTAATGGATGGTCCCCAAGGAATACGCTGTGCTCTCTCGGCAGCCATCCGCAGCATTAGAGCCCCGGCGTGCTGCCAAACCAGCCTCCCGCTCCCGGACTCTGCAGGGTAAAGTAACGGGGCAGCACAAAGCACGGCAGCCCTCGCACTCAGGGCCTGTGCGTGTGGGGATAGGTTTTGGGGACCAGCCTCCAATGCTGACTCCTGTCTGCCCTGACAGTTCACACCCCAGCCAGGGCAACAGGGGACACACTGAACACCATCCTGCACTGGGGCTGACACACAATGCACAGCACTGGATCTGTATCCCTTCCTTATGCTGCTCATGGGTTTCCAAAGAGCTCAAAGCAGTGAAGTCTGGTCAGATTCCTTTTTTAACCATGAAACCTAGGTGTGAGCTAGGGACTTCTCTGTGCTCTGGCTCACACCATCCCCCGTACGTTCCCCATGAGAAGAAATGCATTTGTTCTCTCCCCAGAGCACAGGCCACTCCATCCAGTGACTGAGATGTATGATGTATCAACTGTCTCATCACATCCCCGCCTGGGCAGCGTTCCCCTTCCTTGTGTTTAATGGCTCTGGTTGGTGCCAGGAGTCCGTGGTGAGAGGATGTGATCCTAGCTGAGCGTCTTGTGCTGGGCAAGTGGCAGCTGAGGCATCCAGCTGCAGCCTTGTAATGTGGCTGGATGAGTCGGCAGGGCTTCAGCTCTTCTAACTCCCACCTTTCCCCACTGGAATGGTTTGTCCCCATACACAAGACCTCACTCCTCCAACCTAAGGTGAAGCTGTCCCTGTCCCAGGGCAAAGCTGGCAGCACCCTCCATTCAAGCACCTGGCACAGCATCCGCTCCCTGGGTTAGAGGCAACCGGGCAAATCACAGCTAAGCCAAGGAAGTCACCCAAGGTCCTGTGCCCTGTCCTCCTCCTCTGGGACAGGGCTTCCTCATAGGGAAGCAGTCAGGGAAACGGCTTGTGTCCTCAGCAGTCCCACAGAGAAGTTCCTAGGAGCACACACGTGGGCTGTATAACCTCACTCTGATTTCTGGTAACCTGGGAGCTGCCAAATGGGACCTGGAAGACTTCTACTCGCTTCCTGCAGTACCTGGGTAGAGCGCTTCCAAGGAGGAAAAAAGCCCACACTGTTACCCTGCTAGCTGCACTGGGAGGATGAGAAAAAGGAGAAAGGAATAAGGAGAAAAACTCCTCCAGTCCTCAGTTCAGAGAGTGCTGCACAGAGCGTGGGTGGCTCTGTTCTCCCTGCACCGAGAGGCACCCTGCCTGCTGCCTCGCTGATCAGGTCAGGCTGCCCATCCCCTTGGCTCTGCTAGCAGCAGAGGGTCTCCAAGCCACTTGGCCTTGGTATTTTTGTCTTGATTGACCTAAATGGCTCCCCGGCACCGTTTGCTTGCCTTTTATAGATCAGTGATGTCTCAAACCTCAGATTTAGTGCAGGGCTTTGCAAAATTACATAGAAGCATTTTGGTTTATAGACGTTCCTTCCCTAGGATTCCTCCTGTTTCACCTTGTTCTCTTCCTGCTCAGCCAGGTCCACTGTAAGGACACGATGCTTTGCCTACATCATTCTCCCATTTCCTATTTATTTCTGCTTTCCAGTGCACAAGGAGGTGAGTAAAAAGCCCTTGATGATCAGTCAGACACTTGCCACCTCCCTCTCGCACACCACAGCACGGCACCTCTGGCTTGTGACTCCACAGCCCAAGGACCGGAGGATGCTGCTGGCAGAGAGGAGACAGCGCTGCCTGGCGAGGTTCAGCCCCTTTGACACCAGCTGCCCAGGTTTCCCTGACCCAAAGCAAGACAAAGGCAAAGGAGACACAGCTGGGAAGCTTTTGTCTCCCCAGGACTGAGAAGGACACGATCCTCATCACACTACCGTCACCACAGTGCGCTTCAGAGTGTGCTCTGAGGGTCAGAGAAAAAGCTTTATCACTTCCCCTCTTTGACTCTACAGGTGATCTGGTCAGGGACAGATGTTCAAGGACAGGCAGCCAGGGAAGGACTTCTCGTCCTGCCTGACAAGCAGGGAAATGCTTTATCATCTCCCCACTTCCCCTCAGGAAGAAATGTCTCATTGTGGCATCAAATTCATGATGCTCGCCCTTTCAACAGAGCAGGGTTGTGGAGGGAAGTAAAATCCAGCCCTGTTCACAGTCCGGAAAGGCCACTGATCAGTGACCTTGTGCTAAGCTCCAGGCACTGTCACACTTGGGGCTGTGAGACGGGTGCAGCAGCCATGGGAGGCAGGATATAATTAGATATATTTATGTACATCTTTGAGTCCTTGAGAGAAGAAGCTGAAAGACTGGCTGCAGGGTTGAGCTGCTCGTCCAGATGGGGCTCCACTCTCCGCAAAGCCAGAAACTATCATGATCTCCAAAGGCAAAAACAAGCAGGACTAGCAGTGCAGACAGAAAAGCCCCATCTCCAATCCACCAGGTCAGCTGTGGCTTTGTCTGGCCACACCACTCCCCCAGAGCTGTCTCTCTGAAGAGCTGGTTACCATAAAGACAAGACTGACTCCATCTGAAAATCAGCATCATGCAAGTGCCTGGAAAGAACATATCTCACCCTTGTGCCACAGGTCTGGGCAGCCAAAGAGCTCTGCACACATTTTGATCCCTCCTTAAGACGTGTCCAGAGCGAAGGAGCTTTAATGGACTCCCTTGCGTCCACTGCTGTGTGTCACAGCACTCTGCCTGCACCATCCCATCGGCACAGCTCTTTTACACATGGTGCCCACAACCTCTGACGGCAGCCGTCCTGCTGCACGGAGCGCCAGACTGCATCCTCGGGAGGGGTGCGTGAGCTGTCGGTACAGCACCCCACAGCTACCTCTCCCGAGAGCTTTCCTGAACCACGGGAAACCACCAGTAGCACAGGGATGCAGCTGAGGCAGGGGCATGCGACCCCTTGGCTTCTGCCTGCCTCATGCATGTCTGCTTAACCTCTCTTTGGCCCCCATGCACCTCCGTTGCTCCTGCAACACCTCCCACAGCAGTGGCTATTGCAGCGCCCAAAGCAATGTCACGTGTACTTCCAAAGCCAAAAGTCACTCACCCCTGAACATCGGTGTCCACAAGCAGCCGGACCAGTATCCCCGTCACAGCCACAAGGATCGGGTAATGATCCACACTCTCCAGCCCTATGGAAGCAAAAGAGAAAGATAGAGGCACTGCCACCGCAGGACAGGCAGAGCAGGGCTCACTGCAACCTCCAGACCTGGTGGCAGAGCAGTCCAGGAGGTCGGGACCGCGGGTTTCACTGAGGACAGAGGAGTCTCCCCACTAATGTGAACCCCAGACTCAGCACTGCCCTCACAAAGCCTCAAGAGGAGAAGATTGTTTGTCCCCTCCTAATCAGGCATGAAAATCCAGCTGTTGCACATGTAATACAGGATGCCCACAACAATAGCCAGAGCTGGTCTCTGCTAACAGGCACAGCTCAGCTGCCCACAGCCACCTCCACCAGGCAGAGGCTTCTGGTGGTGCAAACAGCTTCCCCCAGCACCTCAGTGCACCCTTTAATCGATGCAGAGCAACCAACGCTGCTGCCTGAACTGCAACCTGTCCGGGGCCCTAACCTTCCAAACAGCCTCCGCTTAACCTTGTCACAGCAGCGTCTCACAAGGCAGCTCTCTGCCCAAGCACAGCAGGGCGGCTGCTGCCGCCACCGCGGACAGCCAGACCCACACATCAGTGCCTCGTGAGGACAAATCCTGGAGGGAACCGGGCTGCTGGGCACACAGAGAATAAAAGCCTAGGAAGGGCATCGAAGCTCAGGTCTGCCATGAGGGTTTACCTGTCCTCTGAAGACCTGTGGCAGTCTGCGGCACCAAAGTGGCTTTCCCAGCCAGGGCCGTGGCAGGCCTGAGCTCTGATCCCACGCCCCTCTGCGCCCACCCTCCGTACAAGCCATCGCCCTCCCCAGGGGCACGGCTCCAGGCCTTTCCAGCGCAGAGGGGCAGTTAACCATGGACTCACCTGGCAGACGCAGGTTGACTACTCTGTCAAACAAGTTCCTTTCAGCTGTCACACGGTTCAGCACCTGGTTCAAGAGCTGTGTGGGGAAAAGCAGAGGGGGTTTGTATTTCTCGGATGGGCCTTCCTATGAATGGCTCGGGCTCAGTACCTGGGAGCCGGTAGATGCACACAGGGAGGCTCGCTCACAGTCCTAGCTTGGCACGGGCACGGAGCGAGGTGGCACCACATCCCAGGGGTTGTACCAGACTCAAACACCCCAGGGAAGAGTCAGTCTGAGGTCACAACACCTCATCTTCCACCTAAGTCTGAATCCCACCTGCAGATGCCACTTCTGAGGATAAAAGCTGTTGGCAAGCAGAAGCCACAGGCCCTAGGACAGCCACAGGCCCTAGGACAGCCACAGGCCGTGAAGAGGGAGCTGGCAGCTGCTGTGGGGCAAAAGCAACGTCAGCAGGGAGAGCGCAGTCCAGGTCCTGGCCTGCCTGGAGACAGCAGCAGGACAGACCTACCAGCCCTGAAGCATGAGATGAGCACAGAGAGGAATCGCTTCTCTGCTGGACAGAGCAGCACCACAGGCAGAGAATTCTGCCCACGACCAGCAGAGAAGGATTCAACTGTAAAGACACTTAATTAGCCACATTAGCTCTCACCCAAAGCCCCAGTGGGATGAGCAGGGACTGCTCCGGGCTTGACACAACTGCTACAAGCTGTGCACCAGCTCTCAGACACAGCATCCCTTTTCCTGTCGCCCTCATGCCTGCAGAGCAGAACTCTGCACCCCACGTTCAGCAGTGGGGCACGGCTTCATAGCAGCACCAGAACGCTGAGGGCCTCTCGCTTTCCCCCTCCACGGGAAGAAGCCCTGGATCTGAGGCTGAGCACTTCCATCAGTACTGCTGTCCTAGACCCCACCGCGTCTTGCTTTGTCTCATGCTCAGAGCTCCGAGTTTCAGCCTTGAAGCAACACAGCCCTTGTGGTCCAGCTGAGGTCAACACGGCTGCTCCCCACTCGCTGGCTCAGACGAGAACAGCCTGTCCTCAGGGCTGCTCAGCTTTAGAACAGGAACCAATTTACTAGAGCCTGAGGGGCATTGTGGGTTGGAATGGGTCTGTCCTGGTCACCCTAGCAGTGAAGTGGAGACATTTGGTTACCATAGTCCAAGACTGAGGGAGAAAGGACCACCACACCTGCCCAGACACTGGGGTGTGTTCCCTGTGGTGCCAGTTATGCTCTCCACAGTTCTGTGCCCCGATGTACCACACCTCCACTCCAGATTCCATGGCACTGCTCATCACAGGAGCATTCAGCGTTTACTAGGTGGAAGAAACGGGCCACAGCCACTCTGAAGGTAGAATTAAGTAGCTGTCACCTTCCCTCCTAGTAGGGAGAGAAATCAGCTGTGGGCAGACCGGTTGCAAAGAAGGGAAGCATGTGACATGTAGTGATTTTAGGGAGTGCCACTGGTTCCGCAGCAGCTGGGTTTGCTACAGCAGCTTTGGGAACTACAGCATTTGCTGCAGGAGCCCCAACCTCACAGCAGACATGGATGGAAGGCAGAGGGGCCCCCATGCCCCTTCAGAGGATGCTTCTTCACACCTCGATAAAGGGTGATACCTGGGCAAGCCTTCGAAGCAGCAGCTCTGACGACGGGCGATTCCAGTCAAGAAAGATCTCCGGTGCCAGTGTGACAGTCATTTCCAGCACCCTGAGCAAGCTCACCGACAGGTCAAAGCACGTGGCACACACCTTCAGCTGCCGGCTGTCCACAAAGTTCCTCTCCAAGCGCTCTGCTGCCTGCTGGATCTGCCAGGCAATGGAGAGAGTTTAACAAGACGCCCATTCCAAATGGAGGGAGCTGACCCCCATCCAGCTCAGCTCCCGTGTGTGCCATGGAATCTCTCCAAGAGCCACGTTTTGAATCTCGCTGCGTGTAGGGCACAGGCACCCATCGAGTGCCAGACCCCAGAGCCCCAAGAGCAGACTCACCTCCTGAATCATGCCAATGAACTCAGAGAAAGCCCAGTTCAGCTGGTTGAGGACGCTGTTGAGGAAGCTGGGGGCCAGGTCGCGGTCGCTGCGGAGCAGGTCTGCCATGTGCCGCTGCAGCAAGGTGGAGGGACACGGCTCTGAAACCAGACAGCAACAGCTTCAGCAGCCTTGTCCTGGAGTGGCCGTGGATGATTAGAAGCCTGTCTGGCCTCCAAGCACTTTTTGCAATGCCAGCCTGAATTAACCAGGGAAGAGCCCTAGGTCCTCGCTGCTGCCCATGTGTGCGGGAGCAGTTTCCTGCAGCCCAGCATCCCTCCCACTCAGCTCAGCGTTAATCACTCCTGATAGCAGCGTGGCAGCAGTAGCTGCCCAGAGCCAGCATGGCCACCTCTGGCCTCACGTGGCCGTGCACACTTGTCCGCATCTGAGGAGGAAAGTACCTGTGAGATCCCACTCTGGAGAAGGTCCTGCACAGAGCTGGGGCGGCTCTGCCCTCAGCAGGCGGGGCTGAGCCCCAGCACACACACACACATATCCCCACAGCGCCTCTGTGTTTCTCACTCTCTAGAGCAGAGACGGGGTCAGACCCAGCAGCGGGGTCACACAGCCAGCGCTGCGTGGAGCACCGGGCCCCACGCACAGGCGGGGAAAGGAGGGGCGCACAAACGGCACAGATGCTTCTCACGGGGAAGAGCACCAGAGTCCAAACCCCAGCCTGAAACTTGGGGCTTAGAGAAAGAAACTTGAACACATTTACCAAGGATAGGAACAAAAAAGAACTCCAACTATGTTTCACTTTGCTAGGAGCTCTTCATAAGTGAAAGCAGGGGGAACCTCTGGCAGCACCAGCACAAAATCACAGATCCTTAAGATCGAGTCCAACTCTAAACCTAATACTGCCAAGCCCACCGCTAACCCATGTCCCTAAGTTCCACGTCTACACATCTTCTGAACCCCTCCAGGTATGGTGATTCCACCACGTCTCTGGGGGGCCTCTGCCAGTGCTTGACAACCCTTTTGGTGAAGAAATTTTTCCCAATATCCAATCTGATCCTCCCCTGCTGCAACTTGAGGCCATTTCGTCTTGTCCTGCCGCTTGTTACTTGGGAGAAGAGACCAGCACTTGCCTGGCTCCAACATCCTCTGGGGGAAGTGGCACCACGGTGCCCAGAGGAACAAGCTGTGCTGTGACTAAAGGTCTTTGGGGAGGCAGCCTGCTTGAAAGGCCAGCACAGGCAAAGGTAACACGGGGCAAACTCCATCACACCTCTAGGGATCAAGAAGCGAGGCATAACTACAGGCAGCTGCTAGCTAGGATTAATCAGAGAGGGATGCCACCACCTCGAATGGAACGGGATAAAGATTCTGTAAACACCCACTAGCAAGAGTGTTATGTCTCCCAGCGCATAAGCACTCCCAGCAGGCCAATATCTTGGCTTTGATCCTGCCTAGAAGCACATCTTTGGGAGGGATTTCATGACAACAAATATCTTTGATGTCCTCCTCCCCACAACAAGTACATTCCCAACCCTTGGCCATGCCCGCTCAGCGACTTCCCAAGCCAGACGTCCTTTCTCTGGATTTAGTGACTTCTGAGGACTTCCTGCTCAGTGTCCCCCTGAAACTGTGCAAGACTTTAGCAATAATTGTGTCCTTGAGTAACGACTCACAGCTACATTGTGCGCAGCAGGAAGAATGTGAATTTGTGCTTGGCTCCTACTTGCTTTATTTCATATTTGTTCTTTATAGCCTCCTCCTTCTCATGGGAGAGATGGAGCTGCTGCTCTGCAGCCACCTCTTCCAGCCAGCTGTGATTTCAGACCTTCATGACAGTGTTTCAACCAGAAGCAGCTCCAGCCTCTACCGTTTCCCATACAGCAAAGGTCACACCTTTTTCCCCTTCATCACTGCTCTCAGAGCCTTGACAGTTCTTCCAGATTTGCTTTGGAAACGTAGAATTAGAAGCGCACACAGCATCCACACCACAGGAGCATGGTGGAGTTGCCCAAAACCAGAAGGTGGTGTGGTTTAGTTCTGTACCGCTTTCCTCGCAATTGTTGTTGTACAATTTGTTCCTCTGACTGGGCATCAGGTTGGTATTTTCCAGATTACAAGAGGATGACAGTTCAAGGATAACTCTTTTGTAAGATTCGTAGTACAAGATCCTCAGGAATTTGCTGGCAGCAAGGTGCAAGCTGAGAAGCCCAGGAGTCACCACTGGAGCCCACCTTGTCTTCTCTGTCAGCGATGGGCAAGAGGGCACAGCACATCTGAACCAAATCTGCAGATGACAATAAGCAAGGGGCTTTGTCCCAGGTGCTAGAGGCACCCTGGGAAACTTGAGGACTGGGACAGAAAGCCCAATGATATTAAACAGGAAAGAGAAACTTTCACATCTGGGGAAGAATGATCCCAAGTATCGGTTGTGGCTGGGAAACAGCGGTCTGGGCACCATCCCATGAGGAGGTGTAGGGCACAAGCTTGAAGAGGGCGCAGGCGAGGGCTTTTGCCACAGCTGAGAGGCGAGGGATGGTAGGAGGATGCGTTCAGCAGACAAAGGGAAGGTGTCACCCCTCTGCTTGGCCTTGGGGAGGTCAGACCTGAAATACCATGACTCTTCTCTCAGAAGGGTGCAGACGGAGCTCACTCTGCAATCTTGTCTCTATGGGTTATGCTCAGCTTGCAGCCCACTCATTTTTAATCCCATTTTCCCTTCCCCTTCACCACTCCACATTTGGCAATGCTGGATTCCACTCATGTTTTCTCTCCCAGTCATTCAGAACTGAAAGGTCCTTCTGCAGGGTTGAGCTTTGGTGTGAGCTTTTCCCCAGCCTCCCCTCGAAGCGTACAAGGTACTTTTTATCAAAACCACCGACACAGTAGCCCCCTTCCAGCCTTACGAGCACCACAGCAGCGCTAGGCAGCGATCACCACTCCTGGGGCTGAGCTCTGCGGGCTGTCCTCTTGGTCTGTCGCCAAAGCATCTCTTACCAGCATTTCAAGGCAGATGGATCTCAACATGAATGGCCCAGCCAAAGCCTCTTTCATTTGAAGGCCACTTTGGCTTTTTGAAGGATGCTCTTATGCTTGTCATTCTGATATTTAGCCAATGCCTATTTCCTGAAGGTCTTTTTCCAATAAGTGGTGTGAATTCGCTCCAAACCTCCAATTCTAGGTTCTTAAATGCTTTCCCTGCTGCTGGCAAAGGCTGTGCCAGTCTATAAAAGCATTCAAAAGCGGTGTCTCTTGTCAAACTTCTCCACAGTCATGTGGGGTTTTTTAAGGTTTTAAGCTAACACCAAGAAACACTGGAGTTCCTTGGCTTGTGTTGCTCCCAAGAGGATTCTGCATCCAAAGATACTGTGATCACTGCCGCTCTTTGAAAGCAACATCAGGAACCAGCCCTGGGCTACAGCAAGAGCAGCTTTGTTCCCTGCATGGGTTCCCAGATCAGCTTCTCCATGGGGAATCACTAGTGGTATCTAGAAATCCAGCCATGGTGTTAGACCCTGGTCCTGTTTGTCCTCTTCGGCCAGTTCTCGTTTGCTGAGGCATTTCCAGTCATGTTGCAGTCACCGCTGTCCTCCTGGGTGATGACGCAGCCCTTGCCATTCCAGACAGGGACCTCATTCCACAGGGACTCTGCAGATACTGAGTGGCACGTCATTAGCATTTCTAAACCTTGTAACTCCTTAATACAAAAGCCACTCCATCTTGGCTTAGCCTTCATTTAGCAGATAAAGAGCAGTCACTGGAAGAGAAATCAGTGGTTTTTCAAGGCCAGAAATTATGACCTCAATACATTTAATGCGGGCAACAGAGCATGGCCCCAGGTGGTTACAGATGCATCCAACGCTTCCACAACAGAAAAGTCCTCATAAAACTACAGGCAACACAGTCAGAAGGGAAAGAGAAATCTAGGTGAGGAGAAATGGTGCATAGAACAGAGCTCTTTAAGAAGACTCTTAGGCAGCCAGAAAGGCCCAGTGCCCCAGCAAACACTGGTGAAAAGGTTCACCAAGACCAGGATGAAGCAGGGACAGAGGTTAAAACGTAAAAGGCAAAGTGAACCTAACTGAACACAGCCAGTGGCTGATGAAAGCAAGAAGGGGTAACAGATGGAACCGATGTGAAAGAAACATCCAAGACAAAACCAGCTATATGAAAAGTTTCTTCAACTACAGGAACAAATTCTAACAGAATGATTGAAAAAGGAGTGATGGGAGTGAGTCTGACCCAGAAGAGGCCATCAACGAGTCAGAAACAACAGAGCAGATAGAGCAGAAGCCTGCAGTGAGCGCTCCTGCCAGGTAACTAAAGCGAGGTCAGGTACTTTCACCACAGGAGGATAATGATGCGCTTGATAGTTCACTAATGACCCAGGAAGATTTATAGCAGCGCTGCTTGGGAGGCTTCTTGGTCTGGAGCCCAGGGGACACTCTGGATGCTGCAGCACTCACGGTGGAGCTGGCAGCACAGAGGAGGAAAGCCCGAACCGGCGCAGATTCAGAGGCAAAGCGGTTCCACCCAGTGCCAATCTGAGCTTTAGAAAGGATGCAGCTGTGGACAGAGCTCGGCTGCTGCTCAGAGGCTGTTGGGCTGATGCAGCAGAATGGACAAGGCAAGCTGGGGATGCAGCACATCACCTCACTAGTGAACTGCGCCCCTTCAAAGATGTATTCAGAGAGGACCAAAGGGAATGTAGGAGGGTGAGGCAGGAGGAAAGCAAGTGGCTTTCAGGGTATAAGGTATCAAAAGGGTCAAGTCCAAGGCATCAGGACACCCCAGTGTGTGCCTGAGGCTCACCCACGCCTCCAGAGCAAAGCGCTGGCAAAGCAGCTAATGCAAGTGTTGGCTGCATGACCAAATTGCAGCAGGATCAGGGAGGTGTTCTAGCCAGCACAGCACTAGCACCTCTGGGGCTGCCAAAAACATGGGCAGGGTGAACACCAGAGCTCACAGAAAAGCAAACCCCCTTCCTGAATAAGACACAGAGGCTGCACTTCCTTTTCACTGTTAGAAAGGACCAAGAAGTGAGTTTAACCTCGTACACAGCTGTTTCTGAAGAACAAAATGTTGTGCTGTTCAGAGTTTTGGCCAGCAGAGAAAAGCAGAGCAGCAGCAGTGGAAGACAATGAGGTCAGGTACATTCTCACCACGAACAAGGGATGGATTTAGTTCTGAAGGTAAGGAAGCGCCACCAGAAGGGCTTGGACAGCACACCAGCTGATGCTTTTGGTGCTGTCAGATCAAGACAGGATTTCTTCCTGAAAGACCTCTTTAGCTTACGCTATTTGCTGGCCTTGGGAAGGGTGCGGGGGAGAATTCTTCGGCCCACGCTGCACAACAGCTCAGATGGATGATCTCACAGTCCCATTCACCTACCCTCCAGGGCTTGACGGATGCGCGGGCAGAAGCTGGGGCAGAGAGCCCGAGCTGCAACCTGAAGCCATCCTGCACCTTGGTAAAGGCAAGACAGACAGGGCCTGACACGGGGCCATGCCATAACAGCACCCGGCCTTGCCTGCAAGCCCCGATGAAAGCAAAACAAATTCCTACAGCAGCCACCGACCAGAACCGCCCCTGCCTCTGAACAGAGTTCGCAGCAGTCAAAGCGGAGGCAGAGCTGCACGACAGCTGTTTGGTGCCAGCAGGGCTAAGGAACAACTCTGAGAGCAGACAGGAACACACGGGCTCTCTGCACTGCTGCTAACCCTTGCTGCCCACCACCGGAGAGTGCAGGCTGACCAGACATGGGTGCCCGTGCTCCGTGGATGCTGTAAGCAGGGCAGCGCTCCTTCCCCACCCGGGCAGAGTCCTCCAGGGAAGCACCTCGAGGCAGGACAAGGCTGGAGCACTGGGGAAGAGGCAGTCACTCCAGCTCCCTTCAGATCAACCTGCAGAAGCAGACCTGGTCAAACAGGGATTCATCCAGCTCAGCAGTTGCTCCTGCCAATGCTCACATTTCACCAAGGTGAAGTCTGATGGAGGGTCGTCTCCCTGGGCAGCATCTCAAGGACACCTCTGAGTAACATGTCCCTCTTCAATTAAATCAGCATTCATTATTGATTTGGTTGCGCCTTAAAATAGCAATCCCAGGAGCAAGTCACCAGTAGCCAGCCCAGCCTGCTCTGGGCTCAGACTGCGCGGAGCCACCCAGGGATGGATGGAGAGAAGCTTGGAAAGCTGAGGAATTCTGCTCCTGCCCAGAGCTGCCCCGGACAGAGGGCTCGGTCACCACCCCAAGGGAGTAGGGGCTCGCTTGTGCCAGAGGAGTGTAGGGGACAATCACGAGGTCCCTCCTGCATAGGTATCAGGGCTTCCCCATAGTCCTCCCAAGGCCGAGAAGAACCTGAGGCTGGCACTGCGTGTGGCAGGGCTCTGACCCCAGAGCCAACCCCGATCAGACAGGTGAAAAGTGGGCCATGATGTAGCCTCGGAGACTGCCATGTGGGCACCGGCACCAGGCTGCCCAGCATCCCCCACGGATGCAATGGCCATTGCGTGAAGCCTTGTGCCCCCAGAGAAGGGTCTCTCTAAACAGAAGCAGGGAAGGAGGGAGCTCTCTAAAGCTACTTCACCAGACAAGACAGGGTCACACAACAAACTTACTCTGGAAACTAGCAACAGAGAGATCTCCTGGGCACCCACAGGCAGGAGAGAGAAAGAGAACAAGAGTGCTGTTAAAACAGAGACCGGCGGCTCTCCCTGGTGGATGGGGCTCAGCACACACCTCCACGTGCCACCGACCCACATCAGGCTGCAGTACCCTCTGTCTCCCTTCCCTGGGCACCTCTTCAGGGGCAAGGTCTGGCACAGAGCCTTTTCCACAGCAGAGGGGGACCAGGAATATATTTGGACAGGCCTGGCCCCTGCAAGGGTGAAGCTGGGGATGTGTTTTTCAGCTCAGGAAAGGCACCAGCTTCTCCCCACATCCCTCTCAGCCACAACAAAGCTAAGGAACCTCTCGATTTGGCAACAGTGCTGAGAACCAAATGGCCGTGCCAAAGGCAGGACAGGCTCTGCCAGGCTCCAGGATCCCTGATTAAGACTCCCTGCTCACAAACCTGTGCAGTGCCCTCCTCCTAGGGCTCCTGCTTGGCATACTCGCCAACACTTCCCCACAGCAGCTGCTCACTGTGGACATCAGAGAGCCTTCTCCCAGGCTTACATTTCTGGGGTAAAGATCTGATGAGGGCCTCTCACTTCTCCTGTGAAGGGCAGAACCCCTCCTCGTGATGGCTCTAACCCACCACCCTACACGCGAAAGTCACCAGGCAGTCCAGAGAGACTCGGCATGTCCAGAAGAGGAAATGCAGGCTGCAAAGGTCAGGCATGGATATTTGGCCAGGATCCCCCTACTTCAGCAGCCATCTCACCAGCTGGCCCGTCCCACAGCAGGGGTGGCTGTTAGTGAAAAGACCAGCCCTCCCTTACCACCCATCACAATCCCAACTCCACTCACTCTGCAGGCTGGGGAGGCTGGCATCCTCCGGCTTGGTTTTCAGGAGGTGTGGGAGCCGTGTGTATCTGTACCCGAAGCCACAGCCCTGGGAAAAGAGACAAGGAAACATCTCAGAGGCTGGAAAACAGTTGCGTTTTGCTGCTACTGAAAAGTGAAACCCTCACTGTCCAACCAGGCCCAGAGGCTGAGAGAGGCAGGGAGGCAGGACGCTCACCCGCCACAGCCTGACGAGGATCCAGTTGGTCTGCGCCCAGGGCCGCTGCTCATAGGGAGCCAAGAGGTTCTTCATCATGGAGATCCGCCTGCCAGACGAAAGACGTAAGTCAGCCACGAAGGGTGTGGGGCAGGGGATTAAACAGCACCCATGGTAGGACTCAGGGAGCTGGGACAGAACAAAGCCACTGGTATAAGGGTGTTTGGAGGCTCCTCAAGCCAACCTCAGCATCCTGCTCCAGCTCCTGGACTCCTGGTGGTGCCTTGCAGCTCACCTGCTCTCCCCCACCCATTCCTGCTACCACCCCAGCCCTGCCCCAGCTCCCTGCGAACAGGCAGGGCAGCACTTACTGCTCCTCTGGGATCCTCTCTACTGCACGCAGCGAGTGTGGGTAGCAGACATAGCTGGCCAACGCCTGCATCAGGGAGTCCCGGATGTCTGTGGAGGAATGAGAAGGAGCTCGGTCAGACACGCAACAACATGCAGAATGTTGGGGAGTGCCTGAACACCAGAGCCTGGGAGGGGCTGCCCTCACAGAGGCTGCTGTCCCAGATGCCGGGAGAGCATGTCTGCGCTCCAGCAGCTCAGGAGTAACCCCGGATTTGACATGCAAGTAGCTGGGACATAAATCCTGCTCTCAAAAGGGTATCCCAAGCTGAGTATCAACTTGAGTATCCAGAATAAGCAGGACCCACTGGACAAGGGCAGTGCCCACCCTCCATTTCTACACGGATGTAGAAGCACTCAATGGATTCAGCAAACGGATCCCAGCAGAAGTCTAGTGAGCCACCAGCGGTGGGGCTGGCCAGACCTGCAACATGATCACCCCAAAGCAGAGGAGGGCAGCTCTACCTGTGCCCACGATCCTCGAGTCAGCAAAATGCTTGGCCAGGATGGCAGCAAGGCGCATCAAGGTCTCTTCGTAGCCTACAAAGAGAAGGAGGAACCAAGGCTCACCCGACAGCCTGATGGGCAGCCCTGTGGTCCCAGCTTTCCTGCAGACATGGCACAGGCCAGGGGATTCATTTCTGGTACAGCCAACCGCAACTTGGTTGTCAAAGCAGCTGGGAAAAACACATCTACATCCAACAGAGCTGCTCACTTCAGTCTGCAGATTATGAAATAGTTACTTGGAGGAAAGATACAACCATGCAACTGAGTTGGACAGCAAGGGAAAGACGTCAAGGCAGAAGAGGCTGAGCCACATCAGCAGCACCCCAGACCTATGCAGACAAGCCGCGTCCAGCCTGCAGGTCCTGAAGAAATCTGCCACCGCTGAATTCTGCTGCTCCCTCAACTGCAGGCATAGCCTGAACACTTAAGCTATGTCTTTGGGGTGGGAACAGAAGCTTTTCTTACCTTTATGAGCCACCACTATTTCACCATAAGGCAGTGGTTTGCTTTATACTTTATCAGGTCAGAATTAGCATGGTCTCACCATCCCCTCACCTGGAAGTTCCTCCATGCTGTTCACAGGGCTGAAGTAGTTCTTGAGGGCGCTGTAGCTGTTCATAGCCACGCTGAGGTAGAACTCTGGCATGAAAGCGAAGAGTGAACCCGTCCTGTCGCCGTGCTCAATGGTGCGGATGCACACACGCAGCAGCCAATATATATCCTGCATCTTCTCCTGGCCGTAGAGAACACAACAACCCCCATTCAGGTTCATCCAGCTTCTCTTTGGAGAAACACAACTGTCAGCCCCACACTTAGACCTCGAAAACATCTCAATGTCTGAGATGTTCCTCAGCTCCCTGCTCTAAGTTCATTAACCAGATCTGTGACACTCTGTCTTTCCAAAGACCAACAGCAGTGTCAGGCGGAAGGAACAATTGGAGGTCTCTACACCAACCTCAAGCTCAGAACATGACCACATCCAGCGTGACATCAGATGGCTTTGTCTCACTGAGAAATCCTCTAGGAACTACACCTTAGTAGGGCATGACTGACCACACAGGCTGGATGGCCACAAAGGCATGCTAGCTTTTATTCCAAGTGCATTGGCTGAAGGAAAAGAGACACTAGAGAACCCAGCAAAAGTCTGCTGGAAAGCAAGCTGCTCCTTTGAAGGAACTCAATGGGAACAGGCAGAAAGCTCACACCAACCCAGATCTTTGCAGAACCTTTCAGGTTCTGTGCCAGCCATGCAACCACATTTACCGTCCCAAGGAATGTCAGCCTCTTGTTTCTCTAGCAAAACTCAGGGGGCCCTAAATTAAAAGCAGGAAATTTCAGGGCATCTACATAACATTAAGCTATAAGAATCAGCACCAATCAAGCCAATAAAAGAGGAAATAGTTCATATCCTGCAATGCCGGGAAATATCAGAAGCAACAGCAATTTGCATAAAAAGAGGTGGAGGAGTGTACATCTCTAATTAAAAGAAAATTAAAATCAGAGGTGCAGATGAGTGCTTTAATTTGCAGAGTGGCTTTTCTAAAGCACGTTGCTTTGGGAGATCTACCTAGGCTTGTGCCGTAAATCAGATCAAACTCATATGAATCAACTAAAGGACATCTTTATTTTGACACTGACACCCAGCCCAACTGTTGCTTTCAGGATAAAAATCATCAATGCAGACAACATTAAGGTAAAGAAAGCTGCATTTGGTTTTCTTAAGACTTGATAACCTCAAAATGTCATCTCAAGTATTGTCATGCTAGAAGAAAGCCTACACCAAAGGGATACGAAGACATGATTGCCCACAGAGCAATAAAGAAACACAGTGCTGTAACAAAATAAGTGAAACAGTTTCCCCACAGGGATGTTTTGAAGACAAGATTACCTACTTTAAAATTAAGAGTGTTTTTAACCCGTAGTGCTCCCTTTCATCTAACCTTGACTCCCTGAGCTCAGAATAAACCAGTGACTAATTCCACAGAGCAAAGGAGCAGCCTCTCCTGTGCTTTGACACAGAGCAAGACTTCACCTCTAGACAGAACCAGTCTCTTTCTCTCCATCAGCATCAGCAGTGCCTGCAACACTCCTACAGCTGGGCCCCTCCACTGCACGCAGTTCCTAGGGACGCAGGTGCCTGCTGGGCAGGTGTCAGCATTGGGAAACTGCAGGCACCTGCGAGCAGCACAGACAGGCTCCTCTGTGCAGCCACACTCCTCTCCAGAGCAAGCTCACTTGGCTCTTGGGGCACGTTTCACAGACACCTGCTCTCCCTGCCGGCCAAGCGGACTGAGGCAGGAGCACAGACTGGGAAGGCTGTGACCTTCACTCCCAGATGCTGCTGATTCATCCAGAAAGGTGACACTGCACTCCCTACACGAGGCGGGTACCTGGTTTAATATGACAATAGATCATCTAGAGACACAAATAGTGTTTCTGCAGGGGCCACCGCAGCAACACCTGCAATGCACACCAGTAATGCCCCTCAGCCTTCCGAGAGCACTCTGGGAAGAAAGGTTTATTTTCTGGCAAGCACGGGCTACACTAACGCAGCCGGCGAGCATGGGCACTGTGCTTTGCAGCCCTGCACTGTGAGGGAAAGAGGGGACAAGCACAGAGAGTGGGAATCAGAATCAGCCCTCCTCCCCTCCCTGTTCACTTCTCAGGACATGTGCAGACCCCCTGCTGCAACTGCCTGTTCAGGGAAAGGTGTCTTCTTCCCCTACACTAAAAAAGCTACAAACACAGATGGGACACGGCAGTGTGCAAGGGGAGATAGGAAGAAGGGATCTGCAGAGTGGAAGAGCACAAACTGCTTGAGAGAAAAGAAGCTTCATTCTGGAAAATGGTGAATGCAGTGAAGAAGGGACAACCTGTGCTAACAGTCACTGTGTCACTAAATGCAGAACGCACTCTCTCTGTGTGGGAATAAAGTGAAGAATGGGAGAAGACCTAAACAAAACCTCTAGGCTTGGATCCTGCAGATTTCAGGAGGGCCAGTGTCAGTGAGACCTCCCTGTGATGCACAGCCCAGCTCAGGGAAATGGTTCATGGTAGCATCTGTCCTCTAGACGTGCCCTGAGAACCAAATCTCCCTTTGGCCTGCACTCTTCCATCTGTGGCACAGAGGTCTGATGCCCCAAGCGAAAGCCTACAGCCCCCGACACAGCTCAGAGCAGACTGGACTGTGCCCTGACAAACACTATGGGACCAAGCCTAGGAAGGAGCCTCTGATGCACAAGAAGGGAAAAATCAGCCCCACGGATCATCAGCATTGCTCCAACACCACGGAAGACGACACTTGTGACACAAGAACCGAGCAGCACAGGTAAAGGCTCACTTGCTTGGTCTCCTCTGAGCTGCTCACAATAAGTTCCTGCCCACCTTTGAATAAATGGTGACGTTTATCCAGGCGAGGCGTCGGCTGAGGTGGTTGAGCTTCTCGGAGAAGACCTTTTGGCTCTTCAGCAGTTCCTCGTGGATGTCTCTTCTCTGCAAAGAGTGCGGAGATGTAAGGGCAGATGTCACTGCCATTTATAGCATCGTTTTTCCAGACACCGTGAAAGCAAACAACACCTTGGGGCAAGCTAGGGAGTACGGGCAGGCAGGCAAGATGTTAGCAGCCTTTCTGCATAGCAGGCAGGAACCAATGCTATAAAGAGTGCTTGCTGGTCTCAGCTGCAGCTCACAAGGCCCAGCACAGATGCTGGTCCAGTGTGGGCAGCAGCTTTTGGGTCAACTACTGTCAGATGCTTTTTTAATGCATCACTAGATACACTCAGTCTGCAGCAGCTGGATAGGACAGATGTGTCCCCAGCCCAGCACTGGAGCGCCTCCCTCCCCCAGGATTCCATCTCCAAGGTGGAATCTGCAGCACATGGTATGTCTACAGCACATGGAGGCTTGCAGGCTGCCACAGCCTGTCTGGGAGAAGCCAAAGCAGTTGTTTCAGTCCCTCTGTTCCTTGAGGCACTGATACAATGGGCTGGCACGGTGCAAAATGTGGCTGCCAGCTCCAGACATGGGTCACCACCCCATCTAAGACACTGGCTGCTCCAAGGCTGGAAATCACCTGCTGTGCTTCGTGCTTTTTGCAAGATACTGAAGCTCTACTGGAGAAGGAAGCTGGGAGGCCAGAGGCACTTACCCTCTTGGGGCAGCGGCTGATTTTTTCCTCTGTGTCTTTTAGTGCCATGGCATATTCATTCACATCATCTGACACACCAACCATCTGGAAAACAGCAGATTCCAACAAAAAATGAGGGTATTTCTTTCCCTAAACACATAAGCATACAACCAGATCTCCCATGGGAGTTGGGAGGAGGACGAGGAAAGAGCACACCCAGTCACTAAATAAGCAGAAAACAGTCAGCGTAGAAGCGTGGATGTTGAAGGAATGGATTCCTGCACTTACCTTCCCAAGCTGCTGGTGGACACTGAGATTGTACATCATCACTATCCCATCCAGGATTTCCAGGAGGGAGTTCTCTGTGATGGGCTGGTCTGGCTCCTCTGGGGGTCTGCCCAGTAAGAGACCCTCATTTCCATGGCTGCCTTCAACTGCAATGTATCCCCAAGACAGCAGAGAAGTTCTCAGAAAAGCATTTTGGCATCTCAGGTTCGGCTCGCACGTCTCTGAAGCCAAAGCCCTGCTGTGCTTCTCAAACACAGCGCTCCTGCCCAGCCCACACGATCCACTAGATACGCTAACACACCATTCCCATTTCACTGCCTGCATCAGGCTGATCTGCTAGGTCTGCTCAAACAGACCCAGGCCATGCAAGTTCTGCTTCCTCAAGCTCTGTACATGATCCAGAGGCCTGCCTGTCATGTCCGGGATGGCAAAAGGGTTAACTATGGACTTGTGGGTGTCAGCATGCTGTGAGAACAGGACTGAGCAATGCTGGACGTAAATAGACTGTATTCCTCAAGAGAGTACTGGGAGCTGGAAGGTGTCATTATCCCAAGGACCACCTGAACCATGCTAGCACACAGCAAGTACTCACTGTCCTCCTCTGTCCGCTGCTCCACACTTAGTGTGCGCACTTTAATCTTCTCCAGGGTGCCAAGAGGCCGTCGCGGGTTCATCAGACTGACAGTCGCCGTGCTGAGGAAGCGGTTGGCACGGCCCAGCGTAGGGGAGCTGAGCCATCCAGGTCTGGCCAGAGCTCCACCAATGGCCAGGGCAGCAGAGGGACGCTGAGACTGGAAAGAAAATAAAGAAGAAACTGATCTAGGTGCTTGTCTGCCTGCTGTTCCGCCCCTGTCCCTGCAAGGAGGTTGGTACAGATGCACAGTGGCCACTGGCAGGTGAGCAGATATCCTTCCAATTGTGGCTGGGCCAGCAGTGCCAGGTTAGCAAACGGATATTCCTGCCTCTAAGGGCACATGCCAGGTACAAGGAGTGGATCTGCACAGCAAGAGGCTGCTCTGCCTGTGGTTGCCTTGCACCCTTTCAAACACAAACACCGAGAGCTGCTGTGGCAGTGAGGGGGCATATTCAGGTCAGTGGGCAGTGAGAGTGTAGAGCAAATGAAATTTTGCTGCTCAAACTTGGTGCACCCAGGACCTTGCTGATCTCCAGTGACCCTCAGGCAAGTGCAGCTGCTCATCTGGCTGCCCATGGACTGGTTACAGTCCTGGCCCCGACACTGCCCTTCCTCTAACACGAAAGCTTTTCTAGCCAGAGGCTCAGCTAACTGCCCCAGTACCAGGGCCCCCACAGGTGAATAACAGCACATGGCTCACCTGTGCTACTGATGTGGCCGATTCCTCATCTTCATCAAGATCATCCATAGTCACTGCATGCAGCTCTGCTGGGTCAATCAGGACATTGGCTTTTGCAGCCAGGTCATCTGCAAAGAACAAACCAAAGCAGCTGTGAACACAGGGGTCACCTGTCACTTCCCACAAGGCAGCCCTAGGCTCATCCCCTTTCCTGCTTCTCGGCAGTAGAGAAGCTGCCAGCAAAGTCGGATGCTGCGTCAGAACAAGTTCCCCTTCCCCTCCAGCTTCCCTACGTGGAACAGCTCTGCCCTTGAGCAGCAATGGGTGCTGCTCACCCAGACCCTTTTCTGGTCCTACCAGCAACAAACAATTAATGAGGAACCAAGAGACAGCCCCCAGGGCCAGACTAGGGAGCACAGGAAGGAAACTCAGGGCCTGAGACTACCTGTTAAGCATGCAGCTCTTTAACACTGCCCCATGAGATGTCCCCAGGTTACTAGGACTGCAGGTTCCCCCCAAGACTCAGACCAGAAACCATCCTCAGCCCAGACGAAAGCTGTGCTGATGGCTGTGCTCTACAGAGCCCAAACAATGTGTCCTCTAGTCCACAGCCCTGTCCTTAAAACTGGCCAGGAAGACCAGACCTTGTTGAGAAGCCTGAGGAGATTACACGGTTCTCAAGTTAAGTAATCTAACTCTGAACAGCCAGGGATCGGCTTGAGACAGGGACAATGGTCCTAATCTTGCAAACGCACTGGGGAAGAAGAGAGACGTGAGCCAAAGGCAAATGAAAGAGCACTGCAGCAGAGAGTATTCCCAGACTGCCCGTTCCCTCCACCAGGCACAGGCCCCACTCAGAGATTCAGAGAGTAAACTGTTAACTTAAAGTACACTCCACCCAAGAGGGATGGTGTCTTCTTTGGTGGAACTTGGACCTCATAAAAATTCAAGTCTCCTCTCTCTAAATTTGATCACAATTCATGACCCAAAGCTCCCTGCCTGGGATGTCTCTCAGGTGAACTCCAGCCAGGGCCTGGATGCAGGTATCAGAAATGAGAGCACTTACCTTTTAAAGTCTTCTTAAGATGAGACAGGAGTCCTCCAAGTCGCTGAAGGTCAAAATAATCCACCTTCCCATTATAGAACAGTTGAGGAGGGACGTAGGCCTCTAAAGCAGAGAAGATTTGTTTGTTCCACGTGTCTCACACACAGGACCCACGCAGACATATAAGCCTCCTAAGAGAGACCCCAGGACCCAGACTGGACCTTTAATGAATGACGGGTATTTTGTCACAAAAGCACAAGCTGCTAAGGTGGAGGCAATTTCTATAATGAAACAGAAACAGGAGCAACCGATGGCCACAGACAACAAGTCTCCCACAGCACTCCCAGTTGGTCACTGGGGGTAACTGGATCATAAGAAAACTCGGCAGCTCTCTACCTGGCTGCTCCAGCATTGTCGCTTAGTCCCACATAAAGCAATTACTGAGTCTAGAGAAAGGCTCAGCCTAAATTAAGACAGGGGACTGCCAAGCAGATCATGGCAGGACAGGCAAGGCAGGGTTTGAGGGTGGGGAAAGCAACTGGCACCGGTTTGGTTCCCTCAAAATCGGTCTGGGAACCACAAAACCAGACAAAAACATTCCCCTAAACTTTGGCTGTGGGATCACTGAGTTGCCCTTCTACAGACCCACAATTAGTATTGGACTCTGTTCCAGAGCACGGTGGGGACCAGCAAACACCACAGGTAACCCCTTTATGAATCTGAAAGGAATGAACTGGAATAGGTTTGTACATGGACTGGAAGAGATCTGCACACAGGAATTACTCAGGGTGACTGAGAACTACAGACACAGGGTGACAGAAGGCACCAGCGCCCATAAGAAACGTGAACCTTCCAGCATCCTGGAAAACCTCCAGGCCTTACCTTCACTGCTTAGTGCAGCAGAGGTCTTTGCCTTGTGGCCATCCCAGAAGAAGCGCAGGGCAGCAATAAGCCGGTGCAGGAAGCACACCATGTACTCTGGTGGGCACAACACGGTCAAGTTCTAGAGCAAGAATGAGAGTTCAGTCATAAGGGCAGGTGTGAAAGCACACCTTAGTCCAAGCAGCCACGTGGGGCAGTCACCTCTAGCTTCCAGCACTGGGGCAGAGCCCAGCCCTGATGGCAAGAGCAGGTTTTGCCTCTAGAAAGTGCCGGGCACTGGAGCAATAAGCTGGTCTGACAGAGGATGGATACCACCTGCTACACCAAGAAAGATGGGGCTGGTCGCAAACACAGAGATGCGGGTTAAGAAAAGGTTTCCTGCGACAGCAGACGCCTGCTTCTCAAAGCTGCAGGCCACCCTCCTGATCCAGGGCCAGAACAGTCCCCACCCAAGTTGTGAAGAGGATGCCAAAGCCGGCAAGCCAGTTGTGGTAGAGCACTCCCCAGCCATGCTACCCAAAGAGGCTTTAGGAGGACATTCAGCTCCCACTCAAGGCTGTTCGCAAGGCCTGTTTTCCCAGAAATCACTGCACAGGACTTGGATAAGCTGCTTGGTTTCTGGCCTCAGATCTTTTCCCTCCTCTCCACTCCCTGCTGTATCTAGATGTCAGTTGATCAAATGATGGAAGCAGCCCAGCCGAAAGGGCATCACTCCCAGCCCAAAGATGCAACAGACCTCTCAGATGAGGTTTGGGAGGCCGGTGCTCTGACTTACCCCTCTGTTGCTAGCGTTCTCTTGAAGAAACTTGCGGAATTTGTTTAGGAAGATGTATCGGGAGGCTTCCCCCTGTCAGGAGGAAAAGCAGGTTGTAAGTCTATAGTGTGCAAGTCCTGTGATGTGCAGATGCTATACCAAAAGATCCACTCACCCCTCCTCTGTCCTTGTTGTTCAGCAGCAGCTTCAGAATCTGAACCTGGAGACCTTCCACCACTAAAACAGGGACATGTTTGCCATCAGAAAACAAGCACAGGAGAGCAGCCACTCCTATTAGCCCCAGCTACAGCACCCTGTCCCTAGAAGAAAGGCTGCATCCTCAGCAGAGGCGGCCCAGGAAGAGCCAGAGGAAGCAGAATGCTGATCCCATCATTGTGAGAACTTTCTCCTCCACCATCCAGCAATAAATTCATCCACAGCTGATGAACAATGCCCCTAAAGGGTTTGCTGGTGTCCGTTGTGGGAGGCTGCAGGTCCAGGCAGTGAGGTCCCAGCACTCATAGCCCTCCACCAAGTAACAGCATCGCTGTCCCCCACCCCTGCAGCATAACCTGTCCTGGCCAAACACAGCCCAACGGCAGGTCATGAAGGGGATTTGGAAAGAGCTCAAGGGCTGGTCCCCCTGGCTGCACAAAAGGTAAGTGATCTTGGCAATTTCCCTCCTTCTTCACAGACCTTCAATGCGTTTCTTGAGCCGCTGGCAGCCTCTTTCATACGCCCGCCGCCTCAGTCTCTCCTCAGCACTCTCCTCCTTCACTTCCTTACTCTCCTTGCCCTGGGTGGGGGACAGACACTGCTCAGCAGGGGATCACTGCCTGGGGAAAATGTCTTGCCAAAGTGGGAGCAGAAAGGCCCTGAAACAGTGTGTGACTGCAGCTGGCAGCACTTCCAACCAGGCCTTCCGCGGCCTTGCAACAAGTAATGGTGGGAGAACTTTTGAGGACACACAAGTAGATCTGTAATTCCTTGGACACTGTGAGGTTCCTTCCCAAATCAGTAGCCATAAAAAACTGTCCTCCTCTGTCCTGAGCAACATCTCCCAAATGTCCCCTCCAAGGGATAACATAGATGGCAAGGGAGCAACGGAGAGGCTACCGCTCTCACACAGCTCTGCAGGGTCCACTAATGCTAATCCAACTTCCTCAGCTAGAAAATGCTGGGGACAGCAGGACATAATAGTGGGTGTGCTCTTACTCACCTCCTTGGTGAAGCGGTTTGGCCACCATGTGGTGGGAATCAGTTCCTGCAAACCAGCCTCCTCTACACGCAGTGGGCTCTTTATGTAGAAGAACACAACTGAACGGAGCACATCGAAGCTGTGGCCGAGTTAAAGCAAGCACAAAAGCTACATCTGAAGAAGGTACTGGGCGTGTTTCCAGAGCCACAGTGAAAGATTCCTTTCCAAACAAACACACAATGCTCTGCAAGACCCAGAGCCCCCTTCCCCTGGGAGAAGCGCCATGCAGTTATCAGAGCAGCTGCCCAAATGCTAGCACAGCAGCTGGACTGCTTCAAAAGTGGTTTTGCTCTAGGGACATTAGAGGGGTCACTCAGGTAGAAACAAAGTCCTCTGTGTTAGCAGGATGCACCGTTCCCCCTCCCCAAAGCAGGACTTTGTAGAGGATGGTGTCAGGCAGGCAGAGAAGACCCGAGGGATAAGAATGACCTCTCAAAGACAGAGGCTTCTGCCTCCTTGCAGCCTCCTCAGCTGCATTACTGAGGGCAGGGAGAACTGAGCCTGGGGAAGACACAAAGGATACAGCACATTGCTGAGTAGGTATTTCCTGGATTTCTCGTGCTTCAGGACTGCAATGGTGAGCCGGAGGTAGTGAATCTAGGGAAACACGAGAACAAAAGTGACTCCATCTACAGAAGAGGATACAACTCTCTAACAGGTACAGTGTTACAGAACTGCTGTCTCTTCATCAAACAACTGCAAAATCCCAAATCTCTGCTGCTCTGTACTTTTGGACAAGGGTGGACAAAGAAGCTGGGTAACCACAGCTTCCTGGGGAGTCAGAAGGGCCACTCACTTGTAATCCCAGGTCTGGGATGATAGGCGAGAACCTGTAAGCCCGCAGCAGGGACATCAGTAGCTGCTTGAGGCACTCATGCACTTCGTACTCCTGAGAAATAAGAAACACATTGAACAGAAACAGCACGAAGCTGGGAACAGTTATGGTTGGAGCAGCTTGGAAGGTAACATTCACTTCTGAACTCAGAAAGCAAGTGCTCTGAACCCACAGCGTTTGTCCATCTGACTCCACATGAGAGAATCCAAGTAGAAGTTGGTGCGATCACTTTGCTACAGGGAAACAAGCTTTTGCACTAGCAAAACCAACCCAAAAGTCATCTACAGAAAGCCAAAGTCCCAGGTCCAGTTAGCTGAGTTGAGTCACCCATCCCCATATTCCCTAAATCTACCCAGCACACATTGTTGCCAGAACCAGCCCAGATATGAAAGAAGTTACTCTGGTGTACGTGTGGTGATGGAGGAGCTGTCTGAGTCCAACTCACAGCCAGGACTCAGCAGGATGACAGCCAACTCTTCCACAAACACCAGCCCTGCAGGGTGCTCAGCTTAACTTCCGAGATGAGGGGTGTGAAGGGAGCATGACAGTTTTCAATCAAATTTTTCATGACAGCAGGCTGGGCCAGCGCCCACACCCATTACTCATTACTGCAACGGACAGACACGTGTCTCCAAGCAGACCTCTGCAGGAATTGGCTCCATGGAACCACCCCAGTACCCCGTGACTGCCTCAAACGAGTGTCCCAGGAAGAAGTGATCTCATTCAGCTTGGACAGGAAGGGACACGGGAAGCTGGAAGAGGTTTTTATCCCAGCAGCGCTGGAGGTGGCGAGTGCAGTGCCCATTCCCACCCCAGTCCTGAACATTCCAATCCATCTCTTGGAGCATATGGCGGCTCTTAAGACCTCCACAGTCACATAAGCATTAACAACATCCAAGAGACCAACTCGTTTCTTACTGATGGATTTGATGTTTGCCGAAGCAGGAAGTTATCCAACACCACCAGTTCCTTAAGCAGCAGGAGAAGCCTAGAAATGCCTTGTTAGCTCATGGCCAGTGTCATCATCAACTATTACTCTGCATTCAACCCTCATTCTCCGGGTGTGAAGCAGCAGACAGATGAGCTAGGCCAGAGGGTGGTCTACCACAAAAAAAAAGGGATCTTGTCACCAAGAAGGGAAGGAAGCTGAGCGCTACCAATATTTTCTAGGGAAAACTGTCCTCCGCATTTCCCAGGGGCCCCCTGTGGCCCCTGTGGAGGAACCAGCCCCCCAGCAACTCACCTCCATGAGAAGCCACATGAGATCAAGCAGCTGCTGAATAAGGGGATGAGACTCCACTGCCCCTCCTCGCTCAAGGATGCTCAATAGGAAGGTCATGAGCACATCTTCCACCAGGTACACTTTGCACTGCAGGCAGAGAGCCACAGGTCAACAGTCCTCCACGGCACAGAGACTTCCCAGGAAAGCTGAGGTTTCCTTCCCCTTGCCAGCACAATAACAGGCAGCTACAGAAGCCCGCAATAGGCAGGCAACACTCACCATGAGAGGAGAGAAATAGTTGAAGATGTGGGCCAGTGTAATCAACACTGTGGGTTCTCCCTGAAGCTGCCACGTGGACGTGTCCCTCTCCACCAGCTTCCCCTCCTGCAAAGACAAGCCCAGAAAAACACACAGCTTGGATCCAGCTTACCCATACATCAACAACCAAATGAACTAGAGGCCTGAAGCCAGCAGTATTTGCTGTCCCATGCCCGACTGTACTATAAACCTTCAGTACAGGAAATCAGGATGGCAAAGCAGCCAGGCCCTTGCCTCTGGAGAGGTGCATTGTAGTCAGGATGTCAGCTACATGATCAGTCACATGCATGCACCTTGACAATCTGTTTTTCCAAAAGGATTCAAGTGTCCATGGCAACTTGTAAATGAGAATCTCTACAGAGGAAGTCAGCTGGCAAAGCAGGCCTCTGTTCAAGCCCAGACCAGAGCAGAGGGCATTCCCTGTGCTCTGGGCATCAACAGATCATCTCCCACCCTAGCAAAAAAGGATGAGTTCCTAGTAAACGGCGACACAGCCCGAACAGTTGCCAAGGCAGCCCTGTCAGAACTTCACCCCATCGCTACAGCAGGATGTCAGTAAAAGGTTTAGGATATGAACAAGCTTCTTTCAAGGCTGCAAAATCAAATCCAGGAGTTCTGACCCCAACAAACACCAACTCTTGTGTACCAGGAATGAAACTTCAGAGAACTGAGAACAACAAAGCCCAGTATGATTTGATTTAAGTACTGGAACTATCAGGAATCCCATTTCGCAAGCCAAAGAGCTCCAGGGACACACAGGCCCCATGCAAAAGCAGCTAAACATTTAGGTTCCCAGGTACATGGAACTGTCTGAGATGCCAGCATGTGCTGAGAAGGGCAGAACAACCTTCCCCACAGATTCGCCTGGTGACATCAGCTTACCGTCACATCTATTCCAATATGGATCACATTCTTCAGGTAGCCCAACAGCTTGCGAGCCTTAACTAGGTCTGCAACAGGAGGATCTTGCAAGGGGCGGTAACCTTCCACTGGATAAGTAGGCAAGTGTTAAGGTAAAATGCAATCTGATCCTTTCAGGACTTCTTTTGTTTGTGCAAGGAGACCATTTCCCTATTTTACTCTACACTTGTCATGGTTCAACCATGCCTCAGTCATGGTTCAAAACACGTGGCCTTCTAAACAGATGATAACCCACAAGCTCGTATCCCTGCTTCCTCAATACTGCCAGCAGTGAGTATTTCACACCACACTTCTGCTCTCAGCAGGAAGACCAACTCGAGCCTCCGTTACAGCTGTCGATAGGCCCACCCAGGACTGCTCTGACAGGAGCTGAGGTCCCAGCATTCCCACAGAAAAGCAGCAGAAAACGCTAATACCACGTCAGTGGTCCCATGTGGCTGGGAGGTAGAAGACAGCAGCAGCCAAGAGGCTCAGCAGCACTGGGGTTTTCAGACCTGGAGGGCAAGATCTTTGCAGGATACGAGTGCTTGGGAACAGGCAGCCCAAACTGCAGCAGGAGCTGCTGTTGCAGAGCCGAGAGCAAAGCTCATTTCACAAACTGCCGGGGACCAGCACAGCTGTTTGTGTGCCCTGTGCTGCTGCCCCAGCTAAGCGGATTTCTGCTTCTTCTCTCCTCGAGCCTGCTCTGCGCACAACTGCCAATAAAAGAAAGCAAACTGCAGTCAGGTCTGTCTGTTCTACAGCCTCCAAAGATGGTCTCAGGACAGGCTCCCCTCCCTTCAGACCCCCTCACACCTAAAGGATATCGGAGTGGACGGCTTCCAAAGTTAAAAGCAACAGACTCTTTGAATGAGAGGCTGATGGCAGGGAAGTAAGCCATTCCAGCACCCCTTGTGATGTTGTCGAAAGCAGTTCCCAGAGAGATGCCATTCCTGAAAGAAGGAAAACCCACAAAGTTTCAGCCACAGAAGGAGGGTGTTGAGATCAACTGGGCAGTCGAGTTATCTGCACTCCCCTGCTGGCAGCTTGGCAACACAGACACATCAGTCAGTCACACCTCCTGTCCCTCTTAACCTGGCTCACACGCATCCCAGCTCTGCTGAGTTACAGCCCCAGCAAGCAGAGCAGCACTCCCACTTTCATACGATGGCACAGGAAGGTGCTGGAGCCTGCACAGCATGCAGAGCCCACTCAGTTTCGAGGGCAACCCATGCCCTCACAGGTTAACAAACCAGCAGGACATTTTAACGGAAGGTCACAGTTTTGGCCTCCTCCATTTGACGCTGGTGGAAATGGGATAATGCTCTCAATTTACCCTTTTGTAAAAGACGACATGGAGCTTCTAACAGGTTTTAATTCCAGCTGGCTTGCTGCAGGCTGTGGTTTAGGGCCAGGGAACAAGCCTTACTTAGGTTGGCCTCTGCTCATTGTACAGGGGAGTTGGAGGCAGGAGGTTCCACGGCTCCCTGTGAGTCTGGGACAGGCAAGGTCTACACTGACCACAGAAGCAATTGGTGCGGCTCAGCCTGCTGCACTATCAAGCATCATGACAGATCCCAACCCATCCGAAATCCTAGGAAGCTTTACAAAGACTTTGTAGCTTGAGTGTATTTCTGCCAAGTGCCCTCACCTGAACTCACTGAACTGAGGAGACTCAACAGCTTTTTTATATAGTTTCTGAACACAACACAGAACAGCAAAGGCTGAAACTACCAAAGAACTTAGAGGGGAGAGGGCAGAAATAGGGCTCAGCAACCTGCTGAGCAGTGAGGAAACCTCCATGTTACATACGGACACCAACCAAGCAGGGAAATGGGCAAAGATGCTTACAAGCAGAAAGCAATGGTGCCCTCATCAAGGTCTATCAGACAGCTGACGATGTCTCCTGCTGCCCAAGACTGCAGTGAAGGGAGAGAAAAGGTTAAACATAAATCCACTGTGTTCCCACATCAGAAAAAAGACTGCAGCTCAATCAATCCCTCATGATTCTGGGTTGCAGAAGAGAGTTCCTTCTCACAGCAGGTCATGCAGCACTCTCAGACGCTTCTGGAAGCTGCATACAAGCCACTGGTTGGGATCTTTTGTCCCTCCAGCACCGGGAACGTGCACAGGGTCAAAGGTGTATTTATCCCAACACCGCATCATCCTCTGACATGCAACAAAGAACCAGAGCCTTCCAGACACTTTGTTGGGTATCAGTCTGCCAGAGCTGCTCAACAGAGCACCACGTGGCACGTCCACCACCCCTAAAGTGCAAACAACTGCCAGCACGCAGCCTCCACAGGAGCAGACTGAAGCAAGGAGGACAGCTTGAGGGCATTTCACAGGGCCCAGCAGAATCCAACGAGCAGGAGTCCCCTGCTTTCTTCTCTTTACCTCCCGTTCCCAGGAGAACAGCTACTCACTTTGCCATAGTTGGTAGTAGTCACGTTCCACTTGCGCACTCTGTTTCCATCGTACGCATATGAATCTGGTGTATCTCCAACACCTTCCTGCACCAAAGCATAAAAGAGGAGGCTCAGAGCAGGCCAAGAAGGATCCCTCTCATTGCAAGAGTGGCTTTAACAGGGAGAACAGCAGGCAGGGAGAGCAGCTGACAGTACACACACTCTGCCTGGGAAAAGCCGTCCCTCTAGGGGTCAATCCAATGGTCTGTGGTCTTTACTTCAAAGAAATACACCATTCCTTACTCATTTTTAGGTCAAAAGAAGAATGCTGGCACACTACACTCCCAAATCCTGTCAAAGAAGCCCTCCAGGATGCCCATCACTTCCCCTCTTGGGTATTGCAGAGTGGCAAGTTAGAGAAATTGCAGCTGCTGTACCTTCCTAGCACCAAACACCCCACCCAGAGCCTGCCAAGGGCTGGCCCAGGCTTGCCCCTCCTGGGCATAAAAGACCTGAAACACCACGGCTGAGGGCAATCCCGAGGCGTGCTGCCAGCACCACTACCCACACGCTCTATGGAGAAGATGCCAGCTGAAAACCAACATGTAGTGGTGGCTACACACAGCAAGAGCGCAGCAACGTACCCAGCATGCAAGGCTTTCACACCGTGCTCCGTTCTGTGAGCACAGACCAGAAGCAGCTTAGTAAAGACTTTCAGAACAGCAGAGCAGAGCCGGTGCTTTGTGTGTGTGTGTGTGTGTGTGTGTGTTGGGCAGGAAACGCCAGCAGGGCAGGAGCACAGCACCAAAGCGACACTGCGCGCTGACCTAAGAAGCAGTGCGGGGGACGCAGAGAGGCCCTGTGCCCCGAGCAGCAGTTACACTACCTCCTGATTAAATCTGCAGTTGAGAGTACACCAGCCAATCTGCATGAGTCCCTGGGAGGAGATGAGCACCTCGTAAATCCATTTCCCTGAAAGAAAGAGAGACGCTGAACAATGCTGAACAGTAAACCCCTGTTCCGTAGGAGAACCATCAAAGAAGCCGAACCTGACACTGCTCCCACAGAAATAGGCGTGGCACATAAAGGAGATTCGGGACATGCCCAGCATTCCCCTCCCACCTCTTCACTCCAGTATTACACAACCCTCCAACCTCCTGCCTCTCTGGAAAAGGCAGTGGAGGAACTGGGGACAAGGGGGCTCAAAATCTGGAGCATGCTGAGGATTTCCTAAGCTCTCGCATTGTGTAACTGTCCATACACTCTTCCTGGGGTCCTTTCTCAAAGCACCACTGGTTCACCTCCTTACCTTTATACACGCACGTTGTGGCCCTGATGGACCCAAAGTTGCTGTGGCCAATCACCTGCACCAACAACAAAAGGTGTTTTAAAGCCAGGCAAAAGGGCTGTTTCACTCGGTTCTACCCATTCTCTCCTGCCTAGCCCTCAAAAACAGATAGTGAATCCATTCACGAGTGCAGTGTAGGGAAGAGACAGGACATCTTCCCCATCCCAGCAGTTGCATTCAGATCCCCAGGCTAAGGAATCCCCCAGGTCCTTCCCCCGGCTCATCTGTAGGTGACAGAGCCCACAAAGCATGCAGCACAGCAGCAGAACCAGAGCGACATGGCAACAGCCAGCTCCCCAGTGAATTGTGACAGGTACGCAGAAGTGACTGTTGTAGGGAAAGACCCCTGAATCCTGCACAAATTGGAGCAAACCCCAGATTCGGGGGTGTCCAGACTAAAGCTCAGGGCCAGCAGGTAACGCGCTGCCCAGAAATTGCACCCTGCTCACTCCTGACTCTCAATCTCAGGAGGGACCATGAAGAACAGGTGAAGGCAGCAAAAAGGAATTCCCAGGCAAGCCAGTGGGATCCAATCTGAGGGTAAGTCCCAGGGACAGCCAAGATAAGCTACAGCGGGTCTACGGGAAAGAGGAGACCAGGGCAGCCCCCTCTGCTGCAGGTGGAAGAGGAGACCCAGATTAAAGAGGGAATGAGCCCAGGACATGTGTGCACAGTGAAGGGGTGAACAGAGCACAAATTACTACCATAGGAAAGGGTTAAATTCCAGGTGATTCTTTCAGCTGATTTTCTGCATGAGGAACATCAGTTAAGGAGCAAGCATGGTGCTAATGGAAACAAAGGAGAAATGAAAGCCTCAGCTCCAGCCTCTCACCGCCACTAGAGAATACCAGAAGGAAGGAAGGAAGGAAGGAAGAGGCACTCTGCTGGAGGGACTGACAGGAAAGCTGGCTGCAGGCCCTTCCCCTGCTTAGCCAAGCTCTTCAGCAAGCCCCTGGGCCAGGGGAATTCTTTCACTTCCTCACAGCTCCGCTTGGAGCTTGGTGAGTTTTAGGGGTGCTGCTAGGCCTGTTCCCAGGAGCACTCAGTTTCTCCAGGATCCTGCAGCTTTCTGGGCAGATTCCATTCCACAACACTCTACAAATCCAGTGATGGGGATTTGTTATGAAGAAGAAACCAGGAAACCCAAAGTGCTTTTAGTCCCACAAGACCATTTTCTGCTACACCCAGCATCACACTCACCCCAAGTAAGTCATCATCGACCAGCAGGAGCCCCTCAAAACCACTCGTGTGGTCCAGCACCACAGCGGAGGGGCCAAGCCGGCCCTCAGCTCCCTGATCTGAAACAAGAGGTGCAGAAAACCTGCTAGGGAAAGCTGTGCAGAATTTAACAGAACACCTGCTCAGTGCCTCCAGCGAGGCTGTAACAGCACCTAGATTCTGCTGCAGAGGAGGAGGAGGACTAAAATAGTGTTACCCACGTTAGACCACCAGGACCCCAGAAAAGGAACCATCACTGAGATTTAAAAGGAAGTTTTCATAGCAACACACAAGGTCGCAGCTACCCAGCATTCAGGTCAATGTTGTTTTCCACATTGCCTGAAATTTTTACTTCGGCAAAATTCAAAGATCCAACTAAACTCTGAGCCCAATATTCGGCCAACACATCACACTTTGATTGCAGCCAGCAAGAAAAACCTCTGCTTTTTAGGAGAGATGCCAGCTTGTATCCTGCCACATCCTAACTCAGTCAGGGAAATGAATGCTAGCACGAATGCAGGCAACAGCCTGCAGCCCATGGTGAATGCCTGCAGCAGAGATCAGTACATAAAAACAATGAACAAGCCTCTGCATGTCCCACTGAGGAGAGCGCTCCACACTGCTGGGCACAGCAATGATTCTGTAGATCATCATCACTGAAACATCTCCAACATTTGCCCCAGAACTGCTTTTCCAGGTGTTTTCACCGGGAAATGACTCCTCCACGCAAAAGCAGACCTAGTCCAGAGCTCCTCACAGGTAGGATTTAAAGGTAGGATAAATTAGAGCACAGGAGGGCAGAACAATGTGCACTCAGAAAACTGCTTTTCATGACACAACTTGTCCCCCCTACTACGCAACACAGGCAGAAGCACAACTCAGAAAGATGCTCCGCATCTCCTACCTCGACTGTCGTCAGAGTCATTCTCCTCTGCTAGCAACCGGTCAAGGTGCTCCTGCAGATTCTGGAACGTCAGGTGCTTTCTAGGAATAAATATGCACGGGAGCTCTTCAGAAAACTCTGCCTCCAGGTTTTGAAGAGTTCCAGCCCAGACACACATTCTGTACAGCCCTGTGTTGTGAGACACAGACTGGGGAGTTCTGTCGGTCTGTGTTTCTTGTCATGAACCTGAGGATTCTGCCGCCCAGCACGCTGGGGCAATGAATGAGCCAAGGACTAAGAACAGTATAAACAAGCAACGTAGTTAACAAAGGATCTCAAAGTCCACATCAACCTCAGTCCTACACAGTAGCATCAGCCCAGGGCTCAACATTTTATGCCCGATGCTGAGGCTGCTCCCCTTTCAGTGCATCGCTTTGTATTTCCCAACACTGAGCATCACAGACCATTTCGCTACCCGGTCACTGTCACGGCCTGTTCACCTTGACATTGCTCTAAATAGCTTTACCACAGCAGCAGACTTCCCCACCTCAAACTCTCCTCCTTTCCAAGTCTCCCGAGGACTCACAGAACCACACAGGTCGTGCTGCAGGTCTTCAAGAGACCCCAGCAGGACCTCCTTTTACTGTGAGAGTCGCTAGTTGTTCTTGTTCCTGCTTCCCATTTCCAAAGCCATCTGTGGAACAACTTCCCGCTTCTGCAGGGCCAAGGGTAAGAGAGACCTTTGGAAAACCCGATGGGTGGGAAGATGCACAGAAGTGGAATCAATTAATCGGTTCTGATTGGCATGAGAGGGGGTGGCTTCAGCAAAGAAGCTTGCTCAGCAGACAGCACAGAGGAGGGGTTCTGGAAGGAGCTGGAAGAGCATGAGGCAGCCAGAGAGCTGTCTGCAGCAAGCTCCTCTACGAGGAATTCAGGCCTCGGAAGACAAGATGTCTTACCATAAAAGCTGCTTTCATATGGCACGTGTTATTTGCAAGGCCTATTTGACCACAACTGGGCTTTCTACCAAATAGCCTAGTCCAGGGAAAAGGGTGGAGGGCAGGAAAGAAAAGACAGACACAGACCAGTCAAGTGAACCATCAGTTCTGTGCTTTGAAGTCCTTAATCACCCAACAAAGAAATTAGAAATACTGAAAACCAAAACGCTCAGGTGGATGGAATATTCCAAGGCAGGCAAGCTTGTGGTGAAGTAACACAACCATAACCCCAGCTCACCAAGAGCAGAGAGGGCCAAGAGCTATTTTTAGCAGCTCTGAGCTCACATTTGAGCCGGCAGCACTAAGTATAGCCTGTGGAATGTGACCCCACCACCAGCCAGCAGGAGCTACCGGCCTGCCTTGCTTGGCCACACCGTACCCACCCCCAACAGCTCTGACTTCCCTCTGGTGAAAGAGCTATGTGCAAGAAAAATCTTTACTTTCTCAAAGGTACATGTTTCTGGGCTACAAGGTAAAGGAGGATGGAAAACAAATAGAAAAGAGACACTGAACAGGAACTTGGTGTTTTTTTTCCTTTAGCGACTCCTAATAATTAAAGAATCAACAGTTTCACCCCCTGGGACACGTCTGGTATCCCCTGTATCAATAACAGCCTTGCCTTTAGCTCACAGGGCACTGGTGACCTGTTTTTCCTCACTTTACCTACAACCTGGGCATTTTGCACTTCCTTACACATCAAGAGGGAATGCAAACAACACGGTGAATGCTCCCTTGCCCATTTATTTCAGAAACGCTGTCTAGTGATTTTATATGTGGAGGTTTTCATGCAAAACATTCTGAAGAATCCTTCCTGCCAAGCCCTGCCATTTGAAAAAGCCATGGAAGGAAAAGAGCTGGGAGTTATTTCTGTCACACGGTCCTGCTGGGCTTTTACCAGAGATCACGGTGTGGCACCTTCCTTTCCTTTGAGTGCAGTGTCTGGGACTGATACAGCATTGCTTGCCCTCTAGTGAATGCGAAGTTGTCTGATACCTGTAAGCAGCTGCAGGCTGGTTCCCATCAGCATTGGTAAAGACGCGATGCAGATAATCATTCAGAAGCCTACTGTTCACGATCCCTTGTGAAAAACAGAAGGAAAATAAGCTTAGGGAGTTGCAAATTAAACTCAAACACAAATTTCACATACAAGCAAGAAACTGGTAACTACGGGAAAATAATGTTCAGGTTTGCAGATCAACACGGTGGCAAAGGCAGCTTCAAGTCATTACTCATCGTCTCACCACCTTCACTGCAGCCCTCACACCCAACATGATGGGGCGCAGTATGCAGGCTCTTTCTGATTTGAGCTGCTCTGCGATAACAGATGAGAGGCCACACACCAGTCCCACAGGTGAAACAGAAGCTGGGTGCGGGAATCCAATTTAATTTCCAAAAAAGAAAGTGTTGCAGTTCCTGATGTCTTTTTCATACCTGGGACATCTTAAATACCTACCACTTCTAAACTGCACTAGGAGATGCTGAGAGAGAAAGGCCTGCAAACACAGCTCATCTTGTCTAACCCACAGCCCTCTTTAACACCTCGCTTTAGCTTTCACTGTGCAAAACAACCCCTACTGCCACATCAATGGCGCCTCCTCTATTTCTAGGTGCAACAGTGCCCTCAAACGCCAGATCTGTGGTCTCATAGGCAGCGAGTCATTGGCGAGTCCAAGAGAAAAGAGACTGCCTAGCAGGGACCAGCGCTTCCCAGGAATGGATTAATCTGAGAATTTGACAAGCTGTTCATCCTGGAAGGAGAACTCCCTGCATCAGACCGGACAAGGGTAGGCAGTGAAGCATCCTCCAGCCTCGCGAGGCAGGGCTGTGCGCCAAGGAATCAGCACAGTGACGTGAGCTTCTGGAGTCCTGAGTGCTACAGGAACACCCCTGCCAAAATCTCACCTCAGCTCAGGGGTTCCCTCAGCTTCAGCCCCACCACACCTCACGTCAGCAAGGTAAGTGCAGCTGGAAGGTAGCCGATCTCCAGAGGTCAGGGGTGCTCACCCTGCCCACACCTGTCCTGCTTTGACACGGCACGGACAGGCCCATACCTGTAACCTTGGACTTCTCTGGCTCGGTGCTCAGCCTGTAGTTCTTCCTCGAGAAAGCAGTCCCAGCACCTCTTGACGTCATTCTTCACAGGCTCCACTTCCAGAGCGGACATAAGGCGGACAGACGCCTAGAACAAAACCCCTGGGGAGGATGCTGCCTTCAGACTTCTGTTTTTCTTGGAAGTTGATGTACCTGGATTGAACAGCAGGGATAAGCCAAAAAACAGCCAGAGCCCTTGCGCTGACGACATCGGACAATAGCCCAAACCCAGCTAACCACCAACCCTGCCCGCGGTCCTGTGTGTGCCACAGCCCAAAGTCTTCCCGAAGCATGCGAGGCATTAAAGCCCATCTCCAGCCAAAGGCACATGCACAACAGAGCCAGAAACACAGGCAACCTTTGCCCCAAGTTTGAGGCAGCAGGACTGAGCCAGCACAGGGTGCAGCTACCACCACTGCCAAATGCCCTAAAATGGGCAGCTACCTCGCACTTCCACCCACGTCCTGACGAGACACCTCGGCCTTCCTCTCCCACACCGTATTCTTTAGGACAGAAATATGCATCCAGTTAAAATTCTTTTTAACGAGTTATTAGATTATTCTGCTATGCAAAGCAGAGAGAGAGAAAGAGAGGAATGCAGATGAACTGGACTACAAAAGAACAACACTGACTACAAAGGCAAAGACCCAGAGACCAGCTGCCGGTTTTACTGGGACAAAAGCAGACACAGGTAGAAATACACAGAGCATGTACAGGTGAAAACTTGCCACACGACTGAAGATTCATGACCTTTCCTAGTGCCACTAGGATGTGAAGGATGCTATCAGAACTGATCTGACGCATGCCAGGACAAAAAGAATAAATTCAAATTGCTAGTTCCATCCAGCTTCAAAATGTTCGGTTACCCCCCTCTCCTGTTTCTGATCGCCCCGATAGCTGACCGTGGCTGGAAGTTATCCTGCTCACTAGACAGCCATCTGACAAACTGTTTTGTGACACACACAGCAACAGGAGGAGGCAACAGGAGCAAAGGCTGCGGAAATGGAATGCTTGCCAACAACCTCATACTAAGCAGAAATTCAGGTGAAGCCAAGAAAAGTCAGTGAACTTGCCAAGCGACACGAGTGCCACCACAATGCCACTGTTAAAGATCACTGGAGCTTCAGCTGGACTCAGGAAAGGATCTCCTAGAGCCCCCTTCCTCAGAGCACCCCAGCATCCAGCAGTGGAGCAGCACTGCCAAGCAAACTTGCAGGAACAAAGCAAAAACCAGCCTAGATCATCGGTCCTGAACAATTTGCATCAGAGCCTCAGAACAAGGAATAAAACAATTAAAGAATATCATTTACTACCAAACCAGAGCAGACAGCACAGCGTGTACTACCTTAAAGTACTCTAAACGTGACAGACAGAATTTCACCTCTGTCAGGACAAGTTAAAAACTCCCAAGGGTGGTGGGAGGTGCCCCTAGCTCTTCCCCAGGGCAGCCAGCCGGTACCTGCGCTGTTGGAACAGCTGGAATGCCCGGCCAGAGCAAAGCATGGCAACATGGGCACTGTAGGAGATGCAGCGCTGCAGCACCAGGGTGTCTTGGCTGCTCTCAACAGGTCAGAGAAAGGGCAGTGCAGGGGACACACATCTGCCCCTTCACTGCTGCCCCATACGATTCACAAACCTGGCCCCAGCAGCTCTGGCAAAGGCACCCGGCTCCGAGCCTGGCCACGCATTAGAACTCTCTTCTCTCAGCAAAGACAAGCAGCTTCCAGCAGACGGGCAGAGTAAACAACACGAGGGAAACCAGAGCTTAAACGGAGTCGACCAGGGGCAGGCGGAGAGGCAGAGAAGCTGTGTGAGCGAACACAGCTTTGCCCAGGGCCCGGGGCCTCCTGCTCTCACCCGGACAGCAGGGACGAGGCCAGCAGGGGCACAGCTGGGGCGCAGAGGCCCCCGCACCGCTAGGAAAACGGCTCCGCGTTGACGGCGAGCGCGGCTCTCTGTGGCACCCCGAGCCCGGCAGCCCCCGCAGAGCCGGCGGCGAGGCCCACGCTCAGCGACACCCCCGAACCGGGGCAGCTCTCCCGGCAGCCTCCTCTGCGCCCACAAACAGCTCCGCCCGGGGCGCCGCCGCGCCTGCCCGAGCCCCAGCGCCCCCGCCGGGCCCCCGCGGCCCAGCCGGCCCCCCCCGGCCCCGCAGCCGGGCCCCCCGAGCCCCCCCGCCGGGCCCCCCCGCGCCCCGGGCCGCGCTCACCGCCGGCCGGGCCGCTCCGCCGCGCTACGGAGTCCCGCGAGGGCCACGCGGGGCGGGGCGCGCCGAGCGTTGCCGGGAGACGGGCGGGCGGGCAGCGGGACCCGCGCGGCGCCGCGACTCGGCCGGGAGCCGGGACGGCAGCGGGGAATGTGCGGATCCGGGAGGGAACGGGGACAGACACCGGCCTGCAGCTGAACCGCCATCGCTTGGCAAGGCAGGTGTTTTGGTGGCTTTTGTAAGGATTTTTCCTCCCCCAGGAAAAAATATTAGATTTCTTCCATCCGTTTACTGCTGGATCGACCCATGTGAAGTAGACATGACGCACGTTATGGATCACGGAGTCCAACCATTCCTATCAAACACTAAACCATGTCCCTCAGCACCTCGTCCACCCGTGCCTTAAACCCCTCCAGGGAAAGTGACTCAACCCCCTCCCTGGGCAGCCTTGGACAGGGACCAATGACCCTTTCCATGAAAAATATTTTCCTAATGTCCAGCCTAAACCTCCCCTGGCGGAGCTTGAGGCCATTCCGTCTCATCCTGTCCCCTGTCCCTTGGGAGAAGAGCCCAGCTCCCTCCTCTCCACAACCTCCTTTCAGGGAGTTGCAGAGAGCAATGAGGTCTCCCCTCAGCCTCCTCTTCTCCAGGCTGAACACCCCCAGCTCTCTCAGCCGCTCCTCTTCTTCTCCAGCCCCTTCCCCAGCTTCGTTGCTCTTCTCTGGACTCGCTCCAGAGCCTCAACATCCTTCTTGTGGTGAGGGGCCCAGAACTGACCCCAGGATTCGAGGAGCGGTCTCACCAGTGCCGAGTCCAGAGGGAGAATAACCTCCCTGGACCTGCTGGTCACACCGTTTCTGATCCAAGCCAAGATGCCATTGGCCTTCTTGGCCACCTGGGCACACGGCTGGCTCATGTTCAGTCGCTGTCAACCAACACCCCCAGGTCCCTCTCCTCCAGGCAGTTTCCAACCAGACTTCTCCTAATCTGTAGCTGCTCAGGGTTGTTGTGCCCCAAGTGCAGGACCCGCACGTGGCCTTGTTAAACCTCATGCCATTGGACTCAGCCCTGTGGTCCAGCCTGTTCAGATCCCTAAACCAGCTATTTAAACCAGCTATTTCAAAGGTGACACTCTACAATTCTCTTGATTAAAGTGAAGCAAAGGAGATGTGTAACAAACAATTATGAGATGCTCCTGACTGAATGTTTGCCAAAACCAAGTGTAAAACACCACCTATTGCAATAAAATACCTTGGCATCTTCGCAGAGGACACCGAGCTGAGAGGACGTGTCGATCCGCTCAGGGGCAGGGAGGCTCAGTGGAAGGACCGGAAGGCTGGGCCGGAGGGCAGAGGTTCAGCAAGGCCAAGGGCCCTGCGCCCCGGTCACAGCGACCCCCGCGGCTCCAGGGCCGGGGGAGAGCGGCTGGAGAGCTGCCAGGGAGGGGAGGCCCTGGGGGTACCGGCCGAGAGCAGCTGAACGGAGCCAACAGGGGCCAAAGGGGGCCCAGGGGGGCACCAGCTCCTGGCTTGGACCAGCGGGAGCAGGGAAGGGATCGTCCCCCTGCCCTGGGCGCTGGGCAGGCCGCACCTCGAGCCCCGGGGTCAGCGTTGGGCCCTTGCTCCCAGGAGCGGCCGCCTCGCGCCTCCACGGCCCCGCCCGGCACGTGACCCGCCCGCGACCCGCCCGCGGCGCGCGGCTACCAGGCGGCCAATCAGCGGCGGCTCCGCCTCGGGACCCGCCCCCTCCCCATTCCGGCCAATCAGCGGCGGGTCCCGCCCCCACCCGCCAATCAGCGGCGGCTCCGCCCCGGCCCCCGCCCCCGCTCCAGCCAATCAGCGGCCGCCCCGCCCCGAGCCCCCCGGCCCCGCCCCCTACCGGCCGCGGCGCGCGGGTCCCGCGATGGCGGCGCCGCCCGGGCCGAGGAAGCGCAGCGGCGCGGCCGAGCCGGGGGTCCGGGCCGGGGCCGCCCCGCAGAACGGGCTCCCGCCGCACAAGCGCCCCAAGAGCGGCGAGCACGGAGACCCCTTCGCGGACGGCGATGAGTTCACGGCGGACGAGCTGGAGGAGATCGAGATCCTGGCCTCGCAGGCGCTGGGCCGGGAGGGCGGCGGGGCGCGGGCAGGTGGGTGCGAGCGGCGCCGGGGAGAAGGAGCCGCCGCGGGCCCCGCCGCCCCCGCGCTGCTCACCAGCCCGGCACGGGGCGGCTCTCCCTTGAGGACTCGCTCTGCCGTCCCCGCCGGCCCCGGGGGGCTCCGAAGAGGGGAAGAAACGAGCTGCCGGCCCGGCCCCGGCCGTGCCCGGGGCCCGCAGCAGCGCTCGGCCTGCCGAATCCACACAACGGGTTTTGTATTCAACCTGCTAAATGGAGCAAATAGGTTTCACGAGCTTCCAGTGTGCTTCAAGTTTCGTTTTGAGCACCGTGCCTGTTGGCTCACAGGCCGTCAGCGTGCAGAACGCAGTCGGTTGTCAGATTTACATGGGAAGAGCAGGCAGGGGTCAGGGCTGGTTCCTAGTGACGCACGGAGGGCTGTGTGGTTCGGTCACGCTAAGCTGTAATCCCTCCAGGTCAGACAGTCGTTACACCCTTATTTGTGCAGGGTCTGTTAACTAAAGTTGCGTGGGAGGCAGTGCTTGCGCTTACTGTGGGTCATCTCCCTGTTTGAAGGTACAAGAAGCCTTTAAGGGGAGGGGTTCTCTGTTTTAAGCTTGCACAAGCTCTAAAAATGTGACCGTGGTGGTGAGTTGTGTGCGGTTTACCTGCTCGCAGTGGCGATATAAATATTGAGGTATTCAGATGTATGTCAGGACAATGAAGTCTTGATGTTATCAGGGGTGCAGATGCATCACCCACACTTCAGAACAGCTCTCGGCTCCTTTCTGCAGCAGCAAGCAGTGCAGCGGATGGTCTGCGGGATACGTTCCAGTTTGAAGTCCTGCAAACACAGCATGAAGAGATCAAGCAGAAGGTTAGCGATGTCCTCCCAGTCCCTGTAACGTCTCATTTTGTGGTAGGGCTAATTGAAAGGTGGGATGGGTTCCGTTCCAAGCATTTCATTCCAATCAAGTTGATTAACAATCTTTGAAATCCATGGATCTATTAAAAATGCCATACTAGAAACAGCTCTAGTAACGTTAAGAGCAAGAGCAATCTTATTTTGTGGTGATTCCAGATTAGCAAATGCTAATTTGTCACTTTTCCTTGTTTCCTATCAAGCCCCTTCTCTGTCCTGTTAGCAAGAGTGAGTTTGTGCAACATAAATGTTTGAGAAAGTAAAGTCAGTCCTAAAAGTTGTGTTGTGTTACTTTACGTTCTGATGGCCCTTTATGGAAAGAAATAGATGTGGAAAAGTGAGGAGGTGGGGATGCGTGCCTGTTGGCTGGTGATTCTGATGAGTTGTTATAATGATCATTGTTATCATCCAAACAATGGATGAATTATTGATGTGTGTGACTAGAATACTTTTCAAAGAACAAATGTAATGACAGAGCAGGGGAAAGAGGAGAATGGTCTCTGGCAGATACCAGGGCAGTACGTGAAGATGTGCCTTTGCTGTCATCTTACATTAGAGGAAGCAGTATCTGAGCCTGATTTAATCAGAAAATGATTAGAAGTAACATCACAGAATTTCTGAACTGAGTTACAGGAGTATTTTTCTTCCTAGAAAGTACAGATCTACCTGATTTTCAACCACATAATGGTGTAAATACGTAGTGTTGGCTATGTACATCCATTAATGTAATTCATCTGTTTGCAGCTGAAGGAAATGCAGGATGAAATTCTTATTAAAAATGGAGAGATTAAAATTCTGCGTGACTCGATGCAGCAGATGGAGCATGTGATGGAGGAGCAGAAGAGATCGTACATGCTGTTAGAACAGCAGAAAGCTCAGACCTTAAGTGAAAAAGAAAAAGAGTTCTCCAAAAAGGTTTGTAACTACATCAGTTACCTGTTTCACGCAGAAGCCAATTTTATGGCTTAATGATGTCACGGACCGTTTAGCCCACGAGAGAACATGAGTGAAATTTCCAAATGATGTGTGCTTTTATTCTCTTACCTTGAATTAAGCATTTGTAAGAACTTGCTAAGTTTTATTCTGCCAAAAGAAAAGAGAAAAATTCAGTGTCTTGAGGTTTTTGATCACTTGTTGCTATTTCTTTTTTAAGCAGTGCGAGAAATGAACATTGGGTAACAGCAATGAGTAACATCTGGTAACAGCAAAACTGTCTTTTTAATTCCTCTCTCAGTTACTCTCCTTGCGGTCTGAGTTGCAGTTCAAAGATGCAGAAATGAATGAATTAAGAACACGACTTCAGAACTGTGAAAGAAATAAACAAGCTCCTCAGACGGTTTTAATGCCCAGGTATGAGGTTTGAAAAAGGAATCTTTGTTAGAATGTGTGTGCTTATATGATCAAGGAGGTTTTCTTTCTTCGTAGAACTCTAAGCTCTGTTTTCTTGAAAAAAGTAGAACCAAAGAAAGTCTGCTGGCCTCTGTGGAATTGGCTCGACAGGAGCCTTCCATTCTCTGTGACAGAAATGCAGTTTACCATGATGGTCCTTTTAAAACATAACTATCACAAAAGCTTTCAAATAGATCCTTGTTTAATAAAACAATGACAAAAGAAATCTTGATTCATCTAAGTGTTTGATTCTTATTTTAGCCCTAAAAAGAACTTTGCAATACAAGGGAGATCAGAAGGGTGTTCTCCACAGCCTGGAAGAAGAGCCTTTCCTACAAAGGAGTCCTTCAGTGCTGAAATGTCCACTAGACCGTCGTCTTCTTCAGTCACTACTTCGATCAAAGAAGGTAAAACCATCTCCAACTGGCAGCGTTTTTAGAATACGAGTGTACGAACATTCTGCCTTGAATAAGGATTCAGCAGGTTCACAAGTGTGTGTTTCATCTCTTGCTTAAATTTCTTGCTGTTTTACTGATTAACGCGACTGGCGTTAATCAGCTAGGACCGACATTTACATCAAGGTCACGTTAATTCACACGTGGTGACGCCTCTCTGCCGCGTGCCAGGGCGTCAGTGATGAAGTGGCTGTTGGTGGAATGAAAATCTTTAATTTATTATGTGATGAACTAAAATATCCAAATTGTTCTCTGCCTTTCTCATGGAAGGAAGAACAGAAAATAATTTGACTGTTTCTTGAATTGGTCTGTAGTCAGCCGATGTGGTTTTTTTGTTCCAGTGGCTTTGGCTTTAAAGCTGACCTCTTGCGGATCTTATTATAAATGGTACATATTTAGCCACATTGAAAGAAACAACTGAAACAGATTAATCGTTTCCTCTTTCATGCGCAGAGCAGTAATCCTCACAAAACTGTATTTTGAAATTCATTGAGTCGGGCTTAGGGAAAGAATACATGCATGGATTTAAAGATTACTGTAATACAAAACAAAAACGGTGGGGTTTTATAGCAGCCGACTGCCATGTTTCCATGGCAAGAACCTGGAAGAAGTTCGGATATCGTTAACTAATCCTTACGGGAAGTCACGAAAAGCCTGTGACCTTCCTGTCAGTTACAGCATTCGGTCTGAAACTGTCTGAGCAGTAGGAACGCCATCAAAAGGAAAAATCCAGGACCCTTAAAGCACTGTTATTTCTCCAGCCTCTGTCAGTGCTGGTAACAACACTCTATACCTGTTGGCTTGACGACACACTTAGTAGTTTGCCCACTGAACCCTGCAAGGCTCTTGGCTTCCGTTTGGTCAGAAATTGTGGCTTGTATTGCTGAAGGGAGGATTCTGACACGCTCAATGTTTTTTAGAATTGTATGTTGATTTTTATCAGTCACATAAATGTACCAGGGTGGGAATTCAGTGTTAGGTGTTGGGGTTGTTTCTGAAAGAAAAGTAGAGAGCAGTAGCACTGAGCAACCTGTGGAACGTACATGAGTGATGCTGTCCTGTCTTAGAATCATGATTACTGTTTGTTCTAGACACTAAGGTCACCCATCCTGAAGTGTCATCCATGAAGCATGAAGCAATGGGAAAAAACGGTTCCTACAACTCTGCACATAAACGAAACACCCAAGGTAAGTGAATCTTGTCCATGTGGTGACAGTGAGCGCTCCCGCAGAGCAGCTTGAGGCCATTGCCAAGCAGTGTCCTGCTGGGCAGCCTGCTCGAACAGTGCTGCTGCGCAGAACATCGTAGGTCGCTCTTGGCTTTGAATATTGTGATTTTTGCAGTAAAACATTTCAGATTCTATTCATTATCCTGTATCCTAACAACATTCTTTGTCATTCTATTTAAGAAAATAGTTTGCCTGTGTTTTTGCTTTGTGGAAAGTTAAGGATCATGAGGCATCTTGCTACGAGGCTTGCTCTCCTAGTATCAACACATTTTATGCTTTTTATTGTAAACGTGTAAAAACAGGAAAAATGTACTTTAGTGTAAATGAAGATAAAACCCAATAGACCCACATTTGTAACAGCTGACACCAGGAAGTCTTAAAGACTCAATTCAGAATAGAATGGGATCACGTAATTTGAAGTCTGGACTGGAACATGGAGGGCAAGTCATCAGGGTAGCTGGGATATGTGATCACTTGGCTGAAGAGTCTTTGCTAGTATCAGGTTGTAATTCAAATATTATACAATATAATTTGGTTAATGTTTAAATCGTATCTTAAATTCATTTCTTCTGTACCCTTCCAGGTTCTCTCTTGCTGAATGCCCTGATGAAGCAGCCCATTGTCCCGGGGTCATCACTAGGACTCTGCCACCTTCTCAGCAGTAATGCTGAGCCTCTCCCTGGAGCTGTCCTGCAGCCCAGCTATTTGGATACGTAAGGTTTATTGTAAATTTTCTTAAGCTGTCTCTGATGTGTTCTTGGAGCAGTGGCATTCTCCACACTAAGAAATGCTGCTGGCATGGGATGGCTCCTTCTGGCTGTTCAGTTCTGTTTTGCTTGGGCCATTTAATACAAAACTTGGAACATCGTTCTACATCTTTGATCATTAATTAAAAGCTTTAAACTGGGAAGCCAGTGTTTGAAATGCCGTTTCAGATAACGACTTATAGTGAGCTATTGAAGTTACTCAGCTGTAAGCTCTGACTACTTTTGCAAGACCTAGAAAAGCTTTGGAATTGCTCCTCCCTGTAGGGTTCGAGTAGAGCTTTTTGGTTTTCCCCAATCTGTATTTTATTTTGGGAACAGACATCTCTTCGTACTCTAGGCTTTCCATTATTTGATTCAGAATATGGATAACTCACATTTCCACCATGTTCTCTGCCTTTTCTTTTGAAGTATTTCCCTTCTTTTAATTTTACTTGGATAGGAAGTCCACGCAACTACCCAGCAGCAGGACAGCTCAAGAAGAAATTGCTCCTCTTGTATCCCTGCGAGAAGCTCAGAAACTTGCAATAACAGGCTTGAACTTGATTGCGATGGACGAAGGATTATCTGAAGGAAGCCCAGCAGAAAGCCAGAGAGAGATCTTGCCTCTTGCATGCTGCAAGATCCGAGGTGCCGTGCATCTCTTGCCCTTGGTTGAACATCATATCGGAGCATACTGTCAAGTGGTACAATTGGCGGACAAGTCCATAAATAGTCCTTGTGGAAACCATTCAGACGTTTCTTCCAGAATCAACACAAGTGTGGTGTCGAGTAAGGAGGACTTCAAGTTGTCTCTTGAAGAAACCACAGTTCTATCACTGGGTATTCTTTATTATTTGGCATTTTATAGCTGGGATGTTGTCCATGCGTTGCTGTCTGCTGGAGTGGAAAAAAGTTCTACTGCTGGAGATGAACAGGTTTCCAAGACAGACAAGAACATGCCCTGTGATGGTCAGTGCGATACTAAAGAAGATACCAGGATGCAAGAAGGGCTGCCTGTTGCTCCGCAGGATGCTCCCAATAACGATCAAGCTCAGCATTCTTTGTTTAAGAAGCTGCTGCGGGTTGTAGATTTTTCTGCTGCCAGAGGCTCCCAGACCTGTAGTGTATTGAACCAAAGCCTCAAGGTTCTGGTGAAACTAGCTGAAAATTCAACACTGGAGTTGCTACTAAAGTAAGTTGGCAACAGCTGGGATGATTTCAGGCTCTGTTGTTTAGCAGTTTCCATTCTCTGGAAATCATTTTTGCAGGTGGCGGTAGGCGTTTTGGCACGTGGGAGAATATCCCATTGCTCAGATCGCTGCTGAGAAGCAGTTGAGGGTCTTTCTGCTGCCAGTGCCGCTAATGAGTGTGACAATTGCCCCCAGTCAGTAATGAGATGTTACGGTGTTTATACAAAGCAGATGCTGTTGCCTCGTGTCATCGCTGTCACTTGGAAGTGAGACAATTTCTTGAGGCCATATGCAGTTGCTCACAGTATCCAACGTTTGTGTTGGGGGTTTTGAGGAGCAAAAGCACAGGTTCTCATCCTGGTGGGTAAAACGGCTCCCTCCAACGTGAGATGTTTCGCCTGCTCATGTTTGAATAGACATGATAGGATGAATTGCAGACTGACTGCAAACGGGACAGTACATTTTTCAGTGTACTTTTTATTTACGACCCATAAGTTGAGATCAGGTATGTTCTGAATAGCTAAAAAGGCGTAAATCACAATGCTGTGTACAAGAAATAGTGTATTTTCAGCTTGTTAATGCATTTCCCATTTCTAAGTGCGAGTTCTCTCTTCAAGTTTTCAGCAATTCCTGAGCAGCCAGACCCTGCTCCGGTGCCTCTGTCCCGATACCCCTCTGCCTGCTGCCTTCCTGACCGTGAGGCTGCTCTCCGTTCTTGCTCAGCACCACACGCTGGTCACTCAGCTTTGTTCTCGTTCAGGTAAGAGACTGCATAACACAGGGAACAGTTATCAGCTGAATGTCAGTTAGCGAGACGAACAGTAATACAAATGGGCCTTGCTCCAAGGCATTAAATTCCCAAAGGGCAAAAAGCTGCTGTGTTACCTGAAAACTTGTGTTCCGGTGCAGTGTTTCAGGTATTGTTTGAGGAGTATTTTGTCTGTGAGGTCTGTCTACATGCAGCGCTTTTGGTATCCATGTGGATTTTTACAGCTGCTTCCCAGATTAATTAAATCATAGAAGGGTTTTTGTTGGAACTGACCTTAAAGCTCATCCAGTTCCAGTCCCCCTGCCAGGGACACCTTCCATTGGAGCAAACTGCTCAGAGCCTTGTCCACGTTTATTATATGAAATTGATGAGGAAAAAAGGGCTTTTGAAGAGTTTAGAAGTGTAACTTATCAGCACTCATGACACTGAGTTTAGGGATTCCAGTGCTCTGTGTGACAAAGTCTGTGTCCAGTTCCTTAGGAATGGAGAAGGACAGCGTTGCCACAAATGCCCCTATAAAGTTTAGGGATAGTTCAGTTCCTTCAGCAGTGCTTAAGGTGTCTGAAATGAAGCAAAAAGTTCAGCCTGTCTTTAGTCCCAGGATAGCACGTTACGTACTTTCTGAAATACCTTTGTGTGTGACAGTTACTTTTTGTCATAAGCCACTGACCAGAAGACCAAAGCGTTCTGTGTTTCAGACACCTGCCTCCTCCTAGCACTGTACATGTACATCACATCGAGACCAGATAAATCGGCACCTGAAATGCTTTGGCTGCAGCTGGAACAAGAGGTAACTCCAGCTGTTTGTTCACGTGCTTTTTCCTGCTGCTTCCAGTTGGGGGAGCGGGAGGAGCAAAGCGATGTCCAAACTGTCTGACAGCAAGTTCTTTCCTCAGCTGAAAGAGAACACTGGGAGGAGGGAATTTTGATGATTTTGAAGAGCAGCTGCTTGAAAGTGCATCAGTGACTGGTTTAAGATAACGTCGGTCTTGCTTGAAGAACGAGAATGGTCCTAGGATGGCTGTAAATGTTTGACACTAAGTTTTAGATCAATAGATGAATAAAAGAAGCGAACTCCACAATTCAGTTTGATTGTATTGGTAACTTCTGAGCTGAATCATGTGAGTTATTACATGTAAAAGGCAAGGCAGTCTGTAGCAGCGTAGGGTTGTATCCATGGTATTTGGTGGCAATGCTGACTTGCTGCACGAGAGTAGTGATCACTTCTAGGAAGAACAGCTTTTGCAGTTAATTGCCATTTTTTGTACTGGCAGGAGCGACTGGTTCAAGGCTTTACCACTTGCTCCACTTCTGCTCTCATTTGAAAGAATTCTGAACTATATCACCCTACCTACACTTGTGATATTAAGTGTAAATGTATTATTTGTAAGCAGTGACTTAATGCCACTGCCCCTCTCTAGCCTTTCCCATCAGACAGCTGGAAAGGTTTCTGTGCCAGGCAAATTCTACATCTGGGAAGTTTTACAGGGGAAAAAAACATTAACAGGTTTTGGGGGTAAAAAAGATAAACTTAAGAAAAAAAACCAGTAATGTGTGGAACAAGTAATGAAATATCAATTCTACCCCCCTTTATTTTCAGTGAGATTGTCTGATAGTTCTGCCGAGCCCCAGTTCCCCCGATAACGCAGTCTGTGTGTTTGCCATAGACAGTTCGACTCCTGACGAGGTGCACACGGTGCTCCGGTCCTGCGGCTTTGTTACCTGGCACGGACTGCCAGTGTAGCCTCGAGGTATGTCGCTGCAGCTGAGCTCAATCTGCTGAGAACTTAACGGTACCCCTAACAATGCCAAAAGAGCTTTTTGCCCCTTTTTTTAGCTGCAAGGAAACAGAAGTGTACAGTGCTTTCAACGATGCCACCTTCTAGGAAGCTGGCTCTTGCTTGCTAGAAAATATTCTGAAACTGGGAAGCTTGAGGTGATTAATCAGGGAAGTTCAGAATGAAATAAGTTTTCCACCGCTGTAATTTTACTTTGTGTACTGAGGTGCCTTTTTTCTCCTCTTGCAGGTGGTTAAAGCCCTGATTATAATGTTGCACAGACAGTGGATGAAGATCAGAAGATCCGAGAACAGTGTGTGTGCACATAAGGAACAAGTCATTCAGTTCTTACGGGATGCAGTTCTCCTCTTGCACAGCCTGTCTCAGAAGGATAAACTGTTTCACGAACACCGCTTGGAGGTTCTCCATCAGTACGAGCAAGCCATGCCAAGCATAAGGGCCATTCTCAAAAAGACTGAAAAACTGAATGCCTGTGAAGGTAAAACCAGTCAGATGATAATGTTGGCTTTTTTTTCCATGCTGTAGAAATAGAAATTTATCTCATTTAACAAGTACCACATACCAAAAACTGTGGCTGGTTGTTGCTGACCCCTCTGAAGGTGGCAGTCCATAGTACAGTTTCTCAGACTTCATTAGACTGATTCACTCTTCCGCTTTTCTTCTTTAATAGTTTTATTTTGTTCTTCTCCCCATAAAAACATCTCTATTCCAATCAGACAAGATCGCATCTCTCTGCATCAGAACAATCTGCACTCTATCTGACCTTGTTTAAAAGCTCCCTCATTATTCCAAGTTTCCAGCTAGCATTAAGCCTGCTTTCTGCAGTTGTTTTCCCCATTGCCTCCTTAACATCTTTTTCTTCCTCTTTCCCCCCCCACCTTCCTCCATTACCCCAAAAGCTCCTCCAGCCCGTGTCCATCAGGCCTTGCCCCATGCTTTGCACACTTCCAGCATCCTGTTCCTACAGAGCACTGATCTCAAGGAATCGCCTCTCCTCCTTGTCCCTTGATGCTGTTAGTCAGAACCAGTTGGAAAAGAACAAAGTGCTCTCTACTATTTTTCCATTAATAGACAAATTTAACTGAATGTCCAATATAACTTTCTCCTTCAGTGCCTGAAAAGAAAGGCATTCAGGAAGAGAGGGAGAAGTTTGTATGACAAAACACGTCTCTAAAGGCTGTTTGCTGTAGCCTTCCACAGTTGTGTTTTACAATGCAAAGACACCAGCTATAACTCTGTCAAATAGAAAAATGGCCCTCTGAAATGAAATTTTCTTGTTGTTGCAGAGATGATTTTGGACGAATTGTATCCTCCCGAGACAGAAGACCAAGGAATGGACTCCAGCTAGCTAATGTCCAGCAAAGGACATCAGTCATAAGAATTATTGCCAGTGTGAACCTGAGATTTAAAAGGTCTGTTTTATTAAGTGATAGTCTAAAGGTTGCACTCGGACACAGCACAGCTAATTCACATTCCTTTGTGATAGTTTAGGTGCTGTCTAAGTGTGGCTGAAAGCAAAAACATTTTGATATAAGAATGATACTGCAAGGTACCGTTTTGCTGTGCAAAACCACTCAGTGGCTTGCGACTGGTTCAGTTCATGAATTTCATGCTCTATGAAACTGCTGTGAATGGAATGTGAAAATGTCACTATTTACTGTGACTGCACATGAGTTGGATGCTGAATGTGCTGAGGTGTTTGGGGTCACCGCGTTGATATGAAAATCTTTTGTATTTGTGCCTTTTGCAGCTGTAACACTTTTCTTGCTTGACTTCCAAATTTTTCATGTTCTACTGTTAAAGAGTTTACTGTGACTTTAAAAGCCTTTCTAGAAATAACTTGCATTTGGTGGTTCAGTTCTGAGCAAGAAATTCACGGCCCGTAATAATCACAGTTCACTCATTTTTCTCTGTTGCGAATCTGCTGGAAGTGAACCTGGGCAGCCTGGTCTAGGGGCATGTCCCTGCCCAGGGTGCGGGGGTGGAACTGGATGATCTTTGGGGTCCCTTCCAACCCAAACTACTCTATGATTCTATGAGCTCCCAAGATGCCAAACGAAAAATACTACAGCTTCTTGTTTAAAAAGCAACCTTACACGAATAAGGTGGTAATGTGGGAGAGAGCTTTGTGTCTTACCTGGGGAGAGCAGGGTACTGGCCTGTGCAGAGTGACTGGTGCTCCGGGTGCACTACCTGGATAGGCGCTGCAGTGAAGATTAGCGAGCATCTCATTCCTGGGATGCAGCCCTGATGAGGAGGAAGAACTGTTGCTGTACAATTATCAGCTGCCACGCTCGCTGCAGGCATCAGCTCAGCCTTGGACCCGAGAAAGGAAAGTGTGAGCACTGCTAAAGTGGGCCTACAGGTTTGTATTCTTAAATAATTTGGAAAGCTTTCCCAACTGTTGAAAGATACTCGATTCAGAACACGCCTGGCTCCAGGGAGCAGGAGGAGACAGTACTGCAGTGGGAAGGAAGCCTTTGGAAAACATCCCGTTCTCTGGTCATGACCCAACGAGGCCGTGTCCTGCCCTGGTGTGCCTGGGCAAAGAGCCCTCTGGTGCGGGGCAAGCCCCTGACTTGGCTTTCACTTCTGGAGAGCTTTCCCAGAAACCGCTCTGTGGCAATAACCAGCGTCATGACGCAGTGTCTCCCTAGGGCCAAAGCTCCTAGATGCAAAGCTTCACGTCTTCCTCCCACACCACAGCATCAGGATCGGCCTCCTCTGAGCAACAGCCGTCAGATCTCCACCAGGCACGGCCTGATCATTCTGTGAAGCACAAGCTGCCTCCCGCTCCTCTCAGGAATGGGTTTCAAGTTCCCTGTAACATCTGCACACCTGCCCTGTTCCTGCTGGTTCACAGCAAGGAAGGAGGCACAGCGAAGCTGCCTGAGTGCGTGTGTGCTCATGTGGTAGCAATAAAATTGATAGAAGATACTTCAAACACTGCATTTATTACAAAGGTGCATAGAGTTTATGCCATTTCTTTTGAATACTTACATTTAAACTACAAACAACATACAAAGCTCGGTTACAGGATATAATAAAATCAACGACTATCTAGTAAATTCAACAGAATTCTCTCCTGTATTCAATCTCACAAAATGTTTCTGAAACAAAGGCACTTACAGAATTAAACAAAATGAACATACACTCTTTCAGCATTTAAAATGGCAACTGTCTTCCCCTGCGGGCTGTGGGTAACTAGTTCAACATAAAGGCAAGAGCGTGTTGGACTGACAGGTGAGCAGGTCGAACTAAAAGTTTAGATCAACTCCTCCGTCTTTCCGTAACCATTCCATTCTATAAACTATACGCAAACAAGCCTCAATGGGCTGCACGGCAACAACTGAACAAATCTGGTCCTGTGCTGTAGTGCATTTACCATCATTAAGAGTAACAATAAGGAAAGGTCTGGTCGATTGCTCCAATCAGAAAGTAAGGGAAGTGGTTTGTCTCTGGAGCACTAACACTACCACCAATGCAGTTCCTCGTACATTGGTGATTCATCTCTTCACTTGTGTTAGCATCAGCACAAGTTCACTGAAGGAAAGGTATAAATTTTCAGGCCCCTTAACTCTCTCCCCTGTCCCCTCGCACCGCTCCACACGCAGTGCAGTACGGACCAAACTGCCCTGAGCAACATCTGCACCAAAACTTCAGATTTGGGGACCTCTGTTGTTGCCAATTTGCTTTCTATCTTTTCCTCAGGGATGACAGCAGATGATTGAGTCAACTTCCCATGGAATTGCAGACTTTCCTTTCACAATCAAAACACAACCCTGCTAACACTGCCACGAACTGTACACTTGATCACATCAGTGGGAGGAAATAGAGATGTGCAGAGTGACCACCTCACGAGGCCCAGCACCAGAACGTTGTACCCGTGCTGCAAGTGCTGCACGGCAGCTCTGCTCACTGGCTGCATCTCGCCGGCCAGACTCCACCCGGGCAGCTGCCTAACAAAGGTGCTGCCATAGTCTCTGCCCTCCTTCTGGATGAATAAACACACAGGGGTAGGATCTACAGCGAGGAAATCATCTCTGCAGTTATTCAGTGCCCTCCCGCATGTACAAACCCCAGATTTCTAGGGAAACACTATGGATGAAATGAAGCACAGACCAATTTCTCAGCTTACAAGGAGGCAGGAAAGAGGAGGACCTGGGGATCCAGGGCACGCGTGCGCTGAGTGCCTCTTGGCCCCATTTCACGCTATTAACTTCAGTGCGTTAGAGCCGCAATAGGGGGCACAGGTTGTCATGAATCTCAATGCTAAAAACTTCCCACGAGTTTCTTCTGAAATGCCCTGAAAACTTTCTTGAAAAAAGAACTGGAATAACCTAGAAATAGACTAAAAATCAGGAAGAGAAACAAGGCTGCTTTTGATGGCAGCAGTTTCCACTCACCATGAGGTAAAACAATGCCACCAGTATTTTTCAAACAGTAATATGCCCCTAACAAAAAATCACAGGACAAATGTCTTCGTGGCCCCTAAGAAAGTGAAACCAGTGTGTGAGATATGCCAAAACTCTTTCACCAGTTATGTCAGTGACACATTCAGACTAGATAGCTCTACTGAACAAGAACAAACTGTATTTCAATGTTAGAAAAGGTAGAATTGTAGAGGGACACTACAAAAATCCTGATTCGTTTGATCAATACAAGGTGTACAGAGCCAAAAGTCTTGCAGACACTGGTAACAGTCATGAGGTGTCTCAAGACGTTTCACGACTCCAAGCCCTACCCTCCTGAAAACACACCGCCTCGCTCGACCAAATCCTGCCACTCTGCCTTTCCCTGGCTTCCCATTCTCTGCTCAGCGTTACAGGAATGCTGAAGACAAAAGGGGGGTTTAATCTCTCTGGTGTGCTGGGCTGCAATTTCTTATCCCCCCTGCATATTATTATTCAAATGCGGACTGAGTCTATAAGAATCTATCCTGCTCTCTGCAGTTCCCACTACAGACAGTGATAAACCCATAGCATTTCAAAACCCCAACCTATGCCTGAAACCCCATCTCCCCTGTAAAATAAACTCCTTCCCTATGATGAGGCAGGACTGCACGCTGGCAGATACTTCTGTGTAACGTATGATTATGGTAACAATTTTCCTTCCAAACTCATCAACAACATCTGACCTCAACAAGCCTGTCCAATAATTTTGGACAACAGATACTTGTCCAATAGTTTCTATGGAGAATCCTCAGGTTTTCAGCTTTTGATCTATTTGTTCTACTAAGCGATGAGGTTTGACTTGGTAGTTAACTTCTAGCTCTAAATTAAAATGGTCCGAGGAAACACCCAATGAAGGCGCAGGTTTTAAGCCTTAAAACCGGGAAAGAAAACAAGACAACTATCAGCTCATGCTAGTTAGGCACAGAAAAATGCAATGAGTCCATAGACAATTAGACATGGTTTGCCACCCCTGACTGAAAACAAACCTCTTAAAAATAGGAAAATTCCCTTTTCAATGGTAATCGAAACTATTCTGTTGTAGCTTCCCTAACAATACCAGCTTCAAACCAGGCAGAACGTATGTAACATATATCAGGTAGTTCCTTAGAGGTTAAGGTTTTATGTTTTCACACTGTGAAAAGATCGCTACAGCTTTGGATGTTCGATAGTGATTGCACTGGACCATGCCTCTCAAAGGTATTGCACAGCAAACGTTATTGTGGTTCTTATTTCTGAAGTACTCCTTTGTCATGCTTTTCTTACTGCAGACAGAACAAAATATCTTTGTGTGAGGTATAAATTAACAACTTCTACAAAAAAAAAATACCCCTTCCTCTTGAAGCATTTAAAAAAAAAGATACCGGGTTAACTTCCACTTTACTTAGGCAAAGGCTTGCCGTCTTCCAGAAAAATATACTACAGCTGCACGATGTAAACAGCACAAACAATACTGTAAAAAGTTTTGTCTGCAGACATGTAGTAGAAGATTTCTTCAATAGATGGGCTTCTGAGGATCCATGTAGGCAGGGTTGTAGGGGGGCTGGCTGACGGGGTAAGGTGTGCCAGACCCAGCTGCAAAAGCAAAGCACAAGAGAAAACAGACCCGTAAAATTTACATTCTGAGTTCCACATCTATAACGGCGACTTCTGTTTCAAGCACATGGTTAAGAGGTTCAACTCATCCACCATCTGAACTGGACTTCAAAACAGTTTGTGCTAATGCATAAAGCAGAGAGTAGGAGAAGCAAACCCACCAGTTTATTGGCTCCCTCACATGATAAAGATGAAGGCAAAGCACCTGGGTGCAATCCCATAAAACCTGAAGCTTTTTCATTGTTTTCAATAGAAAAATGAAGTCAACAGGTCTGCCAGGTCAGTGGTTTCACACATGGGGCTGGTTCGCATGCTGTTAATGTACAACTTCTAACTGGTTTGCAAATGCTTCAGACCATAAACAGACATTTTAGCTTTGAGTCGTCCTGGAAGAGCTACTTTCTAAAGGCACTATCTACTGTTCAGGACTGTATTTTGCTTGTTACTTAGAAGGAGGAACAGCTTGGTTCGTAGATCCTGGGACAGATAACAGCCTAGTTCTGATCTCTCTGAACAGCCATTACCAGCAGAACAGGGAATTAGTAACAGCAACAATAAAGCTGTGTGAAAACAACATCGTGAAAGAAGGAAAGCAGAAGACAAGTGATTCTTATAATTCACAGAATCACAAAACGGTTCTGGTTGGAAAAGATCTGTAAGATCATTGAGTCCAACCACCAATCCAGCCCTGCTAAGTCTGTCACCAGACGATGTCCCCAAGTACAACATCTATTCCTCTTTTAAATACCTCCAGGGATGGTGACTCGCTTGACAACCCTTTCAGTAAAGGAATTCCTCCTAATACCCAAGCTAAATCTCCCCTGTGCACCTTGAGGCCTCTAATTCTAACTGCTAGTCATTGGCACTTGTCTGAAGTTCAACACAGACTTGTTACTCCATAAACATAGCAAGGAACCACCAGAAAATGTGATCTGTGTACAGATTAAACAACTAGCAAATGTTAGTTTAGAAAGAGTATGTAGAAACACCCAGCTACTATAAACATGTTAACTGGACTGGAATTTTAATGTGCAATTTCAAATGAACTAGTAAAACATTCTACTGGATCCACTGGCAGTCCCCCCACACCACCAGACTTTGCCAGTACAGCCCTGGCTGCATCTCCTCTCACAATGCTTAACAGAAATGGTGACAGGAAACTTCAGCAAGGGTGAATCGCAGCATCCACTGCCACTCGAGTTTTGCAGAATTTACACTTACATTAATATTGTCATAGAAAATAAATAAATGTAAATGCAAGACTGGCTCAAATGCTACTCTCTACCTTTTTAGGAGATGAAGAAACACTCAGCACGGTCTTACCTGCCATGGTTTCATGGTAAGCTGGGGGTCCCGGTGGCTGCATGGGGTACGGGGGAGGATACTGCACAGGGTAAGGGGCTATCGGCATTCCTGGTTGTGGCTGGACAGCCACAGCCTCATATCCTTGATACGGGGCTACTGGGTAGTTGGGTGGCACTCCCTGAGGTTGGGGATAGGGAGCGTGAACTACTGTCGTGGAAGTAGTGGTGGTCACAACAGCTACAAACAGAAAAAGGGACATGGTTAGTGCTGGTGGTTCTAGAGGTTACCTGGGACAGCCAACAGCAGGAAGGCAAAAAATCATTCTCTCTTAACATCCATTTCTCACTTTAAAATCAGGGCAATTTCATTTTCAAAGTTCCGCAAAATATTTAGAAGCATATGCACTAAATCTCAGGGGCAGTGGGAGCCTTCGAACACTGGGACAGCAGCCAAACTATCTCCTTGTTTATCAAACTCCAAGAGCAAAGAACTTTTCTTACACTCCCCAAAACTCAGGAACTCAACCCTGCAGCCAAGTTATCTATCATTCTGCACGAGACTGAAAAAAACGCTCATTTGGAGATGTTCTCTGCTTTTAAGGATTAAGATGATAAATATTCCCTTTAAGGTGAGGAGCTTCCTACCAAGACTACCCAAATGAGTTCCCTTTTGTGCGTTGTCTACGCTCTGCTGTGTCAGTGTCACACAGTGTCAGACATGTCCATGTGTCAGACTGCCTTTCTCCAAGTAGCAGAGAGGCAAATACTCATCACGTCTTCGATTTCTGCAGGAGCAGATGTGGATCACTGGTTCACACCTCTGATTGGAATAAGGAAGTATTGACACTTTCTAATAAATTGCAATGATTTGTTTTCACAATCTCCTCCCTCCTTAAGCTGCAATTACATTCTGTCCCCTGCTTACCTAAACAAAAAAAAAACACACCCCAAATCCATGCCTGAGGGGGTGAGGAAAAGAGAGCTCCTAAATGCTTAGGAAGTATCCCAAAACATCTTTCTGTTTCATATTCTGAAGCTGCTTAAATGCTCATTCCTAATATTTAGGTATTGTAACTTGTACAGGAGAGAGATAAGGCAAGATGATTTTCACCTTTTATAGGAACATAATTTTCCAGGAAAAAAAAATAATAGAAAGTCTTGTTCAAAGATGTGAAAAAGAAAATAAATATACAAGTACTTACGTTGTGGTCTTCGACATGCTTTGTACAAACAGCAGCATGAGCAGGTCAGGCACAGAATAAAAGTAATTATAATCACCGCACAGACAGTAATGCCAATTGCAATCAGGGTTCCAAAACTGTAAAAAAAGACACAACGAGAAATAGTAAGTCTTTCACACAAATTTATTCCTCTTTAACCTCATCTAATTTTCTGAGGCGAATGCATTACTCCCCCCTTCTGCTACTCTTCCTACTTCACACGCTTGGGTAAGACTCAGCTGCCAAACACAGCGCTCCGTGCGGTCAGGTCTGCTTCGCTGGTGGAAGGTGACCAAGCCCAGTGAGGACCACGCTCCCTTGGACATGAGAAGGGCTCTGGTGACTCTGGTTCCTTTCATGTCCATGTGACCACATGTCCCTTAATGTATTCCAGAGTCTTACAGCAAAAGGATTCAGAATCGTTAGTTTGATGATTTAATTTCCCAGCATCACTCAACTGCTCTGAGTGCACAGGTACACACGCTGAAATGAAGCGCCCAAGAGCGCGGGTGACAGCAAGTTCTCGCACAACTGTAAGACCTCCCAGGCCCCATCTCAGGACAGAACAGACCTCTCCACACTGCAGGTTCTTGGCAGATGCCTTGGCATTTGTAAAGAGTTGGTTTAGAAGCCACGTTTCACATGGTTTGCAAGATCTGAAACTCTGCCAACTTTACTGCAACAGCAAGCATGTCGTGCTGCTTACGGGACACAGAAACACTGAACCACCAAACCTATGGGAAGGCCAGAGATGGCACCGGCTTCACCTTCTGTGACAAGAACCACGCAGTGAAAGCAGAGGTAAAGCTGCTGGAGATGTCTAAATTCTGTTTACCACACACGGAAGAAAAAGTAGCTCTTACTTAAAATGGCCAGCACCAATTGTTTTTCAAGTGTTAAACCACGTGGTTTGTTCCCTATGGTCCAAAATCAATAAAGCTCTTCTTCCATAGAAGCCAAATTCTTCAGTATTTCTGTTTCTTAAAAAACGCCCCACGTACCAGTTGGGGGAACAATGGCAGGAAGTCAGTGTTAATGAACAACAAGCTCTAAAATGACGAGTAGACAGCTGGATTTATGTCCATCCTGTTTTTCCTTCTTCATAGAGTTTTTGGCAACAAAACTCTGGGGTTTTTTTCCTGCTCAGTTTCCTGTTAACAGTTTAAACAGAACGACACACTTCCAGAACCTCCAGCAGTTTTTGCTTTGCTACCAAACAGCCAGCAAATGTAAAAATTACATTCAGTAATATCCCACTGGTAAACTTACTGGAAAACATGCAGGAAGGTTGTCACTAACAGAGGATATAGCTCGAGTGGGGCCAGAATGATGCTCGATAGTTACTGAGTGAACCAGCTAAGCTTTAGGAGACAAGATATTCCAGATCCTGTATAAAGATACTTGCAAAGCACTAACTCCAGCAAGCCGATATTCCTTTCTCAAACAAAACTATTGCTTCATTTACTTGCCTACACTCGATCAATCTATCCAAAAGGGCTCTGGAAATACTTGGAAAAGTATCTATTCACATTAAATGATAATTTATTTATCAACTGTTAGCATTATACATAAGTGAAAAAGAACACATGTGAGGGAACGTAGCTTAAAGATCGTTCCACTGAATGGTTAACCAAGAAAAACAGAAAAAAAACAAACAAAAATTAAACCAAAACACACCTTACCCCCTGCATTCTGCAAACAAACGTCTGAGTGCAGGAACCCAGTACCAGATCCAAACAGCTGTGTTCACAGCCTGAACACAGGTTTCCAGCCTCTCACGTTATATATACACTATAGTCCCTAAACACAGCACATGCTGTTACAAACAGCTCGACCTCACTCACTGCCATTTCTGGCTGCTTTCTCTTCACAGAAAAGCTGACTTTTGCCAATAAATTAACAGAAAACAGAACTGAGACCAAAATTGAGCCTAAAAGCAGTTTTCCACTCCCCACCTCTCTCTTTCCTAGCCCCACTCTACTTCTACCCCGTTCTCTCTCTTTTGAGAGCACTATCTTGTGTGTGACAAGCACACCTCACAGACTCACCTGTCCTGTACAGCTGTGTTAAGGAACATTGATCATGTTAGTCAGTCCAACCTTTTGCAGTTATTTGCTTAGCACCAGGCTGTAGAAACAAATGATAGATAGATGAAGCCTCTCGCAGCAGAACTTGCTCGGCATGCGAATGCGCAGTCCTGCGCCACAAGCTGTGAATGTTCAGCACGATAGGGTGAACTGCAGTTGAACTTGTCTGAGTTACAGGAAGGCCTTGACACCAATACAAACTAGATAAGGAAACTGTGACCATCAGCAGAAGCTGCAACGCTCAAGATAGGAAAGGAACAACCCCCCTAGAGATAAGGAAAGGATCCAACCAGGAACGAGAAGATCCTAGACTCAAAACCACCACCAGACTAACTGTTGCATAAAGAGTACGCGAGGGGCAGGAACTCAGGCTGTAAGGGTACAAATGCCCAGGGATTTCTTTGTTTGGGGTCCCTCTCCACAGTCACCCAGCTCCTGCTGTACTACCAAGTCAGCCTGAAGAACTTTGTGTCAGAGACTCCGCCTTGGGAAACTGAGGGTTGGATTTAGAGGGGAACACATCTGAGGGAGGGTAAGTGTGAAGGGAGGCAAAGGGGCACCTGCTGGTTCTGCAGAGCCATCCATTACGATGGGACCTCAGTCACAGGAGTAAAAGCCTTGGGTGGTGCGAGTCTAACTCCCAAAGTAAAAGCTGAGTGCTCGGAATGTGAAGATCTCCTAACAATTGTCTGATCATTCAATATACGTATCAGTTCACATACAAGGATTTACGTGACTGGTGCTCATTTTACCTCTTTTCGTACTGAATGAGACATAATGGACACGCTAAAATGCAAGGATCAACCCCAGGATCTAAAAAGTACTATTTATAGGAGTTAATTCTTGAGGCAGTTGCTGTTTGCATCAGAGGTCTCAGTCTTAAGACACCGTCAAATGGAAAAAAAGATGTAAAATGCCTTGAGTGTATTTAAGGCCTTTTAAAATATCAAAGTTTCAATTCCACCAGCATATTTTTAAACTTTCTTAATAGTTTGAATCGCTTACATTGGTGATATTTTGGAAGCCCCGCTGTAAAGAAAGTTTTTGCCTATTTATGCTTTTATCACCATGGGACACACTGCAAATTTTGTCTTTAAAAGAGAAAAAAATGTCTAAACAAACAACAAGACTAGCTGGTTCTGAAAAGTTAGTTTCAGCACCCTATTTATTTGGCTGGTTCTAATCTGTTCCAGGAGTGTTCCATGCTACAAGACTGGCAGGGTCTTTTTTGGCTGCTTTTAAAAACAAACGTTTGCCAACAGTGAGTTATGGCTGTAACATGAGGTGGTCTGGAAGGACTTCAGGTCACTTAGGCCATTCCTGAAAGTCTGAAAAAGAATATATGCATGTCATTCTTTATCACTGCAGAAAAGGGTATGGTTCCCAGAAATGGGTCAGGATGGTAAAGGCAGAGGGCACGGCCAAGCACGTCCCCAAATTAAGACACTTCCCAAAGTTCAATACTTCAGGCACTGCCACACAATGCCACACGCTGCCTGCAGAGCTTGGCAGGAAAAATAAAGGATAAACTTCATGTAAAGAAAAAAGCAATATGACTTCCCAAGAGCCTTGCTGAGGGATTGGGTTTTATAATTTTATAAAAAACAGACTTCCTCAGTTTAATCTTTTAGCATGAAGATGCAAACAGTAAGAACCACTTTGTGAGAGACTCAGAAAACCACTTACTGTAACACAAAAAGCAAACTTCCATGAGGTTTACTCTCTGAGGGAAACACTAGCACAATGTTAACACTCACTAGACCCAGCAGCCTGTTGGAGCACCGCTGAGCTTTGGCCCCCAGCAGCTCCAGCCCATGCAGACACACAAAATATCCCCACAACTCAGCCCCACAGTCCGGGTGCAATCACACTAACTGTGGGTGCCAACCACGGGCTGCTCACCACCTTACCCAGGGGCCACCACCCCAAAAAGGGGTCTCCCCCAGAGGCAGAAGAGTTTACAGAACAAGGGCCCAGTGATTCCTGCAGTGGGCGACAGGCAGCCTAAGGTTCAGATTCAACAGTGTGGTTTTGAAATGATGAAATCTCGACTGTTTCATCAGACCGGCATATTTGACTAACTGCAAAGTCATTCTGTAAGCCATGCGATGCGGTGAAGCGTGGACTGGAACTGTCACATCTTGCAGACGAATGTTAACTTGGTACTGCAGTGTCTCCCCTCAAGTCCTGCCCACGTATGGTTCCTTGTTGTGAGAAAGAAACTGGTTCCATCTCATTTTGGCTACCCCATCAGTGCATGGCCAGCTCAAACCATCACTACCTGCAAGCTGGTGAACTGCTCAGCAGGGACACAGCCGCTGGAAACCACACAGACCCATCACAGCTTCCCATAGGTGATCCAGGGTACCCCAAAAGAAGGAAGCTTTGCAGCAGGAGTCCTCCCAAAGCAGTCCCTGGGACACCTCTGCACACCTGGAGGCTGAACAACCCTGAGCTGCGTCCCCAGACAAACCCACCCAGCCCAGCCCAGCCTGGTGACACTCAGCATCAGCCAAACCAGTTCTGGGAGTCAGGACAAATCCACCAGCCCAGCAACCATCAGCCAAGCCAGCTCTGGCGTGAGAACCGGGACGAAAGCCACAACTATACCACCACAGAAAGCCAATAAGTCCTGCAACTGCAAAAGTGTTAAAGAAAGAACCTTTTGAGTAAACATCTGCTAAATATGTACTAAATGGGTCCTTTTTCTGTTTGCTCAAAGAGCAAGCCAATGTGGCTCACCTTAAGTCCAAAATAATAAACTTTAATGTAATGCTCAAGGACCCTCTGGAAGTAAAATGAATTACTGCTTTTCCAAAAGACATCAACCTCTGTTTCTTCGAAGAATCTGTTGTGCTAAACCTGTTAATAGTTCCTTACCAGCCTACATGAGAAAGCAGCAGGGAGGGAACTTCCTGAGGTTTTGGTTTTACTTGGACATCCGACACTCAGGTCCAACAGGTTATTAAGGACAATGTTTGCTTGTATACAAGCAACTATCCTTGGCTTATAAATGGCTCGCTTGTACTAAAAGTACCTATTCACAATTCCTTTGTAATACATACTAAAAATACAGTTTTCCAAGGAAGCTGCCCAAGAACTCAACCACCACACAATTCCACCACCGTACACTTTGTAAACTTGTGATAGTAACTGCCACAGGGAACCAGCACACTAAAAATCCACCTGTAACAAGAAGGGGAACAGTCTGAGCTGCACTCAGGGGGACTGAAGTCTCACCAACAGGGCAGGAATTCACGCCGCAGCTCCTTGCAGGTCACCAGACAACTTCAGAGTCCACTGGGCCCTCAGCAGAATCCCCCCTTAAACACAACACAAAGCACTTGCTTCTACAGGTGATAGATACATCTAAAATGCTCCTTTAGTAGCGAAAAGCGACTGTAGATTGGTCACGAGCACCGACGCTTAAGGCAAATGGAGCGAGTCAGTTCCTCTCCCAGTTCAGTGATAGAGGATGTTACCCCCCACCCTAATTAAAGTTTGGGAGCAACACAAAGGAAACGTTCAGATTTTTCAGAAACAGGTAGCTGAATTAATAGAACAAGGTACCTGGGAAAAACAAACAAACAAATAAACAAACAAAAAGGTACACAGAAAACTCTCCTCACATAAACAACAAATACTATGAATTTGCCACTGCCAAACCCACACAAATTCTAGGAAGCAGATTTAAGCTGCTAATGAGAAACTAAATGGCTAAAGAGTTAAGGGTTTAAATTAAAAAAGGTATTTTTTTCTGGCAAATTGCAACCCTTGCAAATACTGAAACTGCAGTCAAAGGAAGTTCAGATGAGGTTACACCCACCGGCTCTGCTCCTACACGAAACGTACCTTTCTCTTTACATTACCCATACGTCAGCACACATATAAAAGTTAGAAATGCTGTGTTTGGGGAGAAACAGTTTAAATTGGGCAAATTAATTATCCTATACTACGAGGAACTGACGTGCTACCTCACCCTCCCTCTTTCCAGGAGAAGCCTTACTCATCCAGCACAAGGAGGGTCATCAAAGAAAATCTGTCACTGCACAACAGGAACAGAGCCCTGCAGCAGAGGCCATACCTGGCTGGCCACTGTCTCCTTTTAAATGGTATTCATCATTAACAAGACCTTCATCATAAAATCACAAAAGTGACTTTGACGACTGGTTTCTTCCATAACTTACAAAACCCATTTTTTCCAGCTTCATTCTCAGAGGAACTGAAAGCTAGAGCTCATGCTAGCAAACACGGAGAAGACTATCTCATCCGAAATGAACAGTATAGAAGGTTTTTATTTGAATAGACTTTGTCAAAGGCCACTCTTTGCACCACTGCAAAGTTACAGAAATGAAAGTATTTCACAGAAGACACCACCACTGCACTTGCAAGAGGCTGGGCAACTGAAGGACGTTCTCCTCCAGTAACCACACTTCTCCCCAGTACAACACAACCTATTGCAAACGCATCTGCCTACACCTCTGACCACAGCTATTTTATAGCAGTATATGAACCAGAAAAGCTGGAGTGGGCTCTGGAACCCACATGCTCAGGCTTTTATAGATCCTACTCAACAGCCACGGTCTTCAGCTCTGTTTGCAGGGAAAGATTCTCCATTTCTTAGGCTACAGGACCCTTCTCTGAGGGATTCCCTGCCTGCAGCTGCCTGACAAGCCCTCTCTAGAGCCAACCTGAAAGATAAAACCAGACTGTTGTAGAGATTCTCCACAGAAAGGCACAGCAGAGCGCACAGTTAGATGGGGAACACTCTACTCTACGAAGTATGTACAGTCAATGAAGTACACACGCACAGGAGAATGAGCTCCTGAACACAATCCAGGTGATTAATTGTACTCTGCCTTTGCACGTCCAGGCACGCTTGGCTTGCTCTTCGCCGTGGAACCGCCTGCTGTAGTTAGAACAGCTCATACCCCAACCACACACATCTGCCTAGTGAGCAAGGACAGCATTTTCCACTCACTGCTCCCACTTTGGTTTTAGAGTAACCCAACCTGCATGAGCATTAACCCCACCGCCTGAAACAGAGAACAGACCTTAACAGCAACTCACAACTGCTTCACCAGCTTTCAGTGGCTTCTTCATTGAGAGCACAGCCAACACAAACCCAAATGCTCTATAATGTGACAATGACAAACTGTGCAAACTAATACTTACTTTTCAAGCTAGAAAAAACATAGAGCAATTGTTTTAAATAGCTTCAAGTCCAAATCTCAGTTGTTTCTAGACCAGAAGCTCACATTCCTCGGTGAGATTAGTCTGTGTCTGAATGCAAGCCTTACAGAAAGGGCTCTGTGTACAGATTAACTCCATTATTAGAGAAAGCATGAAGAACCAGTACTGGAAAAGAAATCCTCTGCTCATTAAATAGAGACTGCTTACATTTCTAGAAGTTGTTTTCCCACCAACAGGCTTCCTAATTAATTTTCTTATCATTGGCAACCTGTAACAGATGCTGGAGCATGCAAATACACCATGAAGCATGAACAGAAGTCCCTGACAGTGATGGGGGAAGCAGGAGAAATGGGGGAGAGTTGAATATCACAATGTTTGTTACCTTGTATATGGAGGAAATGTTTAAAAACATCTAGACCTAGAGGCAGCAAGTGAAGCTAATGCCTTCCGTAGCTAGAAATGTGGCGGTTTGCCAGCTTATACACCTCAGAGACTATCACAGACAGAGCATTTCAAACCCAGGTGGGCAGAAGGACATGGATTTTGTCCATTTAGCAAACAGAGAACCGAGGTACAAGCCAATATGGTGACCAGACCATAACAAAACCTGACTGAGCACAGCCCCAGCCCAAGAAGGCTGCCCTGTCCCTGCCACCAGAGGCTTCCAGGGGAGGCAGGAATTCTGCCTTCCCTTTCCCGTCACATAAGGACGAGCAGCCTTCCTCCAGCATTACCGCATCTGTTACACAACTGACTGTAACTTCGAGGCAGAAATTCACACAGAAACAGAGTCCAATTAACTGTGTACAAAGATAATTTGAAGCCCTGTTTCCGTTTAGAAAGACTGATCTCAGCTGACCCATTCCATTATTTTCTTCTGCAACTCCAACACAGATGTTCTGAATTGCTCCCCCTCCTTAAACACTCAAATACTTCACAATAAGTTGAATTGTGGGTGAGTCATCTCATTTCCTTTCCAGTAAGGGTCACCATTGGAAAACTGGCATACCAATGCTGATGAACCATATTACTAGTGCAAAATTATGATGACTGTTACGACGACTGCTGCTCCAGTGAATCAGCGCTCTGCTTTTTCACACAGTTTCTTAAAGTAATGCTACTCGATACTGCAGAGCTGAAGGGGAAAACCAATTAAATTAACCCTATTACTCACAATCCACCCTTGAAACCACAGCAAAGCAGGGGGAAATTCAGTATCCAATTAAGGGGGAGGGAAGAATGAAACACCTTCCAGTAGTAAATACTTGCCACAATACATTCACTAATGGCAGAAATTGTAGAAATTGCATATCATCATCTTGCATGCAAGGAAAAATGGTGGCAAATGTAACAAGTTTACCAGTATAAAACTACTATGCTCTGACCTAAAGGCTCCAAACTATCTTTAAGGGTTCATCAACAATGGAAAAAGCCTGAAGTTGATTTAAGGCCAACTTTTATATTTTCCTAAAATGTTTCCATTTGCTTCCAAGTGTAGTATTCTGGGAAGCAAAATGCTCTCAAGCACTTGAAAGCACATTATTATTTATTGTCATTTAGTGTCTTTAAAATGTCCAAAAGATTACAGGATACAAACGGCTCATGCTGCTCACTGGCTACCCAAAGTACCTTGCAGCCCTGCCTCAACAGTGCTTGATACTCAATATTCCATCCTAAAAGATATGAACGGATACTAATAAAAAACTACTAAAAACTGGTGCTTTGCTTGTGCTTCTGCAGAAGACCTTGGAATAAACACAAGGGAAGCAAGAGCACAGGCAAACTAAAAATTCCTTAGCTAGACAAAACAAGGAATAATGAACCGAGCCCTTCCCTCACACTGTTCCGTGGAATCGGAGCACGCTTGTGGCTGGTTTTCCAAGCAAGGAGGAGACACCGCAGAGGCAAGTCCACCCACGGTTTGTGACAAGCCCTAGGAGAGGTGAAATCCCCTTAAGAAGCCAGGATTTATGAGTGGTGAGCCAGAGCTGTAACTCCAGAGCAGTAACTCGAGCTAGGAGCAAGCCCGATGCAAGAATGAGGAACCGAATGCTTCCTGATCCTTCATGCCAGGAAGCCATCACCTCCTTCTGAAGGGTAAAATGAGAAAGAACGGGGCAGTAAGGAAATCGCCTTTGTTTCTCCCGCTCCCGTTATCAACCGTTAAATCAGCTTGCTGGGAGACAGAAAGCAAGATCTCAGCAGGTATCAGGGAGAGGGGTCTCCCCACAGTAAAGCATTAAATAAAACACAGCCACGAAGCATCAATGTAAAACTTGCCTCCTTTCAAGAGGAACTGCCATGGAGCAGGAGGATGGAGCTTACTTTGCTGGCAGAAACCCAGGACAACTCTTCCAGCAGGAACACAGCTTATTGCTTGGTTAAAACCCAAACCAAATCAAAACAAAAACCTTGGCACACGGCACACAGACACCTGGGCAAAGTCTGTAACACAGAAACAGAAACCCACCCGGTGTCCCGCTGACTGCAGCCACAGGACACGCTCCTCACCTGCATTCCCGATGCTGAAACACCCCAAAATCAGACACAGAAAGACATCGGTCATTTTGGAAAGGCCTGGGATGCTTGCTGGAGGATTTCCCTCTGCAGTCACATCTGGGGCCTTTGCAAGGGTGACATTTCTGTGAATAACTACCATCTTTCTCCTAGAATTGCCCAACCAGAGAGCAAGGAGGATGCCCAGGCAGCTGCAGCACACGTTAATTTGACAAAGCTGCAGTGTAATTGGAAGGCGAGAGACAAGTCAGCGATGACACGTTTTGTTAAGGTGAGACAGCAGCGACTCTCATTAGACATTCCTAGTCAAAACCAGCAATAAAGCTCTGCTCCCTAAACACTTCTCCCTACACGTTGTCACTTACAAATGCCCCTTCGTGGGCCGTGGGCCTTGGCTTCAATTCCTTTAGCGGCTGAGTAAGGCTATTTCTGAGTCGGCTGGTTGGTTTTTTATAGAATATTACATTCTTTCATTTCCCCTGCTTTCCAGAAACGATGCTCGCCGGCGTACAAAGAGTATTTATTCCAGTCTTTATATTTAGCCCCTATTACTGCAGCAGAGTCAACATCCCCGCAGCCCCCGTGACGCGTTAAGGGTTTTTCTGCCTTTTGGCTCGGAAGGTGCGGGGAGCGCAGCGCTGGCTGCGAGATGGGGCTGAGCCCGAGACCCACGGGCCGGGGGGCAGCGGGGAGCCCCGGGACACCCTGCTGCGAGGGAGCCCTCCCGGGGGAAGGGGGTCCGGGGAGAGGGGGGGGGGATGACGGGGAGCCCTCCCGAGGGAAGGGGGTCCGGGGAGCCCTCCCCAGAGCCCCCAAGCTTACCCCATGCCGGCGGCCGCCGCTCGCCCCGCCCCGGGAGTGGCCGCGGCCGGGAAAGCCCCGGCGGCTCCTCCCGCCCAGCCCGGCCCCTGCCCGGCCCTGGGCCCTGATGAACCGAGTCCCCAGAGGCCGCGGCCACACGCTCTGTGAACCCCTCCGGGGGTGGAGGCTCCGGCCCGGCCCTGGGCAGCCTCTGCCAGGGCTCCACCGCTCCACAGGTAAAGAACTATTTCCTGACATCCAGTCTGAACCTGCCCTGGCGCAGCTCGAGGCCGGTTCCTTTTGCCCTGTCCTATTGCTTGTAGCTGGGACAAGAGCCACAAGAAGAGCCCCCTCGCTACCACCTCCTTTCAGCATCCTGCTCTGCAGCGCTCACAGTGTGGGAGCCCGCACGGAGCAGCCGAGGGTCAGTTCGCTCGGTCCGTCTGCGCCAGTTTGGACAATGAAGAGGGGAGAACTTGTTGCTCTCTGCGGCTCCTTGAAAAAGAAGTTGTGGTGGGGTGGGTGCTGGTCTCTTCTCCCGAGTAACAAGTGATGGGATGAGAAGAGGTGGCCTCAAGTTGTGCCAGGGGAGGTTCAGACTGGATATTGTGAAAAACGTCTTCAGTGACAGCGTGGTGAAGAGCTGGCAAAGGCTGCCCAGGGTAGAGGGGGAGTCTCTGTCTCTGGAGGGTTTTAAGAAGTGCGTGGCCGTGGCACTTGGGGATGTGGTTTAGCAGGGTCAGTGGGGTTGGGCTGGCGGTTGGACTGGGTGAGCTGAGGGGGCTTTTCCAGCCACATTGGTTTTATGAGTCTTGTAATCACCAATATTGCCCACAACTGAGCACCAAGATAGAGCTGAATATTTCAGCCAACATTAAAAATAAACCCCCAAGATTCTAAGGGGTTAAACGGATCACTGAGGATCATTAAACATAAACAGAGAGGAACTTCTGCACCAACACCCCAGTACTTCCACTAATGTGTTTAATGTGCTTATGCCTCGTTCCCGGATCTTCACTCTGCAGACACATAATGACTTACCAGTGCCCAGGCCTGCACAGCTGTCGCACTCCCAGCGGGTCATGGTGTTCCTCAAGGAGCAGCGTCGGTGGGTGCCCTCGGCAGCACAGGAGTTGCACAGGAGCACCTGCCAAAGGAGCACCACTAGACGTAGAACATGAAGATAAGGTGCAGATCTGTGGAAAACAGTGGGTTGCACTGCGGGATTCTCATGGGTGGAAATTAACTGGGATAGCTGTTACTGGATGTATAAGGTTTGCATCCTTTCAGTAAAGTTGATCTTGCTTGTTGCCACATCAACGGGGTCCTTGCCTTAATCGCTACGTGGTCCCACCGTTCAGGATCCAGCCCAGGACACACGTTGGCCACCTCGAATCACCACCTTGCCCTCCACACAGTTCAGCAAGGGGCAGTTCTGCAGCTGTGGCACCCCTCTCGAAAGACACGTGCTGATGCGGGTCAGGGGAGCAGCTGCTTTTGCGCCCACATGTACCCAATTCTGTGCCAAAAAGAGATGTCTAAAGGGGAGGGGAGGAGCACGGAGCCGGTGCACCTCTGGCTGGACGCAGCCCTGCTGCAGCCACGCGCCCAGCGCTGTGGGCCTTGCTTTGCTGACTTGAGTCCATAAGAGAGACGTTTTAAACTCTCAGGATTTCAGTTTGCAGAGTGTGTTTATAACAGCCTGGAGCAGAGATGGCTCTACGGAGACCTTAGAGAATCTTCCACTACGGTAAGGGGCTCCAGTAAAGATGGGGAGGGTCTTCTTACAAAGGTTTGTATCGATAGGACGAGGGGGAACGGCTGTAGATTGGAGAGGGGCAGAGTTAGACTGGACATAAGGAGGAATTTCTTCCCTGTGAGGGTGGGGAGACCCTGGCCGGGTTGCCCAGGGCAGGGGTGGCTGCGCCATCCCTGGAGGGGTTCCAGACCGGGTTGGATGGGGCTTGGAGCCCCGTATCTACGGGAGGTGTCCGTGCCCGTGGCAGGGGTGGGACTGGATGGCTTTTTGCGGCCCCTTCGCTCCCAACCTGCCCGGTGCCCCCACGGCGAGGACAGAGGCGCCCACAGGCCGCACGGCGCGGGGGGCGGGACTTCCTGTACCGGGGCGGGACTTCCTGTACCGGGGCGGGACTTCCTGCGGCCGCGCCGCCATGGGGGGGCGCGATCGTTACGGCGCGGCGGCGGGCGGGGCCGGGCGGGGCCGGCGGCGCGGAGCGGGCATGGAAGCGGAGAAGATGGACGAGAATGAATGGAAGTACCACGGGGAGGGCAACCAGAGCCTCGTCGTCTCGCACTGCCAGGTGTGGGGGCCGCGCCGCCGCCGGGCCCTTTGTGAGGAGGGGCGGGACGGGGACGAGCTCCGAGGCGGAGACGCCGCCGTGTGCGGGCGGGAGGCCCCGGGGAGGGGCTCGGAGCGGCCGCGTCCCGTACCGGGTGGGCTTTGAGGTCCCTTCCAGCCCGAGCCGCCCCGTGGTTCCGTGGTTGTGTGCGGAGGCGGGAGCGCTGTCCGCAGGGCCGGCCGGTGTCCCGGGCGGCGGCTCCGCGAGGAGGCCCCGGGCAGGGCCCCTGCCCCCCGCGGGTGCCTCGCGCCGGGGTCTGACTCGCACCCGGCAGAGCCCGCCCGGCGCCGCCAGGTTCCGTGTCGCTTCTTTCGCTCCTTCGCCCCGGCGAGGGGCACTCGTTCTGAACGCTGCCTGTGGCCGTGCTTGGCCTTAGACGCGCTTTGGTGTTTGACTTCAGATTCTGGCGTGGATTGGCCATAGAACGTGCCTGATGTTCCATAGATCTGAAACCGGTAAAGCCGCAGTAATAAAATGTAGGAAAAAAGTGGGGAAAAGCTACAATAAAAGCTGAATCCTGGAAACCGTTTTTAATAGTATATAAATGAATGCCTGAAAACATTCTTTTTTTTTTTTTTTTCACGGAAAGGGTCATTGGTCCCTGTCCGAGGCTGCCCAGGGAGGGGGTTGAGTCCCCTTCCCTGGAGGGGTTTAAGGGACGGGTGGACGAGGTGCTGAGGGACATGGTTTAGTGATTGATGGGTATGGTTGGACTCGATGATCCGGTGGGTCTTTTCCAACCTGGTGATTCTATGATTCTATGTCTGTTTTTCTGAATTATGAGCATAATATAGATGTTAAAAATATTAACAAATACTAAGTCTGAGAAAATGCTGGAAATCTAGACTTTAGGACAGGCACTATAGAATCGTAGAACCACAGAATGATTTGAGCGGGAGGGGACCTCAAAGCCCATCCAGTTCCACCCCTGCCATGGGCAGGGACATCTCCCACTGGATCAGGGGCTCCAAGCCCCATACAACCTGGTCCTGAACACCTCCAGGGATGGGGCAGCTCCCCACCCTCAGAGGAGAACATTTCTTCCTGAGATCTCATCTCAGTCTTCCCTCTTCCATCTTCAAAACATTCCCCCTGTCCCATCTGTCGCTGCATTCCCTGATCAAGAGCCCCTCCCCAGCTCTCCTGGAGACCCTTTCAGTACTGGAGGCAGCTCTAAGGTCTCCCTGAAGCCTTCTCCTCTCTAGGCTGAACAACCCCAACTCTCTCAGCCTGTCCTCATATCGGAAACAAGTACCACTTCTTTGGCTCTTGTTTCTTCCTTGTCTTTCTTCATATAAAATATTTTTTAAAAGGTATTTTTTTCTACAAGTAGTCAGTGAGTTTGTTTCCTGTCTAAATTTTAGCTTTGAATAAGGCAGTTTAAAGGATATTCAGTCACTGGGTGATAGGGGTCAGAATGCGTAATAGATTAATAGTGATGTAATTGTGGCATCTTTAAAGACCCGGTAAGCGAGGGAGCCTGTCGGAGACTCAGAATAGTTGTTGAGTGTGTCAGTTCTCTTTTTAACATGGTACTAAAACTTTAAGAGAGAGTAAAAGTGATGTGTTTTTTCCTTTATAGATATCTTTGGAGCAGTAAAACTTTCATCTTAGACCTTTGTGTCTGCGGAGGCGAACTCTTGTAAAACTAGGGCACATAAAATACTGTTTAGATGCTGGTTGTTACTTTGTGCCTCTTACTAACAGGACATGCTTGCATGATTAATCATCATTCTTGTGATTTCATGCCAGGTCACTCTCAGGTTTGAATAGAGCAGCAGCGTCACTAAGGTGGTGAAGTTTGTTTTAGCTGTCCTTGCTGCCTTCTGTATCTCTGCAGTTCAAGGTTTGTGTGTGTAGATACTAGTGGGAGGGACAGGATTCGATTGTGGCAAGGGAGACATGAATGGATGCTCAGATCCAAGTGCTGGGGCTGTAACTGAAAGACCAGGGTGGAGGTGTGAGCGCTGCTTGTTTCTGTGTTCTTCCTCATGATGTGTAGTGGTGTTTTGGAATGAGGGAGGGGGGAGCTTGCCCCCACCTCTGTATGTGAGAACCTCTCTTCCTTGCTGCTTCAGGAAGGTCCAAGAGGTTTTAAAAAAACCTCAACGAAATGAAAAAAACTATCCCCATCTTTCCAGAGGAGAGGGTGTGAGCTGCTTCGCCCTTTATGTAGCAAGATCCGGGGACTGGCATTTAACTCCTGCCCTCTGACCGGGGTTGGAAGCGCTGATAACAGGTACTGTGCAAGCGCAGGAATCGAGCGCGGGGTGCTGGGCTGGGGCGAGCGGCAGCCTGGCCGGGTGTGCTTGTTCTTGGTTGTGCCGAGTGAAGATGAGGAGTGAGTGGAACAAAGTGTGTTGCCAGTTCAGAGGCCTCTCATGGCTCTGCTTATTTCTTGGGTTTGCTCTGTTCCGTGCATCTTTCACTTTAAGACCTGAACATAACGCCCTGTTAATCCAGTGGTAGCGAAGCATCAAAATGAAAAACCTGCTCACAGGAAAGTCGAGTGCCCAGCAGGCAGCCCTGCCGGGGGGGCTGACGAGCCCTGGATGCAGGCAGCACACAACTGCTTGTTCCAGTGCCTTTGAGCAGCGGCCTATAGACAAAGGTTTGTCTGACAGCTGTCAGCTGGTGTTCTGTGGAACATGCTCTGTTGTCAAGGTGAAAGTGCTCTAAAGTACGGCCCGATCTGCTCTTCCTGCTACTGGTTATTGATCTGCGCTCCTGCAGAACGCTGTACTGACATGCATTCCAGAATCACTGCAAGGGCATCGCTGTGCCTTATTCATGCGGTTAAGAAGAGAGGACTTGGGCAGGGCAAGGGCTACTCAATGCGTCTCTGCTTACGGTGGTGGTTTCACAGAGTTACTTTAATTATTTCTCCAGCATTTAGAAAGTGATCTGATGAATAAAGATCGAATGTCTGCCAAGCATTTCCAGTTACCATTGTTGACTCTGGAGCTGCGCGCTTGCTCGCCTGGTGCATACTCAAACTTATACTTCCATGGCTCTTTAACATTTCAGTTCGGATGAATCTGAAGTTCTGGGAGACACAGAATATTATGGTACAAATTTCCATGTTAAAGCATTTCCTGTTGGGTTTTTTTTCAATTTTTTTTTAATTGCAGCTGTGATTAATTTAATAAAAATTGAAGCTCCATCGTGATCACAAAGCCTTTGCATAGTCTTTCAGCCTGCTGAAATGCTTTTCACTCACTGTGTTTTCATTGGAGCGTTGCTCCTTCTGTATTGAATTCTGATTTCAAGAAAGGTCTAAACCCCACTTTCCCTCCGCTCTGCGAGGACTCTGCCATAGGTATTTTCTTGATACCTATAGATACCCATAGGCGCTGCCATAGGTATCTTCTTGGAGCTGTTGGCTCTTTCGAAGGTGGAGATAACCTGGTGTTTTGGAAGAGAGCTGGAAATCCTCACTTGTAGTTCTGCATTTTAGTCCACTGTTTGCCCTTACAGAGGCCCTTAACGCTTCATTTCAGAAGGCTGCAGGAGATGTTTGTAGAAGTAGTGTAAGCAACTCTAGAAATACTGACTTGTATTTCCTCTCCGTGTCAAAACAAATGCCTGTAATCTCCAGTTTGTGCTTTATGAGATGAAACACATACATTCCTCCTGCTTGTCTCTGCAGTTGATTTACACTCTTTTCTATTATGGTAACCAAGTGCTTCATTTTATAATACGTTTGAACATGAAGCTTGTGTTTCAGGTGACTGCTGGGGGGTGGTACAAGAAAAGAGAATTTCTTTCCAGCTTGTTTATCTGATGAGATAGTCTGGAGGAACCTTGGTGTGTGTGCGCAGGAGGTTGTGCTTTGTATCTTCAGATGCCTTGGGTCTTTGTGATGACCTGCTTCTCGTCGTGGAGCACTTACAGGTCTAACAAATATCCTTGGGGTTTGAGATGGGTCTTAAGTGAGGACATAAACAGTCTGCAGAGCGTATGGGAGCTTCCAAAATGGGGAAAGGGCAGGAGGGCAGATGGCGGAGGTGAATGAAGCAGAGCTAAGGAGGCTGGGGGAGGGTATAAAGTCGGGTCATCGGACTGTCAGAAGAGTCCCAACATTGGTGCCTGTAGTAAGTGAATAACGTTTGGTTCTTTTATTTCCCTCCTTCGAGACATGGATAGAGATGGAGGAGGTTGGTGCTGCTTTCACAGGCAGCCTTCCTGTTCCTTGATCTGGCTCTGAGGGGCTTGTAGAGAGCAGAGCTTGCTGGGAGAAAGGGATGTCTTGTGTTTTCGCATGAGTCTTTGATTTCACTCTGTGTCTGTAGCAGCTTCTGCTGGCAGCTGTGTTATGGTAGCTGCAGAGTGTGTGCAGAGACACTTTCTGCATACGGGGGAGGTGGATTTGGTTTGGGGTGTTGAAATAAAACAACTGCTTAGGAGAGGGTTCTTTGTATCACATCAGTCTAGGTAATTGTTCCTAATAGTACTTCTGCAATATGAAATATTGTGCTTTGGCTGGTTGGTTTAAGAACAATGACAAATTATTCTAGTGGAAAATGTTGTTGTAGTAACCTTATTTTGAGAGAGGGCCATTGACAAGGTTGTGTGTTTAGGCACAGTGAGGTTTGCTGAAAGAGCGAGAAGCTTCTGGTCAGAATTAGTAGTTAGCTGCAGCTCTCCTGTTTGTTGCTGTTTGGCAGCAAGGGAGCAGTGCTGATCATTAATTGCTGTCTTTCTGAGAGAATCTTCTTGAGGCACTTTCTGCTGATGTCATTTTGTACAAGCTCAGAAACCTGCATGTCCTGTTTTTTCTTCCATTACATTTCTACGTGGAGTTGGCTGAATTGGTTTTGTCCTGTTGAAATTGGTAAAGAGTTGCTCCCTAAACTTCCAAGTCATTCCTGAGAAACCCTAGATTTTGACTCACGGGGAAGACCAGGGTTGGGTAAGACTTGGACTTCAACGTTTTTTATCCTTGAGGAGATTCTTCTATTCCACCTATGCTAATTGTGATTTTGGGGGGATTCCATGCTCTGAATACGTCCAAAGATTCACCAAGGCTCTGAGATGTGACACAGGGAAGAGTTTTGCTTCTGACTCTGTGGAATTTTCTGGAGGAAGCAAAATTTAGGTGTGAAGGAGTTGGACTGAGATTCTAGCAAGAACTTTAGTGAGGATTAAGGGCCATTAAAACCTCTTTTGCTTTTTTGCTAGTCTGTAGGGTATTTCTGTGACCTGGTTTCTCCAGCAGAAACCTACACCTGCACACCCTTTGTGTGCTTAGAGAAAGGACAAGAAAACAGATTGGTGGCTAAATGTAATGTTTTGCTTTGTTCCTTCCTTCCTTCCCAGTTGTAGTGGCTTCTTAAGATCTGTTTAAAACCATTATTTATTTATTTATTTATTGTCAGCAAGTTGAGGAGCTTCTGCCCAAATTCACTGAAGCAAGCAACTATAAAAACCTGTTGAAGAGCCAAGTATGCAATCAGGGGGCGTCATCAGTGGAAAAGAAAGGAAAAGCCGTCTGCCTGGCTGTAAGTAACAGTTAAGTTTTTAGGAACAGGAGGCAATCACCATTTTGAGTTGGAATTTGGGACCTGTGGCACCTGTATGAAACTTGTGCTGATCTCGATTACCTGATATTTAAGTGGTCACTAGGAAGAAACGAAGAGAGTTTCTGTTTGGTTCCTTGGCTAGACTGGTACGGCTGCGATGTAGCTGTCACAACCAATTGGCCTAACTCTGCTGGAGCACCATTGACAAAGCTTTTACTGGAAATGAAGAATTAAAACTTGGAAGCACTTCCAGTTCTGGGGATTAGCAGCAAAGCTTTCTTGACCCAAAACTGAGTCAACAGCTTGGGCCAACATCTACGTCAAATTTTTATTCCTTACAGGGATTTCAATTCCTTGTTGCCCTAGTGTTGTTAAATTTACCTTTTCCTTGGCTTTCCCAGGTTTCTGCTCTGCAAGGATTCTCTGAATGCAGGGCGATGTAGTCAGATCTTCCATAAAGTGAAAGGGAAGGTGGCACTGAGCAGCAATGCTGAACATGGAGAGGAGAAAGAACACAAAGGCAGCAATTAAAATGTTTCTTACCATGATAGAGCTTTAGGTTCCATGGAGGCAGATGGGTACACGCAGCCCGTGTGTGGGAGGAGATGGGAGACAAACCCTGTGAGTCTTTGGTCTAGTCCTCTAATGCAGTGCACAGCAACGCTTCACTGGAGCAGCACCACCACACTCCTCTCCTCCCCCAGAGGTGTCTTCTTCCTTTGCTAATAACAGAGTGCTGGAGCAGACCTGGTCTGGTGACTTTCTTCGGAAGTCCAAACTCTGCCTTATGCCTGTTTTTTCTTTCCTTTCTTCTGAGGCACTTTTCAGAGGGCTGATGTCTGTATGCACTGAAAATGTAAATTGAACCCCAGTTGTGCAGACAAGCTCAGGAGGTCATTATCTTTCATTAAAAACAATAATTTTTTTTCCTGTTTAAGCACTGTGCTGGATTAAAGTCTGTGAATTTCTTTTCACAGCTGATGAGATCTAGTTGTTATCTAAAAAGCTTTTTCTTTTTCGGTCTGATCCAAGTGTTTGGTAACTGCAATGAAGGTGGAGGTCCTGGGGCCACACTCCACTTCCCGTGCTGCTCGATGTCTGCCCTTGGTCAGCAACAGTGCTGGGCTGGTGGCTTTGGTGGAAGTGACTTGGCTGACTCATGAGCTGTGTAGGAGCAGTCAGTAGAACAGCTGATTTTATTCACTTCTCCAGTTCTTTCCTCCCCTTTAGCCTCTCAGCGGGTGATATCTTTGCCTCAGCATATTGCTCCTGAGATGCATAGTAATGCTGTCCTGACCTTCTGGTTTTAGTTAGGGAGGAGCAGAGATGCTGCATTCAATGGAGCAGTTGCCCAGGGCTTGCTTAAGTTTCTCCTAGCTGAGGTGTGCAGGATGCTTGGAATTATTAACTTGTTCTAGCTCTCCATTTTATTAGTTAACTTCATTCTTATTGTTCTGGCTTTTAATTTCCTCCCCTCCCTATTAATATTTTCCTGAAATGGTTTGTTTCCCCAGCACAGCAGCAGCTGGCAAGGCACCTTAATCCTGGGCAGTGCGTGTTTGCTGCTGGGTGGAGGTTTAGAGTACTTTAAACAACAGAAGCTTGGTATGTGTTTTTATGTTCTTGTTGGTGTAACTTAGCTGTTTGACAGACTGATGAGGTGTCTGATAGGCTGTTAAATGTTAAGGTTTTTCTTGCCTGTCTTTAGACAGCTTGTGTGCCAGGGACATCTGCCAGGTTACCCAGTCAGTCCTGCAGCTGAGGGCCAGGCATTGATTGGCTTACTCATTCTCTCTGGTGTGCATTTCCACCTTGTCCAGGGGGTGTATAACTGGATATCACTTCAGGCACTGTGATTACATGGCTTACCTGAAGGGCAAACACTTCCTTCTTACTCCTGCCTAGTGCAGTCATAAAATTCTCCTGGAATCGGTACCATCTGCAAATTGCAGGGTTATACAAAGCTTAGCTGCAAAGTGGGACCTGAGTTAATGCTTAACTGTCATGGGAATCTGGAGCATAAGCAGGCAGGAGAAAAAGGGGAAGGAGCACCTGAAGCCGCGTGCAAGCTGAGAGCCCTGTGCTAAGGAAAGCAAAAATCGTGGTGGTTTGCTTAACATACTGAATGGTGCTATGCAGAAATCCCTTATTTGTGGAATGCGATGAAAAGACTGTTCTTAAGGGGCTCCTATGCTAAATAAAAGAGTATTATTCTGATTTTTTAATGGGTTCTTGCACTTTACGTGAGCAATTGCTAAACTTCCTCTGTATTGTCAGGAAACGTAGCTTTCCTCACTTTGTTCTGTGTGATCTTATCCACTTTATGCAGAACAAAAGGGGGCTGGAAGACACTCCATCTGTACAATATTCTGTACAAGATATCTGTACAATATCTGTGTACTTCATTCAAAAGCTGCAGAATTTTCCAGTGCTTGATATGTGTTCATCTCCTCCATCTCCATGTTGCACAGAACACTGACACCCTGGCTGAGGAGACCTTTACAGGTGTCGTGTGTCGAGTACCGTGGAGGTAAGCTTAGACTGAGGTGCCCAGGCTGCGTGGGGGCCTGCTTTTACAGCCGTGACTGGTGGTGGTGTGTGTGATTGGTTGCAACAAATAGGTTAGTAATAATTGTCAGGAGAGGTTTGTTACCAGACTGTGTGAGAGTTTCCCCCTGTGGTGTTCATGATGGAGGCTTGTGGCTTTTACGTGGACACCTTTAAAACAAAGTGGGCTTTCGTGTTCTGCTTGCGTATCACGTGCCTTGTCAGAGTGACTGTATTGCCAGCAGAGCGCGGTGGGCAGGTGAGGAACTTTGTGATGGGAAATGGTGTACAGGGCTTACAAAAACACTGGCAAGTTCTTGGATATCACAGTTCCTGACCCTGGAGTGAGGGAGTTAAACAGTGTGGGGAGAGTGGTGGGCTAAGACATCGCTCCCCAAAGCATCTTGGTTTCTACCAGTAGATCTTGCATATGTGAACCTAAATAGGTAACCAACTAGATAAGGATCTTATAATTGTACTGGGCAGCTGCAGAACCAGATGTTAGAGTAAGGCTTTGCCTCCAGACAAAACCAGTCAGTGTTTGCTGTTTGGAATAATAATAGAGTAATAACAAATGACGTGAACCTGCTCATTTGGAAAAGCAGGGGCCGAAGTGATGTTTCCCAGGCTTTGTGTTTGGACAGGCTAATTCTTCATCTTTACATACAGAAGTTTATTTTAAAGCCGTGTGCACTGGGGTGGTAAAAGCAGAAGGAGAATACACATCTCTGCACTTCTAAACAATTTTGCTGGCATTACCTGGACTGGTGCCAGTTGTGTTTTGGCTTAACTACCGAGGATTGCTTTGTTTCCGGATTTCACTTAGTAAGATTGAAATAATAGCTGTAGTAACTGCTTTGGAGAAGAAAAATTCTTGCAAATAACCTTCTGGGGGACTAAGACCAGCAAACTGTTCTTTCCCAAGATATGTTAGGACGAGTCATCTGTATGCATCCATGTTTTCTGATGCCAGTGACTTCTGTGAGCATGTGTTCACAGCCCCTCCCACAGCTTCTTATCTCCTTATTGGCAAATGCTAACTGCCAGTTATGATTTAAACCAAACAATTGTTTCATGATGGGATTTGCCTTTCTCGGTGGGACCACAGGCTTGAGGCAGGAGTCTCAAACAACTGTGGCTGGAGATTGTGCCTCTCCAGAACATGGGATCCTGAGTACATCACCTCAGCAGCTGAGGGACTTGTCAGTCTCTCTCAAGAGACACAGGTTTCAGTATCCCTGTTGTTATCATTTGTTTTGAGTTCTCTGTAGCAATTGGAGGTGGTTTTTGTTGTAGCCATGGTAGGGTCCTTGATGCTAGTAAGGATGTTTGTTATCTGTTATCAAACTGCTGTTCTCTGGTGAGGATGAGAGCAATCGTGTTTGATATTCTGATGGCTTTTTTCAGTCTTTTCTCACTGGCTGGATGCTGAACATCTTTGCAGAGAAAGAGTTGCAGAAGTTCAAACAATTGTGCGCAGAATTCTTCCTTTGAATTCACTTTTTTCCTAGCTTGCCTTGCTTCTTCCAAAGACGTGAGGCCTCTTCACGTTTCTTGTATTACATTTGCCTGCCTCCATGCAAGGTTTCTTTTTTCTCTGCTTGATTTTTGCAGCCTGTGTTTTCATCTTTTCGTTTGTATAGGACTGCTATCTGATTACCCAACCACCTGGATGGTAACGGTGCGTTGATGGATGTGTGACGCAATGGAAGGACTTACGGGGATGCACGTAGGGAATGGAATCTAGATCTAGAGTATTAGGATCCAGGTGGTGTGATTCTCAGAGTGCCAAGGAGCAGCCACTGAAGGAATCTGTGCTCTTCTGGATTGGGGCCGTTCAGTTGGGTATTATGTCTTTGATGTGCAATCTGTAAATACAACAGATCTAAGAATTTAAGATGACTGACAAAAACCCTCATGATAACAACCACCGACAGTATTTCCAAGGAAAGTCAAGTGAATCAGGAATGCAACAGCATGAAAAACGTGGAACAACATTTGCAGCGGTGATAATTCTGATGTGGGTGGCATTGCTGATGTCCGATGAGTTAAGCTTTGTCCTGTAGCAATGTGCTTGTGTAACCTGTGCATTGCACAAAGGGATGGAGCTGGCTGAGCACTTCCCCCTGAAAGAAAAAAGTGTTGTGGTTTGGGTTTTTTTGCTCTGCTTATCCGACAGCCTCGCTATGGCACAGCGTGGGCCAACTGGCTGTGGTGCATCTGTGGCTGAAAGGTGTGGTTTAGACTGTTGTTTTGTCTTGATGTCTTTAGACAAGTGATGTGTTCTTTTGCTATTACGGTTTGGTCATTTTATCCTCTTCAGAAATGAACAAATACTGCAGTGAGTCCTGTGAGAGCAGTCAGGTTCCCAGAACTAGCTGGGAACCGATTGATAGATAAATATCTACAACACCCCTGAAATGCAACATCATTGAGTTACTGAACTGATTAGAAGTGGTGAGCAGGTGACTCGATTGCTGATCCACTTGTTAATGGATATTTTGAGCAGGGGGTCTGAGCTTTTGCAGTAAAAGTGACACCCTGCATGCACGGAGCACGTTGATGCACGGGCTTCATTCAGAATGGGCAGCATCCCCCAGCAATCCTACCAAACCAAGGTGGAGATGTTGGTGTTCATTTTAGATCTTGTAGAAGAAGCTGAATCAAAATTCAGCCAAGAAACCTTTCACCTGAGAGCATTTTCCATCTGTAGGGGAACTATGTGGTTGTGCCCAGCTGGTGTTATCCACACCTCATCCAGAGAGGCTGCAGCGCCTCAGGGGGGTGAATGTCTTGACAATCAGATACTTAGGGTGACTAATCTGAGGCAGGGCCTTTCCTAGTGAGGCTGCAGGTTCCTTAATATTATGTCAGAATTTGCTTTTCGTATAAACAGTCTGTTTAATGAATGGAATGGTTAATTTCAGCAAGGTTGTATTCAGAGGAAGGTGCTTCAGGTGACTTGTGGTGTGACTCGTGGCACTTAGCAGGCTCAAGGAAAAAGGCTTGATGTGCTTAGGACAGCTACAAAAGATTTCTATCCCAACTCTTAAATCTAAAGGCTGAAGCTGTCTTCAGAATTTGCATACTTTGAAAACATGAAGGGTTTTGAGTTGTTACAAAACTTTATAGAAATCGTAAAAATGACAAAAATTAGTGTGGCTTTTTTTTAAAGGTAAAATATTTAGAGACCTGCTGCATTTGTCCCTGTGTTATGTGTTGCTTTCTGGAAGCTCAGGAGCTGAAGGTTTAATGTTCATCTGTAGAGCTCTGTTACACGCTGGTAACTCGCGTGTCTCCGTACTTTGTGATCTGAGCTGATACTGTAAGCAGATGATATTGGAGTGGGGCTTGCATGTTTTCCCAGAGATGGCAGGTCTGGAGTCAGACGGTGTATTTGATTTTGAGATGAACGAAGAAACCATCTAAAACACCTGGTTTGCTTTGCTTTTTTCTTCCCCTACTGACCGGGACAGGGTAGATTGGGGATGAGACAATTGTGCTGTTCAGAAATTCTAATGTACTTCAATGCTAATGAACTTCAATGCTAATGAAGCTGTTTTCTTTCCTGTCTTCCTCTAGCGCTGTGTGGTGCTGCGGTTTCTGAAGTCCCCCCCGAACCAGAACAAGGTAAGATTCAACACGTGCTGCTAACAAAAGCCCCCAGGTAATCAAGTAACCAGCCTGAGCGGAAACAGGAAACCTGTGAGAACCCCGACTGACGGGAGTGAGAACAAGGGGTGTTTTGAAATGTGCCTGTCTCTCGGGAGCTCTGGCGACAGGAGGAAACTTGAGGTCTTCTGACATAACTAAGATTGTGTGACTGCTGTCAAGGCCTTTGTGTAGGACAGATCATGACTGCAGTGTGTAGAAGGTGAGGCTTTCCGTAAGGAGAGTGGTGGCAACAGAGGACGCATTAACGTGGCCAATGAATGTTGGAGAGTTGCGATGCTGAGGAAGACACGGCAGTGTTACTGACTGTTGCTTGGCAGGACAGGCGAGGGGCAGCACAGAGCTGGTGTCACGGGAAAGCTCTGCTGTTCACTACCGATTCAGCGACTAAAACACCATGGAGCCTGGTCAAAGCGATGAAATATTGATGGAATAGCCTTTGCCAGAGGGTGGGTTTAGTTTCCTATCTGTTGCAAAAAGAACATGGCAGGACACAATCTGCCAGTTCCTTGGCCTGTGGCAGAAGGTTTTTCTGCTGGAACAGAAGTGAGTTACCTTGGATCTGCTTGAACGGGGATAAAAAATGATCAAGAATTGGAGGTGGAGGGTGAAAGTGAAGTGTCAGCACAGTGCTCCATGGGGACAAAACAGAGCACGAGGGGCAGGAGGTTCCAGTTCTGCCATCAGTCTCCTGCGGAGTCCTCAGGGTGTGTTACCTGAGAGGTGCTGGCAAAGCCTGAGCTGCAGCAGCTACTGAACTATGGCTTTGTCCGGTTCAGTGGCAGCTTTCCCATGAGAAAGAACTACAGAAAGCACTATGGCCATGCGGCAAGCTTGGGGGAAGCCCTTAACTTCAGGGAAACAGAAACAAGGATGAATGTGAAGTGCACATACAGGGAGGGCATTTTGCTTTAGATCAGGAAGGTGAACGGGAAGCGCGTTCAGTTTAATAAGGGACAACAAAGTTTCTGAAGCAGCTCAGGGGGAAGCAGAGGAAGGCAAGGCCCATGAACGCAGTGTGTGTACGGGTTATTTGTTGCCTTTCTGCTATTGTTGCGCCTGGAGAAAAGTCTGGGAAACCCAAAGCATGATTCAAGTAAGTTTTTGATCCTCTTATGGCGGCAGGGCTTCAAGAATGTCTCCTTTTAATTACAGATATTTTAATTGGTGCTGGCTGTGGTCTTTCCTCCTTTGTCTAGACTTTGTCACTATGTCAGTGTTGTCCTCTTAGCATTTTATTTTCTCTTACCCTGCTCTGTTTAGTTTTTCTTCTCCCGCTTGTATTTTCTCCTCTACCTTGGATGTGAGTGTGGCACTTTTTCTTCCTCTGCTGTTAGTCGGTCCCAAGAGTAAGCGCATCGTCCAGTGCGTTACAGAATGGAGAGGGAGGCAGAGCTGTGCTGTTCCAGGAAAACTTTGTGTTATGAAAAGGACACAGGAGCATGGAGACTGTGGTAACAATAAAATACTGTGCAGAGAACAAGAGTATGCTGGAGTGCTGGGAACGCAGTAGTGGTGTTGCAAAGCTTCTCTGTGACCTCTGTCAAAGCCAGCCTGCACTGATGTTGCTGTCCTGCTTCCAGGACTCACTTAGCTTTGTTTCTGTATTGTTTTAGCATTTTTGTCTTGTAGAAGAACTTTAGTGTTTTGTTATAGACACATAATATAAAATTAATGGAAGATGACTTTATGGTAAAATCTTTCACTGTCTGGGGCAGGATTTGGCAAATTCTGTACCTGTCCATGCACGGGTTTGTGATGTGGCTCAGTCTTTCAGGCCATTCTTTCCCAAATCTCCAGGTGAGGTATTTTATACCACTCACTTGGAGCCCCTCTTGCACTTCCCTTGTTAAGAGAGGCACAGAGCCTGCGTCTCACCTACTGTTACAGTTCTTTGAGTTGTTTTAACAAGGGCAGAGCAGATCTTGAGTACTCTTCCCTGCTTCCATCTTCATTTTCTCTGCCCCTTTCCCCCTGAAATTTGGTCAGAAGAGGTGATTGTTCTTTTTGTTTTCTGGGTCATCTAAGTCTCTCAGACAGCAGTGGGGAAATAAATGTAGCACATGTTTGTGTCTAATTTCAACCTACCAACCTCTGCAGAGCAATTAGGCTACTTTGCTCAGTCATTGACCAGGTGCATATGTTCTTGAGGGTTGTTTATCATTCTCTCACAGTTAAATGACACCGTTTCTGTCTTGCAGACTCCAGAGGAAATACTACAGCATCTACGAAATATCGTTGACTTTGGAAAGCATGTCATGAAGCAATTCTTCGGGGAGAGTTATGTTCACCATGGGGTAAATATTTTATTCTTAAAATAAGTGGCTTATGCACTGTGAGCACTGAGTGCCCATAAAGGGAATCAATAGGGCTTACAGATATTCTTGAGCAAGATAAACATGCAGGAGGCATTTGGATCAGACCAAAGATTCCCACTCTGCTGCTGAGGTGATTGGACTGCCCTCTGTAATATAATTGGACTGCCCTTGAAATACTTCAAGCTACTGGTGAGAAGAGCAGTCGTTTCTGCCCCGCGTGAGGCTGAGGTGTGTGAGGGAGTTCTTTAGACTGACTGCAGAGCACGGCAGGGAATTTGGTCCATGTGAATTGTTTCTGTGCAGTTAGAGGTAGCCCTGTTTCTTGCCGCTGACTCGGTTCTTCTGGGCAGCCAGATCTGGTAACTGAACATGGGGTCCCAGAGTGGAGAAGTTGGACCTTCTCCTGCACTTGAGCTGCACAGTCCTGCCTGGGAAGGGTGGGAGGTGAGACTTGGGGTGGGATGAAATAGGGCGTTTCATTTGCAAAAAGGACAAAGTGATGCAGGTTTCTCCATGCATGTTAAGCTTTCACTGGAAATGCTCTTTCTCTTGCATTCCTTTAAATTAGCTTTTGTTTCTCATAGTGGAGTGTCGCCTGTGATTGCAGGCGCAGGTGTCACAACAGACGGTCAGTGGAGGGAGAAGCTGCTGCCTGCACAGCTCCCTGTACTGCTAACATCCACAGGGCTGTGGTGTGCTGCTCACAGACCCACAGATTGGACATTCATTTTGTGTTGAAAAAAAAAAAAAAATTTTACCTTTCTTTTTTTCACTAGGAAATTGTTCAGCTGCCTTTAGACTTTGTCAGACAGCTCTGCTTGAAAATTCAGCCAGAGAGGCCTGGTAAGCATTAATGGGGGGCCCTGCTCAAACTGTAGAGCACTGTGCTTTGTTATAAAGTTACAAAGCATCGTCCTGCAGCACATGAGGAAACTTCTTGCAGGATTTCAACAATGACAAGTTGAAAATCTGTTGAGAAAAAGTGTGTTCAGGAATGAAAAGTTGCATCTGACACAAGTTTGATCAAACTAGGGAATGGGATCCACTATAAGCCCGTGTGTATGAAATCTTTAACAGGCTTTCAGCTTGCTGTGAAGGCCTTTACCAAGCTCAGCAAGGGGAGGTGGGAGAGGTGCCCTGGAACTGCTGGCTCTTTGCAGCAGCAGCTCTGGAGACACTGTGGGTGCCTGCCCAAGGCTTGGGAAGCTGAAAATGGGTTGATTGAGGGGAGGGCAAATTTATGCAGGGGCATCGTTGGCTAAAGCCCACTACGCTGTTTTGTCTTTCCTAGTTGGTTCCCACTCCTCTACTCAGTGAACAAGAAAACTGCAGAGCAAACTAAACCTCCATGCGCATCGTTATCTGGTTGGTGTTGTGCTTTGTTTCCCCCAGAGTCTCGCTGCGATAAGGACATGGACACTCTTAGTGGTTACGCGATGTGCCTTCCCAACCTGACCCGGCTGCAGCCCTACCGCTTTGTGGAGCACCGGCCCATCCTCTGCATAGAGATTAAGGTGTGGAACGGGAGGGGCACCTGCGGGGACTGCGTGTTTCGTGTGTGCTGACCAGAGCACCGTCACTGAGTGCAGCAGGGCATAAGGCGGAGCTCACTGCTTTCCCCGGGACCTATGGGGTGGAACAGCCCCCTCCCTCTTCCAGTTCCTGACCTTCTGAAACTTGGGAGGCTTTTTGTAGGCCACAGCTTTGTGCGTCCTTATTTATTAAGTGAGGACTGGGAATAATATAAAGCTTTTAAGTGGTTTATATTTTTCTTTAACTAGAAAGCGTTGCATGTGTTTCGATAAAGGAAGAAATATTTATGACCTTTCTTGTTTTTGTTTTAGCCGAAGTGTGGCTTCATTCCTTTTTCCAGCCATGTTTCACAGGAGATAAAGCACAAGGTGTGTCGTTACTGTATGCATCAGCATCTGAAGGTAATGTTTTAAAGTACTCCTGCTACCCAGTGGCTGCTCTGTACTTGATGTGCTACTCCAGTCTTGCTTCCCTGTTGAAACTTGCTTCAGCCGTGACTAAAGCCAGTAGGCGGCTGCATGCCTGAGTTGCTGGGTGTGAGTCTGGTGAGAGATGGAACGAGTTCCCTGGGAGCTGGCGCACAGAAACACGTGATCAGTCTTTGGGAAGCCTTAATGCTCTTGATTGGGTCAGCTCTGGTGACAAAATTGCCTCTTGAGTACCACTCACTAATCACCTGGTGGCATTCTGTAACTTGGAACAGCACGGAACCCACGTGGAATTCTTGTGCGCGGTGCCCAGCGTGTGTCTGAAATGCTGTAACTGCCGTGCTGTAACGTAGTGCGATTTTACTCTGCGCTTCCCGTTTGTGAATGCAGTGCGAGTGGCTGGAGGTAAATACAAGGGGGAAGGCCCCTGGTGGCAGGAGCTGTGTCTTCCGAGGGCTTTTTGGGGTGTCTGTGCCACGCACCCGACTGCAGACATGACCGAGAGCAGTTGTTTCACAGCGATTAACAGTAGTGGTCTGGGTTTTCAACAGGTAGCAAATGGCAAGTGGAAGCGACCGAGTAAATACTGCCCGCTGGATCTCTTCTCAGGGTAAGGAAGTGTGTGACTTACTCTGCTTTTGCCGAACTATCTCTGTTAGGGTGTTTGGTTGAATTACTTTGACTTCCACTGTAGTAGTGAGGATGATTGTGCCTGCTTGTCTGACTTCTGTGGTGGGTGTTCCTGGTCTCTGTACCTCTTTGCCCCTGTCTCAGGAATCAGCCTCTTACTGAGGTTCCGGTGCTCTGGCACAGAATACTGCACCCAAGAGCTCTTTGTTGCTCGGAGTTGAAGTGCTCATTGGAAGAGCTGCTCTGTCTTTGCAGTTATTTCAGCACCAGTAAAAGGCTTAATGGGCGCCCTGCTCTGGTTCCTTAGAGCTCCACCTCCCACCCCCGGCATGGGTGCAAACAGCTAAAGGCCGTGATAAAACATTCTTGGATTTATTTGTTTTCCCCAGAAACAAACAGCGAATGCACTTTGCTTTGAAGAGTTTATTACAGGAGGCACAGAACAACTTGAAAATATTTAAGGTAAGCAATCGCATCTCTCCGCTTGCTTTTTTTGCCTTGGCTTTTAAACAACTTGACTTAAGCATCTGAACAGTCCAGATCCGCCTTCAAAACTGCCTGATCAGCACTGTCACTACTGGCCCCACCAAAGGAAACAGGAGAATTCTTAGTTTCATCTCAAGTTAGGCCAGGTCAGTGATCCTTTCCCATAATGGCTCAGTCCGAGAGGGTTGCTCAGGAACAGCTGGTAGAAGAAGGTAGAAAAGGACTCTTGCAGATGGCCAAAGCTTTCAGCTTTCTGTGTTTCCTCAGGAGGAAGAAGGTAGAGAACTTTGCACGTTGCTGCAGATGTTTAGAAGTTACTGCCAGCAGCACAATGTGCCTGGTTGGGGATGGGAAAAGCTTCCTCCTCTGTGGGAGTAACTTGGGAAAAACAAAGTGGTAACTGATGGCTTATGCAGATTTTCACATTGATTCTAGGAAATAAGATTCTTTACAACCTATTTCCAGTATTAAAGCAACTGTTTTTGTACCACTTAAACTTGTAAGAACTGTCCTGGTTTTCCTGTTAGTACAGTTAACTGCCACGCCATCTCCATCCCTTTCTGCAGCCTTCTGGTTTCCAATTTGGCCCTTAAAAGAAGGGGGTTCCATACATCGCTTCTTCACTATGGATATTATTCAGAAAAAAACCTATAGGAAAATGTTATATGAGTTCACTTGTGTTATTCTGATTTCTTAGAGTTGGTTAAATTGGGAAAGCAGCAAGTGACTTACATGGGTTTTTGGTGCCAACTCAGAGGTTGTCACCAGGGTGTCTGGTAAAACCGGAGGGGCAATGTGTGCATGGGTGTGCAGGCTGTTCACTGATGCACGTTTCGGTGCTAGGTGCCCTTAATTCTGGTGTTTTGATTAACCAAGTATGAATAGCTGGATTTTGTGAAGTGCTAATTTTTTTTTGTCTCGTTTGCAGAACGGGGAACTAATTTATGGCTGTAAAGATGACCAGGACTATCTCTCTGACTGGAACGAACTCGCTCGTCACTTAAAGCCTTTCTTTTTCCCTTCCAATGGGCTGGTCAGTGGACCCCACTGCACAAGGACAATTGTTAAAGAACTCATCCATGTTATAACCATGGCGCTGCTGAGTAGTACAGAGGCCTGCAGGGCAGGCGATATGAAGACTGTTCCTATCTCACAAGGAAGAAGCTACTGTGAAGCAAGTGCTTTTAACAAGGAGCTGGCAAGAAATGGTAAGCAATAACTTGTTGAGCACTGTCAAAAATGAACCGTTTATCACATAACGGTTTGGATCTCTGCCTCTCACTTGCTCTTCCTTACTGATGTGAGAACAGAAACAGTGGGGTTTTAGTGACCATTTGAGTTCTGAGCTGCATAACTGCTGGGTAATTGCTTTATTGACATGACCTTGTAGCGAGCACTTCTAGCACTGTAAAGCTCTATTTACTCCACGTGCTGCTAGTTATCCTAACGATACAAACAGCATGCTGCTTACTCTGCTTTTGAGGAAGATCTTCCTTGCTGGTGGGTTTTATTGTCTGTTGCTCTTACAGAAATTACAGCAAATACCCATTGCTTTATACTATACTGAAAGACCCTGTATCTGAAATGCTCAGTCCTTACTGCTGAAAGTGGATTTGTAGCAGCTTCAAACTCATATGAAAAAGTTCTTGTAGCCTCAATCACATAGATTGAAGTCTGGGGCTTTGTGTAACTTGTATGTCGTGTGCTGGGTGGTTTGTTCTGCAGTCACCTCTGTGTGGATTAAATGTGCAGGTGAGCGCACGCACCTGGCCCCCTGGTGCCTGGAGACTGAACTGGGTTGCGTTGTTTTTTCCTGGTGACTGGTCTGAAGAGTGTGTGGATTTGCTTTGTGAACAAGCTCCTGTGATGGCAAACTGTAAAGACAACTCGGATCTGCCTTATTTGAAAATGTATTTTCTCCTAGGTAAACACAAACTGGAGAGCTCTGGCTTACCGAGGGGCTGTCTCCTTTACAAAACCCTTCAGGCGCAGATGCTCGACATGCTGGATATTGAAGGACTCTACCCCCTGTACAGCCGAGTTGAGCAGTACCTGGAGGAATTCCCTGAAGAGCGGTAAGGCTTGATGGTTTTGCTTTTCTGTTTGGAGCCAGTGGGTGTGCAGCAGGATGCGCTCTGTGCGGTTCTGCCGCTGCTCACACGAGGGCGTGCGGGTCTCGCTGTGAGGTGTTGCTGCCGCCACACTGGAGTGAAGCGTTGTCTGAAGTTTGTCCTGAATCACTGGCTGTGTGGCTTGCCTGTGTATTTGTGCATCAAACAATCACCTGGAGATGCGTCCTGTCCCCTGGGGGTCAGTGTCCTGCATACCCCGCTTTTTCCCAGCCCAGCAGTTCAGCGAGAGTTCAGGTGTTTGACTTGAGAAGGAGGAGGCCGAGTAAACCCTTCCCCTGTCAGCACAGAACGGAGATGTGAAGACCCCCAGTACTGTCAGCGAGCGTCCAGGGAGGTCCCACAAACCATTACAAATGTTGAAACATACCCATTTTTGCCAAAATACTGTTCTTGTGCTTGTACGCAGGTGGCAGTGGATTAGCAGTGGTTCATCATCTTTAAAAAAACCGACCCAAACGCTAGACAGCAAATCCTAAGTGATGTGAGAGTAACAGGGACTGGTCATGGTGCGCATTAGCTTTCTGAGTATCGGGCTACTGCTGTGTTTATCGGTGTCGCTGGTTTTTCTGAGTATCTGGGCTGCCGAAGAAAGATTTTGTTGATCATCTTCTCAGCCTCTTGGCTGTGCGTAAATCTTCTTTTACAATTTCTTTAGAAGTACCTTACAGATCGACGGGCCGTACAATGAGGCGTTTTATGAGAAGCTGCTAGATCTTTCAACTGAAGACGACGGGACGGTGGCCTTTGCACTGACAAAGGTACTTCTGTGCGCGGTGTTGATGCTGCATCAGCCGGTCTAAGGGTGGCCCGTTAGCATCACTGTCTTGTGAGAGGCCTGGGCCGGTGGGGTGCGTAACTGGGGCTGGGGTATCGTGATAGCGGCGGCAGTTAAAAACATGCACACACACACGGAAATAGTTCTTGAGAGAAAAAGAGCTGGTTATTTCCTTTCTAGGTGGGGGAAGTGTTTGCGTGAACTGGTGCTGGTTTGGCCTTTGAGTAAAGAACCTGCAGGAAATGAACATGGTTCTTGCAGGATGCTGGAACAGCGCTTGCTCTGCTGACCCGCTGTTAGAGGGAGAAGGTCCAGCTCTTAGGATACCAACACACTGCTCTGATGCATTTTATAACGAGCCGCGAGTTTCTCTCAAGGCAGACACTGGAAGAGCAGGCTGACGTTCTGTTGTTGCCCAGGTGCAGCAGTACCGGATAGCGATGACTGCTAAAGACTGCTCCATCATGATCGCCCTCTCGCCCTGCCTGCAAGACGAATGGTAAGAGCCCTGCTACGAACTACCCGGCTCCGTCAGGAACCGGAGCTGCATTTGCCCCATTCAGGCAGTTTGTTCCTGCCCAGGACCCAGCTGGGAGCCTGTCAGTACAGTGGAGGTTTTGCTTAAGAGCAAGAGTCTGTTTCCAAAGAGTTTTATGTTGACAAAAAGGGGTAAGATTTCCTAGTTACTCCCTTCCTGAAACGTGCACTGATTGTTCACGGCGGAGCTGCCCGGGTTTCACCAGGCACAGTTTTTCTGCCTTGCTGAGGCAGGAGGAGAGATTTTTCCAGGTGAGCTGCCTCTCACCGCCTGATTAGAGGAGTCTTTATTAAGCGCATCAATAAAACCCAGGCACAGCGCCCGGGTAGAGTCACTGATGGCAGAGATGGTGCCGGAGCAGGGTTTGACTTTGGCTGTTGGGGAAGCTGCAAGGAAACCGGCTGGAGGTGTCAGCAACTGTGCTTTTAGCCTGGCTGAGCTGCAGCTGCAGGGCCCTAAATGCTGCGTTAGCTGAAGTTTGTCTAAATGTTAGTCATGAATGCGAGGGGCCTCGGGGCACACACAACCATTCCCTTCCATGACTCAGACATGCAATCGGGTTTTGTTTTCCAGCTCGGAGCAGAGACCTGTGGTACTGACGTCCAAATCCAGATTCATCTTTTCCGTTTCCGTCCTGGACCTGGACCTCAAGCCCTATGACAGCATTCCTCACCAGTACAAACTCGACGGCAAGATCGTGAACTACTACCTGAGGAACGTACAGGCCAAAGACGACCCCGTGATGTCTGGTCTCTTCAAGGAGAATGAAGACTGCACGTTAGTTCTCCACAAAGTGTGACCGACTCCTTGAGGTTATTTTTATTGGAACACATGAGAAAGTGAAAAGTTAATGGATACGATTATGGTGATTTTATTTCTATTGTGTTCAGTGCATTTTCAGCTGTGAATGTTCTTGCTTTAAGAAATGATTTCTCATTGGGATGCCTTTTCAGAGACATGGGATAGCACTAAGCCACGCGTCCACCGAATAACCTGAATGAATGTATTCAATGTGACAAGGCAGCTAACGGGCCGTACTGGGAGCCAGAGGACAGGGCAAGTTTATACTAAAACTCTACTTCCTTAGTGTTGAAAGAGCACAGAATTGAAAGGTTCCCGAAGTCTTGCACTAACGTAGGAAGGCTAATGACTAATGAGAGAATTGCCTTGTGCTCAGTGTCTCCTGTACCTACTGGGACAAGGGACTGCTCTGACAAAACTCGACATAAAGCTTTACCATTAAGTCCCCTGAAGTACAACTGAGGTGGCTGCTCAAGTGTTACTGAGCTATGAGCTGCCATGTGCTGCAGAACGTGGTTCAGTCCTTGTGCCTGGGACTGAGAACTCCAGGACCCCTGAGAGGCTCTGTGTTCACCTTCTATCTGCTCAAAGCTTCAGAAGCTGAGGGGCAGAGGTTACAGGTAAGCATCCTTGAGTTTTATGACAGCTGGGCTTCACCTGGCTGCCACAGCGGTCTTTGATTTCTGTACATGATGTGCTGCTATTGAAGGTGAAACCACAGCTCACTCTTCCCCTGAATGAAGCTCTAACAGTAACGTGTGCTCCGCGTTCGGGGTTGTTTCAGGTCAGGTTGTGTCAGGCTGGCAGTGATCGGCTGGGCCCCACCTACTGCTAGCAGACCACCTGCTCTTGGGCTCCTTCTTTTTAAGTGATACAGGCAAAAAGGCGACAGCATCTGATTTTCTGAAGCTGCAGGGGTCACGTCCTCAGGCTGAGCACTGGAGCCAGACTGGCGTCACTATGCCAGCGATTCAGCGAGGGCACGTGCAGCTGAAAGCTTGAGGTTTCGCAGTAAAAGCTGCCCTCGAGGAAGGCCCCGAGCTTGAGAGTAAGGATTTGTTCAAAGCAAGGAAGGATGGACTGGCCACCACAGAAGGTTTCAGGTTTCAGTGCTGTAACTGTGCCCATCAACCAAATGTGTTCATTTTCACACTAGAAAGAGCTAAAAATGAAATAAAGGAAAGCCTACACAAAAGGAGCTAAACCAGTCCCATGCTGGTGGATAAAGCAGCAATGTATTTTGCCTGTCTCCTGGGTCTCAAACTTGACCGTAACCTGCCTTACACCCAGCAGGATCCTCTGTAGAGTTGCTGCTCATCAACACTGAATCTCTGGCGTCGCTGAGCTGCGGACTGACAGAAACTGGTCTGGTCTGTCAGTCCTTCCTGACCTACCAGAACAGCAGGAGGCTGTTCGAGTGATCAGATAGTGGTGCTTCAGCTCTTGGTTTCTCTCCCCTTTTTGCTATTGCTATAGAAAAATCCATAGTAACTTATAAACGGAGCCGGCAGTTGTGTTGGTTGCGTGGCTGGAGCAGCTGTGGGTTTGAGAAGGACGTCTCTTAGCGTTACCTGAGACCCAAAATGGTGTTTTGGCCCCTCGTATTTCAGGAACAACGGTCCCTCCCTGCCCTAGAGGAGGTGAGGTGCAGAGGTGCAGGTCTGGCTGCGAGCACTGGTGCTGAGCTGAACCCTGCTGACAAATGGTACGTCTGAGGGCGCTGAGGGAGGAGTACGAGGCATCTGCCTGATCCCACTATTTCTTCAGGGATGAGTGTATGGAATGTGGTGCTTTCATAATGTGTTGCCTACTGGAGCTTCCCCCTCGCAGCAGGGACAGGGCAGCGGTGAACTCGTCCCTCTCTTACAGAAGGGTGATGGTCCTTGTCCTGTTCCGCGCTGTCAGCTCGGGGTGGGGGGAAGCAGTTCCTTTGCGCAGATGCCCTTTGTTCTTTTTAGCATAGTTTGTCTTTGAGATCTTCACGCTGTCTCCTTCCCCCTAATTTAATGCGAAGGCTCCGTAACTGTCCTGGGGGGGGGTCTCTTCCCGTTCTCTCATCATTTTAAAATCACTGTACTTTACAGAGCTGTGAAATGGATTTTTATGTACTTGATTTTGACAGTGCATGATCTTTTAACACTTTCCAGGCGTCTAGGAAACGTTGAGCAGATACAAACCACTCTGGTACATTAATGATTCAGAGGGAGATTTATAATGAAATCACTCTGTACATGTAACTATTTTATTTGGCATTTTTGTATTTAAATGGCTGTATTTATTTTCATGTCATGACAATTTATATATAACGTGCCATAATTGTACAGATAGCATGGTTTATGAGTATGGTTTCTAAATGGAAAATAACTTAATGTTTATATTCAATAAAATTATAGACTGTGTAACACAATATCTTAATTAAAACTACTTTTGAAATGGCTACCTGCTGTAAGTGAGGCTGCTGTTCATTCCTGCAAGCTGAGCGCTCTGATCAGGTTCTCGATGGCCGCCTCGACCCCCAGCAGGAGCAGAAGGCTCCGGAACCGCATGGGGGCCTTTTCCAGCGTAACCAGCTTCTGCTCCAGGACTGCAAGAAGAAGGCAACGGTGGACATGGGTGTCAGACAGCGGCTGCCAGGGGCCTGTGTGGGGATCAAGGGGTTCCCTGCTCTCTGGGGGGGGCGGTAGGTGGTGGGTGAGCCCCTTTACCTGGTGTGGGAGGTGAAGCTCAAGTCCCTGCTAACCGGGGTGGGCTTTGCCTGGCTGGGGTTGGTGAGATCCCGTCTTGGCCAGAGGTGTTGATTGAGAAAAGGGACGTGTTCTGCTTGCCAGCTCAGCAAGGGGCCCTGCAGGGAAACTTACCTTGCTCCGGTACTTTAGTCAGGAGGTCCAGAACAGGTGTCGTTCTCCCTTCTTCATCCACGTGTATCTTCCAGACAACCAGTAACTCCAGCCTGCGTGGTGTGCACAGAACAGCAGGTCAGGGGCAGCCCCTGGGGTCATAGTTTCTCCCAAGCGGGCAGTGTGTGTGCAGGAGGGCGACACGCAGGGTTCTCTAGTCAAGTACGCAGGGATTGCCCTGGAACAACATCCCATCTGCTTCCCTGCATTGTGCATTCCCCTCCGATACCTGCTTTTGTGAGAACTCCGTACGGGAAGCACGGCTCGCCCACCCCAAAGCTAAGCTGGCAACACCGGCTCGCACCAGGAGGACGCTGCCTTTCTCAGGGCTGGAAATGTCCCCTTCCAAGAGGATTCGTCAGCCTTTTGCAAAAGTGTTAAGAAGCCTCTGAGAGTTTGAGTGTGGTTTCTTCTGGGATTCTGCAAATAAATCCATCTGCAAGTGTGTTTGGTAGCAGCCCCCTGGAATGGCTTGAAATTCTCAAGTCCCGTAGTGGTGGGCGAGAGGGGCCGTGGGCTGGGACTGGGCGCCTGCCAGCCTCAAGAGAGACTGTAAAATAAAGCTGCTTATTTTCTAACTGCGATGGTCTGACAATCATTCATTTCAGCAGCCCAGAGTTAAAGCATTTAATGCCAAATCTGCTGTTTAAAACTATCTCTTATGGTTTATTTGCCAGCTCCACAAACAAATACAATAGAGGGAAATAGGCTTTATTTCCGGCTGGTTCCATATAAATTAATGCACGTTACAGTGAAGATGGAATAGAAGGACGTGTTCTGATCCCTTCACAAAAAGTGACTTTTCCTGGCCCTTACAGAATTCTGACTTTGCCTCCTCGAGGAGCGTGGCCAGTGTCCCCCCGGGCCCAGCGAGAGGGACGGTGGCCTCAGCATCCGCTCTGCCCATTGCTCTGCTTGTGTAATGCAGAAAGAAAATCAAACCTGGCCGAGCTGGACGTGGTTTCTGACGTGTGAGAGGGAGAGAGCATCCTGCATCCCTGCACTTTAAATTTGGACTCTTCAATGGAGCATGAGCTCCCAAACCCAAGACAGTTACAGATATTTTTTCTTAAACTACAAGGTAAAGGCCTTTCTTTCCACCAGGCTTTTTAAAGGAGTGGCCATGTGTGGTAGCCAGACACCTGCCTGCCTGACCTAACAGGGCATGTTTTGGGGTTTTTTTCTGTTGGTTTTTTTTTTTTCTGTTTCTTTCCCTAGTGTTTTTAATGTGTGGTTATAGCTCTAAAATGGAACACACATCATCTGATTGCAATGTGTCAGAGGTGTTACAGAGCACAGAGCGACTTCTGTTCAAGGAGATCGATTCTGTATAGGTTATCAATAGATTTGCCACAATCCTCTAGCTGTGTGAATCAATAACTGGAAGTATCGGCTTACCCAGAAACCGTGGGGTTCCTCAGAGTTATACAATCGCCCTGCAGTCCTTCCGGAAGGGTCACGATGTCAGGATATTTGCCCTGTGAACAAACAGGTTCCAAAAGGTGCAAATTAGGTCAGAAAGGTCACGGCAGCCGGGGCAGTTTTTGGCCCATCCTTTCCACCGCAGGGGGGTTCAATTTGCTGCCACGTTCAGCCTGCGTTTCTAATAGTTAAGAGAAATGATACCAATGGTTTCAATTCTGAGGAGCCGCTCAAGTTGTGAGGGTTTGGGGTTTTTAGTGCCATTGACGTGCTCTCAAGGGATACATCGACTGGTCACCTCAGACAGGCCGGGATCGCTCACCTGCACTGAGGCTGCAAAAGCCATTACACAAGACGCAGGAAACTGTGAAAGAGCATTTTTTAGCCGCGTTTTGTTTGTTTAATCCAATACCGCACTGTGGTACCGCACAGCATCGCGGGAACAACCCAGATCCCGTACCAGCACTGCCTGCTGCTCCCTAGGAGACGGGGTCCCCGAGCTCCTTACAGCACTTTGAAGGTGTAAAGAAAGTCAGGCAGCGAGATATGGAGAAACCCCCCATGACCAGAACACAACGGGATAACGGCAAATGATAAACCAGAAACAACCACTGCCTACTCTCAGCTGTCCCTGTTACATCAGAGCCACTGCCAGTCACTCCACTGTGCAAAGCTGCTCCTTGTCCCATCACCGCGGGTGCTGGTGTTTTGCAGCCTCCGGCACGTGCCCTGAGCTACCCAGCACACAATCTTTGCTCTAACTGTGCTAAATGCTGTGACACAACAGCACAGCCGCCGTGTGGAAGGAGTACGAGGAGCTGCGTACACATTAAAATGCTGGGAAAGAACACAATTCCTGACCCTGCAGGGCTGTGCGGTCGCAGGGGGGAACGGAGCCCAGACGCTGCCTGTCGGTGTGAGGACTGCGACGCGGTGCTTGCTCAAACTGTCTTACGTACGGGATACAGAGCTCTGCTCCACAACCTGCAGTTTGTAAGTTGTGAAAAATCTGTCAGCCTAAATCGCTGTTCGGCGCTCAGCGGGCACACGGCACATCCTGTGGAAAGAAACCCGGGGAGTGCAGCTTTGAAAAGCACCAAGGAAAAGGAGCTGGGTTTCATAGGGCTGCGCCTCATCTGGCAGCCTGAGATCGCGGCCAGATGTGACCTTGCTCCGGCTTAGGAATTTAAGACATACTGAAGGGGGGTTGCAGAATGCCAAATGACATCAAACACTTGGAATTTGCCAGTGCTCATTCCTACGAAGTCCCCTGTGCTGTACTTCCCATGGGGACGCAGACCAGGACCTGTCCTGGGAACAAAGACACTCGGGGGACAACAAAGCACCTGGCAGTTACAGCCTGAAAAGGTGGCTGATCGCAGGTCACTATGCAACGCTGCCCCTGCGATGGGCCAGGACTTTGATTTTCCTTACGTGCCTTCGTGTGCCTGGTGTCTTGGGATTCAGGGAATCCAGCATCTCTGAAGCTCCGGCTGCAAACTCCAGACATTCAGATCAGCCTGTAGCTGGGGAACCGAGGCTCCTCTCTCACAGGAGCCCCAAGTTTCCCATAGCCAAACACTGACTCATGTTTTATCCTGATCCGCCCACACTGAGACCACTGGGAATCACAAGGGAAAATGGATCAGAAACACTGGACAGAACCGGGGCAGAGGCGGAAGGCAAAGCTACCGCACCCGCGGTCAAGAGAGAACTGGCAATTCAGGGAAGAAGCTTCAGGAACCGCAGGCCCACGGGCCGCCTTTCGCACCGCACACACAGAACGCAGCGTCCGCGTCCCGCAGCAGAAACATGGGAACTGGCAGGCAAAAGGAAACCCAGGCACGTGCTGCACGCACGCTGCAACGGCCCCGACAGAACCGCACTTCCACGTACTCTTTGTGGGTGCTGGATCATCACCTCACCCTCTCTGCTGTATGACTTCCCTGAGTTTCCCCCCAGATGAAGATGAAAGCTGAGCAGCAAGCAGGGTAGCGGACGGCCCCGACGCTGGAAGGTCCCTTGGGAACGTCGGTAACTCCTGCGGGATCTCGTGAAGTCGCTGGGCGCCTCAGACACCACATCCAGCAGCGCGATGCCAGATGGGAAGGATCAGCCACAGCTGCACTAAGCACAAACTGACTTTAATTGAGAAATATCTTTCCTCAGATGACTTTTAAATGTCAGTTTGTGATCAAAACCAAACGCCCATGCTATTATTACTTCTGGACGGAAATGGCTTTTCCAGCTCCTTCAGGAGTCCAAGCAGGGAATCTTATGGGAACTAGGACAGAGCTGGGCTCAAATCACACAGGACGAGCATCGCGATGGCACACAAAGTCTTCCCGTTCTCCCACAACAGACCTTACACACACACGCACACAGAGCACTGTCTGAGTGAACACACTTGTGTCTATTTTTAAACAAATACCTTATTCTTCAGCTGTTTCACACTGCACTGCAGCTTTCTGCAGGCTACAGCTCTTGCAAAGAACGTGGTTTCAGTTACTCAGCCTCAGAGCCCTGACTTGGAACGCAGAGCAAAACCGGCAAGGCAGGAGCAATGCTAAAAGCAGACAAAGTTGCTTCTAAGCCATGTGCAAGAAAACATGCTGCTCCGCTCCCCGAGGGAACAGCAGCTCCCGCTGGACACTGACCCTGCCCTCGCCGCTCCATCAGGAGGACGCTACGCAACGAGCACTGCGCCGGCAGCCTCCATCCGCTGGCTCTCCCACAGAGGTCTGGTCACACTGAAAATGTTAAAGATGTTTAAACAACTAATAATTATATACAAACTCTATTCACTTCTATACTTGTCTTTAAAGCATGGCCGAGCCCCACAGCCTCTGGATCACCAACATGGATGTTTTGGAGCTGCATGTTCTTAAAGGGGCCATTTGGTCCCAGTGAGATTCAGGCTTGAGCAACAAACATGTAAACATGAGCAAAACCTGGCCTCAACATAGCCCTGCTTGAGCAGGCCTCACCATTTGTCAGGACTAACCCCAAATATCGGTGCTAGGAAACAGGGATTGCTGAAGCCTCAGCACCAAAGGGAGTTCTGTGCCCAGAACCACCTGTTCGAGGGGCAGGTTGCTCAAGGAGGGTGCAGTGTTAGCTTCTGCATCCCCGCTTCACGTGGCTTTGCAAGGACAAAGACAGCTTAGTCTGTGCCTGAAAGATAACTGTGTCGTAACCTAAGAGCAATGATTTAAATTAAAGCAAAAAAATGTCAATCTTTTCAGAAGACAGACAGTGCGGAACTAAACCTCAGCTCAAGTGTGACATTAAAAACATCGTTAGCACATTAGAGGTCAACTTTCATCAGACTGTTATCTCCTGCTTTGGGAGACGGCAGCACGCTTTGCTATTTGGAGGAGCATAAATATCAGTTTGAAGCAACTGGGATATGTAATAAACTAGAGCTGTGAAAAGAAGCAGTTGTATCTACTACTGCATAAGAAACACTGACAAAACCTGGTTTTAAACAATAAACTATGAATTATAGAATTACAAAAGAGAAATACCATATAAATGTGTTCTTGCAAGCTATACTTTTCTTTAATGTCTAGACTGAAATCTGCTTAAAATGCTTTGCTAGGGCTAGAATTATCAAACCTTTGAGCAAAGACCGGCACATGGAAAGGTCAAAGCACAAAGGATCCCGAAAGTCACCATGAGGTTTCTCATTCTGTGCAATTAGGGGAACTGAAACCAAGAACAGACTATGCTCTTCCCCTTTCAACTAAATTACACGGCACAAACCCACTGTATTTGAAACGGGATTTATGAACCCTCACCACTCACAATTACATCTCAGAATAAACCCATCTTCCACCTTCCCCTCGGAGCAAACATTTCACTGGAGGAACGCAGCCCTGCTGGGGTCTGTGTTATGCGAATCCCACCAGGGGTCTGCAGAACCACGTTCACCAAAAGCAGCACACAATGAGAAAGCAGAGCTGTCTACACAGCAGTCACACAACATCTTACGCCCTGCTCTGCTCCCGTTTCTCAGAACTAAAGGCACAATTGAGATACCAACTATATTGTTCCCATAGCAAACAAGCACCCTGGAAATGAGGATATCTTTCTCCAGAGGAGCTGGGGAGACTTGCAGGCTGCTGGCGCTGCCTCCAGAGACTTTGCCTCTCCCCACGGGACACCTTGCGCCAGCCCTGGGCTCCAGAGCCACCTCCACCTCCTACAGCTGCTCTCTTGGGCACAGACCTGAAGGTCAGAGCAGGCCATGGGCAAGAGGGTAGAAAGGATATTGCTCTGAACAAGGTTGATTCTGACTCAAATATTTGTACAGCAGAATTCAGGGCACTGAATTCATCGGTGCATCCACTAGGAGCAACGACGCACAGCTGCCAAGCAAAGCCATCTTCCTGTGCTCCACCTTGTTTGCTTTCAAAGGCCAAAGCTGCAGGGACCAGGAACCTTCTGGGACCTGCTGTGTCAATATTTGGTTCATTGCTAGGTGCTGCTACAACACAAACAGTAACAGCAGCGCTGAGGCCAGCTGCCGGGGGAATCCGTGCACCGCCAGTGCAACCCCCAGGCGGATTTTATTTGAATTTAACCACCTGGCACATTACAGACAGCTGCTGGGAACAATACATTTTGTGTCCAGTGGAAAGAAGATTAGCTACGATTGCAGCTTAGCTTTTCTGATGGGTGAAAAAAAGAAGGAATTAAAATAGGGAGAGAAAGGTGGCAAGAGGGGCACAAATGAGCAAAGAGTAGGATCAGAAAGTTTGGAAGTGATGGACAAGTGAGTAAAGATAGCTCAAGAAGACGGAAATTAAAGCAACAACCAAAAAGAAGATCCTGCATTCCCAGCATTTAAACATGTAGTTATCCTCCGCTTCCACACAAAGACAAGGATGTGACTCTCGACGGGTCCATTCCCAGCCCCGAGCTGAGTCACAGCAGGGACTGTCCGGGCACACAGATACTCCAAGTGTTAGATGAGAAAAGTGAGAAGGCAAGCACTGTAATGTTATTTAAAAAGTAGTTCTGGATTACTTCAGTATTCATTTTTTCCCCTGTAGAAAGACCTCTGGATGACTCTTCCCAAACACCCTGTGCACTAACACTTGAGGCCTCCAGCATGTTCTCTATCTCTGGCTTTTCTGTTTTTCCCCTCACTAGCATCCACTCACCGCTGCCCCTGCCAGCAGAAGCAGCGCTGTCTGGACTACACACAAGCTTATTCCTCTCAAAAATAACTCATGTGCCAGCTCTTACAACCCCAGAAACCCCACTACTCATTTTTAACATGTCCTGTTGCCCAATGGATTCAGAACTACTCTCTCTCCAACATTTCAATCCTTGTTAACTCCTAGGAGCTTTCCTGCCGATTTCTACGAGACAAAGAGGTTGTGACATTTAATGAGCAAATGTACTGTATAAAATCAATTGAAACATTTAATGAAATGAAATTAAAGCATTTCAGACACTGAGGCAGTTAAAATGAATTACCTTGTAGCTATGTGCTTGTAAATGGATTACGAACAAAGCAGTACAGAAGCAGCAAAATGGTTTCAAGTAGAAAATGAGCAGCTAGTAAAGAGGAAATACAAGTTAATCAATCACACTCGGAGATGCTGCAAGCATCTTGGGGTGTACCTAAATCTCCCACTGAAGCAATACACAAACGTTACTACAAACCAACACTATGCATACGTGTGTTACACACTAAATATGGTCTGTGTCATCTCCAATACTCATTATTGCACTTCTTTACCCTAGCATTTTCCTACTTGACATGTAACACACTTCAGCATGACCTCACACAGCTTTCAGCGGGACGGCTGCAGAGCACGGCGTTTATCAGTGCCTCACTCCCCACGCTCGTTTCTGAGCGCCCATTCTTTCTGCCCAATTCACTCATTTCAGCCACAAGACGTGGGAGCTGCTCTCCTGAACTGACTCTGCTGAAAATGTTGGGTGAAAACCAGCTGACAGAAGACTGCTTCAGTAATCGGCTTTCTTTCCTTCTCAAACCGTTTGCTTCGCCAGCACTAGGTCCATTAACAACTTCAGGTGAACAGGTCTTCAAGGAGGCAGCGCGCCCTCCCCACTGGAGCAAACATGGATGCGTCAGCGTGCTCTGCAGTGACGTCTCTGCATATTCTGCACGGCCACAACTGTAAACTCAGTTCGATGCTGTTTAAGTGAAGCTCACATGATAGAAATAGTTTCATGAGAAACTACAAAATAATTTTTCTTTTTGTGCAAACATCCCAAAAGGCAGGAACGCCGCACTCTCCACCTCTACAGATGATTTTTATCAAAAAACCAAAAAAGTCAAACCCCAGATCCAATCTGAAACTAAACTGGCTAGGTTAAAACGTGTGAAAACAAAGGGGTACCAGAAAGATCCTTAATCTCACTGACAAAAATCACATACAATTTCTGAGTGTTACTCTGAACTGTTGCCTTAAAATGATGGTAAATCTCTTGATGCTTCAATCTTTCAGCTAAAATAGAACTGCAGAGTCATTAAAAGCTACTTCAGAGCACAGAGGGTGATTCAAACCGAAGTCCCTTCAGCTGCCCCAGGAGATGGTATCCCATTGCCTGGTTAGGGTAGAAGGCAGCAGCCTTTCAGCCAGTTTCTGGCAGAACCTGAGTTCCCTCTCAGGTTATTTCCATATGGGGATGCACTGTTTTGAAGTAGGGTTTCATAAAGCAAGTATCCACGGATAGTTCAGCTATTCCCACTCTCCCTGAGCTCCTTCGCTTTCTCTCCCCTCATCCCTGCCAGCAGAACCGCCTGGGTGGCCACGCCTGTGTCCAGACAGGGAGCAAAGCCTAGGAAAAACCGGCATTAGATCTCTCAAAATGACTAATAGCCCAGCCACACGACCAGTAGCCGGAAAGGGCTTGGAGACAGCGCTTCGGCTGGAATGACTAACGCTGCTGCAGATCCCATCTCCTCCGACTGTTTTGGCTGTTTCCCTCCGACGGCTGCCGTGCCGTGTGCAAGCAGGATGAAGGGACCTGAGTGCATCACAACCAAACAAGGGCAAATCCTCTTGGGTCAAAAACTGCTCCATGTCCATATGGGACTCTTCTCCAAGGAGCGGTGCCAAAAGGCAAAATACCTCTATGAAGAAAGGAGCGCTGGACAAGAACAGTGACCAACAGCTCCTGTCTGAGCCTCCTCCGAGACACACTGAGCTTCGGATACGACATTAACACAAAGCTTGTCATGTTCCTACTACTGCAAATAACAGCATCTCAGTTCCGAAGGGGGCAATTTTAGCTAGATTGCCATTGTCCAAAAGAAATAACTGTTGATTTTGAAACAGGACAGTGCAGGAGCTGAACTGGGTTTGGAGAGCCAGGCATGCCAACGCCCCAGTGAGCACCAGGTCTGAGGAGCCCCTTCTGCCTCTCACCACTCCCCTCCTCAGCTGACAGCTTCTCCTCCTCATCCTGCGTGACATGAGAAGAGACAAGGGACATGACTAGAGATAATGAGAACAGCAAGAGAAGCCGGTGCTTCAGAAAGAACTCTACTTGTTCTTCGGCCACTTGATGAGTCCTCCAGGGGCCAAAGGAATGGGAATGCAAAGGATTTACTGCAAAGAACAGGCAGAAATTACCGTACAAAGTAAAACTCAAAGCACCGCTGATGTTCTCCTTAGACAAGGTGTGGTTATACACACACACACGCACAGGCTCCCAGGATAACACAGGCTGTTGGGATGGATGCTATGTAGTTCTCAGCATTTCGCTCTCCCAGATGGCACAGGGGAAATGGTGCTGAAGTTTCAGGAAACAGCAGCTCCTGTTTGGCACAGGTCTGGCCACAAGTGCTGTCCAGACTGTGAAGGAAGCCTAACAATCACTTCGTGAGGTGTTTGTAGCTTGTACTCAATCCTGACCCTTGCGCACAGTGGAACTATAAATCTCTAGAAATGTCATAATCATACAAATACCCATTATTAACAATTAAACTTGGACATCAGATAGGCACACGCATCTCCCTGCCATCTTCCCCTTTACATTCCCAGTGGCAGCACGCTGCAGAGACTCTGAACAAGTCCTTTTTGCCGTTGTCCACCAAATCACCTAAACAAACCATCTGGCACCACTGTTTGCAATGGGGAAAGCAGGAACCAACAAGCAAAGACAACTGATTTTTAGTTTTAAAAGGAAACCGCAAGCAAATTGCTATTTCCCTCAAAGTGTCTTCTCGTACCAGCTGCCAACAAATCCTTCTTCTTCACTAAAGAGCTTCAAAATATTTGTGTCCTCTGTTTATATCCCCTTCCTGAGACAGTCTCTCACTGCAGAGGCATCCTGTCGCTACTTTCTACTTCGTGTTAAACCAACAAATGTGAAAACCTCGCAGGCCACAAACAGAAGATACGGAGCAGCCACCGGAACCCACTGACGTCTGCCAGATGAAACTTCAAACCAACACTTTTATCTGTAAGATCAAGTATTAATTTCCTTATTTCACTTCCGATAGAACTGAAGATGGCAACAGCACACAAATGAGGTTTATTAAAAATGGTACGAACCTTCTGGAGAGAATACAGGGTTCTCTATGGACACTTTTTTGACATTTTGCCTACAAACAGAAAGTGCAACCAATCACGAGCATGTACACAGAAAGAATTCATTGCTTTGAAAGGGTAAACAAATAGGGAAAGACCATTAGAATAATGATCTATTCTTAATTTTAATGAATTCTAAATGATCTATTTTGAGTGCTTACCCCCAGATAAATTCACACTAATTTTCTATATTTAGAATACAGACTTTTTCTACAGGTTCATTTTAGTCCTGTCTTCTTTACTTAAGTGGCTTAAGAGAATCACTGTCTCTCTGCTCTGGGTACAATGTTGGTGCCTACTGAAGAAAATGGAACTGCTTGTAAGGAGCAGTGGCCAGTCCTGAATGAAAGCTGACAGCAGGTTTACGCCTGAACAAATACTCAATGCTTTTTGTGATGTGTTGTTAATATTTTTAAATACATGAGGAAAATCTGGGTTTATTTTCTCTTAAGGTTTCCCAGCAACATTTTTTCCTTCTTATTCTTTTTCCTTAAGGATATTGGTGACCACCGATTACAGGGAGGAATGCAGTAACTGCTATAGGGTTCAGAAATGCAGGGTGCTGCCAATCCCAAATTGCCTATCTCGAGTTTTGTGCTGACTTAAACAGTTGTAAATTTATTTTTTTCCCATTGCTACTTTTTTCCAACTATAAACTTCACTTTATTTTAAAAAAACGCATCAGTAATTCCAAAGTTTGGGATTCCATCTTCGTCTCTGATGAAAATCAGATGAAAAAAAGCTTCACCAAGACAACTAAGAGTAAAGTAACTTAAAAAATTCATTACAGTCTTCTATTTCATAGAAAGGTTAAAAAAACACTGGGGTCATTTTCAGGACTGTGCCTTTCTTTTCTGAATTCCTGAGCAAAACAGAGCACTTTCCAATCCTGAACGCATATGTGATTTTTGACTCACAGAAAGAATATTTTCACTAGTGTTTGAGGAATGAATTAAATAATGAATCCAACTTCAACACAGCCCTCCTCTAAATAACACAAACCCAAAGACATAAGGCAATGTGTGTTAACAACAATGTGAGAGAAAGCTATACGGAAGCTGTGGGACGTTTCCAGCTGCAGAACAGCCTCTTGCCTTGGTCCAGGTCGGATGTGCTGACAGGCGATAGCGCACGGGGTGCCTGCAGGCAACAGCGCTGGTAACGGGACGTTAAGGTGTGGGCACGGGGCTGCTGCTCACCTGAGGCACCACTTGGAGGAGAACAGGAGGGATCCTGGGAAGCCAGAGGTAATAAAGGAGAGTATCGTGTGCGCGGGTGGCCCACCCTGACCTGCAGTGCCACTGATCAGACCGCAACATGGAGAGGCAGGATATTGCAGAAGTACAAAGGGAGGAGGAGTGCCAAGTGTTCCCGGGTCGCTCAAGGGAAAAATGACAGGACAACCAGGTTATGATAACCAAGCAAGGGAATAAAGGCTGCACATCTGGGTCAGCAGATGTACAGGCTGTGTATTTTGAAGTGGCTGAGAAAACAGCCTGTGAGGGGAAAAGAGGAGGAAAGGAAATAAAGGAATATAAGGCAAAGCAAATAACATGATCGAGGCTGTTCAGGGGCAACCTAGGACACAGCCTGGGGAAGACAAGTAAATCTGTCTATGTTCTGATCATCCTGTCTGGCTGTGCTGTGGTCAGAACGGACAGGGGCGCTCTCTCCGGCAGTGAGGAACTACTGGAACGGGTGGACTGGGTATCCCCAAATCCTAACACTGTCTAAAGTTGGAGGACCTAGAGATGAAACATGGCATGCAGATAATTTTAGATTTGAGTGTCTAACGGTGCCATAATAACGCTTTCAGTTTTGTTTTCTAGTGTTTTCCTAGCAACTACTGATGTTGTATACGCTGCCGGTGCTGAGCACTGAGTTGGTGTTTTCATTTGCAAGCCCTGTTTAAAGACCACGGTGGAAGACAGCCCGACCAAGGCAGTCACATCAGCTTTAGAGGTGCTTCACCTGACACTCGGGCAGTTGCAGCAAGGAGAGGATTTTCTAAGGCTGAAGGAACCAGTGCCACTTGCCTTATACTTCATAGTCACTGTGTGTAACAGGAAAGCCAGAGGACACCAGGTACTGTTGGTCTATCAACAAATACAGAGATGACAACCTAAGGAGCCCGGCTGGAGGATTTCCTAGAATTCTGCAATCAGAGGCAGCACATCCAAGGCAGATGCATCAACCCAGAGTTTCACAGGGGTGAAGGCTGGCCAGATCCACTGTACCAGCAGGCAATCCGACGTCCCAGCAGGGCAGGCTTCTGGAGATGCACGTGCCTGAGTACGATCAGAAAATGAGCCCAAGACAGCAATCGGAAGTCTAAGCAGCCATGTTTAAGGAGATAATAAAAAGAATGCTGTTGCTTTTGTCTCTAATAAATACACCATCATTTAACACATTTTAGCTGACAGGCATAACCCTTAGAAGATCCAGTTTGCTCTTCTTTTCTGCCCTTGTGCTGGCAGAACAACTGTTGTGCTGTTGCCCGACTCTCTTTGCAAACCAAGGCTGTCGGCACAGGGACAGAGCCATACTCTCTCCGCTCAGATGCTAGCTCCATGTGTTGAATATCTCTGCTCTTCTTAAACAGCTCCCGGTAAATTACTCAAGTATAATATTTCTTCTCTCAACATCACAAAGCAAAGCACAGCAGAAACTGAACAACTATGTTAGGAGACAATGTGTTTCCCGGTTCTCTCCACCACACACCGGTTAACAATTATGGTTAACTCAGCAGTTATACCATTCCATCTTTCTGTCTAAGCATTCCTCAGAGTACGAATTCAAGCAAACAACGCATTTTTAATGTCTGAAGAACTCAGACAACTCCATCTACCAGGTAAACCTGTCGTTTTGGAAGCTTAGCAGCCTCATCTGAACACTGTCAGCAGCTCCACCTGGGGAAGGAGGAGAAGGCTCTGCGGGTGCATAAAGGACTTGTGGTAAGGTACCATCCTTCCTTCACCCCCCTCCCACCCCCACGTTCAGTTCTGCTTGGATTCCAAACTTCCCTGCAGCTCTGCCTAGCTGTGCCTCAGGATCATGTTTCAGGATGTAATTAGCCTTCCAAAAAAAAAAAAAAGAAGGGAAAATGCTTCAGTGATTTTAGTTTCCATGCATAAGCTACAGCTTATGGCAAAATCCTTGCTGTAAGTGGACAAAAGAAAATTTTCCATGCCAAAATGGTGACAAAGAGGTTTGCTGCCTATAGACTGGGGCTGTGCAGGAGAGGAGGAAGAAAACACGATCTGAAGAAAGAAGTTCTAATTTTCATAAATGTTTTTATGTTAAGGTTACACTTGCCAAAATGTGTTATGTCTGTAAAATAAGAAATCAACATTAAAATTGTGCCACCTGGAAACCGAATTTCTGAATACAGAACTGAGTAAAACACACATTTGTGTGTCTTTTGAACCCCCTCCATTTTGCCGTTCCTTGTGCAGCTCTAAGTGCTGCGAGTTTCCAGCTGCTCCTTGTCAGCCTCCGGACCGAACGCATTGTGCTGCTCCTCATTTTCCTTGAGTGAGCGCTGGAGTTCTCCGAGAACGGAGTCGAGCCCATCGCTCGAGACGAGCACAGCGCTCCATCCCCAGGGAAAGGAGATATCGCAGCCCAAGGAACCGGCTAACGTGTCTCAGCAATCCCCTCGTGTCTCCGGTCGGTTTAAGATAGCATCTGATTTTGTTTCAGTTGCAACTGGAGACTAAATGACACCAAGCAGAGCCTGCTGTTAGGTTAGATTGCAAGGTAAAACATTTTCCATTTTCAATTACTGCTTAAAGCATGGTGTTGAATGGCTTAAACTACATGTTAACTTTGCAAATATGTGTGAATTAATGTGAGCTGTGTTTAGCAGAACTGAACATGAATGCTTTTCTCAAGTATGCAATGCCAGCTGCTCTGCTTTTTGTTCGGGTGAGTGTTTGCACGCACTTCGAGCTTTCACTGACTGGAAGTGCAATTAGTTTTGCTGCTATGGCTCAATGTAACTCATCTCTGTGCAATAAATGTAACGAAGAGTATGTGAAAAACTTCCGGTATCCCTTTACCACCCATGTATCATGAGAAATAACCATGACAGCTTAGAAACATGCTTGAATTTAGACCGAATAGCTAAAGAGAGTACTGGATCAAATCTGATGCTATGGTGCTTCTCAGGGGTCACTATAAAAATTGCCATTAATGTAACAGCGAAATGACACACGCTGCACTTACTGGAGATCAGCATTTTGAAAGCCACAAACTACTGAGCATGTGACATGATAAAAGCAGAGGTAATAAAGACATTTACACATCCTATGCATGCTCTAAACGTTTACGGGTAAAGGTATGGCCATGCAGTCACATTGAGAGCATTCGGCAACACAATCCAATAACTTCATCACAGCCACCTATAATGGCATTTTGACTGGCAACCATTTATTACAAAAGTCTTACAGGCCGAACAGCTTGAATATTCCCCAAACCCAAAGCTGATCGGCACTACACAAAGTACAGCTCGGTGATGGATAACCTGAGGATTCCAGACATGGGCAGTAAAGGCCTTTTCCTTGTATGACCTTCACAACCGGGGCCCTAAAACGTGAGCCAGCCTGTGTTAAATGAGCCAAGGAAAGACACTGAGGGACGCAGCTCAGCATCCTGCACGCACAGAACACCAGCTGGCTGGGAGCAGCAGCATTCACCTTTCAGTACTGAAAGAACACCTTGGTGGGAAAAAACTCCCCTCTCTGAGCAGAAGATTATAAAGGCATGCGATTTGGAGGGAGGCATGTTTGCTGTTTGTTTTTCTACTGGTAGTTATAATGTATTTTATGAAAACAAGTTTCACTTTGAAAGAACTGGATTTACCACAGAGTTTTACTTTACATTGAAGTCAACAGAAGAATGCTGTGACACAGTCTGTACAGTAAATGAACTGTAATTCACCCTATAATATTCCTGACTTTTAAAAATAAGTGCATAAAGAATGGAGGAGTATTTCAGCCGTGCTTGTGTCTCTCTGGCCACAGGCAGGAACGGCGCGATGCTAAACAAGCACAACGCAATGTAGCACCATCGTAACTGCATCGCTGTGGTGCTGTTAGACAGCACACAACACAACGTGACCATCACTGAGACCTCACTGACTCAGCAGGAGGAAAGCACATGTTCAAGGCTCCCTTTGCACACCCGGTTTTCCTAAGGGCTCTGCCGTGTGTCCCGTTCAAAGCATGGAACAGGTTCTACAGCCGGTCATTATCACACAAGCTCTAACAGCCTTCTGAGAGAGAACAGACAGCACCGGTGCATCACCTGGCCGAGCTTCTGCACTGTCCAACACACCAACAATCAGTACCTTCTGTACACAAAAGGCTGGTATGAAGTCTGTGTAACGTTCTGCAATAACTGATCTCCAACGAGTAGAAAGCAGTAGAGGAAAGGCTGGATTAATTGCAGAACCCTGCTCTTAAATAAGATGTTATGCCAATTTGTGACAGTTGCATTTCCAATTCCCTTTATAAGGGAAGGAAAATATCAGCTTAGCTTAAAAACATTCTGCAAATTCACATGTATTTGCTATAATATTTTAAAATAAAACATGCTGAACACAGAAATGACAATATTAGAAAGAAGTAAAAGCATCCTGTTCCAAGCTTATTTACTGCCACCTTCCTGCTTGAAAACAGAATACAAGGATGCGCTGGAAACTGTTAATAACAAACAATCCCACACCTTGTGTTAAAGGAAAGGCAACTGGTACCAAAAACCTGACCTAGTGTATGAAACGGAGAATACCAGGGCACACAAGCTTTTTAAACTGACCTGATCCTGGCACAGACACAGGGCGAGTTCCTGCGCTGATACTGCCCCGTGTTCGTACAAGGTGAGCAACTCCAATGAGACCGACTCCAAAGGGAACGCTGCACACAGAGCCAGGCTGAGGAACAGTAACAGAAGTGGGTTTTAATCCCCTTGAGACCTCCTCAGAGAAAAAACATGGACACGCTTGTCTTGGACACAAAGTGCTCCAAGTCTTGAGATCCTCACTAATTCTCAACATCACGGGAACACCGGTGTCTTCAGACTCTGCCACCTCCGTTGCAACAGGGCACAGGCCAAGAGCGTTTCCCTTCGTTTCGGCACAGTGCCGACAGAGCCATGACAACGCATCGATAACTCTGGATGTGCACGCACTGATTTCCATGCTGGTGTAGCCATCGCTTGGTCTGCTCTCCATGCACGCTGCAAACTGCTCTGTTTCAGAACGACATCTGTTGGTGACAGCAAACGGCATTTTTCTGTCCCAAGCATAACAAGACTCAACATAGTCATTTCAAATTGCTGAGAATGTAAATGCAGAACACAACCCATTATAGACTGAAGCTTTTAGCCTACTTATGCTTAATAAAACCTTGGCCTAGAAAAGCAGATGCACAACTAATTTTGATTGGAAAAGATACTTCGAAGCACAGTTTGCTTCGTTCGGTGCTCAGCAGATACAATAAACTACCCTTCTATCCGGCAGCATATTTGAACGTGGCTGCTGCCTGCAAGGGCAGGGACTCACAACATAAAATTTAGTTTAAAAGGGCAATTTCCTCCCAAGAGGACGCTTGGTTCCATTGAGCTGTCATGCACGAGTCCACCTGCTTTGAAAAGCACACCATTTGACTGACACGACCCTAAAAGCTCTCTGGGTATCTGATTTTCCTCTTTTTTCCCATTCCAGGGTACTTTGAGACACAGAAAATAATGCAGGTGACATCATTAGTCTCGTGTTTGCTACTTGTCTCTCTGTGCATCGAGCTCTCCTGCAGTGAAACCGGCGCCCTTCTCCGGAGGCAGAGGAGGAGGATACGCTCCAGGGGGCTGCCAAGGGGTTCCTCAGCAGGGCCAGGGATGGAGCCGCCAGCTCCCGCTGTGGCCAGCATACCACTTATTAACATCGATGACGGCGTGATGGGAGTCTTTAACTCTCTCATAGGTTTGGCTGGACAGGAATCCAGTTACAGCATCTTGCCAGGTAAGGGCAAAGCCCCTCCGCTACTCAGAGTGGGACGTTTTCTCTGTCTAAAAATCAGACAGTCATTCTCAAGATGAGAAGTTTGAATATCACTGTCTGTGTTTTTCAACAGTGAAACCCCAGTTATTGACCAATTACAACACTTCATTGCTTTTCATAGAAAAAGGAGTAAAGCTCTGTTGTGAAGAACTAGCACAGGGTTGTGTCCATGCTATAGCTAATAAATACAAAGACATCGACACTTCCATTCCAGAATGAAGAAGTTTTATGAAAAAAGTAAGAAGGTCCTAATTACAACTGCTCTAAATGATAATACAAGGATACGGTGATAATAACCTGTAACTGCTTGAAATCAAATGTATTTAAGTAAGGAGTTTTAATGGGAAAACTAGCAAAAGTCTTGACTGCAGCACTTCTAGTGTGCACTACAGGATTACCCTTATAATAGATGCTACTGATGTCAACCTCTAATTTAAAAATACTTGTTAAATTAAAGAGAGGAAAATAGCACATAACTAGGACACACTTCATGTAAGATATTCCAGCCTTGCTGTCAGAGGCCATCACTCATGCTGAAATAATGCAGGGTCCTTCTCCCCTCCCCGCCCTGTTCGCTTCTATCTGGACTTGCATCCAAAAGCTGAGCTAAAGCCACTGAACTCATTTCATTTGGAACTCCATGCTGAATTTACACCATATTTCCAAAGGTTAAACGACCCGCGCTCCTTTGCCAAAGACTTCAGCCACAAGGTATTTTTTAGTCTAGCTTTTAAAGTTCAAAATTTTTTCAAGTTAATGTCAGACTTGGAAAAAACAAAGTCTATTAAATAATAGAACACTATTATTAATCATACTTCAGAACAGAAGAAAATCAACCCCAAACTTGATTTTCATTTTCCTAGCTACTTATTTTGCTCTCAGTAGCCTAAGGAATGGTTTACAGGTATTGTGTGGGGCAAAAAATAACAGTTTAAATAGAAGTTTAATGGTAACCAGACATGTCTTCTTCCTCCATATAAAACCATGTGAACCATCTAAATTAACTTAAATAGTTGACTGCAATGTAAGAGAACTTGCAGTTGTCCTTTCCAAACTCCCATCCGCCCATGAGCAGTACAGAACCACTGGAGCACTTCTAGCTCTCAGCCCTTGCCTCTTCCCGCGACACCGGCACGCTGAGGTTCCCCAGTGGACAGAGGGTAGGGAGCACCTTGGGGTGCTCCTTGCTTGTGGGCTCCAGCAGAAGCACAAACAGCAGCTCTGCCAGGTGATAAAAGGCACCTCTCTGCCTTTGAGCATACACATCGGTCCCAGCTTTTTAAGGAATGCTCATGCACGAGATTGTTCATTAGAGTCTGCAGGGGCCACGGCAGCCTGATAACCCATCTCATTCCGCTTGTTCTCACACCAACGGCAGATGCAGCCTAGTAGCTTAAACAAAACAAAGAATTTAAGGAAGCACGGAAGAATTTCCATTGCGAGCCAGATATGTTCCTCTGGCACCGCTGACGTTTTATTGTTTAACATGAGAAAGTGCACTGTTCTCTTTGTGTTTCCTTTGGAGATTATTTAAAAGAAATATTGTGGCTTCCTGGCACGCACATAAAAACCCGAAGTCAGCATCCAGCAAACAGCTGGATAACAGACACCTGGGTGGAACGACAAGGGACCCGCAGCCAGCAAGCGCTTGGCCTGGGCCAGCTGCTCTCCTCCTTCTGTTAACATGGCTTGAGCTGATTAGAGCACGGCTTCACCCAGCTGAAATTATGCACACGTACACTGGATCTTGGAGAAAACAAGATGCAACCGTTCAAAAACTTCATTTCTCCCTCTTTCCATCCCAAGCACAAGTTAAATCAAAAGGATAACTTTTAAAATGTAAGGAATATAGAGAAGCATCCAAACAGGATGATTCTGATAATTACATTTTATGCTAGAAAACAGGTTCTTATCTGACAGCCTTCATGCAGGAGGCAAAGGAGCTGTGAGGCCGTGAGCAGTGGTGGCTCAAACATGTGAACTGTGTGCCAACCTCTCGACTGCCTGCACAGCTGAGAGGCCAAGACCAAACGCGGATGCAGACTGCTAATAAGCTGAAGAAAATACAGCTATGAAAAATAAGGAATAAGGATAAGATACTTAGAATAGGGCATATTTGTCATGGTTTCAAAGTGAGGACAAAATAGTCGTGTGTCTTTCCAAAATCCAAAATAAACACTGGGCAGTTTATTTCCATTTAAGCCATTTCACTCCAATTTTCTTTCCCTAGGAAAGCAGGGGCACTGCACAGCCAACGGGATGATTCTGTACGACAAAGCCGTCTGGTCTCCCAAGCCCTGCGTTACCTGTCTGTGTTCAAAAGGAGAAGTGATCTGTGACACAGCCGTGTGCCACCCTCTGCGATGTCCCATCGCTATCCTACCTGCAGGAGAATGCTGCCCGGTCTGCTCTGACGCTGGTACCGTACACCCCCACACTAGTACTGTTTTAAACCTACCTCATGCAAAACCTAACACAGATGCTATATTTAATGATACCGAGGAGCACAAGGTACACATTATCCTTCCATAGAGAAAACAAACCCGAATTACGTGACAAAAACAGGGCTTTGTAGTTTCTACTCAGGCTGACTTCCGTTCCTTAGAGTGCAGTGGCCATTAGGGGAGTCTGACAGAAGAGTTAAAGAAAAAGTGTTAAGCGTGCAATAGAAGGATAATTATATCGCTTTGTCTAGTTCCCCCTTTCTGCTTCTGCCCTCCTATCTTTACAAAATACTGCTAAACGTACAAAGAAAGAACATCTGGTTACATTTTATATCCCACTGGATCAATGAATAACTACTCGCTAGTACTAATGTATTGGCCATACAGAATAAATATACAGCTCACAGGCTGGTAAATCTCTGTTAGGGGTGTTAGAGATGCAGCAGTTTGATAGAAATCAAGAGAAGGAAGCGAACTCACACAAGGAACACCAGAACTACAATCTTGCTGCTTCTTCATAGAAATGTAAGCAAAATTAGTATCTTTGGAAAGAAAAGGAATGAAGGACATAAAGATGAAATGTGATTTCCTTCACCCACTGCCAATGCCCCATCTGCAAAGTGCTGAACTTAACCTCCTCTTACTGTAAAAACAGCACCTTGCCTCCTGTGCTTGTCTCACACATGTGAGACATTAACACTCTGAGACAGCACAGAAATTAACTGTAGGGCTCGATGTCACGTTGGCAGAAACAACGGAGCTCCTTTGATTTGAAATGCCCTGCTACACGAGTGAAAACTGTGCTTTGGTGAGGGAGTTGACACAGTCCCCTGGCGCGCTGCCCGCCCGCAGCCAGCAAGTCCTAACCTTTGTGAGCTGGATTCAGATTACCTTCCTTGCCTCCCAGGCGCAGCCTTTTTCCTCTTCAGACACCTCCATCAACACAAAAACTTAACTAATACAGTAGTTTGAAAATAATGAAGGTTATATTAATTTCCCTGTTTTCTGGAGGTGCAATGAATTATCCACGTCTACGCCCTGCTCTGTAGGCTTGGCTTAATCCTTTCTCAGCCAAAGTACGCCTCTGCTGTCAAGCAGGAATGCAAGACGATTTTTCATCTTTTGAAATCATATTCTAAGGGGAATACTAGTCTTCTCTAGTTACCATATTTTTACTACACACAGGGAATGATGTTTACTAAAACTTTAGTTTCATATCCTCTTATCAGACAACTGTTGTGTTATTCTCGCTGCCTCTGGTTAGCCTCCTCTTCGGACTCAAGCATCATTTCGCTGGACGACACAAGCGAGTTCTCTGGTGATGTTCCAGAACCCACCGACCTGGACAATGCCAATGTGTTGCCATCAGCGCGCACTCACACTGAAGAAGATGAACTGCTCAGGACAGAGGTGGTAGAGTTTAAAGAGAAAGAAAGTCATAAAAAGGGTGCAAAGAAAAGAAAAAGGAAAGGCAAAAAACATCAGCAGAAGCATAAAGCCCATCGCAGAGCAAAGCGGCCCATTGCAAGACAGGAACCTGCAGAAGAAGAGACACCATATGACATCCATGAAGATGATGGTACTTTCAGAATGCCACCTCATTTCCCAATTCCTGTTCCACCCATGGAAGCTCCTCCTTTGCCAGCTGGATGTTCCACCTCGGACACCACAGTAAGCTGCATTAATGCCAAACTGACACAAATACCACCCATCTCAGACCCTGATCTGACAAGTCTGGACCTTACAGGTAATCAGCACGTCTGCTTTGCACAGCTTTTCTCATGGAAGTAGCATTATCCATTCCCGATGCACTCAACAGCAGCATTAACACTTTGTCGTTCGTCATCATAGAAATGTGTTTGAATGAATGTTACAGCTACACCTCTAAAATAATAAATTGAAAATGTTAGATGTGCTGACTAGTGTTTAAATACCACATGAATCTATCTACACACAATTATTGTATGTAATACAGCTATTTTTGTAACATATTTTTTGCATACAATGCTACACAGCTCAGACACACTGTAATCCATAACTGAAACTATTGTCTGGAATTCTGTCCTAGGCAACAGTATCACTGCTATCTCAGATGAAGCATTCAATGGGATACCTAATTTGGAGTGGATTGATCTGAGTAAAAACAATATTACCTCTCCTGGCATAGGTCCACGCGCATTCAAAGTAAGAGAGCCTAACTTTACTACAAGCAGTAATTAAAGCATGGCAGTGAGGCATCAAGGCCTTGCTTCTTCAGGCAAGATGAATACAAAAAGCATATGAATAACAAACTGACCCACCACAGTATGCTTTAATTTTGTCTCCTGCCGTGTGCAGTCAGGCTTCTTGCAGGACTGCCTGTACCCCACCTCCCTCCATGACATGAACAGCTTCAGTTCTCACAGCTCCTATGAGATCAAAGCGGATGGAAAAGACAGACTGGGAAGGTGCCTCCATCGTGAAATAAATTTTGATGAGGCTTACATTGCACCAGGCAGTTGAGACAAAACTGGAGGAAAGCAGGATTCAGTAGAACCACTGCTACAACTCCGCCTGTTGAGAAATGTTCGCTTCTGCACGGTGACTGATGTGCGCTGACCAAAATCAAGTGACGATAACTTTCATACCAATTTTAAAGCTGGTTCAAGTAATAAAAACCCTCAGTCACAGAAAAAGTTGCTGTTGTTACACTTGAGTAAATTTGCTGATGCACATAATCCCATCAAGAGCAGCTACAGCTGAGAGCTGCAGGGCGGCCTCGGGAAAAGCTGACGTGCTCAGTCAAGCTCTCCCAGTTACATGATACACTAACTGGCACCTCTGTTAGCAGCCAGCACAAAGAAACCAATTAATCAGACCAATGGGAGAAAACCAGCTTTTACTCAAAACACTGGATACTGGCATACTGCTGCTGAAAATCTTCAAAATGCTCACTGTGATTACACTGTATGCTTAACCATATAGTTTACACCTGATAATCTAAGTTCTCTTCTTCATCCCTGTGATTAAGGTCCTGAAAAAGCTGAAACGTTTGTATCTGGATGGGAATCTGCTGGTACATGTTCCCTCTGAATTGCCATCAACTTTGGAAGAAATAAAAATAAACGATAACCACCTCCATGCCATCGATGAAGATGGCTTAAAAGGTACGTGGAAAATTAATATCAGTCACACAAAAAGATCACAATAAATACAAAAAGCAGAATATTCTACCACAGTCATCTGGTTTGGTACAACCAGAAAGATAATCACTAGCTTCTAAGGGCCACATTTGCAAAAGGCACCAAAAGTGGAAAGACTTGCATGGAAGTTTTTTAAAACTACACTTTCCCTTCTTATGCAACTGCTCCTCTGCCAGAGTAGCTGATCTCTAAGGTTACATGCTCAGCTGGATTTGAAGTGTGCTGGAGATTCCTACTGTGCTGAACCCTAACCTGATTCCTTTATGAGTGGTGAAACTATTTCTGCTGTTTCTGAAATTGCATGGAAGCAAACAGAATTTGATGGGCATGAAAAATAGGGCAGAACATATTTAGAGAAAACCACGACCATTTTAAGCCAAACTAAATATGGGCTGATAAAAAAACCCCAAAATACCCATCCATGTCATAATTCACCTGACCTTTCTGCTCCTTTTCCACTCCTGTCAAAAGGATCCCCATGGAAACGGGATCCAATCGGTGACCCAGCTCCCCGTGGAGCAACAGAAACGCCCGAGCTAAGAGAAGGTAATGTGGGCAAAGGGCTGCGAGAGCCTTTGAGTCTGAAAGGATCCAACTGCATCGGTAGGAGGAGCTATACACAGCTTCTGGGAAATAAAAAGTTAATTGAATGATGTGAAGGAGGCACTTACTGCTACGGAAATAGAACTCCTTGCCCACGTGCACTGCTCCGCGCTGGTCTCAGCTGTGGTCTGCGCTGGGCGCTGAGGAGAAGCAGCTACCGGCCACGAGGGTTCTCGGCACAGTGCAGTGAGTGGCTGGAAGAGCTCAGGCAGGGAGGGAAGATGTGAGCCCAAAGCCAGAGTAACACCCCGAGCATCACGCGTGAACTGGGGACCCGTGGGCATCACCGGGCACCTGCGCGGAGCTCAGCACCCGCACAGCATCAGAGCCCGGGCATCCCCACGCCTCACCGGGAGGGATACAGCCGAGAGGGCAGCCCCATCCGCAGTTGGACACCTGCCTCCTTTCCCATCCCAAGCGTGAGAGGAAGCTACAAGCAAAGCTCTGGTCAGGCTCTGAAGTTCTGCAGACTAATAAACAGGAGATAACAAATCACTGCATTCCATCACTGCTGAGAGCCAATCTGAGCTGTGCTTGAGACGGTTAAATTGTGAACTTGCACTTTAACAAGGTAGGAGATGGCATTATCTAACAAAAATCCCAACTGTTCCTCCCTAGATCTAAAGAACTTGGTCACCCTGGAACTGGAAGGGAATAAACTCAGTGAAGCAAACGTCAGCCCTTTGGCCTTCTCGCCTTTGAAAAGTCTCTCTTATTTGAGACTGGGAAGAAACAAATTCAGAATTATCCCACAAGGCCTGCCTGCCACTCTTGAGGTAAAACCGACCCTGAAGTCGTCGCTCTCTTTCCCCACAGCCCCTCAGTTCCGTTCAGAGGCCCCACGCCTATTCCAGTCGTTGCTCCCTCTCTGTCCCCCGTCCTCTCTGTCCCACCCCACGAGCCGCTAGCGGGAGCTCAGACTGTGTAAACCAGGCAGGTCTGATACACTGCAGGCTCATGGCATTTTGTAAAACACTAACATTTTATATTCCTACAAATCTGACCATTTCAGAGCTCATGAGCATCCAGCAAAGAGATTAAGAAAGCAAAACTCTGAACGTCTTCCTCACTAAGAGCTTTCCACAACGAAACCATTACACCCTCCTATCAATCTCCCCCTTTTGCCTTGCTCTGCACCCTGACGCTGCCCCACGTCAGGCGACCCACGAGATACAACTGGGTTTTGATGTCATGTCTCAAAGCAAGTTGTATCCTCACAAATGAATTGCTTCGAAAAACTGCATTTCTGAATGTGACACAGCAGCAACAAACGGACTCCGGTCCTGACTGTTATTTCTTTATCCAGAAAGACAGGGAACTTTTCCTATAGCAGACAGGGAGCAGGGAGGACGAGCAACAGCTACACTTTGAATTCACAGTGGGAAAGAACAGCACATTTTGCTCTCACGAAGTTTCTTTCCAAATGCACCTACAGGAGCTATACCTTGAGAACAATCAGATTGAAGAAGTGTCAGAAATTTGCTTTAACCACACAAGAAACATAAACGTCATCGTGCTAAAGCACAACAAATTAGAAGAGCACAGAATAGCACCTTTGGCTTGGATAAATCAAGAGTAAGTATGAATAATTTAAAATATAATTTTCTTTGTCATTAGTGAGTCAGATGAAATATTTGCACTTCGTTACATTTCACTGTAAATTGGAGTTCTCCCTTGATTTGCTAGTTTGCCTTACTTAATTTGTCTTACTTTGTTTAAATGGTATGACCTACAACATGTTCAGTCAAATTTCAGACAAAAAGGTCTTCTTCTGACCATCCAATCAAAAAATGAACATTAATTATCAATACATTTATACGATGATTTGGTATTAACAGATCCTTATCACACTGTTGGCTTCTGGATTTGTGAACTGCTCAGTCTGAAATCACCACGCTGTTCTTCGCAGTTCTCTCAGCTTGGGAAGTGAGGCACAGGGTGAATCTAAAGGAGCTCTAGAATGAAAGTTAAATATCCAAGGCAGCAGAATAACAACTGAGTCCCTGGGTTGTTATCTATTTTCTGGTGTTCACTGTTGCAGTTCAGCCATGCTGATCAACTGCTAATTAGTCCCTGGGGTTTCCTCTACCCAGCCTTCTCTCTGCTCATTCCCAGAGACTCCTTCCCATCGGAATCACTGTGCTTGACCAATAATTAGTGACTTCCATTCATCATGTTCGCAGAGTGATCATGCATGACCATATTGCATCAAACGAATTCTGTCCTAATAACAGAAATAGATTTCCCTTTGCGATGGGGTTTTTCTGTAATCCCCTTAAGACTGACTTGTACAGACTGGAGCATTAACAATGCCGCATGCTGTAATGTTTCCACCTCATTTCCTTTTCTCCTTCAATGCAGGAACTTGGAGTCAATTGATCTCTCTTATAACAAGTTATATCATGTTCCCTCCTACCTGCCAAAATCTTTACTACACCTGGTACTCATCGGCAATCAGATTGACAGGATTCCGGGGTACGTCTTTGGTCACATGAAGCCAGGGCTGGAGTACCTGTACCTGTCCTTTAACAAACTGACCGACGATGGAATTGACCCGGTGTCATTTTTTGGAGCGTATCACTCTCTAAGAGAGCTGTTTTTGGATCACAATGAATTAAAGTCCATACCATTTGGAATTGATGAGATGAGAAAATTACGTTTTCTAAGACTGAACAACAATAAAATAAGGTAATTTCCCTGCTCTTTGCTACTTTACTGCCATTCCAGTAGCTGACATAAAACAGCCTTTAAGGACTTCTGACTTTTAAGTAAATCTTTTAAGTAGATTCTGCAGGAGGCGCTAACTCCTGCATTCCCTACTGCAATGTTTCTGCACATAAGAGAAAAGCCAGACTTCACTCCTCCTCACAGCTCTCCAAGATGCTCACAGAGGTGCTGAGCACCAGTTCTGTCCAGGAACAGGACCTGTAGCACTGCCAGGGCCATGTGTCCGTGGGCAGCTCAGCAGGCAGGACACAGCTCCTGCCTCTCCTGCTCCTGGGCCAGAGCCCACGCTGGTTACGCAGGAACAGGATGAGCCCTCGGCTGCTGCTGACTGGGGAAAGAGGCCTCCAGCAGGGCTCAGCCAGCCCCAGGGCTGCCTTAGGTGCTCTCTGGTTTGTCTGCACAAAGCAAAGGAAGGATAGACGGAAGGTCTTAGTGTGACACACAGAAAGCTCTCACTCAGCTGCACTCGGCAACGCTTCCCTCGGGAAGACCCAGTATATGACATACCTGGGAAAACAATGTAAACACAATCCTAAAAAGAATGACTGGTGAAATTCCTCAATCCATATATGATTGAGGAAATTTAATGTACTGATTAACATTTCCAAAGCTCTAAATTAACATAATTGATGAAATTATGAGTGAACTTGACTGATCAAAATCTCATTCCGCCCCCAACATCACAGGACGGTCCCTCCGGAACGCATCTGCAGGACTCAGGTCGGTGATGATGATGTTCGTGAGAGCAGCGAAGAGGAGGAGACTGCAGAGTCACGTTTGGAACACGTTCACCTTGAGCACAACTATATCAACACCAGACAGCTATCGCCGCATGCCTTCTCATGCATACGGTCCTACTGCAGCGTTGTTCTTAAACCACAGAAGATCAAATGAGCACCCAGCACTCGTGCTGAGATCCCAGTCTCTAGGAACACTGTTTTATTTATTCTCTGCTACTAACAGGCCTGCTTACTTCTGATTTAATCCCTTCTTACTCCTATAAATAAGATACAGTGTATTATATACTGAAGTAAGGTAGCAGTTTATTCCTTAATAATTTCATTATAAAAATATTAAATGTAAAAACAAAGCTCAAGATGATGCAATTTTTTTTATTTCTATGGGCAGAAATTCCTTGGACACGATCGGTCAAAGTGTGCCCCAGACACACCCTCCCAAGTTACAGGAAGGAACAATTAATTTCTATGTGGATACTTCTTTTTTTTTAAAGCAAAGAGCATTTGGAATTCTTTTTCAACCCTGTGAGCGGTAGGTCCCTTCCATTTGTACAAGTGTTGCCAGCTTTTTACGCTGCACAGGGGCAGAGTCATGCTGCCCACTTAGGGACTAATTAGACTGTCCCAAAAGTTTAAACTCTTCAGTGAGTGGGTTTTGAAAGCTTCTGGATAGTCATAAATCATTTCAGAGGCAACGGCGATAAGGCCATCTCAGCAACACATTCTACAACAGTGTTTACAAAATTTGTTTCCATAGGAAGGAGTTCAGTCTCTTAAAGATTTTTTTAATGTCCGAGTTCAAAGCAAAGGAGCATTTTTAATATTCCTCTCTAGGTTTTGATATTATAGTTTTTCCCTAAAGTGGTCAAAATTTGATAAAAAGCAGTTAATTTTTTTACTTTAAAGAACAATTTCAACAAAAACTGAAAGCAATTCTAACATCTTTCGTATTTCTTGAACCCTGCAGCCCCTTGTAAGAGCAGGCTAGTGTAGGAAACGATTACAGGGAACTGGCACGTCATTATTCTTCATGCAACCTGTCCCCACTTTCTCCTGGGCTGTTCTGAGGCACAAACAGAGCCGCTCTCTTTTCCGCAGCACGGTACGTGTGCTGCCTGATAACGGCTGCTACAGAGGGATGAGAACACAGGGAGACATGGCTGGACAAGGACTGACTTTTTTAAAGGCAGATAAAAGCTGTGAGTAATGGCACATCCTTAAACCTTCTAGGGACGGGTATCGACCTCCGACCTGTAATGGTCTCTTAGCAAAACATTCAGACCCACAAGACCCACTACAAAATCTCCACTGGATTTGCATGGGATAACAGTGCTAAAATATAGATGACTAAAGATTTATTGCAACCATTAACACATTTTTCTCACCAATATGCACTTTTTTGCTTTTAAGATACCATAAAAGTGAATTTTATGCAAGTCATTTGTCTAAGATTTTTCCTTAAGCATTTTGGATGTGGGACGCAACAGTAGCAGAGGCCAAAGACCAAGAAGGAGAAAGAAGCCAAGGGAGGAAGGTTATGCAACAAGCAGGTGCTTACTCACTTATGGAATACATGGGCAATTAAACTTGGATAACATTTCCATATGGCAAATGTAAACAGTGCAATTCTTCTATTTGCTCTTCAAAACTACTGACTACATTTGAAGTAAAATGGGCTTTATTAGAGAAAAAACTCACTGTTGTTGAACAGTGAGCCTCAAAGGGCTTTACAAAGAAAGTGAATGGGCTTATCACAATTTTACAGCTTCTGACAGCGAGATATAGTGAAATGACCTGACCGTTCCTGGTCAAAAAATATATGGGAACAAATTCAGAACTTTTGGCCACCAGCAGGACAAATGCAGGAAAGGACAGCTCAACACAAACTCCCCATAACTTCTGTTTACTCTCTAAAATATATTTGAGCAAATAATTAGTTTTTGCAGGCTTGCACTGGAAATGAATATACTTCAAGAAGGCAATTAGCTGGAGAATGGAATATAGATCTGCTAAAGAACTATGAGACCCACAAGTCTCATTCAGTAGCACGGCCCACACCCTGTATCAGCCAGGAGATCTTTTGTGGATCCAAAACAACTTGCTTGGACCTCAGCCATACCAGTCCTCTGAAAATTCCCCAAGTCTGACAGAAGCAGGCACCATGTGAACTTATAGTCTGGGCAGAAGCTCACTTGAGATCTACTGGGAAGGTCTTGACATTATTCCGAGCTGGCTGGAATAACGACCGCCCGCAGAAAGTCCCTGTATGCGCACCAGCAAGTCCCTGATGAGAATGTGCTTTGAGGAAGAAAGCTGCTAAAACCATCGTGGAACAATTTTGACAGTTGGATTTGGGTAGGTGCATAGAATACTCTTGTTTCTCCTGCTCTCCAGATGCAGATGAAGCTGTGATTAGTACACACAGATCAATTCAAGAGAGAACAAGCTGCTAAGGCTGCAGATAAGTCCCATCAGAATGTTTTAACCATTTCAAAGAGGAAACTACTCAAAGTAGGGCAAAACCCTGAATACAATGTTTTTAGTAACCCAGCCAGTGACTGACTTGAACTCTGGTTTTGCACGCAGGAAGCATTTAAAGATCTCATGGGCCACAACCAGCAGCCGAACGTGTAACCTACACTTGTCTGGAAGAAGCCCTGCAGTGCAGGCTCACTGTCTTCTTGAGAAGTGAAAAAGGTAAAAAGACCATCCAAAAAGACTAGTTCATAATTATGTTTTGACAGGTCCAGTAGACAGATTCCTGTTTCCCAAAGAACAAAACTGAGAGATCCTGCTGCTGTTGCTTATTCAGTAACATTAGCTTCGATTACTGCCAGCCACCATGAAATCCCAAACTCTCCATTTCAAGGGGAAAGTCTTTAATTTTACTTCTCTTGGCACACTGGAAACCACTTTAAATGGGGGAAAAAACAACGGGCATGTGAAATAAGAGCTCTGATTGAATGTTGTCAACAACTTCTGTACAGCTGCAAGGCCCAAAATCTTGTGGAAAAATGTTGGAACAATTTCCATCTAAAAGTAGTGAATACATCACTTACAAAACTCTAAAATGTATTAAACAGATCTCCTTTTCCACATTAAGAAATGGTCATATGATCAAACTGAGTTTAGCCTTTTATTTTCCTAATAAATTTACATCCTACTCAGAAGTTTTATCCCAACAACTCAGGCATTGAGCAGCTACACCTAAATGCTAGCAAGCACAATTTTAACGATTCAGTAACAACTGCTGTGATGAAATTCAGTGGAAATGCATGGCTTTACTGATCCCAAGAGACATGGCCTCGTTCCACGTGTAATGCTCCTTGCTGACAGCCACCCTGTGCCCACAGACCCATAAAGACTTAGCACTATTTTCTCCTTTTCAGTTTAAGAAATGAACAGAGAATATCAAACAGAAGTTTTCATAAACACCTTCCATCACACGTGACCCAAGATGAACAAGCTGCAGCAGTTACTACACAATTAAATTTCCTTCGGGAAACATCCGGGCATCACTGTGCATCCCTGCAAGAGCTTACTCAGCCCAGCACTGCAGAAAACGTTTTTGATCACACCAAAACCCAGTTCATGATAAATTACCATCCATTTTATCCTACTGAAACGCTCCAGTCAGTAAAGCAAAACTAAACCAACAGATTTGCAGCAATACGGTGTCAGCTTTTTCCAGTCTATGCTGGGTGTGAGGAGCGAGGCAATGGGAGCAATGACTGAATATTGCTTATTTATTTATCACAAAGCCCAGTAACTGCTGGGCTGGGCTCAGAAAATCAGCTGACATGAGAGCTGCAAGGGCTTGGCTGTTTGCTCCTCTCAGTAAAGCTACAAATCAGTGATGTTCTTGACTGATGCTTTGAATCCAGACCTACAAGTGGCCAAGCCACCACGGAAGCCACAGAGGACATAAACGTTCTTCATCCTCTCTACAAGTGAGCAAACACTCAGGAGCTGAGTGAATTCCCCACACCAATGTTCTTCTAGTCTGCTTGAGCCATCCGGACTACATTCATTAAATGAATTTCATTAAAAGAATGGAGAGTTTAAGAATTACATTAAGTAAATCAAAGCGTTAGCAGTTACAATATTTAAAATATTCATCTTAAAAATATTGACTTTATAATTTCTTCTTTAGTAGTCTGTCATGTAAGGAATTTCTACAGCCGCTGAATAAATGATTCCTGTAGGCTAGTAGAGCTCCCATTTTGTTTGTGTTTAATTCTTTGCACAGGACACAGATCGACGCAGATCCCCCAGTTCTTGAATGCAAACATTTCTGTAATTCATAGCTACTGATTTCAGTCATTGTTTACATTAACAGAGCTCTGATAGAGTTAGGAAGACTGGCTACCAATGCGCTGTTCTCTACAAAGCCCTTTGAAGCAGTTCTCTTAATGACGAGAAAAGAACTGTCATTCCAGGTGTGAGCATCGTGAGCCCCCGTACAGAAACCTGCAGGCTTTGCATGCAGCACTGCCCAAACAGATCTCTGCTGCTCTGTGGGAACTTCTCATAGGAGAGTGGTTCCTAGGAAAATTATATAAAAGCTGACTTATTTTTTCCACATACAGCTCGTTTTCTCAAAGGAGCAATACTGAACACAGCTGTGGAAATACTGGGTATTCATCAAGACTATCAACCAGGGCAAGGATCTTCTGAGTGGATTGTGTAATCATATTTTTAAAAGATTAAGATCAGGCAAAAGGATTAACATGGACTATATTTTTCTCACAGCAGCTTCTCCAAAATCCTGAAAGTTGGCCACCCTGTTACATTTTATCCTCTGACCTCTGTTCCTTAAAAACCTTCATAGCTAGGGAACGGCTGCCCTCGTGAATATTTCATGGTTCGAGTCCCCTTTTAAATGGCTGTTCCTTAGAAATCTATAGGGCTTGCTCTCTCCTAATAGCACTTGGTTCTGAGCCTCACTAGAACTTACTCACCACCACCCCTCCAGGGAATACTCTTGTTCCATTTTTTTCCAGCACAGTTTGGCTCTTGTAACTAGGCACTTGGGAAGCAAGACTTTTCCTCTTTCAATTAGACCAATTACTCTTTGGGTCTATATAAAACGTTAAAGTCTATAATAGTCCTCGCACATTTCCACAGCTGAACTACAAATGTTCCATGAAGTGTTTCCTTTTGGTCTGAACTTGCCACCCACTCATTTCTTTCCTGTTAACCCAGCTTTTGCATTGGAAAAGGCAAAATAATTTTTCTTTTTTTCTCCCTTGATGCCCTATGGGTTCAAATAGATCTGTGTTGCTTACATTATATATTTATTTTGAAGGCCTCTGGTAAGATCTTAAATGAAAGAAGCATTAGTTAGTTCTCTGATTTAGCTGAACTAAATTTCTCTCCACTTCCTGAGCAAAGAGCAGCCCATGGTCTCACGTGAGGAGACATACATAGAAATTATAACGACCATGAAACGAAAACCTCGTTGCAGTACGACTCCAACGTGACAAATCACAAAGATATCATTTGCTTGTTTAAAAAAGAAAAGTCATACATTGGTTGGGCAGGCCTCCTTTGTGCAGTCAGAGCTACTGCATTCGGCTGTGGGCAAGCCGAGTGGAAACTGCCCTTTGCGGGATAGAAGTGTTCAAGAAAAAAATAACAGCCTCTGCTTTGCAAATTGTTCTGCAAAAATATCCCATGTTCCACACCGCAAGTCAACACGTAGTTATGCCATATGTTTGCTTTCCATTGACATAAGCGTTTCCACCGAGTGGTAACAGCAACTTCTATCAACTGGGGAATTGCTGTCTATGATAAAAACCAGTGCAAACCCATCTAGGGGACCAAACATCTTAACCATACATTCCTGCATTCCCAAACAAGTACCTTGGAAAACAGCACGTTAAGGTATTTGCAGACAGAGCTACTGTCACTGCGTCCAGGAAACACCAGCAAGACCCTCTGACAATACTCACAGGAACCAAACAACATCTAAGAACACAGGACTGGCTCACTGACATAGTAGGGAAATCGGTTTCCTATGGAGATGATGTCTTTCTCTTCATCAGTGATATTTCTGTAAGCTTTCGTTTCAGCTGCTCCGAAGTAACGTCATGTGTTTCAAAGCCTGTAAACAAACTCAGGCTGGAGATCTTCCCAGAAATATTGTTTCTTTTGCCATCTCCAAAACACAGCATATGCTCAAAGTACATGCAAACACGGGCCCATGTTCTTCATCAGACATAACAGTGCCAAATGCAGCCAATGAATGTTAACAATGGGATGTTTACTGCTGCCATTTCTCATAGTCATCACAAACTGGGTCACTCATCTCCTTTCGGATCTCTGAATTTCTGATGCAATATAAATCACTGTGGCCGATAAGTAAAGTTAGGGAAAAGCATAATACCAAATTTAATTATCATCAGACTAACTTACTTTGGATGCTCTATTTACTTTTTTTCTGGAATACGAAGGACTGGAAGGCCATGTTTCTTTTTAGTGAAACCTACCAACTCAATGGATATTGATGGCAGCTGCCACTTCAAATGTTGCCTTTGTGTTTGGAACAACGTGAACATAGCAAAATCACAGAATCATACAATAGTTTGGGTTGGAAAGGACCTTAAAGATCGTCCAGTTCCACCCCCCGGTGATGGTCAGGGGCACTTCCCACTAGGTCAGGCTGCCCAAGCCCCATCCAACCTGGCCTTGAACATCTTCAGGGATGGGGTATCCACAACTTCCCTGGGAAGCCTGGGCCAGGACCTCACCCCAAGTCCTTCTCTGTAGGGCTGTTCTCAATCACATCATCCCCATCCTGTATTGAAATTGGGGATTGCCCCAACCCAGGTGTAGGAAAAAGCTAGCTGTGTGTAAGAAAACTTACTCATCTGCACTTCCACATCGTTCACACTGGTTGTTAAAACCAAGGGGAAAATGGAAGAAACCCCACCATTTGCAGATGGCGAGGTTTTATTTTTTTTAATTGTTAAACTTTGGCAGAGTAAACACTTAACACTCGGCAAGGAATTGTTGTGCTCAGTCCAGCCTGTATTCTGAAACAGAAAATTTTCCTTCAGAACTTACTATCGGAGTGATTCAGTAGTTTGGCTCTGGCTGCAGAACTTTTCGCTTTAACTACTGTTTGATTTTCCATGAAAGAATGTCTGGTGTCTCCAACACTGCAAGGCAGATAAACATCCATTTTCTGTAAAAATGCCGTGTAACATTATCCAAACCTGTAAGCAGCGTCAAAAGGAAGGCCAAGAACGACTGGCATGGATGAGGACCAGAAAGGTTTCAGGACCCTCTCACCCAGCAGGTCATCCTTCAGGCCAGCACCTTTCTGGCCCCTTGAAGTGCACAAACGGGACCGAGGGGATGAGCACTGAGGGGGGAACAAGCCAGCAGGGGACTTAAACTGGCATCCCTACACAGACAGACTTGCATTAGTCTGCAGCCTAAGGCAGGACAAAGTCGACTTCCTCTGCCCTAAGGCAACACAATCTATCTGCAAGGGTGACAATGAAGATCTGTCTCTGCAGGTGACTATTTTACCTCTCCAGTCTTTCCAGATCGGCACATTCCTGCGCGCACAAAACACATCAGCCAGACAATCGCAGAGATGCATGCACACACAGACTTGACTTTACAGCTCTTTTTGTACATCTCTTGATGTCGCAGGATATGAAATGCAATATTTGCTGTGTTGCTAATAAACACCAGGACCTGAAGACTCTGACAGCAAAATGAAACTGTGATTTTGTTGCAGTTACTAAGTCAGCTGCCAAAATTATGCAAAAAAAATGTGCGTATTAACAAGTGAAAGTGAATTAATGCTTTACAACAAATGAGTGTTTTACTATATTTACATATAAATACTGAAGAATCAAGATGACGCATAGCTTTTCTATACTCAGCTACCTTAAATGGCGCAGCTCAGCTTGGGAAGAGCCAAAACTTAGCTAAACCCCAACTATGTGACTGCACTGCACATGGGCTGGTTGTGAGCAGGAAAGGAATATGTCATGGTATTAAAATGTGATGGGCGGTCTCCAAGACAGATTTCTGCAGTGGATGTTAGATTCATCGCTTTATGTAAACCACATTTATAAACAGTGCGAGAAAATAAAAAAGTATTCAGTTTGCCTTACAATAACAAACATGGACAAGATTGGCTTAAAAAAGAGATTGCAATGTAAGCACTAGACACATATGGCAGCATATGCTTGCCTGCTCCAACATATAAAGTAATGCAAATATAGACACTTGCAATAAAGAAACCAAGATAGTATTTGATATCACTGATGTGATGACGTATAAAGCACCACTCAATCTTTTTCCATTTCCATATTTCACCATAGCAAAAGGCAGTATTCCCAGCTACCATGCACTGGATGTGCTCCTACTCTTCACCTCAAAAGTTCGTCTCCACTACTCAAAGAAGTTATGTATGTATTTTAAGGCAAGATCGAATTCTAATTTTCAACCAATTCTTTCACTGGTGAAAACAGAAATCACTGAAAAGGTCTGAGCAAACAGTTTGGCTTTATATAACCTTCTAGTTATTTACTTGCAGGGAAAAGACCCTCGGCCTGATTTCTAGGTAAGAGTATCTCTCTTCATTAAGACAAAAACATCATGGATTAAACAATTGTGGCAGACGCATTTTTCTATTGGGCTGTTTGAAACCAAGCCCTCACTATTAAGGACAGAGCAGATGCAGTAAGATAACATGATGCTTTCTTCTAAGAACATCTTCACCCACATCGCCTCAAATCAATTGCTTTGTAACAGTAGGATCTGACACCGCATCGCGAGGCTGCAGCTGCAGCCCAGGGAGAGGAACCCTGACCCAAACACCCGCAGCTTGTGCCTTTGCACTCTCCAGCTTCCATTCACAGCTCCAGAGCTGCCCCACCGTGCTGGCTCAGGTACGGGCTTTGCATCCAAAGTAAACTGGAAACTGCGGTCCTGGAGTAGAATTCTGCAGCAGGAGCTAGTTTTCAGTAAATTGGAAGTGTGCTGCGAGCATATGCCTACCACCAGAATCAACTGAAAAGAGAAAATAATAATTGTTTATCCAAAATGGAGATGTTGCTAAACATGAGGAACGGGGAGAACTGCAGACCTGGGACACTGCTGAGTCAGCACTTCTCTATTGAGAGGAGAAAAGAAAAGAAAGAAACTGGTACATTTGTATCACAACCCCCAGGCCCTGGCTCTCTTCTCTTAGAGAGCCAACACAGTGCTGGAGGTTTTTCTAAGCAGCAATTTAATACTAATTTACCCAAGTAAACGTATCCAAACCGAGCTATTCAAAACACAGGGAGCGCTGGCTTCAGAAGCTGCAGTTTCCAGACGTCGGCAAGAGAATGCCGAGATATGCAATCTGAGATTTCAAAAAAATTTAAGACCATCCTCCAGGCTTTTATGTGGGCATGTGGTTGCTTTTGAAACTGTAATTTCATTCCTTGGGAAAATTGACAGGGAGAATCTTTATCATCATTCATCTCTGCTACTGGAACTGGACCTCGCGCCAAACCAGTGCCGCAGGTAACACAAGTCTTACCTGCTCTGATCCGATAGCTCCAAAGCTTTCATTTTTGGCACAGGATTTTTTTCTTCCTTAACAAGAAAATAACTGATCTGCAACTTGAACCACTGCTTTGCAAGCAGCACCATGTTACACTGATATTAACAAAATCAATAAAACCTCCAGTCTATTTTTCTGTGTGAGATCAGACTCTTAGCTGAGAAAGGACTAATTAAAGACAGAGATGAAGTCCGATGTACATAGAGTGGGACAGATAGTCTGCACGGTAAAGTTAAAGACACAGACTGGTACATCAGCTACAGAACCTGCTTCAGAGAGCTCAGCAAGTCCCACATTTCTGCAGTACCCAGGCAACCCAGGAAAGGCAAACAAAGAACAATCTGACTTCCAAATATTGTGACAGGCATTTCACTACAAACAAGGCAACAGAGCAAATTGCCAAGGACCTTGTTTTAAGCTCATAACTTCGATCCTGTCACACAACTCTGCAAAAATGGTCTATGTTTATGTAAAGATGCCCATTATTTCTCATACACAAGAGAAACAAACTGACTATATCAACTAATAAAATCGGATCTACATTTCACATTCCTGAGCCCCCTCCTAGTCAGCCAGTTGCCTCCTGAAAGCAAGAGGCACGATTTATACCTAAAGACACAACACAGTCCTGAGCTTAGGAAGGGCTGGCAACACGCTGATTGCTATCAGCTCACCCTGCCACTGGCCAAGGCTTTACCCGTTCATTAAAGTCACACTCTATAAAGAATACTGGCAAAGGAACTCATAAATAAGTGTGATTCCATGGCAGGAATGACCTGAAATGGACCTCACTGTACTTCCAACGGCCTGATGTCAGCTATTATTAAACTGCAGGTTTTACAAAGCCTTCCACTAGACGCCCTGAGTTAAGCCAGAAGTTTTGGCCGTGGTACAGGCAGTGATGAAAACCATATGAGTGGTAACAAGTCGTCTTAATATCACTCTTCAGTACTAAGATGGGCTAATCTGAAGCAGCATTTTACTCTGGTATCACCCACGGTGCCAGGAGGATCAAGAAGTTTGGAAGTGAAATTTTTCTTAATATTTACTTCCCATTTCACAGAACTCAGCCTAACTTCCATTTTCTCCGTTTTTTTAATATGAAATAACTGGACAAGAAGATCTCAGGTGGATTATCACGGTGCTTCCGGAAGAACTGTCACCTTGTCAGGTATGGCCAGTTTAAATATTCTATTTAAATATTCTATTCAAACAGCAATAAAGAACTGAGTGACAGGTTGCCAGTCACTGCATGCAGTTAATAATGTCAGGTAATTTAGAGTTAGAAGTACCATTTTTTTTATGGAACATTTGAAATCTACTTTGCAGCTGAAATAATTCTTCATTTACTGCATCTGAGCTGCAAAGTAATAAAGAAAAGCTCCAGTGAATTATTTAACTCTTAAAGAAAGGCTTGTCAGAAAGAGTTCACAACTGCCTATAACAGTGTTTTCCTTGGGTACTAGTCTGTGAAAATCCATCCTGCATTACAGCAGTTCTTACTGGGACAACTCACTGTTAGCTTTCTCTAAGCTGGTATTCAGAGGGATTTTAAAGTGGATCTCAGCAAAGTCATTACAAACGACACCTGAGAGAGTGAACTGTGGACAAGCTCATCAGTCATACTCGGTAACACACAAGCCAAGCAGTCGTTTTTTTCCCTATAATGTAAAAATTCTGTGAACAGAAATTGTTTAGTAAACATGCTCTTGTTGTTCTGCCATACAACTCCAATATTGGGGTATTTCTCGAGGCAGAATCATTTCTTCAGTAATCTTATTGACCAAGAAGTTTCCTCCTGCGTTTCTTCAGCAATTTCAGTAAATCAGTTGAGCAGGCAAAGAGTTAAGCATGCTCCTTTTATTTCAGGAATGGGACACTGACTAATAGAACCACAACTATTTTTAAATACAGATTTCAAAACAGCGATGGTCTTGCCTTTCTTTGGATAAAATCTGTGCACAGGGCTATGCTCTGTGTTATAAATGAGCACGGAGAGTTTGTCTTTGCTTCTGTACAGACCATGGCTGGGTCATTTGATCCTTCTCTTTCCAGAAACAACGCCACAGGGAAGTTGATTGTGTGCACAGGTAACAGAAGTGATTTCTAAATGTAATGTAGAGTCTTTTTAAGTCTTAAAACTGTAACTATTAACTCCTTTGGTGTCATAACTGGTGAGACAACAAAGCTCACATGCTGCGGGGCTGGTGGCAGCTGCCAAAGAAGCCAGACTCATCCTCTCCTCTCTTTTTAAGCACACTGTCAGTGCTAAAAACATAACTCCTGTCCTCACAGAAAGGGTTTTTCTTCCTGCAATTCATGTTTAGAACTTTCATGTCCTAGAACCACCACACATTTACCAGGGGATTTCTCACAATCTTTAAAAGGTTTTAACACTACTGACATGCCATGAAACCACCTGCAGTTAATTAATTACAAGTATTATCCTAGCCTAATACCATAAGAAATTCCTATCTTCCACGTGCTGTTTGGCAATATGAGTTTTGGTGAAGATCACCATGATAGCGAGGATAAGTATGTCCCGAGCAATTAGTACAGTGATTTTAGAGTCATTACACACTTCAGGAAAGAAGTCAGACTTCTAGCATGTCTGCCTGCAGAGCGACCTCGGCACGTCCCTCTGGGGTGCGCAGTGCTCCAGCGAGAAGGTGCTATTTGGAAGCTTTCTGTGCTGCAGGAAAAGCAGGACCGCACCGAAGACTGTGTAATGAAGAAGTCTGTGAGCCCTCCTTGACCTTGACACATTCTTTCTCAAACTCCTCTTTAATGCTCTGGTCTGCAAACACGTGCAGGGACAAGGCCAGGCTCTGTCCATGCCACATGCATCAGCTCAGGGAGTTATTCGACAGAGCACCTGATCCTGGCTCAGCGCTGGCCCTCGTCAGGAGCGGCTGTCCCACTTCTGCTCCTTCCCTCTCTCTGCTTGACACGCTCTTCCCCTAAGCCAGGCTGTTCCACCCATTCTTTTCTGCTGGCTCCAACGTTCAGGCTGATTCAGCTTGTTCACCAGGGAAGAATGTGTTGGGTTTTCTCTCTTGCTCACATTGGTTTTGTGCTGGTTTAGTAAGTTCAATCAGCTCGGTGAACGACCTGAGTGGAAGAGCTGCTGTGAGAAAAGGGGAAGGATGTGCTGGGGAGCAGAACCAGCAGGGAACCTTTGGCACAGCGACATTCAAGAACTCCTCCTTCCCAGACAATGAACTATTTCATAAAATTCCCATGATAAAATAATCAAAGTATTTTCAGAAGGCTCACTGGGATCTTTGATTTTAGGCTTTAATTTTCTTTTAATTCTCTTACTCTTGAAATTTAAGCAAGCAAATTGGATTTAATCTTAATTTCCTAGAAAATATGGGGGCAACTTAAGGAAGTAAACAGGAATTGCTCCTTCCTCATCCAAGTTGCCATCTGCGTCTTTGCTTAACTAACTAACATGTGGCTTAACTAACTAACATGTGGCTTACCTGATTCAGTATTTCCCAGCTTCCTAGGTACAAGCAATGCATGTATGTCCGTGCATCCCATTAAAAACGTTTTTTCAACAAGAATGAATAAAATAAATGCTATTCCAAATTCTGGAAAAAAATACTACAAAAATTACTCTTCAAAGCTTGAAGCAAATGACGATGCTATTTTTAAAACTCTTATATGACATTAATGTCTAATGAATCTAACTTAAATATAATTTTAATACTATTACTGTAATGCATAACTTGGTAATAATTTATATTTTAAGGATTAGTTTTTATATTCTTGATATGCTGATTAAACCTTAATATTTGTAACAGACCATTTTTCAGGACCAGCAGCTGCAGCAAGGAGTGATGCAGTAGTTCAATACCTCTACTTGCTGTTGCACGTGCACTGATTCTTGTGCTGGCTCACTTTCCTCTTCCAGTCTGGCCATCCTGGCTAAGAAGACATGAAAGAATACACGCTCCTCCTCTTCTTGGCTCTGTGCTCTGCCAAACCTCTCATCGGTCCTTCCTATTTTACACTGAAGAATATGATGCTCCAAGATATGGAAGATGATGACGATGACGACGACGATGACTATTCTCTATTTCCAACAATGGAACCCATCATGCCACTGATTCCTTTTGATCTGTTCCCAGTTTGCCCCTTCGGATGCCAGTGCTACATGAGAGTCGTCCACTGCTCTGACCTAGGTAAGAATGCATGTGTGTGTCTGTTCTGCACTGGGCTCTCCTTTGCAGCATTTGCCTCTGAAAAGATGAGTCCTACAGCCCCTGAAATTGCGGATTCACATACTGCTGTATCAGTCATTGCCAAAAGGAGCTCCCGTGGCTTCAGTTCATCTTGCAAACCTTATCTTATTTGTCTCCAGCAACTCACTTGTGTCTGGGATTTTTTGCAACATAAATGCTTTCCCAGTTTCTGTGCATCACTTTAGCAAATTAATGAACTGCCACAGCCCCCTTCCCTGAGCAATGGCTTCCACTGGGAAGAGCACAGAAAGGAAATGTGTTTAGCAGATATAGCAAATAACTGTAAAATATTTAACTCGAAACTTACTGGGGTTAATAAGGACATGTAATCTGCACAGCTTTTTGTCCACTGAGAGAACAACCCAGAACGTGAACATGCTTGTAATCACATTTCAGATGACACTTTCTCCTGTTTCACTAGCTTCCGTGAAGTTCTATCCAAACAGAGAAGCACAAAGTTTGCTGTATGCTCTGTCTGCACAAGACAAGCCATCAGTCCCCTCTCCCAGAAAGACTATGGCTGCAGAGGCACTTCATTCACGGCTACAAAGCAACAGCGCAAACAAGAAGAAAACCTAACAAAGGGAGAAGAGCCCACAAATAAACCTCAAGAAAGCTTAACACCAGGGCAATAAATGGGATACAAACTATTTGGTCAGCTTAACTTCCATTAAAGTGTGCATCACCAGTAACATCTTAACCAAGGGCAAATCTGCTCCTGTCACAGTTGCAGATGAACTAGTCCGCAGATATGAATTAATTATTAATGGTCCCAGTTTGAACTGGTGCTCGTTGATGTCTTCCTATCACTCAAGGTAGCCAAAGGACTATGATCCTGCCACTACCACTGTGACAGTGAAATTTATTCCCATCACGGCTCTGCCACCAGCTAGACTCCTCATGTCTTAGAAACATTGAGTCCATACATGAACTGCTGGAGTTTCTGAAACGTGCCGTTATTAAGGAATCAAAAGAAATCTTTGTGGACAGCAATAGGCTGTGGTTATCGCATCTGGTGCACAAATGGCAAGCCCCATTAGTTAAGATCATACATGGAAAAAGCCCTACTAATACACTGCATCTTTAAATAACTGAAACCTACTAATTATGGAATAATCCTTACTAATCTGGACCAGATTTTAGCATTTGATGCACCAGCATCTCTGCTGAAAAGAAAGTTACTGTCCCTTGCCAGCCTCCTCTGCCCATGCAGGATCTTGGCAGGAACCACAGTAGTTTTGTAGCTGAACAATCAGCTGGACTGGGAAATTTACACAACTGGTAACTGAGTCCTGGCAGCAGGAAGTCCAACTTTTGACCACATTCACAACAAACACATTTCTCAGCCCCGGTGCTGAGTGGACACGGTGCTGGGACAGCGGGTAGGGCAGCGCAGGGGTGGGACACAGCTCCCCAGCCACTGCGACAGCCCTGTCCCTCAGCACAGAGCAGCAGCCCAGCTCCTCCGAGGGCTGCTTTCTCCAGGGACTTCAGCAGTTTCCCTCTAGAACAAGCCGTGCTCTGAGCCTGCGGATTCCCTAAACACAGAGAATCTGCTGTGAGCTCCCATGAAGCTCGCCACGGTCAGGGGTGGCAGCAGCTCCTCCTGAAACTTCCCACACGTCTGTCATACCGTCATACCCCACCCTTAGTTCCTCTCATTATTGGCTATTCCCTTCTCCTTTGCTTTACGGCTGTTCGCATTTTCTTTCCAGTCACGACCACCACACTCTCACTGTGCTTTGCCATCCAGCCGTTGGTTTCTCTGGACCTGTACACAGGCACGTGACGTTTCTGTTTCACACACTTCAACAGGTTTGACATCCATACCTCGCAACATCCCACCAGACACTCGCATGATTGACCTTCAAAACAACAAAATCAAAGAGGTGAAGGAAAACGATCTCCAAGGACTCGCATCACTCTATGTAAGCTTGCCGTTTGCCAAGTTTGAAATCTTATTTAGAATCTGAAATATTTTGATCATTTTAAAATACGAATGTTTTCCTTCTCTAATGGTGTCCACAAAATGACAGGCCAATGCCTGCATCCTCGACTGCTCCCACAGAGCAAGCAGCAAGTTCCCCCTGAGCTGTAAGAACTAAGCTGCTCTCTGCAGCATCCACAACACGTACCGTGTGCATCTCACCAAGAACCACAAGATTTACGCTGCCCTTAGCACACGCAGAAACACTCCCTGCACTGCAGAGGTTGTTACACAAGTGTCCCTTTTTTATCTGCTTAGTGGTAGAACAGCAGAAAGAACTGAATCTCATGGGAGAACTGGAAGGATATTTTCCGAGGGTATTTTCAGAAGCACACAGCATCCAACTGACACACAGGCCTAAGCTCACGTTCCAGAGCCAGCTGACTGGGATGCACTCAGACCAGCACCGAGTCAGCAGGTGCTTTGCTGCTGTTTTTAATGTGCTCCTGTCTGCACGTACAGTCAGACTCGCCCTGGCAACTGATGCATCTAGATACTTACAGCACACAGTAACCCCTTTTTGTTAGGAAAGAAAATGAGAGTCTCAGAGGTCTGGAGAGGTAGATTCAATCTGCTTTGGAATATGTATTTCCATACGACGCCACTTCAGATCCAGTAACAACCAATACTGATAATCATCAGATTTTTTAAGACTGAGAAACCTGTTCCAGAAGTTAGAGCAAAGTAACAACATTATAAAGACAGGAGCTGCATATTAAAACTATGTAAACAAAACTTGGTGTGAAGGAAAGATGAAATATTTTAAATACTGAATTGTTAAGTTATATATTAAAATTCATCACTTAAAATTCACAACAACAACATTCCTGCATAGAGATGTTTCCTTTGTATTGCTTTTCCCATATTTCATAGGCACTGGCTTTGAACAACAATAAAATATCCAAGATCCACCCAAAAGCCTTTCAGCCAACAAAGAAGCTGCGACGGCTCTATTTGTCCCATAACCAGCTCACAGAGATTCCAACAAACCTACCAAAGACTTTAGCAGAGCTCAGAATTCATGCCAATAAGGTTAACAAGATCCACAAGGACGCATTTAAAGGGATGAATTCTCTCCATGTTTTAGGTAAGTCCAACTAAGTAGAAGAGAAAGTGCCTTTATCAAATCTGTAACATTCTACGTATCATCTTCATTCAAACCTTTCCTCAGAGTGAAATTACCTCTTACAAAGAGATCCATGCTCTGGAAACTACTGTTCACAATGTAATTCCTAGGTGAAGTTGCTACCTAGGTAAAGTTTCTGGTAGCCCTGCAAGCGAAGTTAGACAGCCTTTACTCACTGAAAGCTGTGACTGCCACCCTCAGATCAGTTGATCAAAGTTAATGTCAATTAACGCATAGAACATCAGAATTCATACATAAAATGAAATCATCTGTTTATAACTTGGTCTAGCATACACGAAATTCCTACCTCATAAATACTACTTTTTTTTCCTCCCCTTGGACAGAAATGAGCGCAAATCCTCTTAGCAACGAAGGAATAGAGCCAGGGGCTTTTGAAGGAGTAAATATCTATCACATAAGAATTGCAGAAGCTAAATTAACTTCAATTCCTAAAGGTAGGCTTCATTTCACCTTTTCTATTTTTCTGAACATGAGACCAGCAAGCAGGAATCCAAATTGGGACTGTCTTTGACTGCCCTCACTGGAAGGCTATTACATAAATGGCTCTCCACCTCCCGGTCCTTTCACGGACAACGCTGGCTTGGGACTGCCGAGCACCACACGAGAAACCATCCTGTGTCACGGCACGGGAAGGAGCCTAAGAAATACCTCACTGCTCAAAGAACGCTACAAGCTTTCCTCCCACATCTCGCAGCAGGAGCTGTAAGAGCACAACTGTTGTTAACATTAGAATATGCACTTTTTTAAAAACTATTTTAAACCAAATTATCTTGATGATTTTTTTAAAAATTAACATACATGTGGCTAACACCTGTTTCTTTGCTGCAGCAGCTGCCCCAAGACCCTTCACCCAATACTAAACACAAAGGGAAGATGCTGCTTGGAACACAATAAACATTCCAAGAAAAATAAGTTGGCTTTTTTTAACTCTCACACTGTGCGTTTGTTTTTCCTCAGATTTACCCTCCAGTCTACTGGAACTTCATTTAGATGACAACAAGATCACAGCCATCGAGCTTGAAGACTTTAACCGCTATAAAGATCTTCAAAGGTAAAACTCGCACACAGAATGCTTTAATTTGGTAAAAGGTTAGAGCTGGCAGGATCTCGTGTCTGACACCTCTCTTGTTAATGATGAAAAGGGAATTAAAATTTGGAGTGTTTTTGTAAGAACTGCTTCAGTTTCTGAAGGAATCAAGAAAGAAAGGGGAAAAAGACAGTCCAGGATGCATGTGAACAGTGATTCCAAGCTGACTGGTGCCTCCACCTTGTGCATCATCAGCTGAGCAATGCTGGCTGAAGTCGTAGAGCAAAATAATCAAATTAAGGCCTAAAGTCAGGGAAGTGTGGTAGTGGGAAAGTCTTGCTTACTTTTAAAAGATAAAGGTTTTGACTAAACTCCATGCAGAACCGTTTCTTTACCAGTCTTGCTCTTATCTGGCTATTTATTAGAACACCACTCCATTGCTGAGTCAGCTTTGCAGTGATGCTGCTTGACAAAAGGGTTTGATTTATTTACAAGCAGATTGGTTGAAGTTTATAATTTTAACTCTGGCCAATACAAGTCGAAAAAATGCATGCAAAACTGGGCAGCCTCCCACACTGGGGCAGCTGCTGTCCTCCAGAGGAGGCTGAAGTGAGAGAAGGCGTTTCTCGCACCAGTGGTGGGCTTTCTCCTGCCAGAGGTAAGGTACCTTCACCTTTCCCCTGACAGGTACTCCTGCAGACTTCAATCTTTAAAAAAAGTATGCTCATCAATGCTGCTGGTGATCTCAATGAGCCCTTAAGTCAATGTTCTTTGCACCCTTTCTAGGCTAGGCCTTGGGAATAACAAAATCAAAGACGTGGAAAATGGAAGTTTGGCCAACATCCCAAGTATACGCGAAATCCATCTGGAAAAAAATAAGCTCAAGAAAGTTCCTCCTGGATTACCCGAACTGAAATACCTGCAGGTGATACACTAAACATACTAGAAAGCGCTGGTAGTTACGAGTTGTTTGACTTTTATACTGCCACACTGATTAGGACATAATAAAAAAGTATAATTAACTATCACATGAGATGCTATTTGCTAAAGGCTTTTACTTCTGAATTTCATTTTTTTCCATTTCTTGTTTTACTTCCAATTAGAGGTAAAATCTTTGAAATATACACACACTATGTATATAAACATATTCAAAAACTGCATACAAGTCCTCAAATATCAAGTTACAACATACTGTAAAATTAGATACACGAACAAAAGAATTCTTTTGTCAAAGTACATTATTCTACTTAACAAATTCTGAAGTCTATCACCAAGCCCTTCTTTTTAACTAATTCAAAGCTACAACAGCATTAGACTGATCCATTCCTATAACCACACTGACAAGTCTCTCCTAACATCAACTTTTCTAGAGACCACTTTTTAAAATTTATTACATCACACAATATTTGCATTATGGGATTATGCATTTGCATAATCCTACCCTGTTATAATTCTTACTATAAGAGAATGTGAACTGGCACGTTATGAGAATGCTCCATAAGAACAAAATCCAGTTATTCTGACCACACACTGACACAATACCCTATTCACTTTTTTTGTGGGAGAGACTGAGGCAGGAGGGAGACATTTTTTAAGATTTAACACTAATTTTTCATTCATGTTACTGTTAATGTCCGCATCCAACAGCAAACCCCTCTTATCCATGTGCCAACAAATGCTTAGATTAGTCCTGTGTCCATGCTAATGAATATATTTTGCTGTTCCGTTTGCTGCAGGTAGTCTTCCTTCACTCTAACCACATCGCAAAGCTGGGCGTGAATGACTTCTGCCCGATGGGACGAAGAAAGAAGAAAGCGTTATACAGCGGCATAAGCCTCTTCAATAATCCCGTGAAGTACTGGGAGGTCCAGCCTTTGACGTTCCGCTGCATTTTAGCCAGAAACAGCGTGCAGCTTGGGAACTTCCTCAAGTGACACCGAAGCTGGTCATTTCAAAATGCAACTTGCCCAAATCAGTTCTACGATACTTGAAATTTGCAGAAAAATGCTAGTTTTACACTATTTAACCAGTTTACAAAGTATTTACTATTACTGAGAAAATTAGAAACAGTATGTTAGCAGGATCCATTGTGTTACTGACAATGTTCAACTCCATTTGAATAATTCAAACAAAAGCCTTTGTGTCTTACTAAAGGACTCTTGGAAGTGGAACTGGAAACTGTATCTGATGTTTCCTATTACAGATGTTAAATTCTTTACTTAAATCACATAGCCTTGACATAGTCTTTCTTTCAAATGAATTCCAAAACTTGAGCGAAGGTGGCTTTTTTTCCGCAGTAAGGCCCTTTTCCTCTGCCAAAAAGCGTTATAAGAGAAGTTGCCAAAACAATTCTCAGACGTGAAGAACTTCTGGTGCCATTTTTGATAACCAGTACAAATAACAGCATTGTGAGGGCTTTTATCTCTAAACTACAACACACTTTTGTAACCCATTTGTGAGATAAAGGCAGGTTTCATACCAAGAATTAATATGCAAAATATCATACAAAGCTTTCGGTATTTCTTCTCACAACCATAAGAGGGAAATGTCTTCGACGTTTGCTATTAATGTAATTTGATACACTCTGAACATTAAGAAGTAGGATACAAGGTTTATCATATGCTTCAAGCTTAATAGGAAAGATTAATAAACTCCCTTTAGGCCAGCACAAACATTTTCTTTTATCTATAACAACTGTAATCATGTCTTTCATTTAACTTTTTTCCTCTTTTGTTTTTTGACATCACACGGGTTAAGAATCCCTCATTAACGCAAGTTCCTTAAAAATGCTGAATGCAAGCACATAGCTGGAACTCAGCTGCCCTGACTTCTCACACGGGTCAGCACACAGAACTCTCAATACTGACAGTACTGTATAAAATGGATATTTTATATATCTATTTAGTGTATATTTGCTACTGGGATTCAAAATAAATTAAATAAACTTCAAGAATGCTTGCATTTGTATACTTGACTACATGACAGACCATGTCAAAACATTCAGACGTTACAAGCAAACACCTGACTCTTCTCTAGTTAGTTTCTCTCTCTTCCCAAACCTACAGACCTTGCGTAGCATTCATCACTGCTGTGCTTTACAAAATAAAAACTCCATGCTTTAATTGAAGCAGCTATGGGAAATAATGCAGACAGGTAGTAGCAGAAAATGCCACATAAAAATCAAGCAATTCCCAATCTCCCAGCCTTTCCGAAACCTCCCTAAGTACGATGAGCAATAAGCATCAAGTCTACCATCTTTTTTTTCCCTCACCTGCTCGGTCTCTTTGTATTTAATAGTTTGTCAGCACCACTGTGTTGTTGAGACCCAACATCACATGGGACAGAAGGGAGAGCGAGCAGAGGAGGCTTTTACTGAAGAACAGGTTTTGCAAACAGGAATTTTATAAAACTTTTGGAGACAGAAAATAACCAAACCAAAAACCTAAACAAAACACAACCCCCAAACAAATCTGCAGAGTGTTGAGCACTTTTCTGTTCCTGGCTCCTGCAGATGTTTCTAAGGAGTGCACTTCCTAGCAAACAGCACGGGAAGATACTGCCTCCACTCTCACACTTGATAATCTCTAAAAGATTTTATCAACAGCCTAGCTTGTTGTCATCTTCAAGTCGAATTTATCTGGCTTTGAAGTTTAACACGCTTCTGCCTGTGGCTCAGGCTGCATTGGCAGCTTGCATTAAAGGGGGGATATCAAAGGGTTCACTCTAACCCTCTCCTGACAGAGTCAGTGTTAGAGGAAAGACAGTCACTTCCTACATCACGTCACAAATTCACGGGATGTATGACACCCAAGGAAAAAAAAAACGTGTCCAATGCTCCTCCACTATTTTCAGACATTCTTCAGCCAACATTTGTGGGCAGTAACAACCAATAACATACACACCTTGTATCTTTGCTTGCTTTAACAGGAGCCTGAGCGGGTACCACGACATACAGACATTACAATATGAAATTAGCCTTACGGTTCCAGCAACAATTTCTGCATCCTGACAGCAGCGGCATTAACAGAGTAACAGCTGACCACTGGTGACACACCGGTGTCGAACAGTCTTGCCACAGAACAAGGCAGTTCACTATCAGCAGACGGGGACAAAAACCATCAAGAAATCAACTCCACCTTTACATTCCCCACAGATGTTATGGAAAAAGGAAAGAGGGAGACAGAGATTTGATATAAACCCTGTAAAGAGCCATCTCTTACTGCTTATTCCTTGTACGACTAACTACATTTCTGTAAGAGAAAAATTAATACTTATTCCACCTAAGCTTTCCAAACTGTAATGGGCTTCTCTCCTGAAAATCTGCCGGTCCTACAAGATGCCAATAACCAATTCCACCAGAGGATGGCAGCCTATTGTTACCAATGAAGGAAAAGTAATTCTGAAGAATAAATAACAAATCCTATTACTGCACAGCAATAACCCAGCAAACTTCACAGATCCTGATGAAGCAGAGTAGCCCGTTGGAGCACTAAAGTACTACTTGAATCCTTCTGCAGACCGAGTTCTATGTCCTGCTCTACACCATTAACTTGCCAAAGGATGAAACAAACTCATCTCTCCATGTCTCCTCCCTGCCCCTTTCCCCAATAGCTTTAAACCACAGCGACACAAAGAGCAATACACTATCTACACAACATCAGTAGACAAGTAACAACAAGCTCAATAGGACACTGAAAGTTTAAAGAACATAAGACACCATCAAATCATGATTTAAACATGTACAAACAGCTGTGGCAAGTGCATACCATGTAAATCAAAATGTACATTCAATAAAACAGGATTTCTTCCCTATCCATATTGAAAAGCCAAAGAAATAAACGCAAAATTATGAAGGGTCAAACCCCTTCAGTTTGAGATGTTCGTTCCGCATGGAAGACATCTAATGAAGAACAGTTTTGTAAAGATACCTATGTCATGCAACCCTGAATTTCTGTCACAAAATCTCATTCCATCTCTTATCCTTAATGACATCAGTTCCAACTTGGACTCTTCTTTACCTCCTGTACTTCCTTCATAGCAATGCATCCATAGAAGAACGGGTTCCAAATCAACTATGTGGTTGTTTCAGACGGCATATGAAACTCACAGATCACATAGGCGCTTTCTCCTGCGGCAAAATCAACTAAAGACAGTGACAAAGTGTTGATTTTTCTTCCTTGACCCAGCATTAAACATCTTCCTCTGCCCAGCTGCCAGTCTACATAGAACCTGCAGGAATTCAGTGCATCTGGCACACAGGCTAAAAGCACCCACCATGCTCAGAAGGGTCAGGGGAGAGAAAAGGACAGATGGATAGAGAAAGAGCATGGCTATTCAGATATCACTGCATGGCCTTAGGAAGAGAACTGTAAAATCATAAGAGTGCAGAGGTCTGGGCTGGATGAGCAGACAGCGAGGTGGACTGAGAACTGGCTGAAGGGCAGGGAGCAGAGGGTGGCGACCTAGTGAATTCTAGCAGGAGGGCAGTCACTAGTGGTGTGCCCCAGGGGTCAATACTGGCTCCACTTCTCCTCATGATCTTTGACTAACGATCCTGAGGATGCCCTCAGCAAGTTCACTGATAAACAGAAGTGGAAGGAGTGATTGATACACCAGAGGGTTGTGCTGCCATCGAGGGACCTCGTCAGGTTGGAGGAATGGGCCGCCAGGAATTCATGCAGTTCAGAGGGGAGTCCAAAGTTTTGTATGCAGGGAGGAATAACCCTGTGCACTGGCAATGCTGGATGACCTGGAAAGCAGCTTTGCAGAAAAGGATCGGGGTTCCTGGGGGACAAACTGAACGTGAGCCAGCAACGTGTCCTTACAGGAAAGAAGGCTAGCAAATTCAAATTTTTCAAATGAAAATATTAGGAATACCAAACATCACTGCTTACTATTTCACAGCCTTAAGAGCAGATTCCTCACTAAAAAATTGCACTATTTATCCAGAAAAACAAACATATGCTACAGCAGACAAAAGGAACACTAATATTTCTATTGTATTTAGATCAGAACTTAACACCAGGATGATAATAAAAGCAGTGGTAAACTAAAAATAATGAAATCATGATCTGAAGCCCTCTTTCTTTCTTCTTTCTCTACACTTAGAATTTAAAATTGTTTCTTGGGGTTTTTTTTCCTCCTTTCTGGGGAGACTAGAGGTTTGAGAACAAAGCTGCTAATAGGAAACATATGGAACAACCCTGGAGTAAATGAAAATCTGACTGGAATTCCAAACGCCACGTATCACATACCACTGTCTGAAATTATCTCCTTAGATAAACGTAGGATTTACCCTGCATACTCAAATAAATCACCTGAGATGGAAGAGAGAGTTATGTGTAAAATAAACAGAAAGGCTTCTGTGATAATTAATATTTCCAAAACTAATTGATATTTTGAACCAAGATGGGCTGTTTCTCAGAGCTTGATTGAGCCAATAAAAGATTAGCTCAACACAACGTGCTGCCAACAGACAGGCTCATGGCAGGTTTTCAGATAAAACATGAATAGTTCTACTCAGCTAAACAATACAACTCTGGATTTAACCATTATGCTGCTGTGGGAATATCAGAGAGCCTGGTTTTCCTATTCATGAACACTTTTTCTGTCTCAACGTCTTGTCCAGAAGAAATTTGAAGACTCTGAGATTTCTGGAACAGCAGCAGTGTGCATGCAGTTTTGATGAGAAGCCCACACTTCTCCACACACACCAAGTCTGGCCACAAGCCTCCTGCGCACAAGCAGTGCGTTGAACCAGCCCATCCATCAGCCCAGCAGCACACACAGAGACCAGCTCTGCCTCTCCCGTGGTGTCTGTCACCCACCAGCAGCATCGTGCGTGTAGCCATCCCCTAGCAGGGGTTTCTATCAGAACCAAGGCGACCAGCACTGACATCAACATGCCCTCTCCACAATTACTGTCAGGAACTGTTAAGGACTTACAGTCTCTCGCTATATCCAGAAATTAAGCATGGAAAAAACCTGTGGTTGACTGGTTGCCAAAGGATGTCAAATCCCCTGAGGGACAGAGAGGGGACAAGTCACCAACACTAACATGCATTTGCTTCTTAGCGGTTTAGATGGTGTTGTTTTCCAGTGCTTTCCATAGATAAAGACCAATTAAAATACTTCCCTTCCAGAAACATTCCTCATAGAATATCCTAACTCCTCTGTTTCTCATTTATGGAAGAGAAAATTGGCCTGAAATTCTAGAAGATACTATTTCACTGACATTTATATCCTACTTAGGCCACCAAGAAGAACGTCCATAGACTATACTGGTATTCTGCTGTCAGCTCTGTCTTCTACCTGTTCCACAGGACGACACAAGGAACAGACTGCACAGGTGACTTGCTGGTCAGTAATAGAGCCTAAGCTTTTAGCATAAAGAAAATGGAGAAGTCACTTATGGCAAGAGATTCCTTACTTGCCATGTCCGGATCACAGTTAACAACTGGCATGTCCCTACACAATATAACAACAGACTTCTCATAACACAAACCAGACCAAGCTAGTGTGAGGTCAACAGGCTGCTCTCTTTTCTCCTTGAGGCCACAATCAGGGTGAAATCTGTAGGAAACTACACGTTGGTACCATAACCCTGTGGCATTCTGGCTCTTACTGAAAAAAAAGAAAATATCTTGACGAACAGGTCTTCCTGAACAATTAATATTGCTGTTCGAAGCGAAAGAAAATGCATTTGGATTGAATTTCTAAAAGTCAATTCCACAATCTCTTATTTAAGAAAAGTAGAAACAAAGACTAATCTAAATCCAATCTTCAACATTCTTCTTTCTGATTCCATAGAAGAAAAAAAATTAGTTACTCTTTACAACACCTTTGTATCGGTATTTATGATGAAGCCATAAACACAGTGAACATTAAAAATCGCAGGTTTCTTACCACATTAACCAAAACTCTCTGAGATGTTTTCCTCACGCGTCCCATCGCAGCGTGCATCTGCGAGGCAATGTTTCCCTACTCCTGTTCCAGGAGCACTTTGCTCCAGCAGTACCTGCGGATCACAGATGCACACACTGCCCTTCTTGTGTTGCGCATTCAGAACAGAAAGGGTAACACACACCTCCCATTCAACAGCTCCCTCCCAAAATCAGAATGCACAGGAACCTGAGAAGAGGAGAAAATGTGAGCATTGAAAACACAGCTGTTCAATGGGCAATTGCTCCATAAAGTCCCTTTGCTGCCTTTCTAAGCAGTATCTTTCCACATGAACGTTGCGCTGTGGGTAAACCCAGCCTCCGTAAGGAAATGGTGGCCAATATGGAGGCTCTTTTAGGGGTGAACCATGTTTGAGTCCTTGCCAGAAGCAGCCATGAGGCCGTTCAAGAAGCTCAGAGTGGCTAATGGCAGAAGAAATAGAAGGCTTTCTGCCACGGAGCGGCTGGGTGAAAGAACGATGGGACCCTGGCTCAGCTCTGCCAAGCAGCAGCCGTGACTCGCAAACTACCCAAACGGCAGAGAAACCCCTTCCGCTTGATTACTTGCCATAAATAAAATGACACATGTATTTTATGTGTCAGGCAGAAAAAAAGGTGCACAGACAAGTATCTCTTACAAAAAAGCCATAAGATTATTTGAAGAAAATGAAAGCAAAGTGGAGATAGTAATGGAGAGGAATGGGAGGAAATAACGGTACAGAGATTGTATCCTCCCTTACAAGAGAATATGCCCAGGAACAGGTAAATGGCACAGAATAACATTTGGTTTCTATATGAAAGATTCCAAGTCTCAGCTGCTGACTGGGAACAAAACAGACTGCAGACTTAAACGTAATGCTGGCTACAACACCAGCAGTGCAAGGTCTTGTGTTAAAAGGAGAGGATTTATTCTTCAGGAGAAGAAGGAATAACAAAAATTAAGCACCAGCTTAAGGATTATCTCCAGTTTCCAGACTGCTGGGGAGAGCTGGAAGACTGCCTGGCAAAATCCTTCACACTGCAATGCAGGACAGTTGTAAATACCTACGGCTCCGGAAATGTTCAAGCAAATACACCAGCCACAAGGAGAAACACATCCTACAGGCGCTGTAAAATCAAGGAGGGACATGCATTCTTAGACATGGTCAAGAGTAAACGGGAAACACTTTCCATCACGTACAAGGGGAAAATTCCTGCTAACACAGGACACATTCCTGTGCACAAGCACTCAGGAATTCCTTGGCAGATAACTTGGACAACTACTCCTTATACTTGCCTGAAAGCGTCTGAAGGAAAAAGAAAAAAAGCTTATTTTTTTGGCTATAAACATGATTTGCAGATTGGATACAAACATGGGATCGATCTAAAGTTGCAGGTGCATTTTCTTGTTCTTTTGACAAAAACACCTGAAGTCTAGATATCAATTAAAAAAAAAAGATAATGAATGAATTATTAATACAAATTATTAAGTTAGGGCAGAAATCATAGAATAACCAGGTTGGAAGAGACCCGCCGGATCATCGAGTCCAACCATTCCTATCAAACACTAAACCATGTCCCTTAGCACCTCGTCTCTTAAGCGTCTATCAGCTTCGGGCATTGAAGTTAGAGGTTCTTTTTGAAATAAAGAAGAGTCTGCTTTGGAATAGATTCAAGGAATGAAGCTGGACAGTTACAGAGGAGAACACTCTCCCCGTGAGCAGCAAGTTTCCAGTCAGCTCCACGTATTAAGACGAGAGCCCTCAGATTGTGCTGAACTGTATTTTAAAGCCTTGATGGTGACGCCTAAATGGCTAAAGAACTGTAACATACAGTAATATTTTTAAAAAGTAGTAATTATAAAAGGAGCACCAGGTCTTCACAGTCACCTGCAAAGCACATTTGTGAAATGCACCTATAAAACCTCCACAAACCTTTTATTTTGCTCTCTTAAGTCTTGGTTGTAGGATGCATGCTCAAGTTCTAACAGACTGATTAAAATCCCCCAGTAGGCACACCCCACCTTTGATCAGAAGAGTCAGTGAAGGGAGCTTATTCAGAGAACCCTTTCACCAATATGTACAAACCCCACAGTCCGGCAAATCTTAGGAAGCAGTTTCCTCAGTTGGTCAACATGTTTTTCCCAGTAGCTCCCAGCAAACCAAGCAACAGATATAAATCAGCCTGCGTAGGTTGAGGGCTGCCAGAGTTTTGATTTTGTAACACCACCTCCTGAATGGAAGCAGAGTAGAGACCACACAGCAAGGTTCTTATAATAGGCTGGGTCTTGCCTCAGCACTGCAGGACCGTTGACATGATTTGATGGTCCTTTTCCACAACTTTAAAAGTGCATATTCACACAGGAACCTGCTCCTAGAGTGACTTTCCTCTGCAGAGTGGAATGACATGATGTCTCTATGAGCTGTCATTAACTGAGCGCACTGGGCTGTGGCTGGAGGCTCTGCAAGATCAAGCAATTCAGAGTCGGGATTTGCCGACAGCTCTACACTCCAGTGTCTGCATTTTCAGATACGTGCTGCACAGGATAAAAAAATCCAGCAGCCACTACAGTCTTGATAACAGGTTGCTTTTCTTGATGGCAAGAACAAATGGAAAGCATATTTGCAGATGGCATCCAGGCTGCAGGCGCTGTGCTGGCAGTGTTTGAGGATTGCCAGTTAAGACCTGGAGATTTGGATGCAAAGAGTTTCTGTGCCTACGCTGACTCTGAAGTGCAGCCCAGTCTAGATGACAGATGCTTAAGGCTGGTTTTGCCTTCCAAACCCACAGACTTTATGGGGAACCAAATCACCACGTTGAGACTTGCTCATTATAGTCAATCACACGTTCTCTTTTCTACTGTGCAATCACTTAGAGGAACAACCTATCATCACAAATTCCAATCTAAAACACAGAATTCCTTCAAAGTCGTCAACTGAGGATTTAAAAATTTTGAGCTTTAGCCTTTTCTTCAAACCTCTCATAGCAGGGCCAGACCTTAGCTGAAGGACCTTCTAATTTTAACGAGTTCTAGCTGCCAAGACAGTTCTTGGTTCTAACATCCACAGCTTCGCTTCATTTAAAACTTTACAAATTCAAGAACAAAAATAAGTCCTTATGAAACACAGGGGTTTTTTTTTGAAACTGAAAACCAAAACATGTTGAAAACTTAATACACTGGTCACAGCCTTTGAAACAAGATGTCTTGCATGAATGATATTAAATTTAATCCTCTCATCATCCTCCTTGTAAGGAAATTCCTACCACACTTCAAATGAACTAAGAGAAGATAAAACCACATGACTTGACCAAGAGCACAAAGTATAGGCTTGGTTATATCCGACACAGCTCATGCTACACAAAGGGAACCGAGTCTCAATATATCCCTTGGCCAAACCTGCACCATCTTCTGTAGCTAACCCTTCTTTAAACCAGGAGCTTTGCTACTGTGTTTCCAAAGGACGGACTCTTTTGCTCTGCCACTACAGATATTTAAATGCTTTATCCGGTTTTAAGTCTCTTGAAACCTTCAGAGGATTTGAATATCAGAGGAAAAATAACAGGTATGAAATTTAAACTAATTTAGTCTAATTTTTATCTTTAGAGAAAATAGGTTTTTCACTTATGCTTTATTTAGAACTGATAACATAACAGAGCTCTCAATCTGCACCATACTCTCTTGTGCTTAAAAAACCCCAAATATTGCAGCAGCAAATAACATTTTACTCACTGGCACAACAGATTGGGGGCTTTTCACTCACCATTGCAAATGTGTTATAACTATTTCAAAAAACTATTTCTTTTGTTGTTTAATATTATTTGGGTTTAGTGGCAAAATGTTGCTATTCAACTGTTTACAGTACTATTAAATAAAGGATTATGTAGTTGTAATTTACCCTTTTGACCTTTCCTTGTATTCTCTATTCTCTACACACATCTATGACTGCTTTTAGTTCCAGTATTGCAGACTCCTACAATGTTACTTTTGCTCATGAGTTCTGGTGCTTTTCTTTATACCCCAAACGTTTGAATTACACATGATTTATCATCTTAAACAGTGTTCTTGATCTCGATGCTACAGAGGAAACTTGAAAAGGTGAAGCAAATCACCACCTCCAGGAAGCTCAAAGACAGAAGAGAAGTAAAACTTACTATTGCATTATTGTTTTAAATGCGATACCTCTATGGCACTTGTGCTTTTGGAAGGACGAAATTCTTCCTCGAGAATAGATTTTGAAATAAAGTAATTTAAAAACCAAAAGCAGAAGTAAATGCTTTTGATAAATCATACAAATAATCCAAAGCAGAGTCTCACTTCAAAAGAAAAAGAAAATTTCCTCCATTTTTTGCACATATCCTAGTTATTTCAGTATTACACAGTCACAGCAGCAGATAATCCCTTTCTTCCTCCTCCTTAAAAGATACGGAGAACATCTTTCTTCAGTAAAATGGTTTACATCTGGTGTCATACTTGCCTCTTTCATAGGAGGATTTATGTTCTTCCTATATAACTTAGCACAAATACGTTGGAAACTTACTGTGAATCCTGAACTATGACTGAAAACCAACTGGGAGCAGCACAGCGTTGTGCCGAGGGCACGGCACTGCACAGCACCTCCACCCTGCAGGAAGGGAACGAACACTGATTGTGGAGGGGACAGACGTGCAAGATAGAAGATGTTTCCAAGAGCTTTTCCACCACACGTGCTTTCCCTCAATCTTAAGAAGGTTAATTTTTTTCTGTTTCCTAACTTCATCCTCCAGAGAAAAAACCCTTTGCGCAACTGGATGGTTGTACTTGAAACTGCACTGTGAACTATTGACCTTGGAAATATTTTTTGAAGTCCTCCTCTCTTAATTTTTTTTTTCTTAATGGGAACTGGTAACACAGAGTCCAGCAAATAATTCTGAAGTGACTTGAACAGAAGGAGAAATCGCTTTGCAGACGTATGACACAGCATCTGCAGGAACTGATGATGTGGCACAACACTTTTTTCCCCCTCCACTGGCAAATCAGAAGCGGGGCGAAGGCTGTTATTTTGCTTTGCCTTCCCACAAGGCTCCTCACCACAAACCATGGCTTAGAGAGATCTTTTGTTCCTCCAGCTGTCTTAGGCTATTTCTCAGATGATTTCACCAGCGCAATAACTTGCTGCCCTCTACAACTTCAGCTTCACAGACTTCCAAAGAGTAAGTTTTCTTGGTAAATAGGAATAAAACAAACCAATTGTTATTTTTGCAGTTTAGTGATTCATGCATGCAACATAATTTCAGCTTTCAGTTTGTAAACTGCTGACAGATAGTCACTGACTTTGAGCTTATTACAGTTGGTAGAGAACCATGCTTTTGAGATTTGCTCTTTTCTTTCAACTTCGTAAGTACACAGTTTATCATATTGTGCATGTGACTCGCTTCCCGCATTATCAAGTCTTACCTGACCTGAATCTCTGTTTTAAAGCTACTTAAGCTTTTAGAAATATTTCATGAAGGTGCCAGTACCTCAATGCAAGCCTGGCAGGACAGTTGACACGCACTCAACTACAGCCAAGTTATAAAAACACCAACCCCCCCCAAATACCAGCTCCTCTCTCTCCACGACGGCAGCGAGTGACTTTGGTACCTATTACTTATCATTCCATTGCAAGAGGCGACAATTCTCTTCACGCTGTCTATATGGCACGCAGATCAACTGCATGAAGGCCTAAGTAAGCTTTTTCCTCAAACTGTGCAGGACTTCAAGTTGTTTCTCCTGGCTTCTAAGGACTATTTTTGTAGAATCATAGAATGACCAGAACTGGAAGGGACCCACAAGGATCATCAAGTCCAGCTCCTGTCCCTGCGTAGGACAACTCCAACATTCACATCATGTGTCTGAGGGCATTGCCCAAGTGCTTCTTATGTCCTACCAGGTGTCTTACCTGGCACCACAGCTCTCAATCCAAGGCTGAGGCTGTGTGCTGGTGAAGGCAAACACTCTAAATGCTGGCTCTGTGCTGCACAGCCACACCGGTGCCAACCCTGCAAGCAACACGTTGCCTATTGTGGCACTGAGAACCAAAACTGCTGACTGGAAACTGTGACCCCTAGAAGTGCTGAGAGAAGAGAACCAGAAGGCAAGGCTGAAGTTCTGGGCTGAAACTGAGAAGGAGCACCTGGAATCCAAAGGAGACTAAGAACAAGAAGTCGGCATGCGAGACAGATGGTGTAAGGATCCACTCACGAGACACAACCAACTCACAGGACCTAGAGAAAGCCTTTGTAGTGGCAGACACCAGCAGGTCTAACTAGAAGTTAGCTGTTCAGTAATAAAGTATTCTCCTAATACCATCTTTAATCTGAAAGCCCGTTAATTCCTCCTGAAGCACAGTGTTGCTCCTCAATGCAGCAGGTGCCGGCAGGTTATCAGCACAGCGCTGTGCAATGCTCACAGCGTACAGCTGCCCTCTGTGCTGACAGATTCCTGCTCTTGACTCCGATGAGCTCAGATGCCTGATGGTGCTGCAGGGACAGGGAGACCCTGGCTTTGCTGATGACCCACCTACAGCGGCGTTCCGAACAACTGACTCCATTCATCTCTCGTTTGAATCAGTTATGAAACCGGGTTAAAGGAGCATTCAAACTCAAATCATACAAAGTTAGAAATGCAAGTTTGACAATACCACAAACTATTTCACCCACCATTGTTACACATGGGCTGTGGGCAATGCAGGAATAGTACAAGGATGTATTAAATGCCATGATTTTGTTACTACCATTTTCTTCTTAGAATTCTCTCTCTCGTTCAGTGTGTAGAGCACACGGGGCATTAGGCAGCAACCACCACTCTGAAGCAGAGGAAATCAGCATTTACAAGTCATCTCCTTTGGTAGTGATTGATTGCGTTTGGTAAAAACGTGCCAAGAGCACCACAGAAACAAGGAAGAGAGAGCCCTGATTAAGAACATGAAATGTTGTTACTAAAACGCCCTGAGAACACCTGTTTTCTTCAGTACTGTACCGAGTAAATTCTCTTGCAAGCTTCCACAATTTCTGTGCTTCGCTGGGCACTGTTACATTGTGACTCATCTGTTGTTTAAGCTGAGCAGCTCGACATGATTCATGACTCTCACTCTGCCAGATAATAGGGTTCCTCTGACTGCATTAAGTGCTCCACAGTGTTTGTCTGGCTCTGAGCATCAGAAACTTGACATCAAAATGACTGGTCTTTCACAGCATCAGTGTTTCACCTCAGAAGGGAACTTGGCTGGTAAATTAGCCTGTTTCTTTACAGAATACGGGATTACCTGCTATTAGAGAGGGAAACACCTGGAGCACCACGCTGGACTACACGATCACTAGGACGAACAGCCCTCTAGGTTTCTATGACACTGACCATGCACCCTCAGTGCAGTGCAAGCCCACAGTGAGAATAACGAATGCATTTGCAAAAGTAATTTTCATCTTGACAGAGTTTGATAAGGCTATCCACGTGTTTCCAAGGGTCTGGAGAAGAAATGTAGCTCAGGAATTCCATCTGCACCCATTTAAAACTGACTTATACAGCTGATACTTAACCCATTACACTGGCGAGTGCACATCACCTCAGATGCCCAGTACAAACCCCTGGCTATACCACTTTGAAAGTCCTTTTGCAGCTTCTCTGTAATTAATTAATTAATTGAGAAAGGAATGAAGACTGGAATTTTTTTCTTCTCCTGCCTGTTGTGGTTTCCTTCAGTAACAGGCCTAGCACAGGCTGAAAGCTGTTCCCTGTCTGAAGTCAGACAAGTAAACTTGCTTTTACTTCAAGGGCAGTGTATTTGTTTATGGCTGTTTTCTTGGAATATACAGATTGAAACTTGGTTTTATTAATAATGTCACTGACAGTGTTGCCAAAAAAAGACATATATATTGCTTCCTCTTAAAACTGAAATTTATATCTGATTTACTATGATAAACTTATTTTTCCTTCTCATCAACAGGATACAACATACAAATTTAAACATGAGGATTATGAGCCAGCTATCAATCATTCAGCTCCTCTGGGCTACTCTGGTCTTTGGTCAATATGAAGACTATGATTTTGAGGATGAATATGAGGAGTCAGATCATCAACAGCCATATTATTTTAATCCAAATACACAAGCTGAAGTTCCTCCCTTCCCTTTTCCAGTCAAGTGCGCCAGAGAATGCTTTTGTCCACCAGCTTTTCTATTATCAATGTACTGTGATCATCGCAAACTTAAGATGATACCAAATATCCCCAGTCATGTCCAACAACTTTATCTGCAAAACAACAACATTGAAGCTGTGCCTGCAGGACCATTCACTAACGTTTCCTTCTTAAGGGAAATTAACCTCAGCCACAACAAAATCAAATTTCATATGATTGACCATGGTGTTTTTGCGAAGCTTTCAAACTTGGTGCAGCTTCACTTACAGCATAATGAATTAGAAGAATTTCCATTCCCACTGCCCAGCTCTCTAGAGAGACTCTTCCTTGGATTCAACAGGATCTCTCGATTATCCAGAAATGCACTGGAAGGATTACCTAACATAACCATGCTTGACCTTTGCAATAACTTTCTTGATGACTCTGTACTCAAAGGAAAACCCTTTTCAAACATGAAAAACTTAATGCAACTCAATTTATGCAACAACAAACTACAGACTATGCCTCCAGATCTACCCCTGTCACTGATGTATCTCTCTCTTGAAAATAACTCTATTTCTTATATTCCTGAAAACTATTTCAATAGACTGCCAAAAATCATTGCTCTGAGGATGTCCCACAATAACTTGCAGAACATTCCACCCAACACCTTTAATCTACCCAACCTTCTAGAACTTAATCTGGGACACAACAAACTGAAACAAGCGTTTTATATTCCAAGAAGCTTGCAGCATTTGTACATTGAAGACAATGACATTGAAAGTAGGTTGATGGTTGCCATTCTTTAAAAGCAGAACACTTACTGGCTGTTGGCTTTGGTTGTGTGTGGAGGGGGGCAGCGGGTAGTTCAGCATGTTTTCCTTACCATCCACAACTCAGAACTCCTAGCTTACGTCAAAAAAACTATTAGAGATCCCTCTTTTGTTGTGGCTTAGAGGACCTGCCACCTTACAGCCTCTCTGTTAGGTCTTGTAGAAATCAAGCACAGAACCCAGCAGTCACCCAACTGTGTGTGTTGTCCAAGGGGTTCCTTGCTGACCTGCTCTGCAGAGGCAAGCTCAAGCTGTCAGTGTTCTGAACTGACCAGTTAAGGTGGCACCAACCCAGTGCTCACACACACACCGTACTTTTCAGGAGCAAAGGCAGCTACCTGACTTTTGATCCACTTGCAGTACGTGAAGAATATCATCCCACCGGCTTCAAGATGCGGTGTTAATATTGCACAACACAAAAACTTTCTTATTTTCAAAACACAATTTTCACTTTTGCAAGAGGTCTTAAATATAACTATCCTCCGTATTTTAACTAATGTTTTTCTCTCTCTTACAGCCATAAACGTTACTGTGATGTGTCCCTCTATTGATCCAATGAACATCAACCAATTAACCTACATCCGAGTGGATCGAAACAAGCTTACAACTCCCATAAGCACATATGCGTTCTTTTGCTTCCCTCACATTCGAACCATCTATTATGGTGAGCAACATGTTAATGCCAACAAGTCAACTCAGCTGAGGACACCAGTGTTCCGACGATTTTTAACACCAGAAGAATACCACGAAGCAGAAGACTATCCTGAAACACACGACAGTGAGACCGAAGAAGATCATGAAGCAGAAGACCACTTCTTTCATCCTTACTTTCAGTGAAGCAATTGTTCTTAATGAGTATACATGGAAACTTTTCCTTAGCTGGGGACTATTCATATACATTTTAGAACAGCTGGATGTTTTGGGATACATATGTCTATAAAATGCAGACAGGATTTTAACGTAGGTAAACGTCCTATTACTGATGTAGTAAAACACATAATACTAGGAGCAAAGAGCCCTCATCTGAGTGTTAGACAGCAGTCTGATACATAACTGGGTTGATGATGGACTTATCCTTAGTGGGTAGCTTCAGCTGAAGAAAACCAACCTCAAAAAGCTTTTATGTTCCAAAGTGATCCAACTTGGAAAATGACTGGAACAGAAATGAATGTAAAGCTCTACAGGAACAAGGGGATAAGGCCATAAATCCATCCAGCTATACATACTACTGCTAACAGCAGTAAAAAACAGACACTCTAGAGAAAAAAATAAGAGGGTAATATCACAAAAATACTTCCACAAAGCTCCTCCACCTCTTCCAGAAATATGGATGTTACTTCTTTCAATTTCAATTGGACAGGAGAATCACAAATATTCCACTTCAAGTGTTCCTCATGCCACGTCTCCAGCGTCCTGCCAAGGTGCCTGGTAATACTGACTTCTCAGCTTGTACCTCAACAACCACAACTTCTTTAAAGGACATTTTAGCTTCTTAGTAATACAAGCAATAAACAACCTTTTGTTAAACAGGCACAAACAGCAGCATTGCAGCTGTTTACGTTACTGATTTAGAGCAGCACTCTGCAGAGCTAACATCAATTAGCTGCTTTCTGCTAATTTAGCAACCTCAAGTACCTCTGGCTTCAGGAAGGAAGGATCCATGTATGTATCCATTACTTCAAATACTCTTATCAAAAACTTATGTACATTATATACACAAATTTAAATATAATTTCATAGTTTTATTGATATAAACACATAGCATGTTAACCTTACAGAACCTTTATAACTTTTCATCTCTTTCGGTTATTAAGTATAAGTGAATGGCGCACAAAACACAAACCTGTATTAATACAGGTTCTTCTGAAAGGCTTGCTCAGCTTTAAATAAAAACTATTCAACTATAGTAGGAGTACTATACATTTTAACAAAAACTTTCTGCTTTTTGAAAATATTTATGAAGCAAGGCTTAGCTTTAGTTTTAATGCAGAGCTAACCATATTGACTTTGTAGCAACTAGCTACAGACATTTCCTAAACTTTCAATACAAATCAACCTGCTAAGATAGCTCTAAAGTTTGCAAGAATTATCAGATAGAACTCACTCAGGTGGAACACGAAAACTGTATTACGAGCACCACCACCATGAACTCACTTTTAATTAATATGACTGTATTTCATCTGTGGCAAAGCCAATGCCATCCTTTAAACGAGGTTTTAGATTAGTCAGGGAACTGAAGATTTGCTAGCCTTACATCCACACTAGAGAAACCAGAAGTTATAATAAACTACAGAGTTAATGGATACCTCGATAAATACCTCGCTCAGTTAAGACTGGACATGGCTTCTGTAAAAGTCAAGATGTTTTTTACCTTGCAAATCTCCGTGTTCTTTGAAGGAACCATGAAGAATGTGGAAATAGAGATTCTGGTCCAAACAGCCTACAAAAATTTCTGTAAGGTTTTTAAGAAAATTTGGCTGCCCCAGAGATGACAACACAGACAAAAATCAAATAAAGTATAAGAAAAAGCATAAGAATAAGTGGTCAGTTCTTGCTGTGGAGGGAGCCCACTGGTGGGAGTTCCACAAAGGGTCTGTGCTGGAATTGATTCAATTTAATACACTTGCAAAAGATACACAACTTGGGTTGAGCAGTGAGACAAAGATTGCTAAGCACCACTGAGGAGCGACTGCAAAAGGACCTCAGGATGCTAAAAGGGCCAAGGAAATTCAAAGTTGTTAAATGCAGAGTGATACTCGCTTCACGTGACAAGTAACGAAGCTTGACTTGACTGCCACCACTCTGGAGCAAGACTCAGAAGTAACAAAAGGTGGTTCAACCCAAACACTGACTTAGGACCCCACAGCAGTAAAAAGGAAACTCAACTATTCTGTTCAAAACTTACATTTCTAACAACTCAATTTAACACACAAAAAAAAACCACCTCAATCTCTTAATTCATTGCGTAAATTCATCATCTACAGGAAAAAAAATCAACACAAAGAAAAACCAGATAAACACGAAGATAGCTCATAAATACAGGGAGCAAAGTAGATGCTATGAATAACAAGGAATAGATAACAGGAAGATGGAAGAGCCTCGGAGCCCTGACTCTGGCATCCCTTAAACACAGTATTGGCTCTCAGCAAATGATGGTATTGTTATAAAGCAACATTGATTCAGGAAGGGATTCTAAGCAACATTAATAAATTGAGGTAGCTTGGCTCTTGGTTCAGGATGTGGCTGATGATCCATAGGCAGAATTTCTGAGAACAGATGTTGGGCAGAGGGGTCACCGTAGATAGACAATACGATTGCCCTGGGTACCATTTTGATTTTTTAACCATTGTTTGGTTCCTGTTTCCTATTGTCCAGGATTTTTTAAATGTCCTTTATTCATTTCTATCACAGTAACCAACACACAGAGTCTGCTTCTCTTCCAGAAATGCAAGGAGTGAAGGCAATGACTTCAGCTGTAAAAAATTCTGATTATAAATCAGGAACATATGGAAGAATGTTCATTTTTCAGCTATTTTGCAGCTGGTGGCCCTAACAGTGACCTAAACCTAATCTAACTCACTGAGAATTGGAAATAGCTGCAACTGCTCACACCAGCACTGGAGGTGATTACACAGAACTATTTAATCTCTGGTACGCTTTTGGTGGTTCTGAATCTTTAGGAATGTTGTACATTTTCTCTGTAATACACAATGACCATTTATTTTACATTTAACACCACTGCCAAGGTCCTTAAGCAGCTGCAAAAATACACTTTCTTTGCCTAAATATAGAACAAACCTGAAGGTTTAAAAACATAAGAAGTCTCAGATTTGGTTTCCTTCCTAAGGAATACCACGACCGCAGCCCTACAGCGCTCACCCTCATGCTGCCCCACAGCCCTATAAACCAGGCACATAGAAAAGGCCCTTTTCTCATTTTCCTCCTCCCCTCTTCCTCCTAGTGTTCGGCTACTCCCCGCTCTGGTTCCCTGACCCTTTTGTGGGTGATCAGTTCTCCAGGGGTTTACCAGGAATCAGTGCCTCTCCCTGAGGGCTGCCAGCCACCAGCCCTCAGCTCCGCTGTCAAACACGTTGCAGCACCCAGAGCAAGCGCAGAACACAGCTCTCCTACCATTCTTGTACAAAACTCCTGAGCATTAAGAAAAACACGGTACAAAGGTAATTAAGGTGCCGGCACCTATGAGAAACCCACGGAAAACAGAGGGAATTGCCCTCCCATTTAAATTGGAGTCATTTTCTCTGCAACAACGGTTCAGAACTACACCCTTACATGGTTACTTTGGAAGGAAAAGCTGGGTTTCTTTTCTGATCTGCCTTTTGAAGCACTAGTGGAAAGGTGAGAACAGAAATGAACTGGTCATACTAAAGCTCTGAGCAGGGCAGAATATATGAGGCCACTTCAAGTCCAAGATAAACAGACAGAGCTGAACATCAGCCAGTTCAAATAATTCACAAAGCCCGTTCATATGCCTGCAAAACAAAATGTTTCCGAAGCTCCTCTAGGATATTTTCAGCTGGATTTTCTTCTTTACCTGCTCTTGACATATAAATGGTATTAAATAGTACATTCCTTCCAGAATGCCAAAGAAGAGTTGATCGGCAAGGCATATAGTTTGGATAAGTTACCTTAATTTTCATCTTGCTCTCCAATGCCTTTCTTTCCTCTTCCATCCACACCCATCTGATTTGTCTCCTGTTCTCCCCTAAAAGCTTTTTATTCTTCACTGCCTATCTTGATGGCACACAAGGAAAAGGCCCTGGGGGTGCTGGCCGAGAGCACTGGGGGTGCTGGATGAGAGGAACATTTACTCCTTCAGCTACACTTCACATCCTACAAAACTGTAGGGAAATCACTACCATTCAAGTTTAAGACAGGATTCCATGAGTAAAATAGCCATTTGAAATGCCTGACTTTCAGGCAAAAGGACTCTGTATGGAAATCAGTCAGAGAAAATGAGATACCCTGGGTAAAAAAAAACACCCCACACTTGACAAATCAGAAAGCATACCACAAATACATTATCGAGGCCCTCTTCAAAACCAGAAGCTCAACTAGTGAACAACAGAGCTTGCTTACGTTTTCAGAAAAGAACCCTCCTTTTAAGTACATCGATCCTTGCAAGGAGAGCTCAAGAAACAGGTTCCTGTCCATCAAACATTTAAGCACTAGCAGTGCCTAGAAGGCATTCTGCTTGCCAGGCTGAAGACATCCCACTTGCCTCCCTGTTGCCAGTGCACCTGAACCCCATTTGCCATTCCAGGTGATGTGGATGTTGTGGTTCTTTCTAGTCATTTTGAATAGGAAGAAAGCAGCGCTGTTGCTGAAAGAGCAACACTATCCCTCCTTGTTTGCAGCTACTTCTGCCACCCCCCTCCTCCTGCTGATGTGAGCAACCTGCTACCTGTTCAGATATGAAAAGGTTTTACCTGAAATTATCTGTTGCTACTTTTTTTTTTCCTTCCTGGCACAAAGGATGACAGCTAGAGGAGAAGTGGGACAAGACCGCTTCATTTGGCATTGACAGTTGACAGTAAAGCTATACTGTAAGGCAAGCCTTGATGATGCCAGGCCAAAGCAATTACTTAACATATCCCTCCTCTTTGTCAGTGTTCATGAGCTTCTTGCGAGTGCTCAGATAACAACAGCGAGCACACAATGTTTTTGTGGTAAGCATACCACAGGAGTCTTGTGACCCTGACAAAGAGACTTTTGACAATGTTTCTGCAGAAGCAGTTACTGAAGTCTTCTAATGGCACAGAGCCTCTTCACTGCAGATCAAAGCAAGTAAGAGCTTTCTTGCATGAAGATTTCCTAAGTTTTCAAGGCTGCATTTATCTGTTAATTATCCCTCATTTTTTTAAATTGTCATATGTAAGGAAAACACTAAAAAATTCCCAAGACCTTCCATGTACACAGCTGTGAAATCTGGGTTTCAGCATTTATAAAATGCTCATAAAAATAAAACAAATATATTTAATGTTTTATATCATGCTTTCAGCTTCAATACTTAACACTTTTCCCTTAGATCATTTATCCTCCAATTCAAGCACCGGAAAAACTTGAGTGCCCCAGAGCCACATGAAGTGTTAAACTGGACATCTGGGGGGGTGGCAATTGGAAAGAGGCAAGTACAAAGCCAAGCCTCTGCCATTCTTTCCGAAACATGCACGAAGCCATGAGGGATGGCAAAATGGTATTGAGACTGCAGCTACTTCATCCCTTCCTCAGCAAATCCATCCTTCACAACACATACAGTACTTTCAACTGAAAGCTTCTATGTACTGCAGCAGGAAACAACATCACAACCAAGCCAATTCAACTCAAAATTTCTTTTGTTCTTCCTATTCCAGCAGAAAAGAAACCAATGTGATTCAGAGAACTATTTCCACTACTGTGGAAATATTATATTATATTATACCCTCTACATTCCAGTTATGTTCTTTAATTTGCACATGAACTAAATGAAAAAAACATTTTTATGAAAGTCTAATGAGTGCAGAAGTGGTACCTTGTTATAAACTGAAAACAAGTTTAAGGAGTAAATGGCTGCAGACTACTGTTTGCAGATTTACTACAGACATGTGGTTTCTGAACAAGGCAGCACTCGGAAGAAAACTTAACCAAATGGGTGCATTGTTTATCCCCAAAACCACTCTAGCTGACAGTGCTACCTAAGAAAAAAGTCATGAAAATGAAAGAGAAATGTAAATCTGAACATATTCACAATAGATTTCATTGCTACATGCTTTTTAAAGACTAAAAAAAGCTACTTTGTAAAGTTTAAAAGTTGGTCATCTGACTCCCATTTGTACTGACTGCCAAAAATACACAATAAGAAAAAGGATGGGGGAGGCAGAAATGCATTAGAAATCCAGAAAACTGCTGCTCGTTCAGATGGAAACTCTGCACCTGGACACTGTTTACTGAGTTATCTGTAGAGCTGACACAGAACTTGACTCAAACCAAGCATTTATTGCGAAACCAGTTTTTCAATAAATTGCCTAACAAGTCATTCAGTGAAGCACTTAGACATGAATTACTCGTCTGAATCTCAATACACACACAATTTAAAATGTGATTTTTGTTTCCAGAGCTCTTCAGACTGACAAGTTTCCACTTCATACTTAGGTGAACCTTCTCTAAACACATAGAACTCGTAGTGAAACGTTTTTATTACTCATAAAACGTGAGTAATATGGTATACGTATGCTTTGGCTCTACCTCTGTCTCAGGCAGAAAGCAGCTGCTTTGTCTCCAGCTAAACCGTTAAACAAATGAATAACACATGCCTGGTCACAGACCTCCAGTTTGGACAATTAATATTTGATTTACAAGAAAAAGCCTTAGCAGTTATAATGAGTAAATCACCACAATGCAGAAGGCAACCGTTTTGACAAGGAATACCAAAAGTAGGATGAGCTACAGAATTACCATTACAGACCTTATTCCAAGTACAGCCCCCCTGCTGCAGGATATTACCTCTTACCCCAGGGAAAGAATGCTGGCAAAGCATTCCTCGCCCCATGGAAAGCACTTTTCAGACTGTCAGACTTTGAAAGAGCATCCATTTCAACAATCTGGATGTAATTCATAACTTCACTCTTATCGATCCACTTTAGATTAACACATAGAAAAGGAGATCTGAGTTTATGTCACTCACAGAAGAATTCTGAATCTGCTAAAACGGTAGGTGAATTTTTTTCCTAAAAGTATATTAAAGTTTAAATAAAACTATTACAGTAAACAGGAAAAAAGTACTGCATGTGTATCTGAAAAGCTTTAAAGATTGTGTCTGTAGCCTCCTCCCCCTGCCTGAAAAGCGCACAACCTGTAAAATATTCAGGGGGTGCTATCTTCTCTTCTGTACTTTCAAATGTAAAGACAAAGAGAGACTATTGTTACAGTGCATTTAGGTTTGAAAATCATCATTTTGGCAACAGAGAAAAATGCTCTCTTGGTTTCATTAGTTCCCCTACGTACATGCCAAACACTTCATAAAACGCTTTACAAAATCCTCTTGCTACTAACTAAAATAACACATTGGGATACACGTAACACAATTATTAGTTGGAAAGTGTTATTTCACAGTTACTTTTCATGTTGAGGACAGTTTTTATAATGCTTGAGTCTAATAAAAGGATTGCAAGAGTTAAAAGTTGTTCCATGTTCCTTATGCGTTAGAAACCCCTGCCAGCTAGTCCTCTAGGCTTTAAATACTGTTTTGACGGATTGCATTTTCATTTCCAGTCACAAAGAAAGTATTCTCCATAGCCAACCCACGAGCAGTTCTTCACCAGCTCAGTGGAAGCCAGAATGTTGTTCCAAGCAAGAATGAAGACGTTGCAGACCACTTTGTTCCTGCTTGTGTTTGTACCTCTGATAAAGTCAGCACCACCTCTGCAGCAAGAATCCCTGCCGTTTTATGATTCAGATATTACATGGGGAAGCCCAATCCAACAAGATTATGAAATACAGTCCCAGGATATAAGAAAGGTATTTTATTTATATTATCATTTTAATATTTTTAACGGCTAAGTATTGTGTGAATAAGGTGTTATATGTATGTACGCAAGGTTTATAGAAAAGTCTTCTAATAACAGCAAAACGTAACAGTGGTTTCAGACACAATGAAAGCCACTCAAATTAAAACCACAAAAATACTACTCTCGTTGGAATCTGAAAAACTGACGCAAGACAAGCTCACACAAATAGGACTAAAGCATCGTATCTAACTCTGCTGTAATTGTGTCCCCACTGTCACAGATTTCAAGAGTGGGATACGCTACGATACCAGACCAACAGTTTGAGTAACGCTATACTAATATAGTGAGTTTCTTTAAAAACACAGTGGATAATTTTAATTTGTTGGGGTTTTTTTTAAATCAAAAGCAATACTTGAAATAGTACTTTTTCTTGGACGTAGCCTACAGCACACACCACAGTTTCTCCTTGGGATTTCCAAGCCATCCAGCTTTTTGCTTTGCTCCTTCAGGGGTGGGTTGTCTGGATTTTTTGTAGCTCTACAATCCAGCAACACTGATCTGCAATGGAACACCCAGTCCTGTGGCAGTCAGACACGACTAACGTTTGAGAGTCTTAAAAGCAGCAATCAAGATCATACCTCATGGCACTCGCCAGCACCCCAAACGGTCAGTTCTGAGTGGTTCTGCTGCACATACCACACACACGCCTGTTCATTTACACAGCAGACAAAACCAGAGGGGAGTAAATGAAGTGCAACAGCCTCAGCTGACCGGGACAGCCACAATCCTCACCCCTCTGCTCCAACAGGACCCCAGTGACACACACCGAGAGAACAAGATACAGCACTGATTAGGAACAACAACTAACAACCACTGCCCCAAGACTGGGGCCAAGGGAAATAACAGCATTTCCAAACAAAGCAGTAACAACCAAGTATGAATAAATTCAAGGATGTTTTTGTTAAGAGTTACTGCAGTTGTTGCACTAATTCAGTCTGATAAACAACAAAAAAGGTGACAGCAAAAGGTAATTAGGATAAGCAAAACACTGCAGCACACACATAGAAAGATCACTTGCGTACACCTTTTTAACATCTGCCCTACCCAAATTATAGCTTTCCTCTGTCAGACTAAAACCAGCAGCAACATATTTACATTAAAAAATGCCTAAGGTATTTTTCAATCTGATATCTGTCACAGTGATGAAGTAAAATGTTTCATAAACTGATGAAAATGACACCATTTCAATGACTCTTGGCCAACGAGTGGCTATCCACTCACAACCGAGTCAGTTTGGAAAGCAATACTAGAAATGTTAATTTTAGCTAGTCAGGCACAGCATCAGATGACATCAATTACTACTGTTTAGAAAAAAAGAATAGTAAGGGGTATACCTACATGCGAACAGTGCCAACAGATGTGCCACAGACTAATCAAAGGGCCATTAACTAGGGCAATGCCATAAGCTAGAGGTCTTCTGGAGGTAAATGGCTCTGGGTAATCCTAGGAATGCAGTCAGTCATTGTTTCCATCAGGTCAGTTCTCCAATGATACGTTTTCATTGCAAAACAATAAACAAGTTCCTTATGTGCAACAGAAACATCTATACAAGTTCCAGTGTCCCCAGTTTAAGTAATGGGATGCACAAATAAATCTTCTGTTCTTTTACTGCACACATTCTACCCCCCAGAATATTTCAAGTGTTAACTGGAACTGAAATGCACGCCAGCAAGTTCCTCAAACATGCCCAGAAATGTATCTTGCATGACTAATTTAACTCTTCACTGTATGCTTGAACGCAGTTAGAAAAAAAAAGACTTTTAGTGAAAATATCAGAATGTTTGTATTAGCAATCAACCAAATGAAGTGAACTCTACTCTAAGAAAGAGGTCAGCCAAGCAAAATGTGTTACAGTGACTATTTGAAACCAGAGCTAACCTATTCTTCAATGAAAACATTAGTTTAAAACCACAAAACCTTAATTTCCACAACAGAACAGAACTATCTAATTTGACACCATCTACTACCTGGGCTAATTAATTCCAGTGAATATAAGCAGCTTTATATCCGCTATCTATAAACTGTGTGTGAAAGATGAATCAATTACTTTGCAGAAGTTTTAAGATGGTTAAAGTATTCAAATGTAATACGTTAATGTGGTTTTGTATGGGTAATCCATGCCCGGAGTGCAAGAGGCAGGTGGAATTTAAGTACACACGCAAGCCAATATTGCTTCAGTGCATTCTTTGCATATGGAAGTAATGAACTTTCTGCGGTTATAATCCAAACAATCTTCTGCACTGATATTCCACAGCTAGGAATTGTTTCAGCTGACCAAAGAAATACTCCCAATATGGGGGTCATTTATACTACTTGGGGAGGAGGGAAATTGTTTAATTTTGTGGATATAGCAGTAGTCTGCAGATACTTAGTTTTCATTTTTGTTGACATTTCCTGCTTGCAGAAATCAGTTGTACCCTGTATTCTGCAAAGAACTCACATGTGTACTTGTTCACTGATCACACCTCAAGCAGGACACTGTATTAGAATCCACACCTGGTACAGATGCTATGTCAGCAAACATGTTTTTCATACAAACCTATTCAAAGTGTTCCTTATGAGCCAAACTGCAGCTGTTCGATCGTGAGTCCATCTGCGTGGAGACCTCAGTCAAGGACAGGTTCTCACATGCCTAATCAGCGTATCAATGCAAGCTACATATGTTTGCAGAAACCTTCTGTAAGCTTTGTCGCTTGTTGGAGTCCAACTGTTTATCTCTCAACCCCCAGCTTCTCTACATCCAACATTCCTAAAGTTCTTTCCCTACACAGAAGCTTCATGCTACACCTGTTGATCTGTCTCCAGCATTGCAGGTTGGGTACAGAAATCCTACTAGAACGAACCAACTTAGCCCAAACATCACCCTGGGAGAAGAGGCCAAAAAGAGCCACAGGGCTGGATAGACAGATGCAGGGAAGAGCCAAGGGACAGATGATTCACAGGCTAAAACAGGGTCAAAATGACAGATGCTGGCAAGATATTTATTTTCCCGGGCTTTATGTCAAGCTTGAAGGTTTTATTTTACAGAATACAAAAATTCCCACAGCAAAACGTATGCAAGCAATGAAATAATAAATAAAATAGAGCTAGTATTGAAAGTAACTTGACAGCGTCACTTCCACATTGCTCTAGGTGATGAACTGTGGGCTTCATGCCTGATGGCGACGACAGAAGCTAAAAAAGAGAATCTGTTCACTTGCAGGCACTTACAATGCACAAGCAGCTCTCTTCAAGAGGCCCCTGCTCCTGCCAGGGCATGATCCCTAACAAGTTTAAAAAAACCCATCCCCTACACCTGATAATAGACTTTCCCTATGTGTTCTCAGCAATGCAGACCATATAAGCAAAAGCCATACTCCGTCCTGCAACTAATCCCTATTAAAAAAGACAAGGAATCATGCGAGCCAAGCACAACTGCCACAGCCACCCCCAAAATTCCCTTAACTTCAATCCACACAGATCAGTATAACCCACTGCACGTACACTAGAACTCTAGAAATAGCATGTACATCTCAAACTACTCTGATATTCAGTGAAAACCTGGCTACTGCTTCCTGCCTCCCGGAAGACTCTTTCTGTTAGCAGCTCAGGTCTGCAAAGAGGCTTAAGTGCACTTAATGGAAATTAATTGCTAGATTTCAGCCAATACTTGAAAGGAACATGTTCATAAACCAAGCTGTCCCGCAACTAAAAAGAGGCAATGACTGCCTCTACAGGGAATTCCGAATAACTTCAAACACAAGGGAATTTTATTTTACTGAGATTCTTTGGGTGAAACAAAAAAATACAACTTAAGTTCACAAGAATCCTACCAAATTTCACATGACACGGAAAATACCTTTGGATCTCTGGGTTTTTGTAGACACCCATTGCTTATATACTCCTTCCCTACTTTTGTGTCTACTGATCTTTACTACACTAAACAACAGTAGCAGCACTCCCTTCTCACCTTTCACAGGGGAGAGCTCACATACGAAAGGGATAAAAATCACATCAGCCACCCAGTGCGTAAGAGTATCTTAACAATCCAGTGTCATAAGCAGGCATGCTGTAGGAATCTCATTTTTAAAAGACATGCTATTTCAGATCCTTGCAATACTCTGTTTTTCAGTTGGTTATTTGTTTGTTTTTTTTTTAAACAACATTGCTCTCACACAAAGGACGGAACAAATGTCTCTCTTGACACTTCCCTAAGACTGCAAGGGGATGACAGCGAACGCAATGTACCACCGACAAAGGATACAAGTAAGTTAATTGATATAAATACTCTAAGTTTGCAAAAGAATGTATTTTACTGTGAAAGCGTAATATACAAGGGATGGCAAGGAATATAGAATTAATCTTTTCATTTATTAATATATTTCATACCTCCTGTGGAAAATCTCCTAACTTCTGAAGAAGCAGGCTGAAAAAATTGAAAAGATCCTCAGGTAAACTCTGAATACACAAAGAACAGCTTGTAAGAATCTCTGCACTTACCCACTCATATTTGCCATAGAGATGGACCCAGGTCAAATAAGTTAAGCAAAACAACCAAGAAAACCAAAATACACAGACCAATAAGCTCCACAGTTCAAAGTCATGATGAAATAAGGTTTGCTTCAATTACTGAGAGATGTATTCAAATAACTGGCTATTCTCACAATTTACAGCCGATGACTAAGGTCAATGGTTACAATATGTCAGGAACGTTCTTTTACTAGCCAACATTCCCTGCAGGCTCTGAGGTATCCTGTCCACATTTCTTCTAAGGAGACACCAACATTTCTAAATATGAAAGGAAACATGTTTTTATCTGTTAAACAGAGCACTGAAAAAAAGACACATCTATTTTAGGTGTATCCGTGATCTAAACTTCAAAAATAACTGATGATTCAGCAAGGCCACTGGAGTGTCAATCTCCACCAATGTTTTAATCAAGGTTAATTTTTGCGAAAGAGCACCTGTCAACAAGACTCCACCAAAAGCAGAACAGACCTGTAAGAACAGAGCTTCCAGTCAGAGACGAGCATGAATGCTGTTGACTTTTAAACAGAGACAACATTGCTTCTCAATCATTTTCGATTTCCTACACCCTAGCATATGACAAACAGAACACTAAATCAAGAAAAGCACACGGGGCAGAACTCTCAAGTCTATCCCTATGAATGTTACCATTTGTTAAAAACTTAAAATCTCAATTCCATTCTCTGCAGCATCTCTGTAAGAGAAAAAAACAAATTACTCAATTAAACACACTGGTTGACATCCCAGTATTGAATGGCTGCTTTTACAGCTCTCGGGTTGCAGAAGGTCCTGTTTTGCTAACAAACTGCCTAGCAGCGTGACACTCCACTATGGACAGATCAACCTGCACATTAACCAAAAACCTGACAACACAGAACACATCACGGAACAGACAGCAGTGGTGATGACACTGGACAAAAACCCACATTCATTTTGTGTATTTTAGCAGTGACATACAGGATTAATTGAAAGCTGAAATGACTAATACTTTGCTAGTGTCTATGAGGACAGGGAAAAGCCACAGTGGACTTATACTGCATTCAAAGAGACACAGCAGATCTCTCGCTTGTTAAAAGAGCAGCATAAGAAAACCTCAGTAAAAAATGGGAACATACCACTTAAAGTAGTTATGGAATTATCATTGCTGGAGTTTTTATAAAGAGAATTATACCAAAGAGTAGCTAACAGTAACACAGAGCATACATGACCCTGCCAGAAACTCTCCAATGCAATGTGCGCGCTACCAGATGTTTCTCCTGCAGGGATTTCTCTTTTCCAAAGAATGGCTCTAAAGACGACATTTAACATGGCCACAGAGCTGCTATCATCAGTCACAAGACTCTAGTACAATTAAAGACTTTAACAGAATTAAGATGGATTAATAGCATTTAAAGGCATGCTCAGCTAAGAAGAGAATATATCCAGGGAAATCATGCACAATAACTAGAACACCAGACTCAAAGGTCAGAATATTAAGTCTTTTCAGAACTAGATGCAAGTAGAGTTTTGAAAAATATCTAACGATGGAGAGACTTCAAAGGAACTAGAGAAAATTCTGTTTGGGATATTCAAGCTTAAGCTAGTTGAATATCTTTAGTCTACTCAAAATACTTTGCCTCCAGATTTACCTACCTGCCTGCTCTGCGTGTGCTTGAGTGGATCAGTGTACTGTGAGGAGATCGACATTGAAGCGGTACCCCCCCTGCCCAAGGAAACCGCCTACCTTTATGCACGATTCAACAAAATCAAGAGGATAGCAGTCTCAGATTTTGCTGACATTAGTAAGTAACATCCAAATTTTACTTTCCATTTACCTGATAGCATATTCAAAGCTGTTGTCCCATAGTAGTATGCCAAGATTAACAAAATATGATAAATCTTATACTTGGCTGATTTCATTATGTGTATAGCTTAATTAAATGTTTGTATGAGAACAGGAGTTAAGGGCAATACGGAAACCCGGTTTGGCCCATGCATCTTCATATTCCCACACGATCAGAGACAGAGCAGCTGGCGAACAACGCTGCATACCAGCCACTCTTAAGTGCCCAGGTATTCCCTTTCCTTCAGGTGCCCCAGGGACACCTCTCCCTCCTATCTCACTCTACAACACGGCAAACCGTACCTGAAATCATGCTGTCTCTAAGCAAAAAGGAAAGTTCAAAAGTATTTCCCTTATTTATTTATTTTTTAATTTAAGGCCACGTGGAAAGCCAAACATGTATTTTTATTGCTGTTTTAATAGTATTTACATTTGCTGATCACAATCAGAACAGCACAGACAGTTGTACCATGTAACATAGAGAACCATACATGTTTCAAACTCCATGTAATTATGAATTCAATATTTAGATTCTCATTTCTTTTGTACAAAGCCACCTTGAGAAGAATTGATTTTAGTGGAAATCGGATAGAAGAAATAGAAGACGGAGCCTTTTCAAAGCTTCTGTTACTAGAAGAACTTTCGCTAGCTGAAAATCGACTTCTAAAACTTCCTGTCCTGCCTCCCAAGCTAACAACATTTAATGCAAACCAAAACAGAATCAAGAGCAGAGGAATCAAAGCAAATGCTTTCAAGGTAAGTAAAAGACAATAATTTAGGTAAACAAACTAAGTAACATTAGTAACTAAACTATCAAGTATACCAAAGGGATTTTTCTCTCTTTGGTAACTGACAGCTCAAATACAGTTCTCAGGACCACGGAGATACCAGTAAACAAGGAGGTATTTTTACAGTGGTCTCAGGTTTTATAACCAATAAACTGACACCGGAATTACCAAAACACAGGCCTGTTCTATGAGTTTCTGGATACAATAGAATTCAACTTTCATAGCAAAAGAATGTTTTGTGTTGGATCAGAAGGGGCTTTATTCATTATCTGAAAAAAAACACTTGTCTTGTAACAGGTATAAGTTATTTAACCTCAAGTACTATCAGCATTAACGTGCTCTCTTTCTTTGGATTAGAAGCTGACAAATTTGGCCTACCTCTACCTAGGACATAACGCACTGGAATCTGTTCCTCTTAACTTACCAGAAAGTCTGCGTATTCTTCACCTTCAGGTATTTGTTAAATATTTCCTTAACATTCTATCACAATTAGCCTCATTAGTTACATACTGGAACCCACACTCCCTGTCTTTAAAAGAGTTCACACTGCACGGTGCTACGCTTGTCCAATGCTCCACCAATAAATCATTTACCCTTAATCTGTGAGGCCATAACTGTCCGGTGTTCACAAATTGTTCGTTAGCTAATTACCAAGCAAGAATTTCTCATTAGCTTCTATAAAGCAGGAGTAAAAAATGGTAAAAAAAAAAAATCAGCAAAAATGTTTTATCAACAAAATATTTCAAACACCAGTAACCACCTAAAACTGCTTACCAGCTCATTGACAGGTTTGAAGGGATTCGATTTTTTCCTGTCTATAGCGCACACAAATCAATCCTGACGACAATAAAATGGGAGGGTGGTGTGTGTGTGTGCATGTGTGTGTTTATCACAATTGTTTTGTTTTGCAGTATAACAACATCACCACAATCACCGATGATACATTCTGCAAGTCTAACAACACGCGTTACATCCGCACACACATGGATGAGATACGGATGGAAGGCAATCCGATTGTCTTGGCAAAGCATGTTAACGCCTTCTCCTGCTTGAGAACACTGCCTGTAGGAGCGTACTACTAGCCACTTACGCAGTGATACATGCCAAAACCTAGACATGGTAAAAGAAGCTCCTCTTCGTCCCCCACTTACATGTTTATGTCCTTCCCCTTACTAACGTCCTTTTCCCTGCATACCCTGAACCTTTAACTACGTCAAAATGCGGTTGTTCTCTGAAAATAACAATTTCAAATTAGCCACATTAGTAATGTCACCCGTGCTTCCAGAATCTTTTGTTAATGAAAATGTAAATACATATATGCACACACATATTTCTCAAATTTATTTCACCACATATTGTTTATGTGTGGGTAAAATCACACAACTGCCTGCTTCTTCACATTCTTTACCAGCAACCAGGACAATGACTACATTTTACTTCCAAATAAACGCATTCTTTGAACATTCGACACAGGAAAAATAAATCTTAATTCCAAGCCCATTTTTTTAATTTGAAATTAACCTTTTTCAGCTGACCTTCAAAAGAGTATTGGATGAAGCTGCATACAAGAGAAAGCTATGTTTAGAAACAGAACTTCTCAAAGCATAACTTCATTAATCTTCCTTAAAAACTTAGTAGAAATTGAGGATTGTTTCTATTTAGATTTAGCCTACCAAGCAACATAGAAAGCGGAACTTTTCCAAGATGTGTTAAATTTCCTTCTACTATTTTGCTTTCAAAATAACCCAAGAGTGTTTGCATATGTGTAATATACATGTATTTTATTTTTACGCAAGGTATTTTAAATTGAAATATACAAATTTTGCTCAGCTGTACTCACAAGAGTCATTCTTGCAAAATCAGCTTCCCATTTTAATGCCATGCTCAAAGCACAGCATAGGTTGACTCCAAGTATCTTTGTTATTACCAGATGATGTGGACTGAGCCTTTGTCCACTGCTTTTTTCTTGACAAGGAGATGGGACAATATAAATTACAGCAAAGTTCGATTCATGTTTTTACGTATAAACAAATAACATTTCAGCTAGTTGTCAGTGAAAAGAAACAGACCTACCCTGGTACAACAGGACTTCTGCACATTAGGGAAAAATCAAATAATACCTTTTAATTAAAAAGAAAAGTTGATTCTACCATTAATCTAAGAATAGCATTAAATTAAAGCAAATTAAACAGCATCATTTCACTCAACTACTGTAAACCATGAAGCACGTAAAACACAAATGGATGTGTGCAGGCAGGCCTCAACAGTCCTCATAAAACTAGGCATGATTGATACAGGATACAATGTCTTTAATTACACAACTACACTTCTACATTTCAGTTTCTCCCCTCAAATACCTACTGCACGTGTAAATTCTTCAGAGAAATGAATGCAAAATGTGTGCTAGTTACTATTGCCAGGTCAACTTTGTGAGAATTTGGAAGCTGGTATAGATTCCTAATCTGTAGGAATAGTTAAGCATCAAATGGTAAGCTGGACCTGTAAGACTGCAGTATTTTTACCTCAAGGATTATTTGTTTATCTTAAAACCGGTACAAAACCAAAGCAAACAAGCCAAATAACAGTAATTTAAAGCTAAGTTCAAATCCCATGTTCCAGCTGAGAGCGAGGAACAGTTTACTTTCCACTCAAGTAAAACACTTCAGCACTGAAATTGCTGTCACCCAAATGCGCCCTGCCACATTTGCAGCAGAGATGGATCCAGTCCTCCAGAACTAACATTTAAATGCCAAATACTACAAATGTTATTTTCTTTTAATTTCTTCTTTTGCCTTTTTGTTGTTCAAAACGAAATATAATACCAGTGAAAAACTCTCTCACTCCCCCACAGAAAGGAACAGATGCTCTTGTTTTCCTCACATAGAGGTATGCTGCAACAGCATGCAAAAACTCAACATGAATATCAAGCAAGGGCACTGCCTTGCAAATATCACCCAAAAAACTTCAGCCAATAGTCTCTTTTTCACAGACAAAAGTAAAATTCCAATACTCTGCTAAAGAGTGCTAATGTCACTTCCGTTGCTATCTTAATGAACTACTGAAAGAACTAAATATAGCACTGATCTATATAAATGCTTGATAGACACTACCTTGAAATGCAGGAAGGTGGCCCTGCGATGTTCATACCACTCAGCATAAGACAAAAGTCTTCTGAAAAATGTTAAAAGATTTCCACATTCTTCAGTGCTACAAAAGAAAAACATCAACACAGTCAGACATACCAATTCTATAGCCTAAAATTAGCAAGTTTTCCTTAAAGAATTGGTGATTAGTTTTTTTCAAATTTCAAGCCAAAAACCACCCTCCCTAAAACATACAACAGGAAAAGAAAGCTGCAGCACAGATATTGAGGAAAAATAAGATAGAAATTAATTTATAAAGCCATGTTTTCAACTCCTCAGGAAGGTAAGCACCAGTAAGGTTAGTCTTAAATGTAAAACGTGACTTGATGACTTGACAAAGCAGTTGCCTATAAAATCTTAGTCTGATTTTACAGCTGTTCATCCAGTACTCTCATTTCCTAAATAAATTCCAAGAGGTTGCATAGTAAAACTTTAACCTACAAAACTGGTAAGAAATACCAAATTGCATTCCTAAGCTTTGAACATTCCCAAGACCTTTGCCTATTCAACTAAATCTTTACATGGCGTTACCTGCCTCTGCCCACACAACATTCAGCTTTTCAAGGTAAGCCTTGAAACGTCAGTAAGCAAGAAGTTCGATGTTCACTAGAACATTGTATGAGGCTTCACTGATGCAAGTGACTATAAAACAACCCCGTTGCTGCTCTGGGCTCAGGGAAGAGCAGTTGGAAAGCTGCCCAGCAGGGAAGGCCCTGGGGGTGCCAGCCAAGAGCAGCTGAACGGAGCCAGCAGGGGCCCAGGGGCCAACAGCTCCTGGCTTGGACCAGTGGGAGCAGGGAAGGGATCGTCCCCCTGCACTCGGCGCTGGGGAGGTCACACCTTGAATCCTGCGGTCAGAGTTGGGCTCTCACTCCAAGAAGTGGAGCCGGAGGCGTCTGGAGGAGGGAACGGAGCTGGGGAAGGGTCTGGATCCCAGGGGCTCTGGGGCTGTTTAGCCTGGAAGAGCCTGAGGGGAGACCTCATCACTCTCCATGATAGATCAAGTTCATTCAAATGTTGAAAATGTAAAAGAAAAGCCAAACAGGTTTTACCCTAGCCTGGAAAGAACGGCATCATTAAAGGAAGTTACCACAGCAGTCACAGCTGCCAACAAAATCAAGCCAAGATGAGAAAAACACCTTCAGCACAGGCAATACTGAGTCCCTGGAAGGACTCAGACACACACTGATTTGCAACAGCTGACTGGAAAGTTTTTTTTAACCACAACGCATAGGTGCACATGCAAAAATCTACACATAATATACTAAAAATTGTGACTGGTGATGACTACCCACATCTCACTGCCTAGTGAACATGACTCTATGCATACTGCACTGTGCTTTTTAAACTGACATACTGGAGGGCAGCAACATGAAACTTTGTTACATAAGTCCATACTTAAAATTCTTTCTAGGAAACTTGGCAATTTTGGTAAATATCCACTTCTATTCAATTTCAAGGACTATCACAAACCTTGTTTTAGCATTACGTCTTCAGGTTGGTTTTTATTTTTTCCCTCCTCTTATCTTTATGTGATATAGCAGATGAAAATTGTCGAGGTTAGATCATCAGAGAGAGATAGTTTCCGCTCACAAGTTCAAAGAATGAGTTTCCAATGTAAAACTTATTCTACCAATTATATCTGAGTGTATACTTCTCACGTATAGATATAAGGTTGGCTAAATTTAAGCTAGAAAACTGGATTTAGTGTTTAGAAAGGGTGGAAATCTGTGTTGGCATGAACAAACATATAACATACATGCTCTTTTGTATTGGCAAGGGATCAAGAGACTACTGTCTTATAGCACTTAAACTACCCATAAACAGTAATTCCTCATTAGCCTAATTCCTAATGCTGTTCACACTCTACAACCAGTGTTAAAATATCAAGAAAATTTTGTATAAAATGACAAAGTACTATGAGATCGTGTGTTATTTAAGCCTCTTCCGTTTTGGAAAGAATTTGCCATTCCAAAATGTCACTGGATTTAAAAAAAACAAACCACTAGGAGCAGAAAACACCCATCTCCAAAGCCAACGTTCGTGCAAAAGACAAGTGATCCAAAACCAGCAAAAAATCATAGTCAGAGAGTAACCCTGCATCAGGTTAAAATCTGTGCCCTTCATCCAAACACCATCTCGCTCTTACAAAATCAACAGAAGTATATATGAAACTGTTGCAAAAGTATAGAAGGTTCCTTTAACAGGCTCCTGTAGTTATTTGAAGAGAGCAAATCTATTTCAATTCACTGCAATATGCGACTTCATGCATTGGCATGTAAAACCAAAGAATTACTCTTACAGCTGTAGGAAGAATTAACGCTTCCATGTATTTCCAAGATACCTTGCCCATGCAGGATTTGTTATAACACAGACATTTCCCAAACCCTAGTTGGAAAAAAGCAGGAGCAGTTTCCAAACTGTCTAAAAACTCCTGTTTTAAAAGTAATCCACCCAATAGTAGACTAATATAACAATTACTGGAATATTAAGGAAAAAAGAAAGACCGACAACAAGGTTTTTCATGGTCCTCAGCCTTGATAAAGTATAACATAAGTGATAACATAAGTGCAAAGGGGACTCAACCAAAACCCCTAAGCAGAAGACTAAATATTGTGATTCCTATTACATACATATTTTATAATCACAACATATTTAAGGAATTGTACATCTTTCAAAAATAAGCAGTATATATTGCAGCAGTACCCCGTTGAAAATAGACTGCTCAATTTTGCTTTTTAAAAACACGTTGCTCAAATGTTCTAGCATTGTCCGGCTTTGTTCCAAAGCAGAACAGGCCTGGGCATTACAGATGAATGCCAAGGTTTTAACTCTGGTGCTTCTAAAGACTCTTTTCTGTCATACATTATAAAAAATGAAGCCAAAAAAATTAGAAAGCTGAGAAGGAAAAAACAGAATTAGACAATGGATTTGGCAAGAGTGGGCCAAGGAAGCAAAAGAAGGAAGCAGAAACTGGCAGGGAGGCCGAGAAGAATGAACAATACAGAGGGGGACCAGAATTATCTGGTTGAGAGTGAAGGGAAATGAAGGGAAGAGGTAGGAATCTAGGTTCTAGGGGCAGCTGGTGGACTGAAGAATAAAGGGCTAGCTGGAAAAAGCCTGAATGGATGTGAAAAGAGGGGATTAGGACTTAGACTAAGAAACAAGAACTAGCTTAACAAGGAGATAGAGAAAAGCCACAAAGGGAGATCGCATCATCAGATTAAGTCAATCTAACAGTGGGTTACTGTCAAAGCAGACATTGTAAACATCAGCCCCGCTCTGGCCACATATTTACTGCCGTTGATCAGCAAACGCTGTGACACTGCAGCACAAGTCAAATAGGAAAAATGAAGTTGGAAGGAATTGTGGTGGAGCAAGTTTGAGTTTGTTGCCTTCCCCCCACCAGTTACTTTTTCAAACAAATGACTTGATTGCTCCTGTTTGCCAGGTGCCTTCATGAGCATATATCTGACAGAAGGACAGAGGGTGCATGCAAACAGAGGCTAAGGAGAAAGGACTGCTTGCTTCATTGACAGTAAAGCCTTAGTTCAGCATATATCATTCATGAAAACTTATGTTTACTTATAAATACTGGTGTAATGTGGAAAAGGACCAGGGCGGCAAAGAGACAGGGACAAGACAGCAGTGCTTAAGCCAGGATGAAGTAAAGTCTGCCACTACCTCAACACATTCCTCTCCAGTATGAGTCTTAAGTTCCAAGTTACTTCTGCTGTCAGAAAAATCTCATAAAAAACCCAGGGTAATTTCATCTTCTAAATCCTGCTCCTTGAGAGCAGTCAGCTACTCTCAGTTGTCCCATTAGCTTTAGCACATTTGTATGGAAATTCCAAAGCCTCTAAATGAAAAATTCAGCTTTCCGTACAGACTAAGAAAGCCTGAAGTAACTCAGTAGACCTTTCTTGTTGCCTTCCCTCTCCCTGTCTAAAAAATAATAAGAAACAACAGAAATCACTCAAAGAACAGGATTAGGACAACTACTCAAAAATTATCGGTAATAGATTTAGTCCTCAGAATAGTTTGCTACCAGATTTTGCAGAGGAATATCACAGAAAAATGTGACCATTACTTATCACATGTACCACAAGAAGTTGACATCCTCCAGAAAATAATTAAAAACTAGCAGTCAGTCCTATACTTCAGTTTTAGTGGGAAGATTTTTTCTGAAGTCTTGCACAAAAACACTACGTCAGGTTTACAAATTATAATTTTTTTTTTAATTATTTAAATGGTAATGGTTTTTAACAAACCAATGAAAGAAATCCTGATGCAAAGAAAATAAATGGAATGGTGAACAGAGAATTAGGAACAGGCAAGGAGAGGGGTTCTGGATGTACACTCTATCCATCCCTTGCCCACATTGCACATCAGCAGCTCACACATACGTCTGAGTAACAGTTAATGTGTCAATCACAAACTAAAATGCAGTAGCTGAGATTGCATTGTCATATCTTTCTTAGTGCCAAACAATTTCAAACAGCTAAACCACTTTATAATCCAAAACCTACTTCTGTTTAACATGAAATCCTAGTGATCCTTTCAGGCCTTAAAAATTATATGTATTTCATCTTCTCTCCAGAAAGATACAGAGGAGGGACTGGAAGTGTTTATGTTGGGCTAACAGTACATGACCAAACAAACAAACAAACGACTGCCAGCAACCTACAGGATAACTCAGATCTGCATTTTGTATCAGACAGCCATACAGTAACTTCCCTGAAATAAAAGTCTCCACCTACCTTGACACAAACTTGATCACATCTGAATCTTCTCCAGATTCCAAGATAATGCTGAGATCAGTAACCACCGCAGACACATTCTCTTCGTTCTAGATTGGAGGAGTAACAATGCAATATTTTAGGAGTTCCTCTAACAAGGAAAAAAATTTATCTATTTGCATAAAGATTAGACAAAGAAATATGCCAATACTGCTAAGTATTTAAAATAGCATTTTTAACCTACAGTGTACATGCATGTAAAAAAAAGAGTAATGCAAAAAAGTAACTACAAATTATATTTTTACAACTGAAGTGTTTTTTCTTTTTAAAAAGCACACATACACTTGGTTTTCTACATACCACTGTAAATACTGCATTTTATTGGCACTGAAGTAGTACAAGTTTTAGGCGTTAAGTAGGCAAGTGCTGCAATCTAGTGGTGTAACAGATTGAAGCAGCACCAATACAGTTTTGAAAGAACATAGCATCTAGTCCCTCATCTGACACTAGAAGAGCGCATCGTTCTGCAGGAGCATACAAGTGAGGAATAAGCATGAACCTAACCAAGCTGCCCAATTACTGCAGGCTATTTCAGTGCTCAAAGCTAAATGCAGTTTTATACAAGGAAATGGTAAAATGTTATCACTAGGACGACAGAAGAGAATTTCATGACTGCATGTAGAACCTGACCTTCAGAACCAATTTGCTCGCATGCACTTGGAATTCAAAAGTAAGAACAAGCTTATATAAAGTAAACACAACCCACTGAGGCTTAGATTAAGGAGATCCAGGCAATCAAAATGACAAAATTCCTGTTAAAGGTTTCGGATGGAGAAAGGAGTATTGACACTTGTCCATTAGAAGTTTTATTTGCTTGCTTGGGTTGTTTTTAAAAATGCATTGATCCTTACCTGTACTTCAAGGAGCTGGAATTCCAATTGAAAAGGCAGGGAGTGGCAATTCCCTGATAATCTGTGCTTCCGCACTGTTCTGTTTGTAGCTGTTATAAAATATATTAAAAAATACTATATTATCATTCTATTTGACAACTATTGCATTTCTTCTATTAGCCAAATCTAAAGCGATATCACCTGTCACATAAATAATGAAGTCAAATAAGTTGAGAAAAACCCCGCAATTATTTCACAGTAGTCTTTTACTTTCCCACTATACAAAAGACTGTATTTACTCAGAAACTATTTTATCATTAACAAAAACTCTATTGTGTCTCAGAATAACTGTGTCTCTGCTGACACTGAAAGGAAAATTAAAACATGCATTTGCAAATGTAACAAACCAAATAGTACACTCAGTACAGCACCAGGAAAGGGCACAAAAATGCTTACTTCTTTCCACTGTTTTCTTGGAATGACTTGTGAACTGAATACCAGTAAATTTCATTAAGAATGAGAGATCCGTTTCCAGACTTTCAAGCTGAGCTTTCAGGTCTGACAGAGACTCACGTCCTTCAGATTTTCCCTCAAATTCTCCTTGGGATGATTTCCTAATATTAAAGAAGAAAAATATTAAATCAAAAGGGCAAAAGACCCAGACACATAAGATGTTTTGTCACATCAGCACAGCAACACCATCATATAAAAGCCATTTGTAATGAGATCTAACGATTTTCAGACCAAGATGACTTTTCAATGAATCAAATTTCAGTCGGATCGTACTCATAGGAACAATAAAACACTCTACCTCCCACAAACACTTCAAGTTCACTGCCACATAGGCACAGCCTTTATCATAAGTCTTGAGATGCAAGTATGCATTTTGAGGAACACACAACAAAAGCGAGTTGCGATGCCTTTACTCATCTAAATCACCCATTTCATCTACAGAGTTTACGTTCGCTGTAAAACATTAATTAAATAACGGATATGGAAAGCCTTATATAGCACTGCTTTAGTACATTACTAGTCACACTTGTACACATCCCCACACCCATCTCCTCTTCTTTTTCCTCTTCTATTTTTTCTGAAAGTAACCACACACTGAGCTATTTCACAGCACATAATGGAAAACAGAGCCTTTGCAGGGCCCGCACTGTGACATACCCGCTATCATCCTTTGACCGCTATGACTGTCTTTAAGACAAAAAGCAAACAACCAAACCCACAAACATAAGCTACCAAAGAAGGCAGTACAAAGAGATCAATCACTTATTATTTGTAATCGTTCCCCGTGTATAGCCCACGTAAAGATCAGCACTGTAAAAATAACATATGGGAAGTCCTAATGTAGAGGCAAAAGCCTATCCTAAAGAATTTTGACAAAGAAACACTGTTAATCCTACACGTGAAAAAGACGTACACTGCCATCAATATCTCCTCATCAGAAAAAAAGGTGGATTCTTGTTGGCCGTCTTCATACTTTTCAGCCAATAGTCTAATTTCTTCTTCCAGTGACCGGATTTCATCTTCATAAGCTTGACGAGTGCTGTTGTCCATTTCTCAGAATCAGTGTTACTAAACAAAAATAAAAAAAGTCAATTACCTAGGTAAAATGAAATAAAACAAATCCATTTCAAGATAAATTATTTTTATCCAAGGAGTTAATTTAAGAAATGCCACTATAAAGTTAGACAAGTTTCACCTACCTCTCTACTTACAATGAGACGGTTGTATTATATTTTAAGATGCTTAAAAACTGAAGAATTAGCATGTACAATTTTTAACTCTCCAAATAGCTTTGATGACTAATAATTTACTTCCAGTGACTCAGTGACTACAGAATTCTACTAAATATCAGCAAGTATGTGACAAAGAACAAATTTCTAACTTCACTAAGAAAAAAAAGGGAATAGAAAGGAAAAAAAAAGTAGTTTTGTCAAAAATAGATAACAATTTGGGAAAAAATGTACATATATCACATTAATTTCTAAATTACTTAATTAATTGAGTCCAAATGTAATTATTATGGACAGGCACAGATCACTATATAGCCTCCAGACATATCAGAAATCTAATGTGGTCAAGGACTTTCTTTAAGAATCTTTTTAACTAGTCATGGTTTCATTGAGGAGCATACCCAGGTGTTTTAAGTTTGCTGTAATAGGACAACGAGCTGTTCTGCAGCTAAAAGGCAAGTTTAATCAGACGCAGAAAGTGAATCCAGGTTTGACCAATTGACTTAACACCCCACCTGGCAAAATGAAGCACAGCTCTGCCTAACAACATAATCTGTCTTTCAAATAAATAGCAGCAAAGAGACACAAAGAAACAACTGTGTTTCACAAACAATTAAAAAAAGCACCAACGTTTTTAAGAAAAAAAAATCCCCTGTATTAGTACTGGCAACTAGGTGGAAAAACCAGTCTAGTTTAACGCACGGTTTCAAACAGCCCCTAGTGCATTTACGAGATCCACACTAACACAGCTCAATAAAGAGATGAGGGGAAATGGGATTTTGTTCATTTATTTCGCGAGAAACAGCAACCAGATAACAGAAAATAAGAATATAACATTCAAACCACGATTTGCATTAAGAACTTCAGTGCCTAAAGCAAACGTGGGCGGGACCTGCCTCCGAAACGCACCCAGCGCCAAGAACAGTGGGGACAGAAACACCAGCTCTGGGACCCCCAGCGCATCCTCTCGGGGGCTTTTTAACTGGGTGCATTGAAGGAAGCTTTGGTCGTAATAAAGAACACACAGAGGAAAAGGAAAACGGTACAACAGCCAGAACCGCGCCCTTGTCCCTCTCCTAACAGCTGCTGGTTTGAAACCGGCACCAGCACCGCTCGCGGCGGGTCCGGCTGGGGTGCGGCTCCCGGCCTGCAGGCCCCACGGGAGGTCACGGCTCCGGGGGCGCTACCTGCGCGAAAAAATCCCCGTGGGTGGTTTTAGTTCAAAAGCCCGTCGCTTCGGTAACCAACACGCCGTTGTCTCTCCTCACCCCGAGCGCGCACACGCGCCTATTTCACACGATCCCGGACGGGGTTGGGTGCGAAGCGGCCTCGAAGCCCCTCACTCCACCCCCCCCACGGGCCGGGACGCCGCCCGCTCGACCCGGGGCTCCGGATCCCCAGCCCGTCGAGCGCCGCTGCGGACTGAGGGGCCGCCCCACGTACCCGCCCGCAGCCTTCGCTCAGCGGCACCGCCGGGGGCTCCGGGGGGTCCCGGGGGCTCCGGGGCCTCCGCGGTCCCAGGGTTCCGCGAGGCTCTCCCGCCGCGGTTCGAACCGCGCGCCCGGACCGCCCACCGCGAGCGTGGCCGCTACCACCGCGCCGCGTCGGAGGGGGAGCCGGCCGCGACTCCGCCCCCCAGGCAGCCGGTTGAAGGACGCCCGCGCGGGCGCGGTTCGGGACGGGCACCACATGGTTTATTTTATGGGCCGTTCGCTTATTCTTATGTCGGCCGCTTGCTTATTATTTTGTCTATGCCAAGTGGAGCCCCCCTACTTGCTTTCACAGTTGGTCTCGCCCCAACGCGCTGCCGCCAAAGATCCAACCCGTGTGCTCTCATCACACTGGCCTGGCTGGAAACAGGAACCCGAGAGACGCGGAACGATCAGAGCGCAGCAGCCCGGGGATGCGGAACCTTTCTTCCCGAGGGAGCGCTAGGAAGGGGCGGGGAAGAGAAAAGGCGGTGCGCGCGGCGAGCGCGCGGGGCGGGTTGGGGTCGGGATCGGGATCGGGATCGGGATCGGGGCTGAGGGCTCAGGGCCCACCGGAGGCCTCGTCTGCTCTTACAGAAACTCGGTGCGCGTTAGCGGTGCGAGGGCTCGCCCTTCACCATGGAGAAGGAGCGAGTTTCTAAGCGTTTATACGTCGGGGGGCTTGGCCACGCGGTGTCTAAGGCTGAACTGCAAGAACGATTTGGCAAGTTTGGGCGTGTCGTGGACGCGGAGATCATTACCCGGAGGGACGATCAGGGTAACGGGCTTGCGTCGTTCTTTAAAACTGAACCGGTTTTCGGTTTGTTAGAATTTTTGCTTCAGGCACTTTAGTTTTAGAAAATAGCTTTATTTTCTCTCTTGAAGGAAACTCTGGAATTCGGTAAAATTAACTGAATGTTTGTCATTGATCAGGGAACCCAGTGAAAACTTTCGCTTACATCAGCGTCAGTATCTCTGATATGGATCTTAAAAAGTGTAAGTACATTTTTAAAATTTTTTTTTAAGTAATTTATTTTTTTGAACAAAGTTACATTCTTGATAATGCAGGTAATGTTGTAAAATAAGGACGTGGTAAGGGTAGACCCTGTTTTATCTTGTTGTCGTATTTATTCCATTTTCTTTAAGCTGCAGTGTTCTCAATAAGTAGATGTAAACAGACTAACAGGATTCCTTGTGGTTGAAGTAGATGATTTATGATATTGTCCTAAGCCTTTTATGAAAAAGTACGGGGAACATGCTTCAGGGGCTTTCATTGGGTCTGTGAAACATTGAGACGTGAGAGGACACCCAGAAGGAGAGCTTACATAAAATACCCTTCTGTTAAAGCAGTTGTACAAATCCCATAATAGTTGGGTCACAAAACTATTGGCAGGGCTATAAAACCACCTGTGTGACGTTGAGCAGCAAAATAGCAGGTAAGGATACCTGCACCCAAAGAGAAGAGAGGGATTGGCAGCATGTGCTTTGATTTAAGGAACATTGCCATTGGGAACGCTAAAGCTGCTGAAGAGCAGCTAAAAGCTGATCCAGGCCTTGATGCTTAATTTCCTGAAGGCCTGGGTCCAACAGCTTTTCCTCTGGTCTCCAGTACTCCCTCCTTCTGTTTGTCGAGGTACAGGAGAAGCTCCTTAGAGAAGAGCCTCTGGCAGTCGTACACAAACTGCAGATTGACTTTTCAGGTGTGTGCTTCAGCTGAACTCTACAGACTCGAATGATGCTTTTTGGAGTCAGGACTTCAAATGTTTATGTAGACCTACTTTTGTAAGATTGGGCTGTTAGACCTTTCCTCTACTAACTTAAACCAGATGGGGGATGGAGTATAAGATCATGGTAAAGTTAAGTTCAGACTGGCAGAGAAGGAGATGCAGTTAGAGCTAAGTTCTGGTTTTTTGATGTAGAGAGTAGTCATTTTCTATCTTTTTTTTATAGGCATGTCAGCTTTAAATAAAACAAAATGGAAAGGAGGGACACTGCAAATTGAGTTGGCCAAAGAAAGCTTTTTGCACAGGTAAAAATCAGTTTTTAAAAATGCATGTTGTTGCTAAAGTTACCCTTTTGTTGTTTATTTGATAACACTATGGCTGCACTTTTTTCTGCCTTGCTCTTACTCTTTCCAGTTTTTATTGACATTGATAAATGTCCCTAATGGCTGTTGTTGCTTAGATTCTGCAGCATTTTGGGTTGTTATTTCCTTAAAGGTAGAAGATAGGTTAATTCCTTGAGCAGTGAATTGTTACTGTTCTGTGGGGAGGGTCACTGCCAGCTATAATTTAGCATGCAGCAGAGCTTTTCATAGGTCTGATGTACTTTTTGGTACAGGCTGGCCATGGAGAGGGAGGAAGCAAAGCTGCAGAAAGAAAAACCACAGAGAAATGACAAAGCACGTCTTTTACAATCACTGGAAAAGGCTGGAGTCGTAGACTTCCACATGAAAGCAGTACCAGGTACAGAGGTGCCTCACCATAAGGTATGGTGGGGTGGATGTACAGAGAATTAAAACAAAGCGAAAACCAGAATCAGGCAGAAGCTTTTTATTGCATCTGAAATTATTTCAATCTCCATGCTTTACATAAAGGAATTGAATTATTAAAGTGCAGTGGTCCAACTTGTGAAAAGTTATCTAAAGGAAGTAATCTTGATCATACTGGCCTCTTGTGTTAAATTGGTGAATGCTTTGTTGCTCATTTACATTGGGACTATCTTGGTGTCACTGTTGAGAGTATGTAGAGAGGATATGTCTTATTTTTGTACAGCACATACATTTTTGGCAGTTGGGTTGTTAGGAACTAGTCTGTGTGCTTACAGAAGTAAGGCTTAGAATAAATCACTGAGCCTGCAAACTTAGGCAACAAAAGATGTATTTACTAAAAAGTTTTCAATATTATTTGCTAAGCACAGAATCCTTTTGGAGGATGATTGGAGGGAGACTTTCAGTTTTTTAGTAGGAAAGAGGAAAAGCGCAAAATAACACTGATTGTCTGTATGCTTACCACTGCTAATTCATGAACTAGAAGCCATATATTAAAAATAGTATTTGTAAAGAAATATAGTTCTTTATTATTGCTCTTTATTTGCAGATTGTAAGCATTTGGGTTTTTCGTTGGTTGTTTTTTTTGAGAAGGAAGCTGGCTAGGTTGCACTAGGCAATAGATCTCACTTAAGGAGTACGCAAGAAAAGAATTAGTCACAGATGGTTCTTGATGAGTGTTTCTGTTATTGAGGAATATCCATCTTATTTTATCCCAGGGTTACTTCCATTCTTTTTTTGCTTAACACTGATATTATTTTTCTTTTCTCTTAGAACTGGGTTGTTGGTAAATTCGGCAGAGTCTTGCCTGTCCTGCACCTTAGGAGTCAACAAAAAAATAAAATATCCTTTGCTTGGTTGGACATGGGCACAATTCCCTTCATCACATGCAGAAACATATGTTTAATGGTCTTAATATTGACTACTGTGTCATACCCGATTTACTGAAACCCCTAAGCAAACCTTGCACTAAATCTGTGTGATGTGAATAAATTTTTTTAGACTGCAAGTGAGTTGTTTAATAACTGATGGTCATAACATTAAAAAGGACTCTGCTGTCCTTTCCTGTGGAATTTGGCTTGTTTATACAGACCTGGAAGTCTTCTTGCTGAAAGAATCATCTTGTTCTAGTTCCTTAACTCAGAATAACATTGTGAAATATGACCCATCAAAGTATTGCCATAACCTTAGGAAGCTGGAGCCAGACTCAACGCGTGTGATCCCCATATCTGAGCTTACCTGGCACTTGGAAGAGAGGGATGAGAGCCTGAACAAGAAGCGGCGAGGAGAACTCCCCGTAACTAAGAAGCCACCTAAAAAACTGAGGCAACTGGGCAGTGAGGCTCTAAATGGAGCAGTTTGCTCTTCTGGGTGCCAGTCACATTCAAAAAAAGCAAGCTCGCTGCGTCTTGATCAAAGATCAAAGTCCAGTGAGAAGTCTAAATTGTCTTTATCAAGCAATCTCAGTAGTAAAATAGCAGGGAGAGGTTTATTATCAGGTAAAGGCAATGTTTCTGCAGTTACGGGTCAAAATAATAGGAGTGTTTTTGATAGTGACATTGATTCTGAAGAGGAAATCAGAGCAATGGTAAAGAAAGAGATGGAAATGCAGAAAGCTGAAAATGTTGAGAGTGAAAGTGACCACTTGGAAATTGTTGGGGATAATTTTGAATTAAAGTACAACAGCCACTGGTCCTTAAGCAATCCGGATGCTGTGGGAGAAATTGCCAAAGGAATTTGTAGAGAGAAAGAGACTATGGAATGCGATAATGGTTATGATTCTGCAGATACAGATGAAATTATTGCTGAAAGTAAAACTCCAGGTCTCAGTAGCAGGAAACCCATTTTGGAAGATTCTAAACAGATGAAGGTGGAAAATAAAAGAATACTAACTAACAAAAAATATGATTTGGTAAATGACTCCTCACTAAAAACTCAGTGCTTAAAAGAAGAAGGCACTGAAAGAAAAGAGGAAACGAAAAGGTCCAAAACTGCTGCCGTGCAGAATGTAGCAGTTAACAGTACAACAAATACAAGTGACAGTGAAAGCTCTTACTCAGAGCCTGAGGAAGGAGACTCTGAAATCGGCTCTGATTATGAATCCATGATGCAAAACTGTTACCGCTTGGACCTCACATTAGATGACTTAAAAGCATTGGCTGCTGAAAACACCGAGGCACCAGCAGACAAATCAGATGGTACCCAGAGTTCCAGTCAGCGCAGCGTAGAAGAGAATCCAAAAGGTGATGTTGTAAATAAACCAAAACTTTCTAATTTTCGCCCTGAAATTAAAAAAAAATGTATCTGTCCTGAAGATGTGGTTGCTGAGATTTTAGCTGGGGAGGAGAATGAACCTGAAGAAAGCTCCAAGGGATGGAAGAACTCACGTCTGAAATATCAGCCCTTCAGAGGAATGGGGTCCCTGTGTGAGAAGGAGTTACCCGAGGACAGCACCAGTGTAAAGGAGAGGCCTGTAGGAGCTGTAGGGCTAGAAGCTTGTGTTCCTCAGGGTGAGGAGGAGCCAGCTAAAAGGCAGCCTAAGGACCGTCCATTGCATTCACTTGAAGTCACTGATAAAAAGAGAAAAAATCTGCGTTGTGAGCAGCAGAGGGATCGGCCTGTTTCCCAGCATCGGTTACAAGGAGAGAGCGAAGATGTGAGTTCTTTGCAGGAAGACCAAAATTCAGAGTATGGAGATGCTGATCAGAGTGACGGTGAGGGCAGTGATGCTGCAGTGTCACAGAAACCCATTAAACGACAACTGAAAAGCCCCAAACTGCTCTCCAAAAAATCAAAGAGAGATGTAAGCAATGAAAAAGCTGAGTGTGATGCTAATAAATGTGAGGATGGGAAGAAAAGCTTTCAGGAAAGTAAGAAGCCTTGTCTTTGTGCTGCTGGTTCCAAGGATCCTGATACAAACCAGAAGCAGCTGCAGGATAACCAGAGGAGGCTGGCAGCTCTGGAAGAGAGACAGAAAGAGAGAGAACTACAGAAGCAGCTCATTCAAGGAGCTCTTTCCAATCTGGTAATTACACTTCTGTCTGTATGGCATGTGGTGAAAGAAAAAGGGGAATTATTAGTTGGGATTTAAGGTATTTTAAAGTCGTATTTGGGAATTTCTGATTACATGACCAGTTTTCTTCTGAGTATATGAAGTAACACCTCATTGCTGGGATGTCTCCAGAATTGCCAGAGGAATAGTAGATTCCTCCTTTCATGTCGTGGAAATGTCTTTTAGATATTTATGTATGATTTTAGGAGTATTTGAGATGTTTGGCTGGACACTTTTGCTCTTCCATAGGATCGCCAGCCAGCAGCGAAGCATAAACACATCATCTTCAATTCGGATGTGGAAAGTGAGGCTGAAGTAGATGAGGTGTTGAAGGAAGACGTGAGTTTGGGAAATGTGCATGAAGAAGTAAGTGTTACTGGGGAGAAGTCCAGTATTCTGTAAGGTAATTCCCCATCAGTATGACTACCTTTTATTCGGAAGAGTGTTTTTCAAAGTGAAGTGACAGAAAAAAGTAGGTAAGGTTTGAATTGGTATGAATGATTCTTCTACTTTTTGCTAATGCAAGACAGGTTTCAAAGACCTGAACCATGTACCTGCTAAAGCTGGAGAGCTTGGAGAATTTTATAAGGAGATTGAAATTTGTATAAAAGATATTCTGATTTTGATTAAAAGAAAAAGTGTTTAAGTTGCAGGGCTTATAATTTGTTTTGAAATTTCACTGGTTTTAGTGAAGGAAGAGATTTGGCTTGGGAAGCGTAGAAGGGCTCTGCTTTTTCCAACACTGGATAGAAACTGTGTTAGTGCAATGTCTTGTCTTTGAGGGGACATTAGTGTCCAAAGTTTTGAGGGACTTCTTTGCACCTTACCTAACCGAGACCTTATTCGCAGACTCCTCAGGGGTTTACTGCCATACTTTTCTTGAAGTAGAACTTCTTGTGTTTTCACATATTTTACTCACCTCTCTGCTAAAGCTGCAAGCATGGGTTTTGCTTTTGTTGGTTTTTTCCCTTTGTAAGTATAGAAAGATGAGGACCATTGTCACTATTAAGGTAAAACTTGCTTTTTTCACTTTTCGTCACATTTAGCACTTTTAAATACAGAGTAAGAGATATATATGTAAAAAATATCCTTGCCTTGAATTTTCCTGTTCTTTAAAAGAGCTTCTAATCCTACAGATATTTGTCTTGAGGCCATGGAGTGCCCCCTTTTTTTAACCATTGATATTTATCAACTTCCTTAAACTGTCCTGGAGTTTACCCCAGAATGGGTATAATCTAATGTATTTTTAGATTGAATTCCCTTGAGATCAGAAAGGTGGGGTTTTATACCTAACTCTCTCCTAGCGTAAAACCAGAATTGCTCTTCACGTGGATATTTTTGCCTGTGCTGAAGCGTAATAGTTGTAAACCAGAACTGGGCACAGGGCGTATGCAACATAAGATTTGAAGCTCATGTATCAACAAATGAGCTGGCTGTTCTAGAAATCCACTTTTTCAGATAGACTCGAAGGGACATGAACAAAGTTGTACTGATTTCTTTTCTCACACTTATGTATATGGCTGCTTTTTTTCTGTTTTCTTTTTGTTTAACGAAGGGTGGATCTGCTCCTAAAGCTTCAGGAAGACTGTTTGAAAGCAGCGAGGACGAGCAAGATGATACAGACAATGAGAGATTCCAAATTAAGCCCCAATTTGAAGGAAAAGCTGGTGAAAAAGTGAGTGAGCCTGTGTCCATAATGCCACTGCAGAAGAACATGTCAGGTTTGCATCATTGCTGAGCAGGATTTTGGCAAACTTGCAGAACAATCCTCTTAGACAGAGGAAATGGTAGCGTGGAGGAGATAATGTCTGTTGGAGGAGTGAGAGGAGTTTCTCTGGTTTTGTCATCTGTGAATATAAGGGAATTTCTGGAAAAGGCAGTAGGAGCCTAAAGGTCATTAGTATGTTGCCATAATTGTGGTTAAAAAAAAAGGCTACTGAATGTTGACGATTTTCTTTTCTTGTGCTTAATAGGATCTATTTAATTTTCTTTAGCTCTTGCAATTGCAATCGAGGTTTGGCACGGATGAAAGGTTCCGCATGGATGCTCGATTCCTTGAAAGTGACAGTGAAGAAGAAGGTAAATCTGCTCATGCTTCCTGGTTAAGGGCGGTGATGCAGCTGTATCACGGAGCTGTCATTTTGGATGCCTCAAGCAACTTATGGGCTACTTTTGCTTCTTTGGCGATTCCTTTAATAAAAGAACTCTGTCATGGCTGTACATAGCTTGTGTTGGTAGCTGTGTTTGCTGAAATGTGCATTGCAAAGCTACGTAACAGCTGGTTGAGACATACTTAGTTGGTAAATGGACATTTGAAAATATTTTTTAATACAGGAAGATACCAGAGCATGCTTATCTGTTTTTTCACAGGATAAGTGGCAACTCTTTGACCACGACATTCGTTTAAGCTGTCTGTTCTGTAGCCATCCTGCAGTGCACAGCTGGTTTGCCAGCCTCGGGGATAATTTTATATTTTCTTTTAAACAGCAGGAGGCAGAAAAGCTGAAAAAGGCAAAAACTTTTAAATATTCTCCCTCCTCCCCTAACCAAAATTGTTAGCGTAGTTTTTGAGATTCAGAATTTGGTTCTGAAACTTAAGTTTTAGCCTGGTTCTGCTGTTCCCTTTACTGCTTCAGTGCGATCTGTAGAGTGTTTGGCAGCAGCAGGGCACGTGCACAGGTATGTGATATAAACAAGGAGCAGCTTAAGTAACTGATCTGTTTCTCACATGAAGTAGATGCCCATGATGCTTCTAATTGAAATTTTTCTGCAGTGCAAGGAAGAAAGGCTCTAAGTAGCTATAAAATAAAGGAAGGGATAGGTTGATATGAAAGAGCTGTTCTTCACTACTGTGATGATGTATATCATATATTACAGGCTTACCCAGATCATAGTGAGTTAAAAATAATGTGTTTATTTTTCTGATAGCAGAGACAAACATCATGAAGACAGATGAGGATGAAGAGCTTGCTGCTGAGAAGAAGAAAAATCTGCAAATATTGGGAAGCCTCTTGAATATCGACCTGGAACACCCAAAGGCAGCTAAAACAGCCACAAGTGCTAAGAAGTTCAAGTATGAATCATCCATTATCAGAAAAGAAGGAGTTTTAGGAAGGCTTAGTTTTAGCCCGTGTTTGACAACTAAAATTTCTGCCTGGCTGACTGAGAAGTGTTTCTTTCTGCTACATGCATTTCAAGTCAGTCTTTAGTGCTTTTTCCTGACTTGAGTCTCCCAAGAGATTTTACAGCTGGTAATTGCCATTGCTTAGGGAAAAAATTCCTGGATGCTTGCTGGCGTTTCTTTTAGTAGATTTTGGATAGTTAGATAGTTGGTTATGAAAATTAATATTTTAATAAGTCCATGCTTGTGTAAGATACGTTTCTGTTCTCTGTGGAGACAAAGTTAAATTGGTTAAACAAAGAATGTTACTGTAGGAGAGTTTGGCAAATGGCAATGTTCTCTGATACCCAGTTAATGATATAGTATGTAACTGTTTAAAAGCTGTTGAGTTATGCCATGAGGATTAACTTAGGGAGAGGAGGGGAAATAAGTGATCACCATCTTGCATTGCCGTAAGGCAGCATGGGCTTGGCTACACCTGTATTGGAGTCAGCCTAAACCTTAGGCTGCTGTAGCTGGAAGTCCACAAAACGTTTAAATTTTGAAAGGTGAGCATAGTGGGGTTTTGTTTGTTTGTTTTTCTTGGGATGTTTTTCCCTTGGAGTAGCTGAATTAATGGAATGATTGGTATGAGAAGTAGATACAGACAGATGTATGGATATGGATAACTGTATTGCTATGGATATGAATAGCTGTATAGCTCTTCAAAAGATAAATGGATGTAGGTATAAACTTGATGTTGCTGTACAGCACATGCAACACAAGGTCTGTTATGTGTGGAATATCACAATTTATTAAAGCCACTTCTGGTTTTAACTTTTCCCGGTGCAGATACTGACTAGCAGGTACTTTGTAAATGCCAGTTAGGTTTTGGATTGTTTTGGAACTTTTTTGGCAAGGAAGCCAATGTGAATTTGACTCTGACTGTAAAGGTGTAGTGTAGTTTTCAACTGAGCATTTGCAATGTCTCATGGATTTTTTTTTCCTTTTTATTTTTGTAGAGATATTAATGCCCTCCGCTATGATCCCACAAGACAGGACCACGCAGTCTTTGAAAGGAAACAAAGTGCTACAGAAAAAGAGAGGTAATATTACAGCTTAGTAACTATAATTGTGAGATTTCTTCCCATGGAAAAATGGCTATAGCAGAAAACTGAGTTTGAAACTATGCAGGCTGCTGTCTTTTCTTTAGTTCTCTCTGTTATTGCTAAAGGATAGGAATATGCTAAACTCAAGGCATTGTGACCACTAAAACCACCATGTGATGTCATATTTTCTTTCTAGTCCATCTATTCTCTGCATTCCATTTTCTCCGTTCCCTTCTCACCTTAAGGCTATCCCTTCGCTTCAAGTCACAGACTTCAAGATTTGTAAATCTGTGAGAAAAAAGTATTAGCCCTTAACATCTCTTTTCCCAGAAGAGAACTCTGTTCTAAATAGCTTAGATGCTGTCATGTAGTAAGTAAAATTCGGGATGTGGTTAATTATGAAGCAGACTTGGTGCTGCCTTTAGAGTCAAAGCTTGGATGTTCCCCTACTGCTTTCCCTCAAAGGGTGAGTAAATTGCAGGAGATGAAAAGAAATGAGTCAAAAACCTAAACCAAAAGGACAGTTGTGCTGCTCTATAAACCTGTTTGTGGCAGTGGGATGTATCTTAATGCCTGAACCTGGAATTGATAAGAAAGAATTAAAATAAACAAAACCACCCCTCACCCACTCCAAACATTAGAAGCAAGCCATTCGTTAATGTGCTTAGGTGAGATCAGGAAGACATTAATTTCAAGGTTGCCTCTGAGGGAGTCTTTCTTTTTAAAACTTTGTGCTGTGTTTCTCTCCTTTAACAATCTCATTTCAGTAAAGCTAAAAGGAAGAAGAAGAGGGAAGAGAGTGAGAAACTGCCTGAGGTGTCGAAAGAAACGTATTATGATATTGCTGTGGATTTAAAAGAGTTGTTTGGCTCCTCAAAGAGCAAAGCAGCAAAAAGTGAAGAGATACCCTGGGACAAAGACGATGCAGGGGATTCTGCTCCACCGGACCGTTTGGGAGCCAGTGCTGGCAGTGACGAAGCTCAGGATTCCAGTACTTTCACGTTTTCCTTCTTTGGAGACACAGAGAAGTCGGATGTAAAAGAAGGTAACAGCAGAACGTACATAAAACAGTTTTTAGTGAGTAGTGTCAGCTGGGTGCTGTACAGTAACAGCGTATAGAAATGCAGAGTCTGGGGGATTTTCAGGGTCAAAAGTCAGTAATTATGCAAAATCATTATGATCTTATACTCGTCAAGATAGTTGTTGTTTAATCACGGTGAATTCAGTGTTCGCATCCCAGGAATTTTGAAAGGAGAAGTAACTATTATTAATTTGTTTTTGAACAGTGGTGGAAAAATTTGCTGTCATCCATTAAATTTCTCAAATAGGCAGGGAAACAAGGTAATATACAAGTCAAATCCGGTTTCATAGAAACTAACAAGATTTGAAATAGGTGTGTAAATTAAGGGAGTATTCTGAGGCTTAGAGTTGACTCCAACATCCAAGAACATTTTATTATGTACTTCATTTTATTGCTGCATCTTTAGAAAACTGAAACTGAGTAATGTGATTATTAGGGTGTCCTAACCTAAGAGAAAGTCGAGTGTTATAAAACCAAGATAAAAGAACCAGAAATCAAGTCACTTCGTAAGTAGTAATGTAGGAATGAAAGAAACTCTCTAATATTAACTGAAAAAAAAAAACCCTACGCAAATGCTCCTGTTTCCAAAGCAGAATTTTCTGATCGTTCCCTTTATTATACTAAAATAGGACTTGTGTTTCATGATCTGGTTACTGTTGGGTTTGGATATTGGCACTGTTTTATATCAGCAGAGAGAGGCAGCACAGGCACGGTCGTCTCTGTTCTCGTCATCTAGACGAGCACTGCGTTCATACGTTGAAAGAGAAGGGCCGTAACCTTAGTCCTTCTGGTGAGGTGACAGCCCGTGCTCAGGTACGTGCTTGAGCTACTGCGTGTAAACTGGGCTTCTGGCAACTGGCTGTGTGTTCTGCAGGCAGCAATACGTGACAATGGCATTGCTTAAGCACAGAGAAAGAATAAACTAAGGCATTATGAGTTTCTCTGCAAAGCAACATGTTAAGAGAGTTCTCAGTGAAAGAGAGGTTTTATTCCAACTTCTGCAAGCTGAAAATATGAACAGGCTTGATTATGCCCTAGTCAGTTGGTAAGGATTGTGAGGTTGGGGTGACCTGGTAGAATCCTTGACCCTAACAACAAGCTTCAGAAGGACTCCTGGTCTTTCTCCCTTTGCTGCAATGATTGTAAAGGGTGACAGAAACCTGGGAGGGGAGGTTGCTGTCCTTCTAAAAATCTCTATTCTACTTTAAGTTCTTGCTGAAGTTGAAATTTTAACTGGCAAGTAAAGGAATAATCTGATTTTTCTTTAAATTGTTGTGTTATTGCAGAGCCCTACGTAATTGAAACAATAAAACCCGTAAAAGTCACATGGCAAGAAGATCCACGCTTCCAAGACAGCAGCTCTGACGGTGATGATGAACCAGAGGAATCAGAAAGTGAAAGGGACCAAGAAAAGCAAGTTACATTTATATTTCTTTACAACTTGGCTGTAGTAGTTTGATACTACAAGAATATTATTAGCAGCAGTCGGGTGATGGGAAACCAGCATTTTCATTCCACATCTCTGAGCCATGGAAGTCATTTTAGAAAAACATTCCTTGCTGCACAGAATGTAATATTCAAAAATCCCAATACCACACTTGATCTGAAGTTGAATATAAAATCTGCCTTTCCAGTTCAGTACATGAGAACTTAACCTGGGTAGTGGGTTTTGCCAAAAGGCAAATATATATTAAGTATTCTTAAGATGCATTTTTGAAGAAGGTTGTTTGGTTACTGTGGAGTAGTGTTCTTCAGCGCGTGCTGTCTCTGTGAGGCATCACAGCTTTAACTTGCGTTAATGGGATTAGTCAGTAACTTTTATGATGCTAAAATTCCTTTCTGTTTACCTAGGTTTCTCTCGTTACCACAGACAGAAAATGCAAGATTTTTCTTCTTCTCCAAAGATGATGAACGATTAAGAGGTATAACAGAACTTGCTCAGCCCTACTTTTAACCATTACTGAAATTCAGTAAGAAAAAACACTGCTTAGTCATTTGTGTTTTGTAGTTGAAACACAGATGAGAAGTTTAAGTTAAAAAAGATAAACCTGCAAATTTCCATCATTATTTGTGGTATAAATTGTGGTAGTGCATACCATGAGAATGTCCTGGTAAAATAAATGCTGAAGGCTAGAGTGCTTTGTATTTTCCAATAATTGCTTGGTACGTGGCTGGTCTCCTAGGGCTTAGCAAAAACAAACCACCTGGCAAGTGATCTCGACATTCTGGATCTTTTTAGACCCACATACGATCCTCAACTTTTTGTGTGTTTCTGGTGTTACTGTTAAGAATATTCTGTTCTTACTAGCCACGAATGGCCACATGTCTCTTAATCCTAAATACTGTGGGGTTTGTTCTTGTGATTATAATTTCATAGTTAAAACCAAACAACAACAAAACCAACCAGCCAAACGGAAACCCACAAGGCACCAAAGCAATCGCTTTTGATATTTTATACAATAATTAGGACAGCTTTAAATAATGTTTCTTTCCTGAGACCTTTCAGAACTCGCATCATTAAATGCATGTGTAAAAGTCACTGTTCACGCAGTGAATGTGCCATAATCCTCTGACCTAACCGATCTACAGCACTCGTTAAAATTGAGATCGGAACCCTTAGCCGGCATACATTTTCTTGGGAGACAGGATAATGGTGCTGAGCTTTTAATGAAACAGATGCTGTTTCACTGCAATCTGTATTTCAGCATATTAAGGAAAACTGCTGCTGCCTTTGACTTTTTCTAGTGTAGTACCTAGCATCTCCCTTAGAGCCAATCGTGCTCTGGAGGCAAGAGAGGAATAGGAAGGACAGGCCTTCTGACTTGATTGCTGTGTTGCTCATAGGATTTACAAACAACAGCATATTCGGAAGTGTTTAACCACGTTAATTTTGGTTTCTGTTTTTTTGTAGAGGGCCCCAAGTTATTTTGTAGATCAGTAGACTTCAGTGAAGAAAAAGATGACTGGGAAGACAGGCGTAGATTATTGCTTGAGGTGAGTATTCTGACAGCTGTTAATAGCTGTTATTTTGTTAATATAGAATTGTATATAACACTATGTTGTGATGTCCAGTCAGGTGAACTGCTGAATTCCTGTATTGTATGGGACCAATTATTTACTGCATGTGAAAACGTGTTTGAGGCTAACAGGTGGATTTAGAAACTTCTAATATTATGTTAAAATTGCAATATTTTCAGGAGTGCCGGAAGAAGCATAAGGATGCAAGAAGGAAAGTGAAAGCAAAACAATAAATTTTGTCTTGCTGGTCAGCAGAAGTTGCAGAAAAATGTTACTTTTGAAATTCTAGTGTTTCAAAGACTTAATAGGGAATAACACTGGAAAAGACTGTTAAACTTGTTTCTAAACTGAGAACAGCTTGCGGTCCTGCTGCCTTTTCTCCTGGAGGCAACACCTCCCCGCAGCACTATGGAGTTCAGGAGAAAGGTGCTGGGCCACCTGCGATGTTTGGGTGCCGTCCTGAGCTGTGCACTCCAGCACCGTGTCTGAGTGACTGCTGAAGAGCTCTGGTGCAGTCAAGGAGAGCTGGAAGGCTGAAGCAAAGAATAATGGTGACCAAAGCGCAAAGGAAAGCCCGTGGGCTGGCTGTGCAGGTTTGAACAATCCTCTGCTTTCCACGCAAGCAACAGGTACTCTGATGCTGTGCGTGTGACTGCCCTCCTCATGGGCCTGAACGCAGCAGCAAAGTTGGTTCAACAAAGCAGGGAGCAGCTGCCCTCCCTGCGGAAAGCAGCGAACCTGGTGGAGCTGATGGGCTTTTCTGCCAGCTAAGAGTAATGAGGGAGGGAAGGAGATGGAGATGGCCCCAAAGAACTCGGGAGCAGCACTTTGTCCTGTTCTTGGTTGCTGTGCTGGGGCAGAGTCCCCCTGTGGCTCCCCAGTGGTCGAGAGCCTTCCCCCGGCTCACTCCCTGCTGCCCAGGGTCACGGCCAGGTGCTCTGGGCTCTAAATCGGAGAGAGATGGATTTGGTGCGTGGGCTGTTGGGTGGATAAGGAATTGTTCTGATGGCGGCGTGCAGAGGGTAGTGCTCAGCAGCTCCATGTCCAAGCGGAGACCCGTGACAAGTGGTGTCCCTTAGGGGTCCCTCCTGGGACCAGTGCCGTTTAATTCATCAGCGATAGAGGCAGCGAGGTCAAGCGCACCCTCAGCAAGTTTGCAGATGACGCTTTGGTTTGTCGTATTCACGAACGCCGTTTGCGCTCGGCTCCCCGCGCAAGCGCCGTTGTTTTCCTGTCCGTTGCGTACGTAAAGCGCGTAGGGCGCGCGATCCCGGGGCGTGGCCGCGGTGGGCGTGGTCGCGTCTCTCCCCGCTCCGTCGGGATCCACCAATCGGGGCGCGGGTCCCGCATTTCCCGCCCAAACGGGCTCCGCCAATGGGGCGGCGCGCGGGGCGTGTTTCCCGCCCTCCTCGCCCAGTGGCCACGCGCCTTGTTGCCCCGCGCGCCTATTGGCCGCTGCGCGCGCGTCGCTTCCTCTTCCGGCCATGCTCGCGCCGCAGCGGTTGCATCATCGCGGCGCGCGCGGCGGCCGGTGAGGGGCCTGACGGGGGGGGGGGGGGGCACCGGGGAACGGCGGCCGCGCCGGGGCCTGACGGGGGTGGGGGGGGGCACCGGGGCAACCGGGACCGGGCCGGGGCCTGACGGGGGGGGGGGCACGGGGCAACCGGACGGGACCGGGCCGGGGCCTGGCAGGGGCCACCGGGTGGCCGTGACAGGTTGGGAGGGGGACCGCGCTGTGACAGGCCAGGCCGCGACAGGGACCGTGACGGGCCCGCTGCCCCAGGCTCGCTTTGGGACTTATTTTTCGGTGAGAAAAATCGAATTTGCCCGGTTTGTGGCTCACGAAGCAGAACTGAGGCCGTCATAGAATCACAGAACAGTTTTGGGTTGGAAGGGACCTGGCAGCCTCTCCGGTCCCGGCCTTGCCGTGGGCAGGACGCCTCCGGTCTGTGGAATGTTTTGGAGCTTTACTAAGTGGGGCATTTCCGAGCGGGCTATTTCGATCTAAGCTGAAGCACAGTTAATTTTCCTCTGAGTAATTATGATTTTTTTTTTGAAACTTAGACAGAATGTCCAGCTGAGAGCACGTTTTCTTTTTCTTCTGGATAAGAAGCCCAGTGTAACGTTGTGGCTGCTGTAGGACAATCTACAAACTCTGACACTTTTCCTGTTGAATGTTGTTGTCTTTTAGAAAAAGTGAGTGTGCTTAAAATAACACTCCCCAGAGGTGCATTGTCTTGAACTTTAATGCTTCTTGTCAATAGAAAATTGCCAGACAATCAGGAAAACAAAATTCCTTGTGTTTAATAACCTGTATGTTAATTTGGAGTCTTGTCAAAAAGTTTTGGTTTTAGGTGCATTTGAATAATAGTTTCTGTAATGTCAATTGTGATGTGTCCACTTAGTCTGTGTTTGAAGTAACGAGCTGTCCTTGATTCTTTTTTTATTTAGAATACCTAGATTGCTTACAGTAATTATGCTTTTTTTTTGTAGATATAAGGAATAATTCATATCTTGGTCTATAAACTAATTATGCTTTTCCCAAACACGGAAGTCTTTGCTCAGCTGAGGCCGAGCTGTAGATAGTTTTTAAATGTGGCTTGTGTTTTAAGTCAGTCTGTTTGGAATTCTGTTCTCTAACTTGAAGAAAACCTGACCTGTAGTGACTGTTACGTTAACTCTCACTACTAATTCTTTTTCCTTATTCTAACTTAATAAATTTCTCTTTCAGTAATGATAGAGCATGGATGAATTTGTGCCCTGTGGTTGCTGGACACTGGTTTGTGGTTACAGTGCCCCAGTTGTTAGAAATGGGCCAAAAGTGATACTGTGATTTATGCATGGAGTCTGTGGTGTGTGAGCAGCTTCCGTAGCCCGGTCACAGTTACAGACTAAACCTGAAACACAGAGTTAACGTCTTTGGTAACTGGCCCCTCTGCCAAGCCCCTGTAACCTAAGCCTTTAGTTACCACTAAATTGCAGAGGCGGAGCTAGGTTCAAGTAAAATGCAGGGATTCTTAGTCCTCTTAGCAGGTCAGCTGTCTAATAGGAAATACGCTTTAATGCTGAATTCTTTTTTCATCACCTTTGTCTCTGGGACTGTGATCCAGTTACTGAGAAGTAGCATGGCCTAATTAGTGCTTTGTTGAGTGCTTTGAGATGTGATGATGGAAACTCTTGCACAAGTTGCGGGTACTGTACCTTTCTGTGCTGAGGCTGGTTATTGCCTTTTTAAAACTACATTCGGGCCATGTCTGTGTGTTCCTGGCCAGCTTGTGGTTTCCCCTCCAGCTGTCGTGCTGCCTGTGTACCAAAGGTTCCTTAATTAAATTCTTGTCTTGTTTGATAATTTGGGTTCGCTAGTGGAGAGAATGATCTGTCCATGATACAAAAAATATGAAAGGTGGAGTTTGTCACAGAATCACTAGGTTGGAGAAGACCTCCACGATCACTGAGTCCAACCATTCCTTTCAGCCACTAAACCATGTCCCTGAGCACCTTGTCCACCTGTCTCTTAAACACTTCCAGGGAGGGTGACTCAGCCACCTCCCTGGGCAGCCTCTGCCAGTGCCCAATGACCCTTTCTGATGTCCAGCCTGAACCTCCCCTGGTGGAGCTTGAGGCCATTCCCCCTTGTCCTGTCCCTTGGGAGAAGAGCCCAGCTCCTTCCTCTCCACAACCTCCTTTCAGGGAGTTGTAGAGAGCAATAAGGTCTCCCCTCAGCCTCCTCTTCTCAAGGCTAAACAACCCTCAGCTCCCTCAGCCACACCCATGTCTGTGGGTTTCATTCTGGAGCACACTTCATGTGGGTCTGGGCCCTAAGCTAGGACGTTCTGTGGTGTTCTGGGTTTCGTTTAAGTAGATGTTTTGCAACTGCCCCATATGTTCACCTTCTTTTTTTCTTTACTCTGCTTGGTCATTGCTGGGAAAGAATGGTTCAACAAGTTCCAGAAAACATAAGTTTTCCAAATGAGGAAGAGAAGATATTGGAGCTCTGGAAAAATCTTAGATGCTTCCAGGAATGCCTGAAGCAATCAAAGAATAGACCTAGGTAAGAACCTGCTGAAAGCTTTGGCAGCTGTGTGTGACGATGTAAGGCTGGTGTAGCTCTAATTACAGTTTTTGTCAGCTTAGTCCTGTTAACAGCAGCTGTTCCCTTTGCAGATTGCAGCCTTGGCTAATGCTGCTGTTGAGTTATATGTTTCACTTCATGAAGAATCAACAGTATGCAAACAGTAGTAATAAACTTGTCATTTCCCAGTTGGTGGGTTTATGAAAGAGAACTGCAGGTAAGCCAGGCCAACTCTTTCCTGTGTCAGCTGTGGAGAGGAGTGTTAGCATTTTCAGTAGTAAGGGTGGTAGAGCTGTCATTCAGTAGGAACTGGATGAGGTGAAACAGTCCCTTTAGTCCACCTGCTGTGCTGGCTGGCAGTAAAAGAGGAAGGAATTTATGGTATCCTAGTAAGACGTGAGAAGCGTAAGCATACAGATACACTTGTCCTGTTTGAAGATTTGATACTCAGATTTTGATTTAATTAGGAGTGTTGTCTTGTGTTGTAGATTTAACTTCTATGATGGCCCTCCATTTGCAACTGGCCTACCACACTATGGCCATATCCTCGCAGGAACCATTAAAGACATCGTAACCAGATTTGCTCACCAGAGTGGTTTTCATGTTGACAGAAGATTTGGCTGGGATTGCCACGGCTTACCTGTGGTACGTGCAACGAGACTGCCTACAGATACCTCAGTTGCATCCTCTCTCCCATGTTGTTACCCACCTATTAGCCATGTTTCTGTTGCTCTTATACTTGGGTTTGTTGCTAAAAGACAGATGCACGTTCTTTATCTGCTGAGTTGCTCTGGGTTTTGCCCATGTGGTGATTTTAGATGCTTCCTACTGGTTACCTGCCCTCTCCTGGCACTCTGTTCATTACTATATACATGCATTTATCCTGTATGTATTTCAGAAAACATTTTTTTTTCTTTTTCTAGAGATAGTAAAGAAATGATCACACCAGGAATATCCTTTGATAATATCTGCTTAGTTCTGGTGCAGTTCTCATGAAATTTGAAAAGGAAAGGGAAGCCGTGTAGCCTCAGTAGAATGCGTAGAACATAGACTATCCAGAGAAGTCCTGAAAGCTTTTGATGACAGGTGTGTTCTTCATCTGGTTGTTTTCAATGCTCCCAGGAGTATGAGATTGACAAGACCTTAGGCATTAAAGGGCCAGAGGATGTGGCGAAGATGGGGATTGAAGAGTACAACAACCAGTGCAGAGGAATTGTGATGAGGTACTCAAAGGAATGGGAGGTAAGTGAAGGTTCGGTGTGTATTCTGCTCTGCGCTTCTAGCTGTATGTATGAGAGGTCTTTCAGCTGGGGGGAGTTTCATCCCTCTGCCTGTTTGATGCGCATCACCAATGATTTTTTTTCTTTTAGAAACAAAAAGAGAAGAGTTTGTTCTCATTTGTTTTGTTTTCCATAGTTGTTCCTTTTAACTTGTCACCAGCGGTATTTTTGCAGTGCTGATTAGTCCAAGTACTCAGTCTTTTGGCTGGCAAATGGATTTTGCTTTTTGTGCATGTGTATGTGTGTATTTACACACACAGACATGCATTTTAGTTTATTAATAAAAAGGATACCATTCATTTAAGTATCATGTTTGTGATTTGGCTGGTAATAAATTAAAATATTTTGCCAGGGGAATTCCTGGCATTCCTGTTGGATGTGGGAAATAAACACCATCTGGAGAGGCTAGCAAGTGTTTGAACCTTGTAAAAGGTTCTTTGTATGCGTGAGATTTCTTGGTGCCGAGATCAAACGTAACACTCCAACTTGGTGGATACAAACATTCCTAGGCTTTGGATCTTAACAGTGTAATGTCAGAGTGGCTTGAAGGTCAGGATTAAAACTGATCTATTTCAGGAACTCAGGTGATGTGAAAATTTGTGGATGGGAGTTCATTTGTTTTGTTTTCCCTTTACATTCAGTCTGACATTCAGCGTGTCTGTGTTGAAGGTGCAGGAACAGGTGCCTCAGCTCAGTTTCTGGCAGAACTGGAGGTTCTGATAGTGGTGAGGTCAGCAGAGAGAAACCTCTCGTCTGATGGTTCCCATAGCTAGCTCTTTACTCACCAGTTTTCAAGTTTCCTGCCAATGGATGTGACTGGAAGCTGTCCTGAGACAGGGACTAATGCCTGTTGGTCCTGGGGTCTTTGGCAGCCCTGTCATGGCTTTGAGAAGTCCAAGGAGGCAGTTGGCCCCGAAATAGCTTTGACTTCTTGTGACATAGCTTTATTTCAGTATTTCTTTGTCTTCCAGTTGCTTCATGTTTTCATAGAACTGAAAGCTGATAGGCTGTGTGTTCTGGACTTTAACTATCTCTGCAATGAGCAGTTCTAAAATAGAAGCAAGACTTCTGTAACCAAAAGCAGTTTTCAGGCATTTGAAGCTTGGCTAAACCCTCAGTGATCCAGCATTTCTGCTGGATGAATGATCCAAGGTGATCCACTGTTTCTGTTAGTAGTGTTGAACACATTTGCCTGTTGGGTGACCTTGCTTCTAAGCAATTATGTTCACAGTTTAGTCCTTGCCTGTTCTTGTCTGTTTAAATGCACTGTTTTGAACTATTGTCAGGCTAAAACTTGTCATGGATGTGTTTCATTGATGTGGGACAAACTACGCTTTCAGAAATCACTGCTTTACAAAATAAATATTGGCAATTAATCATGATCTTTAATGTTAAAGACTCCTTTCAGTCTGTGTTTGTTTCTTAACAGTTGAGTGTTACCAGATTAGGACGCTGGATTGATTTTGAAAATGACTATAAAACTCTTTACCCTGAGTTCATGGAGTCGGTGTGGTAAGTTAATTTGCATGCATGCCTTTATACGTATGCTTTATGAATTAGTGGGCTTAAATTTTTATAAACGTGTATTTTCCGTGCATCGCTAGATCCTTTTTGAAATATGCCAAATTCAGATAAACAGCAAAGTAATTAAGGTAATGTGAAATTTCTTGACATTGAAGTGAGGTAACTAATTGACCTACTGTTTTCTTCAGATAGTAGGGGTTTTCAGAATCAAGTACAGCAATACTGCTTGTATTGAGCCCCGAAATCTTACTGGTTTGTGTAATTTTAAAAGCAGTTCTGAAGATTGTCCAATCTTGTTTTAGAATATTACCTTATATCTCTGCATTCTTGATGTGATTCTTCACACTGTCAGCTGTAAATAGCAAACAACCCAAACTCAATTTAGCTCTGCCACTCGGATCACTTGAAATCGCTTGATACCCCAAAGGAGTGGCATTAACAACTTGAGAAGTTCTGAGATCAAATAATTCTCTTTGGTGTGAAGTGAATGTACATGTCTGAAGAGGGCAAATAGCTTTTGTGTTTGCTAGAGGCTGCTGTGGGATGTTGAATTTTGTGTGAGATGCCAAGGGTGGTGTGAGTATGGCATTGACCGATTCACTATCTTCTGGAAGCAAGAACTCCTCTTATATCCATGTGGTGTTCGTATGGTGTGTATGTGATCAATGACTACTGTAGCACAGTTGTAATTCCTTTGAAGTTGTGCCTGTAGTGAGAGTAACTCTCAGGCTTGGTACCTGACTGAGCTGGAACCAGTTGTATCACTCCCTCATGACACTTTAGGAACAACAAAGTTTTGTGTCATGCTTTAGAGACAATAAAGACACCTTGCATCTTCAAGGGCTGGACTTGCTGTTAACAAGCATCTGGAATATGCATTTTGAGTTCTCCTTTTCCCCAGCATCATTTTTCTTCTGTAAAGAAGTATATAAGTGCTGCTCCCACAGCCAAGAGGATGCAACTGAAGTTATTTTCCTTTGAGGAGAAAGGTAGCAGAATTAGAGGAACAAGGTTTGATTTCCGACTTCTGTGAGTAAACGGTTTTTGTGTGTCAGGAAAGAGCTCTGTGGGTTTGTTAGCTTATTTTTTTTTCATAAAGGACTGCAGTTTCAATTCTGGCGCAGAAACCTGGAGTGTCTTTCTAGCAAAGTGTCAACATTTTGCAAACATAAGGGTTAAAACATGTTTTGACAGATTCTTGTCTAAAGAATTGGATTTTTAACTTGAAGGGTGATGTGGTTTGGAAGCCCATCTCATGCTCAGTGGTGGAACGACTGGGGAGCAATGGGTTAGCAATAGGGCAGGATTGCCACGAGAGGGAGATGTTGGCCTGGGATTTTCTGTTGACAGCTCCATCTAGTTTTCGCCTTCCCTGATCAGCTTCCTGAGTTTACAGCTATATTTACAAGTGGGATTAAATATTCAGTGTTTCTCGGAGTAGTTTTTTCTGTGCTGTTAGTAGGCAGTGTTCTTTAGAAAGCAGAGATAAAGTGGGGCTTTTTTCTATAGATATCTTGGTTAACTGTTTTTGAAAGGCAAGCAGAACACCTTCAATGCGAGTGCTGTCACTTTTCACGCTCTGCATTAATTATGCTGTGAGATGGTAAGCATATATTAAATATTTTTTTTCAACTCACCCAGAAACTTCTGAAATTATCCAGCTCTAATGTGTATGCTGAAAGCTGATGAAACTGTTCATAAATCTTTTTTGTAACAGATTGATTTATATTTCAGCAAGTTTAAGTTTGGATCCGAGTGGACTGTATGTCATCTCCATATGCCTGTCTGTATTTTCCCCTGCTATCTAATCTGCAGGGTAGTAGTTATTCTGATTAAGATACCATGGGACTTCCATGACAGCAGGCTAGTGTCTACCTCTGGGTGGTTTTTTTCAGGCTGCAGGTAGAAGTCGGTGCAGTAGTCTGTTTGCCTTTTATGCGAAGATTGTGATTTTAAACATAGAGACAAGATGCTGACTGAAATACGGGTCCAGGTTCTTAGACAAGAAATGGCAGCTTGCAGAAGGTGCTGCTGGCCAGGATAGTGCTGGTTGCTTAGCAATGAATGAGCTGTTTATCTGGAAAGGGACCAGAAAAGTGATCAGAATAGTTTGAAAATGTAGTTTGAGTAAAGGAGTTCTTAAAGTCAGCAGTGTTGAATGATTTGAATATGGAATTTGAATGACCAGACTGCAGAAACTCCACATTTTAAGTTGAGTTTAGCGTGATAAGGCTTGCCCTCCAGTGCCTTTCATTTTAAAGTAGGTGACCTGTGGACTGCATGAGGCCGATAAGCTGATCAGTGCTGGTGATCCTTTGGTCAGCCGGGCAGTGTTCAGATACAGAGGAACTTTGGGTTTTGTCAGCACTTGATGAGTTGCTGTGAGAACTGTGCTTCTCTTCCAGCTTCTGCTCATCTTGAGCATTGGCTCACTTTGTTGTACTGCAATATTATGTGCTGACTTGGTTATTTCAAGAAAATGTAAGGATCCAAATATGCCAAGCAGAGTTCTGGACTTGTACAGAGTCCAGAGTGAGATGAGGTGATGAAGGAGAACGTGAACATAAATTGTAGGACCACAAAACTTAGATGATGACTGTGCATGGTCAGCTGTGCCCTCTTGTGGAAAGTGCTCTTCGGAGTGTCAGCATTTACTTGGGGTGGTTACAGGTATCTCTGGCCTGGATTTGTCTCTTCTGTAGCACTGGTTGCTGTAGTGTGTGCTTAAGATCGTGTGGCAGGTGAGCAGCCATTTTACCACGTGACTTCTCTCTAAATTGTGATGGATTTTCAGTCTTGTTAATAGTTCAGATTTTAGGTTGCCTGTGTATTCAAGAAATTTGAGAAAGATTAATCAGCATTACAGATTTGGGGGAAACCATGCTGATAAAATCAGCTAAAGCTAAAAATCAGCCAGAAATACAGTTGCAATCAATTTTCTTTCCTTTTGACTTGCAGATATTGTCTTTACTCAATGATTGTTCGTTCAGACAAACGCTCCAGCTAGAGCAGAGCCCCATTTTGCAGCTGCTTTACTAAATCTGAAAATACAAGTGCAATCTCATGTTCTCTGTTTACTTCCAGGTGGGTTTTCAAGCAGCTGTATGACAAAGGACTGGTGTACAGAGGTGTTAAGGTTATGCCTTTCTCAACCGCGTGCAACACTCCCCTGTCAAACTTTGAGTCCCACCAGAATTACAAGGTAAGTCAATATAGGTGTACATTTTATGTTGCAATTGGGTTTCTCTATTGTCTTCAGTTTGGATTTAGCAATCTTTACTGGTTTTTGCTCAGTGGTATGTAAAGATACTGTCACACTCTTAATTGATGGGAAAAAATCAGGTAAATTTGTTACTTTTTATTATATTTTGTTGTATTTGTTTGGATCACTTGTGACTGTCTGACAACTGAAATAATTACTTCGCGCATACTTATTTCATATTTCGTATATATATATATTTCAGCTTAATGAACTTTCTTTAGAACAAAGACTGACAGGCGTATTTTTTGTATGTGTGCACCACTTTGCCATAGAGTTTTAACGAAATATTTAGATGCCATTTCTCACTCCAGAACCAGCAGTGCGTCTGTGTGGGTGCTGCTCTGCTGCTTCATGCAAAGATTATCTTTTTTTGTCTGCTAGAGGCGATATATTGAAGACAGAAGTGTTGAGGGTCTGCAAGCTGACATGGTTTATTCTTGGCAAGAGCAATGTAAGGCAGCTGATATCTCTGTTGCTGTGGAAAGCAGGCTTTAGCTTCTGTTTGTTGGTTCAGTGAGAATCAGGAAACAAATTTTATTACTTGGCAGCCTGGATGTTGGTTTTTTTTTTATAGCTTGTAAGATGTTTTTATCTGCCTGGTCAACACAGTGCTTCAGAAAATGAAGTGAACAGCCTGCGGTGTTTTTTGACAGTTGGTGGAGACAGGAATGCAGCCATAGCTGCATCATTGCTTGATATTAAACGTGGCTTCTAGGTTGTGTAATGGTTGTGTTTCACTGTTGGCTGCACCAGATGTTCACAGTAAGCTCCCTCTGGAGCAGCCAGTAGCTTGACAAAAATAGCTGCCTGTCCCATGATGCTGTTAACTGTTCTGTGATGCTGGACGAAAACCAGGGAGCCTTGCACTAGACACAATGAGGGGATAGGACCTATTCTTGTGTTTAGGGCCTGTGTGTGTGGCATCCATTTTTGTTTGGCATTTAAAATGGGTAGCGACTTATTTGAAGGTGAAATTTTGTTGAGTGACTGACAAAGGTCTCCTTCCCTGAGAATTTTTTACTCTTACGTATTGATACGTTCTTGTATTTATGTACCCCAGCCTTGTTTTTCCACCTTGTTAACAACAACTTCTTAATAAGAGGTATCATCTTCTTAAGTCATGGCTATTCATCCTGCATATTGATTCAAGAAGAAAAGGAGGGAAAGGGTTTTGTGTCTGAGAAAATCTTGATTTTCTTGACAGTTGAGATTGATAAACTTTTAAAGTGGGATTGTAGGAGTTACCTGAGGGATCTGGCCTTGGCTGTCTTCTGTCTTTTGTCATATAATTCCCAAAATCTCACTGCTAAGCTGAATGTTTAACCCTGTGGCCTTGTTGGCCCAATGGTTTGTAGTGGTGTTTGGAGGAACGTTGTGGCTGGTGTTTTCTTCAAGCTTTCTTATGCTACTGCTTCTCCTCCTAGCACTACAGTGATGAACTAGGCAAGTTGCAAGATGGGTTTAGGTGGATGGCAGCAGTAGTTATTACTTCTTAGATCTGTATTGTCTCACTAATAACTGCAGTAAAATTCTTCCCACCGCCTTCCTCTTATTCCCCCTTTGACTTTGTCTTCTTTTTTTAAGGATGTTCAAGATCCTTCGGTGATTGTGAGCTTCCCACTGGATGAAGATCCAAGTATTTCTCTTGTTGCTTGGACCACTACTCCTTGGACCTTGCCCAGTAACCTGGCCCTCTGTGTAAACCCAGAACTGCAATATGTAAAACTGAGAGGCAAGTGTTAACTGAAGGTGATGAACAAATGCTTCTTTCTGCAGTGCCTGTGAATGTGTACTTGTATGATAGACTGTTGTATGCTAAGTTCACAGCCCTTTGCTGAGGTTGGATCAGTGATACTTTGAAGGGTGAGGTTTACTTCCTATGTGGCTGGTGATATCTGACTGCTCTGTTCTTCTGTCTTACGTGCATTGTGAGGACTGTTGCCTAAAAAATGTTGATAAATGAAATAAAGAACAAGAATGCGTTTTATCTTAAAGTTGCATTAGATTTGAGAGGCAGGGAAGTGTGACTGAGTGTCCCCTGCTTTTTACCTCGCTCCATTGTTGGGGCTCAGACTTGCGGATGAGTTACTGCTGCATGACAGCAAAGTTGCAGTAACTGAACACCTCTGGACTCCTAACCAGTAACAGACCCAAGATATTGCACTCTAGTGTCAACCTTACTAAACTGTGGTTTTGTAGCTGGAGAGAGAAAATGATGAAGGTGTAATTTCCAGTTCTAACATAACCCCATGGACCTAAACGTACGCCTGAGGTGCTGAGTTGTTGGGTTTGGATGTCATTGGTTTAGTGTCTGCCAGCAGGATAGTGACCATGGCAAAGCTGGTAGGGTAGCAGTCTGGATAAAATTTGTCACTAAATTAAGAGATCAGGGTAGTTTGGGGTAGAAAAGTGGTTTCCTTCTTAGTGTTTCACTTCTGATTTGTATTTACTTGCATAACGTTGTTTGGAACAGTAAATCTCAGAAAAAAAAGCAGCATAAAGTACAATCCTTATTCCTAACTTCAACTTAATATTAACTTTGTGTAGTAATTGTCTGTCTTCAAGTTGTTTCCTTCTGTTTCAGTTAAATGTACCGAAACTTTTGAATTGCTTTTCTCTGGCACAAAGATAATAGACCAAGGAGGGTATTTCTGCCTCCTGAACAAAAATCACAGTGAAGATCAGTGGATGGGGTTTCATCCTGTGGTTTCTATTTAAACTTGGCTTCTGAGAAGTGTTTATTAAATGGCTGTGTGGGGAAGAGGAGGCTGGAAAGTAGCACTTGATCAGCAGGATTATTATGGGCAGTTATACCTGGTATGATACCATCTTGCATAAGCTGAAAGGTTTTGTAATGGTGTAAATGAGGGGATTAAATTGGGATTTATATAACTGTTTTATATTCTAGATAATGCCACAGGAAAGATTTACATTTTGATGGAATCCAGGCTGATAGCGCTGTACAAATCTGACAGTGAATGTGAGATACTTGACAGGCAAGTACATAAATCATTACACACTCATTAGCTTCCAGTATTTTTATAGATCAGAAGTTAAATGTTTAAAAAAGTTGGATTTTACAGTTACCTAAAGATGGGGTTCCCTGCATGTGTGCAAAAAAAAAAGAGATTAAAATTTGCTAGAACGAAGTGCTGTTCTGCACGAAGCTATAAATAGAATAAGTTTCATTGGATCATTGTGTTGTAGTGGGGACCCTCCCCCTCAGTGTTCCTTAGTTGTTCCTTTTCCTGAATGTTTTTGTAGAAGGACATTATTTTAATTTAAAAATCTCAAAAAACCCTGGAGATTGTCCAAAAAAGAGTACCCAATCAGCCCCCAAAACCAAACCAATAAAACACAAACTCAGCAAAACCCACACAGCACAAACCCACAATAAACAAAATGATGTCAAAGCCTAGAAGTTTTTTGAGAGTAACAGCCCTTCCTCACTGGCACCAGTTATTTTTATTTTACCAGGCAATTGAGAGCTTTACAACTTGTAGAAGACATCTTAAAATAGGAGGATAAATCTTACTTCAGCTAAGCAATTACATGCAGTCATTGAATAAGGAGAATATAGAGCTGGAACATTTGCTTAAGGTGTTGTCTACTCCGATACCTGGTACCATGACAGTCGAATAATTCTTATTTTGTATTTCTGCATTGAATTTTTTTTTTCCCTCCTTCCCCTCTGCTCTCCAACTGAATTCTCTTCATCTATCACTGACTCTGCAGCAGTTTAAGCTGGTACTGGATTTATAAAGATTTTCTGCACTCACATCCATCAGGGTTGACAGAACTTCTGATCTCCAGATCTTTTTCCTCCCTTCAAAGCTATCGACAGAACCATTGAATCATGTCAGCATTCCGATAGCCTCTGCCAAGATATCACTGGGAATTTCCTTTCTATCTGATAGTGAATTAACAGAGGCTTTTTTTCTGAGAGTTGTTGTGGGTCCATGTATATGTGCAATCACCCAGTTAATAGCTATTTTCAGGTTGTTTATTTGTGTTCACGTAAATCTTTGTCCTCAGGTTTCCTGGCATCGCTCTTAAAGGCAAGAAATATAAACCGCTTTTTGAGTACTTTATTCAGGTAAGATGAAGAAGTTTGGTGTTTGATGCAGGATACGAAGACTAACTAAAAACGATTCTGTGTTCCTTGTTTATCTTAGAGAAATTTGGTGTCCTAAGCAAAACCCATAGTGTATTAAAGAGTTCAAAATTCCTGTCAAAGGTTGAAAAACCAAAGGTTGACTTTTTTTCTTTATTTCTTCCCTTAAGTTTTAAATACACCCAGAGCATGCACTCGGCAATAGTGTAGTATCTGACAGTAAGGGAAGAGGAAGAGAATGTATATGTATATATTTAAGAATTGATTAAAAATGGATAAAACATTTCAGAGAGTTGTCATGGGTTGTAGTACTGCTGGACAAGCACCTGGGAGCTCCTGTATGAGGTTTGGTCAGTTGTGTCTAGCATCTGTTCTGTAGTGTATGCTGAAGTCAGCAAGGGTGAGAGAACCTCTGCAGGGAGCAGGACCTGCTATTTCTAGCAAAAAGTCAAACAGCTGAATCTGAAACACCACACTGCACGTGTGAACATTCGGAAAAATGGGTGGATTCTTTGAGCCCTGATCTAAGGAGCAGATGGACAGCTACTCCCCCCCCCCCCTTTTTTTTTCTTTTTTTATGATGGATGTCTTCTCTCAATGTACCCCTCTTCAGCCAAAATGAATATCTTGCAATGTATTTGATTCAACTGTGGCCACACTGATTTTTTTTTTTTCCCTACTTTTGTGTTAAGGGATAGAAAGTAGCTCTGTTTTCCATTACCTACGTCCTGAACACACTGCAGATTCTCAGATCTATTCCTGACAATTTCTTCCATCTTTTTTTTTTTTTTTTGCTTTTTTCCCTTTGTACTTGGCGCCTTCTCACTGTCTGGAGAAAATAAAGTAAAACTCTTTTAAAATCAGAAAGTGTAGTTGAGGTACAGAAACGCAAGGAGGCGTCCCTGTGTAGAATTGCTGTAGCTTTCCTGGCTGTCCCCTTAATGACAAGAGCATATTGATCTGTGGTCAGTTCAGCTGTGTGAAGACATGTGGCTTGAACAGTAATTGACTATGAGATCTTCTGAATACGTCTTGGATTTAGTAACATCTGACGGTGTTTAAATGAAGTGTTCCACCTGGGCATCAGCTATGGAACTGATTAAATAGCATTAGGAGTGTTACCTTTTACTGTCATTTTTTTTTTGATGCAAGTCTTTACTCTTGTGAGTGGCTGGTGGCTCCTCCATGTTCCTGAGAATTCAGTGTATATATATATATATATACACACACAGGTACACCGATATATGAAAATTGTATTTTTGTGTTGCAGTGCAAAGAGAAAGGTGCCTTCACTGTGGTAGTGGACAGTTACGTGAAGGAGGAGGAAGGCACTGGTGTTGTACATCAGGCTCCCTATTTTGGTGCTGTGAGTATGAACTGCATATCTGTTTGTTTTGTCCCAACATACGTTGCTTGGCTTTCCAGCTCCTGGGGAATGCATGTCAGGGTGAGCAGGATATGAACAGTCCTCCCATTTACTACTTGGAAAAGTAAGAATTCAACGAGGCATTGTGTTCTAATGAGCTCTTGATTCCCTAATGCCCTATGTGTACTGGGCTGGAGACTTTGGTTACCCTTGCTTTGGTTATTGTGGTTTGTGGGGTTAACTCACGAATGCATCTTCTGAATGTCACTGATCTTGGCTCTTCTCAAAGTCTACATTGACAGCTTTGAGGAGAAATGATCTTTTGCACTGATAGTCAGAACTGGCTTTGTTAAGTGATAATTTTGGATGGTAGCAGCAGTCCTGCCAGCACGCTGCCCCTCTTCAGTGTTTCAATTCCATTTCATTACTCATTGGGCTTTTAGAGAATGAATAAATGCTTTGACTGCTTTTGTACTGAGACTTTATCCCTAGCTGTAAAAGGATTTTGCTGCACTCCATTCTTTATTCTCTTTGTTGTCCTTTCCCTTAGCCCATTTTTCTGAAGGTTAAGAGGGATAATTTTTCATTTCAGTTTTTAGACACATGAACTAAAGGCAGTAGTTTCAGACTCATTGTTCTTTTTGTATAGTGTCCTGTCTTCAGCCGTTGTCCAAAGAGCCGTTGTCCTCAAAAAGCTTGTGGTGGAGCTGCCCAGTGCCCAGCAATTAGCAATCCCTGGACCTCAAGCCCTATCATCATTACCAGAAATGGTTGGGATTAGTAATAGGCCTCATTGTATTCATGTGAAACGTCCCATCCTTTTCTATCTCTCTTTGTGCATGTGTCTGAAGGGTGCATGCATTGTGGTGGGGTTTCCCTTGTCAAGATGAACACTGATATGTAAAGATGTGCCAGCTTTATACAGCTGGGAATACAGAAAGTCGGCCTGGGCTGTGTTAGTAGTTAATAAAGAAATTCACAGTGACTGGTCAGGTTTCTAAAGGCAACCGCACCACTTGCACCTTGGATGTTCCCCTTCATCTTGCAAGGACTTGACTGAAGGGCCAGGGAGAAGACTTGGTTTTGAAGCAGGAGCTCTTGCTGTAGGAGATGGAGTAAAGGAAGAGAACAGGCTCCTAACAGAAAGAAACTTGGGAGAAAATGTTCCTTTGGCTGCTACATTGTTTGGTTATGTATTTGCACGATATGGTTGTTGAGTAGGCTGACTGGGCTGTTCAAGCAAGGATTATCTGCCCTCTTGTATTTGGTTTTTGTTATAAGCCCACAGAGATTTCTCTAAACACAGAGGAGAAATAGCTTTTGTGTATCTGACGTGTGAAGCCAGCAGTTAGCCTTAAAACCATTTTTTAAAAAAACATGAGGTTATCAATTAAATGCATTGCAAAGAAAAAAATTTGTAAAATGTTAGTGCACCTTTACGTCTTACAAACCTCACAAACCAAACTTGCTGCTGCTTGCTAAGGAGCACGTTGACTCTATGGTGCATGATATGTGGGCCTGCAGCAGTTGGAGGTGCTGCCTTTAGAAGGACCTTGCATAGCATTTGTTGCACCTAATGCTCTGCCTTTTCTTCTTAGGAGCCATGTAGTCCCCTTTGGACAACCCACTGTGTATCTTTGTTCCAGAAGGCTCACAAAGGGCTCTAGTTCAGGTTCAGAAATCTGTCATATGGTAGGCCCTGTAGAGAATACAGGGTGTTACATGCATTGGCATTGTGTATTTGCCTTTAAGAACTCAAGCTTAGAGGAAAGAAGAGAGAACTCATCACTGTAGGCAGGACTGTTTTCCTACTTAATTTCCTGCTCTGCAAATTCCTGTACTGTTGTATTGAAGGTGAGTTGGAAAGAGGGAAAGGGGTAGGTGGAGCAGGAGGTAAGGGTCAAAGGAGAAGAAAGAGCTCAGTCTTTCACAGAAATAGTCCCATTTTGTCTGTATTCCCCTCAATATAATTAAGTTCCTCTGATAAATAGGGGTAGAAAGTAGGTTTGGTGGTTTTATTTAATTCCGCTTACTGATACATATTCTGTATTACTGGTAGCTTAGAACTGATTCCTTCAACAAAATTCCACCTTCATTTAGTTCCAGGATTTGTAGTTTGTCTTGTGTGATGTTTTTGCCAAATACCAGCTGCGACACAGTATCAAAGCACTCATTATTTCAGTTCAAAAGAAATCAAAATTAAGGCTCACAGAACAAGACACACCTATATTAAAAACTCTGTAAGTTCATTGTACCTCTGGATTAACATGACACTAAAATTCAGCAGCTCAGGCATTTCATCATGTGTAAATGTAGCTACAGTCAACTTGAGCTTTAGTAGTGTTTAATTTGCATACGGGCCCTCCGCTTGTGGTGACCGCTCAAACTGAGTCACAGGCTAAGAGATGCTGAAGGTGAACCTTTGGGCTTTGTAGTGGTGCTGTATTTTAATTTCAGACAGAAAAGCTTTGAGTTCTCATCAACGAGTTGTTTAAAGGCCTCTGCTTCCTCCATTTTGTGTATGGTTTTTAACTTTTCATTCGTAATCTTCCAGAGATCTAGTCATGGCAGGGATACAAAACTGAACACTGACTTCCCTCCTGGAAAGAGCTGGAACTGGTTTTAGTTTTCCTGGGAGCTTAACACTCGTGGATTTGTGTGTGTGCTGGAATATATTCATGGGTTGTGCTTACTGAAGCAAACCTTCATTAAATCAAACAGCAGGTCAGTCTGGAAAGCTTTTACATTGCAGTTTGAGTTCCTCAAAGGAGAGGAACGAACTGTAGGAAACCAAAATAGCAAAGCCCTTTATATATCATTGGCTTCCTCAGCAGTGCAAGTCAAACTGAACCACCTCTTGACCAAGGTCCTGCAAAGTGGAAGGTTTGTTATTATGTTTTAAATAGGTTGCCAAGCTTTGTAGACTTCACTGGCTGCTTCTTCAAAGCCTTTTACAAGTCCCTGCCAAGTCTGAGTTGATGCTAGTTATGTCATCTGGCCTTTTTTTAAAACACTGCAGTCTGCTTACTGTGTCTCACTGATGAAAGGTCGGCTGAGAACAGGCTTATCTTGGTTAATGTATTGACTGAAGGAGCTGATGACCACGTAGGGGCTGTCTACTAGAGAGAAAACACAAATATTCTGAAGAAATTGGCATTTCTGTGATGAATAGAAGTCTAGGCCTGTAACATACGTCTTACGTGTGTTTGGAAGTAGCGAAGGCTGGCTATTTTGGTGTTCTTGTCCAGTCATCATATTTCTCTTTAACATTTAATTTCTTTTTCCAGGGATAGCTTTTTTAGCAGTCCTTTGTATTTCTGTAACTCTGTACTTGTCTCTTTTCAGGATGATTACAGAGTCTGCACGGATTTTAATATTATTCAGAAGGATTCTGTGCCCGTCTGTCCTGTTGATGCATCAGGCTGCTTCACAGCAGAGGTGACCGACTTTGCTGGACAGTATGTGAAGGTTAGTACTCTTGGAGCATAAAACACTAATTTATTGAAGATAAATGTTGCATATGGTAGCAGTGTTCTTTTCCTTCCCTAAGTGGCTTTGTCTTCAATGTGTCTTTGATATCTGGAAAAGTCAAAATGTGGTTTAACATTTGCAGCAATGTTGCAATTGTTTATTACAGTGTCTGAAACATAAGTAATACTGTGGATGGAGTAGTGAAAGGGCAGGGGAGTATCCTCTGCATCTCCTGTAGAGAGTGCCTGCCTTCTCCCTTGTTCCTGTTGCCTGTGCAGCCTCTAGTCTGTGCAGAGGCCTCCCTTGCCTCTGGATGAACTGAAGTTCCCACGTGTTGTTAGGTTTGTACCAGCCAGGCATTGTAACAGGACTTATTAGAGAGAAAACCAGTAATTTTCCCCACCTGAGGGACAAGGTGCGATGTGAATTTACTTGCCAATTCATTTATGGAAAAGGAACCCACAAGAACTCGAGGTTGCCACAGACAAGAGTCCACAGGAAGGTGTGACTCTTTATTGACAGATGCTAAGAAAACAGGGCAGAGGAATGGGTTGTAGGGTAGTCTTAAGTACCAGGTAAGAAGCATTATGTGGCTCTTCGCCGCAAACTCAGAAGACTTAATAAAAGATTTAAATTATTAGATAATACAAATTCTGGCTTGTGTTATCACCACAGAAGACTTGCATTTTGTACACAGTTATGTGCACGGAAACAGAGGTGAGGGTAAAAAGGGGCTGAAGCTGCACACCAGGGTTTGGAGAGCAAAGGGCTTGCCGAATGTAGTGTTTTGCAGTGCCTCTGCAGCAAACACCTAAATTGTATAGAAGCTTTCTGCATTTCTTGTGTATGTAAGTGTTGGGTTATTTGTAGGGGTTTTCTTAATTTGAGTATTGGAGACAAATCATGTTGTAGCTTATTGAAACAGTGACATTTGTATTCCAAGGAAAATCTTTTGTTCTGTCTTTTTAGGATGCAGACAAGAACATCATTAAGTTACTGAAAGAGAAAGGCAGACTGGTTCACAGCAGTAGTTTTAAGCACAGCTACCCTTTCTGCTGGAGGTAAGGAGAGAAATGCACATGGCTTTAAGACTGAGATTTTGAGTAGTTCTTTAGGTCTGTCTTATTTTTTACATTCCCTTGACCTACTTCATTTTTAGCAAGATTAAAAGTAACGGGAGTCAAGAAGACAGAAATAGGAAAACTCCAATTTTCGTCTCGTATTCAAGTACATTAAATTGTTTTCGCCATACATTTGATGAATTTCAATGTAGTGCTGAAATTGTTTTCTATTACGATTTTACAGGTGTGTTTTTGTAGTTGAGCTTCTACTCCAGTGTTGCATGTAGCACTGCTAACTGCCTTTTGAAAACTACTGTAATAAGCCTGTAAGAGCTTATTTTCTAAACAGCTAAGTATGAGTGGCAGAAAAGGATTTTGCATTGTACCCAAATAGGTCTGTCACAGAGCATCTTTAAATGTTTGTGTTCAAGCTTTCCACTTTTTGGAGAAAATGGCTCTATTATAGCTGTTACCACAGTTACTTTTCATTATCCTTGTGAAATCACTTCTTTCTTTGGAGTCTGCTAGAGCTCACTTTCTACACTATAAATGTAGAAACGTCCATATTGTTGATTAAAATCAAAGTTAGCATTTACCTGCTGCAGTGAGTAGTAAGTGTGATACATACGTCTGTTTTCCTGCTCAGTTGTCCCTGAATGCAGCTCACAAACAGTGGTTGTCTTTGATCAGAAACAGGAGTTGGCACATTCATAGTGCGTGTGTGGATGTCTTAGAAATGCCTGGTTTTGCTAGTTACAAGTTCAAGGTGAGCTCTGGAAGGCCAAGGCAGTGGTTCAAGCCAGTCGCCTGGTGCGGCTTTTCCTTGTCAGCCTGTGAATTTGCAGGGGTTGCAGGCAGAACTGCGCATGCGTATCCCCGCGGGCCTTCAGTGTAGGAAGAATTTCGTGGTGAGATATAAAGAGTAGACAAATTTACGCTAGAAATGAAGCACGGTTTTTTATTAGCATCTTTTCTAGTTTTGAATGTATATAATTGCTGTTGCAATTCTGTTGTCAAAATTGGGAAATGCACACATAAATCTATGTATAAAGACATCCAACAGTGTCAGATTTAAAAAAATAAACTAATAGTCTTTTAGCAGGAATATTGTGTTTTACTGGTTTGTTGCAAGTAAAGGCACACTTTAGAAAGGATCTGATTTTATATCTGAATCTCTTGAAATTTTGAAGTCCTAGATGGTGCGTACAGCAGCTGTACTGCAGCAACAGTGATGAGAGCTTTTCTAAATAACTGTAATGCCACTTGGTGAGGTGTTGTAGCAATGTGTGTTTCTCTGATCTATGGCAAAATGTGACCTTTCCTTGCTCTTGAATAGCAGTACTGTTTTGTTTCTCAGAGCTGAGGAGTTACACTTCAGGTGTTATGTCCTTGATGAGCTGGGACAGCATTTGAAAAGTGGCAGCTTAAAACCAAACAGTGCTTGTGTTTTTCTTATGTAGTCATCAAATGTACGGTCCTGGTCTTGTGCGACAAACCAGGAAGGTAGAAATGCTGATTCTCCAGGACGTACTTAATCCTGCTGCTCTGTTGACATTTTTGTTGATTGATGATAAATTGCAGGCAGCACCTAGCAGCAAATTATCTGGTGGGAAGAACAGAATAATGGATTCTACTTGAAAAGCTCATTTCACTGCCATCAGAAATCAAACTGTAATTGGAATACGCTAAAAGTAGAAGACTAGTTCTTAACTTTGAACAGTTATAAGTTATTTTGATTAATGTAAGAAAACTTTGAAATCAGACTTTTCTACTTACTGTGCTACCGCTCCTGCTTTTCCGTGCAACCAGGCATTGTTGAATCCTCAGTACGTTGAGATATTTTCCCTCTTTTTACATGCCATCAAATTTGTGTCCTTTTCTGCATTTCCTTGTTGTTGTTGGGATATGGAATAATTTTCTGTCAACTACCCTTTAAAATCTAAGAGAGGAAAACAGTAAAAACTTGAGAAGTACACAGAATGGTATGAGTAACAATTCAACCGCTCTGAAAGACAGCAGAGGTAGTGAGAAATGCATTCCAAGTGTGCATTGCTGCCACTGCCCGCTGTTCTATTGCGAAGCAATACCTGGAAGCCCTGTCATTGGCAGACACAGAGCTTTCCAGCCACTGAAAGCAGAGCCAAGAAGCATCTTTCATAGCTCGGGGTCAGGTATCTATCATTTGTTTCCTAAATTGCTAGAAAATTGAATGTGAATGCGATTTGTTTTAAACATCTGTGTGATCCAAAACAGGCATGAGAGAAGTATTGGGAGCATGTAGTGTCCACAGAGAATGGACTTTCCCGTCTTCATCTTGTCAAGTATAAAGACTGTAGCTCAGAGAATGCGGATTCTGTGGCACTGCTCAGGTGCAGGCAGTTTGTTCAGGTGCTCAGATTCCTCTGATACCATTCTGAAGGGGGTGTTTATGAGGGGAGCAAAAACATCATTCAGTTAAGACAAAGAGGAATGTTTAGGCAGGAATTTTTTAAGCATCAGTCTCTGATTTGGGTCTGCCCTGCTCTTTTTTTCCCTTGTCTTGTACTGATGGAGAACACAACCCAGTAATGGATGTTTGGCTCTACAGCAGAGGGCTGAGCCTGTTTCCTCAGCCCTCTCGCCAGAGATGGGTAAGGCGTTACTGATTGGACACATTTTCAGTGTGGTGTTCTGGTTTTGTCTCCTGCTTAGACACTACTTGGCAGTACAGCTTAAAGAAAGAAAAGAGTCAGACTAACTGTGCCATCTCCCATTTCTTACTTCGTCCATGTAGGTGGAAGCAGTGCTCTGTGGGTGCTTTGGAATGGTTATCAAGCGTTAGAACATTAGTGTTAGGTTGAAAGCCTGGGAAGTGATCAAGGCATCATCTGCCTGTCTCTTTTCCATAAATCCTTTGTGTCTGAGGCTACTTCTGCAGTGAAGCTTGTCTTCCATCAACCCATCTGTGAGCTGCATCTCCTGACAGAGGCTGGGTACCAGTTTGTTGTCCCCACATTCTTTTTGCATTAAGACAATGTGAGAAACTGTTATTATCAAGCTGTATTCTTGTTTCCAGTAACTCAAGATCTTACATGTGACAGCAATTTGTCATCATCCAGCACATCTGAAACAAGATGCTCAGTGAAACTGAAACACTTCTGCAGTACCTTGTAGGTTGTGTAATACTCTCTTATACTTGATCTTGCTGCTGTGTAAGAAGTTAACCCAACTGTTCCCTTTTTGGCGGAACTCAAGGACTTAAATTTGAGAAGCAGAACTTGAAGCTTAGTGTGTTCGCATTGAATAGCTGTGCCACTACTACATTATTGCTGCTTTGAGCTCCTACCTCTCCTCCTGTAAGGTTGTAGATACTTTAAGTCATAAAAGATACAGCTTGAAATGCATGGTTTATAGTCAAAAGGCAATATCTTCTGAAATAAAGGATTAAGAGAAGTGCTGTGCTTTTTATTATTGGACTTCATGCACCATGAGTGCAGTTTTTCAGATTTGAACAATGTTTGCTATGGGTTTTCTTCTCTTGTTTTGGCCAGGCACATCAGCTGTTAGGAAGTGCTTCCACAGCAGCAATTCTAATTTACATCATAATCTCTGATATGTGTGTTTCAAATGGGTCCTTGCTATGGATGTAAATAAAATGAATTAAACTTTTAAGATGGGTTGTTTACTGTAAGGACTGCATGTAGGAGATAAGGTAGTTTCTTAGATCTTTGTGAACTGTGGTGGAGCTAGTGTAGTTCCAAGTTTGGAAGCAAAGCGACTTAAACCAAAGCAATCTTGTAAAGAAACACTTGTGGTGTGGATTGATACTATAGGAGAAGGAGCTTCTTGTCCCAGTGTTATTGAAGCTGCTCTGTGCCCACAGACAGATTCCTTCCCCTAGGGCTCAGTCTCCCTTTTCTGGCTGGAATAACGGGATGGGTGTGAAGGATTAGCAATGTCGGAACTCTGCTGTAATGACTTTTACACACTATTTGATGACTGTGTCCTTCAGAAGGGTGCATATTACTGGAACGGCTTCTCAAGATCTTAATCAGTTATATGATGGAACTGACGAACGAGAGGCTGGATTGAGGCACAGTGCAGTCAGGTGCTTAGAAAGGCTGATTTTACTGGGTAATGCAGGGAGTTGCTCAGTCTGTACGCTCTGCCCTACAGTGTTACCATTCGTAATGTATCCCAAGTTCTGAATCTGCTCCTGCCCCGTATGGGGTTTGTGTGGCTTTCATGGAATGAAGAAGTAAGGTCTATGTTAAGATGTCTTTATCTCCTTACTTCTTTATGCTGTTTGGACATCTTTCTTCTCATCCTGGAATGGGACATGCATCTCATTAACCCTGGGCACTGTTACTCATCTTTATGGTTTATTTTTGTTCTTTTCAATGCAAGTAGTGAAAACACTGCATATGTTTTCTGGATTTGCAGGTTGATATGCATGTAAAGATACAGAATGAGCTCATGTGCAAGACATATATTAAAACGGGTCGCATCGATTGAAGTTCATGTTTTTGTTCTATGTAGTAATGTACATTTCAAATCCAAGTATTGTTTGAATGTTATCATGATTTCTCTAGCTACACAAATTCCTTAAATTACTGGCTTTGAAGGCTTTTAAAGTTATTTATTTAGGATTTGATGTTAAATAGTAGCTCACATAAATGTAATAGTTTGTGTAATTTAAACAAAATAAACCTTCACCTTTAACTGCGATAATATTTCAGGAGCAATTATTTCAGTCTGTGGGAAGGGGACTGTCATGTACAAAAATACATTTTAAGGAGTATTTTATAGATAATATTACATTGAAAATATTTTTGTTTTCCTCCCTTTCCCCTCACCTCCCCTCTGCAGGTCAGATACTCCCCTGATATACAAAGCTGTGCCGAGCTGGTTTGTGAGAGTGGAGCACATGGTGGAGAAGCTGCTGGAGAATAATGCCCAGTGCTACTGGTAATGTTGTATGCGTGCTTTTTTTTGCCTTTGCCTGGGTTTTTTCTACGTGTGCACCAGGACCCTATGAAGCTCTGTCTCCCTGTTAGCATGCTACCTTCATGTCCTATTTCCATTCTGTCTTTTTGAGCTAGTGTTACTGGAATGGGGCTGGTAATGTGCCTCAAAGTGGTAGAGCAATGGGATAAATGAAAATAATCTGCTTAATTGCATATCAGCTCAGTGCTGGAACGCGTTTGTGCACTGTACCATTCCTGTGTCAGAGGCATTCTTTTCTCCCTGGGATTTTAAGTGAGCAATTTTACAGTGTAAGTAAGCTTGTGTATATACTAATAATTTACAGTGAAGCACTTTACAAAATCACTGAAAGTCTCCTCTTATCATGATATATGATACTAAGAAATTTGGCATGAGAGAACCTGCAAAGGAAGATCAGGTAGTGGAAGCATGGAAGTGCACAGTTAAATGCCCCAGAAGGGTCTGCTGGAGAGAAGGATTTATGCAGCCAAACTATGGGTATTTATTGTTCCAGATTAATTTTTAGTTAAAATATTTCTTTTTCTTTAGTTATTGTGAATAAGGCTGATTCTTTGTCATAGGTGCATTTGAAGAGAAAACCCCAAAACATAGCACACCCCTCCCCAAACCCAGCCTCTCCCTAAAATACCCGCCAAACATCTCAACCCAACTGCCCAAGCTGGTGTAATAGTTGTAAATAAACTCGTTTCAGAAGTTTGAATCAAAATGGCAAAAATGAAATCTTTATATTTACATAGAAAATGTGAAAAATGTTTTTGTGAAATTTGCAGGTGAGTTTACATCATTTAAATACATCTTTAAATCAGCAGTAAGACGAAACTATTGGTGGTGTTAGTAACATGAGGACCTTATCTTCTCCACCTCTGTAACCTGTTTTTTCATTTCTTCTCCTCTTATAAATAACTTGTGCTTGGAAAGTTGAGACCAGGTGGGGAGAACATGGAGGTTACAACCTCACTCCGTTGTGCCGTGTGCCATTTCAGTTGTCGTTCAGTCTTGTCATACACAGACTTCAGGGGAGTTGGGATTCCAGCATTCTGTGCCTCTGCTCAGCAGCTGAAGTGGCCTCAGCGGAGGGGACTCAACTTCCAGTGCACAAGTACGGCTGGTGCTGCATTTTCTCACAGGCACGAGCTAGCAACGAGGTTCTCCATGAGCAGCCTTTGCATAACGGCTTATGTGGTACGAGCACTGTAAATATTGAAGTACGTGGGGAAAAGTTAGCACTCTATGATACAGGCTGTCCAAAAACACTGCAGCGTTGGCTTGCTAATAAGCACATACCCAGTCTGGGTATGTAAGAAGGTTTTATGGATTAGTAAGTGTTGCTTTCTGTTTTCCATAACAGAACATACTGTGATCCTTCTATGGAGGAAAAATAGACTGGAGAGGGGGTGAAAGTGTCTGTTCTTGGTTTTAATTAGCTTTCTCAAGATGCTTTTACCGGCTTGATGACTGACAGTGGGGCTGCGTACTTAATTTTCCCAGGAATATAAGAAAAATGTAATGATCCTATTAGGGAAGCGCTTGACTGGTTGAGATAGTTCTGCTTTTCCAGAAGCAAGGCCTCAAGAAAACATGGCTGAGTGACCTCCACTCATCCAGGAGGCATTGGTAAGAACTAGCAAACAATGTGAATCCTACATCATCGACAGTTTGGGTCTGAAGTGGTGCTTCTCTTAAGTGTTGAGTAGTGGGGATACAAGTGGAACCAAGTGTGAGAGCTGCTGTTGCGAAGATAGGGTGGCAAGACCAGGCGATTGTATTGATTGGAATTACAGTAACTGCCTGTCCTTTAGACAGTTCCTGAGGCTCAACAATTCTGTAAGTGAACATAAAATTAATCCTCAAGACTCCTCTCAAAAGGGTGTGGCCTGGAGATATTTGGAATCTTTTTGCAGACAGTATGGCTACAAGGAGAGACGAATGGTCACTAAATGATTAATGTAGTTAGATTAACACTGGAAACATGTATGCAATGTGCTAATTACTGGTTGGAATGCTTGATGCCTTTTGTTACATAGAGATGACCTTTAAAACTTAGCTTTTTAAAAGAAAAAGGCATTACTTGTAAGGTTTTCTTCCCATGTTCTCCACTGATTTCAGTTGTTTGGGGTGTAACTTAAGGTGGTGTTGAGGCTGCTAGCCTTCTTCAGTATTCATTTATTTCAATTCTGGGAACTCCATCTTTCTGAAACCTACTTTTTTTTGCTTTTGAAGAGACTTGATCTCTGAAAATGTCACTGGAATAATACCTCATTTTTTAAAAACTTATTTTTGGATTCTCTGGGGTTTCAGCGTGTCCTGAAAACGAGAAAATTGGGGATGAATGCTTTTCAGATTATATTAACCTTTGCAAGATGGGTTTGGCTGTGTTGCTTTTTTTGTTCCTGTAATGGACCGATAGGTATAGTGTCCCTTAAGAATAGCTGTGCTCTTTATAGGTATCCTTTTTGATGAAATAGATTAAATATAGTTGGACAAACTTTGCAACCTGATTGCATTTCTAATTAGTTTTTTAATGAAGTAGCCTGCTGATAAAGCCACAGTTATTCAAAATTTATTAAAGCCGGCAACTGTATCTTCATTTTTCAAAATGAACTGAACTGTAGCTTTGAAGAATGATTACATGAGTAATGTGCCAGCACTTTTGTAAAATCAGAAACCAGAAAGACCTCTCTTCTTTCTCATGACCTTATTCTGATCAGAGTGGAATGTAACTTGTGCTGGATGTTACTGACAATGCTGAGTGGGAACAGTGTTTCAGAGGCTGTGTTTCAGTCTTTAATCCAATCCCTTACTGAATGTTCTCTTTACTACACAACTGGCAGGAGAGTTTGCTTTTTACGAAATTTAAATTAAAAAAAAGAAAGGGTATCTTGTATTTGGTATTCAGAGAAGCTGCCGCTGTGATACTTGAGATAGAGCAGCACATTTGGCTGCTGTACTGCTCGGGGCTGCCAGACCTTGGTTTCCTCTTGCCTCGATACAGAGGGTTTGGTGCAGCACCACAGTCTCTGATGTGAGCGGGCTGGATTTCAGCCTTGGTTGGTTGTTGTAACTATAGTCTTACGGAATTATGTGTTTGAAGAGTATTTGGTACATAACCATGGACAAGCACCTAACCCATGCACCTTTGGTTCTATGTATAATATAGGATTAATTCCTGTCATCAGAGTTGAAAGCTGGTATGAATTGCAGATTTAGCAGTTACTGTAAAGCAGTGCCATTTAGACTTTTGTTTCTCAAATGTTGCTCTCACTTCTGGTAGTTTAATTAATACTGCCATACTTGCAGGTCGATAGAAGAGGTTCTGTAGGCCGTGTGGTTCCTATTGAAATATGAGATTAGAAATCTATTCTAAAAATGTTTTTTTTTAAAAAAACAGTAACTTCTCAGTAACTTCTGAGAGATTCACCTCTACCTGTTGACAAGTTTCTAGTTTTAGAGACCATTGCACAGTTCAGACATTGCCTGCGTAAGATGTTCACCACTTGGTATGGTGGAAAAATGAGCATCAGTGGAAGGAAAGCTGTGATGGAAAACAGTAAGGGACTTCAAAGAAGCCAAGCCTTTTGTTCTCGCAGTGTCTTTGCACTGCAAAATTCAAGCATCGTTATGGAGTTTGATATGTAGGTCTCTAGCTGGACGTCACCTTTTTTGTTTTTACTTTAAGAACTAACAGTTGAAATGATGAAGGAAAATACCATGCAGAAGCCATCTGATAGGCTTTTTTTCTAAAAGCTAATTCCCTGGTTTACAATGTATGAGTTTTGCACACTTTTCCTGCTGTTCCTGCATGGGCACTCTAAACCCAAAGTGTTTTCATGTGTGTCAAACACATAAATCTTTTAGAAGCTTTTGTTCTCAGTTGTTCTAATCTTTGACCAGCCACCTGCTTTGCTGAACAGCAAATGACCTGGCACCTTCTGGAGGGTGGTGGAGTTGGGTCACAGGTGATGCCTGTCTTGTATCATAAACCTGGAGGCTGACAGGGTGTGCAGAAGATGGGCTGCAGAGCCCGTGTGCGATAGAAAGCTAATGGTTGTCCTACTGAACTCCTCGTTTTTGTGCAGATGAGAAATCAGGCTCTAACAGGGGCAACAGAATTTTAAGCTATGATAGAGGTGTAGCATAATGGAGGAAAATCAGCTACCGAGTCCCTTGTTCTCTTCCCTTTTTGTTCGGTTGTTTCATAAGATACTTTCATTTCTTGTTTGCTAGAATTAATAAATACATTTTCTCTAAACGATTTTAAATGCATTCTAGGGGGAGGATCCCCACACACTGCCTTATTCTCTACCTTTAATTTGGCCACGCGGTTGTAACTTTTCTTCTTGAATCACTGCTCACATTTTCTTGCTCTGGAATGGTGAATACGGACCGGGGCTTCTCTCCTGCGGTGCCTGTGCGGGGAACAGCGACGCGCAGGCACTAGATGGCAACATTTCCTGAGGAACAGTGAAAACCTGTCATTGCCTGCAGCAGGATGTGAAAAGTACTGCTGCAGGGTTAGCCTTGTGTTTGTCTAATTTAGAGCAGCATCAATCAGAAGATTTTAATACTGGCTGGTATCAGACATAGTTGAGGATTTGAAGTCAGATTTAAGGCTTGTTCCAGTTGATTTTGATGGCCTGTGTTCTGCTGTGCCCTAATTTTGCTGTTTCCTCTCAGAACCTCTCGAGCAGAGATTGACAGTTATGTCCTGAGTGCTGCAGGTATCTTTTCAGTCCCAGTCAATAGTTATCAAAAGCTTGTTGTTGGATTCAAGTAATAGCTTACCAAATAGAGAGTCCAAATGCCAGTTCACTAAGCAATTACAGCTCTGTCTTCTCAGGCAGCTGGTGAATCTGTCTGCATGTGCATTGCGTGTCTGCCACTGTTACAGGGCTGCAGACGTATTTGTATGGATAAGTCCAAATGAATCCAGAGTGGTAATGTCATATGGAAGTACTTTTTGACTGTAAATGTCAAGATATTCCAAAGGAGACGGCAGAAAGAAGAAAAGCGAAAGCTTCATTTCTCACTGCAGTCAGATTGCAGGGATTTTTGCCATCATCAATCAGATTAAGAATTTTACTAGTGGTTAGCATGATGTCTGGGTCATACAAATAAAATACATCAGGATGTTTCTAATGCGAGTATCACAGAATTGGAGGTTATGGCTTCCCTTAATCTGGGTTCGGCAGGCAGCTGTGCACTGCTGACGGTTGTGATGCAGTCTGCAGCAGCATTGCAGTCTCACGCTGAAGTGTTTGTTGCTATGGGAACCAGGATAAAAGAGCGCAGAAAAACATTGCTACATCAAAATGATTGAAAGCACTACTCATTTAGCAAATATGGGCTGTACATAAGCAGAAAATGGTCCTGCACTGGTGGAGGCAGCCTGCACTTGTGTGGGGTGTGTGACTGCGCCATCCTAACGAGCTTTGGGGAACTTAGGTGGAGGAGGAGGAGACTGCTGCAGTGGAAATCCTGTGCACTTTGCAAATGGCTGACCTTTTCTCCCTTCCCCTTTTCTCCCTCCTGCCTCCCCCAATGTTTAATTAGGTCCATGATATAGAATGGTGCTAATTAAACTGTCAAAAGGGCATGAATAGTTGCTTATTTTATCTCCTTGAATTAAAAATCAATTTGAGGGCATGTTGAAGGAGGCATGTTATTAGAGTAAATTAACATAATGGAATATAAGACTTTGTCTTCCAGGGATTGGTTAATGTTTAAAAGGAGCAGCAAATTCTACATCTAAAACGAAACCCAGCTATTATGCAATGAATTGAATTAAGTCTGTACATATTTTGTTAAGTGACATAGGGTATCTACTTAACAACTTTGGGTTTGCTGTTACAACTCTGCTCTCTTCGCAAAGAAAGTCTTCCCTCTTTCTGGCATAGAAAGGATTTCTGCTTTCAGATGTTGCCCAGCTCACTGAGTGAAAGGATGGGTCTGGGACCACCTTCTCGGAACCAGACATGGCAGATGCTGTGTGCCAGTCTGGTATTAGATTTCCTCATTCACATGGTGTAAGGTAGTGTTCTGTGTACCAGCTTTATAGTCTCACTCTTATGGGACTGTTTTTCAAATAATTAATGAGCTGAGAGCTGCCTTCAGCTAGTAATTACAAAGCAAATGTTATCCTATACATGAAGTTGCTATGGTTTTTCAAAGCATGTAATAAATTGAATTAACTGCTGAGGAGAATGAGGAAGAGTGAGAAAGGATCAGTATATCTTTATGCAACATCTTGAACAGCTTTTAATGTAAATGGCTGATAAAACATGAGGCGTCTGCTGTGGCAGCATTTGCCAGCTGTTTGTTTCAACAGCGGTGTTTGTGTTACAGAGAGGAGGGACAGCACTGCTCTGAGCCAGAGCTCCTGTATCCTCTGGCTGGGGCAAGGTGAGGCAGCTCCTGGAGTCACACAGAGCACAGCTGAGCTTTGAAGGGGAAGGACAAGTTGATTTGGGATTTGCAGTTGTCATGAGCACCAGTGAGATACATCTGTTCCTTCCCTGTACATATATTTTGAAGTCTTAATCCTTTTAATCAGTTTCCTTCTGGATTATGTAATAATTTAGATTTTTTTTTTCTCTCTTGTGCAGACGAGGGACAAGCAAATACAGTATTTGTAATTGATGCTATTCTTCAGGTATTAACTGGGGATGAGAAGCCCTGGACCGGCAGCCGTGGTAACTTGCTGGAGCACACCCACTCATGCTCTGTGATTAAACATGGTCACCAAGTCGCTGTTTTCAAATTTGTGCCTATTTTCCTTGTGTGACGTGGATGTTAAGAATTGCATGGACTTTGAGGCAAAGAAAGCAATTTCTGTTGTGATAGGCTCAAATCTTGCTAAAGGACTGGATTTTGGTTTACTCTTAATGGGGCGTCTTTGCTTGTCAAATGGGATCTTAATTTTAGACACTGAAAAAATGAGTAGCTACCAAGAAAGGATGTGGCAGTTCACTGCGTGGAGGACTTGGCAATGCATGACTTTAGCAAACCCCCAAATCTGCTCCAAAAATAGGAACAAACAGTCAAAACCAGACACACAAATTTTGAGCAAATTAATAATTTTTGTCACCTCTACTTTGTTACTTCAGAGGTTTGATGTTGGGGAAGGAAGGTAGAAATTAGCATTCAAACAGGTTGAAACTGATGTAATTTCATTTGAAATATTTCTAATTTATGATTTGCCGAATCAATAATTATTCCTCTGTGTTGTAAAGTTCAGTTTCCTGAACTTGCCAACTGCTGAAATGTCTGCATCCTGGAGCTGATTTGGTGCCTTGTCCCGAGTGCCAAGAAAGCAGCAAGAGCTGTTACCCTGCTCTGTTCGACAGGCAGGAATCAAGAGCTTCCCAAACTGCTGAGATAACACTCTCCTTAACCTCGCTAAAAGCTTGAGAAGGAAGTATGAAATCCTATCTGTGTCATTTGGCAGAGAAATTTGAAGGTCAAACCAAACACAAATTGCCAGCCAGCTGGGAAATAGAAGAAGTGTTTCTGACAGCACGGTTTTAGGAGCTGCAGCAGGATTGCGCTAGGAGAGAAGTCACTGCTTTGACTTCACTTTCAGTCTCGTGGAACGGTGTGATGCTGGAGCCTGACCCTTCTGCGGGGTGTGGATCTGCTTGGTGCAGTTGGCATGGGCTGCTCTCAACAGGCTGCAGCACTGGTCGCTGTGCTTGTGATGCCCCCTTGCAAATGCAGGGGAGCCCCGAGCCTCGACTGAACGTGTGCTGTCAGCTGCAGGCGGGTGGTGATAGATACCTGATCAAACACGAGCATGATGGCCTGTGGGGAAGAACTTCTTCCTCCATAGATCTTTGTTGTAAAGTAGGAACATTTGTGTGGGTGGCCTTGCTTTCATTTTGGTCGTTTTTTCTTCTTTTTAAAGCTTCTAAATATCCCTGCTGTGAGGAGAGTTGTGATGCAAGGAGGTCAGTGTTTGTGCTTTGTAAATGGTGCAGGGCGTGTTTTGGCTTTGGGGTTTAGGCAATGGGGCCTAACACAGCCCCAAACTTCCTGAAGGCTCAGGACCAGCATCAGTAGTGATTCATGGTTTTATTTCTTAGTAGAGTCAAAATTCTGTTTGCAATGTGCTTGGGAGTACAGATGGAAAAACAAACGGGGAATTCTGAGGATGACTGTGGGGGAACCGTTTAAACACAGGTCTGTGTACTGTTAGGGTGAGGCCATGTTCCTTCGGTTGCTGCACAGGAGAAGAGGGAGCAGAATTCACTGGAGGACAGCATTGGCTGGGCTGCCCTCGGTCTCCTCAACTGAGTAAAACAAACAATCTTCCTACAGATTTAAGAAATCATTGTTTTGTATAGATGTAAGAGTAAGTACTGCTTCCTTAACTGGTAATAAATATCTGTGGCAGGGTGCCTTCTTCATTACAATTTAGCAACAGAAGCATACCAAGGAAATACCTGGGAAAGTTAAAAGGAAGCAACACAATAGAAACACTGAGTTGGAGTTGGTGTGACACCATCATCAAGTGCTGGGAACAGTGTTGCTGAGAATACTCTGTGCTGCCTCCCCAGCCTAGTGAAATATTTACATAGAAGGTGCAGTTTTCTTCTGGTTTTTATTTTTCTTCTGATACGTAGGTAAGTCAGAAGAGTCAGACTGAGGGATCTGTAACTAAATCTGGGGACTAAATGAAAGAAGTGGGGTGTAGTCTTGAAGCAGTCCATGAGTGGCCACGCTATTCCCGCTGCAGAGACAGCTCGTCTTGCTTGCTCCCAGCTGGAGGCTGTGCCTGCTGCTTGGAATCCGGGTAGCAGGTATGGGCTGCGCCTGCGTGGGGAAGAACCAGTTGTTTTAAGTAACTCTTCCTCTGAGTGACGGGCATGCATTTGAGATACAGGCTGTTTGTATTTTATGTGGCGGCTGCATCAGTATTGTTACTGTACCTCTATCCCTGAAGTGCCATAAATCACTGTTGCAAATGTGGTTCAAAGTAGATGAAATGGTTTGTGCTTTATGTTCCTCTGAAAACTGGTAGCAGGGTCAGATGGTTTTACCAGAAGAGGTAAATTATATGCTTTCATAGCTCAGAGAGAGAGAGACACCACACCGCATACATTTTTGTGGTTAATGTCCACTTTGGGGATAAAATTAATTTTTCATTCATGTTTTGAGAACGCAGAGTCAAAACTCTCAGCATTTTAATGCCATTGGGGGATTGTTTCAGCCTCTAGCTATGTTAAATGGGACTAATAATTTCAGCTAATCAGTGTCTAACAACTTCTGAAAAATGGTAACTAGTTTGGGAGTGATGTAAAGAGAAGTTTTCCACATTAGGGGAATGTTGGGCAGATGCTAATGATCTCTGTGCAGTTTCCACTTGTGTTTGGAGAGAAGGCTTCTTAAAAGTTAACAGCAATTAGTCCTGTTTTCAGACCAGTTGCAAGAATCTGCAGAGACTTTGAAGTTTCCCAGCAGGGGTGCAGATGTCACTTGAAACATCAGTCACTGAGCTGGGTTATGATTTTTCTGTGTTACATTCTTGTTTAGGCAATGTTGCAGAAGTTGACTTTGCAGCCAAAAGGGAAGCTGTGGAACTTTGGGCCAGGACTTAGTCTTTTAATGGTAGTTTTTATCCACCAGCGATAACATTGGCATCGAGAAGCCTTTAAATCTCCGCATGGCATCGTCATGGGTGAAACTTTTAAAAGGCAGTAGCTTTCATTTCTGTCAGTAGGTTCTTGAGGGATGCTCATACTCGTTTCATCCATCTCCCACTGCTGAGCCAAATCCTGCCTTAGTGTGTCACATGGATCCTTTCTTCTAATTTTTCTTCTAAAGGAGCCTTTCATCTTTGGTACTCGTGGGGCTGATCTGTGATTAAAAATCATTCTTCTTCCTCAATAAGGATTATTTGATATAGGACCGAGAGCTTCAAAAAGAAAAGATGGAAGAGGCCATGTATTTTCTTTAGTTTGGCTGCTCCTTTCTTGAGAAACCCTGGGTCTCTAAACCCAGCTCATACTTTGGGAAGGACCCTTCTAGCTACACTGGAAAAACAAACCTGGAAAAACTTGCTATGGTTTGCCCAGTAACTCAGTTCTAGAGTGATTTGTTTTATTGTCAGCTGTTCATTCACAGCTGGTGTGCATCTGTGACGCTGTTTGAAGGTTGCTCATCCTGTGTTTCTCTTGAGGTTGGTCTGTTGAAATGCACCTTTAGGTGTGAAGGAGGATGTATTGTTGCCCTCAAACCCCTTTGTTTTTACTTATCTGCTGTATAATCAGTGTATAAATAGTTAAATTGTTTGCATCATGAAAGAAAGTAGTTGGTTCCTAATCAAAATGTCAGGCCACTTATCTTTTCCAGGAAACTCGCTAGACATCATTCTGATGTTAACTTTTGAGCTCCAAAAGGCTTTATATCATGGAAATGTCTTTCACACCCCTTCGAGCCCACTAGTGCTCAGAAGTGAGCATTTAGCAAGCATTCATATGGTTTTGTGCTGGTGGTGGGAGTTGTTTTCGTTTTAAATGGGAGAACTAGAAGTGGAGCTGAAAGATAACATGAGAAAGGGTTTTTGCAGGATATATTGGCCTGAGATTTCTTTATTCTCAAGCGTGCAGGTACCTGGATGCCCGTGCATAATGCAAGATGCCTTTTGATGCTGTTTCTGCAGGCTTTTGAAACTTAGTAATTTCTTTCAGCACCAATATCAGTGACTGGTATTTTTTCCATATGTAAAATCAAATGCCTGTATTGTTACCCCCACCTTAGCCAGAATTCTTGAATGTTGGGCTGTCCTGAGGAGTTTTGGATGTCGTTTCATGCTTAATCTATTGTATGTTGCACACAATTTTACTGAATTGTTTTAAAGCAAAACAAGTGTGGTATTTTCACTTCCATAATTTCCTTGAAGATTGCAGGAAGGCAGAAGAAGTGGTGTTGCGTCTTGGACCTCGTGACAGGAATGTGCCGCAGTTCATGTGGCATTATTAGCTTTCTTTTCAGTGGAATGTAGTGATGCAAGAATACTTTTCTTATTTTTGGGACAGGGTTCCAGATTTTGTGAGGGAGAAACGTTTTGGGAACTGGCTTAAAGATGCACGAGACTGGGCGATATCCAGGAACCGGTACTGGGGAACCCCCATCCCCCTGTGGGTCAGTGACGATTTTGAAGAGGTGAGTGAGAAAACAGAAGTTTCCAGTGATAGACAACCTGTCTGTGTATGCTGTTTGCTTATTTTGATAGACTGTTCTTGTATTCAGCTGCTGCAGTCTGAAGCTCAGCAATGTATCTTGGCAGTGCCAGTATCTGTCCCTGTGGTAGGGGGTGGATTTATGCAGGTGTATCCATGCCTTTGTGTGCCTGTGCAAGTTTTCTTTGCTTTTGCCTGAAAACTGCAAGTATTCTTGGTTTTTATATTTGAATTATCTTATCTTTCCTGGAAGGATTTGCAGTGATGGTAAATCTACTGGAAATAACCAATGCAGTGGGAAAATGGCAAGGAGATCTTTTACTCAGTCCCTTCAGTCTGATTTGGAAATTCTGATGCTCGATTACTTCAAGCCAAATGACTTGCTGAAGGTGTAAAAACAAGTCCATCTTACTAGAACACTGAAAATACGTATTTTTAGTGCTATAAATGTGAGTGTAACAGACTGCAGGGATTTGAGTCCTGTGGAATGATGGAAGTGCACAAGGGGAACACTAGGAATGAGTTATTTGAAGCTGTAAGGTTCCCTGCATTTGGTAGCATAAAGCAGACTCCACAAGTGAATAATTCACCTGGTTCTGATGACTGCTGTTTCCTAAGTGTCAAAATACTAAGTTTTAAAATAATTTGTTTTCTGTGTGGGTCAGTTGCGTTGAACACGTGTGATAAGTCTTCCTTGTGCTGAAAATAGGGAATGCTAGTTGATGTCAGGCTGTCTGTGGAAGGTAAATACAGAACATATGCCAGAAAAGTATTTTATTGTCTTAAACTGCACTCTTGCTTAGCTGTACACCATAAAGTATTTTTTAATTTCCTCTTTGTTGGAAATCTTGATGACGGGCAGGGGATTGTTGGGGAGGGAAGGAGTTACTCCTTGCAATTACAGTTTTGGCATTTGGATTCTATTTGTGCTATGAGCGTGTTTATAAATTACTGGCAAACCAAGTGCTTCTGTCTCTCATAACAGTTAATTTTGAACATTTATTCAAACATTTTAGGTATAAGCTGTCAGTCTTCAAACTAACCTTCCAGTCCCTTGTTTGGTGTAACAGGGTTTTTTAGACCAAGAAAAGGTTTTTAGTTCTGTGCTAAAGTATTTCAAGACTTCATTCTCCAGCTGAAAATGATTGTGTAAAGGTTACATTACTCCCGCTCCCTGCCTCTAATAATATTTCATTTTCTCTCCAATCTCCCTGTGTCTCTATTCCTCGGTGTACAGATTTTTTTTTTTTTTTAAGGTGTGATTTGTTTGTTTGAGAAATCAAAATTATGCCCAGCCTGGAAGACTGACCTTTCCTTTGAAATCAGCTGCAAATATTCCTCAGGGCTTGGTGTTCTGAGTAATGATAGAAATACCAACAGGTCTATTATTTTCAGCCGTGGATATTACACATTTCTGTTTACTCTGGAGCCTGACTGTCAGGTGTCAACAGCCGAGAAGGGCTTCTGGGCCATAATTTCCACTTAGTGTTTTTTTTAATATTCACTCTCTTTTTATGCATATGGGATATAGCTTAAAAAATAAGTACCATTGGAGCTGATGTGGAACTTCGAGCCTAGGTGACATCTGCTCTCATCCAGAAATAATACTTAGAATTTCCTGACTTCAGTTTTACTGCAGCCTGGTGCCAGGTGAGATTGCAGAGCCGCCTCCTCATGCCTTGTTCTCAAAAGAACTTTGTCACATGCAATTATGCTGCGCATATTAAATTCTGGAGAAGCAATAACGGTTCCTTATTTAATATACAGTAAGGTGAATTAATTGGGATTAAAGCAAATTTTATTACAAATCAATATCTGATTTCCCGCAGTTTTATTTCAGCTTTTATTTTAGTTTTATTTCAGCATAATTATCAGGTAGAGACACATAATGGAAGTTACATTTTGAAGCTTGTGTTTACCACACTTTTGCAGACAGTTCGTCATTGTAAGCTCTCAGATCTGAATGATTTCCTCAGTGGAGGAGCACGTCTCATTTGGGTTAGGTAATGGAAGTTTTTAGTGTGGCACCCAAGTTGAAACGGCGACCACAGGCTCATTTTTATAGGAATTGCGTACAAATGAGAGTGTTAAATATTCAGCGATGTTAGACATTCTCTAATTGTTTCCTTGCTTGTCACTCATGTAAACTGTTAATGCTCCTTTGGTTTTGGGGCACCCAGTCTCATGTAACTGATTTGGGAGAGGACTCTGGCTGTGCTCTCCTGAAGGGTGAGTCACAGAGCTCCCAGGGGGTTCAACTCAATTGACACATAAAGCAAAGAAAGCTTTGCTTTTCTCCTTCTCTCCTGCGTACACTTTTTCAGAACCATTTGTTTCGTCACCATTTCATGCTGTGGGTGCAGGTCTGTTGCCAAAACATTTAGCTTATTTCTTATATAGTGTGTTGATGCAATAAAACCTAACAATAACCGCCCACCTTTTCTGCTACCTGACAACATGCTTGTTCTTCGAAGTCTGCAGCAATTCTTACATGAATTGTATTAAATTGGGGCAGTGGTCTCTAACATAATTTGCTCTTTCGTTGGATTGAAGAAGGAGATTTCATACAAAACTTTGATTGGCTTTCCAGCTCTCTTGGCTACTTTGGAAGAGCAACTGGCCTACACGTCTCCTGCCTCGTGCTAGCGAATTGCTGCTGTGTGTGGAGAACTGACTGACTTTGTCTCTTACAGGTGGTTTGCATTGGTTCAATAGCAGAATTGGAGGAGCTGTCTGGGGTGAAAGTCACTGATCTCCATCGAGAAAGGTTGGTCAAAAGAGCTATTAACCAGTTACTAAAAGTAGTTGAGCAAACATAAAAAATATTTCTTAGCCCAGACCCTGGGAAACAGAGTTAAACAGAAAAGTAATAAGAAGACTCAGTTAACATGTACCAGTCTTCCTTTCCTCTGTCCCTGACACTGTTAATACAAAAAGTCCAGCTTTAAATTATAAAAATTTTCAAAGGATATGCTGAGTTTTTTGAAGAATCATTCAAATGCAAACCAAAACTCTGCCGTACCTGGTGTGCAAGCATAACATTAACATTAACTTTTTCTACTAATTTTTCTTTAGAATTTGTCAGTCTTTTCCTTTCCCATAGGATTGATCACCTGACCATCCCTTCCCGTTGTGGCAAGGGCTGGCTGCACCGCGTCCCTGAAGTTTTTGATTGCTGGTTTGAGAGCGGCAGCATGCCTTACGCACAAGTCCATTATCCTTTTGAAAACAAAAAAGAACTTGAAGAAGCTTTCCCTGCTGACTTCATTGCTGAAGGCATTGACCAAACCCGAGGATGGTAATTTTCTTCCTCTTTATTCTGTGATATTTTTTGCCCTGTGTCTAATACCGTTACATCTGGATGGTCCTTGAATGTTGTATGGCTAAGTGTATGATTTCTTTTCAGTAAATGCGAGGTGTTCTAAAGCTTGGTGCCAAGAATGTTGCAGGAAGATGATGTTAGCAGCTCTTGTCAAAGACATTGTTAGGTGATGGGGAGGATCTTTGGCCTCGCAGGAAGAATTGCAGCAGCTGAATTTTCATGGAACCTCTGGAGTTACCTCCTAGAAACAGAACAGCAATTATCAGCTGAAATGGAGCTCAGTGTTCTGAGGATTTCAAGCCAACGTCTAAGCTAGTAATTTTTGCTCCCTAGATTAAATTTGAATTTGGGGTTGAATGAGCGAGGAAAATGAAATTTAAGTCTAATCATCTGTTAAGGTCTTATCATTTGCAAAGAAACGAAATTTTCTATCTGTGAACTTGTGCTTATTTGATTCCTCTCTGGGTAAATTCATTGGTGGAAAATTTTTCTCTAATCTCAGGTTTTCTCTGGGTGTCGTTCCTAGACATTCATGCATGCATACGTATAGCTTTAATTCTGACACTTCTAAGTGTTTATCCTGTTTAAGTTTGTGGTTGGCTGTGAAAACTGTCTGCTTTGTTCTTTTTAATTGCAAATGCATCTTCTCCAATATGAGAGTTTGTGACCAGCTTTCAGGAAGTGCTGGGAGTTTGTCAGTGCGGTGCCTTCACACTAAATTCTGCAGAGCATTGGTTGTGATGAACTGTCAGTCTGATGGGTTTGAGGGGTCATTCATCTGAGCGAGTGTTCCCACATTTGTGTTGAGGTTTTTTTTAAAGAAGGCTAAAAATGAGGAAGATGGGGATTTTGAGTGCATATTTGTGTGTACAGGTGGGTGAGTGTTGGTTAAAATTCATGAAATTACAATGTAGTTTAATAGAGAACTGTGTCCTGTTGTGTGAATTGAGGTAATTGTGAGAGTTGGTCTGTCTGAGAGATAAACATCAGAGCTGTCACGTAAGGCACTTAATAAATGTGGTAACATACACAGCAGCCTTCACAGCTCCTCAGGCCCTCAAGTGCACAGTGCTTTTGCAGTGACAGGCAGCCCTGGAATAAAAACTGTTTTGGAATTTACAGAGGGACTTCTTTTCTTTTGTTTCACTGAAGTGTTTATGCACTAAATCTTCATGCAAATGCACAGTTCTGAGGCATCACCTCCTGTGCTTGATTCTGCATCAATTAACTTTTGTGTAATCAGCTGCTGTTTTAAGGTTGCTAAGCAATCAGCAGTGATGCTCATTTTTAACCAGCAAAGCTGCTGCGCACCCTCTAGTTACCTTCTTAAAAATTATCATAGCAGCGTGGTTCTAGAGGCTCACAGGTACCTCCTTCCGTGAAGGGTCTCATCCTGTGTAGGAGATTATCCCATCAGCTTGCGCCTCCGTTTAATTGCTCAGACATAATCGTACATCAACATAGTGAATGATAGATGCCTGTTCTTGCTTCAGCACTGATTGCTGGGCCTAGGTAGCTTATGGAGTTGCTGTAAACACATCAAACTCGGGGGGCACCCACATTCTCATCTTTTCTGCTGATGGTGAATTTAACCAGGGGATTTGGTTTGACTGGAGGGGGCTCTGCTCACTTTTGCTCCTAGTAGTAACTGTTCTGTTGCCGCAAGGTTGGGTAGAGACTGATGCAGACAGACAGAGTGCCACTATTGCTGCCATGTGTGCAGAGGTTTACAGTGACCAAATGAGGAGCTGGTTCAGGGACACAAAATTCTCCTTTCTGTGTTAAAGGAAAAATGGTGCAATCCTTCTCTTCAGAACCTTCCTAGTGCTTACTACAGCACATTTGCATTGCCTCTTGTTTCAGGTTCTACACTTTGCTGGTGCTGTCCACTGCTCTCTTTGGAAGACCTCCTTTCAAGAATGTGATTGTGAATGGCCTCGTCCTTGCCAGGTTGGTATGCCCATCAGTACTTTCCTGAGCAGATTTTTAATCAAAGAATACTTCAGGTAAGTCCCTGAAAGTTGTAAATTAAACCTGAAATGGGCTTAGGAGTTGTTAAGACTTGTCAGAGTGGCACTGGTCTTGCAGGACGTAAGAGGCACCTGAGGGTGTCAGGTTTACATATCCCAGCAGTCTGTTGCACTTGGTTTCTCCCAGCAGGTTTATTTCTTCCTAGAGAGAGAGAAAATAAATAGCAAGTCAGGATAGGAAAGAGTAGCGAAGAAATGATACCCGTTCTGCAGAGTAAAAAGGACATTATAACTGTGGCACTACACATAATTTTCAATAAGTTAATTTTGATTTGCTTCTCTTTATTTTCAAATCTAGCTTTGCCAATGGGCTGGAGGGATTGGTTCAAAACAAGTCCATCTGCCCTCAATTTTTCTAGGAAAGATAGTTTTTCTGCTTGGATTTGTAACTTGGGAGTGTCTTGGGTTGTTTTTTTTTTTTTCAGTTGCTCCCGTGGGTTCAGCAGTCGCACTGGAATAATGTGCTAATACATAATTACATCTGTGCTACTAAGAGCATAGTAGGACAGAGAAATTATCCTGGATTTGAAGGGGCTTTGTTCTTTATCCATCTGTTACAAGAATTCTGGGAATTTATGCCTGCATTCTGCTGTTTCCTAGTGATGGCCAAAAAATGAGCAAAAGGAAGAAGAATTATCCTGATCCAATGAGTATTGTAAACAGTTACGGAGCTGATGCACTAAGGTAGGGGTTCTTTAATCAATATACGGTCTGGTACATTTGCTTTCTGTTCCTAGCAGACATGTGCCAGGAGGGCTGCTTATGGAGTTTTGACAATTATCAGTAGGAGGAAGTTAATTTTGGAAACATTCTGACCACTGTGGCAGCCAAACAGCTGAAGGAGTGGGTGACTCAAAAGAACTGGCAATAGGTACGGTGCCTGCACTTGCCATACCCTTGTCTTATCTGCCTCAAGGCTGGTGGCAACCAGAGCTGACGTGCTGCTTGGAGGCCTTTTGTCAGAAAACGCGTGTCCAGTTGGTACAGAAAGCTCCCACTCGAGCCAGAACTGTCTGCTGTTGCAGATAATCACCCGAGTTGTCAAAGTGAAAATGTGAATAAAGTCTTGGAGAACAATACTGTTAGTTTATTGTTAAATTGTTATTTTAGGCAGGGATTATTGAATAATGCACAGAAATGTTTCTTTGCTGCTTATGTTGTACATTCTCTGAGGAGAAAGTGTTTCTTTTTGTTGCTGTTACTATGCAGCTATTAGTAGAGAGAGACCAGCAGGAGTGGGGCAGCCTAGTGTGTATGTATAAATTGTCCAGGTCAAACAGGGATTAAAAACAGCTCAAGTGTTTCATAGAAGTTATACAATGTATAAACATAATTCTGCAGTCCCCTGGTACTTGGGCTAGGTAAGCTAACTGTGCAGGTGAAGTGATACCTTGGGATAGAGATACAATAAAGACTTTTAATAACTGCGTAAGGACACTGCTCAGGTTTCTCCAGAGTTGTGTATAACTTGCTGTGCATAAGGAAGCCTTATACTGGTACAAACATCGACTTCTGTCTTACAATCGTACATGGGAATTACTGGGCTGAATGAATGCTTATTGTACCATGGGGTTTTGTGCATTTTAGAAAGTTGGCTGTTCCTGGCTGTAGATGATTTTTAAGGAACTTTATGTCTATTTTTATTTTTTCAAAATTTAATATTTGGAGGACTGAGTAAATTATCTTCTCATGTATGTTTGCAGTAGAGAGTCGGGTGGATGTCTTAAATTTGACTGAGATTGTCCTTTACAAATAATTGAGGCTCATTAACAGAATATCAGTGCATTAACAGCTGGAACAATACGAGTGAAAAGGGTTGGAATTACTCGTATGGGAGAATTGTAAATCACAGGTGATGTTTCAGTTGAAAAAAATCTGCCTTTTTGAATAAAGCAAAAGTGAAAATCTCAAACACCAGAAGTTACACTTCCATTACTCGTGTTTTTTTCTATTTCTAAAAAGCTAATTCATTTCTCTGCCTCTGTACTCATTCTGTAATGTCACATTTATTTATATGTACACCCACATAGAGAGTAAAAAGCATGGCAAACTAGGTTCATTTATGGAAAGAGCTCTGTGATTCAGTTGTCTCCACTTATTCACTGAAGTGCCTGATGTGTTCTGTTTATAGAAGTAGCTACAGGTGAGTTTTTCCTTGGCACTGCTTCCCTGCAGCTTTTGCGGAAGATGTGTTTGGGGATTTTTTTGAACTACAGATTTGAAGTATTCTCAGAAGTAGCTTGATAAATAGACCAGTAGAAAATATACATGAAAGTTGTTGAAGTGAATGTGGGATCGAATGGAAAGAACAAACAGAAAATATAACAGTACGGTAAAAGTAACAACCCAGCTTCAGACTTCCGGCAACTTGGGTGAAATCTATAAGAATTGTCCAAGTTCTGTTTCGATGTTGCCGAGAACTGTGATTTGGGCTGTATAGGTGTCGAAGTATGTCAGAAAAGAGTTTATTGGTCAGAATATTTACAAGCCCTTTGCTTTCAGGTACCCTGGGGTAAGTACTGCTGCTAGAAGTGATGCCTTGTGTTTGCCTCTCAGCCTGTTGTTAAAATGCAGAAGAAATAGCCTAGTGCCATGGACTGCACAGAGGGTACTTGATGGTTTCTTGTACCTGGTTAGAAAACTTGGTAATACTGGTTTGCTTTGGGGAGGTTTTATTTCCTGCTTGATGGGCGAGGTCACCAGGTGGAAGTGCACTGGTAGAACCCCGCCCTGTACCCGGTGCCTCATCTCTTTCCCTCTTAACAGCTGTAAGGATCTTGGCCTTGGAGTAGTTCAGGAAATCCGTTTTCTTTTAACATTCCTGTGTTGTAAGGCAATGAAAGGCTGGTATATTCAAAAAACCCAAGCTGTAGCCTTTGAGAGCTATGTTTTCTCCAGTATTTCATCCTAAGAGCTCCTTTAAGACAACTTCTGACAGGTTCTGCAGCGAGTGTTGCTGACATGGGTGCAAAGGAGCAATTTAGTGGCTGCCTCATGCTCCAATTAGTTGGCATCGGTGCCTTCTCAGGAGGAAAAGAGTGGAGGCCCTTTGAAGTGATCGTTAAGGCAGGTGAGTCCCAAACTAGTAAAAAGCCTGGGGTATCCTGGTATGCCCTAGGGCCAAACTAGCTCTCATGTTCAGACCAAGGATATATTTGATTTCTGAAATAAATAATAACTAGTAAGCACAGAGATAATTGCGGTGGGAGGTTTGGTTTGAATATATACTTAGAAATTCTAGTTTCATTTAGGGACTGACTGTTATGTTATCAGGCTTAATTGTTCAGTACTTTTGAAATTGGAATTTGAATTCAGCTATCACAGATAAAAATACTTTTTTCCCTGGTACAGTACTGAAAATGCCAGTTCCTGTGCTGCAGCACTGTCTATTTACTCTGGCAGCTCTATTTTTATATATTCATTTTTAGGCAAGAAGCCCTCTCCTGAAGAATTTATGGTCTAGTATCCTTGAATGTGCTGTGTCAAACCCCATTAAGATTGTAAAGCCTCCCAAAGGGAGTGCTGTAAAGATATATTAGTTTAGAATCAAGATTTTAAAAGTTGATAAAATCTGAGGAAATTGGTTAATAAATTTCTTCTGAAAAGTGCCACAGTCTTTAAAATAACAATGTTTGGTTTGTTTTTTATATTTGGAAAGTTAATGAGGTGTATCTAAATCCAGATTGTATTTGGGAGTTTTGATACCCAAGTCAGACATGGTTTCCTTTTGACTTAACTCGATAAATACCAGTTTGGCTCTGTAGGCGGAATATGTATTTAGGGAAGAAGATGGGATAAAGCATAAAGATTTTCAGGAGCTCGCAGCCAGCAAGGGAGCTGGGCGACACATTTGTCTCTGGAATGAGGAACGCTTGGCTGGAGAGAGGCTGGCGCGAAGTGATCTCTCTGTGGGCAGGGGTGGGGGTTCCTGTACGGCAGAACCCCTATGGCTGAGGAGTTCAGTCAGGGGTTGCTTCTGGTATTGGCCAGCGCCACCTGAATCCTCTGCTTTGCTCTTTTGGGGATGAGGTACCTTTTGGATTGCTAGGAGGTGCAGCCTTTGGCAGCTTTTTTTCTTGAAAGCATTCCTTTCTGCTCTTTTCTTTTGATTTGCCTGTTTTGGCTTGCTTCTTAGTCCTGTGTTTGCAGCGAGCCTGAATTTTTTTATGCTCAAGGAAGACTAGATGGAGTAGAAGGGTACCGTGTCCTTGTTAAGGAATTCAAATATTACTGAAACAGTAGGTGCTGTTCTGCAGAGGAACGCTGATTCCATGCATCCATGGCTTGTTTTATACCATGATAGCAGCTGAGCCTGTGTTATCACTTCAGTCAACTTCTAGAGTAAAAGAGAATTTCAATCCAATTTGCATATGCAGTGTCAGAAAGAGAATCCTGTAGTGCTAGGCAGTAAGTTGTCATATGTTTGTTGGGTGCATCCAGCACTGTTCTCCTTGGAGTTCTTAGTGTGAAACTGTTCCCTTGGGCATCTCTCACTGTGCTGCTCTCCAGGGTCTATGGTGTGTATAAGTGCGTTTGTATCACTGCAGTTTTATGCTTTTAAGTATTGTGTTCTTATTTTGCAGGTTATACCTGATCAACTCCCCCGTGGTGAGAGCTGAGAACCTGAGATTTAAGGAGGAAGGAGTAAGGGATATACTGAAGGATGTCTTCCTGCCCTGGTACAATGCATATCGCTTTCTTGTGCAGAACGTTCAGATTCTGCAGCATAAGGTACAGATCTCTTGAGAAGCAGTGTGGAAGGGGCTTTGTGCTTTTTCCATTTTTAGAGTGAATTAGTATCACAGGGAGATTTAGACTAGAAGGGACCTCGGGAGATCATCTGGTCTTCACCTTCTTGTTCAGTGCAAGGCTGACATCCAAGTTAGATCTAGTTGTGTCTGCTTGCTGTTAATTGCTGTGTTAGTTGCTGTTTGTAGCCTGTTTTGTCAAGCTAATCACCCTGCTTTTTTCCTCTTCTTGACCAAACCTCTTATTAAATAGAGAGGAGGAGTGGAAGGTAGGGAACTGTCAAGACATAACGGTTCTGTTTAACATGTCTTGGTGCTCACGATTCCCATTTATTTGAGATAAATGCTGTTGCTTTCATACTCTTGAAATGCAAGAAGAAGATGGGGCTTGGAGTTTGTGGGGTTAATACGTGCTGAGCTATTCTTTGCTGCTGGGAACACCAGTTATAAGCCAGGTGCTACATGTGCTTGAGGGATTCTTTCTGAAATATCTGTGCTAAGCCTTGTTGGTTTTCTAGTAATTGCCTTAATTAGCATTTGTGGAGTAGCTTGGGGGCAGTAGGTGTCGCTGGTACCGCCTGGAATGCCACTGCTGTTACCCCAACATCAGGCAGTCGGGCACGGCTGTGTCACAGGACGGATGCTGTCGGAGAATGGCATCTGGGGGTAGGTTTCTCTGGGCTCAGAACCTTGCTTAACAGCGTACAGATTGAACACAAATAGAACTGCAAATATGAAATGGAAAGAAAGTTATTTTCAGTAGTGTCTGCTGTGACAAGTTCTTGAGCTAACTCATTTACTGTAACTTTAATTGTGAATCTGCATAAAAATGTTTAAAGTGGGAATACTTGATGCTGAATCCATCAGCTGTAGCAGGGAGATTGCCTCCTGTACCTGACAGTTAATTTTTTTAAAACTTAAATTTTATTTTAAATACAACGTAGGAAAATAAAAAAGAAAATTCAATGGTGAGGAAGGCACATCAGCTGCAATAATGCTTTAGACTTAGAGATTGTATTGGAAGTCTGCTAAAAAATTCTGGATCAGTGACAGGAGTTTCTATGCTTCCAGAATGAAACAGATTAAAATTTCTTTCTGATAGTGATTTTTCATTCAAATTGAAGATTTTGTGTATATTGTATAGCTTCTTATGTAAAACTAATTTTAATGTTTCAGCTAAGATTGATGATAGAAGGGTACCACTTAGCGCAGACTTTTATGGGAGAGCAGCAACTAAGCTAAATGGTTCCGACCTTACAGTATGCCTGAAAATACAGTAGCAGCCTAATAGCTTTGGAGAGCTGCTGTGTGGAGCAATAAGGGCAGCTGGCTTCAATAAACACTGCAGTAAATAGCTGACTTCAATAAATGGTTTTACCTTTTTAACAACCCCTTTTGGGAAGAAAATATACAAAGTTCAGATCCTGGTATGTAACGAATCTTCTCTCAGCATCCCTAGACAGCATCCATCAGGCAAGCTTACACATCACCCCAAAAATAGACTTAGTTTTTTACCATTTGACCTTTGAATTATCTAAAATGTGCTTTGCCTCTTTTTGCTGTGATCCCATTAAATATTGCAAGACCAGCAAAGCTGAGGATGGGAGACCTGGGTGGAAAATCCAGGTGCTCAAGCAGAGAGCTCTGGTAGTTCAGCAAGTGTAATTTTTCTGTCTAAATAGCCAGTGAAACAGCTCCTGTGCACTGTTATAGGTGAAAGAATGTGCTAGTGGAGGTGATTGTGCTTAAGTTAGATTCCATACGCAGGCTCAAACAGCTTTTCCATTGTGTTCTGCCTCCTGCAAGAGAGAAACTGCAATCCCAGTGTCCTGGATTTGGTCTAATGATACTATTATGCTTACTGTAATTACCACAGTAATTGTAGTTGGTTAAATTGTTGCTGACCTCACAAGTGCAGATGCCTTTCTCTCCTACGAATAGTCTCCTTAGCCTACGTAAGTGGATGAATAATTACTGGGTGAAAAAACCCAAACAGATTTTTCACCTGGACTCTGAGGGAAAGGAAAGTCCAAAGAGTCTTAAAACCAAGTGTTGGATACTGTTTATGGATTGGAAAAAAAGGGAACCACCATGCTATTTTCAACCAGTCGTAAGAATGGTCATAAGGAAGAGTCAGACCGTAGGCCACTTGTGTGCTTACCTGGGGTCTTGCTTGCGATGCCCTACAGAATCAGCAAAGCATTAGGAGGTTTTTCAGTTGGATACAAACATCAGTGTTCTGGAAAGCATCGAAATGCACTGTGTGTGCTGGTTGCCTAAAAATTCCACCCGTGTTTCCAGTCGGGGTTGTTGCCATCTCCTGTGCTTTAATCCGTTAAAATTGTCACGTGCTCTTAAAGTTATTTGTGTGCCTTTTGTCCAAATGGAATTCGTCTTCATAGCGTGCATCTTGTGAAGGCTTCAGATCCTCTGAGATTAAAGAGCTGTGTAAATCCTGGAGTCCTACTCTGTGTCTGGAAGCTCTGCCTAATACCAAACAGAGGAGTGAGGGCTGTGCGCTGCCGCCTGCTGCACTGCCCTTTGTCTGCCTGGGCAGAGCCCAGCAGCTGAGCTCCCTTGGACCTGACCGGGTCGGGTGGTGAAATCAGCAGCAGGGCGAGCTGGGCTTTCCTGACAAGTTTTTCCTGCATCTGTGTTTCTGGAATTTAACGTTCTCTCTCAGGAGAGCAGTGAAACAGTGCAGGTGACAAAATGTTCATGGCTGACAGGGGCGTCGGTACAGAGCTCTGAAAATATGCACCCTTGTGACTTGAAAATGTTTTATGTTCTCCTGTTGATAGGATGAGGGAAGAGAATTCCTTTACAATGAGAATACGGTTAAGGAGAGCAATAACGTCATGGATAAATGGATTCTTTCTTTCACCCAGTCCCTCATTCAGTTCTTCAAAGCTGAAATGGCAGGTATGCACGTTTGGCAGGGCGTGTACGAGTGTTGAACTTTGGGAGAAATCTAGTTTCATCCAGGGATTTCCAGATTCCAAATGAGACTGTCAGTTCAGATAAAAGATGTTGGGAAGGTATTAGGGCAAGCAATATGGCAAGCAATCCTTTGTGTTTTAAGGTGTGTTAAAATTCTGTATTTAAAACTAGTAAGCTGCCTTATGCTGTTTTGGTTTTTTTGTTTTGTTTTTACTTTAAAATGCCCAGTATGAGAAATTATTTTACAGAACATTTTTCCCCTGATGACTGGGATTGAAAGGAGCATGCGTGCGCAGATGTGGTTCCGTGTACAGGCCTGCCGCCTTCTTGAGTCAGGAAAGAGTAGGGTTTCCCAGTATGGCTTATGAACCAGGATTATAGCTGTTGAGGGAGAGAAGGGATGTCTCCAGGTTGCCTCAGATCTCTGGTTAAAGACAGATGGTCCCTGAAGGGTGGAGGTTTGAGGTTTTGGTTTTAACCAGTCTCCTAACTAGATAATGCATAGCTGGGAATATATTAGGAATACAAATTCCCACATAAATAATGTCTTCCCCACCGTCGCTTGGGTTTTCTGAGCACTTCCTTTTTAGGTTTAAGTACCAGCACTCTGCCTTTAGGAACACTTCAGTTTTAGAGAATGCAATGAGAAGTGTAGCGAGGCTTTAAAGCAAAGATCCATTTTATTCAGTAACTGCTTGATTAATGGAAGTGATTGCGAACAGAGATCAAAAAGCTCTTTGCTTTTAGAGAAGTTACATACAAGTTTTTCCTTAGAAAAGCGAGTCCTTTTTAAGGACTCCCAACCCCCAGTTCTCTCACGAACAACTCAAATTTGTTTTCCTGGTTGCATAGTGATGCCCACGATGACCTTCTTTTGTGTGCTGGCAGTCCTCCATGCTTTTCAGTTTCACCGAATGTGAAAATACAGCTATGTTTATCTTCCTCCCTTGTCAGGTTTGCTGTCACTTTGCATTCTTCTGGCCTATTGTGTTACCAGGAAAAATAATAACAAATTGCAAATAATTCATAGCAAATCAATTGAGATAGGTGTCTCATTATAAATCGGGCAAATGAAGAAAATGTTGGCAGTAATTGATAATAAAATTTTATTTGCGTGATTCTACAATGATTTCTGTTGAACTTGTAGCAACTTGACGGTATTTACAGCATGTGCAAAGCTAGGATTTGCCAAATCCTTTGCGATTAATAGTCTCTTACCCACGATCCTCTTTACGAGTCAGATAAAAGCATAAGGCTTCCATAATGCATGTTTGTGTAGGATTAGGGAAGTATTTAGTGGTTTGGGGATAGATGTGTTTGTCTTGAAGCAGGAGAACCGATGATGTTCCATTTCAAAATGTTTTTAACATAACGGTGTGTCTGATCACCTTTTTGGTGTTACCACTGTGTGCTTCTGCTCAAGTAGGATCTTTAATATTGGGGCTGCAAATGATAATGTGTTTCTTTAAGTGAGGAGCTTGATGCAGAGGGCTAGGGTTAACGGCAGTGGATGTGTTTCCTTCTAGCTTACAGGCTGTACACCGTGGTCCCACGATTAGTGAAGTTTGTTGATATTCTGACCAACTGGTATGTTCGAATGAATCGCAGAAGACTAAAGGTGAGCATTGATTTCGGCAGTCTCGGACTGTGACTGAGATCCTAGGAGTCTGTTAAAGCAATACACAGCAGCCTCATGGTGCTACGCAAAGTCTTTATGCTGCAGTTCCCATTCCATCAGTTCCTAACTGGTAGTGGGAATGAGAAGGTAACGTTTGTTTCCTTCTCTTTGCTTTATGAGGAAAACACCAACCAAAGTGCCCAGTAATTCTTTTTCATGTGCTGGATGGGACTGAGCAAAACGAATACAGCTTGGAAAACGGGTTTATTGCATTAACATAGGAAACACTGCAAGTTTATTGAAGTGCACTTACTGGTCCTAAAATTGCAGATGTTGTTGTTTTTCTTTTTATCAATTCTTTAATAGGGCGAGAATGGGACTGAAGACTGCATTTTGGCCTTGGAGACTTTGTTTAGTGTCTTGTTCTCCATGTGCAGACTTATGGTAAGGGAACTACAGCCCACTGCAACTATTTGACATTTTTTATGTAGTTTAACACAAAGTATGCATTTTTGTGTCTAAGTTGACCATAGAAACTAAGCGTGCAGGGAATGAAGACATGGGGATTAAAACCATAGTGATACTGATTTGGGTAGCATGGTTCATTGTCCACTTCCCCCTTTTCTCTGCTCATCTGCCCCACGGTGCTATAAAGAAGGTGAATACTGCCTGACTGATAGAGACATGATTTCTTGCCTGGTGCCCACAGGGGGCATGTAAATATCAGGAAGGAGACGAACTTTTTCATGGAAAGGGTCACTGGGTGCTGGCAGAGGCTGCCCAGGGAGGGAGGGGGTTGAGTCACCTTCCCTGGAGGGGTTTAAGGGACGGGTGAACGAGGTGCTAAGGGACATGGTTTAGTGTTTGATAGGAATGGTTGGACTCGATGATCCGGTTGGTCTCTTCCAACCTGGTTATTCTGTGATTCTATGAATAAGTAGTAGCAATTTCATCATTTATTTCAGCCTACATTTTGAATACTGTCACAGTTCTGCATTGAAGGGACACCATGTAAGCATTTTTTGCTGAACTGTCCTTATGCAATTCATAATTATTATTGACTCACAATGTGCAAACAGTAAAGACAAGACAATGATTGAATGCAATGTTACAGGCACCATATACTCCTTTTATCACGGAGCTGATGTACCAGAATCTGAAGACACTTATTGATCCAGCCTCGGTTCAGGAAAAGAATACTGAAAGCATCCACTACCTCATGCTTCCCCAAGTGAGGTGAGCGACACCTGTTGGGTGGCAAGATGGGGGTTGGGGTTGATGGGGCTTTGGTTGGTTGGTGGGGTTTGGGTTTTTTCTCTTTTCACCGAACGGTTGCTCTTCTGCTTGTGTTTAAAGCTGTTTTGCGTGACAAGAAAGCAAGCTGCTTTAATAATGTGAGTATTCCTGTGCCTGAGGAAGAATTTTTGTATGGTAGTTAACACATTCTTTTCTATAAGCAAAAAAAGGTTGAAGTTGAGATTAACCTCTGATGATGTTAGTCTCTGCTGCAGGAGAATGTTTCAGTAGCAATACACTTAACACTCCACTCTTGGTGTTAGCTAAGAATTTTATTTTCCCTCCACGTTTAGGCAGTAGACTCGTGCTGGGTTAACGGATTATAGGTGGGAGGGAAGATGGTTAGGAGCAATGCATGTTCCCAGCTCATAATGTTTTCTTCATATGGTAGGCAAGAAATATCCTTTTTACCCTTCAGAATGTCCTGACTAGAAGCTGTGATGGTTGCCTATGAAGGGCCCAAGAGCATTCTAGAACTTCCGTGTGGTCCATGCATTTGCAAGAACATGTACATCCCCCCGACTCTAGGCCTTTCATAGTGAAGACTGATGCCAGATCTCTTGTGAGTTGGAGTGATTGTTTTGCATGAACCAGGTATGGAGCCAGCAGAGTGAGTTCTGGCTTCAGATCAAGAGTTTAGACCATTGTCCAGAGATTGCCATTTCCTTGTAAGAGGATACATCATAGAGGAGAGAGCTTTTGTGGAATCGTAGAATCATTAGGTTGGAAAAGACTTTAGAGATCATCAGCTCCACCTGTACCACGGTACTAAATCATGTCCCCAAGCACCTCACCTACCTGCCTTTTAATCACCTCCAAGTAGGTTGTTTGGATGCTGGTGAGTGTGGGTTTCTGTCCATTCCAGTGTCTCACAAAGGTCTGGGTCCGTGGTGGTTGTGCTGGATGTACGCTCTGGGTTATCCATAGTATCAGCTCAACCCAGGTAGAACCTGACAACTGAAATTGTTTTGGTTTGGGGTTTTTTCTTTGTTTTCATCCTGCCAAGGGAGACACTAGTGTTCTCATCAGCAGTTGCTCCTTAGTGCCTCGGTGCTACGTTAGTGGGTGAAGCCAGTGCCTGCTTCCTAACCTGCTCTCAGTTACTCAGTGAGAGAAAAGCAAACTCGCCTTTTGCATTGCAGCGCAGTTTGAAAACCCTCAATGACAAGGCAGCTGACCTTGATGCTTCGCACATGGGTTTAAAACTGTAAACCTTCTAGTAATGGAGTTTCTGTTATGGGTGTGGTATCCTTTGAGGAAGGTGTATGTTCTCTGACAGCTTTAATAGCAAAAGTTGCTGCAGCAGGGTCTGGAGACTGACATTGTGATGGTGCTGATTTTCTGTTCCCTGGAGAAGTGCTGCAAAGAATATGTAATCACGGAATGCAGAACTCATCAGGGAGTTATCAGAGATGGATTTGAGCTGCTGTAGAATGGAGGAGTAGAGGGGTAGCCGGCTATTTGCAGGAACTTGGTTCAAGCAGGGGGTTAGCATGAGTGTTAAAATTGGCGTAGTCACTTCTGATTCCTATCAGGGCTAACTGGCTTGCTGCTGTGTGATGCAGGCACATGATGTATTTTGAGTGGCTTGCACAGTTTTCCCCTCTGTCATGTACTCTGCTTGGATTTTTGTCTGCTTCTAAGTGTAATTTACTTGGTCCCCTGTGTGTCAATTGTTGCACTTGTCAGATAAAAAGACATGTTTTTCAGAACTACATTATTGTTGAACTTCTAGAGTCTCACCTTGAGTTGCTAAGCACATCATTGCATTTTTCTTTGAATATTGTTCTGATGACAGCTGAACTTGACTCAATACCTGTGCTACAAACCCTACTGAGATATTGCTTGGTTGCTTAGTGTTCAAACAGTTTGGTTATATTAACTTTATGGATCTGGTCTGTGAAGACTCTTCTCATTTTGTGGCTCCACAGTCTTGCTAAGTAGTGGCGAGTAACACTGAAATACTGCCCCATCCCATGGTCTGAGTCGGTTTTGGTCACAAAATCCTATATTTTGTGATTTACGTGTTTCCAAGTTTTTGGAGGACCGTCCCGAAAAACTGGCTTTTGGAAGAACAAACACTTCAAGATCAGTAGCAACGCCTTAATCAAAGCCCAGATGCAGGAGATGGGGATATTTCAGTTTTAAGTTCTGCTTTGACAGTTCTGTTGTCCTGGACAATCCTTGTTGGATGCATGTGTTTCATCCCAATACTTTTGCTCCTTACACTACAGCAAGCAACTTCGTCCATTTTGCGCAGAACTGTTCGAACCAGTTCCTCTGGTCTTGGTATGACACTTGTGTGGGTTTAAAGGAGCTGCTTAATTCATGCAGCTACTCAAGAAATCGGAAAAACATCTTCAGAACATTTGGCTGCTAGTGCGTTTGAAACAAGATGTGAATGTCGGCTTACTCAAAAAAACCAAACAACCCAAACCAGCCCTCAAAAAGCCAAATAAACCCCCTAACTCTCCCTTGCCTCAGAAAGGAAATGCGATAAAATGCTGGAGTCAGGAAAAGTGATGGAGCCAGGAAAGATGACAGAACTGTCTAAAACATCAAGCTAATGTATCTAGCATGCCTGAAAAAGATTATAAATTGAGATCCAGTGAGTTGGTTGCATTATAGATGTTTCATTGTTAGTATAAAGATCCTATTTATAACATCTTTTTGCATCTTCTTGTGATATTATTGATGTAAATCTTACTTTTTATTGGATATTAATAGAGTAGGTAGTATGACTCAATCTGTCGTCTTGTTAGAGGCGCGTAGTGGTGCTAACAAAAGATGTCAGAATAGCTCCATGTTTTGTTTCCGAGTTGTTTCCTGATCATCATCTTCACAAAGAGAGCAGAAAATTCTGTTTGTTCCTTTGTCGAATCGCCCCAACCAGGTCATAATTGAGTCTCTTGTAGGAAATTTGAGAGAAGGGGTGAAATGTTTTCAATCTGTTCTAACAGATGCAATGGAAATGAAGCAATGTAATGTTTGCTTTTTAATCTAGGGAGGATCTCATCGACAAAAAAATTGAAAGTGCCGTTTCTTGTTTGCAGTCTGTTATTGAGCTTGGACGCGTAATCAGAGACAGAAAAACCATTCCGGTCAAGGTTAGAACTCCTAACATTTCTTACCTACACCTTGGGAATGTGCAATGGCTTTAACTTTGGGATAAGGCTGGGAAAATTGAATATTTAAGTTTAGAATACCAAACAGAGTTCAATAACAAAATTATTCAAAAGACAAATAACAATTTCTGACATTTGTTACTTACAGTTGGAAGGATAAAAGATTCTGGTGTTTGTTTTTTTTTTTTCTTCTCCCCAGTATCCTTTGAAAGAAGTAGTTGTTATCCATCAGGACCCAGAGGCTCTCGAAAATGTCAGATCTTTAGAGAAGTACATACTGGAGGTAAGAGCACAGTGAACATGATGTTTAACTGGATTGTGTGTGCTGGTTACTGAAACAAACCAAACCCTAACCTCCCCTCCTGGTGATGTCTGTGTGCCGTCCTCAGTCAGCCAGAGTGCTTGGAAACACTGAGTTGCTCAAACTGGCCACGTTGCACTAAGAGGCTGTTAGAAATGTTCTTTTTCTTTGACTGAAAGGAAAAAACATTTGCTGAACGAAAGTAAGACAATAGTCAATGACACGTTGTCAAAGAGATGGATTGCAAAATCCCTGTTCTGTTCAGGGCATTAAAACCAGTTGGACAGTAAGTGGGAGAGTCGATGGAGAGGAGGATTCTGTGTAAGGGAGAACAGGGGACCAGTCGAGAGGTTTGCAGGATGTTGTTAGGAAGCAAGATGTCAAATGTATAAGGCGTTGGTCTGTTGAATTCCATACACTCATCTGCTCCTGTATGCCAGTGTGCTGCTTTAAAAGTGTGTTCATGAGAGAAACGCATCCTGCCCTGCTTCTCAGGCTTTGTTTGGATAAAAGCCCCATCATTCAAAACAAGAGCAGTAACGCTTCTAGGTTTGTTGAGTTTGACTTCCTGAAACTGGCTGCAGTTTCTGTTCTATTCAATCCTATGAAAGTCCTTAGTATTTTAAGAAATGAAATTGAAGGAGTCTGTTTCTTTATAAACTTCATTAATTTAAGTGTTTAAACTATAAATAAATCTTGTAAACTTCGGTACTGCATTTCAGAGGTTGTAGTGACGATATAAAGATGATGATGATTATTATTATTTGTTGCTTAGAAGACTTTGTATACTGGGCTTTTTTAGTCTTCATGTTCAGTTAAGTTTCATTATAAGTAGACTTTATATATCTTTCACATCTGTGATGTGCAAGAGAAATCAAACAGTAAGAGGGAATAGTGAGAAGGTTTCAGCTACAGTGATGAATTTCCGTGACCCGTGGTGTTTATTCAAAAAGGAAAGGAAGGAACCCCCAATTCCATATCAGTATGCCTTACAACTTCTTTCTGGGTGCTGAGGCCTTAAAAGCACCTTCCAGACCTGTGGTTCTTGCTGCTTTCATCTGTCGTGATTGTGCATTTGATATCCTGAGCTATGCCATGTGTAATTTCTCTGTCTTAGCAGCCTAGGGGCTTTATAATGGCTTTGCCTGACAGGGGTTATAGGAAATAACATCTCTACTGTGAGACTGGAGGCCTCTTGGATCCAATCTGGCAGGCAGTGAGGGGCGAAGGAAGAGCCTGGCTGAGCAATGTTGCTGTCCCCGAGCAGTCTTTATTTCCTCTTGCTGCAACAGTCTCTTTTTGGGACTGACGATTGCTTTTCACCCCGATGTTTCATTGTGTTGCCTGGGGAGATAAGCCCTGGCTTCGTCTTGGTGACTGTGTGTGTTCTGGGGAGGAGAGAATTGCGTTTTGAATAGCCGCTCTTCGCTAAGGCAGCAGAATTCTGAAGGAACTGATTTGGTGGTGTTGTTGGCCACAATGAGTACGTTAGGCTTGAGTATAAATTGGAGATTTCTTCATGGCAATAATTTCGGTGTGTTAGTCCAAGTTGTCACTAGAATCCTTCCCTCGTGCAACCTTGTTGTGTTTGTGTGTGTCTCTTAATTCATTGGGGCAGGATACATGCTGGCTTTTCTCTCAGATGGGAATCGAAGGAGTGCTCTTGTAAAACAAAAACGCCTTGGTAGTCGTTCAGGTGCTTTTCCCCATTCAAAACCTTCTGATAAACGTATTTCTGAGGAAGGGATACTGGCCTCAATGCAGACCCTTGTCAGGAGAGAAGCATGGTGTAATACAGAAACTAACCAACCCCCAGCATCTCCTTAACTGTTAGAAGAGGTTTCACAAACAAGTCTTAATCCAGTTCCTGACACCTGTGAGACACAAGCTTAGCCAACTCATGTCTTGTCCCCTCAAACCTGCTTGTTGGAAACAGGCTCTGTTTAAAGGAGCAAAAACCAGAAGGATAAGTGCTTTGAAGACCGATGTAGCTGTACGTGCGAACAGTTCACAAAAGACTTCCCTCCCTTCCGTGACAACTTCCCCTCTGGGCAGTTGAGCCCCATGGATCTTTTCAGTAGCAGAATTTTGTGAAATTTAGATTAACGTCTGACATGTTTTCTTGATCTGAAAACGGGATATGAAGATTTTACAGAATCCAGTTTTGAGGGAGGTAAAGGATTGCTTACTCAAAATACTTCAAAAGCTAGCTGACAAAATTTGCTGTGAATTTCTACAGCCAGTAAAAGGAAATGAAGGAACCTAACAAATTGATAATTCGTTACATAATCGGATTGTACAAAAGTATGGTTTAATTTTATTTGTCTGCTCCCCCAAACAAAGGTAAGGTGTGTCCTATGGGGAGATGGGTTACAGCAAACTCAAATGCCATTGTGGAAGCACAAATACAAAATATTGTCTGTTGTCCTCTTTTTATTATGTATTTTAACATTCAGCCAGCAAGCTGATGTGCAAGCTTAGCGTGTGTTTTATTGTATTTCATAGCAATCAGGTCTGGTTGTTTGCTAGGATGGGTCAGAGCCAGGGAGGTCAATGGATACAGGCAGACAGGGTGGTATTGCTTGGGATGAATTTGCAGCTTTGTTCATCAATCTCCTACATATTCAGAACTTTAGAACATTTAGTTACTGCCAGAAGTGTGTTTCTACTTAAATTGCAGGTGCCAGAGGTAATCTGTAAGAAAAATTACACCATTTGATTTCATGCAGTTGCTGACAAAAGGATTTGGAAAGTGCTCTTGTCAATTCTAAGGAAATTTCATTCATCACTTTTTCAGAAGTGGCTGCACTCTTTGATCTGCAGGCTTACTCTGTCGTCAGAACACAGCAAATAATTCAAATAAATGCATTTTAATATTAGAACTCTCTATAGTATGGAGTCCTGCAAAAATTACCAAGCTCACAAAATGAAGTAAGTCCAGAAGGCTTTTAGCAACAGTGCGTGGTTGAGTTTTATTCATTAGTGTTTGGGGCCTTTTACTGGCCTCGCTTAGGGTTTCTCTTCTGAACTGGTGCCAGTGAGATGTGTCTCTCAGTAAATGTCACCCTGTGTGCAACTGCAATCTCATTTGCATCCACCCTGTGTACGCCCAGAGCCCTGGCCCCTATGTGTGGCTATAAGGAAGGAGAACGTTGCCTTTCTCGTCTGCAAATTCAGGGTCTGCCAGTGTTCTCTAACGACAGCGGTGCGTGTGACATGGTGCAGTGGCCAGAGTCCATGAATGGGCTCAGTGAACTGATGCATGAAGCTGTGGCACTGTGTGGTCCTTCAGGATTTTGTTTCTCCCAGTATTACACAATCAGTATTTATTTTTCTTTCTAAAGAGCCCAGCCCAGCTGAAGCACAGTGCTCGTGCTCTGTCCTGAGGACTGGGTGCAGGAGGGCTACCCACTCTGATCGGGTCTGGGACATGGCACTGACAAAAGCCCTTCTGCACAGGAAAGCCCGAACATAGAGGTGTTCCAGCAGGCAACGGGAAGGACTAGTTGCCTTGGTTTGTCTATGAGACTTGAAATATGTGCCAAGGAGCTGATTTTGATTGACTGGGAAGCTAAAATTAAGAACTTCAGTCAAAGCACTACATGGAGGCAGATATAAATAAACCTAAGGCTTGCTTTTGGGGAAGAATCATTCTGTTTTTATTATTGACGATGCATGCAGCAGAGTGGATTCCTAATCCAATTGGCACAGAGAACCTGCCCTGATGGAGCTGGCTTATGTGTAGTTTATCTGGCCAGGCAATTCAGGAATCAAGTCCCACCTTGTGTGTGTCTCTGACTTAGCTTTGCCTAGCAGGGAGAGAAGCTTCTTTTGAAGACACAGTAACACTGGGAAGTGGTGCTGTTATTGACAGGAGGTACACAGAGCCATTACTCCTTGGTGTCATGCGCTTGTTGGCTGGATGGAATTCCATGTGGAGAGCTTTGCTCTGTTCTTTCAGTTTAGCATCGTGCGATGGTCAGGGTATGTAATGGAGGTTTAGGGACATTTTGATGGTGGTTCTTAATGTGCTTATGTGATGAGGAAAGTATTTGTAATGAAGAACATACTAAATAACTTAGTGGTTTAGGCTCGTGGCTCATCCAGTACATCGTGCTGTTGCCTGCGGTGGTTGAGTCCATTTAGAGAAAACACGAGCATCTGGACGCATTTTGCAGCAGGCTCCTAGCACAGCTGCCCACAGTGACTGTGTTGGAGACAGTCGAGGGCACATGCCTGCCTTTTCCTTTAACAGCTTTTTGTGTGACTGCTGACAGAGTTTAAATCCTTTTGGTTCACTCCTGCTTACCTCCTCTGGGGGCCTTGAGTTCTAAGGGTTAACTGCTTGTTTATCTGCTTTAAACCAAGCTCTGACTGTTTCCACCCAGGGGCTTGGTGAATAACAGTTTTACATTCCTTACCTGTCTCTTTCTTAAGTTTTTAAACCTCACTTGTATCCCCTTCAGCTTTCTTCTCCCAAAAGAGTTCTAGCCCTGGTCTTTTGACACGTGGCAGCCGTGCTGTCCTCTGAATCAGCACCACTGTGTTTGCGTTCAGGTACAGGGACAGAACCTGCAGTTTTCTGGCTAAATGCATGCTGGAAGGACTCTTTCAGCAAGATCTATCTTTCCAAATTTTGCCAGGCCGTTTCTAATGCAGTTACACAGAGGTGTATCTCTTCAGGCAGTAAAAAGGTTGTTGAACCAGAGGTCTTGCTTGAGAGCTGGCTGGTGTCTGTTAATAACAGAAACATCTACCAAAAGGCTGAGGAGGGCAGGATTTCTGCTCAAGGGTGATTTCAGTAGGGGTTGAGTTTATCTGCTCTTGCTGTGTTGGCAGAATACCTGGTTGATAGAGACAACCATATAAAGATAGGCAGCGTGAGACTTCGACTGCCTTCATCCTGTGGCCCCTGGCCTCCTGCCCTCCCACAGTTGTCAGAGGTGGCTGGTCTTTAGCTTCACTTTTTTCTCTTGGTGTGTTTGTATAGGAGCTTAATGTACGTCAAGTGACATTGTCTACTAATAAAGACAAATACGGAGTCCGGCTGAGAGCAGAACCAGATCACATGGTGCTTGGGAAGCGCTTGAAAGGTGCATTTAAGCTCGTCATGGCTGCAATCAAAGAGCTGAAGAGCGAGCAGCTGGAGGAATTCCAGGAGACAGGTATGTAGTGGTAATGACCACTCAACAGTGGCAATGTCAACCAAAAAGAAGATTCAAAATCCTTTGGCTCATCAGAGAAAGTCAAGCATTTGCTCTTGACTTGTGTATGTTAATCCAGTGTCACAGGAACAGGTGCAGAAGTGCCCCCTGTGGGCTTAGGGGAGCTGAAAGCCTACCCCTCTGTTACCGTCCTGGTTGCATTTTTATGTTAACCGAAACAGGAGAAAAGTTGGTTTTGCTGTTTTGCTGAGAGTAGCTTAGAAGCTGCCATGGATACTAATCTTACACTGTTTTCCTGCTGGAAACTGAGTGTATGTGTGTGATAGTTTATATTCTGGAAGTGTTGCTGTATCTGGTTAGTGACTGCTTGAGTATGAATATTTATTTGGTTGTGCACATGGGTGATTTGTTTTACTCTGTTCCATTCAGACGGTACGTAAACAGTTGCTGAAGCATCTGTGAGCGAGTTTTGTGCCTGTACAAGTTCTTGTATTAAAAATTGGAGTGTGGGATAGTACCGTGTTTTTCTGGTGCTTCAGTGCTGTTCAGATGGGTTCTGTTTCGTGTATGTGAACAACTGACGCTTGTCTTGGTTGTCTTAATTTTTTGATTTTCGCTCTGATGGTAACAGATGCTCTTCATCTGCTGATTCCGCAGGCACCATTGTTGTAGAAGGGCACGAACTCCACAGGGAAGACCTGCGTCTCATGTATACCTTTGATCAGGTTGCTGGAGGGTCTGCCCAGTTTGAGGCACATTCCGACGCTCAGGTATTTTCCTGGTTTGTTCTTGTTTGTTTGTTTAAGGGAATCATTCTCTACAAGTAATATGAAAAGGATGAGGTGAAAACCCAAATGCCTTTATTTGTTCAATTGGTTCAACAAATTCCAGGAGCCTGTCTTCAGAATTTTGGAGGTGTTAAAGTCCTCTCTTCAATGCCGTATTTCGTGCGTGAGGAGTTCTGTGATGATGTACCTGAGCTGCTGAGTGAATTAGCACTGCCTTGTTTCAAGTTTGTTACCTCTTCAGCCCTATTCTGTGCATCACTTCAGGTTTTAGTGCTGCTGGATGTTACCCCAGACCAGTCCATGGTGGATGAAGGAGTTGCCCGGGAAGTGATTAATCGTATCCAGAAGCTCCGAAAAAAGGTTAGGAAGCAACGGTTTGGAACAACACATTTTAATTTACTTTTAAGCAATCTTTGGGCACTGTGCAGCAGAACTGACCTTTTTAATTAAACATGAAGCCCTGTATCATTTACTCCTCATAGACAGCTTACCAATAGGACAGAAATGATTACAAATCATTATTTTCATTTTGGATTTCCATGCTCCAAACTGGCTAGAGCTGAACGGTGACCATCAGCCACAGCGGATTAGCTGATTTATTTATCTGTCCTTGTAAGAGATCTTTCCTGAAACTTAACAGGTTTGTTTGTGTGAGAGTCATCTTGCTGTCATTAATGGTGTATTTTGTGTGTCCTGCAGCGCAATCTGGTTCCCACAGACGAGATTACAGTGTACTACAGGTCCTGTCCTGAAGGTGACTACCTGGATACGGTTATCAAGGATCATATGGATTTCATTTTTGCAACTATAAAGGCTGACTTGAAACCTTACCCGGTGCCTACCTCGAGAGAAGTTCTTATCCAGGAAACAACGCAAGTAAGAAGGAATGCTCATTGTCTGTGTTGTCCATGTTGTCACCTGCTTTTAACTGAGCAGAGTGCTTCCATTGCAGGAAAACCTTGTGTCAGTATTTATTTGGGGGATGTAGTAGGTATTGTGTTGTATTTATAAATTTCCATATTAATCTTTTTGGTTTAAAAAAAAGAATAGTTGGGCTTTGCATGTGTGGTATTTCTGAAAATGAAGGTGCTTGAGTACCACAAAAAATATCTTGGGTAGCCATTTGTGTCAGCTTAGTCCACCCAGCTATTTATGCTGGGATTAGTGCGTAGTGTAGAGAGCAGATCTGTTGCTCAGATTTGGTTAAGTTAATATGCTTTTGTATTAGAAATGTTCTCCTTCAAGGCTACATTTTGCCTTTTGATTTAAGACCAGCCTCAGCTGCTAATGCCTGAAGATGCTTGTTTTTAATCCCCTGTGTATCAAATTCAGTCTCTTGTACCAGTGCAGTTGCAGAGATCACATTCTCATGTTTGGATCTGAACTGTTTGCTTTGACTGCTTCTTCATGTTTTTTCTACGCATATTTTGATTACACTCAGGATCTCTGTTTCTGTGAGATTATCCTGGGTTGGTTTTTGATACAAAGCCTGAATGCGAACTCTGCAGACCTGCACTGAGACACAGGAACAAAATCAGCAGTTGCTAAGAAAATACTGGGAGAGGAAAGCAACTGCTTGAAAAGGCATTTTTAATTGTGGTAGGATTTTATAAACACCAAATGAGATTTGCTCCTTGCTGCTCTTTAAGTGCCTTTTCCTGGTTCACAGTGGGAGCTCAGCAGAGTGGCACTTTCACGTTTTTCCATTCCCCCTTGGACTGACTTTTCCCAAGGCTTGGCTCTAGGTTTATAACTGTTTGGTTGAAATGGCCACTTAGTAGCACTTATTTCTCTAAGTGATTTCTGCGGGATGCCTGTTTAATTACCAGTTCTCACTAAGAAAACTTTTTGACTGTGGTTCCATTGAAAACTGTGTAAGTGCAGGTGTAATTCCAAGCTGTGCTTAGCTTGGGAAGGGACCTGTGCTTGGAAGGGCACAGACTTAAAACTGTGGTCTAAGACCACAAGTGTTTCTGTAGCTTTGCTACAGGTTCCCAAGTCTCTTCCTCCTGTCTGTCATTTGTAGCAGCAAATACTGTTTCTGTCCCTTGTTGGGGTGTTTGAAGCTTTAGTGGGTTGAGTGGGTGCTGCTGGGAAGCTACTCACAAGGGCAAGGCAGCTCCTGCCCTGGGCTGCTTGCAGGGCCCTTGGCTTCTCCAGGCAGCAACTGGGGGCAGGGTACTGTCCTCAGACACCCTGAATTCCCTCTGGAAAAGGCCCCTCTCCCAGTATGTTCACTTTGGGCCATATTTCAGACGGCTGTCATCACCGCTCGTCTTTTGTGCAAATCAGGCTGTTAATGCCCCTCTTTCTTATGTGTTCAGTACTGCCATATCCTTAACATCTGTTGAAGACAAGTTGCTGTTTGAAGAACTCTGAAGGAACAAGTGGCAAAAGTTGCTATTTATTGTGAGTTGGGTTTAGTGTCATGAGACAAAATCTGAGCGCTGTTTATTTAGGAAAGTATATTATTGTGTTTGCTTAATTAAACAATCTTCAAGTAATCATAACATTCCTCTTCCTTCAGCTGAAGGGATCAGAGCTCGAAATTACTCTGGTCAGAGGTGGTTTGTGTCAGTCTGTTGGTCCAGCCTGTGCCTACGTCAACCTCAAAGTGTGTGCTAATGGGACAGAACAAGGTAGGGGTGTGCCAGGTGTCATCTGTTGGGGGTGGTGTTAATGGAGTGTTTGGAAAACAGGAAGATGAATGTTGGAGCCACAAATCTGTGTGAAAGCTCCCACCCAGGAGTCACTCCACATGCTTCTTGAAAATAATTTCATTAAAAGCAGGACCATGTGGTGCCCACAGTGCCTTCTGACGGGGCCCTGCAGTGGGTGTGCAGGTGTGCACACAGCGTGTGTCGGGTGTCAGAGGAGGTGCACGCGCTCTGTGTGTGTGTGTGAAGCTGCAACTCTTGTGACTTTGTGGAGGAGCGGATGGGTTTGGAAACCTGAGGTGTGAAGTATTGGGCTGAAAAAAATACTGAAACTGGAGAATATGCTGACTGTGTCTTGGATAATCGGAAGATGGGAACAGTGGTGTTAAGTGTTACAGGGTTGAGTTAATATATTAAAAGGGCAGAAAATTAAATGCACTCTGTGGAATTCTCTCCATCTGTGTACAGTTTGTGTGCCTTGCTAACATGGTTAGAAAGCCACTTGCTGAACAGTAATGAACGTAAGCTGCTAGGCACCTCAGTGGGCACAGTATGTCGGGTTTTTTAATAGCTGTATTTTTCTGGATTAATTGACAAATTAATCTGTTATTAATTGACAAAAATGTGACTGCTTTGTTAATAAAACTGAATAGAATTTCTGTGCTGTAAACCTGGAGGACACTTCAGTTCACTTCTGCTTTTCTTCCCTCTTTCTTTATTTACTGCAAAAAATTTCTGGAGGATGCAGCATTGCCGGTTTGAAGTTAGGTTAGAAACTACTGGAAAACAACTGAGAACACTGGAGTCGATTAGGAAGAAGTCATTAGGAAATCATTGAAACTTGGCTTTTGCTTCCAAACTGCATTTTAATTGTGTCATTTCGGTTGTAGATGGTGTGTTGCTGCTTGAAAATCCCAAAGGAGATAATAGCTTGAACTTCCCTGGACTTGTAGATGCCATCTCCTGCATTTTTGGTCTTAAAAATTCAAACCTGACAATTTTTAATGGAAAAACAGGTAAATGGGGTATGACAAGGGAAATTGGAAGTCTTTCTAGCAGCAGCTAGGGGTTATTTACTATATAATTTTTATATATATATATATATATATATATACACACACACAAATCTGACAAGAAAATGCGTTAGGAAACATTCTGTTTTACAGTACTTAGCTTATGGGACTGTGTTTATGATCACATCAGTGTTTCCAAAAGCTGCTGCTAAACGATGCTCTTCTCTTCTGTTATCTAATTTCCACTGCGATTCTCATCAGGACACAATCTGATTTATTATTCCAAAGGCGTTTCTGCTGGGGCCGGGCAGTGCTCTATGTTGATGGCGAGCTGCCATCAGCTTCTGCATGGCTTTTTCCCCTAATGCCTCAGTAGGCAGGGTGAGAATTCAAATCGAATGCAGACTGCTGAATGCAGTTGCTTTTTTGCCCTAGAGAAGCTTCAGGAGCTCTGCATTTCTTCTTCTTACAAAATTCAGTGGGATATTTTTGTGGCTTAAACTTGGCCTCTATTAAGGCATGAGAATGTGAAATATTGTCTGTAGGTTATCTATAGGGCTATGAGCTGCATCGTGGTTTTGTTCATGACTAGGAGCTGAAACTGAGAAGAAAAACATCATGAGAGGAGTTACAGTTAGTGAGCGTGAGACCCTGCCAGCAGAGCGGCGTCCTCTCCCCTGGATGAGGATGCTGGTTTATTATTACATAATGTATAATATTTCAGTGTAAGTTAGACCTTAAAAAGTAGGGACTGAGAACAGGATTGCACTCCCCACCAAACGCTTTAGTGAACAAATCCCGCAAGTAGAGCACTTGCGGTGGCCACGCTGTGACTGGCCTCAGGTGACTGAACAGAAACAGTGAGCTCTTTGCGTGGCCGTGGGGTCGTGTGGAGGCTCCTCTTGAGGTTTGAACTTGGTCTGTTTTCATACCGTTCATAGTGAGTCTAAAACGAGTTGTGCAGAAAGGCTGGAAACTGCACGTGTGGTGCTGGGTGACTGCAGGAACCTGAGCGAGCGAGCTGTCACAGGAACACTGCTGAAGTGACACCTGAGGGGTGACAGTTGAATTGGCTCTTGGAGAGGCTGTTCTGGGGCGGCTGTGGGGCTGCTAAGGGGAACAGGCGTGCAGGGTCTCGTCAGGGCGGGCAGGGGCTGGCGTCCGTCCCTCTGTCTGAGGGGATCGCAGAGAACGGTGACACGCACTGGATGGGTTGTTGCTGCGCTGTTCCCATGTGCCTTAATAAAATTGTGACCCAGTAAAACACTATTTCTGGCTCTGCATTTTCCTTCCTGTGGTTTTTAGGGCTGTCCACTTTACTTGCAGTAATTTATTATCTTGTTTTCTAATTGTAATGAAGATTTACTTAGGGTTGCATAATGGCAGAAACCCAAGCAGTTCTTTTATTATGGCAGGCTAAAATATATCATGGCCCTGGTTTTCAGTGTAACATCGGGATAATGGGATAAACATTTTCTGTCCAGCAGTGAATCAATGTGTTCTGAGTAACTGCGAAGCTCTAAGCAGGGCTCTGGGATTTGTACTGATCTCCCAAAACTGAGAACAGAATTTGTCTCTCCTTACAATTTTAAAAAGAAAATAATTTAAAGGAAAGAAGCCGGACTCAGGCCAAGCGGCAGCAGTGCTCATCAGCGAGTGTCTTTGCTCTGGATCACAGGAGAGCTGGAAACCGCCTGGACTTCTGGTTGGGAATGCTTTTTGACATGTGCTTGGTTTTTTTGGTAGAGGCCTGTCTTGAAAAAGGCTTATTTTAAAAAATTATGGGAATAAATGCAGCTGTAAATAATGACAGGCTTTAAAACGGGGGGGAAGGAAAATGAGGCAAAAATCCCCCTGCAGAGCTCTCAGTCCACCTCTTATTTCATGCTTACGACTTTCAGATGTCTAATTCATTTCAAATTCTATTCTGGGCACTTTTCTGAACAGGAGTACAGAAAGAATTTTTAAATTTTAATCTTTGATTTTTGAAAGGCCACGAGGCTCTAAGGAACCTTAGAAGAGGTTAATGAGATAGAAGGGGTTGTCTTAAGTGAATAATTTCTTGCTTGATTTAAGCTATTTAACTACTCTTATTGCATGAGTAATCATGTCGTATGTTTATGTGTGTAAGAAATGGTACGTAGGAGCTAATTTCCACTGAAGTATTCAGCGTTGTTAAGAAAATGAAATATTTCTGCTCAAATTCCATTTTTTGAAATGGAGAAATACTCTTTTTGGGCACGGAGTTGCGAATGGGAAATGCTCCACAGTGGAATCGGTAGGTAGACAGCCACATTGTCAGCTAACCGAGTGAGAAGTGGCCTCTGCTTCCCTGTAATGGCCTGACTGGTCTCATTTTCTGTTTCAGAACTGCTGAACAAAACTGACTTGCTGAGTCTCAGTGGGAAGACTCTGCACGTGACAGCAGGGCCAGCACCTGCTGCGCCCAGCGCTCCCGATGCTCTTCTCTGCCAGTACATCAACCTGCAGTTAATGAATGCCGCGCCACAAGGTGAGGAGGATGCCTGTCTCTCCTCATTCACCAGCTGAGCTTTCTGTGACAGGGGTTTTGGACACCGCTGGTGAAGATCAGCACATACTTTTTCATTGGCAGGTGGTGATGTTCTGTATTCTTTTCCAAGTATGTGCTTTCCGATAAACACAAGGTTTTTATTTAGATTTTCTCCCTGTTTTCAGAGAAGGAAAAGGAGAGCCAGTTTGAGATAACGAACAGCAATAAAAAGTGATTGTTTCCCTCTTTCCGACCACTACCTCAATCTATGCAGCTTGTTTTAAAAAGCTGAGTGTAAAACTGACCAAAAATGAAGGAGGAGCCAGCTCTTTACCAAGGCATTTTAAATGGCCTGTGAAACACTTCTCAGTGCATCTCAAAAGCCAAATGAATTGTATCATTAACCTGATCTGGAGGAAAGAGATGTGCATGTGGTTCTGTTTCACAGCTGCTGCTCTTTTAACCTCTACTCTGGCACCTCACACTGAAAAAGCCATATTGTTAGAAACTCACTCTTCAGTTCTGCCCTAGTCTGAGTCCTTTCTGTCCTGTGCCCATGTGCAATCTTATTGATTCTACTGGAAGCCTGTGTAGGCCAAAAATGTGGTTTTGATGTGACAATCTTAAAATGCTTTGTGAGCTTCTCTAATTGTTAGTGTTTTGTGTGTCCTGGTTATCCTGCTGTCCCATTAAAAGAGTTCTGCAGGATTTTCTTTTGCTTATTATATTAAGCTATTAGAAGTGACTTATCCTGGTTCTGTAAATCATAGTCTGTGTTAGTGAATATTTGCAAGTAGGTTGGTGTTGATTATTCAGTGCTATGAAGTAGTAGAGATGAAATGGAAGACAAAGTCCTGAATTCCAGTTTACCAGGATAAATGCAATAATGTCATTCCTTGCTGATAGTGATCTTGCTGTTTATCTTGTTCAGAATGTCAGAAAGGAACAGTGGGAACTCTTCTAATGGAGAATCCTGTTGGACAGAACGGATTAACGTACCAAGGTCTTCTACATGAAACAGCAAAAGTTTTTGGGCTCAGAAGCAGGAGGCTAAAATTGTTCCTGGATGAAGCGCAAACTCAGGGTAAGCACAAACTTCTGGTTTGCTTGTCTGAGTATACGTGGAAGTTTTAGTTGAGGAGCAGCCAAGGTAGCCTGAGACAGAGTTTAATAACTAAATGCACACTGTTTACACATTGGTTTCTAATTTCACACAGTAATTCTATATTTATTCAACAAAATCCTTTAAGCACACATTCATTTAGAAATTCAAAGCTCTGGTGCTTTCCTTTCCTGAAGTGTCCAAGACCAGTTCTGTAGAAGTTTCTTCCTTTGGAGCCATGAGGGTCAGCCAGCAGTGCCAGTGGTAGGTCTGTGCTGCTGTGGCTGAGCAGAGCGAGTCTCCTCCGATAAGTGCGTGAGTTGAAACTGGGTACTTAAAGAACCTATTCCAATTGTTCCTGTAACATTCGCGTTATTGCGGATACTTTTTCTCCCTTCCTTTTGGAGAATGGGAGTGGATGGAAGAGTATGGGAGCTATTCTAGAGTTGTGTGCATAGATCAGGGTAGGGTAAGGCAGCTGCAGTTCATTCAGGGTCTGTGGGAGGCAGGTAGCTTTATCGCAGTCACATACTGAAACAGTAGCCAGTCTCCCAAAACCCGCAGACAGATGGCGAAGCTTAGAAACATCTCTGATTCAGGAGAAAGAGAAGACTGATGATGTAGCCAGCTGTAGTGCTAAAATGTTGGACTTGAGAAAGATTTGGGACTTCATAAGACAGGAAGAATGGATTGGAAACTGCACGATAGAGAAAAATGCCCTGGTATTTCTGTGTATTCAGGAAAACTCAGCTCTTCCCATGAAGGATTCTGTCTCCAGTTTATCACGATGGCATGAACTTCATCCTATTACCGCTGCACACTATACGTATTTAGCTGTGACAAGACTTAAGGAACTGATCTGGCACGGCGTTTGTCTAGTGTGGCCGTTCTTACGTGACGTTCATCAGGGACTCTGGGTATCAAGCATTGTGTTGGGTCCTTCATGTTGACCTCACGTACCAGTGCATTCTGCAGTAATGCTCTGAGCGAGATGATATTCTGTGTGGATGTGAAGCTGGAGGTGTCGGCTGACACAAGCTTTCAGAAAATCCTACTTTGTAACGTAGGACAGGATCTTCAGCTCTCACAGTGTCCATGCTGATGTGTGACAGACCTTCCTTCAGCGCACTGTGCTTTAACAGGAGGGAAGTTTTGAGCTGCACAGGTTCCATCCCAGTCCCTTTTCAACTGAACCGGCAGAACTGTCTGAATAACGGAAGAAAAGGTGTCGATAGTTTTACTTGTCAGCAAGAGCTCTAACTGTTCTGTTTCTGTTTTCTCTGTTCAGAGATCACAAAGGACATCTCCATGAAGAACCTGAACATGAAGACTGTGTATGTTCATGTTATACCCACCACAGCTGAATGTTGAGAATTCTGTTTTGCTGAATAAGACTGTGGAGACTTTTTTCCACAAAACCTGAAGTCAGATTCATTTAGCCTGCTTTTAGACTAACATCCAAGCTGTGTGTGGTACCGTCAACATCTCAGTTTGCACACAGGATGATTTCTACCCATGCATGTCCGATATGCTGCTCTTTGGTTTCAGATGCAATGCATTTTCACTGTTATCGTATGATATGGTAAAAGCTGTTCAGCAAAATGTCAGAAATCCTTAACCTTAGAGATCTATGCAGTTATTCGCCTGACAGAAACGGAAGTAATACCTCAGTGATGCTGTTCTCTGCCTGCCCTCGATGCAGGGGGCAGCTTTGATTTTCTAAACCATGGGTTACCGAGGAGGCTCAACAAGATATACACCGCGGTGCAGTAGTGTGTGGCTGTTGATTTAAAATACTCTCTAATTTCAAATTGGAACAATAAATTTGCTTCATCTTCTGTTTCCCTGAGTTCTGAGTACTTTGCTTCTTTACATTTTCTAAAGAAGGTAACGCTTAGTACACCGTATTGATCAGGGAAACAGAGAAACATGCAGTCTGGAGGTGTCTGTGCTGACGGGGTTGTGACACTGTCACGTTTTGGGGCTTGGTTTTGTTAGGGTTTTTTGGGAGGATATCGGATGTAGAAGCAGTGCTGAGCTTTTGTTTTTTATGATAATCCATACATTTTGCTGGATGTTTTAGTGTTGACTTGTATACCTGTAGGCAGGTGAAACGAGCAGGCAGCCTTTGTGAGTTTGAGAATGTTTGTTGGCTCATTGAACTACAAACTCCAGCTCACTCCAGTGTCACTGAGTGTCAGCAGTGCTGTGGGTCAGTGTTGAGACTTGCCATTGCTCAGCATTGTTGGTGACCAGCTGTCTTCATCGCTGGGCCTTTACTTGCTTTCCAAGAACAAGATTGCCTGCATGGCGAACCAGAGAATTAACAGTGTAACATTCTGTATGAATAACAAAGTCTTGCTTGGCGTGGATTTCCATTGCTCTGTTCTTCATCTTCACATTAGGAACATAAACCAAAGCTTCCTTGTGATAACCTTATTTTAGTGGGAATAACTATCCTAATTACCCTGTGCTCTGCTGTGCTCTAGTCGACCATCCCAAACTTTTCAGTACTCGTTTGAAGTAAAGCAAGTTTCTGGCATTCAGCTCACATAAAATTATTTGTCAGTGTTAAAAATGTTGGTGCCTGAACAGGCTGCCGCACTGGCCTGTTCAGCGTCATGAGTGTTGGCCATCGCCCTCTGCCTTTCTTGGTAACCCAGCTTACTTATCTTTATATTGATGTAGTGACATGGAAATCAAATTTGTATGGATTGAGGTTTTTTGTCCAGGTTCTGACTTCTGCAAAGGTCAAGTTGCTGTTTCTAAACTGAATGACTTTGCATTATTATTTATGGAGAATAAATGAAGATGGCAGATGATCGCAATCTTAACGAGACAGCCTAAGGGGACATTCCTTGACTTTTTGAAGAGTTATTTGGGATTTATCATTTTGTGTATGTGTCATTTTTCCTTTCTAAGGATGCTGGCTTGGCCCAGTTTTGTGTAAGGACTGGGTTAGATTATATAGGTGCTTTCCAGTGAATTAAAAGCCCAGCAAAGAATTATGAACTCGCTTTGAGTGAGTTGCCAAATGAAAATTATAATCTTTAACAGAACCTTTTTTCTTTCTCAGACATGCTTAACAGCTGCTTGATGTCAGAAATAATCTGCCCTTAAGAGAAGAAATACTTGTCGTGACCTTAGTCCAATAATCTTTTGCTTTACAGGAGGTGCGATTGAACCCGGGTTTCTTAAGTAAATGACTGCTTTACGCAAAAAGCACAGGGAGGCAGCCATTATTTCAAGAAAAGGAGATGATGGCAGACTACAAACGAGACATGAAGCATAGTGGATTTTATCCTGTTTCACCAAAGCCAGAACAATGCTTTTCCGTAAGTTTCTAGTCTTGCCACAAACAATGAGACAAAATAACAGCCAAAAAGATAACAGGATCTTGGGCTGCGTTTACAGAGCCTTGACCGCAGAGGTGCTGAGTGCAGCTGCAGCGCGGCCCTTGTGTCCAGACGCTGCCTTCATGGAGGATGCTGCCCACCCGGGCCTTGTCTTTGCATAGACAGGAATATCTCCTGGGTTTATTGTAATGCTGTCTAGCTGCGTTTCTTTTGAGTAAAGGGCAGGTGCATATTTGTATTGCTTGAGCTGGAAGTAAAGGGTGTCACACTTTAAAGAGCTTAAGAAAGCACTTCCCCTTGCTCTCAATGTGCAAGCCCTCTTCTGAGTGGCAGTGTGGCACAAGGCATCATCTCTCAAAGAAATCAAAACCCTTCCTTGCCAAGGAGTGTGTTCAGCTAGCCCTCGGCCTGCCTGTAGAGAAGGGGAGCCAAGAAATCCTGTAAGATCTGGTTTTCTTTTTTGAATGAGGTGTGATTTTAAAAACAAGCGAAGGAAGACCTTTGAAGTTGATGTGCTCTGGAAGGCATGCCACATAAACCGTGTTGAAGCTGTGGTCTCTCAGTGTAACTCAGTTGTGGTGCTTTTCCAAGATGTTTCTTTAAAGCGAAGCAGGTGCTGTGTGGGCACAAGGTTATGCTACCTGCTTTTCTTGAGCCCTACAGCCCAACCATGTCTCAGGGACGGAAGCTCCCATCAATGCTGTGTCTGTCGTTGTGGGGATCAGTAAATGCTGGCAGAGGGGAAATTTCACTCTGCTTAGGACAGGTAATGGAAGGATGAGACCAGAGTTTATGGGAAAATGCTTTTGCATCAGTTAACTTCCTGTTACATAAGTAGCATGTAATTAAAAAAAAAAAAGCCTGTTGCAGAATTTTTAATTGTTTGTTTTTAAAAAAATGTTTTATTGTTTAACTAAAAGTTCAGTTTTACTTTGAGCTGGCACTCTTGTCAGTAGGGTCTGATCTCTTATCTCTAAAACAGACTGATAGTGAACCTTAGGAGCAAGTTGTGACCCATTTGAGTGAACTTTTGCTTTTCCTACTTTCCTTCTCCACATCCATTTTTAGTATTCTTTTTTTATTTTTCTGGATAATATCCAATTGTTGCTTGAGAGAATTTGTCTTGTGGGATCTTGAAGTGGGGAATGTTTCCTACTAATTTTTTTATTGAGGCTTTTTAATGCAGTTCCATAACTTCACCTGGGTTGGGCTACTAACAGTCTCTTGGCTTGACGTGATTCTCTTCAGGATTTATGTACTTCAATTAGCTTCCCTCCTAAATGGCTTGTTACACAAATTAGGTCCCAGACCATTGTTGCCTCTCTCTGCGTGGAGCAAACCACTACTTAGGCACTCACAGACCTCCGTTGTCCCATTTGCTGCTCTCTGGAGGGAGTTTGTGTACATTATTCTGATTTTGCAGTTTGTTTCAGATCTCTTTAGTGTTCACAACAGTGCAGCTGAAATCTCCCCAATAAGCAAAATGCACCCTGGCTCTGAATACTTGCTATGTTTGATGAAGTGTGATAGCTGGACAGCTGTGGATGAGGAAGGTTCGTGGGATGTCATTTGTAGGAGACCTGAAGGGCAAATTTTCAAGTTAGCAGTTTTGCAGTGTTGAAGACTATAAAAATATATAGGTAGAGCATGTATTGTGTAATTAATAGTGTCAGCAAGCCCCAAAATCTGGGGATCTTGGGACTTAGATTGGTTATGGATATCGTGTGGCAGGTGTTGCGAGTGGGAGGCGGGGAAGGTAGAAGGAGCACAGCAAATTTAATTTAGGAGATCTTTTACTGCACATCTTGGTTTTGGACATGATGTAGTCTAAACAAGGATGGAGGGTCCAGCATGTTCCTCAAGATAAGTGAATGTCTGTAAGATGAAAAGTTGTTTACCTTGTCAGCTGAATTAGCCAAAAATTAGGCTTATGCTCTTAGAAACCAAGCGCTGTACAGTAAAGGGAGTTGCAATGGGTTAGTAATTAAATGAGAACTGATAATTTCATACTCTTGCCAAACAATACAAGCACTGGGCTGTATAAACAAGACTATCTGTCAGATGAAGTGATCTTTCCACTCCAGTACTGATAAGGTTCCTTCTGCAGCACTGTATCCAATTTTGGGAACTGCACTAGAGGATGATGTTGACAGTCTGGAGGGAAGCCAGTGGGGAGAAGCAGGAATGAGGTCTGGGAAACCTGACCTGTGGGGAAGGATTGAAGGAATTGGCATGTTTAGTCTACAGCAAAGAAGACTGAGGGCGAGATGTGAGAAGTCTTCCAAGAGAATAGTAATGGATGAGTTTTCAAGAGGCTGGCAGTTAAATTGGATGTGAACTTAGGCCACACATCAGGAAGACCCACCTGATTATAAGAACCATCATCTGCCCCTGGAATGGGTTCCCTAGGAAGGTGACGGGGATTTCATCAAGGGTGGGTTTAAGAAGAGGTTCTAAGAGGTATAGTGTGGATATAGGTTGTTCTTCCTGGAGCTGAGGGAGAACTAGAAAACCTCTCAAAGCCTTTTCTGACCTGTTTTTTATATGAAATGTTGTTTTCAGCTGGTCTGTCATGCATGCACAGGCCTGTAGGTAGAGGAATATTTCTTTGCAGATGTCCTAACGTGAAGCTGCACAGCAAAACACTGAGGATCCCAAAGCATTGCTTCCCTTCCAGCTCAGGGGCTGGGATGAAGGCTGGTTAGTAGGGCAGCAAAGGAAGCGGATAGCTGCTGGAACAATAAAAGCATCTACAAAGTGAACAATACGCAGTGCAAACCTTCACTGCCTGGAAAATGAGCAGCGACTCTTCCTCCCGGCCATCTCCCGGGTTAAACGCTGGGCATGGTGTCGGATGTGTCAAATACCTCTTTGGCCAGCTTGGGTTGTCTGTCCTGGCTGTGTCCCCTTCCAGCTTCTTGTGCTTTTTTCAACTTACAAGGAAGAAAATTAACTTTATCCCAACTGAAACCAGCATGATCCCAAGAACAGTATCTGAATCGATGACCTTGAAACTTCTTAGTAATATCAAACTGAAGATGATTTTTTTCAGCTCATTGGACAATCATCTCTCTTTCACTAACGGATAAACAGATGCAACTCTTACCATTGGCTTCCTTGAGGGAAGGTGAATTGGTGCAGTGTGGCCCTTAAGATCTTGAGCTGCAGTGTTCTCCAAGGCTACAAGAGAACAGGAAATAAAGCATAAAATAAAAGATCCTGGGTTTGTGTTCCTTAAGTATTGCTGGAAGTATGGGAATTTGTTCTGCCCTTAGTATCTCCATTCATTTTCATGTAGCTTGCTTTCCCCTGTGGCTAATAAGATCAGGGCCTAGCATTCAAATGAGATGTAACAACTGGAGGAACAAAGGTAAGCTGGAGGATGAAAGTGTCATCGTGTGCTTTCTGGGACTCTTGAGTTGTATTCAAACCCTGAAACTGGAGGGGCTGGGTTTTCCTTCCCCCTTCTCCTCTTTGTGTCCCATCCATCCCATTTGCTCAACTGTAAAATCCTGTCATGTTTCACAATCACTTTGACAAATTTGGTACTGGGAAACATTGCCAGTCTTTGTTCCTTTCTATACAAAACATGATTTATTGAAGGCTGTAGCTTGACGAGGTAACATCTGAATATATGAGCATCACTTTTGCAAAGAAAGGAGGGTTTACTTGTCTTTACCCACTTAACAGTTGACTCATTTCCTATAAATACAGTGAGCATAATGAGGATTTAGGCATGAAACTAACTGTACTAGCATTTTAAGAACCAATTTTGTATTTTTTCGTACACTTGAAATACATGCCAGGCTAATCTTAGAATGCCTTTTAAAGCTCAGCAAGGTCAAACAAGTGCTTTGTGCGATCACACACGTAAGTTGTATTTAACTTTTCATTAACTTTTCAGTGTGCTAAAAACTATGCATAATTCATTTCCGTGCTGTTTTTATCTAACCATACCATAAATGAATAGGGGAGGGGGGGAAAGGGATGAGAGATTGGCGAAACTTTGTCATGTATGCCTACCACTGAGAAACCACCATGACTGCCAACTCAAAGAGCATGCCACTGTACAGCTTCATTTTTATTCAGATCTCAATAAGCTATATAATTAAAAGAATATTAATCTGTTCTAAGTACGTCTACTCAAACACTCCTTTATAATTGTAGAACTTTGCAATAATTACTGCTGTAGTATAGACTTTCTGATTAATACATGCCATTGCAGTTCATTAAAAATAATGTGTGGACGTAGACTGTGAAAAGTTTTAAGGAATGGATGAAGACTTACTGGGATCTTTGCTGTGCTGTGAAAGCTCGTAGCTTTTCCTTTAGGAGTTTACTCATCCTTCATAATAACCCACTCTTTTTTTCCCAAATACTGTCTCTTCCTAGCTAGGTTTGCTTTCTCTGGCCTTACGTAACTGTGTGCTTGTGTGCAGAGCAGAAGATGATCATGGTATCTGGGCGGATAGTGCTTTGCACCATGCGAGTTGATTCCCTGCCTCATCTAAACCATTAATGTTTGCTTTAGTGCAGAAATATGTGGATTTGCCTTAGTGAATGTCTCGTACCATTGAATCAACTGTGTATTTGGCCAGTTGTGTGAGACTAAATGCAGAAACAAATCATGAACCACAAAATAAGCCCAACAGTAGAAAACTTAGAGGAGACAGGGATAACCTAATTGCTGAGCCCCTAGCCCTGCCTGGCTCCTTCTGCTGTTAACCGAACAGCCCACCTTTGGTACCTCATTCTGTGAAAACACCTTGCTCCTTTCTTCATCAATAGATAAAGTCAGGAAATGGTCTGGAGTAACCAGAGGTAGTGGGGAGAGAGTCTTCTGCTTATCCCAACCTGTTCATTCCTAGAGAAAAAAGATCATTGAAACACGAACAGGAGGGTTTCTGAAAGGCGTTTTAGTGTTAGCAGTGGTCCCCGGGCTGTTTGCACAAGCCATGGCAGAAGGCTGGCAGACCACCCACCGTGCCCTTTTCAAACCTCACTCTAGCTTTTATTTTCTGATCTACCCAGTTTGTTCCTGCTGCTGTGATCCAAGTTTCGAGGCCTAATTAGGAGAGCTAGCTGTGTGTAATAACAGGAAATAATGACACAGGAGATTTTTTTTCCCCCCCCTTCTACTACTCAGTCAGAAAATCTTGTTTATTTTGGTGAGATAAATAAATTGTAATGTAATCTATAAAAATAATATTTGCCTCATTAGGTGGTGTCTGCAAATGAGGACAGAATATGCATCAGCCCAGGGGCAATAGCAGACTAGTAGCTAAGTATCACTTGCGTAGGCATTGCAGAGAAACCTGAAACATGCAAATTCCTTCTTAAGAAAATAATACTGCTCCTAGTGACTTGTTTGTGGTAGAATATCGTATACATAGAAAGTTCAAACTATCTCTAACAGGTAATTATATCTGAAATCTTTTGGAGGAGGCAGGGGAGTGGGATATTTTTGTGCTTTATATTTGTATTCTGTATAAAACACTATCCCCAAGTTACTTTTGATCCAATCCACACCAGAACGTGCTCAAGATAAGGCAGAGTTTCCAGCATCAGTAAGTCCAGAGAAACCTGGGTCACTCCAGAAAAGCATTTTAAAATAGTTTCATCCCTGTGTTGATCCATGATTAAAAGTTGCATGGATAGTTGGATTGAGGGATACAGTGCTTCAGATGCACTTTCTCAGTAAATTGTTGTTGCTGATTTAGATTAGGTTTAAAACTTTAAATTATTATTTTCATAATGATAGGAATTAGACATTTTCAGCAAATCTGTTTGATCAGGGTGGTGGACGATAGGGTATAGGATACAGAATAGTTGAGGCTGGAAGGCACCTCCAGCTCTCTGCTCAGATCCTTGTTGGATTCCCTTCTTTTCCTACCCTCTTTGATTTGGGGTAGTCAGTTGGCATTATAAATTTATGCTGATGGAAATAAAATCAGAATTTATTGTCTGAGAAAAAGCTACAAGTCGTTTTAAAGAAGGAGTAATTTTTTACCTAGAAGTTCCAGATCAATATAAATTGGTAGGATGCTGAAATGCTACAAGAAAACAAAAAACTGAATGAAAAAAACAAGAAAAAGGCTTGTACTTTTTCCACCCATAATATATTCCATGTCCACATTTTTCCTTCCCTGCTGCTTACACTCATCACTAGAATACACATCCAAGATCACTAGACAGGTACATGGATTTAATTATAAGACATTATGGTTGGACTTGATGATCCGGTGGGTCTCTTCCAACCTGTTTATTCTATGATTCTCTGATAACAGATTAATCCCATTAAAGTGCCTAATTTAGGTGTATAGTCACCTTAAATTCTTATCCAGGTAATGGAAAGACACAAATGGTGATACTGGAGAGGTCTTAGAAGACTTGGAATGCCATCTACATGTACATACGTAGCGCGTGTGGTGCGTGCACTGAGAAGAACGCCCCAAACTTCAGCACCGCAGTTCAGCATAATGAACATCAGCCCCTTTAATCACAATGATTTATTAAATGCATGGTGAGATCCTGGTAAGAACCCTCTCATTTAAGACTCAAGGCCTGCAGGTGAGATCACGTGCAAATGTCAGGGCTGTACCTGCCAGGAATATGAACTGTCCTTCGGCCGTTCTGTACGCAGTTAACCACGTAACCCACCGAGACAGCACGTCGTTATCAGTCGTGCTGTAATTGCGGGATTAATTTGCAACAGGCTTGAAGGTACCCAAGTCTGTCCCTGTCTGACAGGAATGCTTATGTTCATCTCACCTCAGAGCTCATTTGTAGTAATTGCTGAGATTCAAAGGGACTATTTATAGAGTGCTTTGGAGGAAGAAGCACTATATTCATTAGGAGAAATTTTGGCCAGGAGCTGGAAAAGTGAGAAAGCGGACGTCAGTGTTGATAAATTGCAGAGCAGTCTAATAGCATTGTTAACTCTCTTTTGCACTGACATGGGGCTCCTGAGTGGATCCAAGGGCTTCCTGATTGTTTTTCCTGGCATCTATGACTTAAAGCAATCACTTGCTTAAAATGCACATTGGCAGATTTGCCATGTTCTTGTGCTGGTTTTTATTAAGAGCTCGAGCGTGAAAGGTGCGTGGACTTCCCCAAAACCAGCACAAATGGCATTTACAACCTGTAATCCGAAGAAGATATAAAAATGTTGTTCTCAAAGCTAATTAATGATTCTTACCCAAACGGCAGCAAGCTCACCCTGGTATTTATGCGGGGACCGGGGGATTGTGTCTGGATTCTGTTTGCCTTGCTAAATCCGCTTTTATTTGCAACAAGAATTCTGTATTATCGATAAATATTTTCTTTGGGGAATTTTGTGTAGTATTTTCTCTGGAAGTTTTCACTGAAACCGTTGATGACAACTAGTATTTAAATCAATTATTCTGTTTCCCTTGGGAAACTGCTGTGGAAAGCAAGGACGGACTTTTAAATTTATAGGGATGTTGAGCCAAGTCTGCCAGTACCCAGCTTGTTTTCCAGGACTGACCTTTAGATGCTGCCTTGTTTTCATGGCTTTTTTTGATTTTACTCTTGCTTCTGGAGTGACCCACGTCCCGTGTCCAAGGATTTAATTATCTTTCACGTTCAAAATCATTGTTACTACCCCTAAGGGTTATGCAAACTGTTACCCGTTTCACTCTGTCGATATTTTTTCTTGGAAGGCAAAGTCAAACAAATAGTAGAAAAATCAAAAGAAAAGAACCACATTTGAGGTGAATATTTGTGATTTGGATTACTGTCCTCAAAATACAGCTACAAGGGGTCTTTTTCTGAACTGTAAAATAACTGTGCTGTAATTTAACATTCAGCAGTTCACCGTCTTTTGTTTCTCACTTCTACAGTGTTCTCGGGGTTTTTAATCCAATGCTGTGTCCACTTGAGCATTTCTCCTCATTTTCGCTCTTGTGAATAAATAAATTCAACAAAATATGTAAGTCATTGTTAAAATGAAGCCATTCCTACTAAAACCTGTGATTTTGCCACTGATTTCTCACAATAATATATGGAATGGGTGTTATATGGGATTTTGGATTCTTTTAAAGCAGACTTGCTGCATAACTTAGGACGATTGTCTCGATGTGTTGCAAAAAGCTCTGAAGATTGCACAAAGCTTTCTCACAATTTACTCTATGCATATAAAAGAACTTTGTGACTGCTAATGAGTTTAAGGGTAAAAGAAGTTATGCTGCCCCCACTTACATACATGTATTGAGCAGATTATGGCAAACCAAGTCAGACTGTGTATCTGGCAAACTAACTCATGGTCCTTTCAGAAAATATTCTACCATACTCTTACGTTCTGTCTCTTTGTGGTGGCTTTGTACCCTCTTTGCAGGCTTCTTGTTTGGTGGAGGGTTGGTTTGTCTTTTAGAATAAAATTGTGGACACTTTCATGAAGTTCTAAACACTGCAGAAAATGGCATTTTCTGTTGCTTCTTACTGAGTGCTTTTGGGTGCAAGATCATCAACTTCGTGGCAGTTTTAACAGATTACTGACAGTTTGAAGATTCTTTTTGCCAGATGAGCACCAGATTTGGTTTATAGAGAACTCAACTGGTAGTTTTCAGTCAATTTTATTTCTAGCTGAGGTCAAAAGTGCCCGCGGGGTCAGCACAGGCACTTTGTCTGTGTCTGGCCCGTACAATTGCCTGTAACGTCAGATGGATGTTGAGGTTCCTCTACTTTTTGCATAGCTGAGGCCAGGACACGTCAACGTCATTTCATGTAAGGGCAAATACAATATGTGATTTGCACTTGAGTATTTTTGCTTTGATGCGGTTTGCATACTGAAAACTGTGAAACAGTGTTTGCAGAATATCCCAATAGATGTAATAATCCTCTGGCCAACCTTTTCAAACCAAGCAGAGGGCAGATTTTTGTTACCTTCTTCTAGGGTCTCCTGGAGGGCATATGACTTTTAAACATAAAATGCAAAAGGCAACTGCCTCATGCTGCCTGCTACAGAACTTCATGGCAACGTGACAGAATGTGTTACTGTCACAGCCTTTGTCTGCCATTACGTTTACTCTTAAAAACAACAGAGATTTAGGACTGGTTGGCTTTTCACTGGGAGACTGTGACGTGAGGGTGTGAAATTACTGGAGGAGATCGTTCTGGTGATTCACAGGGATATGCTTTCTACTATATCAGATGCTGGACTTATGCCATCGTTTGGTGGCATATGATACCATGGGAGTTTTTTCTTAATAGCAACTAAGGCTGGGCCTGAACATTTTTGGTAATTAAATGTCTGAATTCATTATAAAGGAGTAGGACTTCATGGCTGCGAGTCAAACATGGGTACCTTCCTGGTCCTTGTATTTCATAAAGCTCTGTGCTGTTGTATAACAACAGCTTGTACAACATTTCTGCCTCCTTCATAAAGAATGATGACAGGTTTTATGATTGCACTTTGCTTTCTTAATCTGCATACTACTACATTTTTGGCAGATCAAGTATTCTTCACTCTCAGTGTTGCTGTTTGGCACCAACACTTCAAAGGTAAACTCTGTAAATGAATAAGGATTCCTTGGGATGGAATATATTGAGAGGTTCTGATATGAAAAATACATAGTTACATGTTTTAGTACATACCTGTATATTTAGCAGTTTCGTCAAGGGTGCTGAAATATGAATAGCTATTTCATAAGAGATATATATATAAAAAAAATATGGCATAATACAGCCAAACTATTGTTGAATCGACATCCATTATACCTTCCTTTTTCAAAATTTCCTTGAAATTCCTCCTCCATGATTCTGCAAAACACATTTTGCTAGTGAGGAAATTAAGCTCCAGCTTGTGAAAATTATCTGAAGTTGAATCCTGAGAATAATTGTCTGACAAGCATAGTTCACTATTAGATTATTCAAACTTGAGGCAAGCGTAGTGCCAACCTGTTTGATGATTACATGATCTCTAGTCCTTCTTGTACTTTTGGTGAAGTAGATTACCTCCACCATGCATATATTCCCCTTGTTAACCAGGAAATAGGAAGAATTTAAAAGAATATCTAAACTTACCTTAGGTGAGAGAACGTGCAATGAATTTAGGGAAAAATATAATGTGAATGGTCCTAATCTCCAAAACGTACTGGGAAGTGTTAAATTATAGTAGATTAGTTCACACTGTTATTGTTAACATCATGCTTTATTTTGTAGTGTTATTAAAACCTGTATGTAAGTGACAGGGTTCCTGAAAATATTGCAGTCAAAGAAAGAGGTCTCCAAAGGGAAAAAAAAAGGAGATGCTGAGACCTCTGTCACATGCTTTCTATAAAAATGTGAGGATAGCTTCTGAATCTGTCAGGAACTTAAGAAATTCTGTGTAACTGTTGGCAAGGGAAACTATTTTCATAGACAGAAGAGATTAAAATGAAGAAAGTTGCCCTGTCATTCATTGTTTATCACAAGTGATAAGCAGCCATACACTTCCTTTATTTAAAAAAAACAAACCCAGACATAGAGGCTAAATATCTTAAGATGGAGAGGAGGCAGGGAAAGCAATGATTTCCTTGCACTGCTCTGGTGGTGTTAGTCCCAGCTGCAGTAGCTGACCAGCTGTAGATGTTATGATGTGACAAATCATAGAATCATAGAATCATAGAATATGTTTGGATGGAAGGGACCATGAAGGTCATCTAGTCCAACCCCCCTGCAGTGAGCAGGGAATCCTATGCTCAGAGACTGTCCTTCTGCGTAATATTTAAATCCTGAGCTCTGCACCATGATCCTCGGTGTTTAACAGGTGTGGTGGCGTGTGGAACCAAGTATTTCTGTGGAAGGGGTCTGTAGGATGTGATGTTTCCTGCAGTGCAGAGTATCAGCCGACCGTGTTTGCATGTAGCTAGTAAGAATGCACATCTAATGCTTTTCAAATGGTACTCTAATCATCTGTTTTAAATGATTAATAAGAACAGGCTGAAAATAGCACCACATTTACCTCATGTTTGCGTGATTATTTTTGTAAACATTTCATTCAGGCTTCCTCTGCCATCTTTCTAAGCACCGTCAAAACAGAAATGCTGCTATTCTTGATTAGTTTTTTTCTCAATTTGGTTGATCTTCGTGATGACCCAGAGCGATGTAGCAGGGGAAAACACCAGAAATGTTGATTCTCGGTTGACAGTAAGCATGTGGTTTAAGAAAATTCATTTAGATATTTGCAGAATAGTTACAGGTTTCTGATTTTTTTTCCCCAAAGCCAGTAACTGAACACAGCGACAAGTACAAGTCTCTATTTTGCTAAAAAAGCTTTCTGGAAAGACTAAAAAAAATGTGGTCACAGGTTCTCCTGATTTTAAATAAGTTAGAAATGGTTTTAAAAGACGTCGAGGGATTTGTACTTCTTTTCTGTTGGCTGTCCTACTTTTTCGTTAAGTCCTTGCTGAGATAAGGTTAAGACTGGAATTTAAATGGTGTTAAGGAAGAAGCCAAGATAGTAATCAGAGTATAATTAACAGTGTACCTTCTCTGCAGCAGCCAGGGCTGCTATTCACCAATGAAAAGTGGTGGAAGATTTCCAGTTTTCCAAGGAAAAATGCTAATGTTGTTTGCTGTAGCACTCAGCAGGTGCTGGGTGATGTGCACGAAAAATCCACCCCACCTACCAATTTTTTTTCCCGCTCTTCAAAATTCACTGTTTCCCTTTAGCTTTGGTGACGTGTGGTGACCGGTTTTTAATACTCATGGAGAGGTTCCACGGCACAAGAGGGCTGCTGTGGAGCCTCTGCAGACCCGGGGGGCTTTGGTTCCGTGCCCACCGTTACCAACTCCGGCAGCGTTTCCAAGGTGCCATCCTCTTCTTGGCACCATCGGGAGGAAAACTCGTCTTTTTGAATCTACGACGTGGGGTTTTGACTGATTTTCTAATACTGGTGCATCAGTTCCTCAATCTCTGTAATGCGCATCCTTCAACAAGTGAAAATAGACACGTTTTTTCTCCATAGGTCCCGTGGCCTCATGTCTGAGAATCAGGGTCAAGGCTTCCCCTTGTGATTTTTGGAGGACTCCGACTTAAAACTGAATATTAAGAAAAAACCCTGTGAGGTGTGGTTGGTGGAGGAACTTTGCTGTTGGCAGGTGCAGCTAACGCCCCTCTCCCTGCGGCGTCAGAGCCGCCCTCAGCTGCGCCAAGCAGCCTCAGGGGGTCCCCGCGTCCCCTCAGAGACCCCTCCTCCCCTCAGAGCCGCCCCCTCCTCTCAGGGCCACACCCTCCCCTCAGAGCCTCCCCTCAGAGCCCCCTTCTCCCCTCAGGGCCTCCCCCTCCCCTCAGGGCCTCCCCCTCCCCTCAGGGCCTCCCCCTCCCCTCAGGGCTGCCCCCTCCCCTCAGGGCCCCCTTCTCCCCTCAGGGCCTCCCCCTCCCCTCAGGGCCGCCCCCTCCCCTCAGGGCCGCCCCCTCCCCTCAGGGCCGCCCCCTCCCCTCAGGGCCGCCCCCTCCCCTCAGGGCCGCCCCCTCCCCTCAGGGCTGCCCCCTCCCCTCAGGGCCACACCCTCCCCTCAGGGCCTCCCCCTACCCTCAGAGCCCCCTTCTCCCCTCAGAGCCGCCTCCTCCCCTCAGGGCCACACCCTCCCCTCAGAGCTCCTCTCTCTCCTCACAGCCCCCTCTCCCCTCAGGATCCCTCCCTCAGTCCCCCCCGCCGAGGGCAGAGCCCGTGTCCCCGTGTCCCCGCCGTGGGGCGGGGGGAGGGAGGGGCGCTGCCCGCCCCCGGCTGTCCCGCGCGCCGCCAGCGCCGCCAGCACCGGCCGCGCCGCTCAGGTACGGGAGGGACCGGGACCGCGGGGGAGCGGGGAACCCGCAGAGGGGCCGCCGCGGGCACCGCGCCTGGCGGGCGGGGAGCGGGGGTGGAACTGGAACCGGTGCTGGAAGCCCCTGGAGCGCCGGGGAGCGGGGTCGGCAGCGCCGGGGCCGGTCCCTGGGCGCCGGGAGCCGGGCGCGAGGCTCGCTAACGTTCCCCGGGGCGCGAGCGGTCGGTGCCCGCGGGGCTGGGGGGTTGCTCGGGCAGCCGCCCCCCGGCCCCGGCTCGGCGCACCCGGGACGCGGCCCGGCCGCTCTCCGCTATCTGGACTCGGACGCGGTGCTAGAAACGCGAAAGAAGAATCGCTGCCTTGCGTTACGCATCTCTGGGAGGCCTGTCGGACTCCAGGCGGAGGAAACCTCACTTTTACCTCATTAAACCGCTAAAAAGTTTACTTCTTTCTCTGCGTCTCTTACCGATCGTTTTTGCTCGAAGCTTTTCCTTCTTCTTGCTGTGCTGTTTAATCGCATCGACGCAGCCTAATCCCGTTGTAGTGCTTGCTTTGCTTTCTTTTTCTTTGAAGCATATTTTGTAGTAAAATGATATTTGAGAAGCATGGGTACCGAGATAAGGTGCTGGGAAGATAGGTAAGCTGAAAGCAGCGGTGTAGAGGAGGACTTCACCGCTGCTAAAATAAACCAAACCTGCTGTAGCTGAACCCCCAGACAGTAAAATGAATCTTTTAAGGAGTGCTGGTGTACTGCTGGTAGCTGCTGCAGATCCCCAGTTACATAAGCAGCTCTCTGAACCGAGTGGGACTGCACGGACACAGCCGTGTTTGTGAGCCGCTCCTTGGTTTTGATCTTGTCTGCTCACCTGCACGTGACTGATTTTCATGTGGCGACTCAAATAGAAATCGGCATTTTCATGACTTTTCTGTGAGGAAGCAGTTGCAGGTTGCATGTCTGCGTATCTTGCTCATGAACTCATTCGCTATGCTTTTTGATGGCTTTATGATCTAATGGCGATCTCCATTTCCAAAGTGAGCAGTGCTCCGAGTTCTTCCTAGAGCAAAATAATATGGATGAAGTGTTTGGGTTGGTGTCAATATTAGCATTTTTGCTTTAATGCTTAATAGAGAGAATGTTTCATTTAGCCTTACAAGGCGGGTTACGATGTTACCTTTAGTTCCTATTTGAGGTCAGTACCAGTTCTGTCCTTTGCTCACATGCTGTAAATCCAGGACCACAACCTCTTGATTACCCAAGCTCTTGAATGTGATATTTCTCCAAGTTTCTGGCACGTCTCTCCATCCAAACTATATCTTTAACCATTCAGTTGTCTTTTTCCTGATTACATTAAGTAAGCTGTTACTGTTTTTGACAAGTTCCCAGGGGAGATAATGGGCACACTTATATAGGGAGTCTTGTAATGCTGTCACCTTCATTTTGGAGGACTGCAGCGGGGAGAGCAAATGAACCATTATAATAGCTAGTGGACTTGTTTTGGTTTTACTCAAATAGATGTCTGGTGTCATTTGAAATGGCTCAGTGTACCCCTCCCTGCCTTTCACACAGCTTAAGAGGGCTGCAAGTCTTCACTGTGTTCCATGTCACGTATCAACACAATAAGGCATCTCAGATAGCAGTAGCTACCTCTTTGTAGGTAGCTGAGCTAAACCTGGTGCATTTGTCTGGTCCTTTATCTTTTGTTAGCTGAGAATAAAGTACTGCAGATCACTTACCACAGTCACTTTAGTGATGTGACTAGAATGTAGGACCGTTTGTCTGGATATGGCTAAACTCTAAGGTAGCACCCAGAGGATAGTCTATGTGAACAAAGCCTGCGCATTCTGATTATTTGCCCAAAATTTCTAATAGGCAGTTTAAAGTATAGCAAAAGAGGTAAAAAAGAAAATCCTGACATTCAAAATAACCTAAAGCTTGTGTTGTAACTTCAGAATAGGTGCAGGATGATGAATGCAGATAGGGAAAGATAATCTGTGTTTACCACGAGGAAAAAAACAGAGTGATTTATACAAGAGTTAAGTGATTGTTTTAGTGACATTCTGATGGGAGATAATAATGGAGGAGGTAGTTGGGAATAGGACAAAGGTTTACCTTTGTGTGGCTGCTGAAATCTTTTAAAATAAACATTTCAAAGAAGCTCCAATTTCTGATGAAGTGTACTATTGGAGTGTGTGAGTCAGATATACTTAAGAATTCTGTCCAAAGCCAAGGACTTAGATCTAATGTATCCTGTGCAGTTCACAAGTTCAAAGTGGAACTTCAGTAGTCCTTTGAAAGAAAAAGTATGTAATAAGTACAGATAACTATAAATGTAGGCTGCTTTTTTTTAAGAATAGACATGGCAAATGCGAAAGGATAGAATAGTTTTAATTATCTGAAAGGAAAAAAACCCTAAAATCTTTGAGAAAGGAAAGGTGAGCAGGGACAAATAGTATTTGTGTGATAGGATAATAGATGTGACAGTAATACCTGTCATAGTGGGTGAGGTACACATTGCTCCTAGAGCAGTCATGCCACAAAACTATCAGTAAATCAGAAAGGCTCATCTTTTGCCAAACCCTACTCTGAAAAAAAGCTTCATCTTCCATAAATGGAATTATTTAGTAGTGAAATATTTCAGACTTCAATTTATATGTGTGGCCAACTCTTTCATGTTTACTTGATCTTATTTAGCATATCCTGAGTGATGTGGTAACTGGCATTTTTCTGGGTCACCACGCATACATCAGGGAGGACTTGCATCTAAAGGGCATTGTGTAAAAGGCCTTTTTTCACGTATTTTGAACCTTGCATTCAGAATTCTTGAACTTTTTGTATCATATAAATAAAACAGATAGTGTGCTGCAGGGACGCCCTCCACATGCTAGAATGTAAACCACAAATGCTTTGAATTGTTTCTTGGAGGCAGAAGTTGGTACATGTTTAACGCATACGGTTTTGGAGTGTTCCTCACATACTTTTAAGTGTGCAGAAAAAGACATCATTTCTGATGAGCCTGAGTTTCTTCAGTCTGAATGCTTAGGTCTGCGCCCTCATAGCCTCAGCCGCACTTCTCTTGTGGAAGCTCATTTATCTGCTTTTAGCTCTTTCTCTCTGCTGATCCAAAGGCCTCATGCTGCTGGCAGGTTTTTCAGTCTTCCCATTGCTCCTTTTCCGAAGCCGTGTGTCCCAAGAACTGCTCAGCCTCCAGAAGGTGCTGGATTTGGGGTGCCAGATAACTTGTGAGGGCAACACGCTGTGCAGTTGCTGAGTGTCTGTGGAAGAGCGACAGTGGTGACATTGTGTACTGGGTATACAGCGTCATAATGCAGGCATAATTGTTTGCCCAATGTATTAATTGTGTAGTGGGATACCGTTAAAAAGTAATAGCACAGTTTTTCTCAGAACCAGACCTGCTCTTTTCCTTGGTGTGCCTTGCGAAGGAGATACCTTGTCCTGCCTGCATGTATGCATTGTATGGATACATGGAAATCCTTGCATGGGTCTGCAAATTCATCAAGGAAGGATTGACTTTTACTTGTTGAAGGGACAGGATTTGGAGCTGTGAGACCGAATCACGTTTCCCTCTCATACCCACCGAGCCTGGCAGCAATTTGGCCTTGGATTTGCCTTTCAGGTTTGAAAAATGCTGTGCAGTATGAAGTCCAGAATACTGAAGCTGTCTCTGCTCAGCATTTGCAAGTGTGAGATTAGTAAGTCATTAGTTCCATAGTGTTTGGGGAATTACCATTAGCCTAATTTATGTATTAACATGCCTAAAATAACTTGTATTAAACTTCATGAAAAGTGCATCTAATATAAAATCCTCCAGCAGGGGTGGAGAATGTTTAAAAACATTGCAGCTGCTGATGTCCACTCCTTATTACCTACGTCTGTCTTAAAATGCTTTAGGACTTGGGAGCTTTCTGATGAAGAGGAGCTGTTTTCTGGTGGTTAACGGGGAGGCTAAACCCTCAATATTCCCATTGATGTCTCATTACGAGCGGGAGACCTTTACTGTGCAAAAGTCATGGTGTCACCTTGAATGTATTTGCTGATCATATATATTCTGTCCTGCCTCTTAAATAGTGCTTCTTTGTTGGTGGAAGTTACTCCCGCTAATGGGAAATCTTCTGTCCTGGAAGATGGAGTTGCATTCAGCAGAATGTACAAAATAGGCTGATATATTAGACTAGTTGGCTTTTGGGGTTTTGTGCTAGAGGTGTTTTCTTGGTATTTTAAACCTTTTGTAATATTGCTATTATTTAAACAGGTCAGTAATGTTTAAGAGGATTGAAATAATAGGAATTTTGTTTGCAGGGAATGCTCTCTGTAACCACAGTTGGAAACTCCCAATAGGTCGATGGGTTCCTAGGAAGTATTCTAATAGATGTCTCAAAGTGCTTTTAAGTAGCAGTTAAATGAGGAGATTTATCATAACTAAAAGCAGAAAGGTGTTCTTTGATATCAGCAGATTTCTTAGCGATTTTGTTGACAGCAATAGCTGAAGCTTAACGTAATTTCAGTTTATTAAAAATAAAAGATTATTTTTATTCTTTGTCATCTGAGGAAATCGATATGTGTGTTTTTAGGTGCTGGCCTACAGTTACAGCAAAAGCAAAATGGTACTTTTGATATAATAAACTTATACCAAATAAATAAGTGGTGGCAATTCTAGGTGTATACACAACTCCTTTGCTGCATTGGAGTTGTAGTCTTAAGTTCCAATGCAGGTTTAGTGCATTGCTTTATTCTACAAAATCTGTATGTTCAACAGCATTTTTCTGATGTGTAGAGTCTTTTACTGGCTTTAAATCCCATTTTTATGGCCTAAAAATAGAACACTGGCATGAGTTCTGGCCTATAAATAGTAGAAAGTAGTTATGTGAAGACAAAATGTTAAAATTTTATCTGCAAATGATGTAATCCATGTTACTGAGTAGTTCTTAATGACAGCAAGCACAGAGTGTCTGAAAGCCTAGGAAAAACTAGGCCCATTTTTGGTTAAGCATGCAAATAACACAAGAATCAGGAATGATTCTTCTTGAAAGGGTAAATAGTCTGAAAAATTCATGTGTTACACACTGTAGTCCTGCTGATTCTGTGTCAAGTGCTAAAGAATTTGAGAGCAGCAGGAGCAAGAAAATGCCATTATGGTCTGTGAGGGCTTGGTGTTAATAGGTTTGTTCTCTCCAGAAGATGCAGTACTCTTTTGCTTCCTGTAAAATACCATTGCACTGTTTGTTACTTACAGCCTTCAGAGGCCCCTAGATCCTTTCCAGCAAGTCTCGGTCTTGTATTTTTGCTTGATTTATAGATTTGCATTTACCCTGCTTGCAGTTTACTTTTCAACAAGTTCTTCAATATTTTGTTGTATTTTGAATGTTGATCTTGCCCGCTTGTGGACTGAAGGTGATCTGAACCCTACTTGCTTACTCCACAAGCGTTCTCCGCTGGAATTTGTTAATCTATAAAACCAGCTATGGATGTGTTCTTGCAGCGTGCCATATGAAATCGCATTCTACTGACAGAGACTTCTAGTAATTGCTCTTAATTTTTATGATGATTTGGTTGTTTTTCTAAGAAACTGTGCCCCCACTAAGCTGCAATTTCATACCAGTCCTTGCTGCTCTATGAAAATACTGTGCTGGGCAGTTACTGAAAGCCTCACTGTAGCCCATGTAAATTGCCTGTTATTGGGTTTTCCTTCTGGAGTAGACTGGTTACCATATCAAAATGGAAATTTCACTGCTGTGACATGATTATTTTCAGGCACTTTATCCCTCAGATGCTTATGTGATGATTTAACTTGTTTCAGCATCTTCCTCGCTATAAAAGGGAGGTGGGATGGTTTGCTGCTTCTTGAGTCAGACTTGCTTCTCCTTTTGAAGTTGTTGCCTCTCCACAATCCTTTGGGAGCTTTACTCGTCCTTTGTGCATTATTGAATATCATAGATAATGTTTGGGGATGGCTTTAGGTAATTCCTTAAGCACTCTGCAGTGGCCTTCATCGTTCTCTATCCAAGTGAGTATGTCTGCCTTCTTTCAATATTTTTAGCCTGTTCTTCAGGCCTGCAGTCTTGTCTTCTTGGTAAAAATCACTTTAGAATTTTTTTTTGCTTTTCATTATCCTTTAGATGGAGGCATTAAAAGAATATGAAGGAGGTACTGAATACTTCAGCTTTCTCTTAGCCATCTGTTACTTTCTCTCCTTTCTCATTAAATCCTAGAACCTCTGCTTATCTTTGTCTCCCGCTTACTTCTGCTGTACTTATAGATCCTATTGCCTTTTGATGTTCCTCGTTAGCTGTTGATCCTTTTGTGTGTTGGCTCATCTGGATCATACCTGAGATGTTTCTGCCATTCTTTTCTACTTGTTCTTTGTTAAATGCTCTTGTTTCACCTTTTGTACAATCTCTTCTGACAGTAAGAGCCTTTAAAGACTCTGGATATAACAGTAATAGTCTCACAGTGCTTCTTATATTCCCTCTACACTGAGATCATCTGTTGCACTATTTTATACAGGCTTTGCTAATAACTATCAGTTTTCCTGAACTCCTTAATCATCTCTTTAAGAGATGTTACGAATCATTTGGCTGAGTTTGCTGAGGTTGCTGTCCTGAATTCTGCTTCTTTTTTTGTGCTTCTTTCACACTTCCCTTTCAACGTGCAAGTGGATTCTCTTGACTTGTGATAATGCTTACTTCAAATGTATTGATGCCCTTGAAATCTCAGGCAATGCTGTCCTATTAATCAGCATAAAGTACAACCACAGCCTTAGTCTTCCATATTCATACCTTTATCTTGTTAGCACAGTTCCAAGTTGATAGTATAACATGTTTCCTCCTCTAGGGAGCAGCGTGACAAGATTAAAAAAGTGCATGTATGAAATGGCTAGGCTGTGGGGTGGGGAAACTAAGGCTCTGTGTCTTTTTACTTGCATTGTTACAGAATGGTTTTTTTGCCTTCATACACATTGCTTACCTTTGCTGGGCTGTTGTATTTAATTGTTAATAATTAAACTGCTATGATGTGCACCTAACCTGCATCTTTGAAGGGTTAATTCATCACTATTTATAAAACTACTGAGAATTTTGGATAGAAAATGGTGTTGTGAGTGCAAGGTATTGTTAGTATCTGCAAGGTGTTTCTAGTGTTATTCAAAAAGAGTATTAAGGACATCTGCTTAAATGGGAGTGAAGTGGGGTAGGTTCTATGTACACATAAGTAACCAAGTCTCTTCTCTATGTGAAAACATCAGTTTTTTTGCTGGTGTTCTTGTGGGCACCATTCTAAGAACCAGTGCCTTTCAAGTAAAAGAACCTGCCTAGAATAGAATACCCTTTTATCCTGCTCTAGGGAGGGAATATCACATCTGTGAGCTGAGCATTGAGTGTTGCATTCTTGTCAAGAGACCATTTCCAAGTAACATTTATGGCATGATTGTCAAATAAGTTCTAGATAATGCAATAGAAAGATTTAATGTATTAAAGGCAGGATTTTTAAAAAGGGAGGAATGGAAGCCAAATGGAATTTTAAGTCCTGTTGGCTTGCCAATAGGATTTGCGCATCTATAGTTTGGATATTTTGAAAAATTGCACTCTAAACTGGTGACTAATAGAGATCTTCCCGTGATAATAGTATAAAAGGCTTACAAGTTACTATTAATAATTCAGCTGAAGATTATTGGAGTCTGATTCAGTACCTCCTGAAAATGTTGAAAAGTTTCTGTCATTGATTTCTAGTAGCTTTGGGTTATGTCGTTAGGCTGCTGTGATGAAATAATGTCTTTTAGGGGATAATTTTGCACCTTCCAATGCATCTAGGTAGCTGGAGTTGAAAGCTGCAAGTTACAGGAGAAATGGATGATGGGAGTCTTCTCTGATGCAGTTTATGTATGAGTATTCACAAGGGTGTGTCAGGTCCTGTTCCCCTGAGTGCAGGAAGAATCAGGTAAAGTGATTTTCTCTCTTCCCAGCTTTCCACAGCAGAAGCTCTGCAGTGGATTTCCTTAGGAAGGGCAGTGGGAGGTGGGTGACACAGTGGCTGTGTGTGCTGTGCAGCATGGGCTCTGCATCAAACAGCAGCAGTGCAGCCTCCCTCCACCAGCACACGGGCACATCTGATGCCGCAGCCTGCGCTGTTCCGCACCGCTGAAGAGCTGGCTGTTCTCATCATTCCTTCTCTGTCTTTGTCTTTCACTGTCCACCTCTCCTTTTTTGTTTTAGCTCACTTTCAGTTCTCAAAAACTAGCTAGCTGAATCCTTTCCCCTTAAGCCATTTGTATTCCTAAAAATTCTTACAGTTGATATTGCTTTGGCTGGAAACATGCCTTTTACAGCTGTTTTAAATGAGGGATGTTGATTAAACTGACCAGTTTTATCCAACCAGATTTTCAAGCATTGCAGAAGCACAGCACTGTGTCTGTATAATCTGTGTATAAACATAAAAAATAAGAAGTCCCACATATATATTTGTGGAGACACAAAATATATAAAAGAACAACAGTGGATCACTGGTATTGTTAAAAAAGCAGACATAATATCTGTGAATTTTAGGGAGATGTGGAATTTTTATATCAGTATCTCTGAAAAGAGATAGGTTAATCATAACAAATATTTGTGAAAACTGTTCATTAACACTGAAAGATGAGCTCATGGGTCTGGATCCCTCTGCAACGAAGAGAGCTATTTATCTAAATGGAAATAGGCACTGGTGTTGAACTGGAAGTCATTTGGAGGTACTTTTGTCTTCTCACACCACCACTTGGGGCCTGTTAGCTGTCTGCCTCTCTGCAGTAGAAATGGGAGTGCAGCACTGGTGTCTCTTCAAGTTCAATAAAATTCTGCTTCAGACATAACCCTGCCTGACTTTCTCTGCCTGTGGAACAACGTATTGCACACTGGAGCACACTTGGAGAAGCTGAAATGGACACTTAGGGGTGCATATGTTAGTGTTTCGTTCCTACATGCTTTTTTCACTGTGGGGTGGGAATGGCTTTTTCAACCTGTTCTTATATACAGATTCTGGCGTCAGAACTTTCCTATGATTCAGCCTTCTTGCTTTTGGATATTTCTGTGTAAATATGGCAAAAGAAGTATGAGATTAGTGAAGCTAATGATATCCGTTCTGATTTTAAACCTGTGACTTGTGGAAGCAAATTGTAGTCCTAAATGCTTTGCTGTGTGAAGGGAAAGTATACAGAAGGAAAAGCCATAGGATGACTGTAAGTGTTGAACAATAAAACCAGAACAAAAAGCTTTCTATAAATAGTAGCATGGTCCTGCTTCAGTGAAGTACTTAAGCATATGCCTAAATTCCTCCTTGTTCAACAAAGCACTTACAAGTGCATTTGAATTCTGCTGAAATAAAGCATTAACCATCAGGCTTAAGTGCTTTGTTGAATTAGGGGCTGTATCTTTGGGGACAGGCCTGGGGAGAAGGATGGTTTTCTTCACAGGAAAATGGTATGCTCTAAGCCTTTGTGGCATAATCTTTTCTATGAAATTCAGACATTGCGCACTGACCACTTAGCTTGGAGAACTATTGGACATTAAAGTATTAGAGAGTATATGTGTTGCGATAGTCCGAAATCTCAGTTCTTTTCTTATTTGCAAACTGGTGAGACTTAATGAGAGCTGCTCCCTTTGTCAGAGGAGGACCTGTACCATCTACTAATGTGAATTTCCATCTTCTTGGTAAAACTAATACAATGAGGATTTTCCTTGTGGTATCAGTGAAGCAGTCTGTACTCAGGAATTCAAAGCATGATCTTCTCAATCCAGGTACCCCAGTCAGCACTTTGTCAAGGAGTTTTCAAACACATGGACGACCATTTTTGTTCTCAAATTTTGAGTTACCTATGTAAGACTTCTTACAAAGGCTTATTTTCTCATAAGATATTTAGCACTTATTTTCTTCAAATGAAATCTAGTTAACCATTTCAGTTTTTCAAAGTATGAGTTGCTTTTGAAACTATTCTGCAGGGATTCTAACTATTGTCAGTTATTTTTACTGATCTTGTCTCTGAAAAGGCTCCACATGTTACCGGGGTTGTGATGGCGGGCTGGGTTGATAAGAAGGCGATACTTAAAAAGTAGGTCTTTATCAGGCTAAAATAATGAAAATATGGAGTGTTCTGCTTTTTTATACCATGACGTAATACAGCTAACCAGGCAATTTTTTCCTTTATAGCAGTATGTAGGCTACAAAACGTACATTTCCACTGGGATGGAAACTTAGATGCGTCACTCCCTTGTCAGGGATGCTGAGGTACAGCCTTGGCATTTGAGAAACCTGCTCTGATTGACAGCGTAGCTTTCACAGCTTGGATCACTCAAAATTAATCAGAGCCAGGATTCCCCAGATGCATTCCAGTATATTAGTTAGGAGAGGCCCCTTCACAGCTAAGATCCTTGGGTTTTTTTCTTTCCAGTGAAAATCTGGGTGAAGTAGGTAAGCAGTGAGAAGCTGGACCTCAGATAACATACAGTTTTGACCGAAAAATGTTCTGAAGTTGTAATGAAACAGAATTGCCCATGTGATTTGGAGGACATATATGTGGCGAGTGGATCTAGAAGAGCACTTTCACAAATAGGTGTCTGAAGTATGGGGCCTCTTTCAAAAGCAGCCAGTGCAGCCCGAGCCATACCTGGTGTGAAGTGCCTTCAGTCACAGTGCTGAGCAGGCCGCCTTCACTTTGTTTCTGTCACCTGTATACCTGGTTTGTCTGTTTGCATTAAGGCCCTGTTCAGGGAAAGCATACTGTAAGAATGGTTAATTCAAGGGTTGTATGTCTGAGCTGATTAAAGAAATTCTAGTCTGGATTTTTCCATACGAGGTTGTAAATAAAGGAGTTTCATAATTTAAGTCAGATCAAGTCTATAAAGTTATGATAAGTTTGTGTAAATCTCCCCAGTGTAATAAAGATGAAATATTTCAATTGTATAATTAAAAATACCCCCTGTAAATATTTGAGTGAAAGTCCCTTGTTGTTTTACAGTTTGTTTGGTTAGAGCAGGTACAGCTTTGAAGAAGGGCTGTTTCAATCTAACTCAGAAGTCAACTGCTGCAAATCATGGTTAAATGTCCTCAAGTTCTCTTGCATCCTGTGCTGTATATGGCACTGCAAGTGATACAGAATGAGCTCTGGTTCGAACTTCATACCGTGTCAATGGCAGTTTCTCCACAAGGATCAGGCTCTATTAGATACAGGACCAAAATACAAAAATTAGTCTGTACAACAATGTATAACTTCTGTAAAATTAATGAAGTTATGCTATGTGATGGAGTTAAGCAGGTTGGGAGATAAGAATCTAATGAGCTGGTCTTTGTGAAATATGCAGACTGAGTAACTTTTGAGAGGATTTTGGTGTGGAAACAACAGATCAGATTGGCAGAAAACTGATGAAGGATGATGATCCAATGCTGAATTTGTACAGGTAATGAAGCAAACCAGTTTTGCGAAATATAAGGATCTCTTGAGCTTCCTCTTCAAAACACTGAAAGTAAATTCGGCTTTTTTGATGAAATGTTCAGGAGCTGCTTTGTTAAGCTAAAGTAGCTATTAAATTCTTTAATTATTTAGTCCAATGACAGTGCCAGAGGCATTTAAGTCTTGCCTCCAGGAGAAGGAAAAATATTTTTAAGTTATGTATCAATTACCATTACTGACTTTAATTACCAAAATCTTAACTTTTTGATTAAGAAAAAAATATCCAAGAAACTGAATCACCTTGTATTACATTTTTTTGAGATAGGGTTTTGGTATGCGTTAGTGATACTGTGAGTCAAGTTGAACAAAATTATCGTGGTTACTAAATATTTTTGTTAAATCAATGAAGGAAAAGTAGCGGGGAAACATGAGTAGCCATTATTTCCTTTGCAGTCCTTCTGTGCCTTTCTCTGCAGAGCACTTTCCCCAGACTTTAGTCTAAGCAGGGCTCCATCAGCTGGATACGTTCTTCTCTCTCCCTTCCTCCACCTCCTTGGGAAATTGAAATCAAATTGCATTGTGCGGCAGATCAGTGATGAGTGCAGTAATCAACTTGCAGAGGCAGAGATGGCCTGGAAGCTTGGTTCTCGGTTGCCCCCTACCCCGACTCAGTGCTGTTCCCATTCCCGAGGTGCTTCCTTTCTGTTTGAGGTGGCCCAAAGGCGAACATGGCAGTGTGTGGAGAGGCATTTGCAAAGCCTTATGAGAGTCAGATGGTAATAAGAGAGGGAAAAATGTATCTGTCAATTCAGAGCAGTTTATGTTCTCATTCCAAACCCTTCTGGAAGGTGGAAGGCAGGTTTTCTTCAGCTGTGTTCATGTACCAGGTACTGCATGCCCATGATGATTTCATGTTTTAACAGGAAGGGATTGATGCATCTCTTATGTTGACTTTTCTTGTTCTTATGCAGCAAGGTTGTAGACATTCAAAGGTACAGTAACAGTGGTCAAAATATCTTGCTCTGAGAAACTCAGAATATTTTAAAGTTGTAGGGATTTTTCTCTTTTTTTTCTTTCACTCTGTTTTCCAAGGTGCTCTTTTAGCACCATGAGGGTTGGTAGGAATTGAAGTTCTCCACAAATTAGACCAGCTGTGGTAATCTTTGTTCTATTCACAGAAATAACAAACTGTTATTTGTTATTTATATGAATACCTGTTTGAGATCATTAAAGTTAAAGGCTTACATTTAAATACAATGCATATTAAAAGTGTACTTCAAAGGGTCCTTATAAATATACATAATAACATCTCAGATTTATAAGGGACAAATAACTCTTCATGTATGCGGAACTAGGAATTACTGGGAGCGTCTGTGGAGTGTTTCCTATCTATAAATGTTTGTGAAACCCTGCCCTAGTATAAATAGTAAGGAGGGCTGCAGGCTGAAGATTTGATCGGAGAAGACACCAGTTTCAGTGAGGGTGGTGCTAGAATTCTGCAGCAAGTGAAGCACCAGAGGGGTGTGCTTTTTATAGATGAGTATTTGGCTGCAATGATAGAGACAGATTCTTAAGCTAACTACTTTAATTTTCTGTTTCTAGCACAAGGGTATTATCTCCATGATATTTGATTGTTGCTTCTGGAGTCAGATAATACTGCAAAAACAACCTTTTGTTTCTTTTTTGACTCTATTCATAGAGCCTTCATAATTGTGCAGAAAAAGAAAAATGCCCCAGGTGTTACTTTAAAAAGAAACACCCCCTCCAGTTTTTCTTTGCTACTTCCTCATTGTTGGAAGGAGTGATGTGATTAGGATTTATCCAATTTCTTAGTAAGAATGTCTACAAGGTAATTGGGTGCTGTGTTGGAAGCCAGTTCTCTGCTGCAGCAGTCAGCATTAGTACAGATGCATGGCATTTCTAGTGGGTAACCTTGCCCTTCCGATGTTCAATTGAGAGTGTAAAATAGCATTTAAACTCACTGGGGCGGGACGTGCACATGAAGTGGAGTATTCAGTTGCCAGCAGGTTTACAGACAGAATAGTTTGATGAACTTGAGAAAGGTGGCTGAAAATGAAGAAAGTACCTGTTAAGCTTGAACTCTGATGTGGTTTTCAGCGCTGTTTTACTAGAACAGAATACATACATCAACTAGGAGTATTCAGTATTTTTCTGTACTTTTATATTTTTTGAAAGAGCTCTTTCCTCTAGGAATTAAATTCAGGTTCTGTTAGATAAGCTCAAACTTAATAGTGGAGCTCCGTGAATAAGGCATTCTTGTCAGCTCTGTTCTATTGAATTCCGGTGTAGTTATGATGAGTAGAAACTGAGGTTGGAATAAATCCTCCAAACAATAATTCTAATTGTAAACTTAAACTTAAGAAGATTCACCTTTGCTGGTAGGTTAATATTAAAAAATACTTGACATATGCAGAAGACTTTTTAAGGGACAGTAAGGCTGTAAAATTAGGTAATCCCAGATTAGGATATGCTATAATCCCTGTTCTCTGGGCAGCCTCGCAAGCAAAGGGGATGCCATCTGAACAAATTCTTAAGCGCAGCGTGTTGTGCTGCAGTATGGCTTGTATCTCCACAGCCAGCAGCGCTCGATGTGTTGTGTGTGTTCTCACTGTGAAAAGCGTCAGCTCTGATGACTCTGTGAGGTGGATGTAAGCATAAGAAATAAATGATGTTGCCAGGGCACTCACAAAGCAGTGTGGAGGGAAATCCTTGGCTGAGTATGGACTTAAACTCTCAGGTGCAAAGGAGTGTGCTTAGTGACTGCGTTTCTCATGATCGAGCATTACTTCTTCTGTCTTGCAATGCTGGGAACAGGAAGAAAGGTAGGATTGAATAGGCAACAGGAGCTGATGGTATTGTTGCCTCGGGCAGCCGGGCCAGCACAGTGAAGGAAATGCCCTGACCAAGGGAAAGTTCGTGGTATAGGGTGGATAAAAAGGTTTCTTTAATCTCGACTCAGAAGTTAGCCCAGTTATTTCGAGTATTGGATAAAAACAGAAATGAGGCCATGGATGTTGAAAAACTTCTGAAAACGTTTTTGTGGAATTGTTAGCACAAGTAAGTTCTGAAGAGGATCAGAGGTAGGTGATGACCTTCATCGGCCATCATGCCTGACGCTCCACAGAGCAAAGAGTGGCAGTAGTTTAGCTGCAGGTTTTTTGTGTGGTTTTTTTTTTCCTGTGGAACTGTGTAAGAGTCTTCTGTGGGTGCGATGGCAGACAGACCTGAGATCCGTGCATCGCACCCACACTCCGTGTGTCTCAGCTCACCTCAGGTAGGGGCTTTCTAATTCTGCAGGGTTCTGTAGACTGCAGGCGAACTGCAGATAGAGGCAAATTCATAAATGCATTTGAACTGTGCGGGCAAGCTTATGCTTGGGCTGTTTCCTCACTGTTCATCTACTTTTGCCTTTCTGACAGCTCAGTGTTTTATTTCAGTAGAAATGTTTTGCTGATCTTATAGTTTCTGAACTTCTCACATAGCCGTTAATGGGCCAACAGAAGGTGAATATGCAGCCTAATCTGAAAATCTACTGAATTAATGTTATCTTTTACAGATAATTAACGCATAAAATATACAATAGGCAAAATAGTAATCTGAAAGAAGTTTCTCCTTCCTTAGCAGGTCTTGCAAAAAATAAACGTGCCTTTCAGTTTCTGCTTTCCAGTGTGCATTAAGTACCTTTAATCTTCAATGAAATCCCTCTTTTGAAAACTGAGCTATAAACATTTATAAAATGTAATTATAGACATATTTTATTGCTGTATAAATAAATGCTTTTGAACCTAGACACCAGAATTCTTGATGGAGTCACTTGATTTTGTGTGTTAACTATAAAATTCGTTTTCTGCTGTGTAATTGGCTCAGAAGTGCAACCGATGCAAACTTCACATAGCTTTAGAGACTGCTATAAATCTGTTGGTGACTTTGAGCAAAGACTGCTACCTTGGTTTGGTTTAGTACTGCTCTAGTCACGTTATTAACCCCACATCGATGATTCAAAATGTTTCACAGTGTCAGGGTAAAATTTAGAAATGCTAAGTAAGTGGTGTGAATGAGAAGAATAATGACTTGTGTGAGCAGAGCAGATAAACCTTCATTAATGTATTCAAACAAGTCAGGAGCCTTTTGAATTACTGTTGCCAGGACAGGGCTGTGCTTTTTGAAGAGTTACCCTGTATTAATTACTGACATTTCATACATGACAGATTTAGGAAAGCCTAAAACCTGATGGTTCTGTCTCTCTCACAGCTGATACTTCTGTACTGCTTGATCTGCTTTTCTGTGATCTTTGATTTGGCAAAGGTAAGTGTGTGTGCATATAAACACAACGTCATTTAATTACAGCTCAGAGTAAATGGTGAGTGTGTACATGTACATAAACATGTGTGTGCTGTCCTCACTATCCCTTAATTACCTCCCAGAGCAAACATCCTTTCTGTTTTCTGTATCCTGGGGCACAAAATAAATGTTTTCTCCTTTTGGTTTGGTTTAGGGGCAGTAGGCTAACTATTTATCTGAAAGATGTAATTTTGTGTCTGACCACCGAATAGAAGGCAGAAACGTAGTTGAAGTGACTGTGAAAATTAGAAATACATTACACTCTTGACATTTAAATATTTTGTATTGTATGAGATTGTGTCTCCATTGCATCTTACTAATATGTTTGACATTTACATATACTGCATGAGGATTAAAAATTGTATCTGGCCTAGATACTGTGGAAATATGGTGTGTATTTATTCTTTGCATGTGGACACATACATTCACATATGTCTAGCTAGATTGATGTTTTTCTGTTTGTTTTGGGATTTCATCTTTTTCTTTCAAAGGTGTTAGCAGTAAGAATGAACATCACCTAAGTCTTAGGGACTGAAACTGGCAGAGTGCCTTGGCTGCATAAAATAATGTTTAAAATTCTTAAAACTTTACTTTTTCCCTCCTGACTTTCTTTTGTTTTCAGCATGCTTAAACTGACTGCCTTTAAGAATGAATACAAATTTAGTTGGTGTAGAGGGGTACAAAGGCTGAATTTCGCACTAATACCACCCTAAGTTTGTAGCAGGCCTGTCTGTTTCCCAGTTCCTAAGGTGTTACTTTTATAAATGATTTAAGTTATTTGTCTTAATTAGTATTTATCGCGAGCTTAGTTGAACGATGCATCTTTACAGCTGATTGTAGGAAATGAGGCTTGAACATATTCGATAAAATATTCTATCGTAAGAGTTATAACTGACCTCAGAATTGAATATTTTTCTAGCTTTGACACCAGCTCCCCAGGAAGGAGAGGAAAATAAGCTGACAGTTCAATGCTTACTAACAAGACATCATTATTTTATTTGCATCTATCTGTTTATCTATTCACAGTCAGGCTGCTGACTCAGCTTCAGCTGTACGTTGTTTGGACTGTTCCAGTGGGTAAAGAGAGCTCAGACAGTTTACCAGTAAATATAATAGACATTTAAAGTTGAGAGCTAAAAATAAGACTAGCAAGTAATCACTAATTGGTATCCTGTTGGTTGGCTCAGCAAGAGACTACTGAGGCTGAAACAATATTTAATGCAGTGCCTGGGTACCGCTGTAATAAAGAGGAATAATGACTGAGCTGCTTTCTCACCCTTGGAAGGGGCCTCTCCGCCTCGGGGCTGGAGGCAGGTTTGTCCAGCAGCTGCCCGCTGGGGTACGCTCTGCTGCACGTAAGGAACAGGTGTCAAACCGCACAACCTTTTGTCCTTGCTGAAACAGTAATGATTTTCAACATTCCAAACTGTGCACAAAAAGTCAAAGCACAAATGCAGATTGTTGAGGAAGGGAGAAGACTAGAAGAGAAGAGCTCAGAAGTTGCTCTACAAAGCAAACTTACTGCGATTTTGGCTATTTTTCTGTCCCTTTCTTAACTGTTTCATTGGCCTGTGAATCTCCTGTGTGTGTAGGTAGGAGCTTAGAAGAGGCTTAGAAGTAGTCTCCCGTTGATGGCATCAAAGACAGAGAGTCATTTGCCCATATTTTTGCAGAGGAAGTGCCCTTTCAGAACTGTCAGCATTTAGGAACAGCAGTACTTAAAAATGAAAGTACTTTGCCTTATTTATTCCTGCTGCAGTTTTGTTTCAGGCTTAGAGAAGGTGATCACAACTGAGATCTGAAAAACACCGCGGGTACCTGTAGCTAATGGCAGTGTTCTGATGTGAATCCTGGGGGCACCTTAGTGGGATTTCACCCAGCTATGAGGAGCACGCTTGCATTCCACACTGGATTAAAATCACTGTGAATTATTGCTGAGCTAAAGTTGGTAAATTTTGTTTCCTTTCATATTCTGACTAGCTCAAGTAAATATTTTGCAAGAAACAAAACCAGAATTGAACTGAAACAGCAATTATAGAATTGTTGGCAAAACAATGTATAAGGCTTTGCTTTTCAGCCTAAAATATTTGCCAACTCAATCAAAACTAGATGTTTTCCAGATTTCTTAAGATTAGGTGAATTTTGAAATGAAAACTCAACATTATAAACATATTTTAACATGAAACATTAAATTGTCCCAGAAGAAATATTTTACTTTGATTTCAAAATGAGATGTTTTATATTCTGAAACTCTTGCTCTCACATTTTTTCCAGCTTAGCTTCTTGGTCAAATATGACTTCAAATTATAATTAGTTTTAGTCATGACCTCTTTCTCCTACTTCTGCACTCCCAGCTATCCCCAAGACACACTTAATTTTCCCTGCAGCTTGCTGGCTGTGTTATTACTGATCCCACTGACTTCTGCAAAATGTGCCTCTGCTAACTGAATGTCATTTGCAGGAATGATGTGCTCTTCACTGAGGGTTTCAATCGACTGACTGCTCAAGAAAACTCAGTCCATTTACTTCCAGAGTGGCTGCATGATAAGTGATGTGGACAGCCCCCTCCCTAAGTACTGAAAGTAGGAAAATCTAAGATGTCTACATTAGTTTGTTCATATTCTAATTCTTAAAATGGATTAAAAATCTAAAGCATGTATTATTTTTAGGCTCATCAAGAAATGCACACATACATAATTCAGAATAGAGTAGAACCATGCTCTGTGCCAGTGGCTCTCATCTAAAATAAATGGAGCTATTTCTTCATCCAGGGCGTTTCCCAACATCTGATTATTACCATCACTGTATGTGCTTTTACTTGATGTGTGTAGCAAAAGCAGTAGATGTGGTTATATCTGATAAGTAGTCTGAAAACTTTGTTTGTTTTGCTGTAGTTAGAAATTCTGCTGTTGCAGACTTGGACTACAATCATTTAACTTCTAAAGAAATACTTAATGAAGAGCTGCTGAAATGAAATTTCCGCCAGGGAGATGCCAGTGGAAAGGCTGAGCAGAGGTGCGATACAGGGCTGTTACTCATCCCTCACGTACAGCAGTGACTGTGTTGCACAGCGGCATCTCCTGTCATTTGCTCTGAAGACTTCTGTGTACCTGTTAATCATCATTCCTGGCTTTAAATGCAAAGGCTCTCAGCTTTGATCTCCTGGCTTTCCCGCAGCCCTGCCGAATGTAGCTGTTAGGCAGGCTTTTCACGGGCCAAATATTATCAGTCAAAAACCCCAGAGAAAAAGTCTGCCCACAGATTTCTGATTTGCATATTCATCTGGGCATATCCCTGTTGCGGATTTGGCTGCTCTTTCTTTTCCTTCCATTAAAATCTTCTGCTGAGCACTGAGCTCATGACAGCACTTTTCCTCTCGTCGTTTCTTCTGAAGTAGAATGGTCTGTGTAAATCACTGCAATGGCATCACTGATTGCCACAGTCTTATACTGTAGCTGGGACTCTGGCAATGATTCATCTTTGGAGTTGTTCAAGGTCTCCAAATATGAAAGAAAGGAGAAATTGTTTGAATCATATACAGAAGGTTTGGCTGTGAATTCTCAATGCTACTTCAAGTTTGCTGGCCAGCTATCGTAGATCATCACTATTGTCGATCGTGGGGTTTTATCCAGGTGTCCAATGAACCTTGTCTCCCAGTGATGCTTGGGAAAAATAAGACGAGGGTTTTGCTGTTACATTCAGACCCTACAGGTATGTTTCACAATATCCAAAAGAAAAAGGTTTTGGTTTTGTTTTTTTTTTTCCAATTTGAACTTTCAGAAGAACAGCAAGGGATAAATGGCTTATCTAGAAGATCAATTCAGAATTTCCTCCGGTACATGTTTTCCAAGCACCTCTAAGCCTAACAAAGAGGAGGAATGACTGCCAGCTCTCTTTGTCAGATAATCCACAAACTGTTATGGTCAAATGCCTGTGTGATCACCTCGGTGTGAAAGGTAGTAATAAACCAAGAGAATGGAGCAACTGAATCGCCATAGGGGCAGTGTAGCAAGGATGGTGTAGTTTACAAACCTCGTGGTCAAATAGTGAAATGGCAGCTGTCAAAAGAAATTACTCATGGAACTGTGTGGTGGGTAGTGTCTGCTGAAGCGGCAGTCACCTTAGCTCTAGTAGATCATACACTTCTAGTTTTATAAGCATTTGAAATAACCTTCTAATGTGCCACATCTTTAGAAGTACGTCATCTCCAAAACAGAACACTAACAAGACAGATTAAAAACCAGAATTAAAGACCTACAATTCTCCTAAGAGCTGTAACTGACGTCCTTTACTTTTTCCCCAGAAGTTTCACAAAATGTAAATGTATTCCCCCATATTCCTCTGCCTGCTGACTGAACAGGATCCAAATGTCCACTGCCAGTAAATGAGAGGGGGGGGAACTGGATCTGAGGGAAACAAAAATGTTTTGGTGAAGTAGGATTAGTTCTTAAGTCTCAAAAAAGCTTGTGGAGTCATGCAAAACAGAACAGAGAGGTTTAGCCTGCATAGAAACAAAATCACATGAGTGCAATATCATTCAGACTTTCACTTGTGACGTTTGGTTGTTGTTGGAGACAAATCTTTGAGAAAAGAAGTACAGTAGTTTTTATAGATAAGGAGCTCAATTTCCTTAGCTTTTTGCAGTACATGGAATACAGTTATTGCAAGGGGGTTGAGGTGGGAATATGGCAAATACTCTTCTAATTTGGCTGCGCGTCTGTTTTCTTTAAACAGCGAGGGTTTTTTTTATATAGGGCAAAGTGTTTTGATTTGTGGGCTGTAACAATGGGTGCGGCATGTGTCGCTGCTAGAGGTTCACAAGTAGCTGTGAGAGAATGACAAGGCCTGGGAACAATTGTTAAGACCCGCTGTAGTGAAGGTACAGTTAAAAAAGTCACATCCTGGGGTAGTGGCTAGAGAGAATGAGGTTGGTTTGTTTGTGCATTGGAACTGCACGGTTCCTTCCTTCATTTTCTTGTAGAAATCTTTGAATAATTATCCCCATCCACAGTGCATGTTGAAGGTTAGAGTCTTCCTGGCTGTCAGCACCTGCAGAGCGCTGTGTGTTTATGATGCTCTGCACAAGAAAGCATGAAGGATATAGTGTGCTTCCTGGGGCTCGGTTCCTCTCAGCTGCTGTGTTCTCTGAATGAGTGCTGTTTGCATTTGGACTGCAGGTTGCCTGTTAGTTTTCTTACTGTTTAGCAAAACCTGGCGCTTGCCTGAAATAAAGTTTACTGCTTCAGCTCATTCAAAGAAGGCATAAAAAACTAACATTCTGTTTCCTGAGGTAATGCTGCATCTCCAGGTTCCTCCACACAAGACAGCAATTGTCAGTTATGTTGGCACTGGGCTAGAAAATGCGTTCAAATATAGTAGAAGTCTGAGGGAGTTCAAGTGGGAAATACCCCCGCAAAAAGCTTCTTTAGAAAGGAAATTCTCCTGATTCTCCCTCCCCTGCCTCTTTGCTGAGGCCTGTGGCAGTTCTCGAAGGCACTCTCATTATGTACATGGTCAAAGCAAGCATTTTGTTCCCTTAGCACTTCCTTGCGCTTGAACTTCTGGCATAACTAGGCCATCTCTTCTGTGTGTGTAGTTTGTGTGCTGCGACTAACCTTTTGGCACCATTCTGAAAAGATTCCTTTACATGAGTTGATTGCAGTACTTTGAGATCTATTTGAGTTCTAAGTATGTTTTGCAGTGCACAATCATCTCTCCTTTGGTCTGTGGTCCAGAGACCAATTTAGAGAGAGCTGTGCTGTGGTAGGTGTCTTTTGCTCTTTTAATGATCCTGGTTCAAAGTGTGATTGAATAAAGAGTGTTCTGGTCAAAACACATCTCAGATTGGGTTCATAAGACACAGGAGAAATGTGGGACTGATGGGAAAATAAAGTAAGGAGCACTCGAAACTTATTTTGAATTGTGACATCAACATCACCATTGAGAAAAGCATGTTTTTAAGTTGCTGTGTGCTCTTTGTAATTAAAATTTAGTTTTTTGCTATTAGCCTATAGGAAACGACCCTTCTCGGCAGCCCTTCTTCAATCCATGACAAAAAGTATACCTCCTTAAATCACACTGTTCCATAAGCCAAGTGATGTATTATTCCCAAGATGAAAAGTGGTAACACCGCTATCAAGTACCTCCTAGGTACGTGCAGCTTCTGGTAGTTGTCTGGTTATTCTTAATAATCTGTTGCCTTGCCTTTGTCGTTTATGCTGTGATAATGTCTGGCCCACAGTGGCTAGAAGAGAATGTCTTCTCAGCAGCTTTTCTTCCAGAGGCAAAGAAAGTTTATGTCTTCTCTATGGAAACCCAACCTAGCCTCTGGGTGATTTTGAGTGCAGTCCAGGGAATAGACTTGCCATTTCCTGACAGCTTGTATAGAATTTCTGTCAAATCTGCTTTTTAGGAGAGATATTATTTTATACTTATTCTTGTTTTTCAGTAGAAACAAAATACAAATACAAAATAGATTGAATGCAAAGTGGATTGAGACAGCATGGTTGAATGAAAAAAATGTTTGGTTAATAGTTCTTACAGAAAAAGTAAGTCAGCTTAAAGGAAATCAGTACTGCATTGTTAAATGAGTGTTTTATTTAAATGTAGTAATGCCACCAGCTGTAAATCACTTGGTGACTGCCTCAAACATTTTTCTCTTTGGGTAGACATGTCTGACTTATAAAGGCAGGAGAGGTTTATTTCCATTGATCCCATAGAACTGACCTTGGGCTAAGTGCCATGAGCTTCGAGTTTAATAACATTTATTTAGATGGATTTCACATGATTGATGTGAAACTTTTTCATACCTTACAAATACTGAAGCTTTTCCTACTCTTCATATGGAGAATAAGTGGGACTGTAATCTCTGTAAGGGTGACAGCCAGAAGCTCCAGTCAAAATGCCATTTGTTTTTCCATTTTTGTAGCGAAGGAGTACCCTCCGATTTAGGTGAGAATTACCCAGTCTGGCCAGCTCTGGAGACCAGCTCTGTCTCAGGAGTCCTCCATCCAGCACAGCCTGTGGGGTGGTGTACAGGGTGGCAGCAAGAGGGTGAACGAGCACGCTTACACAGACACTGAACACCTCCTAGGATATAAGTTGTGTTTAGCTCTTTCTGTGAAGAGCTAATGTCATTTTATTGCTATATTTACACATTAGTACATTTATCAGCCATCGCTGCCTGTCTGTCAGTGGACATAAGCCAAGATGTATCTGAAGAGTTAAAACATTTGTCTTGATCTCTAACAGTTTAGCACCAGCGATTGTTCATACAGTAACCAACCCAGCTGTAAAATGAGTTCATTGCCAGTGTGGAAGGCTGATTTCCATGCAGTTGTTAGGACAAAACATTAATTGGTTACAGCTATGCCCAGAGAGTGAGATAAGAAGAGAACAATTTGATATTATGGCATATATCAGACATGTTTTTTACGCTCACATGCACAGAACTATGTCACCAAACTTGTTTTAAAGTTTGAGACTGACAGAAACCCCAGACATTCATCTTCTGACTATGTTCTGCTGTTGTTCCTCCTCCAGCCTGGGAATCGGCATCGCTGCCTGTAATGCTGCTGCTTACTCACTGGTAGGAGTACTGTGCGGGCTCTGTGCTTTTACTGTCAGCTTCTCCTGCCTGAGCTGGCACCCAGAAATACAGCGATGCATGCCCAGGAAGACATGAGCTTATTCTGATAATTCTGGAGCAGGATGGAAAGCAGTGTCGCTCCGAGAGTGAGCTGAGACTATTAGATGTGTGCTGAACTATGCAGTTATGTGGGTTTAATTTGTGTTATAGCACAAGCAGTATGAACACATATTTGATTACAAAGTGTCATTTAGAGATGCTCAAAGCTGTTTGAAAAATTCCTTCTTTACACCAAAACCCCTAAGTGGGAGACTGGTGCCTGCCAGCCAAGCGCTTACAGAGCCTCAGTCACTGAACAGTGTCTGTTTTGTTTCCATCCTCTCTGTTTGTTTGCTCAGAGGCTAATGACATCCTCTTTCTGCAGTGGGAAACCACTGGCGCTTTCTATTGTTTTGAGGTTTCAAAGAACTGTATGTCCTGTCCAAGCAGTGGTTCAGAATCCCTGTGAGTGATACTCCACTCCTGGTGTTTCCCTGCTACCATTTGTCAATGTTAAAATGAATGTGTGCACACTGTGCTGTCACACTCAGACTCTGTAAGGTTGTTGGGGCATGGCCAACAACCCTTTGACCTATGGATTGAAAATACAGTCTTCAGATACTGCCTGGGTTTGTCCCTGAGTTTAGGAGCTAGATAATTCTGAGTTGTTAAGCTCTTGTTTCCTTCATCAAATCCCCTCTTTTTCTCTATGTGTGTGCACTAGTACACACACCTCACTGCCCTGCTCCACTTGATGGCATTTTCTCCGGTGCTATAGAAAGCCCTTAGGCTGTGGTTTTAGCACTGTCTTGGTGTGTCTTGTGCTGGTAATCTCATGGTGTGTAGTGCTGGGTGCTGAGCAGAGCTGCTGGGGGGGTTTCAGAAGGCAAACCCCAGCGTGTGGTACCCATTTAAAACCAAATTTGCACTGCTCCGTGTTGCCATTTATTTAACACCATATGGAGGGAAGAAATGTGACCTTTCCAACTGTTATATGGTCTCCTTGAAGCCATCCAAGTAACTGAGTAACACAAGTTTTCTTTTCTGTAATCTCTGTTTTCTAGCATAGAACTGCAAGTAGAGGCAGCTGATTGTATTAAATCCAATTACAACTTAATAGCTTTATGGAATCTTCTTTGCATTTCTTAAAATATTCCACATTCAGAGCACATACTGAGAGGAGATGATAGTGTAACACCTATACTCTCCATTATTATTCCTGTCATCAAACTTAAAGCCAATATTTTAAATGTGTTTGTGTTTCTGAATGTTGTTGATAAGGGTACATTGCTGTATTATTAATTCCTACATAAAATGGGAAAAAATAACCACAACTAATGTTTTAATATTTTAAATCTAAAATATCTTATTCTTCAGAAAACTGTAGCCCTGAAAAGAAACATCCTGCTGAGGTGAGATATGATAGTGTTTCTGACAGCAAGAGAGGTGAGAATGTTTTAGGCCTCTGCTTGATCTGTTTCTATAACTGCTGCTGCTGTTCTGTCTGCAAACATCAGGCTCGACCGCATTGATTGTAGATGGATGAGCGTAAACGTTTTGTATAACCTGGGCCCCTTCCCCACTGTAGCTTCCCTGATGGGGTTACTTTGTGTAAACAAAGAGGTGGGTGGGCAGAGAAAGGTGGAAAAGGCTTTTAGCTTCTTTTTAAAGAAACAGCTTTTGACTTTGGGACTGGTATTGTTGTCCTGAATTTGCAAAGTTCATCTGGGGTTTGTGCGAGCTCCATTCAGAGACCTTTGCAGAGGAGGCTGTTCAGAATCAGGACCTAAGGGCGTTGGTTGACAGCCGACTGAACATGAGCCAGCAGTGTGCCCAGGTGGCCAAGAAGGCCAATGGCATCTTGGCTTGTATCAGAAACGGCGTGACCAGCAGGTCCAGGGAGGTTATCCTCCCTCTGTACTCAGCACTGGTGAGACCGCTCCTCGAATACTGTGTTCAGTTCTGGGCCCCTCACCACAAGAAGGATGTTGAGGCTCTGGAGCGAGTCCAGAGAAAAGCAACCAAGCTGGGGAAGGGGCTGGAGAACAGGCCTTATGAGGAGTGGCAAGGGAAAGGCTCATTGGGCACTGGAACAGGCTGCCCAGGGAAGGGGTTGAGTCACCTTCCCTGGAGGTGTTTAAAAGCTGGGTGGATGAATTGCTGAGGGACATGGTTTAGTGATTGGTGGGAATGGTTGGACTCTATGATCCAGTGGGTGCTTTCCAACCTAGTGATTCCATGATTCTATGAATCTCTCTGGCTCTAGGAAGCATCTGAAACTGGGCATCCAAAGCACATGCACATACCCTGGCCTCTTCCAGAATTGGAATCAGACCATTCTTTCCAGTTTGGCTGTGAGGCATCTGCTTGGCACACTTAAATCTCTCCCTCATTAAGTGACAATTAATAGCTTTGTTGATGTTTGTATACATATGTTAATATTTCCCTCAATATTGTCAACCCCATTTGCATATCGATGAAATGAAATTTCATACCATTTAGCATTTTTAATGTAGCATAAATATAGCTGTTTTTTTGGGCTTAGGCACACTCTGTTTTTTGCTTGCGTCAGTACAGCTTCTGGTTTCAGTGAAGGCTTTATCAGTAGAAATGAGATGGGAGGCTGCCCCCAAAAGTGAGAGTTACATAACAGGAAGAAATCCTCTTTGGCTATAAAATATTTATTCAGTATTATGTAAGAAAATGGAAAAGCTTGGAGGTGGGGAAAGAAAAGGAAGAAAAAAATCTAATATAAGATTTGAGTGGGAACCTGAAGCAGATAAAATCTGAGTAAGTCAGCCTGGTGGTGATGGTAACAGTCTATTTAAGGCTTCCTTCATGACTTCATCATTAATTCCCAAAGTTTTCAGGCCAAGGAGAGAAAACGAGTGTACAGCTTCCCGATGCACAGCTCTCGTGTATTCTCAGACTTCAGTAAGACATGTCTTTTATTTCCACCATTAAGCTTTTATCACTCCATGCGAAGATCTAGGAACACTTTTTTCCAGGGATTTGTGACTGAAAGCTCCCTGCCCTCCATGTCCCCATCCGCCTGCCTGGTGTGAGACTGTCAGAGGCACGTGGTGATGGCTAGAGAAGAGCCCCTTCTCCCATGCCACTTCACACTTCCCAAAAGCCCGATGTTTGCTGTAGGCATCATTACAGCTGGGGATACACAGTGAAAGTTTTTCAGCTTGTGATTGAAGTCACGCTGCTCTCTCCACTTTCTGTGGCTGGGCCAAGGCTTTCCTGATGGATGCAGTGTTTTCTGGATGTCTTTGAGGAGGAAGTGACTCTTGGGTTTGCTGAAGAACATTCATGTCAGTATTTGCAAAGCAGACATTGCAAGTTGTGGGGTGTTCTTTTGTTTTGAATTATTTTTTTTTTTATTAGAGGTCTATGCTGTTTTTCTCCAATTTTAAAGCCTCAGTGGTTTTATGGACTTTTTAAATTAAATCTATAGCATAGAGGGAGGAAAACCTTGTAGTTGTTTTATCATTGTTTTTCCTTAATAGTTGCTTTTACTCCTGGGAGAAGGACAGTGGCAAGCATGGATAACACACAATCTACCTGTTAGCTTTGTAAATGATTGCCTTCAAATATCTGTCCAGAAAAGTAGGGCTGAAATCAACTGGATGGTATTCCTTTGTTTGAATTGATAGATGAGGAAAGGGTTCTCATCAGGGAAAAGTTACGAAGCTCTTATCTTGCTGTCAAAGCACGTGATGATGAAAATGAAGTGAACTTGTCACAGGGAAACTTTGGTGAGAACTCATCTGTGTGCAGGATAATTCTGTAAGCATGACATCTTCATTTAAAGATGTTTCTGACACTGCACAGAGAATTTGTCATGCAAATGAGATCCTCATTAGGAAGCAATATTTTTAGAATACTGAAAGCAAAAGGCGGCATGTTCTTCTAAGGGCTTTCTATACACACATAGAACAAGTTTATAAAAAGGAAGATCAGGCTGGACATAGTTGTATTAATAAGAGACGCGTGTTTTGCAAGATCATCTCATTAGGGAAGCTGTTTGGAGTTCCTACGTGATCCACCTTTCACAAAATGTTGAAAACTGTGAAATTTCTAGTTTAAATAACGTAATACATTCGTAATGCTTTTCTCTTCAGTTTTGTAACGTTTTAGGTTTACTGAAACATGTATTACAAAATATGAGTTTTGGTTTTGAGTGTGTGGTTTTACTAAGCAAAGCAACTCCTACAGCTGCTTAGATGGCAAGGAAACAAATGCAGCTCCTGTTCAAGAGTGTGTGGCGTTCACTTTGAAATGTGCTGTGGAATCTGGTGTGCTTTTATCAATTGCATTCCTGGTGTTCCTCTGAGGACAGCTAGCATTAAAGGCCAAGGGTTGCACCTTGGACTTCCGCATGCGGGAAGGGAAATGTCAAGCGGACTGGAGAATCTGGTGACAGAGAGAAACAGGCAATAGAAACGGGCAGAGAATTGCTTGGAATGGGCTTTGTGAAGTACGCAGAATAGTTTTCACCTAGTGTAGTTTTGGTCTTGTTCCAGATAAAGAAACTTAATGACATACTTTAAATAACGAATATTTTTCAAGGAAATATCAGATTTCATCATTAAATTCCACTCCACCAAGCTCCTTCCCCCCAACAAAACCATTACCCCCAACCTGAAACGCCAACCAACCACCCCCCAACCCAAAGCAAGAAAACCCCCAAAACTGTGGTCCTGGGTCTGGCTAACTGCTGGCAAAATGGAGTAAGAGTGACAGTAGTTGGGAGCAAACAGAAATGGAAATCTTGTCATCATGCTGACTCTTCCAGTGGAGGAAAACACTGCATAGTATTTTCTATAGGTCCGTTTTGGTGTTGTTGAATGAAGTATACGTATATTTGTCTTTGAGAATCTACAGGCAAACAGCAGGTATGTGACCTGAGTATCAATGCATGTTCAGGCAAATGAGGGCATCGGCACAAAGCTGTATTCTTGATGAAAGTAGGAAAATGGGAGATAGAAACAGAAATGGGAGGTAAAGGGTAGATGGAAACCTTGATAATAAAGGAAATCAGATATGTAGGCACATGTTAGTGAATGTGCATGAGAGTGCCCCACAGTGAGGTGTATTCTGTGAGACTCTGCTGCCTGAGTGCTGCTGCAGGCTCTCATCATGGTTAATGAACATACTCTTCAAAAAAAAAAAAAAGCCAGTGACTTTCGCAGTAGCTATATGGCTTTGAGAATGTGATGGAAGAGATACAGAACAGTGAGGACCATAGGTGCTGCATTCCAGGCTTCATTCCAGCTGGAGGCACCTGGCACCAATGTTTTACCGACCTGCAGTGTTGCAAGAGATAATTGCAGCACTTCTGAAGGGGAAAAAAGCAGTCCTCTGGCAGCCAGCACAAAGGGGATTCCTTCCTGAGGCACCCCAGTGCAGCTGGCACTGTTCTGTGGTGCACTGCGTGTCCTGTGTAGCCTGGTGCTGTCACTAGGGTCTATTCAGTCCTGCAGGGAGCAGCAAGAACAGAGTGGGTTACTGAATATGCTGCAGAGAATACAGTGATACTGCTTTACAGAATTGCAGAGGTATCCTTATTCCTTGTGCTTGTGGTCTAGGGCATGAGGGCCTGCTAGGATGTGGGCTGGTGTCACCACTGCTGTTTTACATGATTGTCTTACAGACAAGGCTCTGGTCACACTCTGCAAGGGCTGGAAGAAAGCTGGCTCCAGAAGTGGTAAGCCTGCAGCTGGGATGCCTCGGACAATAAGCCACTATGCGGATTTACTGTTAAGATTCAGCTTGTGTGATTGATTTTCCTAAAAGGATAAAACTGAAAGCATACCTTTATCAAAGGCAAATTAAAGGTTCATATGATTTTTCAGTAAGGCGCTATTTCTGTGAGGGGAATCAAATGTTCTGAGGCATAGATGACTCAAGCGTGGTTGCATTTCTGTAAGGAGCGTCTGGAGTCAGAACTGATGGCTGTCCAGACAGAAGTATATTAGCAACAAAGATCTTATCATCCCAGTTACAATACTACAGAGGACAGCACTGCTTCACTTGCACAGACTTAGCGGCAGGGTGAAGGACTGAGCGTGTAAGAATGCAGAATGGTATGAGACAGAATGATTTCTTCAAGGTCAATGGCTATCTTGGGGTTCAGGCTTAGTTCCATGCTACTTTGTAATGTCATGCTTTGTTGATGCAGTTCTCGTAATAAACAGCTCTCTAAACTGCAAAGTGGAAGTAGCAGAAGATGGATTTTGTTATGCAAGCACCTAACAGAGCACAGAGTACCTGAGACTCCTCCTCTTGCCGTCAGTGAGGTTTTTTTAGGCACAAGTGCTGCTGGATTCAGCTAATTCCATAGCATATGCAGCAGACTTCTATAGGTGGAATATTTAATAAAAGGTTAGTGATTGCTTTTATTAATTCATTTAATAAAGTAATTTATTAGGATTTTTGCCAAATTTAATTATTCAAATAATATCTTAATCATACTGTAATTAACCTTGATCACAAACTGTGGTCTATAAACACTACAGATGCATGTACGCTTTGTAAACATCAGCTTACCACAAATGCTTGCCCTGGGTACCCTAGCATTTACAACTGCCTTTGTACGTGCTGCTCTATGTGACAGAAAGTATAAACTGTTTTGAACAAGGACACTCAGGTGTGTTTGATGAGAATTTAAACTTTCCCATAGCTGTTCATTCCTTGAATTCTGTTACCAAAACTAATCTGAGAAGCTGTATTTTTTTATATATCAGGACAGATTTCCCATGACCCCAACTATAAATAAAACGATTATTATTTCTGCAGGCTGAGTCTTTTAATACTCTGAGTAGTTTTCAGGATGCTTTCTTAAAATTAAACCAAACAAAAAAAAAAAAAGAGAGATTAATTCAGCCAGGTTTTTTTCTCTGTTTTCCCCAGTTCGTTGTTTTTCTGCTAACTGCATCTTAGCCCTCCAGCTGAGGCTGTGCTGACACAGCAGAGTGTTTGGATTGTTTACTCTTTGATGAAATTGATGGTAAGTAAGAAGAAGGTTAAGAACTTACAAAGTCATAAATGAAGATGTATGCAGCTGCTTTGCATTTTGCATTCCAAATACAAGGTTGGCTATGTGCTGTATTTAAATTCTCAGTTCCTGTTTCTCAGAAAGCAGAAAAGCTCGGCTGTGGCCCACGTGTTCCTAGCTGGACACTCTGCTAAGCTGGCCACAGTTGGAATTTGCACAAGGTTAAATGCAGGTAAGACACAGTTTTAGGGAGATGTGCTTTATGTCGTTTATCGCTGATGTATTTTCAGTGGAAAGGTTAGATTCTTCCAGCAAGAGAATGGGAAAAAAAAAAAGGACTTCCTGGACTTGCTCAGAAATTATTTATGCTTGTGATCTGTTAGTCTGTAGATATAAACCTACAGGATGGGTCTGTTGGAGATGTCCTTCTGTCCCTGCTGGCAGAAGGCAAAAGATCTTGTGCTGTGAGGTGTGGATTCCATAATGCAAAAAGGTAACATGGTACAATTAAAATATTGCAAATTCTTTAAAGAAAACAGAAAACTGGAGAACGCTAATGATGTTATTTATAGATGCTGTGATCTCCATGAGCAAAGGACTTGGCTGTATATTTTGTTGGTCTTCAAAATAAAATAAGGCGGCCAAGTGGGGGGATTTGATGTCAACTTGCAAAATCTGGTCACCTTGCTTGAAAGCTTTGAGCTGAACATATTAAAGGTAAAATTTTTAGATCCTCTAAATAAGATTCATTGTTATGGGTAATGATAAACAAGATCTGAAGCACGTTGGAAGAGAAAGTAAGTGGCGTAAGCATTTGGAAAAAGAGTTCCAAACTAGTACAGAATTATCTGAAGTAGCATGAGCCCTATTCTCACACTATCTAAACAGTTGTTATTTCAGTAAGAAAAGCAAAACATAGCTGTGACATGAGGTAAATAAATGTGCATGTTCTATTTTGTGCACACTGCAGCTGGGGCCGGGTACAGGATCGGGTCCAGGAGTGTTGTTCTCCCTCTACAGCTCAGTCACTGGGGCAGAGATGCTGGTGCCGGGCAGTCACTGCTCTGTCCACAGAAGCCAAGAACTGTGTGTTGGTGTGAACTGGGATGTGGGTCTGGAAGAAATTACTTCTGCATGCAAGGCCAGCCTCTTTGGTTGCAGTGACCATGTAATGGATTTCTGGCTGTAGAAACGTCTACAGCGTGTCTGTTCTGTACTTCGAAGGGTACAAATGCTTTTGGACAGCTGGTCTGAAACTTGAGGTCAATAGCAGGTAACCACAAAGCTGCAGTTGCAGTGGTTCACTGGGAGAAAAAGGGAAGGACTGAGGCCTTTGTTCATGCCCTTGGTGCCTTCCAAGCTAGGACATATAATTACAACTCCACTCCATTAATGACGGACATTGTGCATGCTGCTGTTGGATCCACCTCCTCAGTGGCACAGGAGGCTGGGGTCAGGGCATGGCAGTTCCTTTCTGCTGCTCCTTATTCCTCACTCTTTCACTGCTTCTTCCTCCTTAACCACCTCCTCAGCCCTGGTTACCGTCCGCATGCTGTCATCCTCCCAGGGGTGTCACCAGAAAACGCTCTGACTGTGGGTGTGTTACTGGGCTGTCCCTGGCCTGTGAGCAGGGATGCTGTGTGGAGGATGTACGAAGCCAGGGCACCTGGTTCTTGCGGTGCTGCTGGACTGTCCTTTGGCAAGTGAGCAGATGGCTTCATAGACAGATCGCAGCTTCTGGTGATCCCTTTTGCTTGGCACCAGTGATGGAATTCATTCATTAGCCTGGAGGTGAAGCATTATATTCTAGCAAGGACAGTCAGTGACAGTTCTTACTGGAGGAACTCTCCCTAGTGACACTATTGCTCTGCTGGAGAAATTAATTTTGAATCTGCTGGCAATTCCCTTTGCAAATACTTCTTTGCAGAGTTTAGGTGCATGGAAGGTATAGAATTAATGTGACTAGATCCTTGGTTCCTTCTTGGCAACACCTGCAAGAAGATGTTGCCTGAGGATGAGGAAGCAACTATATGGTCGGGATGTGCTTATTTACAGCAGTAGACCCTGGAGGTGGGAAACTGGCCAGCCTGGAGTGAACAAGAACAGTACCAGTGCTTGTTTATCCTGCACTGACAAGAACCAGCAAAGCAACTTTCTTACTCCCTCCCTGCCTTTATGGTGATGCCCAAGTAGCTACAAAGTGGAAGAGCTAAAGGATTCCTGACTCTCTCTCAGCTCTCTGCAGTGTGGCATGTGGGATGCAATGGAGCTTGCACTGAGCTGAGGTACCAGAAGGGTAAGGGGAGCTGGGGGAGATGCTGTGCCTTGCCTCAGTCTGTCCTGGGACTGCAGGAGTAACTTGGAGGCAGGTGGTGCACGGCTGCAGCGCAGTGTTCACGGCTCAGGATGCGATGAGGTAAGCACCTTGTGCGAACCACAAGTTGCCTGCAGACTACAATCTGGACATCCTTGCCTTGCAGTGATGAGTTGTCTGGGGTCTGGTATGTTTGTTAGCACAGCACTGTTGGTGGTTTCCTCCTCTGTAATCTGCTTAGCCTGTGTTTGATCGCACCAACTGCTCTTAGTTTGCATGATTCAGTCCCTCTGCAGCAGGTTTGTGTCCAGGCAGGTCAAGGAGGCAGGAGTCTGCGGGAACTGACACCCCTCTCTTTGGCTTTGCCATTTCTTCATAGCAGCTCTTCTTAAAGTTACAGGGAGGAAATGCCTTTGAAATGGATTTCTCTTCATAGGTGTTGTGGTTTTTGGTGGTCACCAGAAATATTTTCAACTCCACATTTGAAGGAGTAATTGTTACTATTTGCTTTATTGAACTGATTTTCCCCCTTCTCTTCTGGAATGACTCCAGTCGCTTCTCAAAGCCTTTTTAACTTATTTAATATTCCCTTGTTTTCTGGTTACAGTCTTGTTGATTAAAACTAGAACTGCTCTCCTAATGAAAATTGTAGGACACATACCTCGCTGGTTTGGGCACATTTGATTGTAAAGATTATGACAATTTTATCTTCAGTGCCTTAATCCATAGAAAATGCCATTTCCTTTCTACCACTACAATGCAGAGGTTTGGAAGGGAAGCCCAGTGTGAAGGGAGAGGTGTCAGTGGCACATAGCCATTTTCCCTCCCCTGCCTTCTTCTCTACTTGGACCTCGTGTAGCAGGACCTCACCAGCACCGATGGGTGTGGTGATGTAGTGAATCCGGTACCTCTGCCTTGTGTTGGAGCTCTGCCTGCTGGGAAGGGCAGAGCCATTGGTGATGGCTCTCAGTGTTCCCGACACCAAACCTAGACACAATAATGCAGTAGGAATCGTGAGACAGACTGAAGTTTATCTCTTCAAAAATAAAGTAGGGGCATTAAAAAGAGAAGCAGAAAAAAGCAAACTGGAGTAGTCAGGGATTTAAAACAGGTCAAAATGAGAAGTTTGATTTGTTACCTTGGGAGACAGACAGCGTGATTACTGTATGGAGATAAAGCACAAAAGAAATCATTTATAGAGTTCTGTTTATCTGAGTTTCTGTCATTTGACGAGACGTCTTCTGGTGCCTGCTTGAATGAGATTGTCTGTGTTTGAACATAGATGTTTGTGTTTCAAGGTCAGAAGGTCTAAGGTGCTACAGCCTTATAGGTTCCAAAGGAAAATAACTTGCAGCAAAGCTCTACGTGATCTCAGATGTGAACACACAATGAAGTAATCCCCAGGATCTGCAGACTTGACTTAGGGTGTGTATGAGTTTCAAAGGTGCATTTGACTGTGTTTCAAAATGATAGAGCGTTTGTTTGTGTCTTCACTTTTTTAAGAGGATTATAGATATTTTTTTGTTTGTGTGTGGTAACAGTGATTCTGCTTGCTTACTCTGGGATTTGGTGGGGTTCCAGTTTTATGGCTGTCAATGTTGGATTTTAGTTTTTTTAATAGGTCACAGGTACATGGTAGACATCTCCCTAGGTTTGTTTTTGGTTCACCTGGTGGTATTTTCTGCAGTATTCATTTGCAGCAAAGATAACAACAAATAACTAGTTAATGGGAATGGCATGTTTATGTTTTGGTTCCAGCACCTCTTCTCTATTGCATTGATACTTTTGTTTTCTTGTGTTCAATAACTTAGCTTTTCTCCAAAAGATCATTCAAAGTGTAATTCTAAAAAACATATTTTTAATGAAAATGCATAGCATGTTCAATGTTAGTGTGTAGGATCTTGTGCAAACTTTATCAGCACAGCAGTGTTGCATAGTGATTTTTTTATTTTGGCTGTTAGCTTGCTTTTTTGAGATCTGTTTTCTAGTGTAGTTCGTCTTCCTTTGCCTTAGGCTAGAGAATTAATTTTGCTACGATAGGTGGAGGAGTAATTTGCTTAGGCTTTCGTTCTGTCGGAAGAGGTTATGAAGCAATGGAAGACAGTTTGGAGCAAAGGGAGAACAGAAAATTGTGCTGTGTCTTGGAGCGTCTTCCTTGTAAAGCTCGGTAATGCGCAGTATCTATCAGGTGATTAAAACCCGGGAGTCTTGAGAGGAATCCCTGGCTTCAACGGGAGAAACCACCCCGCTGTGGTGAGGGGAACGGAGACCAGTCAGTGATGTTGGCGCATGGCCATGTGGTCAGAGAGAATAAAATATCCTTCTCTGAAAGGCGGAGGGTTTTACTGGTAGAACATGCAGGGACACATGTGATGATTTCTTCTTCATCTTCATAACATTGTGTTATGTGTGGCATCCCGAAGTCCTTCATTTCATTTTCAGTGCCAAGAGAGACTGAGAAAACCAGATTTCGGCACATGAAGCCTGTCCTTGCAGGCAAGTAGTACTGCTGATGGTTTGGGACTAGGGACCACCCCCAACACGCCGGGCAGGCAGCAGTTCTTTTGCTACATTACGGTAGACATGATTTTGTTGTTATAAGTCACAAACGTGGATTTGCATCAATTTGCAGTTCTTTTGTAATGCTCCCTTTTCACTGAGGTGCTTGCCTTTATCCACCATTTTGTGAATGAGCCTTTTTTGCCACATCATTTCCTTAAGCTTTTTTCTTTTTCCATTTAATCTCAGTGTTTAAAAATAGCAAATTTTCAGACATCATTAAAGCCTCTGACTCCATGAAATTTTAACAGATGTGATACTGGAGAGGCTCTGTAATGGGCAGCGATCATTTGTCAGGCAATGCTTTTTAAGAGCTGCATTATTATTCAGTAATTAAAAATCCACAGGAGTGAAAAGATACTTTTGTAAATATCTTATTCTTGTTTGTTTCCCTACGAGAATTTATAAGACAGTAATACCTTTTCTCTAAGATTGCTAGCAACTACGGGATGCTTTTCTGTGGGCAGTACTTGTGCCAAGGGAGGCAGCTGGACAAAAGAGTACTTATGGAAACAGCTTGGCATGTTGGATTGTTTCAGAGAGCACACGTGGTTGTATTTTTTCAAGAATGAGGAAAAAAACGAATACTTGTAGTAATGGGCGTATTTTGCTTGTGGTATTTTTGTTGAGATACTGGGAAAGTGTTAGCATTGAATGGAGTTAGGAACTGCTGGGAGAAAATGCATAGCGTGAACATAAAATAGAATTGATCAGCATACTGCAAACTCTTTTTTGAGATGTAAATGGCTGAAGTCCTGTGCATATTCTGCCTAATTTCCACTTCTTTATTGCTTCTCTTTCTGCCAAAGAATATTGGATATTCTTAGGTTTTGAACATCTGAATAAAAATCTTCATCTTTTCCTTATGTTCCACTGCTAAGTTTTCATGTTTTGTGTGTATTCTTAAAAATCTACTTTAGCGCAGATCCTCCTGGGAAGGTAAAGGTGGTGTGTGTATGTTTGGTGTGAAGTAACTGCCCAGCCGTGCTGCTGTCACTGGAAAGAAGGTGCCCAGGCTGGCTTTGCTTTGAACACCTAGCTCTCCAGTCACAAGGCAGTGAATTTCTGGCTGGTTTACACGTGGTGTGTTGTGTCACTGGGGAAGGTGGGTCACCTTTCTTGTTTTGAGTTTTGCCAGTTCTAGCTTTAGCACCATCACTGTATTCCTTGCTGCTTCACTGATTTTGATGCTGGGTTAAGTCCGCTAGGGACAGTACCAAATTCCAAACTGAATTCTCTCTACTTGCTTAAAAAATAATACTTGGGTGTTTTTAGTGTAACTGGGAAATTCTGCTAAATAAAAACCTCAGTTCTGCTACTGATATCATACCGCATACAATGAATGTAACACCATATGCCAGTGTAAGACTTGTGCTGTAAGTATTGACCTATACTGAAATAAACTTGGTTTTAAATGGGCAGAGAACATCTGCCTACAGAACTCCAAGTGATGTTTCCTTTGCTTTGAAAAGATTACATCAGTTCTCGTTTCATCCATGAGAATCTCTTTTTAGCTAATTTTAGCGGAAAGTTAAAGCTAACTGAACCAAATATTGGAGGTCTGAAAAAAGTTTGTGGTTTTTTTTCCTGTTAGTTTTCACTGTTGACGTGCTCTTTCCTTCTGCTTACAGCCTTTTAGTCCAGTTCTGCCTTCTGCTGTCATCTTTCTACTGTTCAGGAGTCTGCAGATTTTGCCCCAGGTGATGATCTCTAAGTTACAGCTGTGTTTGTTCTTGTATGACTCACAGTAATCACTGTGTAGGGTGTATCTCAACATTTTGTGCTTTCTGACCTCATGTCTTAGGTTTTGACCAAGTTATCTGCTTTTACTATTTCATGTTGAAAAAACAGTTGTTCAGAATCTCCTGGAGTAGCAACATGTGTACAGAAACTTTCTAAAAGTGTCTTAAAATACAGCAAGTGTGGCAAGGCGTCGGTTTAAAACTCTTCTTCATCAATCTGGTTTGTAAAACCATTGTGAACAGAAGACTTTGCATGGAGAAGACTGAAGAAGAATTGACATGTGTGCTAGCTCAATAGATGTGCCATCTCATCCCTTGTCAAAATCTACTTATCCTTTATATAAAGCACAGTAGAAATTCAGAAATGAATGTAGGTGAATGCTGCTCTCTCAGGCATTAATAACAAATGGCATTTTCAGCAGTGTTTTAGTCAGGTGTAGTGAGAAGGGGCAGAGTTTGTATTCACAAAACTGAACACACACTCTAGTACAATGTTAAGGATGACCTTTTAGGTTATTTCTCTACTGGTCCACCAGAAAAAAAAAAGATCCCTTGCGGCAGTGGAGCGGCATAGGAAAGAATTGATTTGGTATCTTCTCTGACAAGGAGGTGGTTGTATTGACACAGTATGTATTTTCTTTTTATTATTTTTTTCAGCTGAATGATTGATTTAAGCTATTTTCCTGGAAATGTCAAGTTTTAGTAGTAGTACATTTTGAGGCTGATAACTGGAACTTAAGATAATTGTGCTATGTGAATGCTTATTTCTTTATTCTTAAATATGCATGGATAAATACTTAAAGGAGACGTAAAGACAGATATCTTTGGTGGATGCATGCTTTAGCTGTGGTCCTGTGTTTTAGTGAACATTGCATTTGTATTTGTCTCTCTGGCCTGTATGAGTTCTAAAAATTGTAGATGAACCTGAGTGAAATTGTTATGTTGGGGATCCTGGTTTTGTTTTGGAAAGTGGCATTCTAGTTTGGAGAGTGGCTGGGAGAGAAGCTCTGTAAATAACAGGTTAAAGAAACTATGTCTTCCATGTGTTCCACTGGTGTTCTCAGTATTTCAGCGTGTACTTAGTGGCTTAGATGGTGTGTATGTGTTGGTGTCCGTCTTTGACAAGGAAAGGGACCCAGGAAATGCTTTGTAAACTGTGCTTGCTTCCTTCCCCTACAGATTCCAGGTGGCAGGAGATTGAGTCTCACAAACATACGACGTTCACGATAAACTTCCTCAATATTCAGAGCAGCTTTGAACTTGGATTAGGATGATGAAAACCCAAGTGGGTTTTTTTCCTTACAGTTTAGATCTCTGGAGATTGGGTCCTTGATATTCTGCATTTTCCCTCCAGTGGAGTAGCAAGGCACTGTTTCAAGGCTGCTGAGGGGAATGTGGGGTAAGAAGGACAATGATTTTTGGAAAGGTGATGAGGCAAAGTGGTAGAAATTAAGTTGGCAGACACTGTATAGAGAAAAGCTTCTCAACTGAGAGAGGAAAAGGAGAAAGTAACTTTAATAAAATGAAGGAAAGACATTAATTTGCTTTAGATGTAATAGTACCCATGTTTTCAAATACTAGATTTTTTTCCAGGAGATCTTGCATCCTTGAGTAAACAAGTGGCAGAAGAATACAAAAAAAATGAAGTGTTTTACAATTTTCTTGTGAATTTTGGCCTGCTATATCTTTCCATCCCTCAAAAGCTTCTAATAAACAAATGTAATGCTACCAGTAGTGCAGCGTTTTTAAATGAAGAGGACTTTTTTACTGCTTTTGTTGGATCTACTTCAGGCAGAAGAGCTAATGCTAGATGCTTTATGGGATTGTTTTGTGTAACTGTATCTGCTGACAGAATAAATATTCAGGAGGCAGTGCTATTTTATATATATAGGAATTTATTCAGATGTGTAAACTCAAATCATGAAGATGGTTTTTAGTTGATGTCTCCTTGGTGAAATAATTCTAGTCACTGCTGAGACGTGGCTGTGCTCTGTAGCAAGGAGTTCCTGTTAGTCCTTCGTGGTGGCGAATGCAGAAAGCAGGGTTTGCTCTGACAATGGATTTGTGTCTGTAGGAAAGATGTACTGAATTGTCCTCATTGTGCTTCTGTTCCTCTGAACCTATTCATGTTTCAAATAATAAAAAAGGCATTGTGAGAGCCAAACTCTTTGGTGCCAACATAACAATATTTGCAGAAGATAATCAAGGCTGTTTGTTCTGCTTTGCTGCTTTTCCTTTGTCTGGGATTCAGGTCTTCATTAGGACGCAAGATGGTGTCTGAAGCATTGTCTGGAAAGAGGTGAAAAAAACCCAGACAGAATAGAGCAAGGACTAAAGCACCAATGGAATTTATTTTGGATAGCTGGAATGTGCCTGGATGTGCAGCGTACTCTCCATATGTTTGTGGACTGCTGTGTGCCATTGCTGGTCTCCTGCAGGCAGGGCTGTCATCTTCAGAAGACAAACCTAATGAAACCCTGGCATGGGAAATGTCTTTATATATAAGTAGACAGAAATTTACTTGGACTTGCACTTCATAGAAACTGAGATTTCTATCTTTCTTGTTATAGTACTTCAATTGAAAATAATGACACCTTTGCTTTGTTTGTAGATGCAGAATTGTTACTTAAGCAGTGCTTTAATGAATGGTGAAACCTTCAGCATAGCAGAACCAGAACAGCTGTTCGTATGGCAAAAAGTAGGAACGGCAGTGAAGTACTAAGAGACAGCCTTTGCTCGAAATACAACTGTTTCTGCATGCTCTGGGGGGTTGGATTTTTGTGTGTGTGTCTTTGGGGTGTTTTTGTTGGTGGTCCTTCAGCCTCTCATTTAGTCTTCAAAATAATAGATACTAATAAAAAATGGTGAGAGCATTTGCATGAACAGGAAAGCAAATAAAGCATCCTTCTAGGACGCTCTTCTGTATCCTGACTGGAAAGTTGTCTGATTCTGATGGGCTATGAGAAGATATATATAGAGAGAGGTGGGTTGGTTTGGGGTGTTTTGCAGGCTGAAGATGCTAATTTTTCTGTGAGATTTTATGCAGGATGAGAGCTTTCATAAGAAGAAGAACTTGTTGCCACTGACACTTTGAATAACGCTTTATTGAATTGGTTTGGCTTTTCGTTCTTGAGTTGGAGGAGACCTCTTGCTTGCTGTGCATAAGCAGTGATTATTTCCTAGGAAGGAAAAAACCAACCCCAAGCCCCCCAAAGCAAACATCCTTATACCGAACTGTACTCTGCCTTAGGAGCACTGAACTTTGCAATCCTCAGAGCTCTGTTTGGAAGGAATAATGATGATAACGGTATGAAATTACAGATTGCCTTTTCTTTCCTTGTAAAGTCAAATGCTTAATTCTTGCAAATGACAGACATTTTTCTCAGTGATGATGTTTTATGGAAGTGCCCTGCATGAGTCAACGTGTTAACCATAGTTTTCTCATGTGCTTCTGAGACAAGGCCAAGAAACAAAGCATGCAGACCAAAAGTTCAGTGTACAAATGGGGTTGGTGATCAGGTAAATTGAAGATTACTTGTGTATGGTTGGGATGAGCAAGAATGGATTGCCTGTCTCTTCTCTTCTGCTTGCTTTCTTTTGGTTTAGTGTTTCTTTCTACGAAAATGTAACCTGTAACGTGGAGTAAGTACCCGCCGTTATGTGTTCTTTTCAGTTTTTATGATACTTTCAGCTACTGCTGGTTCTCCAAACCGTATAAGCTGAGGGCTTGCCCTTTCCTGAGCGAACCTGTGCTTACATCAGTTAGACTGTGTGTCTATTTGCTTTTCCACATCAGTCTTTAAGTTACTATATTTCGAACAAACCAGTAGGACCAGTTTTTTCTTAAGGGCTTTTTGTTGTCTGTGCTAATTCCCAACGATGAATTTATCAACACTGTGTGAGTGACAACGGGAATATGGATATTTTTGTGTTGATAGATGAAATTCTGTCACACCCCACTCCCATCCTCCCATTCTCATTTACAGGAAAGCTGTGTGGTGATTTGGAAGAGATCAACACTACGGAACTTCCTGGGAAAATCCAGGCTGCTTATATTAGCATTTGGTAAGCTAATTGCTACCTTCTGATTGGGTTCCGCTTGTGCTGTGGCTTTAATAAGCTGAATGATGCCTTTCTTGGAGGGAGAAGTTGTATTCTCTGCTAGAGAAACTTAATTCCTTTCAAGGTGTTTTAATTTTTCTTAAAATGACTTTGGGAAACCTGTGAGTTCCCATGTGTGTTTCAAAGGTTCTTGACTCACCTGCTCTTTGGAGTAAGGCAATTAGATTATTTGTTTTTATACAACATTATTAGGTAATGCCACCTTCTGTCTTCGTCTCTTTCTGTCAGAGAATCAGACACAAAGCATGAGGTTGGAGCTTGTTTTGGTCTGATAGAATGATTTAATATTTTTTTTAACCATAAGTCATGAAGCATTTGGAAAATAAATAAAATATATAAAATAAAACCAGTCACCATTAGTTTGTTCCAGAAAATGAAAACATTATTAATTTTATGTGGAAGCTATTTATTTGTAGAACTATTGAGAATTAGGTTTCTTAAATGCCCACTCCTGGAGATATATGTATAGGCTAGGGCTACAGAAAATGTGGAGTGGTTGGAGGTGTTAATCACACTGCCAGCAGTCAGCAGTAATGAATTTACTTGCGCCTCTCGTACACTGCAAATGAGGTTTATGTTTCAAGCTCTACTCGACTGTGGAGTAGATAATGAACTGAGCAATTGTAAAATAAATCACTGAACCCCCCTTTCATTCTGATAAACTGCAGCTCAGGTGTTGTCCAGCCGATGGTTGTACACTGTCACTGTATAATATGTGAACAAAACCCCATCCTTGGTTTGAAGAGCTGCGCTTGCCTGACAGGAACAAGTTGTCCGTTCATTGCTTCCAGGTGGATTTGGAGGTTGTGGTTACTGCAGTAACAGTAGGGGACCCACCCCTCCCCACACCACCTTCACTCTAGTTCATGAAAGAAAGGAGTTTATCATTGGCAACCTTATGGCATTTCAGATGTCTGCAGTGGAGTTAGTTTGAGTGGCAGGAGCTGATAAGCAGCTCTGGCAGAATGCCAGCAAAAGCTCTTTTTTTTCCTTTCTCTCTCTCCTTTTTCTTTTCCCCTTCCCCCTGTCTGCTGTGCCAGTGCCATCTTTGTGCTGGATGAAGGCCTTCCCCCACAGATCGATTGGCTTCATCCCTGCAGAGGAGCAGCCAAAGCCATTAATTATTCCCATTTCCTTTGCTGCAGAAGGCAAGTGCAATAGGCAGAAAAGCAATCTATTAGAAAATTTATTTTTAATAAATTCATCCATTACATTATTTTAAGAGGTTATTTACTTAATGTTCCATTTATTTCTGACCGACTTCTTTAATGTTAGCTTCTTTGGAAACATTCATCAAAATGCACCTAGGGTCGTTGAGTGAATTTCATTCTTCCCTTGCCATGCTCTTGGAACCATTGTCGTGTGGTGGATCTGTGTTTGCTGTTGCTGACCTGTTTTCTGACACAGGAATTCTTCATCGAGGTGAAGTGTTATGTGGAGAGAAGTGTGGTTGGCTGCCTTGTTTTATTGTTTTAAATATGGAAGAAATAAACTAAGGCCAATTTTCTTTAAGGCTTTATAGATGTCTGCTGATGTTTTTCTGAGGAAGCCCTGTTCGTGTACTCCTGCATTTTGATACAGTCAGTTTTCCTGATGTGCCTCTGCACTCGGTGGATGAAAATATAAAATGCACTGGGAATATAAAATGTGCTTGCTGTAGTAAGATGGTGAAGTGTTCACCTGCAAAGTAAGGTTTACGTTTATTTCTGTCCAGAGGGAGAACTGTGGCTCTCCTTGTTGTAGTATGGTAATGTTGACCTTTTACTGACTGCCATATCAAACTTCTTTCCATGAGCGGAATCAAAACAAGCTTTGCAGCAACAGAATCCACTGCTTCTGCTGCGACCCCTCAGCCTGCTGCCAGCGCTGCAGTCAGGTGGAGGAGCCTGCAGAGCTACACAGCTCATCTAGCTGTCCCACGTATCTATATACATATGTGTGCTGTTCTTCCAGTAGGAAAAAATAACTTCTTCTGATATACTTTTGTTCCCCTAACAAATAATATTGATTTATTCCGTCATAGTTAAGCTTATCTTTGGTGGACCACGTTAAGCCAAAAGCTTGTTTGCGCTCAGACCTGACAGACGGCTGCGTACAAACAATGGCCACATCGTGTAGTAAGGTTGTAGCCCTTATTTTACTTATTTAATAGTGCTTTTAGTACTTAAATGAAAAAGACCAAAACATAAAATCCATTTGGCCATCAAAAATTACCTAGTGAGATTCTCTGCTGCCTGCTAGCTTGTCAGAGTTTTTAACTCATCCCTATGGTGCACAGTGCATTTCCATTCCCTCTCTTACCAAAGAAACTTGAGATCTCTGGGAGCAGCAGCAGGCAGCCCTCTGCAGAGCATGGTGGGAGCTGTACTGGAGCTCCCAGAAACAAGGTGGGGGTGACTAGCAGTAACATCTCTTTCCTCTGTCAGCTGTGTTCTGAGCCATCCCTAGAGCTCGTGATGAAGCTATTGAGAGGTTGCAGCTGGAGCAAAACTTGATGTAGAACAGCACCTTGGCCCCAGATGGTGTCCTGCACTACTTTGGTGGATGTTTATTGGGTTTTAGGGAATGGAGATGTTCCTAAAATACCCAAGGAACTGGACTCTGCCCACACGGCCACAGCTGCCGAGGTTTTTCTCCTAACTAGAGGTTGCACGTAGATTTTATAATTTGCATTAATTCTGCATTTTTTAGAAGTTGCCGTTATATAGCAGTTTTCACACTTTTCCCTGCAAACTGCAATCAGAAATTACCCAAGGCCGTTCTTATTCCTGTTGCACAGAAAGCTGAGCTGGAATTGCAGTCTTCACTCTCGGGATGTTGGAAGTTTGCTGAGGTGCTATCAGGTGATATTAGGCCTTCCTGTGGTTCTGGTGACTGTAGCAGTGGGCACTGAGAGAGGCACGTGCGTACAGTGTATTTTCTTTTACTGCTGTGTAGTGAGGAGGGGTTTACGATATCACATAGAGGTTTTGTCATCTGCTGACTTAGCGGGGACCTGAACATATTGCTGTGCAGTATTTAGTGAGGATTTTCTGAAGGCTGAAGCAGAACTATAGGTTGTTTTTCTTGCTACTGTCTTTCTTGAAGGGATATTTTGACCATGTTTCTGCTCCTTTGTTTAATGGCTGGTACACACTATGCTGCCTTCTGTGTTCAGCAAACCAGGTGATGAGGAACAGCTCCACTCAGCCTGCCTACACAGTCATTCGTTTTAATTAAACTTCAGCTGTGCATTCTGTGTGATTGGTATAAATGACTGACTTTAATTTGCCCTCATGGAGTGTGAAGGGGGTTCAGACTTCAGTAGAGCCTGGAAGTGGCTTCCCTTCCTGGGGCACATGGGCAGTGGGACCTGATGAGCCATTTCTCTTGGAGAAACACCGGTTTGAGCTCACACAGAGCTGGGTGGGACAGGTCTTGGCTACTTCTCCGATAAGCGTAAAATGAAAATAACAGTAGATTTATAATAGTTATGAGGAACAGTCTGGCAGGAAGACAGCCATTTATTATACTTACACTAGTTATAAGCCTGAACTTCAATAAAATTTTTCGCAAAGTAGGCTTCTACTTAGATCCTCTGGATGTGTTCTCTGGAGACTTGAGGCATGTAATTTCTCAGTACGTTTTCACCAACTGCCTCCAGCATGCAGCCCTTTCCCAGTGGATCCTGTGTAGGTTGCAGTGACATTGACAGGAGAAAAGGGCTGGAGTGCAGTGCCAGCTCTGCAGAGGCCAAGGCAGGAACTTCAGTTTTCTGAGACATCGTGGAGCCTGAGTGGCAGGAGGGGGAATGCCTTGGGAAATTGTGGCAGTGAGGATCAGTAGGATAGCTATACTTATTAAAGACTTTACAGAGAGAATTCCACGAGCCAGGATGGAATGGCCTCCAGCCACTCAGCACTGAGAGAACCAAATGTCCTCAAGTGGACGGGCAGAGGTCAGGAGCAGGTGCAGCTCCAGACTGGGAAGCCTCTGAAGTACAAAAGGGTATGCTTGGGAAGCCACAGAAGCAGAGAAGAGACTGTCAGTGGTGGCTGGTAAAAGCAGAAGGACATGAAGATAAAAGTATCATTCCATTCTTCTGGTGAAATATTGAATAGCTCATAAGGCTCAAAAAATCAGGGTTAAAGGGTGCATCCTTATGTGAAAAGCCAGTGTCTTCTGTTTGTCAGTGATTTCTTTTCTGTGTTGGGATGGTCCTGCCTTTGTGAAAAGGAAGACTAAAATTACAAGTGAGGGAGAAAGTGTAGAAACAAAGATGAAATCTTGCGAGCTTCCTGAAGTCAAAGAATTGAACAGCTGACTCCATTAAGAGTAAGAAGTTGTAACCCAAGTCGCCTGGAAACCAGCCTGGAAGGAAAATACAAATCTGGAAGGATTTTTTCTTTCCCCCGCAGAGGCAGTACTTGTACCTATTAGCTTTTTATTTGCTATAAAGGTTGTATTTTTTTATAGTTTTTATTTCTTTTATTTTTGGAAGTAATTTATTTCCTATACAAGTTGGAGCAAGGGGTGTGGGAGGGAGGAGTTTTCCAGGAGGCTGTCTCTGGAAATGAGCAAGCAGGTTTGACGGTCTCTACTGGGAGAACAACAGGACTCAGTGGTTGCTGTCACCATGTGCAGCATGTGTTAGAACAGAGGTGAGAAGTAGCAGCGGGTGCTGCTGTTCAGATTACCTCTAGAGAGTCAGCTGAACAGTTAAACTCAGCAGTGAGACATGCGGGAGCTTATCTAGGTGAGGTTTTGAGTAATTTTTCTCATGCTGAAAGGAAAAACATAAAATCGTTGGTAGAGATGTGCAAATTTTGTAGAAACATGAGAATTGCAGCGCACCACGCAGATGTTTGGGCACTTTGATATCAAGAAAACCAAACTGCAGGAAAAGAACAGAGGTCCAAGAATGCACAACTGTGCATCCATCCTGGAATGCCTGATGTGGTTGGAAGTGAAGGGAGGGCAGCCGTTGCTCTGGTGGCAGCAGCGAGCCCTGGACTGAATGGCTGCAGGGGCAGGGGAAAGAGAACACGGCACAGAGGATTCCTAACAGGAGTGGTTGTTCTAGGGAGGTCAGATCTCCACAGTTAATGGGCAGATATGTCCTTGACTTAGTTCTTCGGAATAAGAAAGATGAAAACATGCATGATTTGAAGATTTTCTCTCCCACCTCTCTCCTGGCACTTGCTTATAGCAGTTTGCTGTGAGACGCACTCAACCTGAGCAAGCAGATTCTGTAGGTTAAATGAGTGGTGCTGGAGAACAGAGGATTTCTGGGACTGCCTCGGCAAAATAATGAGTCGGGATTAGTGAAATTCATCTGGTAACATCAGGCTTCTGCCATCTTTGGATTCTGTCTAACGTTATCAGCAAATCCAGTGGACGTGTGTAAGCACTAAGTGAGAGAGAGTGATGAGAGTGGTCTTGAGAGAGCTTTGGAACACAAAGCCACAAGAATTGAAGCCTGCTTGACCTGGTGTCTGGTTCCCGATGGTCTGTGATGACACTGTATACAGAGCTGCTTTGGAGAGAACTGCGGAGATGAGAGGAGGCTCCAGGTTTCTTCATGTGTGAAACACTGGCTGCTTCTTCTCATCAGGCAAACAGAGAAAGCTTTTGAGAGCAACTGATTCTGACAGATTGCGTTTGTTTGCCCATGTGTAGTGCTGCCATATGCTGGGAAGAAGTTTAATTATGCAGTTATCTCTGCTTTTTCAGTTAGATCTGTTTGGTTTATAGTTCTGTGTTAGAATAATTTACTTAAAGCTTATCAGACACTTGGAAAAACTCTTTGGTAAATAGTTCTTGCTGCTATCTGGACTGTACGGGCATGTATGGAATCCCTCTGCCTGTCAGCCACTAAATACAGTGCCCGGGCCATCGCTGCTGATTTCTGTGTGCTCAAAAGACACAGTAAGTTGACGACTATGAAGTCATCTCAGGTATTATTTAATTTGTTTAAACGTTACAGAATAGTAAGTTTTAACTGTAAGAATATTATCGTATGTTTGATGTTATAGAAGTTTAATTTCCTGACCTAGCATAAAATTATAGAAGTTATGAATTAATAGGCTACTCTGCATTTTGATTGTCTCATGTTGCTTGGTATGGATGGCTTCAGCAAAGTTAATTCTGTATGTTCATGCAGGCAGTCGTCAGTATGGCAAGTCTTATTAGAAAGCAGAAAGACCTCTCTAGGCATTGTTACTCTTTTGTTTTCTAAGCAATAAATTATGCATTTAAAACTAGATTATTCTTGGAAGTTAGAACTTTCCTTATCTTTCCTATTTTTTAGGAAACCAATGCTTGAGCCACTAAGCATTTTCCAACTTAAATTTCATAGCACATTTTGTGGTTTTCTTTAATATTGGGTACTGATTTCCTAAGATGATTCAGACATTACTGTAATTACTGCAGTTAAGTGATTTTCCATCTCAGACTTCTAAAACCAGTGGCGTTGTTTTCCCTCTTTTGGGTACACGGCACTGTTGGTGTATGCTTGGGAGAGGTTTGTCCTTTTTCTGATGTGCAACAGCGCACCGCTTGCTCCTGGGCCTGAGCTGTTATCCTGTCTGACCCTGCTGGCTCCCATCCGCTGTGAAGGGATGTGTTTGTGTGCTTTTCTCTCCTGGATGTAGAGCGGGGAAAACTTCCTTGTCTTTCCTTGATGCTGTCCTGTCAGAGTCACTAACCACTCATGCTTTTTCCAGACCCTGTTCCCCCTTGCAAGCTCAAGTTGCATCTCACGCATGCGGAGACACAGAGACTGAGGGCTTGGATGAGCAGCTTTGGAATTAGTTGGCGTTTGAACTGAAATATTTCATGGTGAAAAGCCAGCAACAGGCTATGACAAAAATCATGGATGTAGAGGGTTTTTTCCAGCCTTCTGATGAGGATTAGAGTTATGGGATTTAATCGTGACAACCTTGTTTTGCCTAGGTTAATTTTAATTGTACTTTTCCTTCCTTCACTACCAGTGAAATTAGAGGGGCTTGGTGCATTTAGTTTAGATACTTATTTGTTTGACAGCTTGTCATCACAGAGTGTCAAAGCTGTGTGTCACGTTTGACTGTAGTGCCAGGCTCTGTGCGCAATCTGTGTTTGTGTATAATTTGCACCTGAGTCTTTGATGCTGTCAGGATTTGGAATCCAATCTGTGGCTTTTCCCTCCTCTAATTTCACCCTGTAGACTGCAGATCATTTGCTGTCATTCCCTTGGCTTTACTGGGTGGTGAAGGAACGTGCGGAATTCGTACTGAAGACTAGGGGGTGTTAGTGCTGTGTGTACGCAGCACCCTAAACAAGAGTGGAATCTATCCTGGACTTGAGTAGACTGTGAGAAGCAAATGTTTACTTTGTAAGAAAAGAGGAGTTGTTATCTTTATATTCATCGGGTTTTAAGATTCTGCCTGTTAACGATGGTCATTTTTTATCTCTGCTTTTTGCAACATTTTGGTGAAGTGAGGGGTGGTCTGTGAAGTCAGTTCTCACTTCGTGTCGATAACAGGAGTGAGTTTAAACATCTGAGCTATTGCTGCAACTCGATTTCTTGCTATTAAAGCAAGAAGATTCTTTATGTAATTTCAAACTAGTCGTGCATGCCTGAAGACAAGAACGTGCTAGAAAATACTTAGTTAATTTAGATGAATTCGGCTTGGTTAGGCCAAGTGAAAATGCTTCCTTTGCTATTTAAGGAATTGTTTGAAGTAATATATGATTTATTGCCGTTTGACAGAGAGATTTAGTTAGAAGGAAAAATTCCCAGAGAACTGAACGGTATGGGTGGGTGGGAAGCAATATTGCTGTTGTTTGTAGGAGGGTAAAGAGGGGCCTAACTGGATGTTTGGAAAGATGCTGGGATGGATTTTTTAAAAATGAGTTTGACAGTTTGTAGAAGACAGATTTTATTAAATCGTTGACAGGTTTTACTGAGAACCCACCTACCTTATGGCTTTGAGATGTGAACTGGAATACCAAAAGAGGGGGAAGACAGAAACATGGCTTCAGCTGGGCATTTGACATGGTCTAATATTCATAAGAAAACTCTGATATAGGTGAAATGATTGCAAAATAATTCAGCGTTTTCAGGGGAAGAGCCAGTGTAGAAGAATATTCAGAATTATCAGTTATTTACTATCTAAGTAGAATGGATCACTCGAGAATATGTACTGAGCCTGATTCTTCTGTGTAATTTTTTTATTAAGAGGTCGATGCTAGAATACAAACACAGGTAAAACTTACAGTGCTTCCAAGATAGATGAGATGCAAGCACTTTTCAGGACAGTGCTGGATTTAAAATTGATGTTTACAAATAGATGAAATCAATCAAAACCATGAAAGAACAAATGAAAAAGGAAACATGAATTATTAATAAAAATTAACTATTATTACTAATAAAAATTAAAACAAAAGTACAAACCTAAGATAAGAGTTTATTTGTTTTGTAGGCAAAGGAGGAATTAGGATTAGGGTAGGGTATAGGGTTATAGCAGGCTATGAAGATGACAGCACGGTGTCTTATGAAGTTTATCATCGGGGATGTTTGGAGTTCCCCTGTGAAATGTGCACGGTCTTGGAGCTTGCGAAGGCCCATTTAGCTGCCTTCTAATTTTGGGCACTGCCCTTTCAAAAAGTGGAAGAGAAGGGAAAGCAGAGGACAGATTTGGAGAGTACAGTGCGTAAGAGAAGAATAAAATGTTTGGGGAGAGCAATCTGTCGGGGAGAAAAAGACCCTATAGGAACTGGAAGGGACAGCTACCAGCTGGCAACAGGATTCTTCAAAGGTTTCTGAAAAGAGGGTGGTGACTGGTTGTTCCCTGCGACCAAGAAGCATAGAACAAGAAACCATCACTGGAGATGCTTAGTGTTTGATAGGAGTGGTTGGACTCGATGATCCGATGGGTCTCTTCCAACCTGGTTATTCTATGATTCTATGATTTTAGAAGTCTGATTGTTAGAAGTTGTCAAAAGATGAAGAATTTGTGATATCTGTTGGGGGAAGTGGAAGAGCGTAACTGTGTACCACTTAACAGAACCAGGGAAAATGACACAGCATCAATGCAAGCAGCAGTGCATTTTGGTTATGAAAATTGGTCAGAGTAATGGAAGATGCTTACATAATTTTCTAAAGAGAAGGAGGGATGATTTTTAATGTAAGTCTGCTCTTTTCAGGTGAGGTCTGTTAACAGCTTATAGCAACTGCACAGCCCTGGTTGGACTCCCCATGTTTCGTGTGGTTCTCTCCCTCGTGTGAGCTATCAAAGCACGTTGTTTTGTGGTGCTCACTTCAGAAAGACCCGCAGTTCTGCTTATGAGTTGAGCAGTTTTTATTTAATTTATTCAGGAATGTTTCATCTAAATAAATAGGCCATTCTTTCCGTTAGCCTCTGCTCATATATTTGTATGCTGTGTTTAAGCAGCTGCTTAAATCACTGCTTGCTGCCATATACTAATAATGTCAAACAGAAATTAATTAGACAGCCTAACAACCCAAAGTAAACTATTTATTTCAAGTTACCCTTATGTTTACTACTCTCACATTTAAAATCTCTCATGTGATTGTGACTTGGCCTTTTGCCTTTGCATATTATTCTTTATTAGGACAAAGTAAAAAATCTATTTTCATGGGTCTTGTTAAATTAAACCAGTTAATCCTGACTGTGTGCTTAATCTAACGCAAAGGAACTTGTGAAGAAAGTGTAGCAAAGGTAGAAGAGACAGCGAACGTGTTGCTCATGCTTTGAGTTATTTGTAGGAATTTCAGTTTGGAGTGGTTACCGAGGGAGTGATTGGTAAAACGTTAATAAATAGCCAAGTCTTGTTTTGTGCTCAGCAAATTATATCAAAGGCACTTACAGATTTGAAGTAAATACTGTAATTCTTCAGAAATGTACCCTGAATGTTAACAGGACTGACAGATATTTCATCTGAGGTTCCTTATCTCTTAGTATCTTTGTGTTCCTGACAGCTCCTCAGGCTGAGCAGCACTGCCAGAACCTGCTGGCCTTTTGCTCCTGATGTTTCTGTAATAACTGAAATAGCTTCTTGGGGCAAATCCTGGCAGACAAGAGTTTCTCAGGTTATTTACTTGACCTTAACACTTGGAGAGTGAGAAGACAAAAACTTGAAATGTGGAGGTTTCAATTTCATCTCTATTTCAGTTTTTTAGATGGTTCAGTGCTGAGAGTTAAGAGTTCAACGTATATCAATAAAACATGCTTCTGTTCCTTTGAAATAGTTAAAAATATATATAAAAAATACATTTCTATTTGTGGATTCCTTTTGTCTTTTGGAATTCTCTGAAGCAACAGTCCTGAAACATTTTACATTTTTAGTTTTTTGGTCTATTTGGAATTTTCCGTGCTTCCCAAAATGGTGTTGGGTAGGGTAGAAGGTAACAGTTTAACCATCTCACCAATGGGACAACAACAACACTACATGTCAGTGTCCTGGGGTTGCTGTGGACACAAATTGGAACTACACACAGTCCTGGAGCTTTTTGAATGTCTATGTCAGCCTACATGGGATGCAGAGCAGAAAAGGAAGAGGTGAAAGCAGCGATCGTTGGCTTGGGAAGCAGCGTAATGAAGGCAGTTGGGTGCTGTCTGTCCTCTTCTCCTGGTGGGCTTCTTCGGGGAGGTGCTCCAGGGACTTGGCAGTAGTGAAACACTGCTAGCGTGGGGCACAGTGTGTTTTTAATAGACTTTGGTTTGTATATTTTGGTCTTTTTCTTCAGTCTTAGTGGTAGTTCAGATTGTCTGGGTAGTTCCAGGAATAAACACCTTCTGTGTATTTGACACGCATCGCTCCTCTTGGGCAAAATGGGTTTCCATGTGTCCATAGAACTCCGGGGCCTTACGGGTCTGTCTGCCTTAGTAGTAATAAGGTTGTATAGGGAATCTTTCAGGCTCAATTCTGTATTTTCCTCCATTCATCGTATTCTGTCAGTGTCTCATTCCTCCTAAGAATATTGTCATAAATCAATTGCTGAGAACCTTGAGGGAGGGGGGTAGTTAAAAATAATTAATAAACAGTCCTACGTCATGTATTGAGTACGGGAATTTATGGCTGAGTTTAAGTTATTATCTATAGTTATAACTTTATACCAATAAACCCCTCTGCTCTGTCATCTGTGTTCTTCTGAGGGAAGAAGGAAGGTACTTTTGATGCAGGTCAGACTTGGGCAGTGTGTCTTTGCTTTACATAATCTTTCATTCCTTTCTCTGAAAAAGATTAATATTCTGAAGTCCAGCTAAGGAGGATTTGATTTTATGGTTGCTTTGGATTTCACCTCACTAGAACATCACTTTGGTAAAAATTATCTATTCTGTCAAAATCCATCTCTTAGGTGTGGGGGCTGGTTTTGCTCCCAGTTAGTGTGGTCAGCATTGATTAGGAGCGGTGTCTATTGAAGAGACTCGCATGGGGCTGCTGCCTGTGGTGAGCACTGCTCATAATCAGCGTTCGGCAGTGTTCCTTGTCCTGCTACATCTGCCATTTTAACTGATCCCACTTGGTCTGCAAATCACAAAGCCTTAAACACGCCCTGTTTCTATGAAAACAAACGGTGGCAGGAACAGTGACGTGGCCATGTTTGGTTGTGTCAGCATTTCCACTGAAGGGCAACACTTGCTGCTCTGAGAGGAAGACCCTTGTAGCTGTAGTGAGAAACCGTAACTGAAGGGGTTTCTAGAAGGTGAAACTATAGCTTCATTTCATTAAGACAAGGGATGAATATAGGAAATTTCCCACCTTTTGAAAAAATAAGGATGCACAGAAATAAAAGAGAGAAGGAGTTAGCGTTTGTTTTATTCCAGCAATAACTAATGCCAATTAATGTTCTGCAAATGGAATTCAGGTTTTATGTTTTAAAAAAGTTGATCAACAACGTCCTCAAAAAGAGGATATAGGGCAGGAAGGAATAATTGCAGGGGAATGTAGTTCTTATCCTTGGAAGGAAGAAAATAATCATTAATGGTAAATACTAATTCTCTCCATTCTGTGACAGAATAGAGAACTTGGTATCCCAAATAAGAGGTAGAATTGCATCAGAAGTCATTCCCCGAAGACAGGGATTTGTGTGTGTTCTTGTGCTTTTTCTCAGCCATAGCAAGAATAACAGGCATATTTTGTCTGATAGTGATTTTCAACATAGCAGGAAAGTTACAGGCAGGAGGGAGCGAGTAGAAAGTTTGCTTTCTTGTTTTGAGAATGTTGGTTCAAGAGTTTTGAGGAGAAATGGATTCTCTCCATATGCTACAATATTCCTCATGAATTTTACAGAGAATATAGACTAAGGAGTGCAAGATGCCTGAGTGAAGGGTGTGCCCTCCTGAGGAAGAGGGGATGTTGTACTTGCATATGTTGTGAAAAGCATATGCCACTAAATTTAGCTCATACTAGCAGATTCAACTTATTTTGAAGATTGTTTGTGGGATACTTCCAACCTTGTATGAAAAAGGGCATGGGAAGAGTTTTGTATTTCTATTTAGGCCCTTGCATCTCCTTGTCTCCTTTCTCCCACCCCCAAGGAAAAAAGCCTCTGAGCAGAAGACAAATTATTTCTCTGCCTACACTTGTATTTTAGGAGTCTGATTTTAGCACCATGTCGTCATGCTGCAAGATTAATTGGCATATGCTGGTTTTTGGTTTTAGCCTCCTCTGGTTTTATACAGTAGCTAATGCTTGTCCCGTAAATCTTAGCTTTAGCCTATTATCCAGAACAATTTCTGTCCTGTTCTTTGGAAATGCAGCAACGTTAGGAGCTGCTGCTTATTGTGTGCGATATATGTTTTGTGTATTTGATACTAAACCTGCTGGAGGCAAAGAAAGAGGGCTGGATGTCTTTATGTTTATCTGCTGGCAATTTAGAGTCTTTACTAACCATTTTTGGTGGGTGTGCTGAAATGCAAGTTCCAACTGTTGTTCTCAGAAACAGCGCCAAATGGACCTCAGAAGCTATTATTGTTAGAAATGTTACCCCCCCCCCCCCCCCATGATCAAGGAAATTGAGCATTAATGTGTCATGAATCTGGCTTTGATTTAATTGGAGAAGTATTGGTTGCTTTCTCTTTTGACAGAAAACCCCACTGGTATAATTGCATGTCACATCTAGCTGAAAAGAAAATATACTTGTACCCTGATACTTGTCTAGAGTTTCTTCTCAGAAAAGATACTTTCTCCCCCTGAATATGTTTCTGTGCCCATGGTGTACTGCAGCCTATCTCAAGCTAAACAAATACTAGCTAGGTGAAATAGATTTTAAGGATTTAATATATTTTAAGGATTTAATTGTTTATTGTGACCTTATGGAGTCAGCCAGCGACCGTGACATATTCCAGTTCAGGGATTGTATCTTGGTTTTGCAAGGAGTAAAACAAGATGCTTTAGTTGCTGTTCCATGTCGAGATATTCTGAGAATTACCATGTAACACTGCAGTTTATAAAGCTATTGGTATTTCTTCCTTGATGGCGTGTACCCCGTAGTGTTGTATGCAGAGGTTTTGGCACACAGATGGTAAAAGGATTTATAAGACGTTTTTTCTAGGAAGGTCACTAGTGAATGCTGAGTTGCTGTTTTTAGAGGTGACTATCCCAGCTGCTTTTAGAGTGTGTCCTTTGTCTTGAGTACCTTGTTTTACAGCAGAACTGCTGAAGGTTGACTCAAGTTTGTTCAGAGCTGTATCCCCTGGAAACGTATTGGCAAGCATGAGTTAGCGCTGCTTGTCTTAATCCTGTGCATTCCTGACCATGGCAGGGCTACACACACAGTAAGCTTTATTCCACACTAGACTTCCAGCACGTAAAGTTTGCAAAGCCAAAGGCATTGAAAAGACAATACGAGAAATGAGCTTTGTTCTTTTTCTGCTTTGTAGGTAGAAACGCTAAAAGTCTTAGAAAGACACTATTGAATAAGGTGAAACTGCAGTTCTGGAGTATCTTAAGAATCAATCTGAAATGTGAAACGTGTGAAGCGACACAACTATTTTCAGCACCATTGGGTTCCAGAAAGATCTGGGGCAGTTTGTGCTGGCAGTACACATACACACCCCTAGTGTATAGATATGCTGGTTTTCACTTGTTCCAATGACTGCTTCCTTTAGGCCAAGGACCTCTCGATGTCCAACCTTCTTCTAAGAGAAATTAAAAAGCTTCCGAAATAATGCGAAGTTATTCCATCTATCCGTAGAGCTGAAGAGAACACTTACGTGTTAAAAATCCCATACAAAGAGTGGTTTCAGGTAGTCCTGCTGGCAGGAGGGTCTCAAATAGTTGCACTGACTCCTGTCAATGGCAAACCGGTAGAATACATTTTGTGAGTCTAACTGTTGGTTTTAAAACGAGGGTAATGTGACTGGACTCTTGACTGACTGGGAGACCTAAATTTCATTTCAGTTAGGCCTGTCCCATACTGGAAAGTGGTTTTGTCCCCAGCTAAAGCTGTGCTTTCATTTCAGGAAGGTGGATGAAGTACTTCAGTAATTTAAGTATAATTTACTTCAGTAGAGCTCTGCAGAAAACTGAAACTAATTTCAATCCAAAAGGAATACTTCATCACAGAGCCAGAAGCTTTTTGGGAGACACCAGAGTGTGACTGAGCGTTATCACTTGGTTGTATTTTATTGTACTTACACCAGTATTTATGATGGTACTACCATAATATTATGACAAGTTGTCTCAAAAGCTCTGAAATACGGGAATCACTCCTGTCTACCAAGAGAAAATGAGTCATGCAGTACTTGAGCAATTGCTTGTGATCTACGGTAGTTCTTGTGGAGCAGGGTAGAGTCATGACACGGAGTCTAAGAGCTGTGGGCCAGGGCTGCTGCATGCAGTGTGCACAACACATCCTGCGGCTATGAATGCAGCTGTCTTTTTTTTCGTTTGTTTTGGGGATTTGTTTGCTTGTGTGTGTGTTCTTATTTTATTTATTTATTTATTTATTTAAGCCGAACTTTTATTAAATCAGTAAAAGTAAAAATAGTTGTTACTCCTCTCATGGAAACCCATTCCAATTGTTTGAGTTACCCCCACCCTTCTTTTCTTCCCTGTGGCCATACTGGGCCCTGTGAGGCCTGGAGAGGGCAGGGGCCAGGGAGGAGGAAAGCCCCACTTGCTGGGGAATAAGCACTGGTGATAAAATCAGAGTGAAAAGCCTGCTCCTCATATCAATAAGAGTTCCCCACTAGATCATAGAATCACTAGGTTTGAAAAGACCTCCAGGACCATTGAGTCCAACCATTCCTGTCTTCCAGTAAACCATGTCTCTGAGCACTTAATCTACCCATCTTTTAAATACCTCCAGAGATGGTGGCAGCAGATCTTGCAGTCTGGAAGTAAACCATCACATCTTCTCTGCTTGCAGCTGTGCTCAAACACCAGACCTTTCTCTGAAGGGTGTTTTGTTGCAGGAAGTGTGGGTTTCTGCCCATGAACACCTGATTTCTCAGATTGGCAGTAAATACACTTCTCTGAGGGAAATTTCAATTTTTGTAACTATTTTCCTTGTTTTTTCAGGCTGCTTTAGTCTTGGAGAAGGATGAGTTGAGAGGTCTTTTAAGGGTAGGAACCCCTTTGTGCAAACTTGCTGTGCCAGTGTTTCAGGGAGGAGCTTCTGGTTTGGGAATGGAATCAAACAGATTTTGCAGGAGGTTACTGAACTCCTCAGCACAATCCATGGCCACTTGCAATGGTCTTTGAGTACTGGCTATTTCAAAAGGATTTGTTTATATCAAAATGCCCTGAGATGTTTAAAGGGAGGAATCCAATACAGTTTTCGGTATCCCCGGTCAGATTTGGCACTTGGTGGTTCTAGACAGTGCATTCATGCATTTCACATTATTACTGTTGTGTACAGGTTTGTTCTCTATTTTTCCACCCTCATAATTGTATGTAAATTAGAGGGAAATGCAACCATGTATCTTGGAATCTCTGTAAAATCCAATTTCTAATACGTACTAGAGCCTATAAATTAACATAATACACTAACAAATTACCTTATGGAGTTTCAGAGGTCGTTATTTGTACTAACAAAGAAGATAGCTGACATATGCCAGATACGATTGTATTTCTGGTTTTATTGTCTCTTCGAGTTGCTGTACTGGAATGGCAATATTATGTGCAAGATGAAAGCATAAAATCTGGCTGAACTCATGCTATAATAAACTGCATTTGCCTTAGGTGGGAGATCTATTTAATCCCTACGGCAACAGTAAGATCTTTGTTTTGAAATGCATTACACTTGTGTCCCAGTGGCAGCTTCCAGTTAAGGTTAGTCAGTATGCAGCCATTAGCTTTGTGCTAGCCAGAATCAGGCCTAATCCTTCAGAGTCCTTGTTCCACCAAACTGGGATGTGTCATCATGGTTTATCTTCCACTCAACATCCCCTCCCTAATGGAAAAGCTATTAGCGATTAAAGTAAATAATTTGGGATAGGGTGGATTATGTTTTTATTCACTCTCTTTGTTCTCCTGGTTGGGCGATGCATTAGAGGAGGCCAAGGAAGAACAGTGAGAATAAACTTGGAGTTTATTCTCTGTTTGGAGGTCAGTCTGTGAAGCGCGATTAATATAAAATGAGTGATAAGGAAAGGCCTTGCTACCCTGAACTTCAAAAATAATCGGTCTTTGGAGAGTGGCTCTGTTGCTGAGCTATTTTCGTGGCTGCAAGCCTGTCAGGCAGCTGGTCACCAGCGACAGCTTGACAGCAACGCCTCAGTCGATTGCTTCTGCAAAAATGTTATCAATGGTATTAGTGAAAGGAATCATTTGGTTTCTGAAATGACTTAATTTCTTGCAGCAGCAAGGAATCATTATTAGAAGTAATTTCTTTGCAGTAACACTTTTCTCTAGCAGGATCTGGGGTGGGAAATGTGAGCTTGTAATTTCTGTTTCAGAAATAACAGATTTTGGCGTGGCTCTGTCATGTAGGTGTTGTGCAACATCACAGCAAAAGAATCAGAGAGCTTCAATGCGGAGATGTCAGTGGGTCAGTGATAGTACATTTCTGTTAATCTTTTAATCATGAGGTAGCTAAAAAAGCAAAAATAATGTGTTTGTGACTCAGAATACTGAGTAGTGTCACCTTGTCAGGAGCATTAATGTGGATACTGTCAGTCCTTTAAAAGTTTGTACGTATTAACGGTACTCTTTCTGTTCCAGGCTCCAGTGTTTGTTAACCCACAGTGGCAGCCGTGAGTGTTCAGTATTTGGCAGTTGCAGGTTGGAAAATGCACGGCACGTGATCAGTGAGTTGGGGTGAAAAATGGTGTTGGCTCTGGGTGGTGTCAGAATTCTGCAGTAGCTGCAGAGAGAGCATCCAGCTGGCCAGAACTGCATAACCAACATGCTCTTTTTATGGGATTTAATTCGGTGGCAGGAACTGTGGAGACTCATGGCAAACCCATTTTTGGCTGAAAAATTAGATTAATTGTAACCCACAGTGTCTGTGTGAGTACAACTCTTTGAAATTCTAATGAACCAGACCACTGGAAACCACTCCTTACCTGCTGGCTTAGCTTTGGCTTGGCAGTTTCAGACTGAATTCTGTAGCCATCACTGTGACCCACGGACTCAGAACACCTGAAGTTCTTCCTTTGGAGACCTGGGGCTAGGCCTCCTTTTTCACAACAGGACCTCGCAAAGGAAAGGCTCTTGGCTCCTCCAGCTTTGCCCTGGTGCACTCCATGTTTGTGGAAGGCCAGGTGGGTCCAGAGGCCCTGCAAACACTGCTCTGCTCTTAGAAATCAAGCCTTGAGCATCATAGTTCTCAAATTTCTTCTCTTGTGGGAGGTTTTGCAATATCAGTCTTCTATTTTTCAGAATTTCTTGCTAAATAAAATTTTCTGTTCCTACTTTCACAAATCCTGTCATGAAAGAGGCAGGGAGCCCACTGGTGCTACCCAGCACTCTCACCCCTAGAGCTGACTCAGCTCTAGGAGTTAAAATAACCTCTGTTCTAGTTGGATGTGTGGCATTGGCGGGGGGGCAAGAGGAGGGCTGCCTGCCATGAAGTGCCCGTGTGTTCAACGGGGCCGGGGCAGCGCTCCTCCTGGCAGTGATCACAGTGATGCTGCCTCAGTGCTGGCAGACTGCGTGACTGAAGTGCGTAAACGTAGCATTGATCCCAGTTATCCTAAAGTAATTATTTTGAAAGTGATTTAACTTCATGAACAGGTTCTAAAGCCATGGTTCAGTATAATCTTCTGGGCTGGAATTGTTACGTGCCTAGCAAACAAGGTTTTACTATATAAAAATCTGGTGCAGAGAAAGCGAAACTGTTTGTATTCATGCAGACTCTTTTATCACACAGTGACGTTATTTCTGCGAGGTGGTGTTTGCATGTGTGAGCTCTCCAAGCCCTCCTCCCCTCCTCAGGGTGTCCAACACCTTCTGCTATTCCAAATTTATTCTGCACTGGGCTCAGTGCAGCAGAGAAAGCTGCGCTGCTCTGAATGGTTTCTGTTGTCACTGGAACAGTCCTGGCTGGGAAGTGCTTGTATAATGGTTTTCAGCTGGGGTTTTTTAATATGGAGACAGACAAGGGTGAATGTGACCTGCTGTGACCAGTGCCAGCAGCTGGCAAGCCGCTACATCGTAGGAGTTTTGAGGTTATATGAACACTTTAAAGTTTCTAGACACTTTAGTACATCAGACATTAAGAGTTTGGAGGCCTTTTAGGATGGGAAGTAATATTTTTACCAAGTGCGTAGCTTCATTTACAAGGAAATATTGCAGTCTTGTTTCCTTCAGGTTTTTACATACGGAAATAGGCACACAAACACACAGAAGTGCCAGAACCAAAGACATAGGCCTGACTGTAGAATTTTGGTAGCGAAACTGTATCTCGAATGCAATTATTATCAATTGGAATAGAAACCGCAAAGCCTGCCGAAATGTGCAGAGGCAGAGAGTCTAATGTGTAGGGTGCAGACACATGACAGTTTTGTGTTTTCAGTCTTTCAGTTTTCCTTTGCTTGTCAGATACTTCTGCCTAACTTGGACTTGAACGTCTTAACTCAGTCTGGTCATGTTTGAGATGTTTAATTTATGGAGTAGTATTTTTTACAAATGCACACAGATTTCCAGGCTTGTTGGACTCAAGGATCTAGCAGTATTTCCACTGCCATTTAACTGAAGGTGTCTTCTTGTGAAGAACCCCAGGGAAAGACATCATTTCTGTTACACAGAATCCCAAATTGCACCTTAGGTTTTCTTTTAAATGTAAAAATCTGCAGAACTCACTAGGATTACACAGCTTGTTCATGATTGAAACCATTGATTTATTTAAATTAGTTTATTTAAAGAGGATAACTTTTCACTACTCACTGCCTCCCTCTGTTTTGCAGAAAGAAATCTGTTTCCGTATATTAAAAGCTTCAAAAAAAGGTTCTAGTGGTGCTATACTGTCTGTGAAACACCGTATGGCAGTGCTTGACTTAGTGCTAGATCACCATGCAATTGTATTGCTACGATTACGCCGGAATTGTCTTGTGGATCTTCCTTGTATGTAGAAACAACGCAAGCAAGTAAAGGAGAATTCACTTATGACCACTGCCGAAGTTTTTACGTGTTAATTAATGTTTTATATGGTTTGCAAGTCAAAGACCGTAGCTTAGATTTATGTCTGTACGGTATAAGCTGTATTAAGTATGAGTAAACTCACCTTCCTATGTGACAGGAATTCCTGGAAGGTGAGGTCCTGCACTTTGTCACAAAATTCCATCACTGTTTTTCTCTTAGATTAAAATCATACTAATGGGATAAAATATTGTTAGCAATGTCTGTTCCCTTTTGTTTTCTGGGTCAGATCAATTCTGTGCTAAGAGCAAATGAAAGGCTGATTTAAACCATAATGTAGTAGTTGTTATTTCAGCAGACCCTGGCATTCTGAGCATTAGTGAAGTCAACCTGCTTCCGGCAGCGAGCACTCAGACACTCGGGGGTAGCAATGCCTCTGTGCTGTGGAGGGACATGGAAACAGGCAGTGCAGAAAGGTAATAATAAGAATGTTTAATTTTAGTAAGTCTGCACTACTACTGTTAGAATAGATTGAAAGTAGTTTGAATGCAAATCATTCCTTTACAAACTAGCTGTCTGTTTCAGGCAGGAAAACTACTATATGACAGGAGAAAAGCCTCATCGAGGTAAGAAAATCTGCAAAGTGAAATCCACGCAAATACCCCCCTCTAACAGTGTCTCTTTATCCTGCTGTTACATCAGTGCTTTGTTTCCTCACAACGCTGCAGTTTTTACCTGGCCTAGAACTATGTTTAATGTTTCCCATCAAAACGTAGAGAGCTGGCTGTTCGGTGCTCGTAATCACATAGCATTTCCATTTGATTTTCCTGGCAGCTGCATAACACGGCAGCTGAAGTCTTCTGGTGACATTTGTAAGCATTCAACAAGAATTCAGATATGCTTTAGGGTGCTGGGTTCCTGGCTTTTACCCCCTCCCTCTCTTAGAGTAAAGTGAGGTGTTTTTTTTTTCTTCCATACATTTTCCATGAGTTTTGGAAGAGAAGAAACAAGGGTGTTTGAGCAGCAGCACTGTACATGGTTTCTCAGTGGGAGGTACTCTCTGAAAAAAATCAGATGGGTTACAGCAATGACATTTATGTACTTCGTGGGGGAGAAGCCGTTCTGCCACAGAGATCACCCCTCTCTATGTCGAGAATCATGTAAGGCCCCTGTGATGTTCAGCACAGCATATTTTCATCCAACAAGGGAAGGGATTTCTTACTGCTGTCAGATTATTTTGGCTTGAGTGTATCTGATGAGGCTTCACTGGGACTGCAGCTGCGTGACAGTTGCTGTGGTTAGATGTGTGCTATGCGCAGAAAGCAAGCTTCCGTCAGACCTGGAAGAGGAGCGATTCTGGCACTTGAGAAGTGATGGGGCTGGAGCGACAGAAGGGTAGTTTTAAAAAATTTCATTTTGGCCTTTGGTACCAGGAAGAGTGTGAAGGGAAAAGTTTTCTTTCCGCCCACCAAGTGCTGCATCAGGGTAGCACAGAGTTTGTCAGCACAGCCACAAAACATTCATGTCATCCTGCTGGAACTGTTGCTTTTGGCATGTCAGGAGCTGCCAGTGACATGACACTTGGGACATATCCTTCTTCAGCCACTGCAGGATGGCAGTGATGAAATCATCCGAAGCAGATGTTTGTGTATATATGCTTGTATTCTTGTTTTAATTAACCCATTCATTAGAGACGAGTCAAAGTAGTCACACATACACCCCTGCCCCGTTAATTTAAAAATAACTTTTTAAACTGTTTGGGGTTTTTTTTGGTGTTCCTATTGCAATGTTTTCTTGGCAAAAAGATTTGGTGGGTTAGAGTATGAATTTGTGTGTTCTAGATGGCAGGGTTTCTACTTAGAGTCACTAAAAGTTGTGGGGTTTTTTTGAATTTGCTTTAGCTAATATTCTTTCAGGGTCGTTAATGGGTTTAAGGGAAAATCTCAGATTATTTAATCAACCACATACTTCTTGAGATCAGTCACTGTGTCTCTGTTATCTCATCATAGATTTTGTTCTGGATAATACCAGTCACTGGTTAACAAAGCCACTTCCTTGTTGTTATACACATTTCTTTGTTAGGAAGGTTTTGTCTAGGGTTGTGTTTTTCAGAATCTTGGTGGGTTTGCTCTTGGGAAAGTCGTACTTTGTGGCTCTGGCAAACCTCAGCAGACAGTAGCAATCATCATCTTCACCACTGGTTTTTTTTCTGACAAAAGTAATAAGGAAATGCTTTGCTGCTTTCACACTGAGCTTCTACCTCCTGCACAAGGGGTGTGATGGTGCTGCAGACTGTCGGTTGGTATCATCTGACTGAAGGTGGTACTGCAAACAATGATGATGCTAGTGCCGGTAGGGAACAGGTAACACCTAGTGATGCCAACAGAAGCAGTGGCTGCGTTGGTTCCAGTCTGTGCTCTGGACAGCTGTTGGTTACAGGTTTTTTGCTTGCCAAAGCCTGCTAGATTTCTACCTTTGTGAACAGTTAGTGAAAACTTGTACTTGTGTTTTGACAACTTCTGTTTGTTGGCTCGCTTTGCCTTGCTGAAAGGAACAGTAATCATGATTTCTATTGCTTTCCACCTTCATTAGTTTGGCACATGGATGCTAGTTGTGTGAAGTTTAATATTTGGCATCAATTGGAATTTACATAATCTTGATGCATTTTCATCAGATAATCATCGCTGGTGTGGTAAACATCTTTGAGCATTCTGTGCAAGACTAAGGTTCTCAGGTGCTTGGCTTGGCACTGTTTTTGTGTGCCGAAGCCACTTGGGATCTACGTGCTGATCACCTCAAAGGAGGGTTGGAAATCTCAAAAAAATGAATACATCACTTAAAATTGATTACATCGCACCTCACACTTTTTAATACCCCTACATTTATTCTGTGAATGACTCATTTGACAAAAAAAAGTTATAATTTATATTATCTTAAGTAATGTAAGACCTCCAAACCACTTCATGAATAGTGTTTTGGCACGTACTTGCATTTAATATTTCTGATCTCTGGTACAACTGGATAGTGTTATGTTTCCTTTAGCTGATGGCAGTGGTTTTATTCTCTTGGATCCTCCTTCTGTTTTCCCATGTCTAAAGGTATGCTTTATTGGAAAAGGGAGGTACATACAATACAGTGCTATAACTTTAGAAACAGTCCTATTTTGTATCTTTTTTTTTCCTCTAGTATTTGTTCACAGACTTACAAATTACCTTGAACAATCAGTTTATTCTGACTGTGTATTCTAAATGGGTCTTGGTTTCCCTGCACAGAAGAACAGTCAGTAAAACCAAAACTCTCCAGTCCATCATTAGGGATCTTGTTTAAACCTAGAATATTTACAGATGTTAGCAAAGCCCCTTGTCACAGAAAAATGCATTCTAATAGTTGTGAAAACACTCGTGACTCCTCGGTCTCTTTGGGTAGGTAATCACCCGGAAACCAAGGCGTCTTGGTCATCCTTTCTGCTGCTGTGCTGGGGAAAAAGGTTTGCTGCTGGCTGGCCATCCTTGTACAAGGGAGCTCCTTCTCGCAGCCTGCGTTTTCTATCTGCATGTGATCCTTGATCCTGCCGTGAAACATCCTGCCCTGAGGGGAGGTGCAGCTGGCCTGGGTTTGGCCTCTCTGAACATGTGGGGAACGCTCCTGAGACCAGAAAGCGTTTTGAGGGGAGTGTAGACAGGAGATGGAGCGGGAGACTTCACAAAAGGTGCTGCAGCCTGGGTGCTGTAGATAAGTGGGCTGGCAGCTGCACCCTTGGCTGCAAAGTGCTTTCGGTGGCAGATGATGAGTCCCCCAAGGGAGATCCTGCCAGCGCTGGGTGGTTGTAGGCTGAGGTGCGGCGTCACGTCGAAGCCTGGCCAGGAGAAGCCAGTTTATCGAGGCAGAATCTTTCTGGATCTGTGTGTGGGTGGCTTCCTGCTGGAGCCTGGATTGCTGTCAGTGTTGACTCTGTGTGACAATAGTATGGGGGAAAGCTAGGCAGGAGAAGTCTTGGAGAGCTAAGACATGTTCTAAAATACTGCTTTTCCTTCAGGCTTTGCTGAAAGACCACTGCTCTGCCTTTAGTAGAAGGGAGATCATAATTGCTTGGGTTTTAAAAAGAGTATTTATTGGTGTGCTCCTATCAATTCTTTCATGAGGAGCTCACAGGGAATAGTCCTCAGCACATTGAAATGAGGATAACAAAACAATATTCCTCTAACAGCTGTCATAAGTGTTTTTCCAAAAGTCCAGCCACAAATGGTAACAGGAGTAGTTTAGGAAGAGAGTTAACTGTCAACCACAAGAACAGCGTTCACTGGCATCTCGTTGATACATTTTACTTGATAAAATGGCCTGTGGTCTGCTTTGCAATCAAAAGAATTCATCTTCAACCACTTCTGTATGCGCCTTCTAATAATTTCTGGTTTAGTTAATCAAAGAAAATGTAATTGATTGTTGCTTTTGAGCCATAGGCATTAATAAACAGGAAAGCACAGCAAGTCTTGCATAAAACACCAACAGATTAATTCACAGCGAAATCTGTGTCAGATGCTTCTCGCCATACACAGTGTCTGAGGACGCAAAATTTTTGCCGGTTGTCATTACGGGCCCATCGTTCCTCATGTTCCCCAAACCCACCTGGTTTGTTACCATTGTTATAGTTTACAGAAACTGTAGAAGTTGCAAGATCAGAGGAAGTATTCAGAAATATCTGATTCTATGCACATTTTTGTATCTTTCTACAGTAGCAAATGCTGTAGAAGAGCAGACGTGCTGCTCTAGCGCTCTTCCGGAGGAACACACAGTCGATAACAAAACTGTATCGTGGCTGGAGGAAGCTCAGCGACCTCTGCTCAGCATCCCACTCGCATTGTAGACATCAAGGGAGCTGGAAGGGGGGGATGTTACGGTAGGTGCCTGCCTGGACCAAAAGTTTAGGATCACTGAAGGAGTGATTAAAGGAGTACCTAGAAAGTAATCTCAGCACCCATTCCAAACACTCTGGGTTTGAGAAAGGATTTACAGCTCCCCATGTTCACAGAACTGCCATTAAACTGTTTTTCTGGCAAGTTCTGCCTGCAAATTGTTTTATTTTCTCTATTAAGGTCTTCCAAAATGTTACAGCTCTTTCCTGGGAGAAGAGCGTTAGTGAATGTGCAGGTCATCCCTTGGCTGGGGCTGTGACCTTTGTACAGCAGGATGCCTGTTCTGGTAGCCAGCAGAACAAGGTGAGAGCAGAGTCACAGCCTCCCTTGTGAGTTTTCTCTAGGTGGTGAGAAATTCACTCAAACGGAATGAAGTTATTGTCTCATGCACATCAGCTGAAAGTCTTACCAGAGATATTTGGGTGGAAAACAAACAGAAGGAAGCACAAAAAGGAAAATTCTCGTTATCCTTTACGATTGGAAGCAGTAATAGGATGATAAAAATTCCCCACTAGCGCAGCCCATCCTGTGACACAGTCAGGATCACGGATGTCCTTGCCAACATCTGGTGGAACAGCAAGCAGAGCAGTAGATTAAACCGATTTTCTTTGCATTAGTAAAAAGGTTAACAGTCTTGCTAGACAGTTTAATGGCTTTAATGCAAAGGTTGATTCATCTTTCTCACATGAAGGCTTGCAGTACTGTGAGCTTTTGAGAGATATCCAAGTTCAGCGTTTAAGCACGCTCTGAACTGCTGTGTTAGACTGATTGCAGTCCTTTCTGTTACAAGGAGGCTGCAGAAATCAGTCCTTTCTGTATGCACAGAGCAGTCTGGCAGCATTCCTTTATTGCACTGGCATAAATGTGGCTTTAAGGTGCCTTCCAACCCAAAGCATTCTGTGTTTCTCAGATTGTAGGAAATGTACTTTAATCGGTGTCATTTGGGGAGGGTAACTTCTCTCCCCCTTGTATTAATTCTGCCTTAAATGTGGATTATAATGAAAAACCTTGAAAAATGCTTTTGACTAGAGTATTATGAAAATACTTCATAATCTTCTCCCTTTCTCTTTCCTTCAGTCGGTCATTTATATTCTGCACAGCCTAGAATAGCACTGTGGGGGGAGCACTTAAATAGGAAGAAGATATTTGTCATCTGTCACACTCTGAAATTAAACTTTCAATATCGAGTTATTGCCTTAGAAATAACTTCAAAAAAATTTACATGCCGAGAAAAGCACATGGTGGGGGAAGCTGTTGAACTGGTTGTGTAATAACACTGTGTAAAATCCTCAGTAGTGGAGCGAAGTCCTTAAAAATATTTCTTCATGAATAAATTAAAAGACATCCTTTAGCTAAAGCTTTCAGTGGTTCCTTGGCCACTTCTGTGGATTTCTTTCCTTTAACAAAATCACAGATGAGGAGGCTGAGGTTCCCACAACTGCTCCTGGGATTTCTAATGAGAAACCGGTCTCCAATTTTGTTAGACGGCTTTGAAAATTCTTGTTGTGGGTTTCCATGTTTTGAGAAAGTAGAGAGTAGAGGAAGGGGACTGTGTCCGAGGAGAACGGCTCACTGTGCCATTAGGGGATTATAGCTCACGAGTACAGAGGTCAGGTTGTATGGGAATAAGTCAGGGGGAATATTGCTATTCCATAGGAGCTGCAGTGAGAAGAGGCTTTGGGATTTGGTATGATGCTGCTGTTGTAGGGAAAGGTGCTGAATGATTATAAATGAGATGAAATAAGAGAGTGGCTTGCCTCATGGCTGGGGTAACAGAACTGTTCCTGGCTGACAGGTGCAAGGATGGACTCCTCTTTCCCACAACTGCTTCTCTTTCAAGACACTTGCAAACAGAACATACCCGTGGAGTGCTGTGTTCATTAAACCTGTCATTTGCAGAGATAAGTGAGCAACTTGGATTGTTTTGCTAAAGAAGGTTGCTTGCTTTGTGGTTTTGTTTATCCCTGCTGGCAGCTTCGGCCGTTGTGTGGGAAGCTCAGCGGCATTGCCATTGCATTAGCGCCTTTGCGCAGCAAACGTGTTTCCTTGTGCTTTGCGTGCATATCTTTTCTGGTTTTGTCTGCTGCAAGTACATCTGTTGGAATTTGCAGCCGTCGTAGCCCATGGTCACATCCTTTCTTCTCCCAAATGGTTACAAATCCTTCTTTTCTCTTCTCTTGGCACGGAGTTGGTAGCAGGTTTGATGTAGCATAATGAGACATGTGGTGTGAACGTGTCCGAGCTGTCGCAGTGGAAGGCTGCCTTGCAGCAGAGGATGCTGGCAGTGGCTGGCAACATGCGGCCCTGCCATCTGATTCCCTCTCTGCGTGCGGTTAGCCGGGCAGGAGCTGGCTGGGTGCTCGGTGCAGCCCAGGAGCCTGACACACCAAAGAAACGTGGGCTTGCTAGCTGGCAATGCCTGGAAAGCAGCGTTTTGTTAGTCCTCGACTTGTGTCGTCAGGAATATAAGATTTTTTTTTCAAATAAAAACTATTATTTTTCACACAGAAATGATGTTTTTTGAAACTTTGTAAGAGGTGAACCTCATTCCTTTTTGCCCTGGTTTTTCATAGGATGTACGGCCTTAAGTTGTCTAGAAATGTTATTGGATCAGTACACTGATCTCTGGGAGAAAGCAATCCAGTATCTATGTTGGATCCAGCTGTAAAGGTCTATAATATCATGTAGCTGTTATTGTCTGAGGATTCTTCTAGCTCAGATAAACCTCTAGACTTGGACAGAAAATATGAAGGAATTGGTATTAACTCCCCTTCATGAAGTGCTGGTAAATGCAAACAGTGGAGGAGCTTGCACATAAACTGGGTCATAACTGTTTTATTTTATTTGAAATTGTTCAAGTTCTGCTACAAATCTAGCTCATTTGTTAGAAATAAAATGGAATATAGAGGAAATAGATTTATAGTATGTCTGTGATAAAGATGGTGCTATGCCTCTTGAGATACTAAACAGTCTTATAAGCAGAACAATTGCAGGCAAACAGAAGTTCATCCTCTTGGGATATGAATAATGTTGAGGGGAATGAAGGTTGAACATCACTTGGAATCTTTCGAAATACATGCCTGGAATTTTACCTTGATTTTAATCTCAGTCACTTTGAGAGAGGAAGCACCAGGCTTGCATGTTTGAAAAATCTAGAACTGCTATGGAGCATGTTCCCAGTGCACATTTCTAGCTAGGTCTTGTCTGAGAGACAGAATAACCTCTTCAGAGCAACACCCTTGACTCGTATAATAGAACGAGGGAACCCATCGCTTGCTGCTGTTTCAGTTCATCATCTGATGCAAGGTGATAGTGGATGTACTAGCACCAATGTACTGTACTGCCTGTCTTCTTGATACGTGGAGCTGTCTGGTTTGCAATGCTGTAATTACTTATACTGAAATTCCAGGGAATTACAAGAAGACTAAGATGCATTTCGCATTGTACGCTGAACTTGGAATAATACTAAATCTATGAAGGTGGAAACAATTGGAGGTGTAGTAGAGATCTGTGGCATTGTTGCAGGGAGGTGGTAGTGGAAGACAAACTCCCTCACAATAACCATTTCATTAAAGAAAGAAGTAATGTCTCCTCTTTCCATGGGATGTATTTTCCAAGTAGTTTGCCTTTCCTTTTGTCTTCCCTGACTTGCAAATGTGATTCCATTTCTGTGCCAGCTTAAATTACAGATACACAGTTCATGATGGAGTTTTGCTGACAACCCAGCCCTCTTTCTGTTGCCTGCAGGGTCCATTTCAGGGCAATGGTACTCAAACGTGAGTAAACTTTGACCTAGGATGCAGAAGCCAAAGTGGAGTGGGATTTTGAGGTCTTTTCCACAGCCCATGAGGGAAGTGCTGGCCAGCAGGATGCCTTTCCTCCCTGAGGCAGTCCGAGAAGAGCTGACGGGTTTATTTATCCCGGATTCACCCACGGCTCTGCCTGCTTTTAAGTATCTGCATCAAAGTAAGCCACTGTCATTACAGCCTTTGCAAATTACGTGTAAGCTTTCTTTTGTGAACTATGTGTATCTGCTTTGTCCATTGGCTGTGAAGGAGTAAATCAAATAAAGGAAATAATGGAAAAATCTCAACTATCAGATGGCAAGGGTGCACGTGTTGAGTAGTGGAAAATGCTGAGAGTGGAAAAGCTCTTTTTAGGCGTTGGAATAATTATATGTTGCTTGAAGCACACGACTAGAACACTTTAAACAATTATTAAAGAATGCTGCCAGATCTTATCACTGCAGTCATGCACATAGACCAGTGATCCCCAGTGTGAATGAGGTATGCTTACTAAAAATAGACCTTTGAGTGCTACCCTGAACTGCTGGAGAGCGCTGGATAAGTGGTGCCATTTTAGCAGTGCAAAATCATCTCTGATGTTGAGTTTAAAATGTGTTTAAATGCAACATTACAAGTGAGTTTAAGAGAAAAAAATAGTTGCAGGCCTTGCCTGAGCATTCATCAATGTTTAAAAAACCAAACCAAGTCCCACAGGAGCAGTGTGGTAGGAAAGGGTCTGAGATGTGTTCGGGGTGGCTGTGGTGCAGCCGCTGACCAACACGCACAGCGTGTGGCTGTGTCTGGGAAGTAGGCACCTTGCACCACTCCACAGGTTTCGCTGTGTTCATGGAACTCTTATTGCATCTTGTTATGTTTTACTCGTTACCATTCCAGGGGATATTTGGTTGTTTTGTCAATCTGTCATTTGAAATGATCACAAACATGCTGACATGACTTTAGTTCACCTTTTGTACTGAATTAGTGACAAGTTCCTAGTGTTGTACAACACTCAGTGCAAAACTAGTTTTAAAAATCTGTGACAAATCTGATAACAGCCTGTGGTTATATTAGAAACTGCAGAGAGCACAGGACAGGGACTTGTCCTTAGCGACCTTCCAGTACCTGAACGGAGCCTACAAGAAAGCTGGTGAGGGACTACTCGTAAAGGCTTGTGGTGATAGGACAAGGGGGAATGGGTATAAACTGGAGAAGGGCAGATTTAGACTAGACGTCAGGAAGAATTTCTTCACCATGAGAGTGGTGAGACACTGGAACAGGTTGCCAAGGGAAGTTGTGGCTGCCGCATCCCTGGAGATGTTTAAGGCCAGGTTGGATGGGGCCTTGGGCAGCCTGATTTGGTGTGATGTCCCTGCAGGGGTGTTGGAACTTGGTGATCTTTAAGGTCCCTTCCAACGCTAACTATTCTGTGATTCTGTATCTTATTTTAAGCAATGCAGTGGCAAACAGTAACACAGCAGGCCCAGCGAGGGGTCCCGCGCGCCCTGTTTTGCCCAGGCTCCATGTCCTCAGGCTCTTTCTCTCTGTTAGTAGTTCTTCATGGCTGCCAGCTCTCTGGCACTCCTTAAAATAACTCAGTTAAAAATACTCGATCGTCTCAACTTGTATAGGCAAACTGAGCCCCCGTGTTCCTCCACAGCAGCAGCACACATTTCTTCTCTTCTCCTTCTCCCTCAAATGTTCATAAAACATCAGTTTTATTAGGGATGCGATATGAAAATGCACCAGCTTTTGGAATGAAGCCTCACATCTATCAAATGGTTTCCATCGATGTTCTGTTCTTTTTTGAGATGTTGAGTAGAAGACACCTCTTGTATTTCTGAGTTTACGGATACATGATTTCAAAAGAATTCTTTTTCCTCTTGCTTTTTACTGGCAGTAGCTTGAGTCCTCATGTGGTTTCACTCCTCGTGGTTCTGTTATTTTTTTTCCTCCCTTCCGAGTTCTCCTTTACCAGCCAAATTGTGCCCGTGCTACTCGATGCCCTCTGCCTCTTAGACCAGGCGGTCATGTACAGCTTGCCCTAGCCGGCAGGATTAGAGATGTCGTGGAGTGGCCAAGGCTTTGAGAAACACAGTCTTTTCCTCTTCACCCCTAGATCACTGAAGTTCAGTCAGCCATTATAAATCTGCCTTATTAAACTGTCGAGGGAATCAACAGGTACATTCAGGTAATCTGCTTGGTATGTCTGAGGGTGCAGTCACGTTTATAAATGCACTGCTGCTTCATGAATAAAAATGTTTAATCCAGGTGTATTCATTGTCTTCTTAACAAGCCCCCAGGTACCCGTGGGGGCAGTTTGCCTTCCAGGGTCCTGAACAGCCAGCGGTTTATGGGAATCTTTGCAGATTGTGACCAAGGATGAGCCCTTGCTCAGTGACACATGATATTTAATTACCACCCTCTCTGCAGTAAGAGTTAAGGCAAGAATAGAAGTTTAACATCTGTCAGCTCTTTTAATGCCAGAGTTTTTATATTTCCAGTTTTTTTCTTTGGTTTATTCCCTTCTTCCTCGTTCTAGCGACGGAAACCCTTTTCCATGCAACGCCTGTGTTTTTTCCATAGTCTCGTGTATGACACCCAGCTCTTTGGAGCAGTTCTACTGTTCTGTTGGTGCTTTCTGGAGGTTTGGAAAGGCTGCGAGGATCTTAGTGGTGACTCAGCCAATTGAATTAATCGGGGAGCCCCAGAAAGGCTGTTAATGGCTCTATGAATAATTTCACTTCCTTGTAGTCTCAGATTTAAAATATTGGACTGATATTTTGTGCTCTGAGTTATGGCAGAAGTGTCTTTCATTTGAGAGTCCATCCGTCAGCAATCGGCTGCAAGCACTGGTGATGGTCTCCGAGGCAGGGAGGTATAACTCTTTTTTACACAATTACTGCATAAGGCTTGGCATTGCTTAGCTAAAATATTATTTACAACAAATACAAGAAACCATTGTAATCTCAAGGGCGTGTACTTAAATTTTATTAACACAAATTGGTTTTATGAGTTGGACAAGTCTGACGGTATTACTGTCAGTCTAATTTCTTTAAACGCATTTTATAAAGGCTGGCACGAGACCCCAAATAAACTGAACTATAGCTTTTCTGATTTTGATGGACAAACTCATTTTATGCTGTCCAATCATTCTTTAATGGTTTTGAGAGGGGGAAAATTATGATTAAACCAGGGTATTGAAAATTCTACTCACAAAATACTTTGTGAAAAAAAAAAAGAGACAAATCTAGTGTCAAAAAATCCGCATAATCAATAAAACTGTTTGGTGCTTCTTTCTTTTTCTAATTTATATTCACAAGAAAAAAATAGGATGAAATAGCAATGGGAGATCAGTTAAAGCTATCAGTACAACCAGTCTGGGAAAAGAAATGTGGTGCAGATGTGAGTGGATTGCTTTTCAGTTGTGAATCCAAGGTAAGTCAAGTCATACATCTGGACTTGTAAACACTCAGTTAATCTTTTAGTCTCTAAAATACGTCCGCTGTAGATGATGCTGAACTCTTATCTTTCTGAATCGTTGTATTGGTTTACTTGCTTCTAACCTAGCATGGAAATGGTGTGTGTGCTCTGGGGAGCCCCTGGCTGGTGTTCTGCTGGCCACGGCGCTCTAGATTGGACCTGGCATCATCATTTACCTCTGGTGCATGGCTGATCTGATTTGAGGACTGCAGTCATTGAATCATTTGTCATCTCTTTCCTCTGTTGGAACGTAATTTTTATCAGAATTCTCTTGAAGAATGCAGTTTGTTACCAAACTGAGAGCTGTTCCTGTGTTTCCTGAGCACGACCCTTGTCGCACGCCTTCCTTGTATCCCAGAAATGCTGCTTGTGGCAAGAGGATGCTTCTAATGGACCTTTTTAAAAATACCATAGAACTTGTGTAGAGATGGAGCTTTTGATTGCAGGTGTTCATAATTAGATTAATTTACAAAGTAGATCAAGCCAATGAAGGAGCCATAGAAAACTGACTGAGAGCTTATCAGATTAGCTAAGTAGAGCAATTAATCAGACAGACCATAACTGCTTGGTTTCCTTTCTTAATCATCATCTTGAGCACTGTGTGGTGCTTTTCACCTTCCATTAAAGACAGTGTTTAATGGGAAGCGTGTTTGATGAGACAGTTTCCTTCTTGTCTCCTTGTGACACGCATGTCCTGGGCAGTGTCAGCAATGGCACCGAGCAGCCCCACCAACGCTGTGCTGCTCTCAGAAACCCACTGACATTCCCAGTGCACAGAGCAGTGTCCTGGAAGGGAAAAAATGTACAGCATGCTCTAGCAAATACCTGGGACCTTTGGCAGCCCTGCCTGGTGGTGTGCTTGCTTCTTCCGTCAGCACCAGTGTTGTCCTCGTGGTTGTTCCAAGTGGCATGAGTTCCCATCACAGACAGTTCTCTGCACTCCGTAGCAAGTTAGGTATTGGTGTAGGCCAGGAGAAAGAGTTGGGTTTGGTTCTCATTATTTAGATGGTTTTCCACCCTGAACATCTCTCTCCAGACCAAACCTCCAGAGTTACCTTTTCCTTCTCTTCCAGAGGTCAAACCATTTGCTTTCCCACGTTGCCAATGAATCCTAAGGCACGTCAGAAAGTGAGGAAGTGTAAGAGTTAACGCTTCTTACGCCAAAGCTGAAAAAAGACAACTTAGCCAGATTTGGCAGTGTGTGGTTTCTGCTTTCAGAATTTAGAGTGTTACCATGCACTTATCTTTAAAGTGATTTTCATTCTTCTTCTGCTATAGAGCAGCTTTCTCCCCATGAGAGAAAAGCTGATTCCAAAGTTGATTTTTACTGTGAGTGCCCTGCCCTTGTGTGCTCACCCAGGACACTTGCTGCGACACTCCAGGCTGCCGAGCGCCCGGCAGCACAGTGCTAGGGTACGGGCAGCTGTGCTAGGGGGAGGGTTTTCCTGGCTGTTCACACACAGAGATCAGGGGTTAACAGGTTAACACAGAATCACGTCTGACAGGTTCCAATATGAGACAGTTAAGAATGGTTCCATCAGCATCGCACCGCTGGGGGACTGTGCTGGCGTGACCTGTGTTGCCGTGGTGGTACTGGGGATCCCAGGACTGTTTCAGGTTTTTCTTTGGTGTCTCTGAACAAGGGCAAGATGCCAGGATATGACCAATAAGTGAATTGATACAGCTGAACACGGCCTCTGTGTAGCTTGTGTCTGGAGAGAGCCCTGAGGTGCATGACTTGGGGAGGGTATTTTGCTGTGCCTAGGCTTGAGTTAGTTGATTCTTTTATCGCTTTGTTGAACCTAAGCTGAGTGCATGCGCTGTATTTTGCTGGTAAAATACAGTGTTTTTACCAAAACATGTCAAGTTCTAAAACCGCTGATAAGACAGGATCTTAGTTTATAAACCTTTATTACTGCTAATTAATTGGAAGCACCGGTTCTGGATTTCCAGTCTGGAGGGGGTTCCATTTATTGCACCACTTCCTGAAAAACAAGCGGCATTTCTGAAGCATGAGGATACAGCAGCTTCCATGTCTACATGTGGGGAACAGTGGCACAGTTTAATTATCTGGTAGAAGATGTCACTGAGAAATTCAGATGCAAGATCAAAAATACCTGTCTAAAAGGTGTCAGAGATCATTTATCTACTGGTTAGGTCAGTGTGTACTTAATTCTAGTCCAAGGCAACCCCAGAACTCGGAGCTGTTCCATACCAGGGGCAGCTTACAGTTGGAACTAGCTTCTGGCAGCCTTTTGGTGGGGGAGATGAGAGCAGCACCAGGCTAGATGAGGCTGTTGTGTCAGTGAGGCTTGGCTGCGCTGGCCGGCGAACGTGCAGGGGAATGTGTGGCTCTGTCAGCCGCCCCTCTGCCTCCAGCGAAAGCACCGACGACTGCCGGTGTCACCTGCCTTCGCTGCTGAGAACCAACTGGTGTGCGCAAAACTGACTCGCAGAACAGGTAGCCCTTTTCCACATGGCTGAGTGCTCGGAAACTATTTAATTTCTCAAAGCCTTTCCCTGTGGACGTGCGAAGTAGCTCCTTGCCTGCTGTTCCGTAGGGCGCTGTAGCTTTGGGGCAGGATGAGCCTGCTCAGCAACCTGAAACAGCTACTTGCCGCCTTCATTTCTTTCCCAACGCTGTAGTAAAATATTAAAAATATCACCTTGGAAGAAAGACTTGAGAGCTGTAAGAACAGGGAGAGAAATCATATTATGCTATAATAGTGCTCTATAATATATGCTGTTATATTTATTTAAATCTTTCCATTTAATTGATTCCCTGCCTATATTCCACTGGAGGCAATATTGTTTTACCATTCCAAGTGGCAAAGCTGGAGAACAGGTGATGCAGTAATGGCAGTCAGTAGTCCTTCTCAGTCTCATTTCTGTGGGGTATAACCATTATTTATGCTTTTGTTTAATCCTTGTAAGTCTGATATAACTATTTATTGTCCCCTGGTTAAGTATCCTTAAACTTGCTTTCATAATAGCTTCTCTGTCACAAAAAGGATGTGTTTTGTCCAGCATCCTTAATCAAGGTCATTGTTATTTTTGGTTTGGTAGTTGGGTTTATTTCTCCTCCATGGAGTACATTATTTTTCTATGAGAACCTTGATGTCATGGATGAAATGCTGTATTCAGTAAAAAGCAGAATAAAATCCCTTTTGTAATAGTCCGAGGTTTATGGCACAAATACTTATATTTTTAAAAAAACTTACTGTTTTCTATCAAGTAAGAATATTTTTACATTTACTTAAACACTGCATCAATATTTCCAGAAAAATACTTCTTTTCCTCAAATTTCCTTTTTAATAAAACATAGCCTCTTTGAACTCCGCAGACCTCACCATCTGTTACTCAATTTTCACTCCATAAAATTTTGCTGACATCTGTTTAATCAAAAATATTTTTATAGTCATGGAGAAATTTAGTTCAGACTTGGTATTATCCTGTTCCTGCGCGCCAGCCAGAGAACGTGAAAATAATGGACAGGAACCCAGGGGAAAGGAGAAGCCGAAGATGGGGTGTGTCAGTGCCCAGGGCGCCGCTCAGAGCTGGACGTGCTGGTCCTGCGTGTGGTGCAGAGGCAGCCGGCGATGGTGCAGCTCTCCCTCGGCGCGGGTGGGAAAAGCCAGTGCCAAGCGTGGCAGGTCTTCGTTCCTTGCCCCACTGTCCCCAACCGTGTACGTTGTCCGGTTGAGGGCCCTCACCCTGCAAGCTCCATCGCGCGGTGGAAACTCTCCTTCCAGCACGGTCGGTGTTAATGAACTGCCCCAAGCTGGGGTTGGAAACTTTCATTGCATCCCTCCCGCTGGGTGTCCTGCCCCTGGACAGCGAGGCGCTCCCTGGTTTCCTCAGGCTTCCATCAGTGCACGCCTGTTGGAGTTCGTGGGGGATGTAAGAGTCCCTGTGACAGATCCACTGAGAATTATTAGTAAGATCTTACTTTTAGTCTGTTTTTTTAGAGGACATGAGGCATATGCAGTCACTGCCTCTCTGTCAATCTATTATTTGGTTGTCTGTCAGGCTTGATTAGGAAATTTTCATCAGGATTGTGGTCTGACAGACCCTTCCCATCTCCCATATGGCATAAAAGAATTAACATGTTTTTCAGCAGTAATTTACAACATTTGATAACCAAATAATGATGTATTTTTCCATTGTGCCTTTTAGTTTTCATCAACGTTTGTCAGTTAAATTGATTTATTAAGGCATGATATGTTGTACCACGTATTCTAGCTCTTGGAGAAGTGGCAGTGTTGTGGCTTTGCTGTTGTGCATTTTCTCTGTAGCTCTTGGGCTGGCATATAGGCAGAATTTCTCTTCCAGAATGATTTAGCTGTTTACTGCAGATTTATGTTCTTTTGCGTGCAAACTGAATTGATGTTAACACTGAGTAATAAATTTAGAATATTGTTATTTAATTGAATCTTCAGCAGAATATGCTGATTATTTTGAGTTTAATGATGAAGAGCAATGCTTTTTAAATTTTTCATACAAATCCTGTTAGCTGCACACTTAGTACGTATGTATAATTAATCTGAAGTTGTTATATTGTATTTTAAAATAGTATTTTCTTAACTTTCCTAAAGAAGAAAACCATTTTTTTAAAATGATGAGGTAGAAAATATCAATTTAAATTACTCATGACCATGGTTTTGTCATGCTTAGAGCCCCTCCCTAATTCTTTATCCGCAAAGACACTATTTATCTACTCATAAGTTTTCTTCATTCAGAGGGACTTATTAAGGTATGCTTGAAAGAAAACTATCTGGAAGCATTCTTTGGTTTGTTTCTTCAATACTTCTGTGCCCAGCTTGTTGCCACTTTCAGGAGGCTCTTTGAACTGGTTTTGTAGAAGAAAACCAAAGGTAATATGCTGTCAAAACTGTTCATTAACAGGAATGGATTTTCTTCCCTGACTCAAAGTTTAAAAACAAGTGAAAAAGTATCTTGGTTTGCACACTCCATGGATTAGTTACATGCTGGTAGCAAATGTCTTCAGATAGGAGAAGGAGTGGTTGTTTCCTGGTTAGTCTCCTGATTTTCAGAAAAGCAGCTTCTGTGCGTTTAACCTGTGGCCATATGGCACATTTCGTGCATTGTTCATTTTGTTTAAGGCCATTTTTCTAATCTAAGTGACTTTTACAACCAAATTCTTTTTATTACAACTGTTTCCCTGATTTCCTCCAGTGCTGTAGTTTCTCTTCATAAGTAGGGGAGGAAAAACCTGGCCACATTAAAACCCAGAGTGGCCTCTTTCCTCTTGTGGCCGCTCCTCCGCAGGTGAGGGCGCCGATGGCTGAGGGATTCACAGTGAAGCTGACACCCACCTGCAGTTGGTGTTTCTGCGTTCCCCCTCCCCTCGGTTCCGTTTGTGTTGTCAGGGGTGCTGTGGGCTGAACCACCGGGGGTCGCAGAGTGTTCTTGTTTGGCCCTAAGTTTGTCTGGTTATAAAGTACAGATGTTTGCAGAATGTTGTCCATTTTTTGTTTAGCTTCCCACCCCAGCTTTGGCCACACCTTTTTGTCAAATTTGACACAAATCCATGAATAGTTCTAAATACAAAATCTATTTTCAAATGAGTTAACTTTTACTGAAAAGTATTTCCAATTCTCGTGTTCCACAGTAGATTATAAAACTTTGTGTAAAAAGTGAAGTTTGAAATATATGCAAAAATTTTAAGTGCCCCTTTTCTTTATAAAGCTAATAGAAGGTAAAGTTAATGGAAAGTATTCACTTTACACTTGGATGTGGAAGAGAATGGGAACGGTTTTATTTTTTTCTATAAGTAGTAACTTCATGGGATTATAATGTCATATTTCTTGATAATACATAAGTGCTTTTACTCCTACATGTACTTTCACAAAATGTAAATTTAGTGAGTCACATTCAAAGTACAAAGGCACCGGGAGTTTGAAAAATTATTTTGCTTTATGCAGCAGAAACCATTATTTGATATCAAGTCTCAAAACTTTTAAATCATCGAAGTTACAAAAGTATTGCAATAATTATAGTAAATACTGTGAATAAGCTATTCAGTTGATATCTAAATATAGTTTCTGCAGAGAATTAATAGACTCTTCTGGTTTACATTTGTAAAATAATTTTAATTGGAAGCAATTAAATAAAATCCCATTACTGCAAAGTAAATTACTGCTTTCCAAAATGTTTTTAAATATACATATATTCCACTTCTATGTGAAAGCCTACTGCAATTAAAGTTTGACTTGTTTATGTTCCATAGGAAGAGGTGGAAGTCAGACCAAGGAACCCAGCCATGTAGGTAGGGTTACCCAATTGCAGAATCACCAGACTTCTCTTGTTTGCAGCAGTTTCTTTTCTGTGAAGCGTTTGGCACTGCCACTGTTCGAGCCAAGATGCAGAATTAAATGGACCACTGCCTGAGCTCTCTTTCTGAATTTATAATAATGTTTACGGTGTTGGTATTGTCTTGATGTTTCATGTATTTAATATTTCAGTTCACAGAAGCGTCTGACCAAAAAATGCTTCTATAAATTGATCCACAGGAAGGGTTTCTGCTGGAGTTTTATAACAGTGACTATGTTAATGTTCACATTAAATGCCTTCCTTTTACACTAACATGGTAGCAGTGTTGTTTTGGCATAAATACTTGATGGTAAAGATAGCCTAAGGACAAAGTATTCCCTGTAACACTTCTTTCTGAGTGCCTTATGAGTCAGCCATAAATAATAAAAAGCCAGTATTTTGTTCTGGAACAACATCCGTGCATAGGAACAATGAACATAAAATAGTCTGTGGGATAAGTGGAACTTGGTTTTATGATCAGAATGTTTTGAAGAAACTGAATTGCTTACCCAAAAGGCAGCGGATAGAAGGAGACACCTTTCTGCTGCCGTGAGTAATTATAGGGTGAAAAGGTCCTTGCCAGTCAAAAACGGAGTAAGCTGGCCCACATGCCTCGTCCAGCATGCCGATGGGTGTAAGAAGACGTTGTGCTGTGTCCCTTCCATCTCCAGCTGCAGTGCCACCTCTCTGCGTGGGGACTAGCAAATGAGCTCGAGCAGAGCAGGCACTGGTAGGAGCAATGGTACCGAGCAGTTGTTTCCACTTGTGGTTCAAGTGTTCAGGTCATTCAGAGAACAGGAATAGGTTTTCACATGATTTCACATGCACCTGGATTTGAATGCTGTTACTGGTACATGCAGGCGCCTGCACACAATACTTCCTATCCATATGAACATACACTTGATTTCATCTGCTGCCTAAGAAGTGAGAAGATGAGATAGCAGTGATAATGCATTACTGTAACCTGGAGTCAGCAGGCAAACATGTATTTAAATGCTAGGAACAATGCAGATGTTTGTCCAGTGTAGCAATGGCTGGGAATGGGCAAAAATTGGCCGTTTCCTTCATCCCTTTTGCAGTGACGTGCCCTTGCTCGAGAAGATACCAGTGTAGGTGACATTGCTACGGAAGTAGTGGTGTGGCAGCTGCCTGTGCTTCCTCTCGAGTGCGTCACTGCCAGATGAAATGTTTACCCACCTGCCTGGCAGAAAAGCACATTGCAAGGGCTCGGAGAAGCAGTCCCATCCAATGGGTGTGTTTATGGTTTGTGTTATGTTCTCCATAACTGGACATAAAAGGTCAGGAACGGGAAAGTGGTGGCGTTATACCGCAGTGCTGATTAGTCTCCATTATTTAAGACAAGACAGTTGTTATGAATTCGTGTCTGCCTCCTGCTCCAGCGATGAAGGATCACTGCGTGAGAGGTGAAAAGGCTTCTTACAAGAACTATAAACAGCAGTTCCTATCCTCCTCTTTCACTTATTTTCCTACTCTCGGGAATGGTCTGTGCCATGCTGCGTAAGAGAAAAGTCGTTCCATCTAGCTAACTTTTCTAGAAAGGATATGAAAAAGAGATTTTATTATGTGAACATGAATTGAAATGTCTTTCTAATGTGATGTCCTTTGTGTCAGGTATTTCATGTACACAAGAGCATTTTGATATTGTAGTGACATTTACTATATTTCAGACTATTATGAAATTTAATGCTTATTTTAGTCACTTGACAGTAACATTTTTTCATCTACTCGTAGCTGAAAAGTCTATTATATGGGATTATTTTTTAGATTTTGTTTTATTTTTTTATCTTTGTTAATAGGACATTTTCCATGGAAACTTACACTTAGTTTGTGTCTCCAAGGATTAGGACAATTCTAAATTGATGACTTTTATTCTTATTACATTTCTTCTTGTCAGATTAAATTTGTATTATATATGAAATATCAAGTGAAACTGAAAATTTCTAGATGTGTTCTAGGTATTATTTGCTGTTGCATTTGGTATGTGTTACATGATAGGACATCAAGCAAGCTTTCTGTGTTCACTTGTCATAGTGTGAGGATCAGCTGATGAGAAAATGATGGTTGAACATCTCTGCAAAGGAACATTTCAGCAGCTTTTATGTACTGTAATTTAATGCCAACCTAATTACCTCTATTTTGACAACATTAGAATGAGCACTGTTACACGGGAGATAGCAGACTAGTTAGTAAGACCTTGTAGTCAGTATTTATGTTTTCCTTTCCTATTGGTTGATCGCGTTTCCTCAAGCCGTGGATGACGTGTTCTCTGCTGGGGCGTAACGTGCTGGCGCTCGCGTTAACCTCCAGCTCCCTCCCGGAGCTCTCAGTGTTCAGGTTTGTTTAATCACAAATGAAATGAAATCTGTGCAGGAAACATTTGATCCTTTTTGGATCAAATGAAAATACTTCTGGCTTTTCTCATTTCTTGATACAGAATGATTCTGTAGCGATCCTCATGGTATTGCTGCTCGCACTCGATCATCAGGAGCTGTCGCAGTGCTGCAGCCTAAACAGATCAGTTACCTTGAGCTGAAGGTGGTTTTGAAAGAGGAGAAATAGCTGTATGTGCCTGTTCCGCTATTTAACAGTCGAGCGTGGAATGTCTTCAGGTTTAGGGCTTGTTTTTAATGGCCACGAGTCCATTTACTTAAAAATCGCCAGGAACCCGCAAGGGCAGTCAGCAGTCCTGCTGCGCCGCTGCTTGGCTTTCATGGTGAAGGTCAGACCTGTTGGCCTCCCTTCCAGCGGAGCGGAGCGCAGGGCTTGGGACCGGGCTGCTCGCTGACACTCATCGTCTGGGCTGCCCTGGACACAGAAGGCTGACGGCACAAAGAGCCAAAGTAGTTTTTGTGTTTGCAGAGGTTTCTCCTGGTAATTCAGCTAAGGACTCCTCTCAGTTCTTCATTAACAGGCTCGTCTGTAATCAGCTCATGGGGTGCCAGGGGAACTTGGCGGTGTTTGGGAACTTGGCTGGGTAACTTCCAGCCACTCATAAATCGTTGTAACCAACTGGCATGCTCACTGCGATTAGAATTCAGGGATTTCTGAAGGAGCTAGAGGAAATCTGTGATGAGAAGACAGCCTGCCCTACGGGGAGTGCCCATTCTGAGACTCATCTTTGGTCATTTTGAGACCAGTCCAGAAGCCTTTGGCTGTTTTCATCACTCTGGCACGTGCAGTAGTTCTCAAGTGACGATCCTCTGGACTAAGGGTTCTCGTCATTTACCTTGGATGTTCTCTCTCTATTGCTTTCTTTGAGACTTCAGTCAAGAGATGAGCATTTAAGGAAAAATAACTTGAGGAAGACAGAGGACAGGCTTCTAAGTGACTGCGTACTGTTTATATGAAGTCACATATAAGGCTGTTCAGAAACATTTAGGGAAATGAGATAAACTGGTTTAAATTTCCTTTGTGATGATACTGTGGGTGAGTTCATGAGGATGGTACTGAATTTAACTCTCAACATCATTGGTCACAAACACACATTGTAGACTAGTCTTTGCTTAATTTTATATCTGCAATTATTGCCAATTTAGTGTGTTACACTGTTTGTAGACAGATACTTCTTTTTTATTTGTTCAGCCAGTGCTTGTCTCAATTGATGGTCTAATGCAGCAATTCCAAGAGAAAATGGTGCTCAATGCGCATGGCAGAGATCTTCCTTCAGTGCAGTTTCTTTTATGTTCACATTGTGGGGAAAAAAAGGAATCAAATATTCTCCTCTGAACTTGACACTGAAGGGTGCAGCTCACATTCTGTTTCCCTTATTTCATCCAGAGCCCTGTGAAGGTCTGCAGAGGCTGAAGTCAGATTTCTGAAGGGAGAAGGGGCACTCGGTTGTCTGGCAATATCCTGCCCTCCGTGATACAGACCGTTATGATATACAGCTGGGATTTGGTTTGTGTGGCTCTGGGTACATGGGAACATGTGTGTTTGTGTTCTGTTTTTCTGTGAGCATCCAGTATTTGTCCAGAAAGTATACATAGAAGCATTAATACTTTCATTAAACCTTTATCTTTGATTTTTTCAGGGTTTTTAATGTGTGTGTGTGTATGTCCTGACAATTCTTACCCTAAAGAGCCTGGTTATCTTCACACCTCTGTTTAAGAATCAGTTGTGCAATTCCATGCCTACCCTGTGAAAGGCAAACCTCCTTAGAAACGTTTTCACCCTGATTCCCATCCTAGTCTGTGGATGGTGACCTCTTTTCTTTTAGATAGAAGACAAATGGAGGCATTTTACTTGAAGGAAAATGCATACAATGATTTTTTAATGTCTGCATTTTCTCAGCTGGCTCCTGAAATTTGAACGAAAGGAAAAGAAATTATTCCATTCCCTTCCATCTCTTAAAGGACAACTCCAGTGTAACTCATTTGCATGAGTTGGAAGTCTGGATAGCCCTAACATTATTATCAGGTCTCAAACCTCATTAATGTCAGCATCTTGATGAAGAAGCAGAGTTTACTGTTTATATTAAGACATGCCTGCGATATGTCTCTTTATTGCGATCTTTCCAGTCTGGTGGTAACTGGGAAGGTGAGAACCGCATCAAAGTTCCAAGAAGAGCTGTGTGCTAGAGCTGAGGACCTCAGGGTGTTTTTCACTAAACACAAGAAGGTGAATTATTTCCTTTGTAGGTGCTGCATGCCTACTAGAGGATCAGTCAGGCTGCTCAGTCTAGAGACTCTAAAATCAGTATTGTGCAAACACCATTCCCTCTTACATCAGGTGCTGACAGTTCGAGCAGGACTTGCAGTGTCAGCACTGTGTGAACGTCGGCACCGAGGCAGCGAACCAGCCCACTCCTGCTTGCTGAATTCAATGTATTGGTGACAGAACTTCCAAAGGCTTTATCCATTTATATATAACCACTCAAAAAAGGGCACACATACATGCACGGATACATGCAGATGTAAAAGTGGTGTGCTTTGTCATCTACAAAATGATGCCAAATTACGCTAAAAACATTTTAGCGCATTTTCCTTTGCAGCACTAAGTCAACTGGTTGAATTTGGGCTTTGTTTTTTTCCCCTTGAGCACTGCAACTATCACAGTTCAAAGATGCTTAGTTCAACCTCATTTGTTTTTTCTGTTTTAACACCACTGCTAATAACTATTCTCATGTGCCTATGGCACTTGTGATTTGTTATGAAATGTTTTTTTCTTTTGACCATATGACTTAAGGCTAGTGATATTTTTACTGAATCATCACGACTCCAAGAAAACGATGGCTCTCAATGGCAAAACACAAACTGTTATCTGCGTCAGAAAGCCTGCTCAGCATGCATCACAGGGCTGCGCTTGCTTTGCTGCTGCAGAATTCCCTACCGCGTTGCCATTGGTGCCTTGGAGTTAGTGAAACCATGACTGCTTGGGGAAGAAATTAATCCAGATAGGAATTTAGGATTAAGGATTAGTTCAAATGTTTTTCGGTTTTTAGAGAATGGGGAAGCTTTTTTGATGATAGAACTCTGGGTTTGACTTCTGGAGAACCTCATTTCTTCCACTGCTGTGATGTCAGACCTGATGGGCAGTCAGCCAAAGGAGTGAGGAGAAACAAGTGCAGCAGGAGAGCAGAAGGGAGAGGAGACTGGTGGAGCTCAGCTCAGGGATACAGAACATGGGCAGCACCAGGAAAAGGCTTCGGTCCTTTGTGTCCAACACTTCCCCTCTCTACCCTCACTTTCTGAGGAGAGGGGACAGTTGCTGATTTGTAATTTATTTTTTTTAGTAAAGAATCCTGCAGAGATTTGTGGGATCTCACTGCTGAGGGTTTTTTTTGTTATTCCTCCCCTTGGTGCTATGCATAAACTATCCTCCTTTCTATCTTCAGCTCCCCATCTGTTAGCAGAAAGTGATGAGTCCGAAGAAAACTGCTTTGGAAAGTAGGGTAGCTTCCCTCATGGTGAGGAGCTGTGAAAGCTTGACAAGTTCATTGTGACCATTTGACTTCTTTGTCCTCGTTGCTAATTATCAGAAAATGGCTTGGTTTTACCTTGTGCAAAATACGTGTCTAGCTAGAAAGAATAAATTATTTTAATCTCCTTTCCTGGGCTCATAATAAATGCAGTTTGTTGAGATTCCTGTTGCATATGCATGATTTCTTGCTGAGTTTCCAGAGAGAAAAGAATCTCATAAAGAGAAATGTTGTGAGGTGATTCATTCCCGAAACCTAGATTCCCTTCCTGACTTAGTCCGTGTGTCTGAGCGGGCGTAGGAGAGGGGAAAATGCAAAGGGAGAAGATGAAATGGCTGAGGAGGAGCTGTGAGGAGCTGGCAGCTGCTACCCTCAGAAACATTCACATCAGATCTGGTGGTGCACTGTCGCATTCATCCTCATTTTCCCCACACCAGTAATTCCTGAGTCCCTGGGCCAGCAGTGGTCACTTTGGCAGGCAGGTAGGGACAGAAGGACACTGAGTGCCTGCCAGCAGTCAAAGCAGATGACGGTGCTGAGGGAAAATAGCCCTAAGAAAAGGCTGCTGATCCCTGCTGAATACCAAAAAGCTGCTTGGGCAGACGATCTTGAGGAGTGTCACCACTCTTGGTAGAAACTTCCCTTCTAATCCTACGTGTTATTAGACAGCAGAGGAGCAAGCAAGGCAACCTTAGCTGAGCTAGTCACAGAGCTGTTGGTCTTGAGTTTTTCCTGCTCTCAGGTGTATAACCATTCTACATCCTTAGTTTATATTTCCCTAGGACTAGTTTCTTCTCAAGCTCTTGCCATTGCTGGCATTCTTCTCTGGCTGAGCTAGAACTTATTTTTACTTAAATGGTTTGAACTATTGTTGCTGTTGCAGTAGTCTGGAGCACTTCGTATCTGACAGATCAAGTGCCATGAAGGATCTATACCTTCTCTAACAATTATACGCCAACCTTGATAATACTGGAAATCAGAATTGTGCTGATTTTTGCATTGAAAGCTTGGATCTTGTGTTGTGATCCCATGTATCTCTTCTTATTCGGGATTTGCTGTTACACTGTACGTGATCACTGGAGTCTGCACCAGCCTTTCGTTGGAAAAGCTTGTGGTATATTTACCCGTTGTACAGGCTGGGAGTGTGTGAGCTTCTGTTTGTCCTTTATTGTGTTTTTCATAATTTAGTTGCATCTTCATCACCTGCATCCCAGAACCGACTCACAGCAACCCTGTGTGCCACTTACATAAGCTTTATTTTTATATGCACAAAACTAGACTTCCTGCCCAGAGATAAATCGTGGATGCACTCTGACCTGCCTACATTTCTATTATCTGGGTCTGTATAATCATTGTCTAATAGTAGTAAATAAAAAAGAAAATAATTGCTGAGAGTATTTGCTCAGTGAGCAGGGAAATCCCTTTTGACAGCTGGAACACGCATTGAACCTTAAGGCACACAACAAAAAGTGATGAATATCTCTAGAGGGGCTTTTCCTTTCTTCCCAGCCCTTTAAGGAAGATTGAGGAGGGAAAGCACCAAGGAAGAATACAATTAGCTGGCAAGATGCTTTACGTTGCCTAAAGCGCACATAAGGTTTACTCAGAAACAAATAATCAGTTTGATTACATTTATAGAAGTCCAGGCATGGGAGAGATAATTAATCCATACAGTGGCCGAAAGGAATTCCTGTGTCCATGAACTTGAGCGGTGATTGGTTTCCTTTTCCATAAAAGATCAGAGTGAGTTACTGTTTTATTCTGTAACTCTATTTTACTTACAAGGTTCTAAATTAGGAGGCCTGCAGGGTAAAAATCCCATTTTCAGCAGTCGTTTCTTCCTTTGTTCCTTTCCCTCTTCCTGCCCCCTCCTGCTTCCGTAACTGCAGCTCCTGTCCTAGCCAGGTAGGGTGGCCAAAATAGCTCCTGCCATCTGGAGCAGCCACTGGGAACCTCACGGTGACTTCCTCTCCGTTGAAATGTCAGCTTGAATCTTCTCTCCCTCGCTTACTGCTCCTTACTTTCCTTTTCATTTTGTTATTCATTATTCAACAAGGTGACTGTTGTGTTTGTGTTGATGTACAGTGGGCATGAAAAATGCTGTGACGAGAGAGCTCAGTGTTCTTTCTCCTCTGCCTTCGCCATTATCCTGATCCCCATCATGGTCTGGCTGCTACTGATAAGTCATCTCTCCTGTGAGAATTACCTAGCAGGAGGTATTGCAATTATGTTTAGATTCAACATGAGTGCAGAGCTGTCTAAATTTTGTTTTAAAAGATATAAATAAAAAAAAACTTTGGACAAGCCATTGTTTTTCAATTAAGATGAGGTTTTCCCTATCATTTTTAACACATTCTTGCATTTTCAGATGTGTAGTAAATTGCTGAGCTTTGTGATAAGCAAACTAAGCGTTGCTTTTTGTCCACAAAGGTTATTGCTGCCGGCGCGCCACTAGATGGGCACGTCCACGTAGTTCTGTTTTTCAATAAGCTGCACTTGTAGTTGTAAGGTTGGTTGGGATTGTGCCGTGGGACCTTGATGATGAAAAGTCAGGAGCTTATTAAAAATAATTCTTGCATCAAATTAGTTTAACGATGATTTTAAGACACTCTTCTGATTAATCGTATGAATGTTTTAAGATGTTCAAGTGGATGTTGGGGTTAGAAGAGAGGCAGTAGGTGGTTGCAGCAGATGACACAAGGCTATTGGCATTTGGCTGTGCAGAGTATGAGCAGGAAGGTCTGTCAGCTTCTCCACACAGCTCTGCCAACAGCGCCCCGTCCTTGGTTATTGTGGACAGCAGTGTTGTAGAGGACTGGAATGTTTAATTGGTTTATTTGACTGAGGAGCAAGATGTTTTAACTAGACCCTGGTTTCTCGAAGCATTTGTGTAGTTTCTAAGTTGGAAATGAATAATACACAACGTGTGCTTTAGAAATACTCATTGTGTTGAAAATTGGGAAGTGAGTATGATGTCTGATATTCCTTTCAAATATCTGTCCTGTCATTTTTGAGTTGTCTTCCCCTTGGTGATGTCCCCACAACACGTGCAGTGCCGCAGGCTGTAGCACCAGCCGTCTGCCATTTCCAGAGAAGGATTTTTAGGATCCCATGTATCTGTTGCTTACAAAGAGCTATTTCCATTGCTGTCTTGCACTACACTACACACACTACACTTGATCTTAGCCAAAAGGCCGAGAAGCACTCTTACATGAAATCAGTCTATTCTGGGTCAAACCTTTCTTATTGGTATGGAATTACGGACAACAAAAGATGATGGGAGGAGGTTACTAGTGAACAGCGTTTTGGTTTCCACAGCCACTTTTGTTGCTGAGGTGTTCCCGCTCGGGAAGGGAGCTTCCCAGAGATGGCTACGTCCCAGTTCCCCCTGGGATCTGAATGGCTGAGGTTTGTCCACGTGCCTTCAGCAGCGAAGACTTTATTCATGGCCTTCCTTTATGTTCTTCCCAGTCTGACAACTCACCATCACAACTTAGCCCATAAAGAAATGGGGTTGCTTAAAGAATTAGGGGTGAGACCTTGAGCTGCTTTTGGAATTGCCTGCGAGAGACTGGATATACAGCTGCTGTGTGACAGCGACGTAGAAGAGAGCAGGTTGTCACAGCTGGTGCCAACCTGAGCTGGTGTATCATCTTCACCCTGTACTTCAGCTCCACTGGAACGATAACCACAGCAGTCTGTGCCCAGAAAGCCGGCCAAGGAGCTGCAGTTTCCCAGCAAGCTGGAAGTGAAAGGAGGAGGGAGAAATGGCAATCTGTGTTTGGTGTTGCTATAGCAAATGGCTGTTTCATGTGCCTCTTGAAAGCCACTTTATCTGCGAGCTGAGTTTGGGTATCTTGCTGCCTGCTCCCTGTGACTGCGGCTCGCGCTGGGCACAGCATTTGTCGGTGCCTGTGGGGATGCAGGAGCCCCTGCTGCTTTTAGTGCCGTGGTGCGGGGCCAGTAGCTGGGGGAGCTGGGCCAAGGCTTTTCAGTGCTTGCCAGTGTGACAGTCCCTCAGACTATCGCTGCAAACCCAGGAAGGGCTGCGAGAGATGCTTTTGCCTAATTCTGCACCAAGTGGCTACCTTTGGGGTGTCAGAGCTATAAGCTACACTGGTCACCACAGAAATCTTTCAGTTTTAGGGGTAGCATTTGGATGTTTTTCCTCCTGGATGAAGGCTCAGAAGGTTATTTTTTCATTTGCTCCAGTATTAGATTTCTTTGCCCTGTTTCTTGAGAAATTAACCTTTGAGGAATTCAACAGATAAGGAAATCCTGCAGGGTATGGAAGCTGCATTTTAATTTTAGGTGCTGGTTTTAAAGGAGGAGGCATTTGGGCAGCTATCATTCCTTGTACAGAAACTCTTTTAAGCACTAGAAATCTGGAACAGTCTTTGTGTTTGAGGCAAATAAAATATGCCTTTTTTTTTTTTTCCCTGTGAGCCAGGTTAAATTAATTGGAAAGAAATGAACCTGTTCTTTCTGACTTATCCTTTTTGGCTTCAGAAGGCTGTTTTGAAGATTGATCATTCTGAGCAGGAAATAGGATGGCGTTTTGCATGAAATATCTAAATTATTATTGGTGATTGCAATACCCAAGTCAAGGTGATGAGCTTTGTGTAGGGCTATCATTTAGCAATCTGCAGCAGCTGACTGAGTAGATTTTGCTTTACTGGTGTCTTTGGGTAGGAGTCTGAGCAAAAAAAAGATTGCAGAGTTGCCTCGTGCAGAGCAGATGGTAATGGCTGTAAGGAAGCAGGAGACCAGAAGGCTTTGTACAGTGCCCGTTAAAATACTTACGTATCGGATTTATTCACAGCCTGCTTCTGGGGTGGATGCATGCAGAATGTGCTGCTCTAAACTCTGACAGTAACAAAAGCTCTGGAGGAGGCACCGTGACTGGTGACTCCATCGCCTGCCCTTGGGAGAACGGGTGCATGGCTGGCGTGGCTCTTGGGGAGCGTGCTCCGTAGGGCAGTGCTGTGCAGGTGAGGCTTTTCCAGGCATCAAATGCTTCCATTGATCCACAGGACAAAGGCAGTCAGGTGGGGTTCCCTCCTGAGAGCGTCCTTTCCAGTTAATGACGGAAGTGGGAGGAAGACCAGCAGTTTGGAACGGGTGCCTGCTCATTCTCACCCATGCAGGGAGCACGCAGTTGCGCTGCTGCCGTTACTGGGGGTAGATAAAAAGCAGAAAGCATTGTGTTTGTTATTTTCAAATTGGAAAGCAAAGAGTGAAGATTTAATGTTGTAAATTATTATTAGTACTAAACAGAGTATTTTTTTCTTACTATGGTAGGACTGCAGTTATCAACAAACCCTTGGAAGGCTGAGAAGCGTTGCCCCTCCCAAGCGTGGTACTGCGTATTTTGATGGGCCAGGGTGGTTTTTTAAAGGATTAGGTATGTCTAGTCCCATTGGTTTCCCAGGAACTGATTTGTTACATTAGTTTCATACTTTTGCTTTTGATCTCTGTAAATAAGGAAAAATATTCTGGCAATCCAATTTCCTTGTGGTAGATGACAGTGCTGAAAGTCTGGTCTTCTACTATTGAACGCTGGCTGTGCGGGTTCATGCCTCTGCTTTTCCTCCTCAAGTGGTTTCTCTCTTTTACTTTAAATAAGTAGGCTCCTTACTTGACAAAGACTAGTCTCACTCAAACCTGAGGTGTGTAGGTGTGCCACTGTGCTTCCTCTGATTCCCACCTGCAAGAACATACTCATCTTTTGAGCCATTGTCATATTTTCCCACCTGCTCTAATTGATTGCCGTAAATTCCAGAATTACACTGTACGAGGTAGGGAGAGCAGCCCAGGGCAGGTCATTAACAGCAGCACATGCACATGGTTTCGGTGTTACCTGACAAAGCACTGAAGTACCGTTGAAGTCCCGTGAGCTTCTAAGATGCCTTCTCCCAAGTGACAATACCTCTGAAGTGCCATACGTAAGGGCAGCTGCGGGCTCAGGAGGACTTCATTATTTCTATATGTATTTGAATTCTGTTCTTTCCAGCTTCAATTTTTGCAGTGCCTAAATCAAAATGGCCCCATTATAAACTTACAGTCAGTTTGGTAATAAAACAACTTAATGGTATTGTATAAACATGTTTCTTCCAAGGAGATTTGTTTTGAGTGAAACCATATGCACATGTTAATGGGAAATACTTGACACGCTTCTGCTTTTCTGCCATCTTTTGTATTTGTTTTCAATAGTTATTAATAGCATCCTTCTGAAACTTCGTTGTGAAGAGAATACACAGCAGATTTTTTTAGTGCCGTAACCAGAGAACAATTTTAAATGTCTTGGATGTGATTCCAAACAGAGCTGAAAGAGAGTGAAATACTGTGTAGTCCCTGCGTGAGTACAGAGCTGTAATTACACTTGGGGACTTTGCTGATGTTACAGAAACCACTCGAGCAAAACCCCATCAATAGATAAATTCTCAGTCTATTTTCAGTATAAATCAATCTGTAGGGAGTCTTCCCTGTGGAGCTCCTTCTTTGGAACTTGATATATAGTGATCTTGCTTTGAGTTCTGCACTCATTCTTTGGAGTGGCCGCAGCACTGGGTTGGACCGCTTCCCACCTCACCCCTCCAGTAACACAGCTGCGTTCCCCGGGTGGTACCTTTGGGGTGTTAAAATTGTTGAGTTCTGACAGATGTGGACTCTGCTCTCTCCCAACACGACGCTGTGTTCTGTGTGTGCTGTAAATCATGCCTCTGTCAAAGATGTGCTTGGCAAGCAGTGCTCGCTGGTGCTCGGTGTCTCACACCTCAGTCGCCTCGGGAATTGGGTGTGGATGATTGTCTGGCTGTCAGCAGTGTCCACTTGACTGCAAAAATATCGCCTCGCTGTCAAGAGGTTTCCGCTCAGCTGAGAGGCCGTGGCGCTTGCACAGGGACGACTCTGTTCTGCTGTGTGAAGCTGCTGCCAAGGCTTCTGTGTTTGCAGACATGGGGGACGTTGGCCCAGGTCAGGCCAGGTGTCCACAAACGTCCTCAAACCTGGCTCCCATGTCGCAATGATGAGCTCAGAGACCACCCAGTTGAGCAACAACATCAGAATTGTCTGCTATGTGCATCGTGTCATGGATTCCTTTACTGAAATTCCTCTGGCACTTCCATGTCTGGTCACAGGGTCTTGGAAGCTCTGTTCATGCTGCTTCATGGTTCAGCCATCAGCATTTTCACATGAATAGCTTGGCTTTGCTCGCTGCCTTTCCTGGTTACGGGGGATTCCGTGGAGCCCTGGTCGCAGCTCAGTTCCCAGAGGGCTCTGCTGGTGCCCTGCTGCAGGTGGGGGATGCAGCGCTCCTCCCGCTCTGCTTCCCAGCTCCTAACCGGCTGTGTCCTAAAAGCTCGGGTTGCCTGTAGGATCTCTGGGTGACTTCATTTTCAGAGGACTCCCTTCATGAAAGGTGTTGTGGAAAGCTTGCTTACACCTACTAGATTTTAGACTATCCAGATGCATCACTTCATCTGACTGTCCTCATGCATGTGCCTGCAGCAGGTCTGTGCAGTTCCCTTCACAGAAAAGGGGAACTGATGTTCCTTCCTGAAATAGGGTGTTTATCTAGGTGTTTATTTATAGATTTTAATAATTTCTGCTTATGTTCATGATCAAGGTGCCAGGGTTACCGGTCAGCATTACTCAGGTATCCACTGTAACGTTAAAAACTGAAAATATCCACCTCGCCCCAGCTCAGCTGCTCCGGTCTGTCCGCACTGGAAGGGGGTTTTCTTCACTCGTCAGCCGGCAGGTGCTGCTTGGGAACGGCAGCTTGGTTCAGGCTCAGCTTACTCTGCCTGTTACATGCAAACCTATTTTGATAAAATCATTACTGAAGCCAAAAACGTGGCTGAAGCTTTAAGCTATCATTAGTCTTGCCAGGGCTCAATCTATTGGGTTTTATGCTCTTGATACCCAACAGATTTTTTTTCCCACATCCTCCTCCTCTATTTCTTTGTCATCCTGCTTTTACATGCAATATTCCTTTCTTTCTTATTTTTTAACCACGTTTCTGCCCAGCTGGAGAGTGTTACGTGTTCCTTGCTGTCAGGTTCCGTTGCCCGGGGTTTTCAACAGCCCAGTCAGTCCATGGGAAGCTCTGTTTTCCATCATGAAGGATAGGTGGCACTCTTGTTATTCCTGTGTTGTTCCCTGAAATAAATCAGGTGTATGTACTCTCTCAGTCAGATTTCTTTTTATAGAGTAAGTGCTTTAGAGAGCGTTCTTGAACATTGAAGAGGTTTTCATTTTTATTTCTTTAACATATGACCACATACTTAACTTGTCTGAGTGTGGGGCTGGTTCACGGTACTCTCTAGGAAGAGAAAATGTTATCTTTAAGAAGACCTCACAAGTAAGTGCTCAGTCAGATAGCATCGGCTCGTTTTGCATAGATTATTTTTGGATTTATGTATTTTCTTACATTTCATTAGCCAAAGAAGAAAGCCAACAAATCTTTTAATGTCCTTTTAACTGCAGTTATTTTTACCTTTATCCGTAGTACTTTCTTGTTAGTTCTGTGTTGAGTATGGAGTTCAGCTGGCATGACAGTCCCAGCACCCTTGAAGGGAAGGAAATGGCATGTTAGCAAGTGCTAAACAGCTGATCGCTGTCCCTAGTTTTATGAATTGGTTGTAGAATTATGTAGGGTTGTGAACTAGAGAGTTTTCTTTTATACTTTAAAAGTCCTGAAACATGGAAAACTGCATGCTGTGTAAGGTAGGATGTTTTGGATGGTTTCTGTAACTTGTTCCAGCTCTACAGAATGCTTTCTCCTCTTACCGAGCACACAGCTAGGACGTGGTTACACAGAGGTCTTTCAACCTTGGTGCTTGATTACTTCAAATCAAATCCATTTCATTATTACTCCTGGCTGACAGCTTCGTATGGTCGAGGCAAAGTGACTTGGGGACCTCAGTCCGGTTGCTCTTGATCCATCTGTCAATCTATTGATTCTGTTATAGGTCTTTTATCCAAGAGTCTCTTCCACGTGAATATCTCTTCACAGACTTAACTTGTCAGACTTAACTTCACGGAGAGTCCCAGTTGAAGTCTTTTCAGTGGAGCCATTCTCAAGCCCTGAGTGTCCTGCAAGGCTTCTTTTGCCATGCAGTTCAACTGGAAAATAAAGCAGCTAATGTGGAGGAAAGTGTGAATAAGAAAGGAGAAGCTTATTATAGACAAAAAATACATTGGTGTGATTTTCATCAAACATCCAGTAATAGGTGTGACCACCTTGTCACGCATAACGTGTGCCAGGCTTTTCGATGTGTTTCTTCAGTGCTTTCATTTTCATGAAGCCCAGGAGGCTGAAGCATGGCTGGGACACTACCTTACGGTATAAACTTAGTTGAAAGAAAATCCCTTCTTGGAAGAGTTCCCAATCTAATTTAGATTTTAGACATCTTCACCTGAAAATATTTAATTGGTATATATGCAGTTGGAAAAGAGTGCTTGATTTGAATTCTGATGGTGATTGCATTCTGCAATTAAAAATGGATTGGAAAGTTGTTTTAATGGATGAAGAAACGTTTTATAACTTGGCAGTTTATGTTACAGTTTATATTTTTGGTGCCCTGTGTAGTACAGGCTCTTGTATTACTCATCCCTTCCTTTCTCTCCTGCAGAGGGCAGTTTGGTTTTGTTTTCTGGTTTTTCTCTTTTCCTAACAATACCCTGAAGTGTTTGAATTGAAGAGTCCCAAATAAAAACCTGTTTTGGGGCAGGAAGTATCTGTGATGACTTGGTTAACATTTGATTTTACTTCCTAATACCAGGTCAGCTTTCCAGCTATTAGATGCCATTAAGGCAAAGTGTTCTGTGTATTTGATATAAAATGCAGGCCCCAAATGGTTGTGGTTTTTGAAGTGGTTTTTGAAGTTCACACTTTTTTGCCCAACTGTGGGAGTATCAGCATCTTTCAGAGATTCCAACTTTGGTTCTTATTTAGGCTTGACATTTAATGTGCTTGTCATTCTGATTATTTTACACCTACCTAACTTCTTCGAGCTTGAGGGATAATGACAATACTTGAAGCAGTTGTGAAGGGTAGCTGTATATTATTAAGCAGGTACCACACTACAAGTGGAAGGAAAAAGTCCTCAAGCTAGTTCTAGAATCATTTGATTTGTCTTGCATTATCTCAGGTTCAGCTATGCGGCTCGGTTATCTGGTTTGTTGCCAGGAAGATAAAGCCTTCGTAATGTTTGATGACCTTTTATTTACCACTGTGTTTGTGTGTATGTAGATGTATAAAAAATACATAATGCTGGACTGTGTGCTTACGTTGTGTCCTTTATGACCTGGGGGTGTGGCACTGCAGTGATAGGTTTCTGAATAGTTACTTAGGGCTTACATTTTTCCTGAACTTGAATTAAAAATGAAAGTTTTTAATATCTAGAACGTATTTTGTCCACTAAACCGAGATCGTGCAGAGTTACTAGCGCAGAGTTACTCCTGGTATGGTGGATCTTAGCAGCTGTCCTTAGTCTTGGTTTATAGATAATTGGTTTGTAACTTCAGCAATTAAAATATGATTGAAAAAAATACTGAGTTGATTGTAAGTGTACTTTGTGTAAAGTCTTTTCTCTCCCTTTGTGAAATAATTACATTAGCCATTGGTGTTGAGCTGTATTCCCATGGAAATGTGTGGTTCCCTGCAGACGTGTTCACACATGGAGCTATCGTGCATCCAGCAGGTACTCCCTGCCTTGCAGGACTGCTGCCCGTGAGTGCCATCTGCCTTCTTGAGCATCTCTTATGAAACACATCAGAATGTCATTTATTCATGATGACACCATCATGCTGACCTTCAGAGCGCTCAGTTATTCACTTCCAGGTTCTTCTGTCACACAAGACACACGTGGAGAATCTTTCTCCCCAGCCCCCTTCCTCCCTCTGGCCGACACGCAGATGAGAGGCCAGAGGGCTGCAGCACCGATGAGTGACGGGAGTGACTGCTGGGACTGAGACTCGTAGTGCTGGGCTAATAATATAGATCTTTGGTCACAGAGTTAGAACTTTTAAATCAGTTATTTAACTGCAGAATGGTCTGTAACCATTTATGACGCTGGATGTTTGCTCTTGCATCTGTTCCTCCTTTGTGGTATCCTTTAGATCCATCCTCATTTGTTCTGTTAATTTACTTAATTCTCTGGGGTTTGTCAACTCTAATTATCTTTCTTCCAGTTTTGAAATAAAGATTGATGAACCAACACGAGAAGACCCAGCTGGGTATGTAACTTGGAGCCCTGTTGATGAAGCACTCATTGGTTTTCATAAGACAACAGCACGGTATGTTGGTTTTTCTTTTTCTCCCCAAAATGACAAATCCACTGTTGTAACTTAATAGAAATCCTAGAAAATGGAAATGGAAAATTCCTGAGGAATTCACCTCTTACTGATCAACAAGATATTAATTTTTGGATTAGTGACACCAGCCAAGGAAACAAAAGTTCACTTTGCCATGCCACCGGTCAGAGATTTCTGCCACGTAAAAATGCTATTTGCTCTTCTCATCACTGAGGGAGACCTTCCCCTAATTCAAAGACCGATTTGCTTTCTCTGACCGTTGCGTTGTATGTAAGTGTGACAAATGTGTGGTTTGGACTGCGTCCACGCTGGCTTCTGCCATGGCCAATACTGAAACACAACTAATTTTTTTTTTATTTATATCATGAGCTATATTGTATAAACTAAAACTTAATAAAATTAAATTCTTAGGTCCTGGTCAAGTGCTGACATGCGTGTCATCATGCGCTGTGTGCTATGAATCTCATCCTTGTCTGATTCTGAAAATGCTCTGTCTAAGAAGCGAGGAGACCTTTTCATTTCTGTAATTAGATGGTGGGGTGTCTTAATTGTTAAGTTTTGGAAGCAATAAATTTTGCATGATGATCCACTTAGACCAGCAGGAATGTAAGTGACGCTTTTGGGCAGGGGGCAGCACCAGATTATTTGAAGCATTTCTGTTGGTACAATGGCACTAGGAGTGAGGACGCTTGCATCAGCTGATCTTTATAAACGTTAAAACAAAGTTGCCCGGCTTGCCCTGAATGAATGGAAATTCCATTATTTTTAATGTGAAAATTTAAAAAGTGGTACTTATTCTGGATTTTCTGTTGAACAGGAAGTGATTCTAGTGATTTGTGAGTGGTGATACAATAAATGTACAATCTCTATTTTCATTTATTACCTCTCTTGTCGTGAAAGGTTCATTAGACAAAAAGGGAAAATGGGGCATAATAATCAAAGTAATATAGAAAAGAGGGAACTAGGACTCACTGTCTACTAAATCAAGTCTTGGGCTTATGAAATAGTAGAACCAATAAAGAAAAATTAATAAGTATTTACTCTTAAATAGTTTTGTACAGTGAAGTGTAAGATTACTTTTAATTTAAAAAATTACTAGGAGATGTCTGAGCAAATTTGCTTTATGACAGCAATAAATGCAGTCCCAGCATGGTAGTGACATTGGTTGCCAATTTCTTGGGAAAGAAAAAGAATCACACTTGTCTTTTTTTTAGCAAGGAGACAGAAACGTACTAAGAGTCTGTTTGTAGAATGTGTCCTCCTCTGTGACCTGTGCCCAATTACTTTTGATAGGAAAAACACAAAACAATTAATGACCACTGCTTCGATACAAAGGCTTTGCATCTTTCCCATGAGCAGTTAAGGAGGCTTTCTGCAGCGTAGAGCAGCATCCTGCCGGTGATACACACTGCTCTGATTGAAAATAGTTTTGAAAAGTTGAACATTGCTAAAAAGACAAAAAAATAAAGCAATAACTGTCTTGTTTTGGTAATATTTTTAAAATAATTTTTTAAAAAGAGTTATGTTATTTTTGTGTGCTGTGGGTGATTTTCATTTTGTCTTTGCTGTTGGTACTTCCCAGCTTTTGCAACAGTGTGTGATCCTTTGCACTCCCTACGTCCCTTTCCGCAAGCCGGAGAGTCTGTCAGCAAATCCAGAGAAACTGGAGAAGGGTTAGTGACTGCTCCAAGAGGAAAGGTCCCTTGCCGCACTTCCCTGGTCAGCCTGGCTGCTCTGGCTCCTCATGGCTTTGTTCCTTATGTGTCTCTATTGTTCCAAGATACAGGGTTTGATTTTTTGGGAGTCTTGGTCCTCGGCACTGTCTGTGTGGATGGACTCCGTGACTTATGAAGTGATGCTTTGCTTTTTCTGTACACAAGCAACACATGGGCTGCAGCCAGTGACTGAAACTCACAAAGTATTTGAGAGTGTGTTTAAATGCAAGGTTTTATAGAAAATGTGAATGTGTTACTTACTACTTTTAATTTGATTCTCATGATAGGTTTCTGGAGAGTGCTTTGGGGCTTTTTTTCTGGCGCTATCACTCTTTACCTTCATGCTTATGCTGATTTTCCTTCTTTGCCTGAGCCCATCACACTTGCTATCAGTAGCTCCAATTTCCTGCCACCTGTGGTGGAATGCATTTCTTCATTATGAGCTTTTTGCTGCTTCCTCAAGTTTTATTTTTCATCAGCTGCTATGGAATTTTTACACATCATTTGCTTGTCCCACAGAACTTTATCACAGGATAGATAGGAAAATTGCTGCTTTCTAGTTCACGTTAGCCCAAATCACTGAGTGTCAGCTCCTGGCACTAGCGCTGGACTGGCACTAGGTTTAGTGCAGGAGGATTCAGTGCAAGGCTGAGTTTGTTTGGTTTGGGTTTGTGGTGGGATTTTACTTTTTTCCTTACCTTCGAGTGATAGGGTGCTGAGATGCCAGGGCTCGGTTCTGAGGGGCTGCCCTGAGCTGGGCTGCAGTATAGGAGAGATCACTACCTTTTGTTCTGAATTTGGTGAACATTTTTCTTCGTGTCATTTGCAGTAACTTTACATCTCTGTTTTAGAAGTTATTGTGTTTTAAAGAACCTCTTGAAAATGAGAATATAAGCAGGATCTTACTGCTCCCTATTAAATCTTCATGGCAGTGATATGCTATGAGTCCTCCTGCCCAAATCAGAACAGAGGAGAACTATAAATTACATCTCCTGCTGGTTTTATAAACACAAATATATATCTCACTGTTGTCCATTAGATGGACTTTCCCACACTCAATTTAAAAACCTCCCTTTTACCACAGGAACAGCTGTCCAACACCTCATCTGTAGTAGGCAGTTTATTCTCTCCATCAGCGTTGTATTGGAACAAGGATAAAAGCCGTGGCGATGTCAGCGTTACAGAAATGAGCGCGTGTGTGTGTATGAAGGCAAATGTAAATGGCAATGGCTTCCCAGCATCCAAAAAGGGACTTGACAACTGCAGATGTCTAGCTTAGAAACTGTTGGAGGAAAGAGAAGCACTTGGTTTGTTTCTCAGTGCCAAATTCTGTGGTGTGCAGCTGGTGTGAGCTGGGCACCAGAGGCGAAGTGGCATCGCAGGTGAAAGTGTTCATCCAACGTTTGCCTGTGAGGCTGCTGTGGAGTAACACCTGGTGAAAATAAAAAGCAAGGAATAATTTTCTATAGTTATTTTATTATAGTTATTTAATAGTTCTTTATTGGTACTTTTATCCTTACTCTTTCTGAACAGTCCTGGCCCCTGGGATATAAATTACGGCTTGAAGGGTGATGCCTCCACATTAGTCTCTGTAAATGGCTTGTGCTTGGCAGGAGGAACCTCTTCATGCAGCGGTCCATGGTGCAACTGAAGGAGCTGTGGGAATGACCTCAGTGGGTCCCCCCGACCTCTTCCAGTTCCTCTGTCACTTCCTGGGATGTGATGCTGGCCTTACTCCCATCAGCTGGGGCCTGCCTCCTTTTCTTTTTTTCTGTGGTAGTTCTGGGGTTTTGTGTTAATCTTCTGCCAGACCTCACTGCTGAGGAATTCTTCCTCTTTCCATCATACCCCATGTCCCCAGAGAACTGGCGCGCAGTCAGGCTGGAGTAGTGTGATTCATCACTGTGAATGTCTCTGTCAGTCTTGCTGGGGAGATGCCTCTGAGACAGAGCCCAATTCTGTGCCCAGTGTGCAAAGCCTTCTCTTTCAACAGCTCAACTCTTTTCCTTTTCCTCTCTTTCTTCTAAGAGTGCACAGGTTTCTACTTGCCAGTGTGCTTTATGGATGAGATGAAAATACTTGACGAGGTGGTGAGGTTGCAGATGGTGCTGAATCTTTGTTTTCTCATACACTTTTTTCAAATGCCAAGAAGTTGCATTCCTGAAAATTCAGAAGGGCAAATAGTCCTGTACGATTTCTGACAAGGGCTGGCAGAAGGTCCTTCCTCTGTGGGAAGAGTTTTAATAATAAGGGAGCTTCTTGTCTCTGGAGCTGGTTCATGAGAGACATTCTGGATCAGAAGTTGCGGTTGAACTGGAGTTTGTGATGATCAGAAGTGGGTCACCTCTAGTTATTGGAGAACCACAGCAGGTGTAAGAGAGACTTGTTAGAGGTTGGCTGGTAAATTTTGCCTTTTGTGAGCACATGTGGTGGTATGTGGGCAGTCAGAGATGGCTGCAGAACACAGGTGTTTGTGGCTCCAGGTGAGCAGCTCAGGCAGAGGGAACAGTGAGGCACTGTTTGATGAGAGAAGAGAAGAGAAGAGAAGAGAAGAGAAGAGAAGAGAAGAGAAGAGAAGAGAAGAGAAGAGAAGAGAAGAGAAGAGAAGAGAAGAGAAGAGAAGAGAAGAGAAGAGAAGAGAAGAGAAGAGAAGAGAAGAGAAGAGAAGAGAAGAGAAGAGAAGAGAAGAGAAGAGAAGAGAAGAGAAGAGAAGAGAAGAGAAGAGAAGAGAAGAGAAGAGAAGAGAAGAGAAGAGACACGCCCCCAAGCAATCCAAGTAAAGACCCAGCACAACTGGTTTAGTATTTTAGAATAGAATTAAGGGATAGCAAATTGGGATTTGTGAAGGCTAAAGTGGAGGAGATTGCGATAGTTAAGACGTGGGATTATTAAGGATCAGAGAATTTTCTATCTTGCTTTCATGGAATTTGAATTAGTTTTGATAAAATATACAGTGGTAAAAAGAAAGGAAAAAAAGAGAAGGAGAAAGGAGGAGAAAATTACATTGTGCAAACCTGAAAAAAGAGTTTTATTGCAGACTGCACGTGAAAGAAAAGTGGCAGAAACAGAAGATTCCCTGAAATCATAGTAAGTATTTTGAATATTAAGAGTAAAAAAATGAACTTTAACTCACAGATTTCTTTGCACACGCATGCACAACATGGGGTGTGTGTGCCTGTTCAGACATGGACTATTATCACTCATCACCAGCCGAGATGCAGTGAAGATTTCATTGCAAGATTTAAAACTTATGAAAAGCTCTGTTGTTTTTCATCCAGAGCCTCATTTTAATCCTTTGATTTTGCTGTAGAGGTCTCAGCCTGTGTTTCATGTTTTTTTCATAAACTTTGTGTGTAGCAAGACTTTTGTTAATTCTGCTGTCAAATGACAGAGGTAGTTTTCATACTATAAATTAAAGAAGCATCATTTAGATATTTTTTTCTTGCTTTACATTACGACATTGCATTGTGCTTACAAAATGCTTTCCCAGTATAAGACATTTTCAAGCTTTATGCAGTGGCGGTTCAGTTCCTGTGTTACAAGGAGCTGGAAACCAATATGAATGATGCATTTTGAACAGCTATTTTGGTGGTGCACTCATCAGCTTAGGTACGACTTTACATCAGATGGGGGCAATGCTAGTTTATATACCTCCTCCACCTAGCTATTGAAATGAAAATCCATACAGCTGGAACAGGAGACTGTAATTTGGATTTATTTGGAAAGAACATACCTTAACATACAGTAGGGAAAACCAAGGCAGGAGCTCAGGGGTGGCGAGTAGTGATCAGGGAGCTGTGACGTGGGAGAGGTTCTGTGGGCTTTCATCCACAGATGTTTGTGGTGCCCCAAGAGAAAACAGTCCAAAGAAGCTAAAATAATATTCAAACTGCACGGAGGCATTATTGACCACAACACCATTCGTAGATTTTGAGTGTTTCTGTAAGTCCAGGATTTAAGAGTTCTTTCTAACAGATCTTTAACATTTCATTTTTGTGATTTTTATCTTTTTCTAAAGTAGCCCTTTATCTCGTATTCAGAAATAAAAGGAAGTTCTCCTAGAAGAAACGCATACTACTTTCTGCAGACTCTCTTACAGGGAGAACTCCTGTTGCAAAATGACCTGTATCTTTAGTGCAACTGATTTGGAAGAGTAAAAGGTCAAGAATCTCCTAGTGTGTTTTTGAAATCCATGTGTCAGCATGGCGTGTTCCAGAAAGGCTCTTGGGACTCTGTAGAAATTGCATTTCTCTTTGGATTTTAACATTATACCTAGAAAGGATTAGGTGATATTCATTTTGGCTAATGGCCAAAGGGTAAAATAGAAAATATTTTTAGAATGGAAGATGCATATTGGAAAAGATACGGACTCAGAGGAATGCGGTGTGATGAAGTATTTAGGGTTTCATTATCTTATGTGAGTGATGTAGAAAACTGCTTCAGCGAACTTCTCTCTGTTAGGCTAAATTTCCATGTTTTGTTCGCCATCAGTTGGTTAGTGCAGTATTATTCATGATCTTGTTCCCTGCAGAAATGTAACTCACCCAGCACAGTATTGTCGAAACAAAAATAGAATTTCCTAGAAAGCAATATTTAGCTGTTGATTTGTTTACTCACTCTGCCTTTCTATCACCCATTCTTTTTCCAGAGTTGCTCCCTGTTGGTAGTACCCGTACAAGACGAGTCTAATTTCAGTGTTTAGGAGCTTGTGCAGACTGTGCTCAGTCTCGTATTTTACAGTATGTCTATGCAGTATGTAGTGTTCTTTAATTCAATGTAAAGTTGTTTAACTTTGAACTACCCATCCTCAAATGCAGGAGAAGCTGTAAGAGCTCACCCATCTCTTCTCTGTGCTCTGCCCTGAGTAGCTCATACATTCCTCCTGTTGTCTGAGGGTCCTTTCCCTCTAATCTCATCAGTGGCACTGAACCCAGCACTGTAAGCAACCTGTAGAACCTGTATCCAAGCGGAAAAATCAAACAAGACAAAGATTTATGCAGTTTTTTGATTATGAGCTTGTTCTGGGATAAGGGAGCTGTGTGACTCTCACAGACATTAACAGGAATGGTGACGGGTGTTTGTCACTTACGAATGAGAAACCTGAGGGTGCAGAACCTTCCCGAGCATGAGCAAATACAGAGCTCGATGCGCAGAGGTTAACTTTGCAATTCTCACCAGGCCTCATCTACTATGATAATTACTTTCGGCACCTTTGTGTCGAGGCCTAATTCATCTTGCAAAGATAAGGTAATAATTTACCACTTAACCTCATTCTCCGTGTGCCAAATAACATAATAACACAAGAAAAACTTAGACGTGCAAGTTGGGAGCGAAGAATGGAGGCCAATGTCTTGGGCAAAAGCAATATTTGAACAGTGAAATAGTCAGGATGGGAAGAAAATTCTACCTCAAAACAAGTCGTGCTTTAGCAAAGGGTCTTGCATTAGGATTTTTACTTGGTAACCTGAGATTTGCTGTGGTGAAACACGTGCAATTCTCCAGCAAACATTTGTGGATTTCCAAAGAGGACATGGTTCAGGCAGGATTGCTGCCCCACCAGCGCCGTTTTATGGTGGGCTCTATAGGGCTGCATGCTGCTAGTTAATTTTTAGTTTTGTACTGTTGCCCAGACACACCATGTGCAAACAGGCCTTGGCCCAGGCTGAAAAATCCCAAAGCTGAGACCGTTTTTAGTGTATTTGGAATAGGGATGGCACAAGTTAGTCCAGATAAAGGGGGGAATATTTGAGAATTCCCCAGGTGAAAAAGACTGCAATTGCAACTCGGCATCTGCCAGGGAGATCTAACATGTAGTTGATAGCTGTCTCGATGCTTTCTCCATTAAGTCCTGTGTGAGCTGTGTTTACAGTTGAATAATTGTTTGTCTGTAAATAAAGCTATTGCAGCTTTCTTTCCCTCTGTAAGGACAGTTTTAGCTTAATTATGTAGAAGAGCGATGTGTGGGGAGCTGGGGAATGTTCATCTTGTGATTCATTTTAAATTTGCTTCCTGTGCGTTTGCTACTCACCACACTTAATTGAGCTTTTTTTTTCCTTTCTGCATGGAAGAACGTGCTTTCTTTCTTTCTGTTTTTCGTTTCATAGCTGACGTTTTCAGTCTTTCTAGAGAATTGAAGAAAGGTGAACAGTCCCTTCTTTCCCGGTCACCCAAGTGGGATGATACACTGCTGTCATTTCTCACTGTGTATATTTGAACAGCTGGGGAATCACTTTAGAATTGTTCATGTTGTGACTTTCTTAGGGAGCAATAGAATAAAAATCATGAATTAATCGCTTCAGTGGACCTTTACTCCTCTCACGGCAAAGTTTCACAATACTGGAAGCACTCGGTATTGTGTCAGTTCCCCAGAAGCAGTCATTATCACCTACACACTCGGTGTCAGTGCTGCTTTCTGAAGAGATGAGTGCCTTCTCCTCCTCCTCCTCCCCCGTGCTTGCTCAGCTTAGTAGGAGAAGATCCAAATTACTGCAGCCGTACAGGATGGAAGGCAGAAAATAGTGCCCTGGATCTGGCTGCTGCTCCAAGGAGAGAAACGAGGCCCAGAGTTCTGTTCCCCTTCCCAAACACGCTGATGCTGCGCTCGCTTCTGCCGCCAGCGGAACAAGCCTTGGTGCTGCCTGAGCCGTGCCGGGGGCTGGGGGGCGCGGGGGCACAGCCGCACGCACTGGTGTTCGCTTTCTCTGCCATACAGAAGGGAAGGGAAGCACAACTGCAAAGTAACAATAAACACAAATCCAAATCAAAGGGGATCTTGAACCAGAAAACAAGCTTTTCTTTGTTTTTTTCTTTATCCGTTTCCTCTGTTCCTCTCATCGGGTACCTGTGCCTGTGAGAAGAGATGGTTAATTGGCCTCCCAGTTATTCACCAGTCACCTGGCAACCACCACTCACACCTCTTCTTTGAGCATGAATATGTTGTCTTTACCTGGAAGGACTGACAAAAGAAGAACAGTGCAGCGCTTAACTGGGGAATAAAAAGGATAAAAACCATTATTTTCTCTTTCCACGGCTGCCGTCCCGTTCCCTTGGACACTGCCTGTGCACCCAAGAGGAAACCCAGAACAAGAACAAGGAGTGGTATCACAAAGGAGAAAGTTACTAAAAATGCCCCAAGCAGCATGCACTTGTATCAGTGATGCTTGCTTTTGTAGAACAGAAAGAACAGCAGCGTTCTTTGATCTAAATTGTGTCTACCGAGGTGAGAGAGAGACAGCAGAACAAACTGGGAGGAAGCAGGAGCTGCTGCCCCATTGGAAGGATGGGGGCGGAAGGGGGTGGATGGTTTTTTCTTTCCCATCTCTTAAATTTTTTGAATTTCCAGTCATGCTAGCTAAGCACTCAATCTGGGTGTTTCTGCTGAAATTTGCACTGAAATGATTCTAAAAGCTTTTAGATTTTCTTTTGCTTCCTGTTTAGCATTCCTTTGAAACAAATGGCTGAGATTATAATTCCTTGCTGCAATCTTTTCCTGTCTTTAAGCAGATTCATGCAGCTAGAAGTGTAAGATTTTAGGTTTGGACAGTCATCTTCGTAAAGAAAAGGCTGTGATGGCAAGATTTAAATGCTGCAGAGAAAGCCAGTGGCAGCAGAAGTCTGGGTGATGGCATTTCCATGTATTCTATGGAATTTTCATTTCAGAATGTTTAATAGGTCTCTTCCACTTATCTTTTCTGGAGGGGTTGTATGTTTTTGGAGCAGAGGTTTCTAAACTGTGGTGCTAACGTCACTAGTGGTACGTTTCAAAGTGGTGTGCAGAGATGGCAGCTCCCCATTCTGTCTGCACAGATAAAATGCCTTTCTGCAGGCTGTTCCTCTGGTGTGGATTGGTCCCCAGCAGCTGCTCCTCTGCACCCTGCTCGCCGTTCCACGCTGCCGCCCCGCAGAGGGCCTTGTTGGGAAGAGGACCACCAGGCACTGGGTAGAGGGCAGATCCTCGCCACGGGCGAGTGAGCCCGTGCACCACGACAGGGGGCAGAGGTAAGCGCGTGGCGCTGGGATTCCAGTTTTGTGGAGCAAGATGGGAAAGGATTCTGAGGTGCCGAAGGTGAGGTCCTACTGCCAGCGTTAGTGCACAGGTGAAATAAGTTTGGAACTCCTGCCCTGCAGAAAACAGGGCTCTTAGTGTCACTAATGGTTTTCATATTTAAATAGTGGGCATAGAGATAACACAAACCCTCAGATCGGTGCTTTGTCACTAGGAGCTCATAGAAGGACAGAAACAGAGTTGTAGAAATGTGGTAGTAGGAATGAAAAAAACCCAACAGTGACCCTTTGTACGGAGTTCCTTAAGCCCTGTGCATGTGTGGGATTTGAGGAGATGCTCCAGGTGTTGCTCAGTGCATACAGAAATTTTGCATGCACTTAACACAAAACTTGCTGCATTCTGAAGGAGGTTGGTTGGTTTGTTTTAAGAGATCCTAGCTGAAATCTGAGTAACCACTTACAGTCCAGTTTTATATCTGAAGGGATCTGGAAATAGAATTAAATTGAGAGGGGTGATTTTGCCACAGGAACAAAGAACCTTGAAAGTGGAAGGTAAGCAAGAAGAGCAGGAATTGTCTCACAAGATCAGATGGAAGTGCTGGATGTCCTTCATACCTCAGTCTCACGTGGACTTTGATGCTTGGTAAGTTTATGTTCTGAGAACTGGCCAGAATGTATGTCAATTAAAAATTGGGATAAAGACCTCTTGAACAGTTGAGGTTATTTCCCATGCATGAAAAGAAGTTGTTCAGTGTTTTTAAGAACTCACTGGATGAAGTCTGTAGTCCTCCTCAGCTCTGTGTGGTTACGTTCGGTAGCGCCTGAAAGATGAGTTTACACCTCTGGATTTTTGCAGCAGTGCAGCAGAGTGCAATCAGATTCTTCAGTGGTTCGGCTACTTAATATTTCTTTTATATTTATGCTATAGATTGTATCTGTCTACGAAAGATCTTCAGTACTGAGAGACTCTCTGAGTGCTTAGCAATCTTGTGCTTGTCCTTACTGTACATTTGGGAGCTGATCTATCGTGTATATATTTAGGAAATGGACACGGTGAAATTAAATCACTTGGTCAAGGTTACAGGGAGAATTTGTGATGGGTGTTGAAATTGCACGTTGATCTTCCTAGCCCTGAGCTAATACTGTTGCAGCAGGGTCATCTTCCTATCTCAAAATCTCTTCTTTCATCATGGGCTTGTTTGTGGCTGTGGCAGTTTCCTGCAGACACAAACTGTGATTACCAGCCTGGGAAATTTCCATTGGAAAGCTATTAAACACGCAGCCCCTCTCCCCCACCCCAAGCTGTTGAGCAGGATGAACTCCAGCCTCCTTAAGTACTGTGAAGAATTTAGAGCTGTAAATTTGGAGCTCAGAAGAGCATCAACCAGTGTTTTAGTTGGATGGAAGGGAAGTACTTTATTTGAGGTAGTACTTTGAAAAAAGTGTCTTGGAGGTAGTTTGAGTAGGAGGAGCAGAACTTAGCTTGGAGTTGAAGGTGTTGTCCTGCCACAGACCACAGTGGCAGGTGGTTGCTGCAGAGGAGTCATGGGGTGGAGGAGGATGTGCCCACAAGGTTCTGGGTAGAATTACCAAACCCAGGTTTAAGTATCTGGCTTGAATAGTGATCATATCCCCAGTGTGGAGCTCAGCACAGACTAATTGCTCAGTCCTTCAGCATTTACCAGGCTGGTTTAACTGAACATAAGCTGTGCTAACATTCATCCTTTTACAGCTAAATATACATCTCTGTAGTCTTGTGGAGCTCGAGCTGATTGTGTGCTGATGAGAGGGGCGACTTTTTATGTAAGATGTGTGTAGGAGATCTGAGAGAGATCTCCACAGGGATCAAAGCTTATAAATGTGGAAACAATTATTTACAGATGAAGGGTGGAGTGAGAGACGAAGGGAGTAAAGGTTCTGAATGTCGCTGTTATCTCCAGAGAGTGCAGAATATCACACTGTTTGCTTAGTATAACCCAAAACTGATGCCAGACTTCGTTAGGTGCCTGATTTATAAAAGGTTGGCTATTGGTTTGAAAGTCAAGAGTGAGATTAGTCAGGAGCCTTGTTGCTTTATCTTCTTAACAACTAGAGGTCTGAAGACTTTAAAAACAACAAAAAATCCAAACAGCTCTTTATAAAGTTATGGCTCAGTCTTTGTAAAACAGCATTGCTTCAACTGGACTCGATGCTGGGTTTTGTAAGTCCAGTGGCAAGTGTTTGCGTTCCTCTTGCTGAGTGGCTGAGCGCTGCACGAGTCACTGGTTGAGTCTGAATAGAATCCCTTGGATTAGTTCTGTAAGGGACAGAGAAACTGAAGTGCGTGGCCTCCAGCTTCTCGTACTACTTATGCGTTTCTTCCGTAAGGATTGGAATCACCAATTTACCTTACTCGTGCGGATTCTGCAAACACACATAAGCATACTTAGTGATGTAACTCCATTGCGATTGCTTTCTCTGTTCATATTGCCCAAACAAATCATACATTTAAGTTTTCTCATGAGACAGGAGAAAAGAAAACGAATTTTCTTACAAGTGAGGTAATTTTGGCCTCTACAGGCTGTGATTTCAGGATGCTTTCAGGATGTCTGTCCTTTGTTTGTGGTGACTATTACTTTTCTTTCAAGAAAACATAGGATCCAAAAAGCATATAAATTAAATATCCTGGTGCAGATTCTTATTTTATTGCTGCTATATCTCTGGTTTGTATAATTCACATTTTCCACTGAATTTCTTTAGTCAAACATGGGTGGATTTCAGGTGGCTTCCACCCCTGTCCTCTGTGAACCGTGCTCATCATTTTGTGGCTCTTGTTCTGTAGGAGACGGGCAGAGACACAGCGTCAGCTCAGAAATGGGCAGAGCTGAACCATCAGGATTTTGTGCATAAGCACTAGAAAAAGAGAGTAACAGTATTTCTGCCTTAGGATCTGGCTTTCCACAAATGAAAGATAAGTTTTGGTGTTGGTGGAAGAGAGATGACTTCACAGTAGCTGTGTGGGTTTGTATGTTTTGGGTTTTTTTGTTGTTTGGTGATTTGGGTTTTTTAGCAATTCTATTTATTTTAAACTGTCAGAATGTATTGGTATAAAATTTGGAAAAGTTCCTTATCCCCACAGTTGAGTGCTGGTCTCTAGTTCCGTTAGTCTCTTCTGTAACAGGACTAGACATGATACTTGATGAAAAGATCTGAAAGTGTGAAGCTTCAATGCAAGCGGGCACTCTTCCTTCCAGAACACTGAGTTTCTTCCATCAGCTGGTTTGCAAACACCTCCTGCCACACCCAGTGAATTACATATTCTGAACAGAATGAGCTTATTCTGATTCTTAACAATGGGACAGACTGGGAGCTTGTTTCTGTGTAATTATATTTAATTTATTTTTGGTTTAGACTGTGAGAAAGTAAATGATGTGAAGCCAGTGCTGGTTTCTTATCTCAGTGGGTTTTGGAAGCTTGGATTGGAATCTTCTCTCCCCATTCACAGAAGTTACCAAATTTCCATTATTTAAAAAGTAGAAAACAGAATTCTGAATTATGTTTTGTTATATATTTTAATATTTTCTCTCTTACACATATTATGATCCTCCTTTGTTGTTCCTGAGGTAGAATTAATGAAATGGCAAGAGCAGCAAAACCTCAGAGGGATTTAATTTTACAAGTAATATGCTGAGGGTTCTCATCACTGCTTTATCTAAATATAATGCTGTAAGCGTCTCTGTTGCTCATGAATAAGATGATGTTTGGAAGCTAGAGCAGCTCTCAGGAAACCTAATTTTCCTCTCCACAAATCAAAGTTAGGAGCATTAAATATAATTAATATGGAATATCCATATTTAACTGTTTTATGGTATGTAGGCACACAACATTCATATGTCTTTAGTGAACTAAGCGACAATGTGATGCAGGACTGCAACATTTATTTTTATCCTCAAGGTCAACTGACTTCACTGATTCAAAAAATATAGGTCTTAATCCTAGCTTTGAATGTAATTGTGTTATTTCGCTGTATACAAATTACCTCTATATAAAAGCATATGCATTACTTATTATCTTCTTTTCCTTGCGCTTTTGAAAAGAACTCTATAAACTGTGTATTTTTAGAGCAGGAATGTCTGACTTGAACAACAAAATGACAAGATACATAACAAAGGTATGCAGTTCATCTTCATAGGACAATGCTGTGTAAAAACAATGACTATTTGTATACAGAAATGATTAAGGAATCCTTCCACATACAGGAATTGCTAAGAAGTAATGCTATTTAGAGTAGAATTTTAGTGGCAATTGCTTATCTGATGGTGCTGGTTGCTTTCAGAATTATTAATCTGAAATGGCAGCTGAATGCTTAATGGTCTTAAATTATCAGCCCCTTAACAGCCCCTGTGTGAACCACCTCCTAACAGTTTAAAGAGCAGAAAAGAATAACGCTTTTCTGGCTTTGACTGGTTTACAAGTGCTTCAGATAATTTCCCCCTCTTGTTCCCTTTTTTTTTGCAGTGATAATAAACATTGCCTATTTATTTTCTTACCCTTCCAGTGAGGCTTTTGTATTTATTTACTAGTAATTTACTTTTATTTTCATCCATTCTTCATATGTTTCTGGAGACTGGGAGGTTAGCGTGGTCTTCACATATTGGTCAGGTAAGGGCATGTGCCAGGGAACAAGTGGTACGGTGGTTTGTGTAGCCTCAGCAGCGATCTGCAGATTTATTACTGGATGTTAAGGGATCTGACAGATTTGTTTGGAACAAAAGCCTTGCGAAGGGGTCATGTCCATGAATTAGCCCTGGAAAAAGGTGATGATGGTGTTGGTCATCCAGACAGCTGAGTTCTGGAGGAGGCCTTGAGTTATGGGCTCCCAAATTTGCCTGCTGGTCCTGGATCGCCTCCCTGTGGGCTCTGCTGCCCTGTGGAGGGGAGCTTGCCAGGGTTTGTGATGTGAGCCGACAAAGAACCCAAGTGAAACACACCAGTATCACTTTTCCCCTCCAGTATCCTGTGTCTAGCTTAAAACTAGCTGTCATTTCCTTCCTCCATTGCAAGCGTGCTCACAGTTTCTGAGCATTGTTGGATTTTTTTGAGTGAAGACGAGCAACATTTCTGCTTCTGAGAAAAAGTAGTTAAAAATCTAGTCAACAGCTCACCTAAAGCTCACAATCCGTGCTGACTGGTAGGTGAACCCAGGTGGGATCTACCATAACTTTCTGTAAGTAAGAAGTGTTCTGGGTTCTTTCTCCTTGTTCTTCTGGTTCCTACACTGCCTGGCTGCTTTACAGCACCCTTGAGTGGCAGAGGAGATACTGCCACGTACTGTTTGCCCCCGAATCCTTTCTTGACTCATTTCTGACGAACACAAGGATATGTTTCTTTAACCCTTTCTGAAGGAATGGAACTTTTCTGTTAGCGAGGAGTGTAGGTATCTGCTGCCCAGGAATGTTCCTTCTGAAAGAAGATTTGTTTCGAGTGTCAAAAAATAGTTTTTCACATCTGCATGTGATATGGAAGAATCTGTCTTTAAACTAAAAAGAAGGTGGAATGTTTGTATAATGCTGTTGTCATACTCTTAGGAACGTCTTAGACTGTTGAGCTCATGAAGAAGCTGATTTCAGCTGTGGATTTAGGTTTAGCTGTATCAGATGTTGCAGATGCTTACTCTGGCAAGCACAGATCACTTTGGAGGAGACCGTTAAGATGCTTCTCTGTCATTGCTGTGGTTCGGCACTGGCAGGGGGCCAGGTTTACTTCAACTTTATTGGGAAGCTCAGGCTTATTAATGCTTCTTCCAGTTAACTCTGCTCTCCTTAGATTTTGTTCTTCTTGAAAGGGCCTAATGACTTTTGTTCCTGCTGGAGAGTCTGGAGCAGTAATGCTGTGGCAGGGAGGACAGCAGTGCCAGCCCAACCTTGTAGGCATCTGCTCTGTTTGGGCAAGGCTGCTGGGGGATGGAAGAAGAAAAATGTGTATGTTCATAGGTGTCAGATGGTAGAGGAAGGACAGGAGGTAACTGCAGTGTTGGCTGGCTAGTAGGTTTCCATTCAGATGTCAAGAAAGCTGGGGTTCTGATCTAGGAAGTGAGCCGATCAGGACTGCAATAATTTATCAGTCAGAGCAATCAGTGATTTCTGCAGTAAAATAAGTGGGGTAGGTATAGGAGACAGTCCAAGGCAGCTGTCAGGGTACGTGTTTAAATGCATGCTGCTTATCTCCTAACCTTCAGTACTTCACCAAGTAGACTCAGGTATGTCAAATACCATTCCCGCAAAGGCAGGAAAGGGTTAAACAATCCAGCAAGTTATAACTGCTGTAATTTAAACTGGTGAATACACCTATTTTATAGTTAGGGAAATTGAAGCACAGTGGGATCAAGTGACCTACTAACAACTCATAGTCAAGAAACAGCAGGACAAGTCCTTGAATCAGAGTGCTCTGAGGTCCCTCTCCTCTGCTTCTTTTATTAGGTCATATTGCTTCCCAAGATAACAACATGTTTGTGCAGTTTGGAAATGCAGGCTGTTTCTTTGCAGAAATATTACTGGTGGATGTTACAAAACTGGAGAAGCACTGAGTCTGAAAACAGATTTAATTCTTGCTTTTAAAACGTAGCAAATGAGATTTAAAAATATGAAAGGCTGCCAGTCTGCTGTTGCAGTTGAAGGATCTGGGTTGTGATTAGAAAAACGTTAGAAATCTGCTGCTGGTTTCCAGTGTTGCTCCTCTGGCGGGACCGTTCCCAAAAAGGAGGTCTTGGTCCCCACCATCCTGAAAGAGGAATTAAAATTATGTTCCTGCATTTCCTGTCATTAATATCTCATAAAGACCTTGAAATGTTCTTATGATTCTATCACCAGCAAGTATGGAATGAAATTTTTCCCCAAAGGAGTTCATAAGACTCTTTCTTTTGCCTCTGAATATTTTCTGAGTCGTCAGTTGAAGTTTTACTAGAGAAGCAGTCTTTCAAGCCACATTTGTAGCTCAACAGCTCACGTCTCATTCCTTTCGCATCCCGTTGTTGTGGGGGTTTTTTAAACTTCGTCCCAAGGAGCATTTTTCTATTTTCCTTGCCATTTCTCTGCTCCTTTTCTGCTCCATTTCCACTTCTTGCCCCCAAGTTAACACGGTAAATTATTCTGTTGGAGCTAAATATGCCACGGGATGCTTTAATAGGCATGAAGATGCGCTGACAACTCTCGGTTTCGGCGGAGGGGCTGTGCAGGCGGGGTGTTGTTTGGCAATGCCTCGCTATTAAATTTTATGGTGGAATATCTAGAAAAAGCGCCAGCCAGCGTCGCCGCCACTTTGTGTTGCACATGTGGAAAGCCAAGCGCGTCAGAAAAGTTCACTTGTTTCACGGTTATGTTTTAAGGAGCAGAACAAATGGGTTTGGGTTGGGAGGGTGGGTGTTACAGTCGGTGTCGGTGCGGGTCGCGGGGCGGCAGCGCGCGCCGAGCCTGCAGCCAGAACCGCGGGGCTGTGCCCGGGCCTCGGCGCGGCGGGCGGGCCCCGGGCCGGGCCGGGCTCCCGGGGAGCCGCCACGGGGCTGAGCGGCGCGGGGACAGCGGGCGCGGGGCGCGGGGCGCAGCCCGGAGGCTGCGGGCTCGTTCACGTTCGTGGCTGGCGGCTGCCCTGGAGAACCGGCCCTGGGTGCGCGCGGGCAGCGCGCGTGTCAGGAATGACTCCGGTGCACTGGGGCTGTGACAGTATGTTCAAACTAGGATTTTTTTCCTTTCTGATTTTTTTTTCTTATTTTCCTTCTCCTCTTGTTCCCTCGCCTATTCTGTTAATCAAAATTAAGAATTCGAGTACTCCGGACTAAGTGTAATGTGTGCGTTGTGGTCCCGTAGAGGTCAGGGGTGTCTGTGAGCCGCGGGGCTCCCGCTGGCGACACCCGAGCGCGCCGGTTATTCTCTTTGAACTGTTTTCTCTCCACCCAGGGAAGACACCTTTAAAAAAATCTTTTTTTAATGGATTTCGGTACCGCGTCGACCAACGTTTTATTGCTTTTGAAATTATCTTTAAAATTTGTATAGGAAAAAAAGGGTTTTTCGCAGCAAAACCATTTCGGTTTATCTTCCAGCTTTTGGGCCCGAGGCCCCCGGGAGGCGCCCCGGAACCCGCGCCGGTGTCCCCCCCCCCGACCCCCGCTGCGGTGGTTCGGTCCGCGGCGGCGTCCGTGCCGTGTCCCCCCCGCGCCCCCGTGGTACTTTCCGCGCGCGCCCGCCCCGCGCGGGAGATGCTCGCGCCCCCCCCCCCCCCCCCCCCCCGGCGCGGTGGTTCGGTCCGCGGGCGCCGCGCGCCGCCCGCCCCGCAGGTGCCGCCGGCGGCCGGAGCGCGAGGGAGCGGTAAGAGCCGCAGCGGGGATCGCGGTCCCCGGCTCTGACCCCGCTCTGCGCCGCCCCCAGGCCCCCGGCCCCAGCCCCTGCATCCCCCTCACCCCCGTCCTGAGCGCCCCCAGCCCCTGCTCTGCCCCAGCCCTCGCATCCCCCTAACCCTCATCGCCGTCCCCTGCTCTGCACCATCCCCATCGCCGTCCTCTGCATCTCCCTCATCCCCGTCTCCTGCATCCCCCTCACCGCCATCCTCATCCCCTGCGTCCTATCCGTCCCCAGCCGCTGCATCCTCCCCATTCCCATCGCCATCCCCTGCTCTGCATCCCCCTCACGCCCATCGCCATCCCTTTCTCTGCACCATCGCCATCTCCCGCATCCCCTCTCCCTCGTCCCTTCTCCCCCTCCCCCCCATCCCCGTTCCCCCGGGCTCCGGTCGGTGTCCGAGTTGCCGGGAGAGGGTGCGGGTTGCCCCGGGAGGGGTGGGAGCTGCTGCGGGAGCCGCGGAGCCGGCGCTTGGCGAGGAACCCGCCCCCGTCGCCGGCGGCGCCGCTCAGCGCGGGGAGATGCGGTTGGAGATCGGTAACGAGGGGTTGTTGTTGGTCTTGGCTTCGTAAAAAGGGATTGCGGATCCACTTCGTAGCCCGCAGCTTCTTTTTTTTTTTTTTTTTTACCGTCACGATGCGTTCCTGATCAGCATTGACTCTGCGCGGCCCCGTGCGCGGGGCTCGCTCCCTGATCCCAACAGCTCCTGATCCCTGGTCCCAGCAGCTCCTGATCCCTGATCCCCAGCAGCTCCTGATCCCTGGTCCCAGCAGCTCCTGATCCCTGGTCCCAGCAGCTCCCTGGCTCGGGGTCCTGCGGGTCTCCGGTCACATTCGGATTTTACTTTGCTCGTGTTCCTCTCATTTTAACAAAAGTGCTGCCTGTGAAGAAGTGTTCCGTATTTTCCCCGCAGTGCCTTTAAAATGGTTAAGTTTGTGACTCAGGCAGTGCAATGAGGCTCTCGGTAGGTTCTGTTCAGTAATGCAGCATGAACATTCCTCCCCCCCCCCCTTTTTTTTTGGCGTGTGACCCTTTTTTCATCCTTTTCACATATCTATCTTCATTCCTGTCACAAATTGCTTTTGGTCCAGCACAGCAATGGTAAATACATTTGCATTTTCACAGAAAAGGTAATTTTTTTTTCCTATTGCAAGTCAAAGCTGAATGATATCTCTCATGTTTTCTGCATATATAAAAGGGTTTTATGCATGTATATTGAAACAGCTTGAAGAGTTTCATGCTTCTCGGTAGGATTATCGGTTACAGAAGACACGGTAATGATGAACTGGGTATCATACTGTTCTTCTAAAGGCTTCCATTAAGTGACTTTTTAAGAGTGCTTTTGTCTTTTAAATTTAATATCATATATCTAGGAAGCAGTTCTAAAGGATTGTTTTTTTTCCCCCTTGCCTCTTGCTCCAGCATTTAAAATACACAGCTTATCTTCTCTAATGCTGTTAAATTTGGGACGCAAACATTTTTTAATCATACTAAAAATTTATGTATTCTGTCTGAATGTTGACAGCGTGAGCACATATTCTGCTGATATATAAGAATGTTACCAGTGTTTTCATTTTTTTATTTTCATCCTTCACTTCTTATTTTCAAGTATCAGTTGTGCATGTACTAATTCCTTGTTACATTTTGAAATAAATGTAGAAGTCGTGACCTTGTACCTCTCTGTGACGTTTGCTGGAGCCCCGTTATGCTGCAGTAGGACTCCAGCACCTGGTAGTTCTGTAAATGGAACCCTCCTCCTTTTGATGAATGTAAATACTTTCACAGGTCAGACTTAAAATAACGTTTGGAAGGGAGGAAAACAGCTTATTTGATTCACCCAAATGTGGAACCTTGTTGAGAATAAGCTTGCGTTTTGCCAGATTTTTCATGATGTTTTCAGGTAGAGACAAAGAAGATATTACAATTCAGTGGAATTTAGCAAGTATTGCTGTGTTTTTCTTGCTGGTTGTTGAAAGTTAACAAAAATTAGTTGTACTGATATTATACATTATCTGATCAAATGGAAAAAAATCACAATTAAAATTACATGTTTCTGAATAATTTTAATATGTCGGTTGAAAAAAGGGCTAGGAAAAAAAGCTGAGGATGCTTATGATTTAGTCATCTGCTCCTAAAGAGGTGGTTTTGCTTATTTCATATACTAAAATCTGATGTTAGAGCTGCAGTCTCCCCCTTGCTCTCATTAAGATTCTTCTCTTGTTGAGCCCAGAAGGAAGCCATGAATCCTGTCCGAGTGGAGGCTCCCTGTCCGTGTGGCTCAGCTGCAAATCAAGCAGCAGAAATCTGTGTGACTGGGATAGTTCTGCTGCCTCTGCAGCACCTGCAGTCCAGGCGCGGTGCTTGCGATTAGGAAACCTCAGCTCAGATTCAACTTGCCAGGGCGTTATTATGCACAGCAGGGATGCTCAACACTGTGAGTCTCTGTGGAACTGATGCTTGTAGATCACCTCTACAGACATTGTGGTCACAGGTAACATATCCTTAGTGGAGTGGTTGCATAAGAGTGCAATATTTTTTCCTAGATAGGTTATGTTTTGTATACTATATTTTATAATATGCAAGTATCTATAAGTAAAGGGCATATAGGTTATATAAATATATAGGCTTTAATTGCATATGTAAACTGATGAAGGTGATTGGTAGCAATTTATGGTAATTTTTATTTTAAAATTTTGTGCCCTTTTTTTCACAAAGCATAAACGTATGGTACAATTTTAAAAGCTATGGGGTTTTTTGTTTGAAATTTTACTGGTTTTAATCACATCTAGGAGAAAAACCATGCTTTTTATGTTATTTTTCATGATGTACGATCTTGTTTTGTGCATTAAAACTGGAAGTTTGCAAGTGAAGAAAAAAGAATCAATTTATAATAAAAGGATTGGGAATGAAGCATATGTTGAAATAGCCCAAGGATCGGAAAATAGTTCTAAGAGGCTGGCGTACTGTAACATGCAGGGCATATATGTACCTTCCTAGCACTGCAGGTCAGTGAAGCGCAAGGACTCAGAAGTGATGCGGGATGCCAGCTTAGGTATCGGACTCTGTGTGGTTGGGAACTGGGAACCGAGTTACAAAGTACGTCCATTCTACCACATCATAGAAGACCAAGTTCATCTTGTTGGTAATATGTTTAACCTTGTCTTTAAAGCAGCCATGCATGGTTCAAGCATATACAGATTGTGCCCCACGCTGCCAGAGAAATCCTAGAAGCAGTTCTTGTGAAATCCTAGAAGAGAACCAGTCATAATAATTGTGATTTATTTGAAAGAGCTTATGCATTTTTTACTTTTTGTCTCCTTTCCACATCCGGATCAAGGTGAAATGTGTGGTAGAAGCCAGCTGATCTCAGAGTCAGAGAACAGTGACATTGGGAGGCACCTCTGGAGATGTTCCAGTCTAGCCCCGCTGAGAGTGTCCAACCCATAGTGGGGTCTCCTGGAGCAGGTTGCTCATGGCTGTGTCCACTCAGGCTTTGAGTATCTCCAAGGGGGTAGGCTCTACAACCTCTCTAGGCAACTTGTGCCAGTGTTTGGCCACCCTTACAGTTTTCACACCTTTAAATGGAATTTTCTATGAGCGTTTGCTCTTGTTGCCTTTTCCCCTTGCACTTGGGCGCTACTGAGAAGAGTTTGGCTCCATCTGCTTTACTGCCTCCCATCCACTCCTCATGCCCATTGATGAGGTCCCTCCTGAACCTTCTCCAGGCTGAACAGTCCCAGTTTACTCAGCCCCAAGCTTGCATGTCAGGTGCTGTAGTCCCTTTATCATCTTTGCATCCCTGCATTGGACTTGCTCCAGGAACTCCATGTCTCTCCTGCCTTAGGAGCCCAGCACACAGCATTCCAGATGTGCTGGGTGGAGGGAAGTCTCGCCTCCCTCATCGTGCTGGCAGCGCTCTGTTCAGTGCAGCTCAGGAGTCTGTTTGCCTCCTTTTCTGTTGCTGGCTCACGGTCAGCTTTGGGTCTGCCCCAAGCCCCGGGGTCTTTCCTGCAGAGCTGCTTTCCAGGCAGCTGGCCTCCCTTTGTTGGGGATCCCGAGGTTCCTGTTGGCCGTTGGTCCTGCCCACCCAGCGCTCTGGAAATGGCAGCTCAACTGCCTGGTGTTACCAATCTCACCTCCCCACCTGTCATCTGCAGGCTGCTCTGTAATGAAGACTTGGCTATTGTGTTGCAAGAAGTCTCTTGGAAGGAGAAATCAGACCTGGAACTATAGTTTCAAAATGTAGCCCAGAAGGGAAGCACTGTGTACTGAAAAATAGCAAAATGGGGCCAAGATCCTGGACACAGTTATAATTAGGAGTGTGGAAGTTATGATGCTGAAGTCCAGTGGGTTGCACCAGTGTCCTACGTGCACTTTGATATCTATATAAACTTTTTTGAGGGTGAAATAGGAAAACCAATGATTTAGGTTTACTAAAAGCTTATTTTATATATAAAAGAACGAAGATTCACAGCTGATGAAGTAATTTCAATTGACAATTTCGTTCACTGCGTTTCAATTCAAGTGAGTTAAAAATAAAACCATATGAACTGAATTAAAAATAAATTGAGTCTTAGTCCAGTAGGATTTGAATATTGCTGAAAAATCTATCACATAAAGTAAGGAAATAGGATGGAGAAGATGCTTATCTGTTAGATGTTGGGCAGAGGTATCTCAGTAGCCATCTCCTGTCCAGCTTACTGGCCGTCCTAGCTCTTGATCTCTGGAAATTAGTTAAGAATTTGGGGTAAACGACATACCTCATACTCATCTGAGAAGATGTTTGCTTAGACTTTATTGTCTTTAGTACGATAAGTTATCTACCGTGCTCTTTTCGGGTTGTGCACCATAGTCCGCTTCAATGCAAACTTTGTACCTCAGTTTTAGGACAAGAAACAGCATTTTAAATGTCTGAAAAAGATTCCTCCCTCAGCCAAAGCCTGATAGAATTCCCACCTTGCTTGAGATAACAGCCAGGGCACTGCAATTGTGAAGTATTGGTTAAACCGTGCATTGGGTTGTTGAACACATAGTTTAGGTGAAAGCTGAGTCCCTTTGCATACTATCCCAATGCTTCCAGTTTACTATAGAATGGGGGTTTTATATTGGCCTTTCAACATCAGGTCAGAAAGAGTCAGTCTGAAGCATTCTGGGAAGAGTGTGAGTGGAAATACCTCAAACTTTTTCCATTAGCCAACAGGCTCATTGAAGCCGTAACAGCATGTGAAGAACCAGAAGGGTGGGCTCACGCTGACCAGGAGTGAGAGCTTGCCGTCCTTGGTCCCAGAGCGTTGAGTCAGCCAGCGTCACAGGGGAGGCTGGACATGGCAGACCATACTGGGCTTGGATACTGGGGTTTCTTCAGGATGCAACAAGCCTAGAGCTTTTACCTTACTTGATCTCTCACACACTGCCCTAGGCTTCCCCACAGCATTTGTCTGCATGCATCTCAGAGCTCCTGGATCTTCCCTCACTGCCAGGGTCTTTCATCCAGTCTTCACTTTTTTCATCCTGGGCACCCTTCTTTTTGCTGAGTCTGCTTTGGGGAATGCCTTTTTTCAGCCTCTCCCTCCTTCTGGAACTTGAGGGTCTCGGTTTTCCAAACAGGAGCACAGCATGTGGTGCTGCCTCCTGTCTTTCCCTCAGAGGACGTCCCGCTGTTCGTTGGTCCAAGTACTATCAGAATTTGCAGCCAGCAAGAAGCAGGCTTATGCATGAGAGTTGAACAGGTTTGGACATACTTATACTCTCCCACACATCCTGCTATCTGCTGTATTCTACATTTAAGCAGAATTTTTCACATACAACTGTAGTGTGCTTCTCCACAAATAGGAATGGTGAGACCCTCCATTCCCGTTGCCTTTCGGAAACAGCCGTTGCCACCCAGTCTTTGTTGCAGTATGCTTCTGTCTGTCAGTGGACCTCAAGAAAACAGCTACACCTGACACAAGTGTGGTGACTGCTTTGGCGTGTGCAATATGTATTGCAGGATGGATGAGTAGATTGTATTGGTCACGCTCAGCATCTGACTAACCTTGACACAAACACTGATGCTGATGAAGCACAATAAAAATCTGCTGCTGCCGTTGCGACTTGTCTTTCAGAATGGTACTCTCTGTGTCACAGAGGTAATTAGAACAGTGTTCCCAATAAACTGTTCCAGCCTCCTTGGGAGATGTGTGATCCCAAATGTCAGGAGGCAGCATTGATTTGTGTCCTTTGTAAGTCAGTTTAGGAGGAAACAGTTGTCCTGGCTGAGGACAAGTACTTAGTTTTATGCTGCAAGCTTACTGCATTCCTTTCCTTGCTTCAATTATAATGAAGAGTTTGCCCGTTGTTCTAAAAATGAATCAGCTGATGTTTGATACTAAGGGACCAGTGAAATGTAATTGCAATGTAAATGCACGTTGCTTTTCACGATGAAATGAGATTGTCATCCTCCCTCGCCCGGTACTTAAAGGAATACCTATTTATGAATACCATAGCTGACCTGGGAAATGCAACAAACTCCACACAGCTTCTTAAGATACAATGCAGAATGTTGCACTGCCCAGGGAAGGCACTGGCGTTATGTTGGGACAGGTTCCCTCTGTAATGCTGTCATGGTGAATTGTTATGCAGAGAACTGCAGGATAAAATGGTAGTGCTAAATCAGCAGGACTGCGTAAGATGGCTGAAAGTGCCATGAGAACAGACTCTTGGAGCAGGAGGATGACAGGAGCAATGATGTGCCTGATTGCCTTGCAGGCCTGGGAGCAACCTTTTAGTTTTGCAGGTTATTTTCTTTGGTTGCTACTAAGTGTTTGGTCTCTCTCATCCCCACGCTGCATGACTTCGCACTGCGCAGGACATATCTCTGTCCCTGAGGGGCAGGGCAGAAGGGGCTGCCTTGTGTGCCTTGAGCTGACCTGAAAGAACATGAGAACTGCCCTAGTGTTTCTCTTGCAGCATCAGGAAGTCCCTGTCAGAGCACGGGGGGGTTTGACCTACTGTTTTATTACTGAACACGTGTGGGGAGCTGTTAGTCCCTGGTTTACATATATGCACCACTATTTGCAGAATCTTGTTTCTGTTCATCCAAAAGACTACTGGGTACTTGTATCTGACCTGCGTAGCGCTTAAATATTGGAGATAGGTATAGAATGTGGAGGGGTGGAATTAATTTACACATTTGGGCTGAAATGGGTGGATGAAAGAGGGGAGTATGCCTTTTTCAGGAATATGTGCTGTAGCGGCAGGTGAGATGCGGAGGTGGGGCCTGGCCTCTGCCCTGGCTGGGGGAAGCTGGGGTGGTCCAGCTGCTGCTGGGGCTGCTCACGGGCTTGCCCTTGGTGAGGGCACAGTGTGCTCGTGGAGACAAGGACTGCTCTGCTGCAAAGGCTGGGTTATCTTCTTACGAACCCGAGTATAACTGCTCACTGTAAGAAACTATAGGTACCGTGCCATTGCCTCCCCTGTGATGGATTCTTCCCTCCCCAGGCAATGTTTACTAACTGATAAAAAGAACCAACAACCCGAGGAAGGGACAAAAACCTGCAATGCAGAAATAGGATTATATATTTACCAGACTTCTTGTGTAGACAGATGATTAATATAGTACCAGCTACAGGGTTTATAGCTTGGTATATCATTGAGGCTCCCTGTAACTCTAATGTGAAAAGATAATAAATTAAGTGTCCTCTTCCCTGCCCTTGTCCTCTTTTCTCTAGTTTAGCAATATGCTTAGAAATTCTAATCTGAAAACATGATTCTGATAGTGGAACTGAGGATGGAAGGAAATGAAAGAGAAAATGGAAGACATCTGCAGTGTTTTTTTCTTGAACCTTTTGAGGCATTAAAATTGAGTGCATGAGATCTTAACATACAAGCCTCATTTACATATCTTCTTTTGGATTAAGGGGGTTGTCTTTAAAAATATTGCTAGGAAGGTATTTTTGGTGGTTTTTTTTTTTACTTTTTAGAGAAAATGAATATAATTTCCTAATTGTGTCCCATTTCCTTCTAAGGAAATCTAATTCCCTACCTTTCTCTTATCTGGAGCAGATAAAAGCCAGAGATAGAGGACATGTTATTTTTAAAGTTTTTATTATAAGTAAGGTAAGTAGTGGTGCTTTTGGAGCTTTAATTGTCAAACCCTGAGAGAAAGGTAATTATAATATTTAAAAATTGAACTGAATGAGAATGCTACAAAGGAAAAAAACTTGTATAGTAGCTGGAAAAATGCCTACATGTTATTCCTTTAAGACAAGGCATTTTATATTGGGAGCCAGTGCCCCCAGTCTCACTTCTGAAGTCCTCTGGCTTACGATCCCCTGGAATCAAAGCAGACTAGAGTCCATGATTCTGAATGAAGCCTCTGTGCCGGATTTCCTACATGAAGTGAAATATAATGCCTGACTCTCCTCTCTTTAGGTAGAGGCATAACCCAGGGGTAGCGACCCTGGTGTAAAGACTGAAGTAGTACACTCAGTGCAGAAGCTGGTAGCACAGAAACCAGAAACTCTGCAAAAGATTGTCTGCTCATTAGGACAGTCCTTTAATGCAGAAAAGAAAATACATATGCATGTATATATGTATGCATCTATAAAAGCAGCCCAAACAGGGAGCTATTGCTATAAAATCCCTTTTGTAGTTTGGTTTACTGTGTAGTTTAATTCCATTCAAAGTTATTCTTTCAGTGGCTTTCTTGAAAACAATAACAATCTTGTACTCCCTCCCACGCACCACATCCACTCCCTTCCTCAGTAATTCCTGTTTGACCTTACAGTTAGTTCTCCAAGAACTTCCATAGCAGCTGCAAGATATTTCTGTTTCGGAGTTGCCTCAGGACCACTAGCAGCATGGTGCCACATTGGTCTGCTTTTTGTTTTGTTCTGCAGTGAACATGGTGCCTAGAAGCCTGAGGTCTTCAGTAACTTGAAGTTTTATATGGATTTCACTTTCTCTTCTATGGTTCTGCCTCCAAGCTCCCCTACAGAAATAAAAAGACAAATATGAGACCACTTGTGAGAGAAACGTTTCTCGGAAGCTATGGAATTTGTTCCTGCGAAAGACTGGACAGACCGTGGAAAGAACCTTTCACTCCATTAAGTCCCACAACACAAAACCTCTATGGTGAAGCCCATAAGGGCGTGATGAAGCCACTTTTAATTCAGTCTAGGAAGGAAGAGGGAACATATCTTTTTTTAAACCTGTGAGGTGCACAACCCAACAGAAGTCTAGAAATAGCAACTCTTCCCCAAGCCTATTATTATGTGAGTTAAAGTAAAGATTGTTCAGCTTCCATGAGAGGCAGAAGGTGTGAAGTTCCGTGCTTGCCTGTAAGAAGTAGCCTCATAAGGAAAAAATATGTAGGCCAGTGACAGGAGTTTGGAGGTTTTTTTGAGCTGTTTAGAGAATGGAAAACTGCTGGATGTAATTAAGGAATTTCTGAGGGTCTGTGTTACTAGTGGCAAATTCTTCTGTCTGTCTTGGTGCAGACTGAGGTCTTGACCCTAGCGAGCCTCACAGATGTTTACAGTAAGATTTTATAACCACAGCATGTGCCTGTGATGCTGGAGTTGGAAGAAGACTTCCATGGTACAGCTCTCTGGTCCTAGTGCACAGGCTTGACCAGTAGCGCTAGTGGTGACTGTCTTACCTAAGGAGTACAGTAAATATGTAAAGAACTATTGACAAGGAAATAAACCAACTGAAAAGCCCGTCTGTCCGAATTGAAATCTCTGACATGCATTCTCCCAGTGCCTCCAGAGCAGTGCAGCTGCTGTCAGTCTGTCCTTCCTGTATCCATACCATCTACATGTCCCAAAAGCCTGCAGTGACTTGCCTCCCTTGAGCCTCATCATCAGAGCCCAGCAAGGTTGATTTTAGCTCTTCATCTCTCCCAGATATATACCCATAGGAGAAATGTAATTTGCTGTGTGTCTTTGCAAGTCTTTTTGAGATGAGTTATTGAGAATCGAGGTCATGCTAGTTCAGCGTGGCAGCTGAGTCCCTGTGCTTGGTTTTCCTTATAACCAGTGTCTCTGCAGAAATGTTTGACTTGGATTTATTGCTTGACTGTGTCACAGTCTTTCCCCTTTTTCCAGACCGTGGTTGTATTGGTGGTTGTTGCTTGTTGATCTTCTTCAGCATCATCTGCTTTCATTAGCATTTTTGAACAAAGGCGTGAATCAGGATAAATCACAACTAATAGAAATATTGGAACAGATTATCATTTTGCAAAGCTGAACTCTCTCAAAGGAGATTACGTATTTAAATTGAACAAATGCAACTTCATAAATAAACTAAATTAAATATCATCTAATTTTACTTTTGAAGCCAAGTAATTTTAATCCATACTCCACTTCTCATGTAAATATTTCCCAACTCAGTTATATTCTTTGAAGCATTCTTATTCATATTTTAAACCTAAAAACATGCCAAATTGAACCACAGTTGTGTATGCTAGATAACTGTAAAAGCTTGGGGGTATCACAGAATAATCTGGGAACTAGCAAGAGGAAGCAATTGCTTATGTGAGTGTAGCAGTAGCAGTGTAAAAATGTTTTTGGGAACCTAATATTTCTCTCTTAACACTATCTGACCGACGGCATGTCTGAAAAATCCTTTCCATAAATCCCTTATGTATAGTTCAAAAGGAAGCAATAGATGATTAGAAATCTATATATTTCCCAAGGGAGAGTTTGTGCAGGATCTCTGGTGGTGCATGTATTGCACTGATGGTCTTCTTGTTCATAGATGGAAGAGATGCCTCTACTGCATAACGCTTTCTTAGAATTGGGAGCACCCCTAATGCATTATGTTGTGATGGGAAATACACTTTAATTATCATTTTGTTAGACAAGAAAGAACCTTTATAAAAAGAACATATGGTAATAAGGTTCAAGAATCCTTGTTACATGTTTCACATAGTGTTTGAGAAGCTAAAATACAGTTTTAGGCCACTGTATGTTAAGCCTCAAAACCACAATCAAAAGTCGTTCTTCAGGAGCAGACTTGAATGCAGATCTTCTTCACGTGTTTGTGGAATTGTTATGAACAGGTTGTAGAGCTGACCTGTCCCATGACTACAGGGGCTGAAGGAGCTGACAACAGTTTTCAAATATACTTCATTTGCCAAGTAGAAGAGATGTAATATTTTAGACCAAATAACTCTTTTTTTTGTCTTAATATCTTGAAGACCACACAAAACAAGAACAGTGAAACAACTGTTGGCATTTTTTTTCTGGTTTTAATATGAACACATATATTTATGTTGTAACTCAGCAGTTCCTCTCCAACAGTAGAAAAACTCTTCTATGTAAGATTTATTTTCAGATCAAAATCACTAATATTGATAGTTTTAGTAAAATTATAGTTTTATTACAACTCTTAGATTTTCATGGTTATAGCTGAACATAACTTTTCCCAGTATTTGAATTGAGCGTGTGCTGCGTGTAGGAACAGTCAAGCAGAGCTTGCTGATTCTCTGGCACTGCTGCAAATGACTGAGCGTTGTGGGGAAAATGCACAGTTAGGAAATACCTGATGCACACTAAAGTCTTTAGCTTTGCTAACGAAGATGGCTTTGTTCTGGCTGCTTAGGACCAAGCTCTGTGGCAGCCTTGATGCAGAGACTCCTGTTAGGGATGCAGCCGCCGGAGTCCTGGGCTTTTTTTGCTGTATATTTAAACTGCTGTGCCCAGTGATGTGCGCAAGAGCACCACAAGGACGCTCTGACTCATGCAGGCTGCATCTACAGTGAAGGTCTGGCTGGCAGTAAGGTTGTTGGGAGTCTGGTTTTGCACGTACTGCTGAAGGGAGGTGCAGCCCCTGGCAGCGCAGATGTGCTGCAGGCAGGCTGCTGGTGGCCATCAGCGTCAGACCCCAGCGATACGGAGTGCGAGAGCATCCCTCGCAAATAGGAGCTCTGAACAGGTCTCCTGGCTAGGAATTCTATCACATGGCAAACAAAAAATAATGGTTGGTCTCCAAATGCAGTTTCATCTGGAATCACAGATAACTGCTAGCCCACAAAGGAGATGTGCAGATAGGATATTTGTTTGGTGTGGAGGAGGATGGGTGGTGATGGTATGAATGTTGCGGCATTAGTGCTTTCCTACATTTTCAGGCTGTCCTTGAGCACATTTGCAGTGATGATGAGATCACGGGAGGGGTAGCTTCATTAGTGGAAAGAAGCAAGAGAGCAGTTCACAAGCTAGATGAGGGTACTACACAAGTGAAATATTTCCATAGCCCTGCATCTTAGAAGCCTCACTGATGCACAAGTGCTTGTCCCCAAATAGTCCATCATTGGTAGGCAGGTGCTTTTCAGGGTGGGAACCAGGGGAAAGGTCGGATACAACTGTATTGATTTAAAAAAACATTAAATGAGACCCAGTAGAAATAGTAGTTACTAGATTTAGACTATTTTTGCAAAATGTGATGCAAAACATTCAGCTTAACAGCTTTGGTATCTTTTGGTAGTGCATACACCTGCAGAGAAAGAAACGGAAAAGCGTAATTTAATGTATTTTTTCAAAACAATATTTTAACTCTTCTGCTGTGATTGTAATAATTTTCTCACCACTGAACTCCTGGATACATTCCAATATTTATGAATATGCCTGTTATGATGGACATGATTAGATTCTATCCTTCATTTCAACTGTCTGTTAATTGCAACAACTGATTTTGACGTATTCAGATCTTCTAAACATATTGCTACAATTAAAAAAGACTGATAAAACCCACTGTTTTATAGCAGGTGAAATACAACCCACTTTTTAGTGGGTGCCATTGCCTAGTGCCCTTCCCGGGGTGCACGTGAAGGAAAACCAGCAGAGCTGAACTGCAGGGTTAATGCCAACTACTGGTTGTGCAGGTGAAATGTCTGGAGCTGAACGCCTATAACTGCTGATGTGACGAAAACTTGTCACCAGCCAATCTCCCTAGAGGGAAACATTCAAGAGCAAGCCTCGAGGGGCTGTGGGATGTGCCCTGTCTAGAGGAAATATCTCCAAAGCTGTTTAACAGTGTAAGCCCGAAATATGGGCTGAGTCACTATCTGTTTTTCAAAAGATCCCATTGATCCCATTAATCCCATGGCCTCCTCCAAACATCCTCTGGTTCAGAGTTGTGTTACAGCAGATTTGGAAGAGTAATATATGCTATATATGGATAGGTATCATTAACATCAGCTGGCATCATCCTACATAGCAGTTGGGATCATGACCAGTAAAATATTCAGATGTTAAAGAAAAAAATACCTGAATTAATTAGAATTACTTGTTTTTCAATTAATTTTTAATTAGGTCTATTTAAAGCGTTTCAGCCTTTATTTTCATGTTCTACAACTTTTGTTTACTAACTGTTTGTAATGGCATGTTTTTTCAATCACATCTGTTTTGCAGGGTTTTAACCAAAATGGTTTCTTTCTAGTGGAGCTACACTAGACAGGGCAGGCCCCGGAGACGTATCAGGTGTCTCATGTTGAGAATAGCCAGTGTAAGTCTCAGTGGAGAACCTGCAGGTTATCCATACAAAATCCATATGAAAGAAATGGGATGAAGAGAGAGGGTCTGTATTCTCCGTCTGTATTTTAGGCATATGTCTAGAGTAAAGGCAAATAACTTAAGTTGGTTGACACAGCTAGGTGTCTTTTCACATCCTTCCTAGAAACCTCTGCCGTAATCTCATTCTTGGTTAATGGATGCAATAGACTCTTGTTGCAAAGTTCTCAGAATAATGATTTCATTCCAGTTTGTGCAGTGACTGTTTTTTGCATGCATGGTGTTTGCACACGTGGATGTTGTTATAAGCCTCACTGTGCTGGTTGTACGAAGCGTAATTTGAATCTGTGCTACGTGCAATCTATATATTAAATAAATAGTGCATGTATATATGCATCAAGAAGTAGGAAGAGGCAGGATCCTGTGGGGCCAAGAACATGGGAGAGGCCCTGGCAGTACAGGATGTGAGGACAGGATAAAGCAGAGGACCACCAGACCAGAATATCAAGAGGGGGGGAAAGGTAGGAGAAGTGGATGTTGCCTGCTGGAATAAACAGAGCCAGACACATCTCAAGATGTAGGAGTTATTAGAAGGTTCTGGTTTATGATACACTTTGTTTCAGGTACTGAAGGACTCCTTAGACTCCCTTTCCCTTTTAAAGCAGTTGATTATGGTGGTTGGGTCGCCTTCCCTGGAGGTGTTTAGGGTGCGGGTGGATGAGGTGCTGAGGGACGTGGTTTGGTGTTTGGTGGGAATGGTTGGACTCGGTGGTCTGGTGGGTCTCTTCCAACCTGGTGATTCTGTGATTATAACTGTTTTGTAAAAAAGGGCTGTCGTAAATACTTTAGACGTGATTATAAATATCACTTCTCTGTGTCTGAAGATCTATCAAAGCTCTACATACCATTCAAAATGAACCCAGGCCTTTGCATCTGCCTGATCTTGTCTATTCCCTTTTTCTGAGGATTTGAGAAATGTAGAATTTTTCTAGGAAATGGAAAAATATGCAGTTACTTTTAAAACGTCCCGAAGTTAGCTATCTCTTTTGCAGTTCTTTCTTTTTAATGGTATTTTCTGGAGAAAACCGTGTAACTACCGCATACATTTCTGCAATGGAAAAAACCCGTGGGAAGCAAACCGAGCAAGCTGTAATGGACTATTAGTCAGATCGTTCTCGAGATGAGACATTTAATTTCATGCAAATTGAGGACTGTTGTCTACATAAAGCACGTGGTCATAATACATCTCTTGTGTTGTTCGTTTTTAAAATGTGCAAACAGCATTAATATAATCTAAAAGCTTTGTGTGGTTTTTGAATACTTTGAGCTGGCATTACTTTTCTTTCTCCTCATTTGAACGCTCACCGGCAGTCCCTGTCAGGATGGGAATCTCCTTTAGAAGACTGGTCGTGTTTGTTCCTGCCACTTGGTCCATGACACGTAGAAGCTATGTGCAATTTGTGATTATCTCGTTTGGTCCCTCTTGGCACATGCTAAGAATGCAGCCTATTCCAGAGGTAGCAAATGAATGTATTCTCTTTTCTTTGACCTTAATTTTATTTATGGTCTGTGGAAAAACCCTGGGCTGCTTCAGTTAAATCAGACAAATCTGATCATGAGTTGGGGCGGTGTGGGAATATATGTTCTGCCAGTGTTGCATTTCATCTTGTGTTTCATTCTTCTTTTTATTTTCATTTTTCTTTTAAAAAAAAATTCTCTCTCCTCATGTTTGTGAAGATTTAACTAGAAATTTGTTTTAAAATATGGGATAATTGTCAGAATCGAAATTAAAATTACTTGTTTTGTATGACTAGTAGGTGATGGAGAAAAGAGACAAACCTGGAGTCTCTGCTGGGCGTAGAATTGGGTATTCTGTGAAGCTAATTGATTGAGTTTTCAGTGTATTTATGGAAGCAGGCTGCTTTTGAAAATGAGCTGAAGAAAGCAGGTACAGATGCAGGCAATAGCTTATGTGGTTTGAGCCCAAGGCTGAGATCATTTGTAAGGTAATATCAAATACCTGTGCTTCGATAATTCCATGTATATCTTAGCATTTGCTGCTGAAGGTTGCCTTCTTTTTCGGAAGGTCACAGAATCATGATTCTTCTTTGACTGTAATCATTCCAGTATAAAAGCTTTCGATTCAGCTGTTGGACATGATTGAGATTAAAGCTTAGTCCTTAAGGATGAACATCTTGGGCCAGATAACCTGAAAATTGTTGAGCTTCCCATCTGCCAGGAGAGGGGCTGTGCTAAAACTGCGCTGGACCACGGCTGAAGGCATCAGGTTAGACCCTGTAGAAGGTGCCATGGATTTCATCGGTAACTCTGCGGGCAGTTGTTCTCTCTGGAGCACTCAGATTTGCACTCTGAACTCTCCCAGAACACTCCTGTCTGTGTGTGTTTGTATATATTTATATATAGGTATAGAAGATTGTTCTATAGGATTGCTTACTGAATTACCTGGCCAGGTTTGAATTGTGAATGGTTTAGTGTAGGTTCATTTACACATTAATTGGATAAAACTTAATGAAGGATTAAGTACAAACTTTGTTAGCAGCAATGGCAAAGTGGTGTAAGTCTGTCAGATGTTGTTGCTGTGCCGTTTGTTTGAGAGAGAGGAATAAGGTTATAAATGGCACCTGCCATCTGAACGTCTCTGAAGGATGGGGAAGGAGCCTTTCAGGCACATGTATTTTGCTCTAAATCTGCAGTTGGTTTTACATGGATACGTGTACACAGGTCTGTCTTCGTGCAGGAGCATTTGTCAGGGGAGCCGTAGGGCTGCTCTGTCGGCAAAGGCTGAGAGCTTATAATGGAAACCTTTTGACAGGTTTTCCAGAGAAGAACATATACATGAAAATATAATAATAAATAGCCGTGCAGGTATTTGTAGCACTTTAAAAGACTGAAAAAATGTCTTAGAGAAAAGTTATTACTTTTCTTAAATAAGGGTACTTTAAAAAGTATTGGAAGTTTCTTCTCTCATTTCAGTCTCTGTCTTCCCACTTCCTGACAGCTGCTGCTCAGCATTTCTCTTCCTCTGCTCAGTCTTGATGAGCAGTGGTAGAGTTTTTGGGGTTGGTTTTTTTTAATTCCTGTTGGGCTTGAATGCAAAGCAGTGGGTGCAGCTGAGAGGGGAAGGAAGGAGCAGGTAATGCCATGAATTCCATTGCAGCTCTGAACTGATTATAGATTTTTTACAGGACTAATGTCAACTATGTCTTCAGTGTGGGGGTTAAAAGGCTAATTAGGCAAATATATCTTTCGTTAGGGATGGATAAACTGGTCTGGAAAGTTTAAACAAGATGACAGAGAGTGTTCCAAACTGAAGCCAAGTGGAAGTCTTCTAAATGGAAACCACATCTAAAGGAGCTGTTCTACTTAAGTTGTCTGGATCTCCATCCATATTTTACCCATTGACAATCACATCATCATCTTTGAACTCATGTAAGCAGCATTAAGAACATCTAATAGCAGTTCTGTCTCTTTTGTATCTTTCATCTGTGTTCATTCCCAGTGTGTTAGATGGTAGCAGGCGTGGCAGCACTGTTATTTCATATAAACACATGCCTAAACAAGTTCTTTTTATAAGCAGAGCAATTTCTAAAGCCAGGTTACCTACAGTTCTTGTGCTGTGTCCCTAAATTATTATGCCACGATGTCTCCATTCCCTTGCAGATGTTGTGTGCTTCCCCTGTAGTCTTGCGTTTGATCTCCATCTCTGTTTCCAGCCTACCCTCACGACATCCATATCCTACTGTGGTACATCCACAACTTCCTTTCCTTTCTCCTCTCCCTACAAGCACCCCTGCCTGTCCCTGATCCCCTTTGCCGAGTGGTGCCAGGGCCCCCGGCTGCCTCTGCTCTTGGGGGTGTGCAAGGACTGACCATTGGGTAGCCTGAGAATAACTGCTAAGCCACAACTTTTCCATCACAATCTAATGTGGTTTCCTCCTTCTAATCAGACCCGGAGAGATAAGCAAATAGTCAGGAAAACTGTAGAACCTAAATATTGGTGAGTTATCTGTCCTTCATCAAATTGTCTGTAACTGGCAAGTGAATTGGAACTTTCTCAGGGGGGGAGGTGGGGATGGGCAGCGTTACCGAAGCCTCGTTTCCTGGGGAGAGCAGGCTGAGCCGTGAGGAACAGTGTTGGAGAAGAAAACTTGTTTTAGAAGTATAACTTCTAATTTTGCCAGTGGTTTAGTAATAAAAGCTGCAAGAATACTAATTGTCTTCTACAATAAAATGTCAGAACTATGTTTCAGAAGATCTACTTGTGTTACTTGTGTTAATACAAACATTCTATACCTGCTTGTAGCATGTTAAATGGAGGAATGTATATTGATTTCAGATACATGTGCATGCCATGTATGTTATAATTCACCTGTTAGAGGTGGAAATGTCCCAAATTATGCTAGTTATACTAGGCTGAAAATAATTTAATTGCATAATTTCTTCTGTTGTTATAGTATCAGTGACTAAAATAATTATTTATTAAACATTTTTGCAGCAAATGACCAAGATGTTTTGTTGCTCAGTACCAATTGCTGGATTAGGAAAATGGATTACATCTGTGAGTAATGAGTTCTTAAAGCTCCTGAATGAGATGATTTCTGTAAATGTCTGCTTGATGTCATTAACCTTAAGCATTCTGAGAAATAACTGACCCTATTATATAGATTTGCCTTTACCTAATGTTTTGTACCGAATTTACTCTGTGTATTTATTAATACACTTGTGAGATCTAACTGGAAGTCACTTAAATTAATGTGCTGGATTTCAAAAAAGATGTAGGAACTTAAGAACTGCTGTACTTGAACAGACCACAAATCTGCTTAGACCTGTGTTTGCACAGTCCTGTTCATGAAGTGATGAGTGATCTTACAAAATAATGGCATGAACAATGAAAAGATTGTGTGTTTAAATGAGGGCATTACTTAGTAAAATCCTTATCTTATGTTTTCTTGCCAACAATACCACTTTTTAAGGGTTTGCCTGTAGTGATCTCTCAGTCAGGGGAAGTTCAGCTCTGAAATTAGGGTGCAGCTGCCATTGTGAAGCCTTGGAATTAAGTCTCGGTGCCAGGCACTGGCATGCCTTATTCTTTTCCAGGCAACCTGTGGAGAGTTCACCGTAGAGCTAGTACAGGAAAATTTACTTATTTCAATTTTATCTGTCTAAAGTAGCTAAAATGCCAGCAATAAACTGAGTGAGATGTAGAGCTGGAAATTGTTTTCTCAAATCTGAAATGATAAATTATAACTTCAGTACTGGTCCAACTGGAAATGCAATTGTGTAGGCATACATTCTCTGGCTGGGTGTCTTGTTTTAAGGCATGTGGTGAGAAATATGCCATTGGGCAGTGGGAAAGAAAAGCCTTAGAAATGAGGTTGGTAACTGAGCTTGTTAACAAGGACAGCTTTGGGGATTTTTTTTGAGGGGTAAATGTTCTGCATTGCCATCAAGCGTGATATTTAGTTATGATGCTCTTCACATGCTGTTCTAATTTGGTGTATTTTCCTTTCAAATTGCTTTTGCTGAAAAGATGAACAACACAGCACTGCAAAACCAGCTTTTAGGGGCAGGTGTGTCACCGCACATCGGCTGCTGTGGGTGAACTCAGTGCTGGTGGCGGGAAAGCTCGCCACGCGTCTCCTGCTTTTAGAGCAGCCTGGTTTTGGGTTGTGGGTGGTTGTGGATGCAGTGACTCACAGGGTAAGGTCACACATAGCCAGCTTGGCTTGGAACAAAGACTCTGATTTTCTGCCTAACGTCTCCCTTGGCTCTGTAGATGGGAGCCTGCAGCTTTGTGGAACTGCCAGACAACAGAAAAAGGCAACGTCAGTGTGCTAGCATCTCCCTCTTCTCTGAACCCTGCTGTCTGGATCAGCTGTATTACACCCACAGACACAACAATGATGTAGAGGAAATAAACAGTGTGAGTGACACTGCGAGGACCACAAAACCCCAGGTCAGGCAGGCGACCGCAGCCTCTTAAGAAAATCCATCCTGGCCTTCTGTGTAGCAGGTCGTTAGATAATTCAAAGCAAACATGGGCATTTGACAGTAACATGAGAAGAGCAGGAGATGGATGGACTGAAAAACCTAATTTTTCTTTTTTTTTCCCCAGCCCTGTAGTGTAAAGGAGTTCCTGTTGGGCTCAGGGCTGCGGAGAGGAGACAGGGGCCTCATCTCCACCTTGTCTTCTCCCTTGGTCCCTCTGTGGCAGGCAGCAAAATTCTCATCCTCATGAGTTTTGCCAAGCACTTCTTTTGAGAGACCCATCATTTCTCTTTCTGAGTCCTGGAGTTATCTTCTGGCCTGGATGAGTTCCTAGTTGTCTTTGCCCTGTTAGTCAGGTATTCTTTGTGCAGTGGGCTGGGAAGGAGTGGGAAGAAGTTTTCAAATAACATCCTGGATTGGTGAGAGGAACCTCTTTCTGATGGTTTGGTTTGGGCATCAGCTGTAGGGTGAGGAATGGCTGTCCTACTTCTGATTATTGATTTCCTGGGTGATGCTGTTTGTTCTCTCTGTGCCCTTTCTCCATGGTTCCCTTTTGCGGTGTGTGTTTGAAAGGTTTCAGCTCCTGACAAGATGATGTATTATTTTTCTGTCTTGCTGGCGAGGTTCCTTTCCTACTTATTGATGCTTCCAAATTTAAGCCTAGATTACCTGGTGGCAATTGAATCAATAATAACAGAATTTTATCTTTTTTTTTCCCTGAACATTCGTTAAAGAGACTAAAAGCATACAGTGAACTCCGTGCAGATTTTATGGAAAGAAAGGGACTGAACTGAACAGGTAGTATTTTATTTGGTTGTCATCAGACTGGGTTTAAATTCTGTATTTTTCTGATTGACAAATAGAAGTCAATGTAGCAGGAGAAAAGACAGTAAAGAGACTTAAAGTGGTTGGTTACCTGTCTTCTCATTCAAAAGCTATTGAACTGCTGTGGTTTGCAGTACAATGTTTTTGAAGCATTCAGAAACAAAATGTTTGTCAGATCAATGTGATAAAATTTGGAATTATTGACCTTTGCTAACTAAAAGACTATTTGTAGTCTTTGCAAACTTCTTGGTGGAATATTTTTGCAAAGACTGGCATAACTGATGAAGTTTTGTAGAGGCTTTGGCCTTTAGAACTGTTTTCTCCAGAGTGATTTCTGCTCTCTTCTTAAATGAGATGATTTCTGAAGATCCCTCAAGTGAGGGATTCCTGACAGAGGAGAGGCAGCTGGTGGAACTTTTTACCATAGTTACTTTTCTATGTACTACACAATGGGTGCATACTGACACATTTAAGTAGGTAGTTTAACATGTGTTTGGTTTCCTTTGGGTTCTAATTGTAATCATCTTGGTTTAACCATGATTGCATGCTTTGATTTTTTCCAAAATTATTTTACATTTTTGTTTGTTTGGATTTTTTTTTGTTTTCTGAGCAGCATGCAGCTCTCATCACAGAGTTCATATAGGATATAAAATCATAGGATGGTTTGTGTTGGAAGGGACCTCAAAGCCCACCCAGTTCCACCCCTGCCATGGGCAGGGACACCTCCCACTGGATCAGGGGCTCCAAGCCCCATCCAACCTGGCCTTGGACCCCTCCAGGGAAGGGGCAACCACCACTGCTCTGGGCAGCCTGGGCCAGGGCCTCCACAACCTCACAGCAAAATGTTTCTTCCTAAGATCTCATCTCGATCTCCCCTCTTTCAGCTTAAAACCATTGCCCCTTGTCCTGTCCCTGCAGACTTTGGTAAAAGGTCTCTCTCAGTTTTTCTTAAAAGTCCCCTTTATGTACCCAAGACGACAATAAGGCCTTCCTGGATGCAAAATAAGCTACTTATTTGAAGTGCAGAAGCATTTTTCACAGGGAAAAAACCCCACTTTAAGCAGTGTATAAGGTCTGTGCTGTGGTGCAGGGATGTACAGGCATTGTGATGGTTTTTCATACTGTACTGACCAGTATGTTCCATATCGATGTTGTAATATACCTAAATATTGTGTGAAAGTGTGATATATTAAATCTCTTTGTTTATTCCTTCAGTAAAGCTCCCTCTCTGAGTACTGGCAACAGTTCCTTGAAGTTATGGTGTCTATGGTTACCATTTCCTTGGAACAATAAGCAACGGTGACTGAATGGCTTTTTGAGCCAGAAACAAGATCTATGATTGTGCATTCATTTCTTATTAGTAAGGGTGTTTCAAAGAAAGATTGAAACTCAATACTATGTTAAAGTTATAAAAATGAAAATTAAATGTGTTTCCTATGTTTCTTCCTGTAAGAGCTGCGCTCTCAATGGGCAAACACATGGAGTATGTGACTTTGCATACAGGAACTGAAGCATCCATTTCTGAATTGAAAATATAAATGAAGCTCAAATGGGATGTGGGTTGGGAGTTGTGGAAGACCAAGTTTAGGCTCGGCTTCGCTCAGGCATGGTGAGTCTTGCTGCTATAAAGAATGTCTGAGCTGTTACAGGTGCTTAGTACAGTCTAAACTGGATGAACAGGATGTAGTAAACAGATTACGGCAGTGTTTATTGGTAATTCATTCAGATGTAGGAAGGAAAGGAAGCATTAAGTGGTGTATAAATAGCATAAAATGAAGAGGTACTGTGCAGTGCTGAACAGTTTGCAAGTTAACTGAGCAATATCTCCAGAGATTTCTCTAAGGAGAAGCAAAAAACAGTCTGCTTTGCTAAGTAGGATTGAGATAATGATGCCTTCGGTTTGGAAGGTCTGTTTTCAGCAGAGGGATTAAGCGGACTTGGCAGTTCCGTTGAGCTTGACGTTGATATTGTAATGAGCTTTAAATAGCTGATTCCCAACACCTCCTGCTCCCGTGCCCCTGAGGTCAGCCCCTGGGTCAAGCGGAACACTGGGGGATTGGCCCTTCGCAGCCCAAGGGACGTGTCCCCGTGGGGAGCTCAGTCTCCTGGAAAGCTCTTGGTTCATCATGACTGGCTTGGAGTGTGACCAGCTGAGGTGAAAGCGCAGATTACACTGCTGCCATCTGCTAGAAACCTCCTGCTCCTCAGGCTGCGGCTGCGGCACTTGAAGATGTGGATCAGGGGAGCAGGCACGATGACACAGCAGAAGAGGATGGTGACGAGATCTGCTTCTGCTCAGTATGAAAAGCAGTGGCCAGACCATGCAGTGCTTGTGCCTTTCAGTCACCTCCCCTTTCACTGCTTTTATGTAACAGGATCATTGGTTAACATGCTGTTAACATTTGCACCATTCCGTTCCAGAGCACCCAAAATAATCTTAATTTCTGCTGTAAGAATCTGGTGAGTTGCATTCTTTTTGTTTGAGAAAAGCCAACTGAACACTAAAATATAGAAGCAGAACTGAACTGGTACCTGCAATGTTGCAAAAGAGATCAAAAAAATCATCATGCTTGTCATGCCTCAAGGACGTACAAGACCTTGACATTTCAGCAGAGATCATTGTGTCTGGCATCTGCAGATTTTCATCAGGAAGGTGAGCAGAATCAACCAGAAAAAAAGAAATACAATGAAAATATTTAAAATATTGGGCTAAAGGTTGGACTTGATGATCTTGGAGGTCTTTTCCAACCTTAATGATTTTATGATCATTATGATCTGTGGAAACCAAGTAAAGTAAATGAAAAATCATTCAATTAATGTAGAGAATAAACCTAAATGAAATTAGCTATTCTTAAATAACTTTGAGCTAAGCATGACCCAGGCATTTTTATTCTGACATAATTCCAAAGCATTGCTGTTATTCAGGAACAGTAATTTTGGAATATTAAGTTCAGCTCATCCCCAGTGTGGAGAAAAGAGGCAGCTCCACAGGCCTGTGCGCCCAAGTCAGGGGTCAGCAGTGACAGATAGATGTGACATACAGGGGAGCATGAGAGTACTGCAAGAAAATACCACTTCTTGGTATGTCTGTTTCCAAATAAATAGTTGCAGCCTTATTTCTCATCAAGTGTCAGAGAATAGATTGTTTTACAATCTGCATTAATGTGTTATTTCGTATAGCTAAGTAACCATATGGTTAAACCGCTATAACCTCTCCAGGATACAGAGGAGAGAGGAAATAGTGAAGTCCATAGGAGCATTTTTACTACTGTGAGTGGCTTTGGAGTATCTGGCTCTCAAAATTCCAACATTTTAACTGGACCACTACAAATACTTGTACAACTTTTTCATCATTTAAGGAGAACCTTGTTCCATTTCTGCCAAAAAACTCAAACCAAGAATTTCCATTCACACCCCTCCAGTCTAGGAATAAGGCAGTAAAGAGCTGTTTGAAACCTAGAGCCAAAATTTCTGTGCTCTGTGTGTGCGATGGTAGAGGTACAAATGGTGTGACTTTGATATTTCCTCTTTCTTTTGATAAGTTATCATGCTAATCTTTTTTCTGAGTTTTTTATTTTCCTGAGAAGCACAGATGTGATATAACATCACACCCAAAGAGCACTCAACACTCTTTCAGCAGGAACTTCCAGATGGTCCAGCTCATGATTTTTCATATTACAGTGGAAGTGACAGGTTCACCTTTGCTGTTTGTTTTCTTCCTGGTAGTATAGTAAGAAGGGCCAAATACAACCAATTTCGGGGTCTGTTTTTAAACAGTGTGGGCACAAGTTCAGCATCAGAAATGTGAGCTTTTCATTTGGATAAGTTGGTAAGGGTGCAACAGAGATCAGTTTGGGTTGGTTTTGGTTTTCCTCTCAATTTGAGGCAAATTTCTGGACCAGAGTCTAAGAAAGAAATTCTGAATCTATGACCGGAACTGAAAATCTGCCCCGTGACTGATGTAATCAAGTTTCAAGTCATGTGTTAGGGTATTTTTTCTGTTGTTTTAATAAAGATTATTTTTACCCAGAGAAACTCTATAGCTTGCAAAAGAATAGTTTTCTGCCACAGAGTAAAAATATAGAATCTTTTCAGCACATTGTTTACCTTTTTCTCTGTACTACAATGTTCTTTTAATGAAGAAAACTCACCCCAGTGCCTGTTAGAGTTGTGAAGAGTGCTTCTCCAGGTTGTGGGAAGAGAGGTTCTGTCAGTTTGACTCTGTGGAAGCGATACAGGCTGGCCTGAATTTTCCTCAGCTCTTCTCATGTCGAGCTTCAAATTCAAAGATGAGAATATCTTTAGAAATAGATTTTCCTGTTCAACACTGTCTTCTCTTATTTTTGTCCTTTTTGTGCATAAGATTAAATATAAAAATCATTAATGTGATTCTTTGATGCTTGCCAAAGCTTTCCATATCAAAGTCACCCACTATAATTTATAAATAAATTTGAAGATATTTACAAATGTTTTATGCTTAAGCGTACTTGGTAATGGTAAAGCTCCTACTTTTCAGTGCACATGTTATAAGCTAAAGGTACCATTCAGTTTTATGATGTTCTAAGCTATTCGACAAACCATTTTCACAAATGTACAAAAATAAAAAATGAAGTGAATTTTTAGGAATTGCTAGCTTGTATTTTTATAATGGTTGTAAGTATTTAAATTTTTCTCTTTCTGGTGGAGACTGATGTTTTTGAGATTTTTAATTGCTTTTAAATAACATTGGTTAGCATTTTCTATTTCTGAATTTGACAAAGATGCTCGGGCAGCTAATACAAGCGTGGATTAAATTTAATCTGGGGAATAAGTAGGAACAAAATAAATTTAATATTATTAACACACTGAATTTTTTGTTATTAATATGGAATGGTTGGATTCATATTCATCTCAAATATCAGCAAGGAATTATCATCTTGAGCATTTCTCAATTCCAGCTGGTGAAGTGCAAATTAACTCAGTTGTTCTGGGTGCACTTCCTGAAACCTTATTACACTCCATGCTTGTTCTTTGACTCACACTGAGTAGCAGTCACTGGCAGAAGATGTTGGTGGGGATTTTACAGATGTGCCAGGGTTTCTTATCTTCATATATATGTTTTTCTAGAGTGACTCTGAAATGTGAAGAGTGACTTGTCCTTGTATTGCTTCATACTTGGAAGAGGCAATGTTTTAATTCTGTGCTAGCGATCTAGAGCTGAGGTTCTGCCGGACCGATGGTGTTCACATTTCAGGCTGCTGAGTGGCATCACCTTCCAATGAAGCAAATGATTTGATGCAAGATAAGACACTGGCAAGGAATAGAGAATATATCTCTCCTTCTGCTAAATCACATTAATGTGACACTGAAACAGAATCTTTTCCTCCAACCCATAATTTATTTCTCAGGTGACTTATTGTAAGCAGGAAATGGTTGGAAAAGTGGCTCTGGAGAAACCACTCTGGGATTTGGCATTTGTGGTATAGTGCTGCCTTGATAAAGTCATGCTGGACTGACTGTTTATCTGTATGATACACCCATAAATTCATGAAGGAGCACCTATATCGGTATACAAGTCTTTAACCCAAGAGCTGTTGTCATTTGGATAAGGGCAAGTTATCTGTTTCTTGATTTTCCTGCTTCATCTTCAGAAGAATCTTTGGGGATTTGTGTGTTTTAGTAGTCTGAAAGGAGAGTCGTGAGGCTCGCATTTAGCTCTAGAAAATGCTTTGTGTTGACAGGAGTTATGCAAGCCCCTCTAGCTCTCCTCCTTCCAAGAGGGCTTCTCCGTGGATTTAGACAAACAGGCTGTGAAAGTAATGCAGGCTTTGTGATCTCTCTGGCCCTTGGCACTCGGAGACAACAAGAGAAGAATTTCTGTTTTGAGGACTTCTGCTTAATGATTTTAGTGATGGGCCTGAATTTCAAGGAAATACGCTAATTTCTTAAAAAGCACTCACTTCGACTCTGTAAGATGGAAGGGCCCATAGCAGGGACACTGTCGGTCTTGGTATATTTTTTTTGATATTTTCACTTTTTGTATATTTTCATTGTCATATTTACAGAAGAACTATGTTGGGGAACATGTGGTGAACAGTCTAAGCACACAAGGACATAAATGCAATATTAAAATCCTGTTCTCTTGGTTTAGATCTAACATAACACGTGATTAAATAATAATTTTACTGAGATTGAGAGGGGTTTTTTAGGCTTCTGCTGTTCTACCTGCTTAAAAAGCAGATGAGTTACTGAAAGATGGTGTGGTTCTTGTGAAAAAAATCCAGTACAGAGCCTTTGAAAGTAAAAAACATTTACTTTTGAACATATACTTCTTACTCTCCTCAAGCAGAAAATCTGTTGTAATATTACAGCAAACTTTGTCAAGACAGCTGCATTTGGGTGAGCTTAGGCTAATGAGTTGCGAGAGGATGTCAGTAGCAGCCAAGCTGTGTGAGAGACATGAGGTGATCTTACAGATACAATAGATGTGTGCAAATTAGAGAGACTATGAAACAGATTCAGATAGTTCCCATTTGATTCCTTTATATTCTTCTGGCTTGAAAATTGCTAATGGCAAGTGTTTAATAAAACCTAACAAAAGTACTGTTGGGGCACGTTTTGAGGCGTGCCCCTTTATGGGTGCAGATTGATCCCTCTAAAAATCAGCGGAGCAAGCCTGGTCTGTCTTGCTGGGGCACCTTGAGTGTGTGGCAAGAACATTTCTCCCCATGCCATTTTCCTGTGACACGTGTTGGCTCCGTTCCCTGTTGGCAGAGGGAGAAGGGAAGATGGCAACTTCCTGGCTCTCTGCGTGTTTTCAGACGACAGCACAGAAGCTTCTGTAGTGGAGGAGGCTGTCGAGTGAACAGCTCCTCACACACCGATTGAGGGGCATCGATCGTGCTGCGAGATCCCTTCGACCTGCCTAACAACGTAGGGTTTTTAACAGCTGTGTTTGTCCATCGGTTTGTATTCCAGCAGTAGCCAACACTGTGTTATAGGCTTTTTCAACTGTTTTGGGAACCTGGAGCCATGATGGCTGGATTGCACTTCTCAGTTACCTTTGGGGGCAGGAACTTGACACCTTCATAAAATATTACTGCTCAGTTGCTATCTATATGTCTGAAAATGTGCTGCAGTGGTATGTCCTAGATACTGCTGCGATAGCACAAAAATCCCTGGAGTTGAGCTTGGTTTTCCCTTTCTGGAGATGAGGTCAAATTGCCTTTGCACGTGCAGGTTGTGTAGCCCCTTGGTTGGGAGAGATGTCGATGAAATACAGAGGGGCAACAGACACTCGTTCATTAAACGCAGAGCTGGTGGTTGATTTGTCACAAAGTCACTGGCTTATGTGGTGCCAACATAGGATTTTTGTTCGTAATTCATAGTTCTTACCCTTTTTTTCAACTCTGCTTGCAGAAAAGTGGTGTAAGCAAAATTGTTTGGGAGATGAGAAATAGAAGATCTGATATAAAGGTCACCTCTGAAGCTGTAACAGATACAATCATATTGATTTAATCAAACCCGCTTTTTTTGTTTCAGGGTTTTGGTAGACAGTTTGTTGTTTTTTTAAATCCTAGTTTCTTCTAAACGTTCTTTTAAATGAACTGTTTTATACTTAGATTTGAAACCATGTTGTTAAATTTATGGAAATGCAGGTAAAGGTGGCCTCCATTTTCCATTACTCTCTGCCAAAATCACTGCTTCCCAGTTTTGTTATTCGTTTCGTTGTTATTTCTTTGAATGAGATTGTGCGTTTTAAAATGTTGCCGAAGATGGCCTTCTGATTTTCTAAAGAGAAAAGTCCAATTCAGAAGTTGAAGTATTTTATTGGTTGAGAAGTTTAGGGGTGTTTGTGTTGTTCCCCCAGGCACAAGAGCCCCTTGGTGGGCTTCCATTGGCTCCGTTCTTTGCTTGAAAGAGCACTCACCTGTGACCTGGCACACGTGCCTTGGTACAGTGGTTTGTGAGGCTGTACAGACTCACTGTCTCTTATCTTACATAGACCTCTTAAAAAAACAAACCTGGTGCCATTGTTACAGATCTACAAACAAACTACTTGGACCAGAAAATATTCTCTCTGCTACCAAAGGTATCTAGACCAGTAACTTATATTTGTGTACAGGAAAGTGTGTCTATAGCTGGCTAACAACAGTGGTCCTTATAATATAATGTGCAGCTGCCGTTCAGTTGTTCTGTGCTTCATGCAGATGTTAAAGCAGTGGCAAAAGTGGCTTTCCCAAATTCATACATTGGAATGGTCTTGAATTCCCGTTTCCTACCCTGAGAACCAAACACCTGACGTTTGGTTTCTATAAATTTTAAGCACCCCCAGTGTAGATTTTTGGCTATTTGAGTTCATCACAGCAGTAGCAAATAAATAAACCCCTCCCACCCCCCCTCCCCAGCTGACTCTTCCTCTGTTAGTGCAGATGACGCAGTGTCAGGGTTATTCAGGATGGGAAGCATCATAAAGATAACGTAAGTAAGTTACTTCAGTTCTTAAACTGAGACTCCTGCTCAGGTCCGGAATAGCTCAAAGTACACAGTTACCTTCTTTGAAAAGGGAATTCGATTACAAAGTGTTTATTTGTGTAGATGTTTGTGCGCCAGCAGTGTTTTCTTTGAAGTGACATGTACCTCGCACCGGTGTGGAGCAGCCACTGGTTCGCTCTTCCCCCGCTGCTCCCGTGCTCATTGTTCGTGGGCTTGGACACAGTTGTGGATTTGGTTGACTGTGCCCAGGGCACTGTGCACTTCTGCAGGTCGCCATGCCGTTTGGGCTGGGAATAATTGTCGAATGTATTTATTGGTTACTCTTTGCCTGCTCTAAGTAAGCTCCATAGCGTGTGCAAATCTTGATAAATCAAAGAATTACGTTTCAGCAGAACCAGTTAGAAATGATCTCTGAGTTTGCCCGTGGACCACTGGAGTGAGCAGAGCTCCGTCTGGATGCACAGAAATGCGCTGATAAGCACACTGCTTTGATTAACGGAGTATGCTGTGGGTTTAGGCATGGGGTTGGCGTGTCAGTAGCAAAGAGAGTTGTAGGTGTATTTCAGGATACACCTGGATTTTTAAAGCTTAGCCAGAACATCATAGAATACTTGCAGGACACCGACAAAAGATGTGCTTCGTGTGTATTTTGGCTCTGCCGTGCAAAAGGCAGACTCGCTATAGCATTCTGGATTTATAAGACTATGAAAACCAGCCATTTATTAGAGTTTCAGTGCTTTCTTACTCAAGTTCTTGTTTGGACATAAAGTATGACTAAAGTCCATGTTTTTTGCATAGGTGCTTAGGCTGAGTCCTAGCAAATGGGTCTTTATCATGTTTATCACTTTGACATAAGAAAGGAGTCATCTTACTAACGGCAATTGCTGCTCAGCGCTTAAGAAGCATTTTCTGTCTGTTGCACTGCTTTCATGTTGAGGTGTAATTTTGGTTTTTATTTTAGATCATCGTGCATGCCTCAAACGTACTCTTGACAGGTTGTATAGTGCCATTTGTTTCTGTAATACTTACAAGTATTTTAATTACCTAGATTTTCACAATTTATTTTAGTAGTTGGGTGAAGCGATCACTAGTATTTTTTTGGAGTCTTTTTTTACACAAACCCAAGAATCTGGGACTGTCTTTCAGCTCAGCTGTGCTGTAATGGAGGGTCTGTACATGTGAAATACTGCTTCAAGTTCTGATTGCTGAAGAAACCATTAATTTGTACAATTTGATCTTCCAAGGTGAAGATCCATCAATGCTTATTTTTAAATATAACAGTATAATTCTTCTAGACTGTCTTGCAAATATTTATTAGGCCTATGGGAGAAAATGCTGTTTTACAAAGACCCTAACATAAAGGAATCAGCAGTTAATTTCATCACTCTTTCATAATATGACAGTGTAAACATAATTTGCAATGTTAAAATGTAGTAACCTGTACTGAGAGCAATTTTAAAAAGCTGCTCTAAGAGCTTGCTTTCTTTTTGATATTTTACAGGGTTTTTTTTTTCTAATCACGATTCTGTCTGTTATTGATGGCACAGAATGTTTATCTGTGAGAAAAGAACGGATTTGGAAGGCTCGGAGTGTAATGTTGAACCAGTGTGATGTGGCTGTGGTGCAGGACAGAGCCTTGTCTGGGCCTGTGGATATATAGCCACCTTTGCATTCTCTCTTCATAAAAACAGTGGTTTGTTGTTTTTTGTTAATGTGCATTACTGCCACTTGGCTCACTTATTTTTGTGTGGACGTGTTAAAACTGAAGGTATTAGGAACTTCCCCTTTTCTCTTGCCCTTTATTTCCTCTGCACTTTAAGTTGAGAATAGTTGTTCAATATGTGTGTACTCATCGTAGAAGAAGCCTGCTACAGCGCAGTGTGGGCAGGTTTCACAGGAACGGAGCTGGGCTTCCCTGTGCTGTCGAAGCTGCTGCTCAGGAGGTGAGACCAGATGCAGGAGCCATGGCTTGGTCGCCTCTCCTCTTCTGTAACTTTTTAGCGCTGAGGGGTTCAGTTTCGTCTCCTCCTTGGTCACGTCCAATCTACTACCTCTTCTTTTCTAGAGTATTTGCATGACAGATGACATGCGTGGTGTTCTGGGTTTGGTGGGAAGACTTTCTTTGTCTTTCCCTTCGTATGAAACACTTAAGTCAGTAGAACTCTAATGGCATCTTACCTAACCTCTTACCTAACTTCCCAGTAGTGATTTTAAAAGTCTGTTTCTGATTTGAGCCCTCCTGACTTCAGCGGATCTTGTTCTGCTTAGTTTTGCGCATGCTGATATTTGTTTTGTGAGTAAGGAGCTCTCTCCTCTCCGGCTCCATAGCCTGAGGTGTGCGCAGCCCAGGCTTTATTTCCTTGAGGAGGCAATAGTGCATTAAAGAATTGGGCACACAGGAACTGACAGGGCAAATGAATCCCCTTTCTTTGCTCTCTTCCGTGGCCAACAAGGGAGTCCTGCAAGAGACAGTTTGAATTATCTAGAACAGAAAACTGTAGAAATGTCATTTTATTGCTTGTGATTTGTTGATAAAAAAGCAGTTCCCTACTCTTGTTCCGTCCCCGTGTGTTGTGTTGCCTTGTGCTGTGTGTCTTGCGACGCAGCGCGGAGCTCCTCGCGCCTGCCCTCCTCCAGACAGTGTGCAGCCGGCTGGGAGAGGGGAGAGGGAGAGCAAGGAGGGAAATCCGGAGGGGGTGGAGAGACAGGGCTCCCTGCACAGCAGAGGGGTGGCTCTCCACACTCGTGCTCAGACCGCTCAGAGTCACTCGCAGGTAAGGACATCAGCCTGTGGTCATTTGTGACGCGTGCTGTAACGGGGAGCTGGGGCGCGCTTGCATAATTTATCTCTTGGCTCAGTAACACAGAGAATTCCAGGGACGGGAGACTGATGCTTCTCACGGTAACCTTCTCGCTGTACTTTGCTATCCATCTGGATGATTTTATGCTGTCTAACCAATATTTTGTGTGCTGTGGGAGAGTGCGCAGGCGGTGTGGGAAAGGGGTAGCAACTTAAGTTGATTTTAAGTCATGAGGCAGATCCGAGGAAGAGAATGGCCATTACTAGCTTGCACAGCCAGAAGGCAAAAGATAATTGCTTTGAAAATGTCTCCTGCATTTTAGCTTTAGAAAGTATGATAATAGAAATGAATAATTATAATAAAATCATAAATGTAAAAGAAAACCTAAAATTTACTGGTTTTGCATCACTTAGTGATGATGTTGTACCTGAAATATTGATCAGCTGCTGATATTCTCATTAGCAGTTGTCAGATAGTGTACCTTTTAGCTCATTATGAATGGAATTTCTTGGGATGGATCTCATAGTCAACAGTAAATGTTCAATATTATGTGAAATGGAAAGAAAAGAAGAAGTTTACTAATTACTAAATTACTTTACTGAATAGTGATTGTACCTTGCATAGATTTCTGTATTGAAAATTTACATGCTTTCTACTTGGCCAATTTTAATTAATTAATAATTTTAATGTTTTTAAAATGTATTCAGGACCAATTAGACTAAATACTTTACTACTGGATGGAAGATATCGCTATTCCTGCTCTTTGTTGGTGATAGAGGAAATTGGATCATGGAATTATTTTTTATAAAATACAGCAACATTTCACAATTTATCACGTTTTACGTAGTCAAATTTTGCTTATTCTTTGTGAATAGATAGATAGTGCAGTTTTAGCTGAAATTCAAATGGTGTGGAATGTCTGAGTAGGGTGACATATTTGGATCTGCACATCCTGATGTGAAACATGTAGCTGTAATGAAAGAAGTTAGCTGAAAAGGGTTCTGAAAAAGGCTTGGTTTTTTTTTAAGGATTCAAGTTCCATCTGAAATATTGGCAGACAATCTGCCATTCACCAATTCAGCTAAAAATGTATCCTAGACCAAAGCGTTTTTCATCCCCCTGAGAGAGACAGTCCATAATTTTTTAAAACGTTCCTATGTGGGCAAGCGTGTGAAGCAGAATTCTGCCCGAAAACCCAAAGTTGGGGAAGCGTGGTTATGCAACCGGGATTGCATAATTTTGCATTTACCCGTGTTCCAGTAGGAGTTTTCTGGTATCACTGGTGCTTTAGGAGAAAAGGGTGCAGGGATGTGACTAATTACCCTCCTCCTTTAAGGTCATCATGTGTCCTAATTTTCAAGGAGTGTCCTTGCTAACAGGGACAACCCTGGAATCTTGGAGGCTTTACTGAAAATGGGGCAACGTTCTAATTTCAGGAAACTCCCATGTCAGCCAGGCAGCCAAGCGGCTCCCCAGCCTCACGTGGACTTGGAGGGCAGCTGGTGTAGGACCAGGACTGGGGCCTGTGAGGTGCAGCTGTGGGATGCAGAGCAGTGCTGGCCGCTGGCTAGTCTGTTTCTGGGGACCAACACTAGTGCAGACACAAACCCCAACCTCCTCTGAGATATAAAGGAAAGAAATTGGGTTTTCTCTTCAGAAATTTGTTCAGTTTTTCCTTTCTGTGACTTCCCTGTAGCTACAAAGCTAATAACTACTCATGAGACTGGGTCAGCCGAATCGAGTTATTGTCCCTTTCCACTTGAATGGAAAGCGCTGGCAGCAAATGTTGGTGCACTGGAAAGAATTTCCAGAGAGGCTGAAGCTAAATGTAAAGGAGGAAAAGCTTGCTGTACTCCCTGTTCTCAGGCAGTTGTCAGAATTAAAAAGTGGATTTAAGCAGCATTCAGATTCGTTTGACTGCTCTGTTAACTCTGTACCGCCACACACAATGTTTTATCTGTATTTTAAAATAAGGCAGTCCTGGGCTTATACAAGAGGTTACCCAAGCACTGGAGAGAGAACTCTCTGCCCTGCTGGGGCTGCACCGCTGCCCAGGACCTGCTCGTCAATGTGAGTGTCTTGGTAGGACGTTAGAACACGCAGTCGTTGCGTTCGGTCCTGTAATCCAATGTGTGAACTAAATAGGAAACTGCATGCATTTTTCATGTATGATGGTGTCTCAGTGCACATGGGAAGACTCACCTCTGGTGGGTGTGGGGTTTTAAAATGTGTCACAGACACGTCTGCTGGTTGCCTCTGTATTACAGCGAGGACTGCTCTTTAAAATAAACAGAGTTACTGCAGGTTTGTTTTGTAATGGTATAAATACTTGGTGCCAGTTTAACAATACCTGAATGGGTTTAAAAGAATGCAGTTTTTTATTTACACCCGCTGACTCCTACCTTGGTAAGTGACAGTTCTAGGGTTTCATTACTTCCCCTTCTGTCATTTTGCAGGATAAAATTTCATGCATCTGCCATCTCAGTTTCTTTTCCTTGCCGGAAAGATTTCATCTGCTCCCACTTCTTATCATTAGAATAATGATGCAAAATTTTCTCAAGGTTAAGAAAACTGCTGGACCCTGCTAATTGAACATGGGCACGGTGCAATTGTCCCGTTCCTTAAGTGAAGAGTTAGGAGGGTCTTCTGTGGGGAGGTTGTCCTCTTAGTGTCAAGGGAAATGTCTGTTCGTAACATACTCATCATTTAAGGGCCAGGTTTTCAGTTGAGGTGAAGGAATGATTTTGCTTAAGTGTTGGAGCCGATGTGCACAAGTAAAAGCACCTGTGGAGCAGTTTGTAAGCTATTTAATGCTGGAATAAAAAAAATCAGAAAGTGTTTGCACATTCCTTATTAATTAAATAGAGAACACTTAAATGATAATGCATTGTGTGGATTAAGTCCTACAGTTCTCATTGCTGCTAATGGGATTTGTAAGTGTTGCAAAATCCATATGCATCACAGCAGGAAGGTTGTTCCGGAGTGCCTTAGGAAGCTATCCAGGCATTATTTCTGAAACTTGGTTGGAGTGACTGAGTTTCCTACATCCAATCTTAACTGGATTTGCCTTTAAGAGGCTCCTGCTCTGAACTTCACTGCCCCATCATCTAATCCAAATACACATACCTGTTTGGTTTAGCAGGCTGTGAATTGAACAGTGCTGTAGGTGCTGCTGAATCTCCAGACGCCCAGGCAGCTGCCTTCTCTGTAACAAGTACCTTGTTCGGGTTTGCTGGTTCTGGTTCTTAAAACTGTCTGAGCAAGCTGTCAGTGATGTTCTTATTTGGGTGACGCAACCAAACTGCTCTGTGCCTGGCCTGTTTTGGCAGTATGTGGGTATCCAAGAAGCAGAAGTGAGGATGTTAGTAACATAAATTGTCTCGGGAAAGCCATGCTACAAAGCAGCAACAATGGATTTTCTTCCATCTGAATTCTGTGGTTTAGGCCTGCATTAATACTAGGCTCTCCTATCTCCTCTCTTGGGTCGCAGTTGTTTGGAAGAGGTTTAGCGGCTTCTCCTGCTTTCTTCAGACACTTCCATGCCTCCTTCATTCTCCAGTTTTTCTACTAGGTTGTCTTCCTTGCCATGTGGTGTGACAGCAGAGCCTCCACGGACAGAGCCCCGGTCTCCCTTTCCCACGCACTGCATCCCGGGGGAACACAGAGCTGCTGAGCATGAGATAATGCCCTGAGACGGTTGAGAACTAAATTAACATCCTCTTCTGTGCTAGGAGATGCTCCCACCGGTTATCGGTGCTGCCGGCTGCCTCCATGTTGCATTTTCTCCATACTTGCTGATTTTGTTGTGGTTAAAACATCGGAGATTGACTTCAGTCATGGGTTCTCTCTATATTAATATTGTGGCTGCACTGAAGAATTGATTGACAGGGGCGAGTATTTCCATCCTTTGGGATATTCAGAGCTGAACTAGGCATGACCCTTAACAAGCTATTCCACATCTGAAGTTGACAGTGAGTTGGACTAGATGACCTTCAAGGATACTTTCCAACCGGAATTATCCTATAGGTTTGTTAAGGAGTGGGGTGGGGGAGAGATATGTATTTGATTTGAAGTTAATTGTCAAAGTAGAAGAGCATGGAAGTCTGAGCCTGTGTTTTCACGAGTCACATGTAGCTCTTGACTGGATGGACTTCAGTGAGTGTTTGTGCTATTGGGGTCAATGGACCTTCTGGCAGACTTGGGACACTGATGGCAGTTTATGCTTAGCAGTTAGCATGATCTCGGTGTGGTTGACTTGCCATCTTTCTTGATGTTTTAATCTTATTACATGACAGATTCGTAATTTTCTGTTGTTCTCTTTTTCTGCTGTTCTCTTAAATTGATTCCACTGGTTCCTCTGACAAGATAGTTTTTTAAAATGACTCTTTCAGTAAAGCTCCTTTCGTTGCCATTGTGGTGTTTGCAAATGTACATTACATAATGGTCCTTCTTTCAGTAAAAGTTTAAAAGCCTGAAATACTGCTGTTCTTGTTAGGCGAATAATTTGATTTTGAAATTTTAACCCTTATTTGAAGGGCTGTTTCTGTAGTTCTTATGCCTGATGCCTAATATGTTACAGAACAGTTGTTTATGAATGGAAGTTTTCTTAATGCAAACTTGTTGGTTAATGCACTGCAAAACAAATGATCTCTAGTCTCAAAGTGTCTTGAAAGGTTAGTTCTGGGAGAGAATTTTAAACAATTGAGTTGGTTCCCCATAAGAGGGAGGCCTAGCTCTGAGGCCATAATTCAAAATGGAAATCTGTGTCATTTAAATAAGAAGCTGGTAATAAGACACAGAAGGTCATGAATATCAGTAGTGCTAACTGAATTATTTATGATGGCATGGGAAATAAAAAGATTATAGGGACAAGAAGTAGAACTGGAGTTTGAAATCTGTCTTACACCAGCAAGACCTTTGGTACATTAGGAGCAGATCGATAGCCTGAAGCAGTTGGTGTCGAGGCCTCTGTATCTGTGCAGGTTTTACTTTGGGACTGGATTTAGTCTGGAGCTTTGGCCTGGAAGTGCTCATTTCATGTGACTAAAGTTTCCCAAAAGCCTGTGAGTCTTTCATATCTATATGAGTTGAATGATTTTGGTGGGAACCTGCCATGAGGCTTCTGGTCTGTTTCCTCCAAAAGAAATTCATTTCATGAGACCCAAAGCTGTTCTGCAAGCTGAAGCAACACACAGTAAAAAGGGATGGTTGTAGGAGTTGCTTCAAAACTGTGGCTTTGCTCAAACCCAAAATGTGAATGTAGGGCACAGGAATGTCATCTGCCTGGGAAGCCTGTTGTAAAAATACATCATCTTATCCTCTGATGGAGAAGCACAGGTCCTTTTCTCTTAAAGGAGAATTTATCAACATGAACTGCATTGGGTTAAAATTCATTCTCTTTGAAGTTGATGGGAAAGCTTCAGCTGCTGTAAACGGGCATAGAATTAGGCCAACGCTCATCACTTAAGGGAAATCAAATCTAGGCTAGAGAAAAGGCAAAGATCAACTCTGCACAGAGACAGAAATAGTTCCTGTGTGTTATTCCACCGGTGACTCCTGTGTGCACGAGTCGGACAGCAGTTACTAGGGCAGATGCCCCTCCGCTCGTTCCGGGTTTGAACACCGAGCTGGTGGTCTCTGCTGGTAGGACACCGCTGCCGTGCGGTCTGGCTGCAGCGCTGCTGGCTGTGGACATTGGCCTTTCAGGCACGTTAAGCCAGCAAACGTTGCCTGCAACATTGTGTTTGGAGAAGCCCTTTTTGAGCACTAGAACTTTACTCTTTGTGTTACTGTTCTTCAGACTTTGTGACAATTTGTGAGTTCGAAGGAAATTCCTTCCAGTTTGTAGTGCTGAGGTTCCAAATAGCCTGTGTGAAAGTGGATCGAAAGACTTCAGAAAATGGACACATTGCAGTATTACTCTGCTTTTTACTGTGCTGTGGTGATGACAATGTTCAGAGCTCTGCAGGACGATGCCCTGTAATCTGCCTCTTTGTGTGTTCCTGTACTGTAAGTAGCGATGCCTGTACAAAGAAATCTGTTTTGCTAGTTAGTCCTTCGGTGCTGAAGACTTTAACTCCATTTTAGGCACTGATCTGCTTTTCTGTGTTGTGTTTGGCCAGAGTCTCTAATTGTTCTGGGATAGCAGAGAGGTATCTATCACTGGAGTGAAAGGGAACAGGCTGTTGAAGAGGCTGGCTGTATCTGTGTGCTGGGATGTCGTTCTGGTACACGCAGTTTCTTATGCAATGCAAATACAGCTCTGGTTATGATTTGACTCTGGGAAAAAAGCTGTCAAAAGGAATGACAAATCTACCAGTGTTTCTCATGCAATTAAAATGGCAGCTGCTCTTTGCGTGGTTGCTGTTTCTTCCTCTCAAACTGGTGAGCTATTCTGAAAAGGAAAAAGCTCTTGTTTAGGGTCCTCTGGCTTCTGTACATCCCTGATGTCGGTGCTGCTTTACACTGACCTAAACCCGGGGATGTTTTAATCATGAGAGAATAAGCGCTTTGTGATTCTGACATGGCTTCCTCTCTACTCTGAACTGCATCCTCGATTATTTTAATCCGACTGCTGCCTATTTAAGCATCATACTGTGTCTTGAATGACAGCAGAGTAAACAGATTCAGCAAATCATCTGTTCGTGTGTGCTCGTGAGTGGCAGCTCAGGTCAACCAGAGAAGCAGAGAAAGGGGAGTGCACACGGATTTCTTTGTGTCATTGCCTTTGGACTGTGCTATAAATGAAGAGCAAGAGCTCTGTCTGTTAAAATGAGGTATGTGTGCTTTTGGCAGTCATAGGAGGATGCTGGGGAACTGCAGCTTTGAAAAATGGTTAAATAAGTTTAGATGATAGATGTACATTTTTACTGTTTTTATGATTTCTTGAAGGTCACCTGAGTTGCTGTTACAGCAACACGGACGTGTCTCTTCTGTTCTTGTCATTGCGTTTCCACAGGGAAATAGAAATGTTAGACATCATTTTTGACAGTGGAAATGTAGGTATCTTTTATGTGGTCATGCTGGAACTTGTTAAGATTTGTTCTTGCAAGAACTTACAAAAAGCAAGACAAACATCTGAGGAAGTATTTTCTGTTCATTTTCAAAGAAGGTGAAACAATAGACACGCGAACATATGTGAATAAAGCTATGATTATTTAAAGTGTTCACCTATAAAAACTTAACACTGACTTACATAGTGAGCACCAGGTTAAGCAGGCCGTGGCAGGAGGTGGTGTCCTGTTAATCCACAGCCTGGCTGAGTTTACTATACTGAGAAGTGAAGTGGTTTTAAGTCTGATGTGTGAATTATTTCAGCTGGGTCCATGAAATGTAACCAAGAAAAGCTGATCTGCTGTCAGGACGCGTGAATTTGCTTCTTTTGGAAATATACAGGAGACGAATGGTATGAAAACCTTGGAAACAACTGGATTGCATTTTCTGTTTGCTTGCAGTTTCCACGTTAAGTCAGTGCAGGGGGATTGAGTCAAACAGCAGTCTGGGGTTAATCATGGCAGTCTCAGTGTGTAAGGCTTTCTGTGTTAAATCAGCAGACCTTGCACACAACATGCTATGGGTATGATTAATAATGTTCCTGATTTTAGCTCTTTTACAGACAGTTGCTGAATATTTGTAGGCCTGGTGTCTGACCAAGCAACGTGCCTTTCATGATGGGTGAATTTCAAAACTTTACTGGTGACATGAAGAATTCAGAGACGTAGCAAAACCACTTTGGTTCAGAAGCAGGAATAAAAATATTGTAGTAAGTGAGTGATTTTTCTTTAGCACCCTTTATCCCTGAAAGAATTGAGAGCCCAACAAATCAATAAAGCAATGAATTGTAGTAGTAGATGCAGCTTAAAAATGGGAGCAATCAATCTATCTTGGCATTTGGGGGGTGAGTGATTTCTTCCAAATGTCTCAAGGTACTTCTTCCAAAAATTCCCATTTATTAATACTCTGATTGCGAATGAACACAAGACTTGATTTCATTTTCAAATAATCACTTTAGAGTCAAAGGCCAAAACATTCTGTGTTGTATCACTTTTTGAGAGGTGTGAGCAGGGGGGTACCATTTGTTTTTCAGAAACTTTATTTGGGTGAAGAATGGTGAAGAAAAAATATGCTAAAAACACGGTAAATTTCTGAAATCTGGTATCCCTAGAGCAGTTATACTCACAAGAGACGTTGTTGGGTTTACTCCTTTTGCTTTCAGATCTGCCTGGAACCCGAAGTGGAAGGTGTCAGATCTAGTGAGTGCAGAATTAATGACACACATACAGGCACACATACCCAGCCCACACTCCCTCCACCCCTAAGACCCCGTCATCCTCTCAAAAGCAGTTATGACATTTGCCAAAGGTTATAGAATTTGGATTGTTTCACAAAGCGTTAGTGCCTTCGGCCTTCTGGTGTGGAAGGGAACTCGGGAAGTCTGGGTTCAGTCCCCTGTGTGTTTTATTTTATATGTGAATTGAGTCTCCCTGCTCTCTGGAGAATATTCAAATTATCAGGCCATAGAATTATTTTCACACTTTCTTTTGCTCGCCAATAAATATATGGTGGGTTTGATTTCTTTTTTCCTCCAAAGTAGAACAATTTCCACTTGAGAGACTGAAATCATAGCATTACTGCCTGTATGATCGGTGTGGACCTTGGCTGGCAAATACAAAGCACAGTTTAGTGGTCTCATCCCACTGCTGGCCACTCAGTAGTACTGCCGGTAGAAAGGAGCAGCGGGCAGCATGGGAAGTCCCCCTTTGGTAGCATCACAGGCTTAGGTGAATCTAAAATTGATGGGTAATTGCAGATGAGTGGTGCAGTTTGACCGAGAAGCATAAAACCAAGATGCTCATCCAGTAGTTAGGTAGTACTGGAAAAGGCAGGGCTTTGTGGAGCCGGGCAAGGGGCTTTTGCTGTTCCATTTGTGCTGTGCTGATATATGGGAAGCTAAACTACTGAGAAAGAGTAGTTTTGTTGCTTTACCTCACCACATAGACTTGTTGTTTATCATGCAGAATACATATAGAGTCAAATTATATCTTTAAGTTTAATAACAATATAGTTATGCACTACTCACTATCATTTACAATTGAAAAGCACATATAAAGAAATGCAAATTAACCTCTAATGCCAACCCCAGACAAAAGTGACAAATCAGTTACCAAATCTTTTATAGTACAGGTATGTAAAGAAAAAAAAAAAAGAAAATTTTAGGTCTTAATACAAATCCAAGGAGTTGGCATCTGTTCTGTAGCTTGTCGGAAAAATGGTGGTTCTGTTCCAAGACGAAAGATTTCACTGTGAATGCTTGCTGTCAGCCTCTTACAAAAGTACCTCCCCAACTCAGTTTTCTCTGCTTAGCCCCATCACCATGGTTAAGAGGTGGGGAGGGAGCCGTTCCCAAAACAGACAAGTCATTTGCTGGAAATAGATTTTAGATCAACACGTTTGATTACAAAGAGAAATCAAGCTGAGCCGTTGCACTTTGTGCAACACAGGTCTGTGTTCTCTGTAAGAGACATGGTTGAAAACAGCAAAAAATCATGCTCTGTGGCAGCTGAGACATCCAGATGGTCTCAGTTTATCCCTCATTAAAACACATTGCGGTGTTCCAATCTTTTGATAAAGATAGGCTTGAATAGCTGTGGCGAGGCCCATATCCTAAAGAAAGGTCACAAGCATTTAGGCAGTTACAGAAAATCCATCTCAAAGCAAGCCGGTGCCCTGGTTCCACACCAGTTTGCGTACGCGTGGGAACACCCAAATGGAGATCCTGCCAGTGCTGTTTGTGCACAAGGCCTGGTGCGAGTTGGTGTAGGTGCGTGTCCAACTGGAGTCGCTGGCTTTGTGCTTTTCTGCGGTTACTGGGGCTCTCCGAGTTTGCTGGACGTCTAGGACTTGATACTCCTGATTGAACACATCGCAAGTGGAAGCAGCACTGCAGTGTGGTGATAACAGCGAGTGCTGCAGATATTAACGGTGTCTATCCGAGACCTGAGAGAGTGCTGGTGAGACATTTCCTCTGTACCTTCTCCTGCCAATACTTGGAGGAGGTAACAGAAGAAAAGCAGCTGGAACAGTCTCATCCGTGGGTCAGATGGCCGCAGAGCAGCAGGATACTCGTTTGGAACTTGCCATCCTGCTTTATTTGCCGAAGAATTAATGAGGACCCTGGTTGTGCTGAAATTTGAGCGTCTGCTTTGCTGGATAGAAGTCTATCTATTCTGCAGCTAATTATGTCATTAATTAATCTATTATCTATTGATGACTGGCAAGAGAGTTGCTGAGAATGATTCAGAACCTACATGGAAATTCTTAAAGTATTTATTTCCTGAGTTTTAGTAACTCCACATTCTGCTCTGTAGCCAGGACCAGCCCTTGCACAGAGTTACAGTATAGGTATTCTGAGAGACAAGTCCTGTTTCATACTTGTTCTCTTGGGTTTTTTTTTTCCGTATATTTAGAGAGCTAATGGAGTTCAAGAGATGCAGAGTGGGAAGATTAATCTCTCTCCCCTTTGCAGCTCCTAAAGAAGCAATAGCTTTGTAGTTTCGAAAGAGAATGTTTTATTTTTAAGTTGCTATTAATAGAACTGAAAATTAAAAACTCATCTTGGTTAGGATGAGTTCCCGATTGAACTTGACAAGGAAGAAGATATTTCATTAAAGTACCAGGCATGATGATGGCTTTAAAATAATTCTGTGTGTTAATAGCTAAATTATGAGGTGATAATCTGATGGTCTATTTAAAAATGGGTTTGCAGGGGGATTTTTAGGGTGACCCCGTGGATAATAACGTGTGGTTGTTAGTACGTCCTGCTCTGCTACTTATATTTTTTGGCTAATTGTATGATTTTAAGGTTGGGCAGCAACATTGTACATAGCTGTGATCACTTTTTTATCCATCAATTGATGTCTGTTGCTGTTTTATCAGCTTATTTTTCTGAGCCATCAGCTGGGATAATGTGCTTGAGGGAAAATTATAGCCTACATCAGTGGTTTTGTTACAGCATGTTGTACATTATTGGTAATTTGAATGCACCCAGATAAAAATAGAAAGGTTAAGTAGTTTTCCAAATGTTGCTGCTGTGAAGCAGAAGGAGCGCAGTGTCTGTACGATACACGTTTCTGAGAGAAGAGCGATTGGGTTGTTTTCCCCCTTGAAAAACTGCTTGCTAAAATTAATGCTTTCCTTAAAGGTGAATGCAAAGAACAGTTTGATTTTGAAATTTCTTTCCCTGAACTCTTTTTATTCATTCAGACTAATGAGCCTGGTGTGTGTGCGCTTTTGTGTCGCTGTGTGTGCCTGGAGAGTGCCTTCCCGAGCGCAGGTGTGTGTGTTTGCGGCGGAGCAGGAGCTGCAGTCCAGCAGCGGCTGCCCTGTGCGGCGGCTTCGCAGCCCAGCGGCGCTGCGGCAGAGCTGCCTCGCTCTGGGCATTTTCTGCCAGGGCTCTTACACGTTTCTGATCGCTCTCAGATGTTCTCGGCAGAACGGAGCGATGCTGGTTTTGTGACTATTTATGCAGAGCTCATCAATGATTTCTGTAAAACCGCAGTTTGTGGGTTTTTTTTCCCAAAACAACCTCTGAATTCCTTGCATGAGAAGGATCTGTGCAGGGAGCACAAGCAAAAATGTCGTGTTTTGATGCAATTGCCTGATATACACATATACTGTTAATCCTTTGCGAGTGTCCTATTTAAAATCACTGCAGAACATCGCTGTATGTCTTTCAGCTAATGCCTACTGAGATTTAAAACCTCCTTCTTGGCTGCTCTCTTTCTTAAGAGTGACCTTGGCTGACAGTTTCTATTGTACAACCGAGTCCTGCAGGGCTTTATTTTTTTTTTCCTCCCTCATTCTTTCACATGGATTTACGTGGTGCTGACTTCTCTATCCAGTAGCTCTGCTTCAGTTGCATTGCAGTTGAGATCTTCATAGTTATAAATCACTGTGGAGAACACATGTTAATATTTTATTTTTATACAGATTAAAAGTTTCATGTTAGAGTCTGACTTATATGAATGCTTCCCTTTCTCCTCCCCTAATTAAGGAGAAGGGCAGTCAGGTGTGGTTTCATGGCAGGTGATAGAAATGATCCCCCTGATGCCCTATGTGCCCGCTGGGAAGGCAAAGGGGCTCCTGGCAGCGCAGGGGTTCACAGCCTCATTTACCAGTGGGAGATGGATGAGGTGACTGCTTGCCCCCCACCAGCTCCATTGCCTGTACCCTTAGAAGGCTGGAAGGAGACTCACCAAATCATAGTTTCAGCTGCAACATGTCATTCTAAGTTTGTATTACCTGCAGAATCTGTGTGTGCTCATGGCTGAGGATGTCTGCACTGGAGTTTGGAAGTGGCAAGACTTGGAGTTATGTTTAGCAGCAAAGATGGGTAATTTTACCTTTTTAAAGAAAACTTTTAAAAGCTGGGTGGTTTTGTGTGACTGTAAACACTTTTTTTGTGGATTTTTTTAAAGCAAAAGATATACATGTTGACGAATGATAGTTTTTGTCTTCTACCATTTCCCTTGTTTTCCATAAGATGTAGCAAAGCTAAGGGATTATTTTTCTTTACCTCTGGTGTTTGCGTTGTTACGTACTGAGAGTTCATTGGCGTGAAGAAGATTTAAACAGATGCAAAGTTTTATAGGAAGATAATTCTAAGATGTGTACTGGGGATATTAAAATACTGATAGCTTAATTTTTTTAGTAACTTATAATCTCTAAAAGTTTGATTTTAAATGTTTTGTGACTTATTCTGTCAGAATTCCTTATGAAAAACAGAAAAAAGAATGTAGTGTAATAGGAGCTGATTTAGGTTTTCTTACCTATTACTGTAACAAATAGAGAGGAACTGTCTATCTGTGGGAAATGCTGAGGAAAGTCTAAGGGAGGTGAAAACTCTCATTAGATAGTGAGAAGACAAGGAGCAGGCCATGGCTGGTGTGGAACAGTCGTTGCCTGCTCTGCAGAGGGGCACGGTTCCAGTTTGTGGTACGCACCTACCAGCAGGCGCAAGGGGATGCAGTGGCATTCAAACAGGATTGATTGCAGAGGTCGGTCCAGGCACAAAAGGGGCTGCTCTGTACAGTGAGAAAAAGAGGGCATTGCTGTCCGCACGTGTGTGGGAACCAGACACAAAGAAGGCCTAGATGGTTTGGCTGTAGGTGACCGGTGTACGTAGGTAGGAAGCAGGATGGCCAGGGTGAGCCCAAGAGGCAGCTTTTCCAAGTGGTGCGTCTCTCCCCGGTCTGCGCTGCTGGAGCAGCGCTGTCGTGCCCAAGCCGTGCGCAGCTGGGGCTTGCTCTGCCTGTGCCTGTAGGGTCTGCGTGCCCCCTTCAGCGAGAGCTCTTCTCCAGGAATCGCCGATTGCTTAAAAATCCAGCTGAACAGAATGAAGAGATTCAGATGGCAGACATCCTTGTGCTGTGCGTGACCGTTCTGTGCTTCTAGCCAGGCTATGTGGAAATGGCCTCCTGCCTTGAAAATATGCAGGCAACAACAATAAAATCTGCCTTTGATGGTCCTTATAGCGCCAAACACAGCTGTTAACTATAATTTGCTCTCTTTGCTCTCATTTTGGAGAACTGCATCCCATCTCAAGAACTAAATAGCGTCATCTTATCATCTTATGTAAAAACTATCTCTTTTTTTAAAAAAAAAGAAGAAAAAGTTACTCAAGTTCTTTTTACTGTCAACAAAAAGAAAATGGGAATTTGTTCAGAAAAACAGATTGGAGCATGCAGTTTTCCTTCACAGACACTATGGCAATACTGCATATGAAAAATGTGCATTTTAATTCTGGTCATATATTCTATTCACTCATTAAATTGCAATATATTGTAACTTTTAACACCCCGATTATTTTCTTCCATATTTTGTTCTTCCTGTTTCATTATTCTGCTTATAGTTCTTTTGCACGGAAGCTGCATTTTCTGAATCTCATTAATCGCCGATGGTGCTGCACTGAAAGCTTCAGTATTCGTTTCACGGCTCTGTCTTTTCTTACTGGCACAATCTGATGCCTCTGCTAGGGAAGCCTGGGCAGAGGGTAGGGCTGCCAATGCAGACAACAAGGTAAGTTTGTTTGGGTGGGTGTTTTCCTCTTTCTGTGTTTTCCCTGCCTCTGGGCAGCTGATGGAGATGCATAAGCTGCTGCAGCGTTCCATCCTTGGCACAGCTGTGTGCTGGCTGCTGACTGACCGGAGGTGCCCCTGCCCTGGGCTGCCTGTCCGTGTTCCCCACTGCCTGGCCTTGCTGCTATCCAGGGAGCTTGGGTTTTGGTTTTTGGTTTTTTTTTCTAAAGTAGCCCCTGAAAACTGTAGAAGTGAGTTCCCATTCTGTGCAAATGGATTTCTCTGCTATCAGTTTTGAAGCCGCTCTTGGGTAAAAGGCATTATTGTATGTATGAGGCTGAGACAGAGCGTTTGGGATAAATACAGCAATCTGATTCCATTTTGGTATGCTGTGCTGTGGTTCTCCCGTCTGTTAATGCACTCTGATTTTCTTTATTTCTTTTAAAGCACAACATGACCAACAGTAGGCAACCAATCCTTTTTTCTACTCTTGTTTGACAGGAGAACAAGAAAAAGAGGCAGGGAAGCCCAGGGTTTTTTTGTTTCTTACCCTGACTGGTTTCCCTTGGGTGGCTCTGCAACATGTTGTACTTTTCTTAGGGTTGTGAGTGACTGCAGCAGTTTTGCATTGGGTGTTAAAGTAGGAAAGATCTTTTCCATTAAATGCATTCAGATTTAATCATGTCTGTAAATTGTATGTGTTGCAAAGTATTTCTAGTAGGGTCTAGAAGAAACCGTGATACTTGCTACATAATCATCTGTGCCAGTAATATTGCTATTTAAACAAGTGTTTTCAGCAAAATAATCGGCCACTGGGAGTTTCACATGCTGGAGGTAATTTCTATCTTCTTTTCCCTTTAGGAATCACTAACTTTTCATCGGGTACAAAAAACATTGACCCGTGCTCACGTTTGCTGTTGAAGGTTCATTTTTTATTTTCGTTCCATTGTGGCAATTTGAGCTGGTGGACAGAAATGCCGTTTGCCCAAACGAGGTTTGGTTTGGGCCCTTCAGCCCCTGCAGTTCCAAACAGGACATGACAAAGCGTGTTTTAGTGTGTTTTGGTAGTCTGGATTTCCTCAGATTTTGTTCTCTCTGTTATCCCGTGGATCCATACTTATGAAGAACTTGGTATCTGTCAATGTTTTAGTAAAATTAATCCATTGAAATGATATTTCATGTTAATGAGTGACCTTGAGCTGTGCTTCCTCAGAGGTACAGGTACGCTCTTCTTCCTTCCATCTGCAGGAAAAGGCCTCCATTTATCTACAGTTTATTTAAAGAATGATAACATTCTGGCTTCCTTGAGTATTTGAGAGGATTGTTAGGACAGGACTCTAACCAGTACTGGAATACTACATGTGTGTAAGAGCTCTTAGAGCCGTTAGTGGGTGACGCAGCCCCTGGGGTGGTGCTGGCAGAGCAATAATGCCAGGCGCTTTCCAGTGTCTGTTTTCTGAAACGTGCAGGCCAGACAAGGGTTGTGGGGACAAATTGCGGTTTATTGATTAAACAGCTGATAGATGGTTCAGAAATACGTAAGATTTGCCTCATTACCCTCACTTTTTCAGATAAAATATTTCTGTAAAGCATTGTTCAAAATCTGATAAAGAAGGTAAAATAAAGTTAAGACGTACGTGTGCTTACCAGGAGAAATGGCCGTTTCTACCACAGCATTAAAACTTTGAATTCGTCTTAAGGAATGAGGGTTAGGTATAGAGAGGCCTGTTAATATTTCCATAATGAAACGATTAGTAATGCACTGAAAAAAAAAAAAGAAATAGGATTAGGAATCAAATTCAGTGTCGCTTCTGAAGAGAGACTGAAGAAAAGTCCATAAGGTTTTGGCCATGGTGGGGCAGAGCAGGACTGACAGCTGTGTTTAATTGAGCTGAAGATCCTGTTTGTTGTAAGGAGCTAGTTGACCTCTTTCTTTTAAGATGTTCTGGAGAATTTGCTGATTAAAATGAGGTGCAATCAGATCCCAAGCACACAGACTGTAAAAGCACTGACTTCTCAAAATCCATTGAAATCGCATGCTTCAGGCTTTTCTCTCCCCAGCGATGAGGGTCACCTGGTAGTGCCCTGGCTGGATTTAAGAAATCTGGTGACATGTAAAATGCACGACTGAGGGACAAATGTAGAATGCTTGTCTTGATGTTTGTGTCCCTTCCAGCTGGAGATCTTCTGTGATTCATGATGTTACTAAAGAAAACAATCTGATTTGGGGCCTGGTGAGTTTAGGTGCTTTTTTGGATCAAGTTTTTCATCCTTGTCCCCTGGGTTGATGCTGTAATGGACTAGAGCACAATATTAATTTTTGCAAAAAAGAAGCGGGAGGAGAGGCTTCTCAGCCCATTTGAAGAAATGTTGAAGTATTTTCCTGAAGATGATGCTGAAGAGCTTGTACGTGCGCAGTAGATCTCTCTGCTCCATAACTGGATAATGCATCTTTTCTGTGTTATCTGCTGAAAAAGAGGTGCTTTTTTCCTCCCCTGCTCCCCCTGCCCAGCTCTGTAACTGCTGCAACAACCTGTGCTGGATCCTGGCTCTGTGCTGGGATATGTCCCTTTGCTGATCAGCTTTTGCTTTTAGAGCATTTAACTTACATTGGGGTTGTTTTCACATCTATTTTATTTAATGAAATGCGAATATCTGAAGTCTGAATATCCTTAGCTTTTTTTTTCCAGATGTGTTTTTGATTAAATAGACAACATAGTTTGGAAGGTGGCCTTCCTTGGAACAACTGTGCTGTGTTGGTCTGTGTAAAATCAATGCAGCTATACATGAAACCATGAATTTTCTAGCTCTTATATAGGTGTAGAGTGGGTATCTGTTCAGTGCCAAAAGTACAACCCAGGAGAGCAGGGCTATGGGTTGTTTAAGAAGGTGGTAAATAAAGAAGCCCCGTAGCTGCTTTGCAGTGTGGAAGTAGAGTCTTGGGAGGACAAATAGCTGATTAAAAAGAACCTTTCATTGTATCACTGAAAGCAAAACAAAATAAATTCATGTTAGTACTCACAAGAAACGGGAAAGTTCTTAGAACTTGTGTGTGGCACAGACTTTAGTATACGGATCTCATCTCTTTGGGCAGGAGATCCCTTTCCAGTGCCGTTCTCTGCTGTTGAGTGGGCTCTGTCCTGGGGGCGCACTCACCGGTGGTTGGCCCCTTGCTCACATCCAGGCGTGCCTGGAGTCGGCCGGGCTGGTGGGGCTGCAGAGCACAGCCAGGAGTAGTCCCTAACTCGGACGAGTGCTCAGGGATGGGTTATAATAAACATCGTTGGGTTTCTTATTGCAGTCTGGCTGCTACCAGCATTCATACAGAGTGGAATCCTGGCGTCGGAGGAGGAAGGATTTCATCTGCAGGACCTGATCCAACCCCCAGAAGTCATTGATAGAGTCATTTCATTGACTTTAATGGGATGGAATGGATTCCTTTAATAGTATTTGTGTTTCTGTCAGGAGTTCATTTGGCTTTGCTGCAGTCATTTACATGAGTAATGGTGGAACACGGACATCGTACCAAACTGCAGACTGAATGACCGTACACTGTAACAGGGCATGGAGGTGGTTTTATCTCCCAGTTGTTATTTTAAGTTTCTCTTGGTGTAATGGTGCAGCATGGAAAAAAACTCAGTATGCTTCTGAAAGTCTTTGATTCCATTTAGCAGAAGTCCTAAGTAAATAGGCTTGTTGTATTGCCTTCAGATAATCAAAAATATCTTGCAGGAGGCATGGAATGACTTTTATTTATCACACCTGATAAAACTGGCACAGGAAAGTCCAGGCTGACTGGAGACACAGATTCGTGCTGAAAGGACTGAAATAATTGTTGTTCTTAGAAGAAATTCTGATTATTTGTAGGTACACTGTACAGATTTCTCATTCATGTGTGCTCATCATGAATGAATTACATACAGATAATGCAACTTGAAATTCATTATGAAATTTAGTGGTGAAGTCAGGAATGTTTTGAGTCAGTGCTTAACTACAAAGTCCAGTTTCTCTTTCTTGACCTACTCACAACTTCTTAGTATTAAACAAAAAATTCACACTTGTGAAGGTGCCAGTGTTCCTTAATTCTTCTTACTTCTGTGTCTTGTGTGTTCCTGATAAATAAGCTTCAAAGTCAGTATTTGTTTTAAGAGAATGTGAGTTTGAGTGTGTTTGGGTGCATTTGATTAGCTTCATCAGCTGTTTGGACAGACAGTCCCATTTTCGTTCTGGTCCACAAAGATTATATTCCCAAATGGATAGACATTTTGTCTTGGACATGGGAAGAATGAGACATTGTAGAAGGTGGTGCACTGAGCCACAGTTGATTTATTCTGCCCAGCTGGAGACTGCTACAGACCAGGTGATGGAGTTTGTTCTCAAACGTTTTCACTTTGCTTCCAATCCTGTTCTGTCAAGGAATGGGATCCCTAATGTAGGGAACAGAGATAAGTCTAGCACAATACCTACTTCTCACTAAAACTTGCAGCACTTTTTCCACCTGTATGTTGGGGGTTCACCTTACGTCCCCAGGGACCAACTAGCATTACATCTGTAGCCAAATAATCCTCCCAGTGGGACCGTAATGCTGCACGCAGAAGAGTGGGAGCTGCTCATCCCTTAGCTTAATTTGGGTGGAACCGAATCTGTCTGCCTTCTTCCCGGTGGCACGATGACTAAATAGTACCAGGGCTTTGCTGTTCTCTGACTCTGCCAGCCTGTTATGAAGTGATTACCTTATCCTTCCTCCTGTAGTGCAAGCAATTCCTTCATCATCAGATTTTGAAATCACAGTTAGCATAATCTTAGACAACAATTCAGAAAAACAGTCAAATTGTGAATATATCCTGATTTTTTTGAGTCATCATTAGTCTGTTATTTGTCCAGACATTTAAGGGCTGTGAAATGCAAGTCTCGTGTTATCAATCTGGTGAAATCTGGTTTTTTACCTTGCTACTCGTTTTTCTGCTGATAGATGTCCAAATGAAATCAGATGTTGGAATACATGGTGGTGATATCTACTTAGGAATCATTCTAACACACTGTGAAAATATTTACAAGCTTCCAAGATGAGGCTGCTCCTGATTAGGGAAATGGAAGAATAGTTTTCCCAGCAGGCCTGCAGTTAACTTGTCCAAATTGCTTCTGTTTTAATTGGCGTGCATTTCCTTTAAGCAGCTAGAAGATGAAAAATATTTGACTTGGGCTCTACAGGAATGGAAGCCTATTCCCTAGGATTTAGCCAGTCTGGAAGAAAAAAAAGACCAACAGATAATTCGAGTTTGTAGTACAGTTGAACAACAAAAATCCATGATGTCTTTGTCAAACAAAATGCCAGACCAAGGTGAAGACTTCTTCATGAGAAAAATAAGGATAGTGCCTTACTTGGGTTTTCTGGTATGCGAAGTCTTTTGGTACCTGAAGTGAATCTAGGTGGGCTGCTGGTTTTGGTTTGTTTTTCTTTCCTTTTTCCCCTCACAGCAAGCTTCAGGAAAAATTTTTTAACCAGGTTTCTTGTTCCTAAAGTGTGTTTCAGAAGTGTTGGTAAAAATAAATAACCTTCATTAAAACATACTGCTTTTGTCTGGAAGTACACCCCAATGTTTTGTGTGAAATTAGTTTTTCTGTTGCTGGAGATCTTTATTTTTCTTTTGCTGAACATGTCTGTGGAGAACTGTTTTCCCTATAAAAGGAGAATTGTGAGACCAAATATGCATAACCTGGGAGGAAATGATTGTGTGCTAGAGTGGTGTCAAAAGCTAGGCTCTTGGGATTTGGGGATGGGGACTCTTCATGGCCTGGGAAGCATTGGGTTATGAATTAAAACCACTGAAATACGCTGTGGATAATGGTCTTTGGATTGAAAAAGATTGAGTGGGCCTTGGGTCAAAGATAGTGAGAAATTTCAGCCTGGAGGACCTGAGAAGACCCAGGGCTCCTCTGAAAAGAAAGGGAGAGGTCCTTAAGCTCCCTGGCCATTTCCCACTTCAGGGCAATGCACCTTCACTGCTGAAGCCTGTGGCTTGTGCCTGGGACTGCTGGAGGTGTTATTGCCCTGGTACCTTAGACTGTAGCAGTGGGATTAGTGTCAGACGCTGCTGCAAATCTTTGTGTCAACTAGTGATGCAGCCTTGCCCTGCAGCTGGTGGAAGCAGGCACCCCGGAGTGAAATGCAGTGCACCCAGAGATGTCCCCTAGAAGGAAATCGGTCTCTGTTCAGAGGTGTATGTTTCTTTTCAGAGCAGCTGGATCTGCAGCTCCTGTGAGGCAAAAGAGCTGCTGCATGATAGCTTGAGATAGATCTGGATGGAATGGGTGAGCTTGGCAGCTCCTGGGTAACATCCATCTGTTGTTTTGATTGGAAACAGGGGTGTCGCTGGGGCTTTCTTTGTTCAAATACACATCCTAAAAATATCAGGTTTGAGTGTGTTTTGTAAACTAATCTCCTCCCCTAACCTCCTCCTCACCAAAAACCCACAAACACCTCCCCCTCACCACCACCAAACCTAGTGCAATACTGGGCTTTCCTGTAGAGGACACTCAAAATTTCTCTCACTTCAAGTATTTGATCTGTTTTGAAGACGTGAGGCCTGCAGCCCCTCTGGTGGGGGCATGTTGCCGTGTGCTCATATCACATTTGTTGTTCCTCTGCTGTTGTTAGAGGGGCATTAATCTCTGGGGAGGAGCAAGGTGGTCGGGTGGTACCCATGCCAGCCTGGTGCACACTCTGGCAGGGTTCCTGGCCTTTTCATAAAAGAGATTCGAGGACCGAATGAAGCCTGCGGATATTGTTCCACAGGGCTGGAGAGATGTGTTATTGGTGAATAATGTTAGTCATGCTTTTTGCTCTCTATATTTTATCATCTGCCTTTCAGCAACATGAGATGGTGTTTCCCTGGTATCATAACATCAGGTGAATCATGAAGAGCACAAACTCAGAGTGATTGGTTTTTGAAGCGCTGAAGGAAGTGTAAACCTCATATTTGTTTTTTATCAATTAATTGAAGGTGAAATTAAAAATTAAGCAGGCAAATGAATCAAGCATGCTAAAAAGCAACAAAGCTGTGTTGCTGCAGCTGTCAAATGACCATGAATTTCTAAGAGCAGAAGCAAATATATTCACGTATGGCACAGTGAGATCCTCAAGAGAGAGGCTTTGATTGAGAGTGCTGGATGTATCCCACAGAAAAATCAGGTAGAAAACATCTTTGATGTGGAGTTTAGTACCCTTTGCACCAGTTAGGGAATTGGTAGATGGTTCTTAGAAAACACTACCAATTGTCTTTGCACTGTGGTGCTACGCAACAGTTTAAGAACAATTTTATTATATTAGAGGAATGTTTAAAAACACAACAGGCCAGCAAATCCCTGTAAACTCTCTGTTGTGTCCGGTGGTTTTCTGTTTGATTTGGGGGTACTTTTTTGAACATCTTGGCTGTTATAACGCGCAGTGTTCAGGATATTGAAATGTACTTACCTTAGGAATAGGTTCATCTTTGCCCACTGGAAGTAAATAGAACTCTGTCATTTTTGCTAATATTTATGATTATTGATGCCTCATTTTTTCTTGATCAAATCTGGGTCTGCTCTTTGCGTCTGTCAGCAGCAATTTACCATAGATTACAACAGGCAGAGTCTGAAAGGCTAGTTTTGAGGAAGAGGAGCACGGCATCAGTGGAGGCTGGTGATTCTCTGCCTCTTGGGATGGAGTCTGCACTGTTAGGCATCTGTGATGTTTCTGTTCTGTATTTATTTTCAAACTAATGCTACAGGCTGATATTGCTTCTATTCAGCATACTGATCTATCCTGTTTGAAAATACATAAAGTAATAAGTGGATAAGACCCTTTTCTGTGTTATATGTAGGGAATTATCTAGAAATTAATTGATACTGCAGAGTTGTTGATGGAGCAGAATATCTTCTCCTTGGCTACTGCTTGGCAGATAAAGGCCCTGTTTAATTTCTATTTCCAATTTCTCTTTGTTGCATTCTGTAACATTGTTGAGGAACTTTGGTACTTTTTTTTTTTCTTCCTTTTCTCCACAGCAATGAAAGGAGCATTGGATTTTTATCTGTAAGTGAGAGGGCTGGTAGAGGTCATTTGTCTGGTTGACCAAGGTAGCTGAGACAGCTCCACAGCAGATAATGGCGCTGTGAGCAACGAGCAGTCAGTGCAGGCGGCGAGCCGAGCTCTCTTGCCTGCTGAGCAGTGGCGATGCAGCTCAGCCAGTGGAAGTGCCAGGCCTGCGTGTTGTGGTAGCTGCACGTGGGCAGGAGATAAAAATTCTTGCACAAAGATAAAATTGGACTTGAAACACTTTGGGAGGATGCTCCTTCTGTCTTCTGTATGTGTCCTCATTCCCATTGTATTGCTGTACCTAGAGAGTTCATAGCATGCACTCTGATTATGTCAGGCTTGCGTGTCATTAGGCTGGTGGTGTGCTCTTTTAAAGATCTTTTTTGTTAGTAGTCTATTCTGAGACCTATAGATTAGACAGTGTGCATGCGCTAACCCGCTTGAGGCAAAAAAAGAGACCTTTAATCTCTGTTAAAACTCTCTGTGCCAAATATAATAGCTGGTTTCAGCAGTATTTAAACCGACTTCATTATAATATAGGAAGGGAAAACAGGTTTTAAGGGCTGGTTTTAGCAAGTAGTCAGCTGTCTCCCAGATGGTCCAAATGTGACTTTTCAACGCTGCACACGATAACAAAGACAGGAAGAAAAAAGAAAGGAAAAAGAAAAAAGCACCCCCTGGCCCCTGTGTGCCTGTATATTTGTGTGTGTCTGTGTCCTGGCTGGATTTTCAGCTGCTGGGGAAGCTCTGTGAGCCATTGGCAAGTGTGCTCACGGGCAGCACTGAGGGAAGGCGGCCCGACAGCTGCCTTGTGCAAGGCATGGCTCTGGCTGCTCAATCCAAGACACTCAAGGGTGTTATCTCTTTTCTGGGATGTGCTCACTTTCACAGAAGGCAAGGCTGCAAGCTGTAATGTATTCAAATATATTCCGAATTTGTAATGGTGGTTCTAGTTTTTCCACTGTTTTTACTGTCCTTGCTCTGAAAAACAGGTTTACTTTAACCCATCCTGAAAACTAGTAGTGTTTAAGTAATGGTTTTTACATTGTAGCCTTTCTGAGAGAGTCTTTGCTCTTGTCTGCAGAGGCTGATGTGGCTCTGTGAACCAGAGCACATACTGGAGGTGCATCTAGCGATGGGTCCAGCATGCTTACTTATTACTATTCATGAGCCATCTCATTTAGTGAGGGCTCCTGGGACTTGATTGAAGTAAGCAACGCTGCTCTTGGTGCTTTAGCAGTGGAGAGCTTTCTCGAAGACAGAGCTAGTGCTGTGCTCAGTGTCAGGGCTGGCTCTGACTAGCTGCAGCCTTTCCCAGGGCATCTGCGTGCTGCTGCTGTGTAGTCAAATGGCAATGATAGCGTAAATTTGAAATCATCTTTGTAAAGTGTTATTGCTCACCTTTGTAATGAGTCGTTTCTGTTTGTTCCCCAAGGTCCAGAGGAAGAACTGACCATGTAGATGCTACAGCTTGGGTGCAGCATAATGGGAAGTGGTGAATGGAGTGGAGCTGGTCTGCAGCCTTGAGAGCAGCCGTTCTGTGGACCGCTAGCCGGTCAGGGACACCTCACACGCCAGAGGCATACTCCACGTCGCTTGCCTGGCACATGCTGGATTCTTTTTAACTTCGTAGGTTGGAATTCAAGATTCCTTTCCTTCGATTTTTAAACAGTTTTAAGATTGTATCAACTATAACGAGTGGAGCAATATAATCAGCAACAATGGGTGACATGACAAATAGTGATTTTTATTCCAAGAACCAAAGAAATGAGGCCAACCATGCAGGAGAGTTTGGGTGCACACTGCAAGAACTGCGCTCCCTCATGGAACTTCGAGGGACAGAAGCAGTAGTAAAAATTAAAGAGACCTATGGGGAAACAGAGGGGCTCTGCAGACGTCTGAAGACATCACCAACAGAAGGTAAGCATGTTTCCCTTCAGCTGAACAAGGGGACTTATGCAAGTGCTCTCCAGGTAGTGAAAGAAAGAGGTTTTGTTTCAAACCTGAGAACAATTCTCATGGCACTGCCATTATTCCCAACAATAATAAGGTAAAAGAAGAAACTTTAGAGAAAGAAGATAAAAACAGTCCAGCTATAGCTGAAGCTAGCATTAGGATGAAAGAGGTTATTTATTCAAAAAGCTAAATACATTAATTCTTCCTTAAAAGGCAGACAAAAATATTGGCACCTGTTCTATGTCGTTATAAAGAGGTTTTAACATATGTGCTCTTGGGGGTAAGAAGCTGCATAGTAATTGCTTTGGAAGAATTTCTACATATTTAGACATCTTGAGAACATGAAATGACTTTTCAAGATACTCTTCATGTTACTTTGTTGATCGATATGTAATTTATATGTTTTCTTGGTTACTAATCTTGACTTACTATATTATTGTAGGTAGTTTTGCTTAAATTACCAGTACGTGACTGTCTCAATGCTTTTACTAGTTGGCCTTATTTTCTACGTATAATTAAACTCCTTACTTACGTTTAATGCTACCAATAATGACTTCACAATATCTATTCTTCTAAGTGTTTTTGGAGTTCTCTACCTGATCATCAGTCATTAGTCTAGTTTTAAACATTCATCCCAAATATCTCCACATAAAACATTCACAATAGTGGGATGCTTCCCTCTCCTCATGGAATTTTACTGTTCGCCAATTTCTGTTTTACTGCAAGTAAAATTCTATTTAATTCTAAAAATTCTACTTTCTTCTCTGTATTTTCATCTCCGAGGTGTATTAACACTTTTGAAAGTCGTATACAGTCTTTCAGTCTATAATATTTATCTTTTAAAATAGCCAAGGTGTTTAAGTTATTTTCTTTTCCAAGAAGATAGAAGTATTGGCTTTATTCCATTCTTTCTTTTTTAAAGTTAATAATTTAGTTACTTCCTCTGTTTAAATTCTTGAACATCTTGCATTATTGGTGTAATCACAGACAGTTATAGTGTCACGTCATTTGTTTTTATAAATTGCTCTAGTTGAAGAGTCCCAAAGGAGCAGCTATCAGTGTTTACTCTTTGTGTACCTACGCTTGATCATATACAATCTTAGTATTGCTTAAACACTATAAACCTGTTAACAGTTCCATTTCAGCAAAGAATTATTAAGCTAATTTTGTATTAAACTGAGCAGCAAACTCCAGCAGCATTTCAGCGTTCCTGTGCAGTCTTGCGTTCTAGAGTGGCCAGTGGCAAATCGAACAGTTTATAGCAGATCTTTCCCATTTTCTTGTCTTGCCTAAATACCTGATCCTTCAGACAGGATCTCTTTACCTCTCTGGAGGTTTGTCCCAGACGGACGCTGAGGTAGGAAAATGAGGCCCTGCCACTTGTCTGGGATTTCTGGATGCCTGTTGGTCTGTCAGGATGGCCTAACTGCTCCTGCGCACCAGAGAATCGACTCCGCAGAGAACATGCGGCTATTCTGACAGGTCCCTGACACCTCTGAGCAAGTTCAGAGAGAAATGTAGTCTCTGTATTTATGCGCGAGAACAAACATCTCCCTCTAGGGATTCAGCAGTCCCTCAGCAGTTTATGGAATGTCAAAGCTGAAGTCTTGGGCTGGGTGAGCCCAGATCACTTCAGTGACTTCAGTAAAGTTTTGCCAACTCATTCTAGCAGTTACCTGGTCAATGTGAACTTCAAAGGGATTGTTAGTGGTGTTATCTGTTGAATTTGTGACATCAGGGAAATTTAATTCCTCATATCAGAATAGAGTGTATGGACTCAACTCGTGTGGCATGCTGACTGCAGCAGTAATCTATATCTGATACTGCAGATAAGGTAACTTTCCTCTGAGCCTTACGTGCACTTCATCACTTGTGCATTAGGGAAAAACATTTCCAGCTTCAAGTGACAATCAGCATAGCCTTAGATTCGTGAGGGCTCTGCTGGTTTTGAATTTTAAATTGGATCACATAGTAGGAATTACCAATCATGCTAAGTTTTCATCTTATTTTTAGTTGTTTTGCTTGGAAAAATAATTTCTGGAGGGAATCTCTCTGAAAAATATTGTGTCAAACTGAAATTTGAGTTTGAGAGAACGTATTCGTGAGAATTCAATAGAAAAACTTTAAAGACTTTTGTCAAATATAAGCAAATATAAGCATGCGTTTAGGCATGAGTCCCCTAGGCATTTCTTTTCTTACATCCAAGCATAGTGGAGGTTAAAATACAGTGAAGAGGATATTCTTGAAGATGTATGACTGTCCTTAGAGGAAAAAAACATACTAGTTCCTAGTGTGGAAATGGAATTTTTACATTGGGTAGATGTGTTTTGTAATAATTTATTGACATGCTTAGTGGAGGCTCCCATAGAGTTTTATCTTTTGGTATTTGCAGCAGACCGTGGATTCCCCATGTAATATCTTTATGAAATCCTGTCATTTGACACTATGCCTGAAAATGACTATTCCACTGGCCTCTTCTTCAGTGGAGCACAGTTAGCTGAACTTCCACAGTCAGTTGTAGTCTGCAGTGCTGCACATTTCACACCATTTATGAGGAGTAACAGAATAAGCTTTACTGCAGGGACCTTCTTCATTCAATGGGCCAAATGGGCTCTTGCTGAGCAAGAGTGCTGGATGGATATGAAGGAAATGGCCAAAAGGACTTGACCCATAGAACTTGGTTCTTCCCTGACTTGTAGACTCTTTTAAATTGTATTTTCATAAGTCTTCATATGGCTTAAGTAGTTACTGGAACAGCGGCAAAATATGTATCCCCAGGCACATGATAATTTGGTAAAATGTGGTCTAATCTGAATTTACTGGCTTACTTGGTATTTAGGAAATACTAAGTAGCAACTAGCCCAGAGTTTACTCAGCAATTAATTTCCCATGTTAATATTTGATGTAACACCTGTGGACTGGTAGAATCAGTCACTTACACTAAAAGTGCCTTTTTGAAGCTCTGTTTTCAAGGGCCTGAACTTCACAAGGTAAGATGTTTTATGCATAACTCTGATGTTCTTTATGCTGCTGTGAAGATACTTACCAGTGTTTTCTGAACTCATGTATTAATGCAGTGTGGAGCTTTAGAAGTCTGCCGAATTCTGAGTAGAATAATATTTGCATGCTGAATGAATTCATAACATTATTGTGGATTACAAGGCTTCAGTCTCCTTTTTAAATTTTCTTTCATCGCTTTTCTAACTATAGATGCAGCGTGGATCCCAGCCCTAAGTTATGCCTAGGGGATTTCCTGCATTACAGTGATTATATTATAGTGGAAAGCTACCATTTAGGTGCTCATAAAAAGAACCTCCCCTGAAATCTATGGGGATACTTTTTATGAAAAATTACGAAGACGCATCTCCTTGAATTTTCTTTAAAAATATTTTTATTCAGATTAGTTTCACTTTCATTATTCTGGTAACAGAAAATAAGCGGGATCTAGCTCTCATTCTGCAAAGCAACACTGAATCCCCCGCTGGGCAGAGCTGTGGTGACAATTGTATAATTTTCCATGCTATCTGAGTCTCTGAGGCCCACTCGAGCATTAGTGATACCTTATAAAGGACAGCTGGTAAAATGGGATGAGTTAGTTGGATGAATACCAAATGAGGCTGGAATCCAGGCTTCCCAGTGCTTAACTGTGTTTTACCCACAATTTTATGTAGTACACACCAATTTACAGTAAGGTTTTCATCTGCCTTCCCTTCACATTACAAAAATGTTTATTCCGTATCAGCACACATTGTTGAATTAACTTCCGTGATTTCTTGCTTCAAATACTTGGATGCGGTAATTTCCAATGTGCATGAAGAGGAAAGCTGTATATTTAATTTTTATGTGAAGAAAAACCATTTCTGGGTGTGATATCTGTGTGATCACCCTGGACCAGCAGCTCCAGAAGGTGCTGTGTGTTGGTGGTGATGTTACAGCACTACAGAAGTTCTTCTGGTTCAGTGGGTAACCCAACAGGCTAAGGTTCTAAGATATTGCAGATGCGACATTATTACATGAGCTGCTAGAAGCTGCTTTTATAATAGGAAAAATGCAGCTTTGGTTGTTTTTTTTAGCTGTATTTCTCTTAGGATACGTGGCAAGAGAAAATATTAATTAGCAGTTACGTGATAGTACTTCGTGTGTAGAAGATGGGTTTTTAACTGTCATAACTGCCCTTAGTTAAGATAGATATCAGATAAGTTACTCTCGTTTTTCAAATGCGTCTTTGTTTTACAGGAGATGTGGACCAAGTATCAATTAAGCCACCTGTGTAGGTGTGTTTATTTTTCATTATTACAATCTAAAAAGCCTTTTACAATTTTAATTATGAGGTAAAAGATACATCATAATTAAAGATACCTCAAAAGAAATACTGAATACAACAAAATGAACCAGTTGCTATTACTACTCATGAGTTTTCATTTCTCGGTCTTGCTTCTATGAAATCACACCTTTAATAAGGTAATGTTCTGTTTTGAAGCTGGTCTTGCTAGTACTACCGGATTTCAGTTCAGTGCACCGCTATGTTGTTATATGTTACAATAGCTACAGAAATGTAAACAATTTAGAAACTGAGAAAGGAATGAAAGATACCTGATACTAGAAAAAACATCTTTACCCTAAGAGTGTGAAGCCCTGGCAGAGGCTGCCCAGGGCAGGGCTGGCGTCTCCATCCCTGCAGGGGTTCAAGGAGCGTGTGGCCATGGCACTTGGGGACTTGGTTTAGCAGGCGCGGTGGGATTGGGGTGATGGTTGCACTGGATGAACCGAGAGGGCTTTTCCAACCTCAGTGACTCCATGATTGATTCAGACAAATATAAGATTAAAACAGAAATGTAAAATAATTGATTGCCAGAGGCTGAAGTCTGTAAAATCACGGTGCTGTCTAAGGTAGATTTTGAAAATAAGAAATTGATAACAGCATAGTTTTAGCTGTTGCTAAAAGAATACACTTAAGTCATGCATCATTCATGAAATGTTATGTATAGGTTCAGAATTTTCGTAAGTTATTTTGAACGTAAGGCCAGGATGAATATCATTCCACTCAGGAATTGACTTTGTTGTAAGTCTGCATTGCCACCTCTCCTACAGCAGGGTCTAAGACTTGGGTTGTGAGTCTGAGCTGAAGTACATGGAAAGCTGCAAAGCAGAATGTTAAAAGCACTGGAGCAGAAGGCCCACCACTCCTCTCTCCAGATCACCGTGCTGCCCAATTCGCCGCCTTCTCTGTGGTGTCAAAACACGACTCGCAGGTGAGGCCTGCTCACCAGCACACCCAGGACAGGAGCCAGACGCAAAGTGCACGGCTAGTCCTGATCTGTACACGCTCTCCCCATGGGAGGGCTGGTTTAAACAATGAAAACCGCCTCCCCCATGAAAAAACCTCTTGAGAGTTGCAGTTTGCAATGCTTCTTTCCTACGTTGCATGGGAAAAAAAAACTGTCAAGCCTTGAACTCGTATTTCACCCAGTGACGCGTGCAGCGTGAACATGGCTGAGCTGGTAGGAACCTGTGACGGCTGGACCTGCTCCTGTAGTCACTTCAGTAAACGCTGCCTTTGTGGGCACGTCCTGGTCCCCACACCTCTCTGGGTGCACTGTGGGCCCTGGGGAGTGGGGTGCAGCTGGGTGGAAGGCAGGTTCCGAGTGCTCTGTTGGTTTGGAGACAATGGAACAGTTTCTGAACCCCTGAGAGGCACAGGCCTTTGCATTTGGGGGGTTATGCCTGGAAAGGGGGAAGCGGAGGGAGGGACAGGCAGTGTTTTTCCCCACCTGCACCCGGGGCTCCTGCCCTGCGCTCTCCTGGCAGAGCAAGACGCTGAACTGTGTGATTTAGCTGGCCGCTTGCAGCTCTGTTCTGTGGGGAAGTGCAGGGTCTGACCCACCTTCATGTTAAATGCTGTTGTCATAGTTAGTCTTCTAAGATTGGGAACAGATGGGAAAAATCTAGGTGAGATGATTGCATGTTAATAACTTGGCGAGACAAGGAGTTCTGCTCTGGCATACAGGGGTGCCTCAAAGCCCTACAGAAAGTGTCTGTTGAAGCTGTGGTACTTGGCCTTAGTGAGGCTGAAGCTGGCTCTTGTGTTTCTGCCTTTGGACGTGTGCGTCAGCACAGGGCCGTGCAGATGTGCTGGTTCAGAGATTCTGTGCCACACTCCTGGCGCAGCCTCAGGGTTGGATGGAATAGGTTTGTGCATCTGATGGTCCCGCTCTCTGCAGCATGTTACATATCCATGATATAATATCTACATGTTTAATGATTTGAAAGGAGTGCAGGGAGCATTCTTGGCAACCACAGTTATTTTCCTATCTAATGCTCCCATTGTTTCTGTAATTGAACAGCAAACATTCTTCCAAAGGTTACCCAAACATCAGCATCTCAAATGAATGGCTTAGATTTTTCTAGGTGATAAGTATGATTTCATCTTTCCTTTTGTTTCTGGGTTTTTGTGGGTCATGCCGCTTGCTGATTTACTTCAGCTTTATTCATTTACTTGTAGAAATCTAGAGAAATATTGCATGATGCATTTTCTCTGTCAAACTTCTCAAATAAACGTAAGCTGGATCACCTTCTCCTTTGAGAATCCTAAATGGTTTGCAAAAAGCTTCTCTCTGTGTAACCAGCATTGCTTTAAATTAAGGTTTGGAAAGGAAGAAAGCAAGTGAATGCCTTCTGCCTGTTGTATTAGGGAGCCTCAGAGATTTTTTTGAGGCCAGCACTGATTTATTTATGCGATTACACAGGAGGTCATCTTCCTCTCAATGATTATCTTCAGCGGGGATGGCACTGTTTGAAAGGAGGATGTTTTCACGCAAACGGGGTTTTCCCCTTCCCCTTAAGACAGTCCAGTAAATACATACAGGCAACATTTACTGCCCAGACAGGCATTCTGCTCCGGTACCTCAGGTTTAGAGGAATAGAATAATGAATGGGGGTGAGGTTTTGTGCTTATTTTGCACAACTCTGATAGTTGTTTGTTGTAATTAGCTCAGTTACAACTCTAGCGTGTTGTAAGCCAAGAGAGAGGCTGACCCAGCATCTTCCAGTAATTCTTGCCCTCTTTCTAAGGAGGTTATGACCAGTTAACATTTGCCATAATGTATCATGCCACAGGTTTTTCCATGATCTAAATACAGTGATGCAATACACTATGTCATTCCCTTTTTAGAAAAAAGTGATGGCAAGTGTGGCCTTTTATGTGGTGCAGTTGATAAATGTGTAATCCCGTTCTGGGAAATAAAGGCTTGAGTTTGTTGGCATAACTCATTCATTTATTGTGTGAAAAGAGATGAGGCAAGATCTCTAACTTAATAGCAACCCTGTACACAATGATGGGGGAAGGAATTTTTAGATTTCACAAACTGTTGCAGTTACGTCAGCAGTCAAGATTGCAGAATGGGATTACGTTGGCAGTGCTCTCTCAGAAAAAGGCAATTAGTCCTTTACTTGAAGGATCAAAAAGTGTTCTGTCGTATGCATTTCCATGTACGTGTATCAGAGCAGCTTCTGTGCCAGGAAGAGAAAAGATGTCTGTTCTCCAAGTAACGGTAACGAAAGAGCCAAAGGGAGGAGAGGAGTGCGGAGCTGCCGCTGAGCGCTGCTGCAGCCGTTCCTCAGCACGGCTCTGTGGAGCCCTTGGAGGAGTAACGGTAGTGTAGCGGAAGAAAAGTCATCTAGGGAATGCCTTGCTTCTATTCTATTGCAGGGCCTAGAAATCCATAAATATATATGGAGTGGGTCAGCTTGAGTGAAAGCTGATTTATCTTCATTTTGTGTTGGCTTAGAGAAAGCTGCAGGAAGACAGCAAAGTCCATTATCCCAAATGAGTAATCCAATCGATGTAGCCAGTTTGTCCTTGATGAAATTAGGCTTTGTCTTTGCAGTATATTGGAGAGAATGAAGGGATTTTTTTTGCCTTACTTTGTCAGTGTCCTGTGAAAGCAAATGGTTGATATGCAGTGGCTTTATGCTTTTGTCATTGGCCCTGGCAGAGGAAATAGAGCACAGCCTGTAGTCAGTTGTCTCAGCTAACACAGGGGGGCAAAAGGTGCTCTCTTCATAGTGCCACCTTAAAATGTACAGATGAAACCATTAGGTGCATCTCTTCTAGGTGTTTCCATGCTTTTTGCCAGGTGTCCCCACTAGTAGTGATGCTGCTTCCACCTGAGCTATGGGAATCAGGAGACTTTGCTACTGAAGTCTTTGTAAGGATCATCCATGGATTGGACAGATGCTGACAATGCCGTACCCCACAATAACAGAACTGTTGGACTCTAAATTCAACGTGGGGCTTTCAGAGTGCCAGCCTAAGTTCAGAAATAGCATAACTGAGTGGCTGGTCATTTTTCCTTTGGCGATGACTAATATGAGCAGACTTGGGATAAGAACAGTGTCAGATGCAGTCGTGATTTCCTGCCTCCCGTCCCCTTTTGCTATTGCTGCTTCAAATCTAGACTGACCAAATCAATTGTTTCCATCTGACGAGTCAAAAGTTGATGGTGTTTGACATGCCTGTTGCTTATACAGGTGAGCTGAGTGGAAAATAAAGCTAAAGATGTATTTTTGGCAGTCAGCTCTGTGCGCTTCCAAGACAAACATTTGGATTGCATTTGGAATTTGCATTTCCTCAATACTGACTTCCTTTAATGCTGTGTAGCCATGTAACAGTTTCTGCCCTGCCTTCTAAGCATCTCTAGCAATTATTTCTGCCCTGTTCCCAGTAACGTTTCTCGACATGTGTCTAGGTATTCTAGAAAATACACTTGCAGTTGCAGATCCTGAAAGGCGTAAGGACAAAGGCCTTCCCACACGTCTTGAAAAACTGATCCCCAGCTCTGACACAAAGAACCTCTTTTCACAGATAACGGATGCCATAGGCTGGCATAGCTTGCCGTGTGAAATAGCAACTTCCTTTCTAACTCCCTTTCTGAGTGCTCATCAGGAATCCCATGCCTCACCTTGCCTTGGAGCTGGTAAAACAATGCATTTTTATGTCCCATGCTTATTGCCAGTCTGGACTTGGCAACCACAGATTATATTAAATGCAGAGTATTTCTGTTATATAATAGCAGTAGCTGGGTGTATGTAGCTGCTGTTTCTGTAACAATAGCATTTACTGGCCCCCATTTCTTCTTCGCTTTCATATGAAAATCTCTAGGGACTGCAGATACTCTTTTCCTATGTAGATTGTGAGCTGAGTTGCTTCTGTTAGAAGCCTCGAAAACCTAAAATGCCATGGCTGTGCTGCTCCTTTGACTGTTCCTTTTACATTTTGTGTCAGTCCTTCCTCCGTACCGCTTCCCACACAGGTCTTTTTCAGGGTGAGGGCTCTCAGGTGCAAAAAGACTGAAACAGTGAAAAGTAGGAAGGAAAATGGACTAAAGTTATAGAGCAGTTCAAAAGCTGTAATGATTCGTTTCTCTGATTAGCATTGGAGATGAGGGAAGATAGGGAATATCCCAGTTCTTTACAGGTGCACTTGAAGGGAGGGCTTGCCCTTACTGCAGTTAGAAAAGAACAGGAGAGGAGTTTTTCCTTAATGCATTCAATAAGAATCCTGTTAACTGCAGCAGAATTTCACTTTGACTTCACAAATGAGGACAGAGCTCCTCAGATGCTGGATACTGTTTGTTTGGAATCATGTCAGTGTTAATGCAGGAAGACAAGTGTATGGTAATGCTCTAAAATTACGGTGCAACTGTTATGTTATAATCTTAGCACATAGTGTAAGCACTTTTCTAGGCACCTTGGTTAATTCTTTGCTTAATGCAGCAGATGTAGTTTTTCCACAATTTTTCTAGCAGTTTCAAGTCACTGCCTTAATTTGGAAGTTTGGATGGCAGATTGGATCACCATGAGTGTCCTTGTGCTTGCCTCACTTCAGGTGTATGTTGGCCCCCACCCTTTCCCTGGCACAGGGACTGAATTGTCAGAGAGCGATGATTCTTTTTTGAGCCACTGGTGGGGTTTTTTTATGTGTGTGGTTTGTTTCTTTTTTTTAATTATACCCTGAAGTGATTTTGCATTCATTAAAAAACCCCTAAAGCAGCAGAGAACTGTTGCTTTACATCATCATTCTGCTTTGCCAGCAGGGCCATGACTGCTGCATGGTTTTGTATGGATAGCAGGGTTCATCCAGCTTGACATTCGTAGTCTTGCGGTACCGAGGCCAAAATACATGCCTTGTCTTGAGCTGTAGTCCTGCAGCTTACTTTTAGGCTGTGAAAACCTTGGAGTGCATAAAGTTGCCTGTCTCGGTGAAAATCCCTCCTGTTAGTGGCTGATAATTGATTATAAGGGTAAAACAGCAGGGCAAGGTCCAGCCAAAGCCAAAGGACCTACTAGCTTCACTATGTAAATTGTCTTGGTTTTGCTTCAAGAAAAACCTCAAAAAACTTTAAAGCCCCCTGTTTTCTACAGAAGTGTGGTGTAAATTTGGGAAACTGTTCAGGTGTGGAGTTGTGCTCACCTGCTACCTTTGTTGGTGCCGATGAGGTCCCTGGGCTGCTCCTTTGTTCTATTGTTTTCTCACACCAGTGAGTCTGTACGGCGGGTTCCCGGGTGCAGGGGCAGTCTGACAGTGCTCACCCTGTCTACCGGCTCAGTAACCACCAGCCAGGAGGTGTGGGGCTGACTGCAGAACAGGATGCTAGGAGGTCAGAACAATGGCTTCTCAGACTTCAGAAATAATACACTGGAGGGAGCCATGGAAGTAAATCGTTGGTGATTGCCAGAATTGCAGGGGCATCAAACAGGAGCGGTACAGTGCCACCTGAGCTGGGGAGTGTAGTTTGCTCATCTCTGGTGTTGGCCAGGCCTTGATGCTTCAAAGCTGTAGGTGCTGAAGGACTGTACAAATAAGGTAGCTAAGGAAAAAAGATATAAATAGGTTTTCTTCCCAAGGAAGTTTCTGTAGTTGATTTGCACCTTCTGATATTTTGCCTGCTGACAGACACGAAAGCAAATCTGTTCCAGCCCACAAGGTAAAAACCATAGGCCAAAACTACAGAAGTGAACTGTCAACCCGAACCTCATGCCCTCTGCATCGTAAGATGGGCATGAGTGGTTTGTTGTATTACCAGAGGAATGAGAACAGCTTTAGTGAGTGTATTGGCTGTGCAAAGATAAGTTCTGTTTGCTTCAGTGATTTGTCCCTGCTCATTTGGTTTTCTTTAACGCTAGAGCGTAGCTGAAATCATTTGCTTCGATATGAAATATCAGACGGCAGAATTCCTTAAGCTTAGCTTGTCCTATTGACTGTTTTAGATTGACCTCTTAGTAGAGGACAGAAAATACACTCAGGATGTTTGCACGCCTGTGCGTGCTCAAAAATGCCGTATACAGGCTGAGCACATGTGTTCATGTATTTGTTAAATGTTAAATCAAAGTCTTGGAAGAAACTGAGATGTTTTGCCTTCCACCCTAAAGACTGCATGGTACAAACTCTGAAGGGTTTTTAATTATTTAAAAATAACTCTTGTAATGATAGCTGTTCCAGCATTACCAACATACAAAGACTTTTAAGGTGAAACCAAGTGTTATTTCCCTCCTACCCCCCCAGACCTAGAGATGTTATTTTTAATTTCTAATGTTAATCCCACTTAACAAGGATATTGGCGTGGCATGTTTTGGCATGAGATGCTGGCAGTGCTTTCTGCTGCTCCACTTTTCCAGAGGTATCGATGCTGACATTAACGTTACTAGAGCTAGCAGCTTAAAATTATGGAGAAAAATCTATGGGTTCTTGCTCTGCAGTGGCAATCAATACCGTTTCCTGAATGTAAAAATCTTTGTCTCTCCTGTTCTCATCTTCTCTCCAACAAATCTTCCCATGCTCAGCAGCTGCTTCAAGGGACACCTCACCTTGCTCTGTGGGTGTGGAAGATCCCTTCAGGGATGATGCTGGCCATGCTCTTGCGAGTCACTTGCAGCCGCTGTCTGCTGTGCCAGGGTGACTGCTGGCATCCTTCCCTAGGGAACCAGCCCAGTGCTTCTGCGAGCCTGTCATCTTTCCTGCCTAGTTGTGCAGCGACAGCAAACAGAATTCGAAATGAGGTGCTTCAAATTGTTGCCCTGAATCTGGGACCCAGTTGGGAATCCCCTACACTTCTTGTTTGATTGGGTTGCTACCATTCCATGGTTTGGTGAGGCCTTCCTCTTCTCTTACTCTTAATTTTGAGCAGTTTAATTTACACTGTAGCTTAAAAGCCCTGAATTTTATTTTGGGGGGACGTACACAAACACAGACAGACAGACTTCTTCAATCTTCCTGGATGTCTTAAAGGATTCAGCTGCATGAGATTCCCTTGCTATCTTTAAGAAGACATTTGTGCCAGCTCCATTTGAATTTGGGAGGCAGAAGGCGCGGAAATAGACTTAAGCTGGTTTAATTTGAAACACTTTGAAAAATTTTCATTCTATTGTTTATAACTGGTAGCACATCTTACCTGCCTGGGTCTGTCCCTGAAAGTTGTGGTGGTCCTTGCTTCTGAGCTCTCAACTGTTAGGAAAATGCAACATGTGTTAGGAGAGATGAACGTTCAGCTCAACACACCTGCCGTGAGAAAAGGGCATTCTAGCAGATTACCGGTAGCAAACATCGTAAATTTGTTTTCATATATGTAATTTCTAGAAGGTATTTATTCGTATTACAAATTCTCCCTCTTTTCTCGTGTTGTTAAATAATTGCACATTAGTGTGAGTGGTCAGTGATGATAGAAATGTTGCACTGATTAGTTTAAGGAGTCTCGTTACCTTCATGCTGTTGTTTCAAGACAAAGCAAAATGTCAAAGTCCACATATAAAAACTAAAACTGATGGGAAATGGATTTTGTGAAATCCCTGCTGCCATGTGTCTGAACTTGCAGGCCAAGTGGTAAACAGCAGCATTTATTCTGGGAAATCTCAAGTGATACACAGAGAACTGGAAGGAGCTATAATTCGTGTCCTGCTCTGAGTATCTGTATTTCCATATTTAAAATCCAGTATAATGTTCCTGCTTATGGACTTTCCAATATCTGAATTCATGCTTGTAGACAATCTGAAACAATTAATCTGAGTTGTATGCTGTCATGACTTCATACCAAACCATTCTTTGTTCACTTTTCTTTTCTGTCTTCCATCACCCTTTGGCTATATCCGTTTTTTCATGGTACGTATCTTCTATTCTACAGCTTCCTTGAGGTCCTTCTCAAAAATCTCTGTTTTGGAATGGGTTATGAAATCATCCTTGTGGCCCTGGGCAGTTCCTCTGTTGTTAACAGAGATACCTTCTCAACCCCAAGCCTTTGGGGAAGACTATTTTCTGGTGTTGGCCAGGGCCTGTGTTGGGCATTTGTCTGATTGGAACTTGAGTCTTTTGGCAGAATTCTGTCTTCTTTATCCACTTGGGTTGTGCTACAAGATGATGGTGATCGATTTAATATTACTTGTATAGCTGGTTGATTATGACTGCATTAACTATTAGATCTGAGATACTAAATAAAGTCGATGCGATTGAGCAAGATGGATTGAATGAGTAACTGGACGGTCTTCTGTAACTGTTTGTACCAGTTTCCAGTTGACGCTATTTCAGGACCAGTGTTTACATTCAAACTTGGCTTGTGGCTTTGAAAAAAACCCAAACAAGTTACACAGTGATTTTAATATTGTTTAAAATTGCATCCATTTTCATTTCAGAATCTTTGGAAAAAGAAATTGAAGTTGTTCTTTGGTGGAAGGGCTTTCAAGAAAAATGTTTTTGCAAAAAATTAATTTTGAAAACTTTAACTGTGTGAGATAATTCCATGTAAAACTTAGAGGCTGAAGTTCAGTATTTTAAAAGTTGGGAAGGACTGGCTACTTGTGTTGATGTTTTCATGTATGCAAGAATTGGTTCTTGTTCTGTATTCTGACTTAACTCTTAACTTTATTCAAGACAGTGATGAAATTCTATTTCCTCCTTAAACAAGTTAGTTAAATTTTGAGTTTGGGGCACATCGCAAGAATTTTAAGTGCTTTCTAGCAAAGGTAATAATAATAATAATATAACGGTCAGTATTCATGAGAAAGTCTTCTTTACTGATAAAGTTTTGTAAAATTGTTAAAGAATTTCAGTGCTTTGACTCATTAATCTACTCTAAAAATCTATCTAGTCTAAGAAATCAAGATGTAATTATTAAAAAAAATTGTTAAAAATGTTTAATATAGTAATTTTTGCTAGAAAAAGGTTGAAGGTTTTAAGGTATAATGATGTGAACAGGTACTCTTCTGCTTAAAATATTTTTTTTAAAGTTTCCTACTTAAGGCTTCCTTATACTTAACGAGAAATTAATTTTGTCTTTGAGCACTAGGAGGAACTCTGGAACAGCAACGTGCAGAACCTTAATTAATTGTATTGAGTTCCACATGTAATTCAGAGTAAGCCCGAGAGCGTGTCTGCTGCTCGGCAGAGGTGTGCTCCTTGGTTCTTTACAAATCCGAGCTTATGGTGAGAAAGCTGTTTCTGCCTGAACTTCAGTGCTCACTTTCCCACTCAGTGTCCAATATCATGAGAGACTAATTGTACGTAACCCTCTAAAATTTATAAGCATAACATTAAAGGAAAAACTAATAGCTTTAAAACAGCCAAATATGTAGTCTGTAGCGTGTAGAAGTATTATAAAGACTGGGAAACTAGAGAAGCGAGCATTGGTAAGTGGCAGTGCACTAGCCCCCTCTAAGTATGTCGGTGTCGAAGGATTGAGACTCATTTTGGTTCCGCATGAACTGCGTAAGCATTCATGGCACATGTTGGCAGGAGTGCAGAGTAGATAACAGCCTGGCAGTGCAAAGTGACCCTGCTGAAAAGCCAAACGCTGGGTTGTTCAATGATCCAGCAGCTCATTAAAGGGAGTTGGTGAGCAAAGCTAATTACTAAGCATGTCCATGTCTTTTCAGAGGTGAGCGCCTGACCCTCCTGTTAATATTGTGTCAGTACCTGTAAGTAAGGTGAGCTGGCAGGCAACATTAATTAATACATTTGTTCAGTTTATCAAAGGCTGCAGTATTATTAGATAGGCTGTGCTGAGCTGGGAGACGTTTAACAGGAACCGAAATGGCGAATTTTACGCTGCCAGTTTTGTTTCTGTTTGGCTGTCATTGTACTTTGTGTAAAGGAGCCCAGTCCATGCACTAAGAATCCACCCTTCGCACAGTCTTCCCTGCAGTAAGGGTAACTAATACAGGAAAATTTGTTCGGAGTTTGGGTTCTTTCTGTTGTTTGTGTTTTGGCTTAATGCTTAAGACCTGCTAAGTGTTGGGAGCTACCAGTGGATTTGTAACTGCTACCAGTCTGTGGGCTTGTTGGACAAATGATAAATGCTCTTCTCAACAGGCAGCGGCCCTGCCTGGTACTCAGATGAACTTTTGTATGACAGGGCTAGGTCCCAGGTGATGATGGTTCCTTGGGGAGGAGAGGGAGTTTGCTTTCCGGAAGGCGTTGTCTGTCCATTGGAGGATGGAGTAGGCCTAGACCTTCACCTACTGCTGTTTTTACCACCAAAAGATATCGTATTGCTTGAAGTTATTATGTGGGAGTCTGTTCAGTTGAATCTGCTTTTCCTGTGGGAATCTGTTGCAGGTTACTGCTGTTCATCCTTACCCTGCTGGGCAGTGTAAGCAGAGCTTCACTCCGGTCCTTCTGGGTAGAGGGGGAATATGGAAGTTTCACTTTACAGACACACTCAACAATTTGACCTTTCTATAAACCTGAATCAGTGGCTGATAGATGCCACCTTGACAGCACCTGAAGAACTGGCAGCTGTATTTGTTGTTCTAATAAAAGAATGCTAAATGACCAAGATGCCTTAAATAAAGCACTGAGAGTGCTCGGCAAGCAGGCTTAGAGGAGAGTTTCAGCTAGGGATTAATTGTATCAGTCAGATAAAAAAGTTAGATTTTCCATTAAACTGATAAAGCCATTTATCTGTCAGGTAAATGAAACATAAATGCCGCATGCTTTCACACAAGCTTTTAAGTTGTTTGGTGATATGAGAGAATCACATTTTACTTCAAAATGCAGAAATATTTTTAAGAAACATTCTCAGCAGAAGTGGAAATGAGTAGGGAATATAATCCTTGTATTATTGTTATAATCTATGGTACTTGCTGGAAAGGCGACGTTTGTTGCATCCCGTGTTCAGCACCACCGCAGTTACCCGCCCCTTAATCCAGCATGTTGGTGCCAGGGCCAGATGGAGATAGTGTTCCTGTTCGTGCCATAGGCTTTGCTACAGAAGTTTTAATTCTGCATTCGTGTGTAAGACCTAATTCTTAACTCTGAGGAATCCTGTAATAATACTCTGCTTTGCTTTGTCATGTATTCCCCAAATCCTAGTTATTTCTATGTAGGAGGCAAAGCAATGTGCCAGTGATGGGGTACACGTGCAGCACAGCACTGACTGAGGGGATTCTTTTTGCAGGACTTCAGTATTTCAAGGCAGTGTAATTTGTATGTCCTTTCATCGCTTTTGTCCAAGGTATGACATTGAGGGGCAACCTTCAGAGCAAGTGGTGAGTGAGAAGATGGAGATCCGTACCGTTGAGATCCCTCTCCTCATGGCCCAACCGTGACACAAACTCTTCAAAGCAGCAGAACTACTTGGACAGTTATCCTTTGGGTCTCTCCCCATGCAGTGCTGCTATAAATACCTGAACTAGTTAAGGAGCGGTGGCTCAGGTGTGCTGTGCTGGAGCACTCCTCTGGCCACGGTAAATATTGATGGGCTCTGCAGCACGTGACAAGCGGGAGAGGCACTGCCTGAGTATCTTCCTGGAGGAAATTACCTGTTGCTGCTATAGTCTTTGCCCAAATCAGCTTTTTATTGCTGCTTAAGTGTAGCGGAGGAGTTTAATTTTGGGTGCTATATGAGGAACATGAATGCAGAGTCCCAGAAAGGCAGCAGAAGTCCAGGTGAGCATAGGGGGAGGTCCTGCCCGAGAGAGCTGTGGGGACAGGCCCTTGCCCGCAGTGAGGAAGAGGACCCAGTGTCTGATGGGGAAGTTCCTGTCTGATAGGAACTCAACTCTAGTGCTGTTTCAGGGGTACTCGGGAACAGGACAATACTAGAAGTGGGCCTCAAAGAGGACCTATTTGCTTAGGGGAATTAAACGTTGCAGAATGGTGAAGGAGATTTGTCAGAGTTCTCTTGATCATTACATAGGAAAGAACCGCTATCGATGACGGTAGCTGGCATTTTCATGCTTGACTACTTCATCCAGCTATTCACAGCATTCATGGCATTTTCTGCAACAGCCGTAGGAGAATAGAGCAGAACAATTTTTTTTCACTCCCACTAAACCTTTCCAGCAGAGGAGGAAAAATTAGAAATGGCTTAAAGCAGAGCCCAAGATCCTTATAAATCTAATATGGAGGAGGGGAAGGATGTTTGTGTTTATCTCCTTTTAGCAGCAGCTGTTACTGTCTGGTAATACTGCAGTATTGTCACTACTGCCTCGTGCATTTGATTCAATGTATGCAAAGCTCTCCTGGACAGTTCTGCATATGGCTCCGCTGAAGGTTCCTCAGCTCCTCCCTCTCCCTGCATCAGGATTTTTAGGGCAGCGTACAGTCGATTTTGCAGGGCTGCTGTGCCACTGTTGAGGTCCACAGAGGCACATCCCAGGCGTCAGTACAGCTGTGGTTAAAGTGCCCAACGCCATGTAGAGCGAGCAAGTAGCCTTACAAAAGTCCAGACAGTGAGAGATCAGCTCCGATTTGCAAAACTAAAGCTGTTGACAGTATCACTTGTCCTGTGTGCGTTTTACTTCCCCCTGCATTAACTAACCCACAGCCTAGAGAAGTAAGCCGAATGCCATCCTATACACCAATGTTCTCCTAACCTGGAATAAATGGACAGCAAGGGAAAAATCCTGTGACTCGGGGAAAAAACTTGCCTGTTGTCATGAGTTAACTGGTGAAAGAACATTAGAATACTGAGAAATGGTGCTGTATTTAGAGTTTATTCTGTGCGGTGGCAAGGTCAATGCCTCATTCCCTGTTCTGTGTGCCGAAGTACCAGGGTGTTCTACCATAGGTCACAGCTGAATGTATTCAGGAGGGTTGGTACCACAGTTCCCCTGAAAGCCAGGTAAGGAAGATAGGCTGCGTAAATTGATCTGGTCCTCTGCACAGGAAAGAGATGCTGTGTGTGGAAGTCAGCAGTTATTTCCAAGGTCTCCGGGGAAAATATTTGCGTAGTTATTCTAACAGAGGCTTCAGAGGTCCTGCTTTAAAAAAAAAAAATGAGCAAACCCCCTCAAAAAGCCAGCCATGAAAAAAGCAAAAAGGTGCTGCAGGTGAATAGTTGAAAAGAAATGCTTATGCTTTGAAATACTAGGGCTGATCACAGACTTGCTCCTGTTTATGACTCCTTGTGTTGCATGTGCCTTTTACCTTCGTATTCCGTTGTTCCAGAGCATAGTCTCATTATATTGGAAAAGACCTCTAAGGCGATCGAGTCCAACCCTTAACACAACACCACCATGCCCATTTAACCCGTGTCCAGAAGCACCACTTGTAGATGCACTTGAGTTGGGCTGGGGGCTTCTCTCCCAATACTGGTGCGTCACCCCATGGCTCATCTCTAGTGAGGCTGCTTGTAGCCTATAGACATGACGCAAGGCAAGTTGTTAGGGGGCTATTGGCATAACTGGGCAGGTTATCTGTGTAAGTGGTAGCATGTGTTGAAAAAACATTGATGTTTTGGAGATGTCTGGGTACGTTTTTCTGCAAAGCGGTGCAACATCCCATGTTTCCATATGAAATTGCTCTTAAGAATATGCTTTACTGCTGCCTTGGTACATTACCTTGAGTATCTGGCAGCAGTGTTGAGTCAGCAGCCCAGGTACCTGTGTAGTTTTGAAAATACCGATATTGTCTGATAGTTATTTGTAATGCTGAACTTCTAATACTAGGCTTGATCTCTTGTTGTCCTAAGCAGTCAAGCTTGGTAAGAAATGTCTTTTCTCCTGAGACTTCATACAATTTATGCTCTGACGGTTATGCAGTTACTGGTAAAAGTGAATTCAAAAAGTCCTTTCTGAGCAGTTGACTGATAAATAAAAGATAGCCAGAGAACAGTATTCTGGCATGTACGTTACGTAAACTGGAAGGCAGAAGGACACTTCTCATTTTTGGTGTGGACTTGTTTGCTCATTTTGATGAGGACTGGTTGCAGAATAACAGTTACTATAAATACCTGGTAGGAAAAGCAAAATTTGATTTAAACTGTTTAAACAGTTAAACTGTTTAAACTTGGTAGAATAATGGACTCTCACTCAGATTACTGATCATGAACCTCTTTGAACAGCACAGCATGTAAATAGGATTGCCTCTCCAGTGTGAGGTACGTGTCCAGCTTTAGACGGTGGGTTGGGTAAATGGTGAGCTCTGTGCTGTGGGGGCACCGCGTGGAGCTCTGCGCAAAGCCCCGTGGATGTGGGATTCTGGTGCATCCCTCTCCGCACCCGGGGCTGTCCGTTCCTGCTCCGGGGCTCCGTGGTCACTTCAAATCTAACGAGTGGCTTTGTGCCAGTGGCAGCGTGGCGTTTGCTGTACGGAACCACGAAATCTTTCCCAAACTAGGAGGTCATTATGAATAGTCTCAGCTTTCTAAAAACATATTGGGCACAATACTGCAGCGTCTAGGAAGGTTCATGTGCATCTAGTTTGCGTTCAGTGCACTTTGTGAGATCTTCAGGAAGTTTTTGAGCATTTACTTAATTTAAAAGCACATAGGCTGAGTATGTTTGTATCTAAGCATGTGCCTGGAGAGTTTAATTTGGAATTGGATTATCCATATATAGAGCTAAACTGGGTGTTAAGTAAAAAGGAAGCTGTGTGTTAACTGACTCTGTTCTGGAAAGAATTAATTAGAGCTTGAGAAATACTTCATCTGCCATTTTGTTAAAGCCTTGCCTGCTCTGCGATCCTAGCAGGGACACCAAATCAAGGCTTTATTCATCCTCTTTTGTTATGTAGTGATGTTGCTAAATGTACAGGGAGGTTGGCTGTTATGCTGTGACTGCAGCAGATCAGACTCCACAGTCACCCTGTCAAGCTCTTCCAAGCTGATATACCTGTAATGCTGGGAACAGGAGTAGCTAAGAAATAATATCTGCATTTATTGTTTGAGATCTGAAACAATGAAAATCAGGCTGCATAGGTAAATTTTTAGAAGGTGGTGGAAGGGATTCAGAATTTTTTAAAGTCACAGTAATCTCTTTTGACCATTCTGTTTTGGATGTGATCCGTTAGGATTATTTTCCTTGTCTTTGACAAAGCTATATAAAATGTGATGCAAAAAACTATCATGAAGAAAAATCAATTTTTTTATCATTTAATAAATAGTTTATTCTTTGGTAATAGGTAGTTTGTCAGAAGTTTAACATTGCACTGAAAGGAACTGATTTAATTTTGTCAGCTTGACTTAATTTTCTGTTCTATATTTGTAATTGTTGTAAAACCTTACAGCTTAGAAAACATTCTTGATTCCTGAGATCGCATTAGTGACAGGTTGTTTAATGAACAGCACTATTGAAAGGTGTTTGAAAATAATATTGTGTCACTACGATTGTGAGAGAGTTAATGTGAGGCATTAAAGTCACCGTGCAGAGGAACAGGCATGGCAAAAAAATGCGAGTCTCAAAACAGTAGCAGGATGCTGAAAATGGAGGAGGGTAGAAATCAAAGAAAGTTACTGAGTGGTTGCTGCCTTTTCTTGCGGCAGCTACATCTATTAATGGTCGTAAGTGTGGTGGTCCCAGCTACTGTGTCTGTGGCACAGGCTGATCTCCAGCCCAGTTCTGGATACTTGGTTAGCAGCTGCTTTGCTTATTGCTCAGCCTGTCCACTCCTTCTGCGCTTTGATATTTCAGGCCTGCCCAGGAAGAAGTGCCCTGTTGACTTTTCCTAAAACCAAGATTTGACTATGAAGAACTGTCGGCATATTCATGGGTTTTTAGTCTGCTCTTTTGAACCTATAAACTTTTTTGCGCTGCACAGCTCGCCCTGGCTGTTTGCACAGAAGCAGAGGACATCCAGTCAGCAAAAGAAAAGCTGAGAAGTTTCTTCTTGGTAGCTCAGATCACTGTTATCCTTCCTAGTAGTCTACACTCACATGAGAATACAGGCATCTTTATGTTTCGCTAGTGCCGTTCTGTGCTTCTAGAACAGAAGAACAGATAGGGGATTCTGATGGTGTTTATAAAGCTGCCTGGCCAATTGATACTTGCTGAGAGGTGCTGGTGAAGAGCCCTTGATGTTGTCATTGCAAGGTTGGGTAAAGAGGCAGCCTTGTAGTCCACATTCTCAGAGGTACATTCAGAACTTTCAAAAGCAATCAAAACCCTGGCCTGGATGCTTTAAAGCGCATTTGATAACTTTTTATGTATTCAACTTCCATGTGGTGCTTCATATGTTTGTTTTTCGTCTCATGACCTTATTTGTGGGATAAAGGTGGCAGTGAACATGGAAATTTTCATAAATACTGTGTATATGTGAATGGGAAGAGCAAATGAGTGGCACTAGATAGCAATGTTTATTGTGTCAAGTCTTTGGGATGTCATTTATATGTAACTACATCTAATTAGTGCCATTCAAGACTCCAAAGCAGATGCCAGTTGTTGCAAGGGATGTGCCTGGTTACTTGTCATTTTGTACAGTCAACTGGCACCATAGCACTGACAACATGTTAATAGTAGAGATAGAGGAAAGGTTTCGGTACTGGTGCTCGTGGTCATTTTTTAGTAGGGAACATTTCTCTTAATGAACTATAATTAGGAAACTGCTGCTTCTCTGATGAGAGTTACCATCTCCCTAGGGCTTGGTTGCTTCTGATGAATAGTGATAGCTTACAGTTCCTCCTTCCACGTCATCTCTAGGAAGTGGGCACCATGCTTCCTCTGCATTGTGAGCAGTGTTAGAGAATGAGTTCCCATCAGATCCAAGAAGGAAGGACTCTCATACTTGAAATTTTGGGATACGCTATTTGTTTGAGAGTACATGCTGAAAAATAACGTAAAGTGATGGCTACTTCAGCCTAAATTCAGGCAATATTGAAGTTAAATGGAATCTTTCAATGATAATTTTGCTTTTGATTTATATGCTATTTCTAAATGTAATCAAAAAGCAGTATAGCTTTATGTGAATTGGCATCCAAATAGCAAGGCTTCACTTTGTAATGCTACTCCCCTCACCCTGTAAAATTGCCTTTTATTTAATTAAGACTCTCCAGGAGGCTGACACTTTTCTGTGGCTGATCCAGCAGCTGTACTGCAGTGATGAACCTCAGGAAAAGCTAAACATCTCTGACTGCTGTGACTCTTGGCAGAACAATGGGAAAGATCCTCTCTGTGTTGCTGAGAAAACAGCCTTCTAGCTTTTACAGCAATTTTCTTAGTGATCCCCATAATACTCTGCCGTGGGGGTTTTGATTTTAAAACTAGTAATTTTGAATGTTTCCCTAATGTAATTTAACTTGCTCTTTTTCAGAGGTGTTTAAAGGCACACTCAGACGCTACACTTGCCAAGATATTGATGAGAATAGCCTAAATACCATTAGACTTTACATATTTGCTACTAATAAGCAAACTCTAGCTCTTATGGGGACAGACCAGGTGCAGATGTCAGGCTGGGATGCTCAAGTCCAGTGGGATTAACCTCCCTCCCTCATCTCTCCTTTATTTTGCTCATTAAGTAGGCTGCAGTGGGTTTAATTTCCATGTATCCTGGTGTCCCAGAGTCAGACTGATTTCTGATTCATTTTTCTATTCTGTAGTAGTCATATTCTCACTGAGAAGTGCAGATTTTTTAAGAATTACTTCTGTAAGAAGAAGAAGAGATGGGATAACGGAGGTGTTAACACCTCAGAAATTGGTAATAGTAACGTGAAGCCTCTGCTTTCTGTCAAGGGAATTGCCTTGGTTTCTGGGAAGCTATGCCGGTTCTTACAAACTCTGCATTCTGTATTTGAATAGTGGCAGCCTGATCCACAGCCTGTTTCAGCTCAGCCTCGGGTGCTTTTCTAGTCTCTTCGGGCCATGCTGAAAATAGATGTCTGCTCAAGATGCATATGTGAGCCAGACTTTGGTGGAAAGTAGGAGACAATAAATCAAAGAAGGAGAAAGTTTTACCTTCAGTACACAGCATTGAGTGGTGATGTGATGTATTCCCGAATTTGAGACAGACAGCTTGAGGAAGCTCAAACAAATATTTAATGAAGAGAGGTTAATGTTAATGAACACTGAGTGTGCTGTTACCAGGCTCCCTGCGGTGCTGGGAACGCTGTCCTGACATGCGAAATAGGAGAGCCCTTCTGGCTGCACAGTGCAGGGCTCTGTGGTTGCTGCAGGTGAGCGTTCAGAGCTGAAGGAGTCGGGAGAAATTGTTTCCTGAGCTCGTGGGGTTTTTAATGCTCGCACAGGCACAGATGGGTTGCTTTGCTTTGTGATAGTTTGGAGTCTGAGGATGTCTGTTTTTAAATAAATGGTAGCAATTACTGATTTGCGTTCTGTCCCTCTGTACAAAATAATTGAAAGATAAATATCTGACATGCTATAAACTGGTTGTTACAGAATTTAGATCAATAGTGATTTTTTTTTTTAAATAGAAAAAGTTACAGAATCCATGCAGAAGATGAAAATTCCTCTGAGATGCTCTTTCAAAAATTAACTCTGTTGCATTAAATCTAGACAAGACATTTTGTGGTAGTCATTAGATTTAGACACAAGGATTGTCTCCCCTACTTCTACATGGAATGTCAACACCATAGGGAAGCTTCAGGTATCTTCAGGAGTAAGCTCTTCCCATAGCTCAGCAGTGCTCCTTGCACCCTCTGTGCTGGAGTCAGTGCCCCACGAGCAGGGCTGTGCAACGATTGACTGTTGGGCAGTCAGACAAAGAATTCTGTGCAGTTTGGAGCACAAAAGTGTGCTAAGAGTAGTCCTTAAAAAACTAGAGTGCGTCTGCATTTTCCCAAGAGGCAATAAATCCTGACATTTGAGATGATAGACCTGTTTCTACTTCATGAGGAAAAATTCTCTCCTGGCTTAACTACTTTGAAGTTAATTTCTCTGGCAATAAATTTGGTCCAATATGTCAATGCAAGCTTAACTCACTTGTGTTCATAGAGATTAACTCAACAGCATCTTACGTATGCCCAGAATAATTAGTTTACCGTCTCTTGAGGTTTATTTAATTAATTTAGAATGCTTTCCATTTAGAAGATACTTACTGCAGAAACAGGTCTGTTGCAGATAAGAGAAACTGCGAGTGCTCCCAGGGTCCTGCCCTGGGCTTATGAAGAGAGAGCTGGGAGCGGAGAAGGTCGCATTGGCTGGAGCTGCTCTCTCTCAGCCTTCTTGATAAGAGTCCCAGCAACCTGGCACAGTTTGGCACCTTAAAAATAATATTTGAATACATTTTTTTTTTACATTTTCATAGTACTATGCTTTTTCCGATCTGCTAAGAGCCATCGTAATACTGAAATGTTACAGCTTCGGAGAAGATAACTTATTTATGGGAAAGTCTTTTGGATCTGCTGACAGGCAATGAATTTTTAAAGGGAGGAGACACGTCAGAAGCTAAATAATTAAGCTGCGTGCCTCCTCAGCATTTTATTTCCGATATGGGCTATTGCATAAGCGGCATTCGGCAGAGCCAAGCCCTGCAGCGGGTGGCTCGGGGTCCCTTCTGCTGGGAAGCACTGTCCTCCTCTGGAAGGAGCTGAAACTGCACAGGCCCGTTCGAAACGCGCCTCCGGTGCTTACAAGTAGTTTCCTAACGGTTTGCTGGAGTAAATAGAATCGTAGAGTCGTGGAATGGTTTGAGTGGGAGGGATCTTAAAGGTCATCTAATTCCGCCCCCTGCCATGGGCAGGGACACCTCCCACTGGATCAGGGGCTCCAAGCCCCATCCAGCCTGGCCTTGAACCCCTCCAGGGATGGGGCAGCCACAGCTTCTCTGGGCAGCCTGGGCCAGGGCCTCCCCACCCTCATGGTGAAGAAATTCCTCCTTATGTCCAGTCTAAATCTGCCCCTCTCCAGTTTATAGCTGTTAAACAGATGCGTTAAACCTGTGGCTGTGCCAAAGCATTCTTCCCTAGCACAGCCTGCCCAGTTAGACCAGCACCAATTTCCACCCGGCTCAGGTTCCAGCCCTGTCTTTGCTTACCATGGCTGCAGCCTGGACGTAACGCTACACGACACGGAGGCATCGCAAGCTTATGAATATACTAGAAGCAATTGCTGCCCTTATCTTCTGTCTCCCGTCATCAGAACTGCAGTGTTTGTTACCTGTTTGCCGCTTTCTCTTCAGTAAAAGACTTAAGAACCTCTGGTTTCCGTGGGAAATCGTGAGAGAATTCTTTGGTTGGTTGGTGTAGTGCTGGAAGCGTTCACCCCACTCTGACTTCCATGGGCTGCCTGTAGACTCAGGCCACCGTATCAACAGGGTGGAAAACCAAGGCATCAGGTTCAGCTGATGAATTATGTTCACTTAAAATTGTCCCTATCCTTTTGCATCCTTTACAAAAGTATGTGAGGGTGTTTGAATGGAGTCGGTGTCTGGCTCCTAGCTGGAGCCACTTTCCCGCTCCCACCTCCCAGCCCAAGCTGCCCTCACACAGGGCATTGAACTCCCTGGTGATCCTTGTAGACTTCCACATTTTGGCATTCTTTACGTTTCTTATCAGCTAGACCTCCAACCTGGAAACTCAGCACCACCATCGCTATGTAAGCAGCATTTTAAGTTGAGCGAATGCTGACCTGTCTGCTGTAGGTGACATACAAACTTCTGATGGTCTTGGAGTTTCTCTCCAGTTTGTTTGTAGGAGTATAAATGGATGTGCAGAGAAATATCACGTTCAGATCATTGGAAAACTTCCTTCTGGTATTGGGGGGGATTTGGGAGGAAGTTTGTACAGATGTGCATGTATATTCACTACGTGATTATCTACCAGGATTTACTTCACATGGCAGTTTAAGAACAGTGAACTGTTGTTGAGAAGCTATTTCTTAGTATTTGCAAGTTATTTATCACTAATTATAACCAACACAGATGCAATGATTAGTCGGCAGTGTGTCAAGATTAAGGCTGAGCAAATCCCAGAGAGCTTAGTGCAATTACCTGGAGTACAGACATTCTTGACTCTGACTAGTCCTACCCTATCCCAGTCGTCTTATACTGTCCACCATTCCCTGCTCTTGGGGATTGATTTGATGCCCAGGGAAGCTGCCTGGTGTGCGAGACAGATACCTGTAGCAGCAGGAACCCGGTTTTCACTGGGTTTTCAGTGAGGTTAGGATTACGAAACATCGAAGGAACTCGCATGAATCAAGGTGATATTTCAACAACAGCCTCTGCCTGTTCTGCAGAGGCTGGAGCTGCTTCGCAGAGCATTTCTGTCACTCCAGGAATTACCTGTGTTTGGATGGTATAACTCGCTTGCGTGTTCGAGAATCATTTTCTAGCCTTCTGTTAGTAGTTTGGGGTTCAATGAAGGGGGTGAATATAGAACAATATCCTTTGTAATGATGGAAGTTCAGGGTGTTCAGGAAACGAGGAGTCAGTGTAGACGCCTTGGGAGTTGCCAGTTCAACACCAGCTCTGTCGAGCCCTCTGTCGTTGCTGGTGCCCTCCTGGCTGCTCCTCCCCCTGGAAAGCTGATTGGCACGGAAAGCCTGATCTAGCCGGCATAGGGCCCTGCAGACCTGTGTAACTCGCAGTGGATCCCCTGCTAGCTCTGTTTGGGCTTTTCTCCCATTTGTCCAGTGCTGCATATGCATAGCTGTGTGGCTGCCCTGCTCCACTTCAGCGCGACTCCACTCACTGGAGTGTCCCTGCTGTCCTCAGAGCACGTTCTGGCTTTGAGTCTGCTGAGCAGTGCTGCCTCTCCGCACTCTTTCCTCCTGTGGTCCCAGTGTTCCTCCCTAGGTTTGTAAATCAAACTCTAAAAGTAAGTTTCTTGTATCTTGCACTTTTAGTGGAAATGCTGAACTCGGATGATAAAACACCATTTATAAGTGATGCCTATATGGGGACTTAGGAACTCAAGCCTTTTAAAGGGTATTTCGTTTCCCTGTAAATGATGTATTTTTATTTCTTGATTTCTGTTTCTTTTATTTTTTTTGTTTGTGACCTTCACCACATCTATGTGCTCCAAGAAACCAAACTGATCATATGTAGGAATATTTGGGCTTTGCTGTTTTACTACATCTTGTATTTCTAGATCTGTGGCAGTCATGGCTGATGTAGCATACTCCTAGAAATTTCACCTCCAATTTCAAGACTTCTCTGAGGTTTATCAGCGTTTCTCTGAGGTTTATCAGTGTTTGGGTGCTGCAAAATTTGGCCTTTCTTCCTTCAAGGTCTGATACCCACATGTAGTGCTGGGGAGCCAAATAAAAGCCAGTGTCAATCTGAGTTTTGACAAAAATATTTCCAATCCTTTTGCTTGGCTGGAATGGTTAATGAGCCAAGGAGATGTGTTTAGTGGTTCTCAGTGTCATTTTCCATTTGTTGTGTAATTAAGGCAGCTTATCCAGTGATATAATGGAAAGGAGTAAGGTGAGCTGGGTCAGAATTGTTTTATCTACTGATAGATTGCAGTGGCTGTGTCTTGGTTACAGCTGTAAAACGGGCCATCCACAGTTTTAGTTATAATAGCTTCATAGTTAGCTGGGTCCCTGTCTACGCATCTGTTACTGTCTCAGCTTCAAGTCCAGAAGTCAGTGGTTATAATTTTCTGACAGTATGTAAAGATAATGTGTTTGTTCTTAGCATTCTTAGAGGTCTCACATTTTTTCCGGATCAGAAGAGTTATGGCATGAAGAGATCCACAATAAAAGACCTCTAATGTGATCTTTCAGCTGCATGTAATTTTAGGAATAACTGGAAGGTTGATTACCTTCCATTTTCTGCAAGTTTCAGAAGCACTTATCTCTTTTCTGTCCATCAAACCCTCCACAACAGAAGTGCCGAGCTGAATCCAGCATGTCCATGGAAGTAGTATCTTTACTCATTCCGTGTTGCATGTTAGAAGTGGAAGCTTTACAAATCACACAGGCATGTCCTTCTCATATGAGCCCACTACTTCTGAACAGATTCCGCTAGGTGTGTGCCTTCAGCCCCTTTGCAGACAGTGACCATAGCAGCTGCATGCTTGGAGAAAGCTGATTTCCACCAGCGTAAGCCACAAAGGGCCTTTTGGTTCTCTGGAGTGATTTCCGCCAGAGACTGCGCCTTTGTTGTAAAGATACTGTACCTTTTTATGTAAGTATAATTTTAAAAAGGAAACAAATAAGTTAAATGTGCTTTGGTGAGTGTCCACCCCCCCCCCACTCCAACTTTGGAGTTTAAACCAGAGCTACTCATCTCAGCTTTGTGTTTCATGTTATTATTCAGTGTTGGTGTTTATAGTTTTCACTTTCCCTTGTACCATCACCTGGTATCCCTGACATTGTTCCTGCATTTGTGTATACTCTTTCTGTCTCTGTATGAATAAAGGGATAATTATGTGACAAATATCTGTGAGTTATGCAAGAACAAACACTTTCAATCTATGTTATGACATCTATTTTGCAAACTTTAATCCATGTAGATTAGTTTTGTCTGGTTTTTTGCACAAATAAAACTTCTTGAGATTTGTGAAAACCCAAACATTTGAAATACATGGGTGTGTGAGGATCAAGAAGTGTTCTGCTGTTAATAATTTGATCATTAAGTTATGCAAATATTAGAACTCTAAAAGCAAAAAGTCTGTGGCTGCATTTGCTGTGAGGATAAACAAGACCTTTTGACCATCACTGGCTTTTGTGCAGGCGGCTAACATGTAAACCTGTGGTTGCCTTTGTTGCTATTATCATGTTGCTACATGTTAATACTTCTGATTTCAGTGATCTTCTAGCACTGATACTACATGAGGTCGGAGCTTGTGAACTTGTACTATTTGAAGACATTTATGCTGATGCTTGGAGTATCGTTCAGCAGTTTAGATGCTTTAAGCTGTGACTGTTGGGACCCTCTCCGGTTCCCAGCTATTCATTGCCACTGGTCTTCAGCATCAGTGCTGTGGTTTTTGTAACTGTGCTAGGAAATAGATCTGGAAAAATGCCTGGCTGGCTCAGGAGCTGACCTTGGGGTCAGTGTTTTACACTTGGCTTTTGTACCACTACTGCATGTGCTCATCAGGGAAAATCAGTGAAGTCTGTTATCTATAATGACTTGTATGTAGCACGTGATACGCCAAATTGAGATGTAAATTGCTTTATTTATCAATATGTTTGTGTTTTGCTTGTTTTCAATCATAATTCAAATCTCCAGTGTGCCAGAGAGCGGACTAAATGTCTGATTGTAATTTGTAAACACTGAGTGGACATAGGACAGGGAGAGAACATGAGAAGCTTGCTTGGTATCGCACAGATTCCAAATCATTAATGTTTATTGGGAAATAAGCAGCCTAATGACCGTGTCTGGTTTTCAGGTAAACAAATATGTTCCAGAAAGCATCCTTTGTCACCATTCCTGGGATTACAGCTTTTGGATATCTTGCTTAACCTACCTGAAGGCAAATTTCAGACAGAGGTTTACTGTTGAAACAAATCCTCACGGTTCTCCGTAGCACAAGAACACCCGGTCTGCTATTTTATGCCACTAGGAAAATTATCCCTCAGATTTTGTGTAAATGCAGTATTAAAGGAGTTTGTTTCTGAAGAGCAAATACGCAGTCAGTTATGTACCAGTGATGTGGTGTGTGAAGAGCAAAGTGGTGTGCAAGGACCTTTGTTACCTGACCATTTGCAATTTGTAATTTTCTCGTAAGGCTGATATGATTCAGATAATTTCTGCCCTGTACTTTCCTCCCTTTAAGTGGTTGCTTGTAAGGCAAAATCTTGGCTGTAATCTTTTTCCTGCATGTAAATGCATTGTGAACTGAGAAGGTGCATTTGAAGCCAGGAAAACCATGTTGTAGGTACCACCTTTCTTTGTTTTGAAACAGCAAGAACACTGATGTGATTGCTTGGCAATCCTTCCTCGTGCCCCAGGAATCTCCATATTGTCCCCTCATACAGAGATGTCTCTCCGTGATTAGCTCCCTGTCATTCAGTTCGTTTTTCTGACAGCAGAATGCGCGCTGTAGCAGTGAGTCATGGCTGCAGAGCTGCTTCAAGGACAAGCCAAGGGTGTTGGAGCAGCAGCTCGAAAAAGCCAGGTTTCAGGACCAATTCAACAGTTTTCAGCCTCAAGGAATTTGACTTTAGGAAGCTGAGGACTTGGTAGTGAAGCTACTCTTCTAAAAATCAACACAGCAAAATCTTTAGATGCAGTTTCCTGTCGAAATTTGGTATTTTTCCCTGTGGTGCTGCACAAAGCAGTGTTACATAAAGCGCAGCAGATGCAGTCTGAATTCAGGGGCAGGGGGAAAGCACTTAGCAAAACCAAATGTGCAGTGCCACAGCAGAGGAAAAGATCTTACAGATACATTATAAGGAAAAAGAACTTCCAGGTGGGGACCTGACGTGGAGCTTTAATAACTGCCGCAGCCTGGTATTGATACTTAATTTAACATTCTATGATTTAAGGATATTTTAAATAAGATTTACAGCTTGGCAGTTGCTTCTGATTTCTGTGGCATGTGGGTCCTGGCTGGGGCAGAGCACTGTGCTGTGGAGAGGAAGGGTCTCTGGGGCCAAGGAGGGGGCACTGCAGCAGCACGCTGGCAGGAGTTCCTGGGCAACGCGCTTGGTTTCTGAACCGTCTGCTCACCCCTGCAGCAAAACTGCTGCTGACCTCAGCACAGGATTGAGCTCTAAATTAAGTGTTTATACAGTAGAGCAGTCTGCATCTTCACTGCAGTCGGAAGTAGGTGTTGACAGCGTGTATCCAGCTCGGTTTCTTTGATGGTTTAACTACAAAGCTGGGGCGCCATGGGTGTCAGCGCTGGTTACCTGCCTGTGCGGGCACATACAAAATCCTGCTGGGGCTTATACGGCTGACGCCTGAGGTCTTGGGGCTTAACCATCGTTCGTCATGTGATTAGGGTTAGAAGACTTTGGTGCTCTTGGTGTGAGCTATGTCATGGGGAAGTTGGAGGCATAATGCTGCAACTAGGCAGAGCAAAGTCCTTTCTAGAGAGGGAACTCATGAACCAAATAAATACACTTTCAAGGCATCGTTTTTTGAGAAATTTGGTCTATGTTGGTTCTGGTTAGATTTGATTGCAGTAGTTGCTGAATTTGGTCGTTATGTAACAGTCTTATTAAATAAATTTTGTATTCATAAGATAAAAGCATATTAGAGGACTGAATTGATGCTTTTGCATCAGTTAATGGTATCACCTGTCTTCTTCAACCATTGGCAGAGGGAGCATTTCACATTTTACAGATCTAGTGCTTTGATATGTGTGAGCTCTGTGAAGCATTTTCATGCTGTGTTCCTCGGTGCAGGTGATGGTCTTCGTGTGCATCATCCTGAATGCCCGTGAACAGTAAATACTTACTATAGATGAGAAGCCCGTGGTTTTATAGCATTGGAACTGTAACAAATTAGCAAACTGTATGAATTAAAGATAACTTTCAAGATCGAGAACCTTTCATCTCGGGTCGCTGTGATCAAATTCAGCCTGACTCAGGATTACTGTTTCATGGCAAATCAGTCCAGTCCAGGAGGTAGGGGAAAGGTGAGAGGATCAAACATAACTGGTACCTTTGTTGAATGAATTGCTCTGATAGTGCTATCTGAATGAAATTGTGATACCTTCTCACTTTGACCAGCCAGGTCGGACAGGTCAGAGTTTGGTAGGTCAGTGTAAAAGGAGCGTGGGCTACCTAACATGGGTCGTATCAGTCCTCTGAGGGCTGGCTGGCACTGAATTTAAGGACCAAGCTTAATTGTAAATAAAGGCTGCGACAGAAACAAAGCTCAGGAACTTAAAAGATTAGTGCTGTTAGAGTCTTTTTATGTCGTGAAGCCCTCTTTCCATAATAACAGGAGTTATTATTTTTTTCAAAAATGTTCTTGGGGGCGTGTAAATGGAAAGTGGCATTGGTACTTGGTATTAAAAGTCTCATGTAATTGCTTTTGAAGTTTTTGTGTTGGCTGCTTTTTTCATAATCATTAAACAAATACAGTATTTTTCTTAAGACTTTCCAAGTCTTGCAACACAAGCAATGTTATCTTTTATTTTCTTAAAGGGCTTTTCTTCAGTGTTATTTGGAAGCCTGCAGAGTACGTAGTATTCTCTGGTCATCTTCTAAGACATCAGGACTGACAGTATATGGATATTGCTACATGCTGATCTCCCCAGAGTGCATTTATTTTGTGCTCTTAAAAAAGCAAGCAGGCAACTGAACAAGTCTTCCACCAATCAGGAGTGAAACATTAAACAACCTCTGAGGATAGCAGGTTCCCTATAGTGACTGAGTAGTTCCAGGGAGAAAGTGAGGAGATGTGGAGCAGCAGAGACTCGGAGGGGAAGGAGGGAGTGCTGTCTGGTACTTACCAGTGGTATTGGTTTCTTTGAGATAAAATGAAGGGCAAAATAAGGAATGTGGGAAAGGATACAGAGGGAAAAGCTGTTGGGATGATCTTCAGGAAGAGCAGTAGACATAGGAGGCACATAGGGAGACAGGGAAAGTATAGATATGTTTTGCAGAAGGGATAGCAGAATCAGGGCAACTCACGCACACACAGTCTGCCTTGCAGCATCCTAAATATTTCCACAGGACCATTCAGTTAATCTCTGCTTATCATTTACATAACCTGTAGAAAACAGATGCGTGCCTGAGGTGTCTGCCTGAAAGGGAACGACTGCATCTTTAGCCCTGTTATTTCAAGGTGCTTGCTCCTCCTGTGTTCATCAAAATCGTTTCATAATATAATAGTACATTGTCAGTGCCATTGAAACGGATCACATTCTCTAAATATTGCTAAAGCGCACATTGAGAGTGTGTCTGATTTTCTTGTCTTTGGCTCTTGTCAGTGTCAATGTGTGTCATGCTTAAGGGATGTATTAATGAACCTTCTTTTTATCCTGCCCGTTCTCTTCGTTAATGAATAATGATGGAACAGAGTAGGCAGTTGGGTCATTTTATCCTTTAACTGCGATGAGCAGTCCTGAGGAGAATGCTGCATTGCAGCTATAAGCAAAAGGGCTGTACAGTTGACAACACACTTTTGAATCCTAGTCTGTGTTTCTGGAACATTCTTGAGTTTAGTTTCCCAAAACATTTTTTCTTAGGAAAGGAATCTTTTTTTTTTTTTTTTTTTTTTTGCTATTTAAGGAAGATTTATTCAAATGCCTTCTATTCTGTGAACTTGGAAACTTGAGCTGTGTTCAGCAGCCATTGCAAAGGGTGCAGGAAGGCTTCCATTTCAGAGTATTTCTGTAGCAGTTGGCTAGCAGCAATTTGCATAAGAGTTTGGGCACCGACCTTATTGTGAATTTGGACTGATTCTCCCCAAAACTTTTTGTGGAAGGCAGGGGCTATATGAGAAAAAGCAGCTGCCCATTTAAGGAGCTGTGCAAAGAAAAGCCTGTTCTCCTGCTGACATAGAAGCAGATGAAAATCAAAATAAGATCTCTAATTAAGGTTACTAATGAGACAAACTGACACCTCTGAGTTAAGTCAGGTAAATGGTTCAAATGTTCTATTCTTAGGCTGAGCGTAACTTGAGATAGCTTCATTTTTCTGTCTCTTTCAATGCAAAGACTGTAACTAAGTCCCTGAGGAGTGCTTACCTAAACCTGTGCCTCTGTGTGACACAACAGAAGTTTCTGGGTGCCTAGAATTCCACTCCTTTTTCATATAATGAGAACATTGGGTTTAGTTGCTTTTCTTTAATCTCTTTTTGCTTCTTGGTCTTCTTTATTCTCTTTACTTGCAAGAATTTGTTTCTAATTTGACAAAGGAAATGACTGTGTTCTCTTGTTGCCCGGTGTGTGGCTTTACCTCCAGATATCTGTGTTGCCGTAGTTGTGGGATGAGGAGTATGTGTCTCTAGCAGTACTTTAGAGAAGCTGAGGTGAAAGTAGTCTAAATCAAACACAGCCTGAAAGATTTACCTATTCTCAGCCTGTGGATTTATTCTGGAACATCTATTCCTGATTAACCACGATGGCTTAACTCTGTGTATGGATGTTCTTATTTTGGATTAAGAATGCTTCTTCCCAGTTGAGCTGGATTAGGCAAAGCAATGAATTAATAAGCTGTAAGTAAAATGAAGTGGCTAGCATGATGTAAGCATAGATAACCACTGTGCAAGGAAAATAAAGTCATAATTTGATTAAATAACTTTAAATTTGAGATCTCATTTTAAGTAAAAATTTAAGCTTCCACTTGTGTAGTAGTTGACGAGTTTTCAGTGGCCTTTTGGATTGCTGTAACTCCATTTTTTCTACATCAAAACAAAAACTGGAGAAGAGTCTGGAGAGCTTCAGTAGTGATTATTGCATTCAGATTAGGTGGAATATGTTGAGGGCTAGTCAAGGCGATTGGCAATATATGCTTTGTATAAGAGAGAGTCTATTCTTTTGGGCTTTTTAGTGTGCTGAATTAGAAGGCATCTGTGGGTGTTGTGTTCCTAATGGAGTTCTGATGCCTGTGGGGGTAAGAATGAAATAATGCTGTACCCCTAGCACATCTTGGGATTGCTTTGATCACAGTTTATATCTTCTAATAATTCAAAAATAAAATAGGAATCAATAAAACATCACTTTTCACAATGTTGAAAAAGGCATCTCTTGGTATTATCCTGATTTTATTACCTGTATATAAGGCTAAGAGGTCGTTGGAGGAATCATGTTACATCTGTTTGAACAGTGCCATCACCCCAGCGAAAACGCTGCCACTCATGGCAAATGCCCTGCTCTACTCCACTGCTCTTACATGTAGGCAGCTTTTTTGGACTGAATTAACTCATTACCAGAAGACTGGAAAGTCTTGAGATTTTCCATGCCATCTTGTCTCAGCTTGTCTAGAAAATGGGGCAGTAAGGAGCTTGTTTGACTTGCTAAATTATCAGAGCCCAGGGACTTTGACTATCTATCTGCGTTCAGATATGCACTTTAAGTGTGTTCGTGTTGGTACCTTAGCATGAAATCTTACAGTGTCTTTCACTTCTGTTGTTCTTCCAAGTCTGTGCAGTACTTAGGTCTATGGGAAAGGCAGATAGTGGTGTAAAGGGTGGGCACCGCTCGTTTATGAAGGGGATGGTGTAAGCAGGTCGTGATGAGTGCAGTGGTGTTACGCAGGTGAGTGCAGCCCAGTTAGAGGTTTCAAAGGTCTGATTATTTTAATGATACTGAGCAGTGGGACATAATCCATTGGGTGCTTGAAAAGTGTGTTATTATCTTACCATCTCCTCGTGGGTTGGGCGCTGTTGTTTTGAGTGACATCGCTGTCACTTGTGGGAGTGGCAGTGGCATTTCATGTTGCTTGCAGATGGCATAATGATTGTAGCACTTTGTTTTCTTCAGTGTCCTCACTTTTTCTTAGATATCTTGCATGCTCCCCAGAATACACAGCAGCATAAGACACACCATAGTGAAAGCTCTGCCTCTTGCGAAGGCGTAATAGCGCAGAGTGAGTACGGTTGCTGTGTGGCTGACAGGCTGACATCACTTACAGCAAAAGCAGGTGACGCTGACAAGGATAGCAATGAAATTAAGAGGAGTTGCCAAGTAGCAGCACTTGGAATTAACAGCTCAGAAAAATAAGGCTCATTGCTATCTGGTTTGTTTGTTGTTTTTTTCTTAAGTGAGGGTGGGAAATAGTCATCCCATGGAAGCAGACTCTTTTGACTCCATTATAGATATCACAAAAATGTGTCTCTTCCTTCAGAAAATAAGATTTATTCCTTTGTTACTTATTTTAATGTAAAGGATTAAGACATCTATGTGGGGAATTGGCTACCTTAACCTATACATTCCGGGCCTCATCTAGAAAAAACTCCCTTTTCCATGCTGGTGTTGTTATGAGAGCATATGTTGTTATGCTGTGTTACTTCTAACCTTTCCGATAGGTTTCATCAAGTAAATATGAGCTATAAGAAGGGATGATGGTTGCAGTGACATGTAATAATAGTAAAGATCCTTCGTATAAAAGGAAAGATGCATGGGACTTCCAGGATCCTGCATAGGTGCCTCATGCTGTACTGACTTAGAAGTCTGTCTGGTGTGTCTTCAGCTGCATAATACCTTCCCCTCTCAGACCATACTTTCCCATTTGCACAAGCTTTATTGCTTGGGCCTTTGTTTCACTGGCAAATTGGAGCTTGGTGGGTAATACCTAAACCTGTGCAGAGGGCATTTGTACAGTCAGCTCTAAACCACAATGTTACCTTCTGTGCAAGTGAAATCCTAGTTTGGTTTAAATAACCGAAAGAGCTATTAGAAGAAACTGTCTCAAGGCTTTGACTACTTTTTCAATTATGTGCCTATATTCTTCTGGAGAAAGGGGGAGGAAGGAAAGAAACCATTGTGTTCCCCTGTTCTCTGTCCATCTCTTCCAAAAAGCCCTTTTTCCTGTCAGCTGCTGAGGTGCTGAAAAACCCGAAGTACCCAGAGTCTGTGGGGTATCCTGCTGCCTTGGGGTTGGTTGGCTTAGCTGTAGTAGAGAACTTCCATGAGTTTTAGGTTCACTGTCTCTTAGTGCTAGCTGAAGATCTGCTCTGGCACTGTACTGCTGTTCGTATGCAATTTAACAGGGGAAATTTTGATGACTTCTTTATTATCTGGTTGATAATAGTGGAAGCTGGATGATAGAGATATTTACTGATTATTAGTATTTATTATTATTGCTGCCCTGAATCTGTCATGACTTTATTGTACTCAATACTACATCAAGATAGAATGGAAGAAAAACACCTCCAGGAGCCTATGGTACACAAGATGAGACAAATGTAAATGGTATAATGATTATTGAGTGGAATAGATGAAGAAACGATCTCTGGTGGGCTGGTTATCTTCCCTCTCAACAGCCATACTCGCACCAACAGCAATACATTTATTATAAAGAAATACTAACTCTTCTTTCTTCGTGTTTAACCTTCAGCTCTCCTCGAGGCTTTGTTACTAGCCTTTGCAGAAGCTTTTTGTTGTCTATTTAGGCAAGCAAAATATTTCTCATCTGTTAGGATGTGTACCTTGCCCTTAATATTTCATGCCTCGTGTGTTGCCTGGATATTGGTCATGCGCTGCATGTTAAGTCCAGCCATTAGATCATTATGAAACTGTGCATGCCCTCCAGGTGAGTGGCTTCTTTGGGCTACAGCAGCACCACGGCGGAAGGCTTATGGGACATATACTGGGTGATTTGTAATTCCAAAGGCTTTTACTTTTTTGGACAAATTCTTAAAATTTATGTAAACAAAAGTGAGCAAGTGGTATTAATGAAAGCGGGTAATGAGGTTCATTGCACTTTACAGACAGCTTTGTTGTTCTGAGATTAGAATGAAATGATTATTTGTTGAAGCTCATTCACTACTGAAAATCATGTTCAGCTTGCTGAAACCAGTAAATGCTGTCATTAAATGTTCTTCTCCTGATGCACTTGATTCTCTCAACTGATTTCATTTCAATATGACCTAAACAGACTTCCAATGTACTGCATGCAAAACTTTTTCAAGCAACATGCGTGATAGAGCTGGGAGGTCACAGAGGCATCCATTCTAGCTGTGAATATTCTCACTTTGTTTCACATCTTCACCCTGTGTTTTAGTTTGAAAAACATCATCCTCTGTTGGGAAAAGGATTCAGTGCAGCCTGTGTCTTTGTGGTACCTGGTACCAAAGCGGTTGTTTGTTTTACTTAACACTTGTTAAACAAGTGTTAGGAAGACTTTATGATCTGATGAAGGCTGATGTTGGATTACATCATACTGTGCTTAATAACATCATTCTACAAAAGGGACAAAAGAGACCTTCCTCAGGATTTGATCAAAACTGCAACAGTAATCCCAGTTTTCTGTGCATGTCTCCTTGCCTTCCTCAGTTTCTTAGGTAGGGACAGTTTCCCAAGGCAGATCTCCTAAATGGAATCTATTAGTTACTGGCTGTTCACTGAAATTGAAAATGTGACATTTTCAGCTGTGAAAGTCACTAGATAGAAAACAGTTCTGAGTCTGAAGTGGAAGGGAAAAAACCCCACTTGCTGGTATTTCTAGCTTTTACAAGAGAGAAAAACAAAATACTGTGTGGAAATTTGCTTCCAAAGCCAGCGAGTAAAATCCTACTGAAAGTATTGAATGTGGGTGTGTGTTGGAATGTTCTGTGTTACAGCAGCAGTAACAGGGATGATGGTTCCAATTCCTGTTCTGAAGTTGTGAGACTCTGTGCAAGAGGTGCGGGAGCTGGTCGGCCTGGGCAGGTTGTCCTCAAGTGCTGCATGGCAGGGGTTATTTCATGGTTAAACGTGAATAAATGGAACTGGGGAAACATGGTAAAAAAAGTGGAATAATTGTGGAGATAATACTCTGTGGTGGTTTACTTTTTATTTTCTGTGAAGACCTAGGTAATCTGATGCTAGGAATGCTCATCTCTTGAGAGGAGAGCTTGAGACTAGGCTGGAAGGAGCTCGTCAGACACAGCTCTGCGCTCTTGTAGGAAGAGCTCATGCCTGTCCTGTCTCATTGTCACTGGAGCTCACTAGTCAAAGCAGCTGTTTTCCCTCATGGTGTTAATACCAGGAGCCGTTCAGCATCGCTATGAAGCCTGCACTTCCCTCACTGAACAGTTTTTTGCAGTTGCGTTTACCTAATCTGTGATTTTTAAATTACATTGTTTATGGCATTTGCTATTTGAAGTGGTCTGCTTTTCTGGATGCATCAGGAAACGTACAGAAGGAAGCTAGTGAGTAACGAATGACTTATTTGCACAATAAGTGCAAATGTATATTTTACATTCTTCTTCTCATAATGTGATGTGAAACAGTCTCTTGAAAATTTTGTGCGTTTTTAATTGTAGTTTTAGTTGTGAGATGCTTTTGCTGTTTTTGCCACATCTAAATCATTGTTTGTCATGCTCCGCTTGACTGCAGTGGAGATGACTGTCAGAGAAATACAGTTTCCCAGGAAGCATTAATTGAAATGATATTTTTATATTCGGCATGTAGTAACTGACAGCTGTAGATAAGGAGCAGAGAAAATCATATTTTTCCATTTTATTTAATTTTTTTCTCCAGCCCAAAAAGCAAGAATGCCAGATGAAATCAGAAATGCATTTAACATATTGCACTCTGCATTGTGGAAAACGTTTTCTACGTGATCACTTTTGTTCTGCTGCAAATTTCAAACAAATTTTTGGGAAAATTTTTGGAAATGGGAGACCTTAAGAAATGATTCAAGTACTGGAAGCGTCAGTAATAAATTTTCACAATATTTCCTCACCCCATGTATACTGTTTGTATATAAATTTAAGCCGAATCTGCATTATCATTCTAAAACGCTCGCGTCAAGCAGGGAAGTATTGCACAGCTTAGACATAGGAAAGCTCTTTAAAAAATGAAAATGTGCATGCTTGTGTGGACAAATCAACATAAATCCATCTAGTCTGTAGTTTATGGTCACGCAGAACACAAGATAGAAGGCTGCTGCTTTTGCTGGTGACACGGGAAATCTGAAGTCGTATTGAAACTGGTTTTTAGTCCCCACTGGTTCCTTTCCACTTCCTTGGATGATTTATATCTTCATGCAGATATGGTGTTTCCAGTTACTTTCCTTTATAGTGAATCCTTAAGGGGCAAGCGAGAAATCAAAAAGAATATTCTGGAGCAGCGATGAAGTCAGTAAGTGCCCGTAACGCCCCTGGCAGCAGGAGAGCTGTCTCCTGGTTGGAGGTGCAGGTGAGGACAGGTGTCCTTTCCTGCTCGTGCTGGGCTAGTTGCTGGTTTTGCCATCTGCACGGCCTGTCGGTGTGCGCTGGCCTGGGAGCGGCGTCCTGCAGACCTGCAGCTCCTGACAGTGTGAGTGGGCTCACGTCCCCTTCCAGTCTCGGGGCTGGGCTTCTCCAGAATGCCCTCAGGACTTCTCAGCACAGCGCTGCCAAATAAAGCAGCTTCTTTGGCAAGGGGTGCCTCCCTTGGGCCTGCTGCCGGCAGCGGTGTGGAGGATCTATGGAAGCGTTAGCAGAATAAACACCCAGTGTTCCCTCAGATTTTCAGTCCAGTTTCTCATAGCTGTACCTCACTGTATAGCTTTCCTACGGATTTTATTGTCCCTTTCCGACCTTATCTCTACAGGACTGCTTCGGGCTGTTGTGGTGGGATTGCATCCCTTGGGATGTAGGTTTTTTTCCTCAGTACAGGAGCTGTGTAGCTTCTGGCATTCAGTGGGAGAAAAATGATTCCACCAGATTTTGCTCAATGTTTTTTGGGGGTTTTTTTGAGTGATGGCCAGATATGAGGAGAAGGAAACCTTTTGGTTAGAACTTCATTTTCCAATATTTCTAAATGACTTACAAGAAAATACATTTCATAACTAAATATGAATATGCTCTTTTTTTCACGTGAGACTGACTTGATTAGTGATTTCACCAAGACATAGACTTACAGAAAAGAATAAAGTCATACACTTGATTTACCCTTATCTATTTAGAGGCTCTTATGGAAGATAATAATTATTATGAAAAAAAGAAAGAGTATGACTAAATAAAGTTTATGTCTAAATTCCAGTGTAGATTGCCTAGACTATAGTTTGGAAGATAATGGTGACTGTAGATGCTTTAAACTCAGCCTAGTCCTCAACCTTATGGTGTCTAAATGAACAGTTTTTGTCTTGGAGAAGAAGCAGCTCTGTGAGTTCCAGTGTTTCTCTTTTGCTTTGGAGGCTTCTCAGTATGTGGGTGTATGTAGATGTGCATTAAAGTCGGTGACAGGGCAGGATATGGTTACTTCTTGTGGTCTCCTGACAGTAAAGCATCATGGCTGGGTAAATCTAATCAGGTTTGTTGAAAAACACTGTGGCTATTCCTGTGCTGTTCCAGCCACCCCTTCCCTGCCGCGGAGTGCCCGATCACCTCTCAACTCTGCAGCTGGCCCACTGCTGCACGCTGCTGAGCGGTACGGGAATATAGACATTCTTCAGGCATCTCTCCCTTCCACATCCTAATGTGCTTCCTAATTGTGCATTTTGTTCATGCTGCATTGCATGAACATTTCTGCCAAAACCCACTGCCACTCTCGGTGCTGGTCATGTACTGCCCCATTTATGCATGAAGTTCATGCTGCGTTTGGAGTAGGTTGTCTGAGGGCTGAGCGCAAACAGCACTTGCCATCTTTAGTGAAAATCCTCCCGTGTATCCTCCCTCTGAAAGCAAATCAGACAGTGCCTGTTTGGCCTCCGCTGAAGGCTTGTTCCTGAGTCAGATCCATCAGTGGGGACTGGCTCCCCTGATCACTCGTGTGCGTTGTCCTCACTACTGCGATAGATGTGGGTTGACGAAAGGGCAACTGCCCTGACTGCTCAGAGCCTGTAATTCATGTTTCATCAGGGACAGCGTTTGTCCCATGTGGGAAGCTGACGGGAGCTTATGGAGGAGCAGAGAGGTTTGACACGTTATGGTTTGAATTGTGGGGAGTAACACAGACACTCTGCATAGTGTCTGGAACCCATCTGTTACAGTGGCACCAGGCTCCAGGTACTGAAAATTAAATGAAGTCAGGCAATAATAACTACAGCACACCTTGATCTGGGAGAGCAGGATAGTGTTTCTGAGAAGCTGAAGGTGAAATGAAAGTCTGATGAGTTAACCAAGTGCCAGAAGCTACACAGCATATGTAATTCTGTACCTGAGCGAAAGGTGAGGCAGCATCCCTGCCTGTACGGTGGCAGGATCGATGCGGTCAGAAATGCGTCGCTCGCACCCTGAGGAGATGCCCTGGGGCCTGGCGCTGGCAGCAGACAGTGACGCGCTGGCCTCAGTGAAGGAGACAAAGCTGAGTACCGTTAGCACGTTAGGATCCTGATTCCTTCTGCTCGACATCGTGAAGGAGCTATTAATAGGCTTTCCATTCCTGAAGTACCCCGGGGTGGATGCGCTCTGGAGAGACAAGGGCCTGCCCTGCACGGCACGAGGAGAGCAGGGTCCCTCTTGCGCTCTTGCAGGTGCCTCTGTAGCCCTCCCAGGTCAGCTCAGTTTAGGTGTTCCTCTTGTGCCGTGGGTGCATAGGCGTGCACGTTAAAACCTACAGTTTGGAAGTGTTCCAGCTGACGTCAGACATTATTTGGCAGATCTGCGTAACCGCTTGGTCTGGTGCAGTTTTCCTGTGCCGAAGGTGGTGTATGGGCACAGATATTCTACCCTGACACTTGAAAGCCTGATTTTTTTTCAATTTTTTTTTTGCCTCACCCCTCCCCCTTCCAAAAAAGGTGCTAGACAGGCACACATTAATATAATTTAAAAATAGGATAGAAAGCATCTAAGTGGGTTGTTCAGTGCAACAAGACGTTCTGGCACTGTATCCTTGAATTGAGATGTTCTTAAGCTGAAGGATCATGCAAAATATGTGCATTTTTATAGCCACTTAAGGAACCATATTGTTTCCTTTTTACTTTCCTTGCACACAGAACCTGTGACTTCGGCTGTCATTTGTCGCTTAACAATGATTTTTGATGCAGTTCATCCCAGCGGTTGTGTGGCAGTACTCATACAGCGAGAGAGGTTGCTTTGAAGTAGAGCGAGGCATGTTTTATTGATTTATACTTGGAGGTCATCGACCTGAGGTCAGAACAAAGATAAATGTGCTGCTTCTACTGACACTACCAACTGCCAGCAGCTACTCCAACTTCATCCCAGAAATAATTTGTTTGTGCTTTATGATCCGTTTTCAGAAGTGATTGCTTACGTGTATGTATGTACATAGGTCTTATTAAAGTAAACCTGCTAGTTCAAAGACTGTTTATGATTAAAACTGGCAGGAATTAATACTAACAAGAGTCTGTAAGGATTCTCTTCAAACATAAGGACAAATCATCTTGCAAAAAAAAATTTTAAGTGGAATATCTACCTAACTGTTACTATGGCACAGCTGGTACAGCTTGTGGTTGTTCTTGGAGGTATAATTTATAGGAATGCAGATATAAGTGAGCATTTTCTATTTCACTGTAATTTTAATTTTTGTTTTGTCTTGTTTTGTTTACAGGATTAGCTGGCACTGCTGCAGACCTAGAAAAAAGAAAGCTTATTTTTGGAAAAAATTTTATACCTCCAAAGAAGCCAAAAACATTCTTACAGCTAGTCTGGGAAGCGTTGCAGGACGTGACTCTTATAATTTTGGAAATCGCAGCCATCATATCTTTGGGGCTTTCGTTTTATCAGCCGCCTGGAGAAGGGAATGAAGGTAAGAACTTTTTATGAATGTCATTTGTGTACGTTTCAGTAAAACCAGTCCTACATCTCAAATTAATGTCATCCCTACCCTCTGGAAGGTCCCCAGCAGGGAGTTTCCGTGTGGTTTGTTCCTATTACCTTTACATTTGGTACTGACACGTTTTTTGTATGCTTGACATTTCTTTATGCAAATAGCTGAACCTCGTGACATATGCTAAACAAATTAAAAAAAGATCATAATGTTCTTATAAAACTGGAGTATCTTTGTTTCCATTTTCACCTTTGAGCTTGCGTTGGGTGTTTGTTTATTCATTTGATGGCTGTTTGCCATGTTTTAAAGGAGAAATATGTAATTGTATGTATAACTGATGTGTCCTATCTGCATGAGCATGGATGGGTCTTCAGCTAGTTTGTACCAATGAAAGTCACTGATTTTAGTGTTTATAATTATACAGGCAAAGCTAATGAGCCTGGCTTAAATTAGAGGCTAAGTGATGTTACTTATAGCCTGGATAATGCAGAATCCTTCTGTGAGAGCTGTAGGAAGTTTTAACACCCTGCCCGCTTCCCCTCCCTTTTTCCCCTCTTTGGAAAGTACTCTTGAATTCACATGCTTAAAATATTCGTTCCTCTACAGAAATGCAAGATTTCCATTTCTGGCAATGGATCCAGACTTGGCGCCCCCCACCCCCACCCCAACCCTGCTCTCTCACAGACTTATAAAGCTGGATTAAACACACTGTGTGAAATGACGTGATCAGCTTGGCAAATGGGTAAAGAATGTCTTCCTCTAAATATAGCCTTGAAAGGCTGCTTGCATTTGCTGCAGTCTCCTTTGGCTCCTTTCCTTGGCGCCAAAGGAAAGGAAGCAAAAGGAAGACCCTTCCTTTTCTATTCACAGGCAGAAGGAGCAGTAGCTCTGCACAGCTCCTGGAGCACGGTTATGGTTCTTCAATCTTTTATGTATGATCAGGAATCTTTCATTGCTTTCGCACGGAATTTTGAATATGTGACTACTGATTCAGCAGGTGTCTGCATTAGGCAGGAAAAGGGAAAGGAGACATTTGGTTTTTAACTGAATAAAATGTCGTCTATTGTTATTACTTCATACAACTGACATGGTAGAACAACTTGGGGCATTGTAAACCAGGAACGATGCTTTGCAAATTTAGGATTTAGTTCTGCAAAGTTATTTCTTATGCACAATTCTGCAGCCAACCCTCTTATTTTTTAATTTGTTTTGTGGGAAAGGATTTTTGAAAGTAGGATTGGTTTTTGCCTTAGTAAGAGGGGAGGTGTGTCATCAGATTGATTTGAAAAAAAATTCTTCCTACTATTTTGATCCTGCATTTAAAATGTTTGTTTTCCCATGGGAAGTTATGACGCATCTGAGATTCTGAGACAGTCTAAAAAGCTCAGCAGCACGGCCTGGGAAAAAGTGTCTGTGCTTTCCCACAGCATGGTGTTTTATTCACTGGTCACTGTTCTCCCTGTGTTTTTAGAATTGCTTTCCCAGAAGGTTGGGCCATGTTTGACACAGGGAGAATAAATCAAGTTAGTAAATACCTTTACTCTGGCTCTTTGAATACATTGTAAAGGTCTCTTACGTTTTTCTGAAATCTTTCTCTGAGCAGCTGTATAAATGTGGGAGATTCCCTTTCCTTTTGAAACTACTGCCAAGGATATCTATGGTTTATTGATAGATATCCCTTTTAAAGAGTCATAAACATTGAAAAACTGTCATGTTAGGCTTGGTTTTGCCTTGGTGTACTCGCACTTGAAATTGGTTTGATGGTTTTGTGTAACCTTCAATAACCAATTCTGAAATAAAGTTATATGCAGACTGATTTTGACTGAAGTTAAGAAACTTCTTATGAAGAAACAAAATATGCTGTTTTGCCTACGCTTGGGCCTATTTATTGAACAACTTAAACCATTTCTTGAAATGAACCTGGATTCAGACCAGTCATGGGAGGAGACTCTCTCTGAGGAGACTGGAGTTCTTTGGAAGATCTCGGAGCCATGTGGACACGGCCCGGTTGTGAGGGGTGGCTGTGCTGGCTCCCATCGCGTGGTAGAATTAGGCACTGGATGTGGCAGCGCTCTGCCAGGACCCCGGCGATGCCGCTTCCCAGAGCTGCAGTGAGGAGGGACCTGGGGAGCGGAGGGAAGAAGGGAGTTTCTCTCATGCTGGACATTTTGATAATCAGCATTTTTCTTAAAATGCTGCCTTACAGGAAAGCTCCAATAAGAAAGGGGTAATGAAGTAAAGTTTTATGGACTGTTTCACACTGATTGATTGGTTTCTTTCAGCATTGCTCATTGACATGCTACTGTCTTGTGATATTTCATTTGTTTGTTGCTTAGGGCTGGCTTGAAAAGTTGTGACTATCTGAAAGTGCCAGCCTTTCTTGGTAGCAATAAGGAATAATAAAGTGAAAATAAGAGAGTGTGAGGGAAACACCACCATGTGCATATACACTGCCTTGATATCCAATGCCTTTATAGCTGCCTTTCACATATCCTTAACTTCTCTGTACCAATGACCTCATTAGGTAATATAAAAAGTTGCAGGTAACTTTATTTTTAGAGTTGATGTAACTCTTTCTGGACACTTGAAACCTGCTTTGATTTTTGAAGCTCTATTGTTTAAGTGCAAAATATTTTTCTCTTGAGGCTTCTAAGGGAGGAATACATGATAAAATCCACACATCCAAAAATATTGGATTGCATTAATGGCATCAGGAACCTTCCGTTGGGTTATAGTCTAATGTACCTGTATGTTGGTGCCTTTTGCTCTATTAAGCAGTTATAAGCTCAGAAGTTCATATTCTATGTGTATTTCTAGACTGGCTATTTCCCCATTTTAAGCTATGAATGTTGATCCACTGCCAAGTCCTTTGACTGTAGTTTAATTGCTTTTCTAAACATCTACAGCAGTTTGGTATGCTCTTTTAAAAAGTAAGGAGATTATTATCTTCAGAATTGCATTCAGTTTGCACTACTGGAAACAGTTGACATTTCTGCAGCTTTGAAGTGTCGGTAGTGACCTTTCTCAGCCAGCCTTAAATGGAAGCAAGAGTTATCTATTGTTGATAGTACACGACGTTTTTGTTCTCCTACAGTTCTTCATTTAAGATATGGGTGAACCTTGAAAAATATGATTTCATTTTCTGCTGCAATCACAAAATCTGATCCACATGAATTACTAGATAATAGTGCAGCTTGCTTTTATTGCTTCTCCAGAAGCCACTTCAATTCCTGCGTATTTCTTATCAGGAGTGAAAGTTTCAAGAGTTTTGTTCTCAGAAGCTATGCTGGAGTTGTTTTTATGATGTACTTTGCATTGCCTTTTACTGTCTGATGGGCCGTTAGGAGCAGCTGAGAACTTCTGCATCAGTTATTGCCAGCCCAGTGGCAATTGCTGCTCTCCTTACTGACCCACACAGAACTGTTCTTCCACTCATTCAGAAGAGTCCTGAACTGCTGCTGCATGATGGCAAATGTGTTTTTAATGAAAGAAAGCACTGTAGTCTTTACTACTGTAATGGTGACGTAGGGGTGTGACGCAGGCAAAGACTTTGTCCCTCAAAACAAACTTGTCCTGTACCCTGGGTTAGTAAATTACAGGTACCGATAACTGAGCCCATGGTCTGTAAAGAGAGTTCCATGAATATATGGGATCTTGGCTACATTTTTTTTTTTGTTACATAGATTAGAGTTAGTCTTGGACTAAAATAGAAATCCTTGTCTTTGTACATCAGTGCGTGGTGAGATCATTTTTGTATACAGTTTGTAAAGTATCAACTATCCAGTTTTTAAAGAGTAGGGAAAGCTGTCTCCAGGGATCAGGTACCTGGACTGTGATTTCAGACCATCGCATTGTGTGTGGGTCTTTGAGGTCCCTTTTGGAAAAGAGAGCTTGGACTTGGTTAGAAACCCACCAAGGGACTGAGACTTCTCTGCCTCGTTGTGGGTGTGGATCTCAAGTAACACCCCCTCACCCCAGTGTGGGTTGGGAAGGGCAGTGTTGTGGTTTGGGTTTGTTTATCTTTTGGGGGGAAGGCAGGGAAAGGTGTTGTTTGGGTTTTTTTTCCTTTGTTTTTGTTTTTTTTTTTCCCCCTCTTTCCTCTTAGATCTCTGCTGAAGCAGTCAGTTCTTGCAGGAATGACTTAGTTGCAATTTGCAGTTCCTCTGTCCCTTTCTGAAGCCGTCTCCATACAATCTGCCCTGCAGACAGCAGCACTGCCCAGGTTTGGTGCATCTTCCATCTGTATTCTCACTGAACCTGTTAAAAATTTTCAGTCTTCTGCTAACACCTTCACCTCTACCTTCCTTCTGTCTTCAGGCCTGATATCACGTGTGGCTCTTACTACCTGGTTGCAAAACCCACTAATGATACACTTGACAATTTTGTACCGTTTACCTGAGTGTAACAAACCTTTCATTTATTCTTCCTTGAATTCTGCTTCCTTAATGTGGATTACAAAGGGGGAAGAAAGTAGCCTGAGTTAAGGAGTTCTACCATCCCAGTGCTCACTGTGAAGCTGCCGGCATGACATCTCTTTTGGGCGTACAGTTTTTGCATCTTGCAGGGGTGGAGGGGTGGGGAAAAGGAAATGTCTTTTTGGCTGAGGTAGCTCTTGTTAAAATCCCCAAGGCTAAACTCTGTATTGAAAGCAAAGTTAAATGGTTTGCTACTCGGCTGAGGTGCAGCTGGGTCAGCCTTCCCCTTATTTATGCAACAAGTTAACGAACAGGAAAAAACACAGAAACAGGGCACAGTCATCTGAAATTTGGTCCTTCAAAGGCACTCGCATCGAGCTGTTGATGGTGTGGCTAAGCTGCTGCTGCTCGGGCCTGTGTCTGGCATGCCTGCTGACCAGACTACATCTGAGGTTCACTGCTTGGGAGTTCCCGTGTCGTTCATATGTATCACTCATACATACAGCGCTTGGTCAATGAGGACTGAAGTTGGGCATTTGAATCCAAGAGGTTATCTGTATAGTTGAGAGAAGATCCAGATCCTGTGGGGTTGATCGCTTTCCTTTTTCCTTTGCGGAGCTCCCTGTTAAGGTAGTTCTCACTGGTGCTCGTGGTACAAGTGGTCTGTGTGTAGCTAGGTGATCCTGTGCACGTATGTTACCCTGAAGCAGTATACGTGTGCGGATTGAATGGACGGCAGGTCACAGTCGGACATGGAGATGCAAGAGCTGACAGCTCATCGGTACTGGATTTGCCAGAGAGACAAAAGTAAGGAATACGACCTTTCTAATACAACTCTAAGGTCATGTTAACAGTATCATTAATTGTTCTGTATTTGCATGTGTAAACAGCTCAAGTTTCTTACTGAGATTTTAACCTTTCCCATAAATTGGTTTTGTGGGATTTTTTATTGTTTTGTTTTACCTGAGGGTAATTCATACCCCCGGCTGCCTAGATATGCAAATAAGTCAAAATCCTATACCAGTTTATCTTCAGATTCACCTGTGAAATTTGTCTTCTGCTCCTGTGTGTTTCTTGGCATGGAGAGGAATTTCCCTCCCACTGAGGGATGCAACCACAATCGTCAGCCTGCTGGGCTGAGTCAGCGGGTGCTAGTCATCATCGCACAGAGTCACAGACCCGTTTGGGTTGGAAGGGACCTCAAAGATCATCCAGTACCAGCCCCCTGCCAAACCTTCTTTACCAGTAGTTGTGACCCAACTACACTCATTTTAGTATTTTCAGAGAACCAATGTTTGGAATCTCTCACTCCTTCAGTAACCAATTCCAGGACAATTTTTTTCCCACTCTCCAACAAACGTTTTTCTTTTTTTTGTTATTTCCAGAAGATAAGCTCATTATGTCCTCTTTCCAAGAAGTGTAATGGCTTAGTAGATTGATCTGTTTTTCTCTGGGTATTCTAGAAATGTTACATTTTTCTGATGAAATCATCTCATTCTTAAATTGTATAAATACATAAAATGCCTGCTGTGGAAACCTTGAAATAAACTCTTGTGTACGCAAACAGATATTGGCGTGGGAGAGGCACACAGGTGGCATTTGGGCAGGAAGCAGACGTTGGATATGAAGCGAAGAGCAGGATTAGCTCTGCGGGAGCACTACCATCTCATCTGCTATTGGAAGTCAGACTCGGCACTGTTCAATTCAGTGGTAGAGTACAGTCAGTTCCTGCCAAATGTAAACATACTGTTTGCATTCTCCTCGTCTTTATTAACGTTGATCATTTGTGTAACCTCGCCATTAGAACTGAGCCCTGCATGTGATGTAGGATTTCATTTAACCAAGGAACACTCATGTGCTCCCTTTGTTCAAGTGACCGTGGGGGTTAAGCAGTTGTTTTAAAAAATTAAAGAAAGTAAAAGCACTAATTATTGAGGAACTTTAACCAAATTTAATTAAACTTAATTGAAAGCAACCACGTAAAAATCTTGAATCATCCTCTGAGGAATTCAGCTAATTTTCTTCTTAGTGAGATGAAATGAGTGTAATTGAATATGAACTATCATAATGCAGCATTTATCCATTTTACCTTCTTGTTACCCATACAGCTCATATCCAGGATTTCATCAGACATTTTCCTTAGCATTTTAATTCAGTTGGGCTACTCACATGGCAATGAAAGCCCATCAGTGCTTTGACAGACTTCTGCATCCTGAGGGTCTTGCAGGGCCAGTTTGAGATCACAGGGCACAAAGGGTTTCCACAGGGAAGTGCTGTGTGTATGTCTCCCTGTCTCTAAAAATGTCTCCCAAGGTTTCATTAGTATGCATTTAATGTATTTGATTAATGATTGAAGGAATCAGAAATGTCAGAGATGAGTCAGCTGAACAAAGTTAATTCTCTCTTCTTTGTGGCAGTTTTAACCTTTTTTTTTTTTAAAAAAAAAGTGCATTTTACATGCAATAACATAAATTGCATTAAAAATACATAAATGTAAGCAGCATAAAAATCTAGTTTGTAAGGCCAGCATTGTTATTCTACAAATCTCCTAAAATCACAGCAATGCATAGCACAAACAACTGTAAATCTCTTGCCAGCCCTCCCAGTTGTTAAGCCAACGTTAAAATGAAAAACTAATTCCACAGCCTGTGTGTGTACACTTCATACTAAATATGTCACCAAGTAGTGTCTTTGGTACACTGAAAATCCAATGTCTCTGTAAGTCCTTACCATTATGCAAAATGTATTGTAGAAAATGGGAAAATTCATTTTAATCCTTTGCAGTGGTTTGAGTCTTAACTACCGTCCTGCCTCATGAGCTGGGTCAGTACAGAAGCAAACCAGCCCCGCGCAGGGACTGCAAATGTTCTCAGGCTTTTGTTGCAGATGCTGAAAACAATAGAAATTAGCAAACATCTCTATATCTCTTGTGTATCTCAGAAGTTCAAGGGAACAGCTGAACTGTTTTGTAACCCTCGCTGTCAGTGTCAACTAATCACCCCTTGGCATTGCAGGCAGATCTCACTGCCATCTCCAGGGTCTTCGGGCTGTTTGCAGGCTGTAAGCACGGGCCTTGGTTTTGGCGACTGCCAGCCATTTGTATGGTGCAACATAATATTACACAAAACCAGATTTGACTTATAACTTAATTTCATTTTAGCCTTTAATTAGAACAAATTTGGAATTCTGCACCCCCACCCCATTTGTCTCAGAGTACTTTCAAGTGATTGTTTTTATAAGTGTTTTGATGAAACACGAAACTGACACCGAGGTGTCAGTTATTGCTAGGACCATTCAATTGGGAATGAACTCTGTTACCTTTATGTGAGGGCCGAGGGCTCACCAGCCCAGCTGAAGGGCATTTACACCAATGCACACAGCATGGGCAATAAGCAGGAGGAGTTGGAAGCTGTCGTAGGGCAAGGAGACTGTGATACTGTTGCCATCATGGAAACGTGGTGAGATGACTCATATAACTGGAGTGCAGCTATGGTGGGGTATAAACTTTTCAGGAGGGACAGGAAGGGTGGGAGAGGAGGCGGAGTAGCCCTCTGTGTTAGAGAGGACTTTGATACCCTTGAGCTCGATTACAGTGAGGATGGAACTGAGTGCCTGTGGGTTAAAATCAGAGGGGCCCACAAGAAGATGGATGTTGTGGTGGGAGTCTGACACCTAGACCAGAAGAAGCAGCTGATGAGCTCTTCTATAAACAACTGGGGACAGTCTCAAGATTGCTAGCTCTTGTCCTTGTGGGAGACTTCAGTCTTCCGGATTGGAAGTACAATACAGCAGAAATGAAGCAGTCTAGGAGGTTCCTGGAGTGCGTGGAAGACAACTTCCTCACACAACTGGTGAATGAGCCAACAAGGGAGGGTGCCCTCCTGGGCCCGCTGCTTGTGAACAGTGAAGGCCTGTGGGGGATGTGGTAGGAGGACGCCTGGGACAAAGCGATTACGAGATGATAGGGTTTTCAGTTCTAGGTGAGGTGAAGAGGAGGATTAGCAGAACAGCCACATTAAACTTCCAGAGGGCAGACTTTGGACTGTTCAGAAGGCTGGTTGGGAAAGTCCCGTGGGAGACAGTCCTTAAGGGCAGGGGAGCCCACGAGGGCTGGGAGCTCTTCAAAAAGGAAATCCTAGCAGCTCAGCAGCAAGCCATCGCCATGCTCCGGAAAAGGAGCCGGCAGGCGAGAAAACCAGCTTGGTTGAGTAGGGAGATCTTGAGAGACATCAAAAAGAGGAGGAGGGTCTGTGAGCTTTGGAAGAAGGGACAGGCATCTTGGGTGAACTACAGGGAGGAAGTGAGATTGTGCAGGGAAAAAATGAGGAGGGCTGAGGCCCAACTAGAAATCAAATTGGCTAAGTCTGTGAAAGATAACAAAAAATCTTTCTATAAATACGTTAACAGTAAAAGGAGGAGTAGGGAGAATATTCAGTCCCTACTGGATGCAGAAGAAACAACAGTGACAGGGGACGAGGAAAAGAATATGCCTGATTTTTACCATATTTTAAAATGCCTATAAGTGATCTACTTCTAGAGTATTTAAAATTGCATTAACATTTTATTTAGTTATTACTGTGTTTTCTGAAGCTTCTTCATTACAAATTTCTTGATTCTTAATTTCCTACTCTTCTGGCTGGCTATACAGTCTGTCTGTCTTTCTGACTCTCCCGTTTCCTTTGAACCCATCACTTTTGGAATGAGATAGAACAAGAGAGATTCTCCTCATCCAATACTGGTTTGAGGGTGATTTTGTCAGTTGATATTATTATTGCGATGTGGAAATCTGGAAATACAGATTTGGAAATAACATGCATTTGGCATCTCTGTAAGAAGCAACAAGAAAGCAGACATAGGTTTACACTCAAAGTTAGCAAAGAGAGCCCAATTCCAGTATCTCTCTCAGCCCAAGAACAGAAAACTCTAAGAGAAGTATGGAAATGGTATTGTATGCTTGATGGATGCCAAAAAAGAAATTAGATGTATCACTGCTAAAATACAGATGGGATGAAGTGGAACATCAGTTTTTGGGAGCCAAGCATTTATCCAATGAATGATTTTACTCTGGCTTTGCTTGACTGTATCGAAACTCTCCGTTCTGTGGCGTTCTGCAGCACAAAGCATGCTGAGGGAGCAGGTTCATTGCTGGGTGTCAGTGACAATAGGGAATGACGTACATTTAAGACTTGAGCTGGCTTCAGTAACAACATGTTAAGAACTTGTAAAGTGCAAAATGTGAACATTGTGTCCTATGGGACTTGCAAATGAAATAATTGTTTCATAATGTAAAGTGCCCTACATCTGTTTTCTACAAATCTGTGTTGGACTGCAAAAAATTAAGTCCCATAGATACCGTCCCTTTGTTAGAGATGTGTAGGTCATTGACCAAACTGGGCTGCATTTAGATACATTAGATAGGTTTCCAGGTTGCCAGGCACGACTTAACTCTCGGCTGGGGACATGAGGTAGAGTTAGAACTTTGGGAAGGAATGTAAAATACTCCCCCATATTTTCCAGGAAGTGATTCTCTAGCAGTTTTAATTCTGTGACTAAAACCCAGCAGGACACAACCTTGCAAGCACTGTTGAGTAACTGCCCTTGAACTCTCATTAACAGAGACAGAGCACAACTTTCAAGGTCTGATTCTCAGACCTGACAGTTGTGGTTTACCTTTTGAATATGTGGCTCTTTACTGCTTTGAGCAATATACAGTAACACCATAGCAAATGGATGGCAAGCTTTTCCCTTGCAAACCCTAAAACAGGGCCTGTGATTAGAATTCTCGTCTTGGTCTTTCTCTGCTCTGTGGCATCATAAGGAAACAAAACAGAATATTAACATTATGGAAACACTGGTATGATCCTGTTCTCTTCTTTGCCTCTGGTGGAGCTAGGACCCCATTCCTTTGACTGGTCTTTCTGAAATGCATTTCCTTGGAGGTGCCAGTCAGGAGACTCTTACCTGACACAGTTCATTTTGTGAGGCTGTGTGAGTATTTTAAAATTGCTCTGCTCACTAGTGTTTGTGTTCGGGCTGAGCAATGTGTTAATATATATATATGCTTTTAGGGCTTACAGATTTGTTTCCTTGCGTGAATATGTCAGAACTGTGTAAATATTTAATAGTGGGCTCTGAAGCTGACAGTTGCATAACCAGCCTACAGGGACAGGATTTTGATTCTTCTCTTCTCTCCTCCTAGCCCTGAGACCTTATGTAATGAACTGATGTATCCCAGGGCAAGGAATTCCAACATTGCTTCCAAATCAAAGAGTCACTCTTGGTGAACATGTAAGCACCCCACTCCTGAAGTGTGTGCGATATCAATATCTGCTGTTGGCAAATCCCTGCGGGGCCGGTCACAGAAACAGACGTGTTTCTTGAGAACCTAGACTGACTGACTGCAAGCAACTAGAAAATGTGTTTAATGGTTGACTAAGTCCTTGGAGAGTATAAGTGAAGGACTCTTCACTTATGAAGTTCTGGTAGTTTCTGCCCTGTTGCTGTGGCTCTGCCCCGATGCTGAGCTCCACCAGCCCGTGCCCTCGCTGACTGGTGCTGGGCCCTTGCTGGAGGTGATGTCCCAGCAGCTGCTGGATCATCACCAACTGGCAACGCCTTTAGGACTGTTTTTGTAGCAAATGAAGGAATTTATAAAAATAAATACTACAGTATCTGTTACAGCTTAAAAATCTTGTTAAGGAGGGAAGTTTATGGTATTTATTGCATAATTTTTTGTTACTGTTCTTTTCCTCACAACTGAATATGTTTGATAAAGTAAGTAACAACACTTATGATGTTAGTAACAGGAGCCCGGCTCTGCTAATGGAAAAGCTGTGACTGAGAGCTGCTCAGTTTGCTTTAATAACATCAGTGCTGGAGTTGTAGCTGAGCAAAAATGTCTTTACAGAGAGTGATGAAATAAAAAGTTTTTCTTATGGGAACTGTTGTCTTTCTGATGACAAAACCCGTTTGAGTCACTAAAAAAATTGTCTCTGGGGGTGTTATGAGATTTTCCTAGGGAATTTAAATACCACAAGGTATTCTCAGCTTAAAAATAGAAATGTGTAGGTTGAAATGAGTAGCTGAGAGGTATGTGCTGTAGGTTGGGGCTTAAGGATACAGATGTTCTCAGATTTTTAAAAATACGCTTCTTCTGATTTAAAAATTACTGTGCTGCAGCTCAAGACTGTATGGTTTGTAATTATAATCGTTATCCTCTTCAAAGCAGCTTTAAAAATCTCCTCATAACGATTTGGAATCTTAAAGAGATATGGTGCTTGTGTGCTTCTTTCTGTATTTGCCCAGATTTTGTAGATATTACGAGAAATGAGGCTTGGAATGGTGTCTGTGACCTTAAAAGCCCTCCAGCGTCCCACGGGACACGAGCCAGGTGATCTGTCAGATGATGCAGTCTGGCTATTTGTGGCCTTTTCCTTGTTTTGCCTTTCCTCAAACCAAAACGAGGGAAACCCAGGTCGCCGTGACTTCAGATGGACTTATGTGTGCTGGTTTAAATGACTTTCCCACTCTTTTTTTTTTTTTTTTTTTTCCCCCTGAATCCTCTTTACTTTTGGATTCAATCTTCCTTTCGTCTTTCTTCTATCAAAAACTTTCCCAACAGTCTTTGCTGACCCATTTCTGCTCTAATGTTAAGCTTTTAAAATTCTGTTCTCCTTTCACAAGCTTGTGAAAGCTTGTGTCTCCTTGTTGTATTTCTGGCTGTATAAAGTGTATAAAGGCCCTGCTTTCAGGTCCTTCTGCTTCTCTGTGAGGAGTTTGGCTCACCTGTATCTTCCTGTATGCTTCTTCGGAATAAGCCAACCCACTTAATGATTTCAGCTGCTTTTGCTATGCCACAGGAGTTACAGCCCTTTACATTCCTGACTTGTGGTCAAATCTGTGCCATCTCAGTTTCAAACTGAGTTTGCATTTTCTGTCTCATCAGGATGAGACTTTAGGGAGTGACACACACACGGCGTATGTTCACAGTTATGGTAGAAAATGGCTTCATATTAAAAACTCATTGACTGCTTTGAAATGGAATTTTCTGACAGATAGGTCCTATGTTAAAGAGAATTTTAAATGAGTACTTCACAATTCGCTGTCTTGGACTAAAACCCTGCCATGAATCATGTGCATATTAAAACTTCTTTTGTGATGCTTCCAGTCTGTGCCTCTCAGTAAAATGTCAGGCATATTTTTTGGTAACTTCTGTTATCAAAACAAAACTTTTGTTTCCCAAAATTTTTGGGAACTGAATACTCTGTTGTGAAAGCATGGCAGCAGTCTTAGACCGAAACACAATTTTTTTAACACTTAAATGAACGTTCTTAATAAACGTTAGATGCTTTAAGCTATATTTTGCTACTTGGGCATATGTGTCTTAATTATATTTCTTATTTTCCTCCTGTCCGTATAGTCGGCACTGTGTCACTCTGGGTGCTACAATAAGGAGGACAGTCAGTATAAGTGTATACTTAAGAAATATGTGGATTTATTCTCCTATGAATGCAGACAGTTTCTTCCTGTAAGTTCGTAAAAGTCTATATTGAGTTTCTAGAAGATCCTGTGTGATATAATGGCAGAAGGAAAATAAAATTGGTTTCCTTAAGTATATAAGAAAGAATTCTGTTTTTGGGGGTTGAGTCTTGTCTTTCTTCCTTCGACTCCGGGTAACTTTGTTGCAGTTCATTTGCAAGAGTGATTTCTAAGCTGGTTGATGAATTATGGTGCTTATGTTACAGGGAAATCTTAGTAACTCAAAAATAGAAATCAAATTGCTTGTTAATTCCTTCTAGTGACAGGTGGTGAATATACCAAAATTAAACTTTAGTCACAGATGGAAACAACACGGTTGCCAAGTTGTTAAATTCCCTGCTAGGTGGGTAAGATGGGTAAGAGTGATGTCAAATGCCTACTTCATTCAGTACCTCATGAGAAAGAGATTTCTTTCCTCCCTCAGTCTCTTTTCAGGAGGAGACTGAGATTACTTTTATTTTGTGACTGCTATCTAGGAAATTTAAATAAATTTTAGTTGCATGCGGCTTTGAAATAAATAAGTAGCAGATGTATATGAAACAATCCAGAATTAACACTTCAGCATTAATACATAGAATGCATTTTTTAAAATGTTTTCCTTCATAAAATAATGTACTTCCTGTTCCAGAAGCATGCCACTGTATTTCTCTGCAGGGAAGAATAATGAATTCATATTAGGCTATTATTTTTACTTAATATTCCATAACATGTTTCATGATCAAAAATAATCGGTTTTCTTTCATCTTAATTTAATGTTCCTGCTTTCTGTTGATTGATGTTACTCGTTGTAGTCCTTCTTGCCACTCTTAGTAAGCCCTCCTTATTTCTGGGAAGGCTGACAGCTCAGGTGAAGCTATCAGCACTCCTATTATGTAACAGGATTGGTGCCTTCTTTTTCCATTTGTTTAGCGTGTGTTTACAAAGGATAGCTTGTTAGGTAGAAAAATTAAAACAGCTAACATTTCTATGGGTTTGTTTTCTTTCTGTTTTCCTCAGACATCTTTATTTCTCCCTTTCCTGTCTTCTGCCATGCCTTATTTAGCAGACAGTACTTCAAAGAGCAATTCTGTTCTTTAACCTGGTTGGTGTTTCACAGCAAATTTTCCTTCTGTGCTAAACGCAATCTTTGCTTGACTGAACGATGGTTAATGCTGTCTTTGCAGGATGTGGTACTGCAACAGGAGGAGCTGAAGATGAAGGGGAGGCTGAAGCTGGCTGGATTGAGGGTGCTGCCATCCTGCTTTCAGTTATCTGTGTGGTACTTGTCACTGCCTTCAATGACTGGAGCAAGGAGAAGCAGTTCCGTGGACTTCAAAGCCGTATTGAGCAGGAACAGAAATTCACTGTTGTCCGAGGGGGGCAGGTCATCCAGATCCCAGTGGCAGAGATTGTGGTTGGTGACATCGCACAGGTGAAATATGGTAAGTTTTCTCAACTGGATGACTACTCATCTGAACTTCACTTGTTCTCCTTCCCTTTCTAGCAGAATAGATTCACTTCACTGGAAGTGATTTAAAAGGTAGAGAATTCTGTGTTGTTGTTGCTGTCCATGGTGAGATAACAAGCGGGCTCTTAGGGGAAAAGGAAAACCCAAGATACTTGCTATAAAATTGCAGTAGGTAATGAATTTTGGTTTTGCGATCTTAGCTTCATTTCACTGACAAGGACTGCTCACACAAAGGTAGTTCTCTTTCATGGAGGATTACACTGTTTGGAATTTTTGAGTCCTGTCCAGTTAGGAATGAAAGGGAGTATTTTTAACTGCTCTGTGGAAGGGAGTTGTGCCTCTGTGTTCACCCCAGCTCAGAGGCTGCTCCAGAGCTGTGGATCCTGCACATCCTCCCACATCGGGAGCTTCTCGGAGGTGGTTGCCTTACAGTTACATGCCGTAGGGAAAGCCCTCTGCTCCACTGCCCAGGGAGACCTTTGCAGGAACTCTGTGTATTCTGTATTTGACTGAACAAGATAATTCCAGCAGAATGCCTGTTCTGCCAACCATGAAGTCTCTCCTGGACTCAGCTAAGGGCTTCCTGGGAGGAGAAGGCAAAAGGGCAGCATGAGCCACTTCCTATGAAGGCTGACAGAGAAACCTTTGTGTCTTGTTGCAAAGAGTACTCCACCTGCCAAATCTCACTGAGTGTTACTTTTGTCATATGTTAAATGTGATACGTTCTGATTTCGGGATAGCATTAGGCAAAAAAAGATTTGCAAAGGGCCTTCCCTATAGGATTGCAATATTATCGCTGATACGGACTGATAAGGCAGTTACTCTTTCACCTTTTCTTTAATTCCACGTTTAAATGTCATAATTGTTAATTGTGATTGTGTAATAAAAATCATTATGTAATCATAAAAACAATCTCACTGGACCACTGTGGTTTTCCTTACCGTGTTCTCACTGACAGGTGATCTTCTGCCTGCCGATGGGATATTTATTCAAGGAAATGATCTTAAAATTGATGAAAGTTCTTTAACCGGAGAGTCAGACCAAGTCCGCAAATCTGTTGACAAAGACCCAATGCTGCTGTCAGGTAAATCTGCTTCAGTTCTTGCTGAGTTCTTTTTTATGCACTGCTTTGTTCGTGGTTTGGTTTAGTTTGATTTTCCATGCCATCAGGTTTTGGTAGAGCAGATACAACTGATCTTTTAAGCACAGCCACTGGCCTGTGTCTCTGTCACACCGAAGCCACACTCTGGTTTTCACTGGTGTGCAATTATTTCTGATCATTGTACTTGCTTTATAAATTGAGAAACTAAAGAAACATTTCTAGAAGAAAAGGGAAGTATCACTGAGGGAAATAACCATTGTTTCAATTAATTGTATGTTGGTTTTAATTTAACCATTAAATTTCAAAGCCTTTTAAAGTCTCCTTAAACACTTCCTTCGGTGCGTACTAGAATAATATACAAAAATAGGGATTTTTGGTGTGTAATTATACTGGCCTCTGTATAGAATTATGAAGTGTAACATATCTCTCTTGGTACTATAGTGAAAGTCTTGCATAAAATATTTAATAGTTCTTTTAATTTTTTTAGCTATATATGACTTCAGTTGCATATTTTCAGGTACTCACGTCATGGAAGGCTCTGGACGAATGCTTGTAACTGCTGTTGGTGTGAATTCTCAGACGGGCATAATCTTTACACTGCTGGGTGCTGGAGGAGAAGAAGAAGAAAAGAAAGATAAGAAAGGTAAGTTTCACAACACGTAAGGCTGCTCCAAAGAAGGCTCTTGGGCTTTGTGTAGGCAGAACTCTCCTCAGTTCTTGAGAAATAAACGCAATTTTTGAAACTGCCTTTTTTGTTTACATTTTTGTCATTACATGTCACACAGAAAAACAGCAAAAGCTGTTAACCAATAAATAAATTGGATAACAAGATGTTTTTCCCATGTGAAATTGCAGGCTCAGTGCATAATTAAATGCAAGGGAGTACATGGACATACTCCCATTGCCATGTCTTCTTTGCATATATCCATGCTCACCTAAAATTTGCTAAGGTTTTGCTCTTGTGCATTTACATCTATGTAATATCATTTTCAGAAAAGAACAACTTGGCCATGGAAATGTCTTTGAGCTTCAAAATGAAATAAATAAATAAATAAAGCTAATCTGAGGCTTTCTGCTAGCCTAGCTGGGTGATGTCAGTGATGGACTGCAGAGGCATTTTGACTTGTTAAGGTGGAAAGGTCAAACTAAGAATAGAGAAAGACAAGAAAGTGGCAGTAAATGTTAACAGAGTTTAACTTTTCCCTGTATCAGTTCATGAAATCAAGCCATCTCTTCAGACTTCCCACCTTATCATGGTGTGATGTCATAAGGAATTGATAATTTATGGGTTGCACACTAAGCAGAAACATGTGTGTCCTTTCCAGTTTTTGTTCATACAGTCTTGTAAATTGTTTAAGTCTACTTTCAGAGTTTTCTTCCAAGTTTGTTCTAAGAATATTTACTTTTCTGATGTAGTTAAGGGTCAGTTAATACATTCTTTAATGACATTTCCACTGTTTTTAGTAGTTTTCATTGTTAACAGCAATGTTTACTTATAGTTTAATGAACATCTTAGTATCTGTCAGGCAATGTGATTCCACCTTTTCCATTTCCATCCTTTTAATTTGCAGTTGCAGATGGGAAGGCCAAATTCAAATGGTTTTCTTGAGCTACAGTTTCCATTTCTGAACATGTTCAAGTGTTTGCACTTGACTCCATGTCACTCTGAGGAAAACTCTTTTTACTTGATGCAAGACAGTTTACCCTTTCATTTCTGAGCAATACCTGCTAGGCACGGTCACTTCTAGGATCATCAAAAGGAGAAAGACCAAACTTCCCAAAGGAAAACTCTCTCAGACTGATTTTGAACAGTTTCTTGGAGTCTGATCTTGCTGTCACTAGGAGAAAGGCAACATCCAGACACAGACCTGTCAGGATCTGGCAGCATCTGTTGTGACAGCATCTGAGGACATGGTAGATGAGAAGAAGCAACCTCAGGACCGGTTCGGCAGTGGGAGCTGCCTGCCCTGAGGTCCTTTGTTTCACTGGGGTGGCCTTCTCTGTGTATTATTTTGCTCAGTACACTGGCGATTTTTCGTGTTTCCATGTGGATAGCCTTGAAAGAGAGAGGGAATTCCGAGAGAGCAGAGTAACGCACTGCACGGTGGTGATGACAGAGATTCTGGCAATGGTGCGTAAGGGCTGGTTCTGTGAGACTCGCTCTAACTGAGTGTAGCTTCAGTGCCGTGTTTCTGGTGTTGCTCACAGCTCTGTGCTGTCTGCAGAGGGCGGGCTGAGCGCAGATTGAGGCCCACACTCGAGTTATCTGCTCTCCTCTATGAACCTGTGACTCTGAAATTCTATCGGTCATCAGTGTTTGTTTTGGTCTGCTGTGGGTTTGCTTCTATCACTCGTTAACATTTTGTAACAATGACCATGCAGGTGTGAAACAGGAGGATGGACATCAGCTTCCAGGTAGAGTAAGAACTGCACTGCATCAAATGAGAGGACCAGGCTTTTAGCCAGCAAGCTTTGGTGTCAATCAGGGTTGAACTGTGATTAAAATAATTATCTCTGAATCAGTCCAGTTAAATTGAAGAATAATTCCAAATCAACAGGATTGTTCATGGCAAACATTTAGGTGTGCACGCGTTCTTGGTGTTGCAAATCTTAGTGTTAGGTTTGGGCAATCAGTTATTCTCCACAAGTAAATTATGGTATATTAAATGTTGGGATGCATGATTTGCTGCTCGCGGTTCATGCTGTGCTGGTTACTGAGTATCCAAATGGAATGAAAAATAAGCATGAGGAACCAAAACAATTTAAGTTATTACCAATCATGGTAATCAAATTTACAATTGAAATTTTCATGAATGCAGTTAACACAGAGTGTGTTTTTAAATCCGTATGCTGTTTATTTTCTTCTCCCAATTTGCTGTTTGTAAATAAAACAAGACCATTTTTCTTGAATAACAAACCAGTACAGCGTGAAACAGTTGCTACAGGCCAAGTACTGAGGAAGCACAAGAGTCTCAATCAGGATTCATCACAGGACTTGTGTTCTGTTGTGAGCCATTAACCAACAAAAACAACACAAAGCTTACAGTATCTGGTATTTGTAGAGATGAATTTTCTCTCATATTAAAAACCATAATAAAACCGTCTTTGAGTTTTTCACCTTCCTGTTAGGAAGGATTGCTTGACCCATGTCTCTCCAATGCAGATGATTGCTGAAAACAAAAAGAGCATTTTCTTTTCTAGTACTTTTTTTATCATAAAAAGATAGTTATTTAATGTCTGTTATTTGGATTTAAGTAACCCATTATTCTCTTCAAGGCTATATTTGCCAAGATTCTGTATGTCTTCTGCATTTCCACATGCAATATTGAAAAGCTTAATGTTTCTGTTCAGATCAAAGCGCTTATTAACTAGGTTACAGCAGGACGGAGGTTGAGCCCATGTGGGACTGGGATATGTCAGCAATAACGCATCATAATATGAACCACTGCGTAAAATAAAAAATATGTAATGTTGTCTGTACTATGTAGTATGCTATGTATCTTGAAACTACCCATAAATTGCATAAATTCATTAACTCAAGGGAAATATTTCAATCGTTTTAATATTTGCATAAGACTTCAATTAAAGTAAAAAAATTACACCTGAAAACCAAAGCAGCATACATAGTACTGTGTACAATCAGTTCTCACCAACTTTGTTAACTTTATTAAATATCTTTAGTGTCTGTTTATTTAACTCTTAGTATGATTACTCCATATATGAGTTTTTTGTCCTTACTTTGTAATAACATTTTGCTTTTAAAAGTTATGTTAATTAATTTAAAACATTAATTTTGGAGAAAACAAAGCCATGGTATTCCATAAATGTCTTTTGTTTTGTCATGTGCATTTGTTCATGTTACTATTATTATTTATTCTTTTTTTTTATCCATTGTTGCTCAGTAGATTCTTCCCATCCCTCCTCCCACCCTCCTTCAGCTACAGATGGTGCAGCAGGTGCAAATGCTACCGATAATGCAAATGCCAGCTTAGTCAATGGTAGGTCAAGAACACCTAGTGTGTTTTATTTGATAGATTTCTTTCCTGACTGTATGAGATTCTCTCTTCCTGTTCAGAGCTGCACAGATGTTGTATGTGCATGTGATTACCCTCTGAGAGATCCTGCTCCATAAACTCTGTAGTTACTTATAAGAGATGCCACAAAGATGCTGCGACTTACTGTCTTTACTGACACAGAATTAAGCACGAGAGAGGGAGAAGTAGGAATTATGGTCTACTTGCCTTTAATTAAAACTGTAGTTAAAAGGAACAGTTAAGTAAGGCTACTTTCAAAACTTTTGAGTGACCCGTACATGAAGCTTCACTGCAAAGCTCTTTATTTACACATTTGTCAGCACAAGTCTGAAAGAGAACACCGTGGTAAATGGTTTATATCTTCTTTTCTTCAGACGTTTATGCTGAGCCATGCAAGTTACTGGGTACTGAGTTAAGCATCTGCTGAAGTGCTTGGCTGGATGAAACCAGTGCTCAGTGAGATGCAGAAATGAGTCCAAAGTTTTTGTAACCTGGTCTCTCTGTTAGCAAGTTTTAGTTGCTGGGTAAATATCTGTTGTATTTGGTCTTAATGTCTAAACTTAATACAGAAAATTAGTTCCAAGGGATATTAAATCAGTGTCTGAAGCATGTGGCTTTCTGTCCTCTTCTCCCCCACCAGAAATAAGTTACTGTCCCTGTTCAGAGCTGAGAGACATGCACTCGGTTCTCTGCAGTGCACAAAGCGTAGAAGTCATTTTTTTGGGCATACTTTTGCTCTGAACTCTTTTGAGGTGAGGCAGTTTAATTAATTCAGCAGATCTTTGATCAGCATGGGCAGGAGACATTTTCTGCAGTTCAGCTTATCTGACTTTGTGTTCAGAGAACAGACACTTGGCAAGCAGAGTTAGATCAGATGGGTTTGGAATCGTCTGGGAAATGGCCACAGTCTGGTTTCTGTTCATACTATGCATTGTTGTAGTCAGCAGTGATGAGGAGTTAGATAGCACTTAGAATGTAGATGCTTTGGAGGGGAGAGAGGAAGGAAACAAAGTTCTAAAGCAAGGAGACTAAGGTCATATAGGTATTTTTTCAACCTGGATCAAAATAAGTTTTTCCAATAGTGCCTGAGAATTCTCCCTGAGATATGACTGCAAACAAGCGTTTTTACCAAATCTGTAATACCTCTAAGCAGAAGGTACCTTCAAATAAGGAAAGATGCTATATACTTGAGTAAATACTTAGCTCAGGAATGCCATTGCTTGTTACTTGAATAGCAACACCTACCCATTTAAATAAAATGTTATTATCTGAGTTGTCAATATACGGTTGACGCAAAAGAAGTGGGTTTCTTTCCCATCACTGGCATTACAGTGATAAATTCAGTTAGGTTTGTGACACAGCTGATTTGTTACCTGCTGTCTCAAAGGAACTATTATGGGTTCTGTTGGATTCACAGAATCACAGAATAACCAGGTTGGAAGAGACCCACTGGATCATCGAGTCCAACCGTTCCAGGAGTTGAGACTAAATACATAATTGTTTGATGGTGTCTTTATTAAAACTATGGACCATGTGTTCCACTTTTAAAAGCTTACAAGTTAAGGTTATGAGCAGATCAGAAAATGTTACAGAAAGATAGTAATTCATGACATTTTGTCCATTTTTTAAGTAGTGTATTTAGAAAAGGGCAGTTTCTTAAAAGCAAATACTAGAAGCTGCAATTGGTGTTTAGAGGTTGTTTACCCCAAATCTGGTTTGAAAGGAGTGCTTATCATTGATGGGTAGAGCCCCACCTGGTTCCTAAATCAGGATTTCCATCTTGGATTGTTGCTTGTTGGGTTTTTTTTTCCCCACATTTGATACTTGGAGTACTCGATAGTTAAAATTATATTCTGATTTAGAAACATCATACCAGACTCAGAGAAGTGTCTCAGCTGAAATACTTCACATCTGCTGTGAGTTCTGTCAGTTCTGGCATAGGTCCCCTCATGTTCAATTCCTGCAGAGCAATTTGCAGTTTTAATGTATTTTGAAGTATGCTCTGAATTATAAGTGAGATTATTCAGTAAGCGCATAGAAGAATTATCTGAAACTTCCTATTTGAGACAGTGCAATCAGGTTGATTCTTTCATAGTTACCCTGGGTTTTATTAGTCCGTTAGCTCTGATATTACACTGCGTGAAAGAATTTGTCATGATTCACTTCAGACATGTTTGATGTCACTTTTCCTTCTATATATAGATTTGCAATGTGTGACTGGCTTGGCATGGAGAGGGCTAGAACTCACTTCTATTGCAAGATGAAACAGTTTGGAAAACCAGTAGGGTGTTTCATATTTCCTGCTCCATCACAGCAATCGAGAACACAACTCGATTAGCTTCTCCAATGGATTCCAAGAAGTTCCTCCAATGTACAAATAATTTCTACTGCCACTGACAGGTGTTTGTTGTTCTGTCTCACTGGCTCATTGTGAAGGACTGAGAGAGATCGAAGGGAGTCCTTTCTTGGAGAGATCTTTTGGAGATGTAACTGTATTGGAGTAAGAACTTAGGCAGTAATGGTGCTGTGGTGATGTTCCCAAAGACAGGAGTTTTAGTGAGAAAAAGCCAACAACCAAAACCTTTTGTATTCCAATTCAAGACCTTCACAGTGACTGCACAATACAACTCTTACTAGAAACCTTTTTTTTTTTCTAAACCTTCAAATTTTTCATCCTTGCTTAGAAAAGCGATAAGAATACACTCAGATGAATTCCTCTGGTTCTCAGGGCCCAAACACTGTTCCTTTTACTTACTTATTTCCAAAAGAAAAAGAAGAAAAGATTGGAAAAATTGTGTAAAAACATATTATGTTTTATAGGAATTATATACTATTATATTATTATATATTATTATATATACTATTATATTATGTATAATAATATAATAATATATTATCAAAATATTAAGAAGTACTCATATGTTTAATACTTCTAAACACTGCAGAAAGATCAGGTAGGATTTCTGGTCCTAGCACTGCCTGAAAGGAGAAAGGATCTCTCAGCAGTAGTGATTCTGTCATCTCAGTTTCTTTCTTAATTTCTTTCTTCATTCATAAGCCAAGCACAGGGTTAAGATTATTTGAAACGAGGAGGAAATAAATCCTTTACAGCTTTCTTTTCTTTATCATAGTTGCCTAAATTGCCTGTTCTTTGTTATTCTGCCTCAATAATTGGAATATACCAACAAAAATGGCCATTAGGCAGCTCTGCAGTTCAACTTGCACCACGTGCGGGAGTCATTGAGGAGATTCCACAATGAAAACGAACTTGCTTTTGTTCAGGTTCTCAGACCCGTGCCCCTCAGCAAAACCTACATCCTTGATGTAGACACCCCCTTTTTATAAGTCAAGGTACAGCCAAGGCAGGGAACAGAGTTGGACATAGAGGCAGCAGCGAGTGCTGACGGGCTCACCTCGGCACGCGTCGGCGATCCATCCCAGCGCCGAGGTGGCCACATGCAGCGATGCACCCTCTCCTCTGGTTCCGTGCTGGGGAATCTCCTGTAGCTTGTGAAAGGGGGGGACATGTTGTGGGGATTGATGGTGATTAATTGGGCCGCTTTTGCTCTTTTTGAGAGGGATGTTTTTAATGATCTCCCAGTTCCTGTGAAAACACAAACATGCAGGAATTGCATCTTAGCCTTTCATTTACCTACTATTTATTCACAGGATAGACGGAGCAATTCAACACTTACATTGAAGCGTGATTTATTCTGCTTTATTATGCACGTCAGTGCCAGCTGCATTGTTGCAGGAAGCCAGAAGAACAGGATTTAATTGCCATCATATTTATTTTGTAATTGTTAATGATGCATTTCTTATTAGAATGCGTCAAAAAATCCTGTAGAGGTGTGCTTCACTGTCAATTTGCTAGCATTATTTCGTTATTGTGCATAGTGCATACCTACAAAAAGAGAATGTCATCCATTCTGAATGTCATCCTTGTAGAACTCAGTAGTCTTTTCCGTAAGATAAACTAATTTATAAGTGGGAAGGTTTTGTAGGGTATCCCACCAAGAAATTTTTAAACCTTTTGAAATTGTTTATAGGTTACTCAGCCACAAAAGCTTTTTACACTCTGATTTGTACTTTGCCATTTTTATTTCACATACGCTTTGAAGTGGCATGTTTTCAATTTAAAAAAGAAATAAGGACTTCACTGTGGTAAGACTATATGTAGCTAAAATGTAAAATTGGAAATGACAGATGCACTTGGCAAATCTTCCTTTAGGATAAACCTGAATGTAGGATGATCACCCAGCAATTGTATTTACAGGAGTAAATTCCCAATTAATACAATCAAGGGAGGAAAATGTAATCTTAAAATCATATCTGAATCTGACTTACATTTATATTTATTTATATTTGTTAACACTATTATTTATATTTTGTCTTAGTTTACTAAATAACGAATTTAATTCTGGAATGAATTAAGAAATGCACTCTGTTTTCCAAAACTAGACCTGTGGGCTTTTTAAGTCCCAGCTCTCTGAAATTTCAGTGCAGGGATTTTGTTCAAATTCTGCTTTCCATTGGATTCTTTTTATTAGTCCCACCCTCTAAATTTATGCAATTTGCTCATAGACATATATGCTGATATTTAGGATTGTATGTGTTACAACCTTGAACTTGACTGCAGTTCTTTGAATGTGTCTGGCTAAGTTGCCCATGCTGCTAAGTAAATGTATGATACCAATGGTTGCTGATCATAAAGAACATCTGTAACGTGCCCGTTACTTTTGTCTATCTGTTTGATTTAAATTCCCATTTTCATGTTCTGTCTTGGGTGAAGATTGTTTACTGTCTGTTGTCTGTTGAAATTTTTCATCATATAGGCAAAATGCAGGATGGGAATATGGAGAACAGCCAGAACAAAGGTAATCTTCTTTCGTATTAAGGAGGTTGTGGATTTTATGTTTAGCATGTAGTTACGTTCTGTTAAAAAAATAAAATGAAAATCTGTGGTTTATTCCTGTGTGTAAAAATGGCCCTTTTGTTCAAACAGAACGTTAAAAAAACCCAAACAACCAAACCCAACAAAAACGTATCAAAGAAATTGGACCTTACACAACACCAAGATATTTAGGATAGAAGATCAATGTTTCTAATAAGCCACTTATAGATGATAGTTTTGTGTCATAAAGCTCATTTGAATTCATTATTCTTGTGCGAGTTATGTACACTATGTTTTGTTAGTGAATTTCCAACCCTATTTTTGATATGTCTTGTCGTTTTTGGTGTTTAATGGTGTTGTCTGGACACGTTTTCTTTTGCAGGGAGAAGGTAAAGTAATAACAAAATGAAACTTTAAAGCCAGAGGTTATTAAGCAATTGAAAAGTGTATCGTAAGGGTAAATAATAGGAAGATTAAGAATCTTAAGAGTTTCTTATTTAATGTATAATCTCAGGAAGATATTGAAATAAACGTTTTGCTTTCTCTGAAGCAAAGTCATGGTTCACTTTTTATTATATGAGATGCAGCTATCATGACTTCATGTTTTCTTTGAATTATGCCAAATAAGTAAGATAAACTATAACTTTCTCTTTTCAGATAATAATAAAGATTGCAAAGATGATGCCTCCCAAACTGAATAGATAAACTCAGTGGTTAATGGTACAAACCTATTAAATAAAATTATCTTAAATGAATAAGTTTTAAGGTTAGATAGACGAATCAGATTTCCAGGTCAATTAAGCATGGTTTTGAACAATCTGTTCACAAATGTCAAAGCAAAGCTGTTTCATCTCATTCTAGATAATTCACTTCTGTCTGTGTTCAATGCAGAACAGACACATACACATATATAAATCGGAATGTCATTGCTTTTAAAAGTCATGCCTTCCTCTTTGATACCAAAATAAAGTTTCCTTATATTAGCATTAGCGTTCTTTCATGAGAGGGTGGTTTACCCTTTACACGATGCGTGCTTTCTGTGGGAGAACGATGATGGTATTGCCATCAGACCTGATGGCAAACTTGCTTGAACGCTGAATGCCATGGAAACTGCTAAGGTCTGGTATTATCTAGAATAGCGGTTGGCAAAGTGCGCTCTGCTGGGCACCGAGGTGCCCGTGCAGCCAGGGGAAGTGGTGCACAGGTCATTTGTGGAACCACACTACCTGCACAATGTTGCCATTCAAAGTATGACTATCAGGCTGCATTGTGCTCTCTGAGCTGTACCAAAATGTAGGGAAACACGGACTGTCTGTTTGCTAAAGCATTTGTGCTCCGCTATTCTAAGAAGTCCTGCACTACTGCTATTGGCCAAGAATTTGCAAGACATTAACTGATATATATGTGTATAATGCGGTGTCACTCATGGTGTAATAAATAAATAAAAGCCCTGATAGTTTTCATGGTACTTGACAAGCAGCGCAGAGCACAGCCCCATGTGGGTGTGCTTGTCTGTCTGTGCTCCTGCAGAGCCCTGCTGGGGCCCGGGGGGCAGCTTCTGCCCTGGGAGTGAAGTGCAGTTCTGTGCAGTTACCATCATCTGTGTTGCCATCAGCCCCTGCCATGGGTGTTGCTGGTTGAATTCTGTAAGTACCAACACTGAGATAAAAAGGATGGCACGTACTTTTGGAGTAACAGTTTTGTTCTGCATTGTTAGCCAAGCAGCAGGATGGGGCTGCTGCCATGGAGATGCAGCCACTGAAGAGTGCGGAAGGGGGAGAGGGAGATGACAAAGACAAGAAGAAATCCAACATGCACAAGAAAGAAAAATCTGTTCTTCAGGGGAAGCTGACCAAGCTGGCAGTCCAGATAGGAAAAGCAGGTATGGCTGGGTAATGAACCCAACAGCAGAGTGTTGCACTAGCAACAAAGGGGCTGAGAACAAATTACTTTTAAAAGAGGTAGGTGTGTTTTACTGCAAAAAATGTGTGTGACATTGAAGATATTTTAGTTTTCTAAAACTTAGCTTTCATTATCAAGAAACATTATCCTGGGCAACAGGAATTGTAATAAATATTTGAATCAAAATAAAATGTAGCTTTTCTTATAGTCAATGTGCCGAACTGCAGTAATTATGTATTTAATTTCCTCTCCTATTAGAACTTCTGAGTGCAGTTTCAGAATCTCTAATATCATCTCCAGTATCACTCATACAGTATTTCAGTCTTACGGATTCCAAAATCATTCTATTCTCTCTTAATATTCATGTTCCTGCCTTCTATTCAAATATGACACGTCTCTTGACCCTTGTATCCGGTACCATCTGGTCCCTGCTGTTAGAAGTAGCACTTCTTCTCCAACATGTAGGTAGAAAGTGAGAATCTTTCATACTGACATAATGTTTACTAGGTTCATTTTTCTAGTGGTATTAAAAAGATCTTGATCTGTATCGAGTTCCTTGGCTGAGGCCCTACAGCAGATTTCTAACTCTACCTGGGTTCAGTCTCCTTTATTCTTCTTCATCTGATTTTTACTCCTGCTGTTTCTTGTCATTCTGTTTTAAGTTCATTACACATGGTTGATCACAACACCATGATGTCTCTTTTTCTCACCAGTACATGATGCAGAATCTCTTTAATATCCAGTTTCATGGTTTGCCCAGTTTCATGTTCCTGCAGCTTCTCTGCTTTGTTGCTAGTTGTGCAAGAAGCATTGGTATAAAAACACTTCATTTCTCATGGTCATCAATTTCTTAGATTACATACTTTTCTACATTGCCTTCTGACCATTACTCTCTCTGGTATTTTGGCACGCATGTGAATATCACTTTTAAAGTAATTGTATAGGTGTTTCTAACCATAATGTGGCAAGTAATATGAATTAAATTAATTAATCATTGCCTTGTTTGGTTTTTCTTCATCTCCGGGCATCCTGTGGGGATGTCTGGCATTGTCACAAGTATTTGCCTGAACAATGTTTTAATGGATTCCTTTATCTTCTGTCATTTAGCGATGTCACTGACTCATCTGTTTCCCATCAACCTGAGCATCTTTTAGCTTAACATTTCATTTTTTTTAACTTCAGTCAAGACATGAAATTCACAGTATTCTCCTTGTATTGTGTGATCTCACTAGAGAGAAATTAATTTATTCTGAAATACAGGCTTAACTGCTTCATAGAAAGCTGCCAAAGAGCAGGAATCATAGCAAGGCAAAATAGATATTCTAACGGAGTTTTTATTTGTAAACTCAAATCCAGGAACAAAACTGTGGAGGAGGGGTGCTATCATAGCAAAGTCTGTGCCACTGTGAGAGCATATGAAATCCCTGGGAACTTTTGTGGATTCTGTGGAACAATTATTAGTCTCCCTTGTGCTATCCTGTCAGTGTTGGACCTCTCTTGAGCCTCTCCTCATAGAAACATGCACTGCCTGTATGTGTCCCTTTGGAAAGGGAAAGCTTGGCAACACTAGCATATATCGCGTTTTCAAGAAGAAGGGTTAAAACTGTTCTGTGGGTCATTCTGCAGGATTGCCTCATTGAATTGAGCCGGACACATAAGCAGGGCTTTTCTAAAATGTTTTATACACCACCGTAAAGGACAGGAGACTCCTTTTCTCAGGCCTCTTAAGATGGGCTTACTGAAAAGCAAGATGAGTGTTTGAATATGGATAGACAAGTAATTTGTAAAAGGGGGAGGTTAAAAGGACGGACAAATGTTGTACCACTCCAAGTAATGTACTAAATTAAAAAGAATTTAGCTTCAGCAGCTGTGGATCTCCTGTGGAACCAGACCGAGGAGTTTAAAGTCAGCAGTAAGATGGTGCTCAAAAACTGATGCAGGAGTCAGTGGTAGAACTCATTGCTTCCTTACTCTCCAGAATGCATGCCCACTGTAAATGCACTATAGGAATGGTTTTTCTATGTCGTAAAACTGATTGATATCATCATTGTTGGTACTGGTGAAAAATGTCACATAGAATAACAAAGTAATTTTGTATCCAATTCAAAGGTAATTTTAATTGCACATGTTTTTAACGTGGGGGTTTTATAATAATGGATTATTTCTCTTTTCAGGTTTGGTGATGTCTGCCATCACTGTTATAATCCTGGTACTGTATTTTGCCATTGACACGTTTGTGGTCAACAAGAAGCAGTGGTTGCCTGAGTGCACTCCTGTCTATGTTCAGTATTTTGTTAAGTTCTTCATTATTGGTGTTACTGTACTTGTGGTTGCCGTTCCTGAGGGACTCCCACTTGCTGTCACTATCTCTCTGGCTTATTCTGTAAAGGTAAGAAACATGGAAAAGAATTCTGGGAGAAAAAAGCTGTTCACTTGAGTTTACTAGTGAGTTAGGCTTCAGGTTTTATCAGTTGTGATGAAACTTGGCCTGTAAATCAGTGTGCTCAAAATCTTAAGAGGAGTAAAATTTCTCTAAAGTGAAACTTTCTTTTATATTGAAAGTATTTCTGACAAAAATGCAAATTCCTATGTGTTCTAGTATAGCTCTTTAGAACTACGCATTCTAGGACTATCAAGTAGTAGTAATACTGAATTAGTTTGCAAAGTTACCAGGAACATATTGAGCAGAATTTACCCTGAGAATAATCCAGTCGTCTGATACAGAATAACTTTGTCTTCACATTTTCTTGTGCGATAGTACAATATTTTGACAAGGATTTCCAGTCTTCAGGAACACTTTTAAAAGAAATTAAGAGTTTAACTGGAGCTTTCACGTACTTTTCTTCAATGCAGTTGCAGTTCTTTTTAGCCAATGTAAATGACACTGTTAGGAAATTAAAGAGTCTTAAAATCCTGAACTTGTGGATTACTCCGTTAACTACCTAGCAGCTTTCTCAGATGGTTTTAGCAATTCACTCTGGTGGGCTTTCTTTAAATGTTCTGGGAGTCCTCAATGAAGATTTTGCAAAGTTTATTTCCATTTAGTACGCAAGCAAACGAACATAACATTAGGAAGGAGTAGCTTGAATCATGGAATCACCAGGTTGGACAACACCCACCGGATCATCGAGTCCATCCATTCCTATCAAACACTAAACCATGTCCCTCAGCACCTCGTCCACCCGTCCCTTAAAAACACCTCCAGGGAAGGTGACTCAACAACCTCCCCGGGCAGCCTCTGCCAGGGACCAGTGACCCTTTCCATGAAAAATTTTTTCCTAATGTCCAGCCTAAACCTCCCCTGGCGGAGCTTGAGGCCATTCCCTCTCGTCCTGTCCCCTGTCCCTTGGGAGAAAAGTCCAGCTCCCTCCTCTCCACAACCTCCTTTCAGGTAGTTGTAGAGAGCAATGAGATTGGACTGTGTTGGTTTATCAGAGGTGGAATTATTGCATGGATCCTCACAGCCTGGGTGTCTGAGAGAAGGGCTGGGTTGTTGCCCGGATCAGAGTTGAAGTTGAGCGAGTGCTATGTTCTTATGATCAAGACTAAATACATGCTTTCTTCCTTTTTGTAACTGATGTTAAAAGTCTGTCAAAGCAAACCTTGAAGGTTTTTTTATTTTGCTTTTTCTCAGAAAATGATGAAGGATAACAATCTGGTCCGCCACTTAGATGCTTGTGAAACTATGGGTAATGCTACAGCCATCTGCTCTGACAAAACGGGGACGCTAACAACCAACCGGATGACGGTGGTCCAAGCCTACGTTGGTGATGTCCACTACAAAGAGATCCCTGACCCGGATTCTGTACCTGCCAAAACCCTTGACTTGCTGGTTAATGCAATTGCTATCAATAGTGCTTATACTACAAAAATCCTGGTAAGTAGACTTTTCCTGTCAATAAAACAAAACGTAGCAGGAGGAGTTGTAATTTCTTTAAGTGTTCTTATTTCCGTAACATCCTGTTGTTGATTACAAAGCACTGAATACTGCTGAGGTCCTCAAGATGATAAGAGATGCTGTAAAACCAGTTTATTTGTTTTTACTTCAAGGATAGAGATGTCCTTGTAGGTACGAGACCTGGCTACATTTTAAACTCTCCTGCTGCTGTTGGATTGAGATAGCCCAGTTTCAGTGCAGGTAAATTTGCTGACACAGCTGGTTTCCACTGAGAATTCATAGCTCTAAATTTATTTTTGTTTAAGAACTTTCAGTAAATTCTCAAATAGGACAAATTGAATTAGTTAAAGCAGTGAAGTTAATGATCTTCATTCATTCTGGTTTGAAGTGAATTCCATCCAGAAGTATTTTGTTCAGCCTGTAAAGGAGGACAATGGAAATACCATATTTGCTTGTGCCATTAGATTCCGAGGTACAGAGCTAATTAAGGGCAAAAATCTTCTGCCATTCCAGTGGATTTGTCGGTCAAGCTTCATCTTCATATGGCAGAATGAATTCCTTTTTTTAATTTATGCATTTATGTGTTGTCTTTATTATAGCTCTTTGCTGAGTTTAGTGCTACTGGCTTGTGTGCACTTGATGTTTGTTTTCAAAGTAGCCTTTTAAAATAGAATCGCAGAAAACAATTGGTGAAATACAGCTGAGTGCTGGAGTGTCCGTTTCCTTTAGTTCTTGCTACTTAAATGTCTGGGTATTAGCTACAATTAACACCTAGAAGAATAATGTTCAGCAAAACCTGATGCAGATGTGCTAAGTGTGTTTGTGGCAAAAGTGGTTTAGAAATGAATGCTCCTGAGGGTTGCGTAGCCAGGGATAGCACCCAAAGTTGAGGAACAGCCAAAGCACCTTCAGAGTCATCTGTGCTGGGATGCGCTCACTGTTCTGTTTGCACTGAAAGTTCTCGGGGAAGGGAAATGTGTGGAGAAGCAGCCGTATTGTTAGAGCCTAGATAAGGTTAGAGACTTCTGTAAAAAGAGAAAAGGAGTCAAAGTAATCCTCAACAGACAGGCTGGGATTAAGACAAGGAAATCGGGCAAACTGGGCTGAAGGATAACAGGTTGCTGTATAAATATGTGTTTTGATACCTGCTCTAGGGGTAATGCTGGCCACCAGCACCAGTCCTCGCTGTCCCAGTGGAGTCTGACACTGGGAGGGCTTTGGGAAAATGTTACCAGCGCTGGCAGAATTGTCCTCGTTCCTAGGAAACACCAAGGCAGAGCTCAGGCAGACTGGTTGGTAGCGAACTCGGGTGTGATGGGCAGAGCCAGACTCTGTGCCAGCTCTGCTTCCTTTGCTTTACATTTGCTGTTCACTCTGAGTGCTGGGGATCAGACACCGTAACAGTGTTTCTGGTCAGTTTCCACATCGGTTTCCAGTTTCCATCCTCTCCATAACTCAGGACAGGTTCAGGTATCTAAGGCAAGGGAAGGCGTTAGACTTTCCAGAGTGATGCATCTGCAATATTAAGTGTAACGTTCTTTCTCTTGTGGTAACAGTTTAACTCACTGGAAAATTTCTGAACAACTTCACTTTGGTCTTAATATAAATTTGATTTTGTTTTCCGTTGGCTTGACTTAATTGCTTCTTGGTGAGATGAGTTACATTTGCCTATTAAAGCGAGTCACCATTTCAGTTCTGGTTTTAGGTCTGCAGAGAGGCTGATTCTCTGCAAAAATGGTAAATAGGTGAAATCTGCTGGAAATCACCTTTGTGCTGGATGCATATCAGATACCACTTATCTGTGTAAAATTAATAGTGATGTTTTAGCTATTATAACAGTATTGTAAGACGAAACCTCGTGATATGGGCCCCATGAGAATAACAACTCCAGCATCAGAGGAATTCATTTTGTACATACTTTATAACAAGCTTAAGCTGAAGATACAAGGTATTGTTCCATAGCCCTCATTCTTTTTAAGTCATAAATACAGTAAGGGAGTTGTTTCCAGGTTGAAGTATACAGGATTATTTTTCTAGCTGCTAATACTGCATGCATACTTGTGCACCAATTCTTAGAGCATATTTAATCAAATTGTGAATATCAGTTCAAACCCAAAGGGCAACTAAGTGTTATGTTGCCAAGATTGAATTTTACATATTCTATTTTTGGTTATCTAGTTATGCATATGCTGCAGATTGCGCTTTGTATGAACTTCAGTGTGATCACATATGGGACCATAAAATTAGTCAAGATGCTCTGCTGAATGAGAAATATTCCCTCTTGCATTGTCTTTTGATTAAGGGGCAATTGAACCATTGATAAAAATATAAAAGGAAAATATCACTGCTTGAGATAAAAGATTCGAATTTCCCTGAGAAATTAAACACAAATTATTCCGACTGAACAATAGCATCATTAAATATAGTTCTTTTTAATGCTTTCCAAGTTACTGGGTGAGCTGATTTTGCATTCCATTAGCTTCAGAGCAACTTTAATGCTGCTTTTATGCTGTTTATGTGAAGCTGTTCTCCAGAAAACCTTTCTTTTCTAGTATTTATCTCTTAGGTATCTTTCCCACACAGAAATAAAAATTAGACTTCATACATTTTTGCATGTGTGCTATAATGAGGACTGTAAAGCTTCTCTTACTATGAAAAGGAAATTTGCCTTTTGGGGATAGTTTGATTGCACTTGAAGCAGAAGCACATTGATTTGAATGTCGCAGGGCAGCAATGACATAGAGACAGCAAATATCAAAAGTGGTGTTTTGGACCCTTCCATTGAGCTCTTCATTCCATAAATTCAGTTTTATTAGAAAAGTACTTCTTCTAATATTCTGACAACTGTTCGAGAACATAGATGATGTGCTTGCTGGATGGGTGTGATGTGTTTTTATTATGAAGAGATTGAAATTCGTATTGAGTTGAGTGAAGTTCAGCACCAGTGGGAAAGACGCAGCTGAAGCCGCTGTTGTTGGGGATCCAACCCAGGCATTTCGTTTGGTGCTTGGCAGGGGCACAGGGTGGGGAAAAAAAGCTACTTATGCCTGTCTGAGGTGAGTATCCAGATCTGCACCAGGACTGTTCTCAGTTCTGATGATCTGGAGTGCCATTATGTGGCACAGTGTAGCGGCATCCTCTACCTATGGATCTTGAAGGAAAAAGGATGGAGATGTCATGGAAAAGTGACAAAGCACTCACTCCCTTCCACAGCTTCTGCCCACTTAGAAAAAACAGAAATTTCTGTCTTTATCTTGATTTCCATATGTTGTTCCCCGAGTGATAACCAAGTGTATAATTTAGATATACACTATAGATGGGACCAGACAAGGCAGGCCAAGGTATCTTTTTATATGTAATGGAAAAAATTCCCAACAATAATTTCTTTAAAACTTTTTCATCAAGTCCTTAGTAAGCATTTTCTCGGAATAAGTGAGGCAGGAAAAAAAACAATCTATAGTGTGCATATTATTTACTGTGTAAATAATAATTATTAGAGATAATATATCATGTAGCTGTTTGTTTCTGCTTGTAGGAATGGCAGTTAGCAGAATGGTGATCTTCACACATCACTTGCCATTGAAGTTTTATATAATAAGAGGTACAAATATAGCTTTTCTCACTAAATTTGCTACTGAGCTAATCACTTGAAATAATCACGCTTAGTGAAGACTGCTTGACCACATAAAGCACTGGACGTGTTGTTATCCCAGTCATGCCCTCTCTGCTGTCAGTACACAGGGGCTCTGTCTTGCTATCAAAATCTTTCTTTAATAAAGTCTCTTTTGGGAAGTTGTGTGCAAGGGGTGGAATGGAACCAGCTGCCCCAGGGGCTTCTTGGCAGTTGCCTGTGGGATGGCCTTACCTTGGCAAAGGCTGCCCTGCAGCTCTGCTGCAACACTGTCCAGCTCCCTGGCCGTTGCGCCTTTCCACAAGTGGCCAGACTGCCAGGGGGAGGCAGGGTGCTCAGATAGAGCTGGATCTTCTCATCATACAGGAAACGATACCCGGAACGGCACTTGGCAACTGGACTGCAGCTCCCAAAACTCTTTTCCTTAGTTCCTAGTCTCCTTCTCCATCACAGAAAGGGGCGACTGTCCTGGCGCAGCAAAAACAAAGATGGATAAATAGAATAAACCCTCACTGTAGAACATAGCGTGACAAATTGTTCCCATACAAGCAAAAAGCTTACGATCAATTTAAATTGTATTTCATTATTTCCTTTCTTCATGTGACAGAAAACAAGGTAATAAAACCCTCCTTCATAATGACCCTTTCTGCCTTCACAGTTTGGTATCTGGAGATTCCATTTATTCCTGTTGGAATAAATAATCACTGCAAGCATATAAACAGGCCTGGCGGTCACTTGGAAGCTTTTTTGTTACCATAACATCACTTGCCATGTTAGCTTTTTTTTTTTTCCCTGCTTGCCCGTATGAAAATGAGTATATTGGATTTTTAACTTGCTCTGTTGCAACCAATTTTCCCTATTACCTTGCACATGATTTTCTTTTATATTATTTATATTACTTTCATGTTTGTATTTCCACTCATCTTGCACTGGCATAAGATGATTCACTTATGGGGATCACTGCCAGCTATTCCCAAATGCGCCTGTTAATAAACGCAGGCTTTTAAGGTCATGTTTCCTGCAAGGTATGCCAAAGTGTTTTCATCTTAGTATACTTGTATATAAACAGAATACCTAAAAATGCGTATAAATATTGTCTGATCATTTTTAGATCCCTTTAAAAGAAAACAAAACAACACAATTAATTATTTTAATACGTACTAATTTTTTATGCCTGTGGTATCCTGCTGAGCTGACTGAAATACCAGGTAGGATTTCGTGTTAATGCTTCGTAGGGGATATTATCAGGGAGCGTGTTTTCCTGGCGGGTTTTTTATTCTGTGGTTTCTATTTATTCAAGTTAGCAGAGGATGAAGTTACCCTACCTACCCTTCACTCGAAAGGAGAAGGGCTGACAGTGCTTCATGCCCCTTTGGAAGCGGCTGTATATTTGGAAGAGGTGAGAGACAGGTTTTTCTGGGAGAATTTTTCCATGAAGGACAGGATGTTCAGCCTCTCCATCATTCCTGTCCTGTTTCCTTCTGACTGAGTAATCAGATGAAAACTGGCTGCAGTCTTGCAGCCTGCTCTCCTGCCCAGCAAAGGCATCATTTGTAGTGTCCTGACAAGGAGGGAGCTGGCCAGAGGACTGAATTCACAATGCAGCTCAAACATTACCCCACCAATCACGCAAAAAAAAAAAACCTCAGAGAAAATATTAGATAAGCATTGCTCCAACATATTATATATACTTGAGCTCATACCTTTGGCTCCCCAATGCCCTCTCTAACTAACCAAAATGAATTTAAAAGTAATTTCAGCTGAGACACACTAGTACAGACTTGGAGGGGTACATTTGGTATGAGAAGTGAAATAGCTGCTCCTGGTGATTTAGAAATGGATGCTTGAAGAACTGTTTTCCTTACTCTGGAAATGAGTATTGTTAACAGAGAAGAACTATAATTATGATGAACTGTAATCATCTAGCTTAAGTCAAGTGAAAAAACTTAAATGTTTCATTGGGAAAAATTTGCCTTGCATTTCCTAAATTCAGCTCCTTAAACTACAGAAATTGTTTGCTGTGGTGCTGCAACCACAAAAGCACTGAAGATTAAGACCGATTTTTGCTTTGGTTTGGTCTTTCTAGAAATTTAGTTTTCCTAACTGAGATGTACTTTGTAGAAGAAAATAGAAAATGCAAAGCCTTAATAAGTTTTGCAAATGCAGACTGATCAGATCAGCACCTGTAAATACCACCTCTCTTGTTGAAACTCAGGCATTTGATGTGAATGTGTAAAGGCAATGCATTTTCTGTTAGTTAATGATGTAAGGATTAAATTCTTGCAAAGTCTGATCGTTATCACCATATGTGTTTCTCAGATAGTGGCAGCGGGTCTTTGTTGGCTTGGTTTTATGGTTGGGTGTTTTTTTTAATGTTTCTTCCAGTTCATTAGCCTAAAGTGATGATTTAACATCACAGTGCACAACAGGATTTCCAGTTCTAATTAGTAAAAAGTGTAGAAGAGGTTATGCAAATTAAACTGAGTGTAGAAATAGATAATGTGGAATAGATGGTGTACGTTTCACAGCTTTGTGGCTGAAGTCCAGGTACAGTGGCTAGGAGAAAGAGTGGCATGAGAAGCACTTCAGGCTACTGGCGGGGTTTGTAAATGTGATGTATTTTATAAATGTGGTTAATTTTGATTAAGAGAGTTAACTAGTTGATTGAAACTAAAGAAGATGATGTAACTGGAATTTCGATGATGACATGGTAAGAAACATTGAATAATGTTTTCATAGACACCCTTGAGGAGAGAAAGTTTTGAGGTGCTTGGGAGAAAACTTTGTAGATGGCTGTAATATGTGTTGGAGTGACTCAAAGGATGCTTTAAAACACACAAGTGCTCATTGGATCACTGCTATAACTAAAGAAAACATATCTTTGTTTCCTCAAATCTAAAAGATGAGCTTTCAGCCTTGAAATGGATGCATTAATGCTTGTAATGTTGGCAAAACGATATGTAAACCCTCATATGGGTTCTAATTTGGAAATACACCTTTTAAACTGCAGACATTGTCTTGAAATTGAACTTCCACTGCCTGATCCACTCAACATGATGCAGTTTGTCTCCTGTCTCTGGTTTCCGTGTCTGCCACACTCATGAAGCCAGTCTAGTATCAGCCTGCAGTAAAATGTCAGTTTATTAGATCTAAAACAAGGTAGCAGATGTTTGGGCTGTCATTATGGAGCTACCAGTTACAATTCTGCAATTAAGTGCAGTTTCTCTTTTGCACTCAACGACAAAGTGTTCAACTCGTTTGTCATTCATGGAAATACAGCGAGCTTTTGCCAAATATATGGAACAAATTATCAAAAATGTATAAAATCTGTTAATCTGTTCTTAATTTTAATCAATGTGGTTTAGAAATGGCACATTAGTCCCTGGTCTGTGTTCTTCTGATATTGATAATGGGGTGAAACATGCTCTTGCTTCTTTCTTTATAGCTAGCTTTAACTGAAACCCTGTACTTAGACTATATTTAAAGTAAACTGGTTGTTAATTAAAGTAAGTTAATAACAGTTACTGTGTCTAATTATTTTGATTACATAGGTTACTTGTCAAGCATTCTTGTTGCACTTAAACAAAGCTGGAATGGCCCTGGTATAAATCTAACAATTGCTAGCTTCCTGGGAATGGGACTGTACGAAAGGATGAGTGGAGATCTTTTAATGTCCACATTTTGAAATGGAATACATTACTCTCAAAATTTGAGAGCCAAATTGTCATTAAATGACATGTTATAATGGAACATATGAACGGTTTTGATCAGTAACAAAAGGCAAGTTCCTTGAGCCAGACAAACAAGATCTTGTATAATAAATGAGACTCTGATGAAGAAAATATGGAGCAAATCTGGGTCTTTAAAACTCAGTTTGATAAGCTCTGGAAACACTAAAGTTGGAGTATCCTAATCACAACTATGATTAATCAGTAGTGTCATAACGAAGCAGAGCTCATTCTTTGCATGGTAATGCGGTGCATTAATGTACCTCTGTTGAAATCCAGCCGTGAATCGTTGTCATTTCGAATTGAGAGGGGTTTAAAAATTATTTTAATTTTTTAAATTAAAAGACATCCAGTGTTCTGTTTTAATTATTTTAATCTTGAAATGTAGACTTTTTCTTATAAAAGGAAGAAGTTCAAGTTAGAGAAACAGAATTGATGAGGATATATAAAGGGATAACTCATGTGGTGCTTCTTTGTACAGATTTGCTAAATCTGACACACGTCAGTGGTTCCTTAGAATCAGAATTGTTCAGTTACATGTGCAGAGCTTTATGAAAACATATTATTAATTTTAAAAAGTTAACAGTTAATATTTTCATAATTTGAAATAGGAAATTCTTGCCCTGGCCCCAGTTAAATTAATTACATAGTTAAATATAGTTAAATATAACTTTGTTAACTACGTCAAATGTTGCTTCTAATATAGCTATCATGCTTTTTCCCTGGTTGTGAAACTGAAGGAAATAGCAGGTTTTATTCTGATGAGTTCTAGTAAGTTCTTTATAACCAGGAGTGATCTCCGATGACCAGTGTAAACTGCTCGTGTGTGTCAGCGAGGCAGGCTGAAACCTGGCTGAGCTGCTGTCTGGGGGTAGTGATAACAATCCCCACCTGGAAGCTGGTCACTCGCAGTAGATCCCCGTGACCCATTAAGGGGGTCCAATGCTGTTGTACATCAATTAATCATCGGGATGAAGAGGCTGAGTGCCTGACGTGCAAAGTGAGGGTTGACTGTTCAGCCTGGAGCAGAGGAGGCTCAGCATTATCAGCATGTGTAAGTTCCTCGTGGGAACTTACAGACGGAGCAAATAAAAACAGTGAAGCAGATGGAGTCTGACTCTTCTTAGTGGTGCCCAGTGAAAGGAGAAAGGGCAAGGAGAGCAAACAAACATAGAAATTCCATTTAAACACAGGAATCCACATTTAACTGTGAGACTGGTCAAAGATCTGCACAGGTTGCCTAGAGAACTGGTGGAGCCTCCCGCCCAGGTGGTGTTGAAAACCCAGCTGGAGCTGCTCTGCTTGAGTCTGCTTCCGCGGAAGCACTGGGCTTGGGTGCTGTCCTGAAAAAGGGAGGCTGGTGCCTGTAATTCTGTGCAAATGTGTACACGGCTAAATGAGGAGCGGCTGAGAGAGCTGGGGTTGTTTAGCCTGGAGAAGAGGAGGCTGAGGGGTGACCTCATTGCTCTCTACAACTACCTGAAAGGAGGTTGTAGAGAGGAGGGTGCTGGCCTCTTCTCCCAAGTGACAGGGGACAGGACAAGAGGGAATGGCCTCAAGCTCCGCCAGGGGAGGTTTAGGCTAGACGTTAGGAAAAAATTCTTTACAGAAAGGGTCATTGGGCACTGGAACAGGCTGCCCAGGGAGGTGGTTGAGTCACCTTCCCTGGAGGTGTTTAAGGCACGGGTGGACGAGGTGCTGAGGGACATGGTTTAGTGTTTGGTAGGAACGGTTGGACTCGGTGATCCGGTGGGTCTCTTCCAACCTGGTTATTCTGTGATTCTGTGGCTGATATGTCCATCATTTACAGTTAAATTGTGAGAAAAAGAAACAATTTTCATGTTTGTGGTAGTATTTTTTTAGCCTTATGCTTTTATTATTCAAATGAGCCAAAGTTAAATTTGTCCTTCAACTAGAAGGGAAATTAATTATTTGCCTATAAAATTAAGGGCAAAGTTATTAGCTCTCTGAATATAAAGATAAGTGGAGTAGACTGTCACACCAGTGTTTCAGTCTGTTCTTCATGCATGATTTCATCTTCTTGCATAATCACTCTTGGGGGAATTTATGGATAGTTTCCTTTTCCCCATGTTCTGTTATGAGCTGCAACAAGCGTGAGACCATATTCACTGAGGCACATCACTGCTGCTCTCTTAGCTCTGCCAAGCTGATAGGAAATGTCACACTGATACATCGCATAATTAGAGCTGGCCCCTCTCTGCATGATTATTGCCTTGCTGTTATTTAAGGCAACAAGAGATGGTGAAATACACCAGGTTTATATAATGTTATATATGAATGAACCTGTGTCCATCTCAAGTGCTAGCAATGAGATTTATGTGGTACCACAGCACTGCATTAATTAAATAGATTGTTGCATCATTTTCAAGTCTATCTTCAGGTAATAGAAAAAAATATTAAGTGGTTATCCTTCTAAAAATAAAAGAATCATCCTGCATCAGCACTAATCTGGTGCAGGAAGCCTGGATTTGAATATCCTCCAACTGTTGTGGTAGATCTAATTATGCCAATTGTGCCTAAATAACTTCATCTTTCTGGCTACAGTTATAAATGTATTGTTTTGTACCCCTGTATGGTGATAAGTCACAATTCCTGTCGCAAATCTCCTAGGAAGTTTGGCCAGATCTGATAGTTAAATGGTTGCTGGATAACGAGGCAGGGTGTGGGGAGCAGTGCCAGCTGTCGTCGTGTCTGTGCAGGGTGCGGCACATGGCCAATGGGACAAGGGATCCTGTCCAGCTGCTGCTCGCCCCTTGCTGAGCCAATGCCACTGGCCCCGACAGGGGAGAGGTTGTCTTATGGCTTTAATGACTGGAACTACCTGCGAGCTGGGGCCCTGGCTTAGGCTTGACATGCAATGTGTGTTTACTTTGAGACTACGACTTTGCTGCATGGGACACACACGATACAGGACAGCGATCATGAAATTTCAGATACTTAATTATGTGATCATGGCTCGAACAGCACGTGTCCTTCTTATTTATTTTAAACTTTGGATATATAATGTTCAAATAGGCAGAGAAAATTCCTGCACATCCTGGTCCTTATTCTCTTTTTTTAGCAAAATAAAATATAGAATGGAAATATATTTAAAATATATTTTCCTCTGTCTGCCTGTTGGAAATGGAGTTAAGATGGAACATTCAATATGGATATAGTATTCTAGCAAAGTTAGGTTTTTATCTTAATCAAATTGAGATACTTACAATGATCATTACTGTAAAGGAATAGCTCAATCTGTAGAACACAGAAAAATAAAATAGAATAAAAGGAGACTTCAGGTAATATATGAAGTCCTTACATTTTCATTTGGAAAAACTACTTGGATCTTCTTGCTAGGTCCTTTCATTTCACATCAAGAGAGGCAATGAGAAAAGTGAGGTTTAGTGTGTGTTATGGTAAAAATGGAAGTGTTATCATTTCCTAGTCTAATTTTAAGAGTTGAAGTACTTTAAGTTATGTCCAAAATTTTATCTTTCTTCCTTATTAACCCATGTATCTGTTAATTCTGAAAATTCCTTTTGTAATCTAAATTTAGTATTAGGCCAACATTAGCATTTGGGTTGGTATTTTTAAGCCTTAATAATACAGTGGTGCTTTGACCTAGAAGCCTATTTTGATTTGATAGTTGTCACGACTTTTTCAACATCTGTCTGCAGTTTGGTTTACATGCAAGGATTTACTTAGAGTTGAAATGTTATTATTATCCATAAATGATATAATGACCTGGAAGAAATGTTTGAAACCTTTGTACAAGGATTGGTGGAAAGTTTGTGGTGATTGTAGGAAGTCCTTGGGCAGGTCTCTTCCCAGTACAGAACCTGCAGTACGGAGTTGGCTTGTGGCTCTCATTGAGCTCTTGAGAAACGATGTGTTTGGAAAGACTGAGTTCCTGTTTGCAAATGACAGTGTGTTGGCAAAGGGTTTTCATCCTCTGAGGAGTCAGTGGGGGTGTTCCTAGTTAATTATTCGAAAGTAACTCCTTTGGGCTGTACTTTTGTTTTCCAGGTGCCATAAACAGCAGATTTCAGGAAGAAATGAATTTAGATACAGCACGGTAGGAGGTTTTAAAAGGCAGCAGCTTCTGCAAAGGATTGTCAAGAGCAATCTGCAAGGAGATTGGTTTTGGCATATAGATTTTGCTCTGAAACAGCACAGGAAAGGAAGAGCTGCTTGCCAGCTCTCACTACCATATGCTTTGTTGTAGTGTAATGTACAGAGAACACGGAGGCAGCAGCTGCGCTGGAGGGAGGTGGCCACTTGTCAGATAGCGGAACCTTGCTGAAATGTCTGTTTATTTTCTTTTCACTAGGTTTTTTCCCCCTCGCTTACGTATTTGCATTCGAAAGATGTTCACCAAAAGAAATCTATTTTTAGGCCACAGTAAGAAGAGGAGAGAGTGATCTACTTTCTGTTGAAATAAAATAATCCTTGAAGGACTCATAATATTTAGTTTTATATACTGTGGAATGTGGGTAGCTTTTATTTTCACAATATCCATTCACATCAGGGGATAATGAAATCATCTGTATAAATTAACTGGGATTGTACATCTTTGATGGAAAGAAATCTGTGTTTTTCATTGGTATCCCGTGTGTGTTTGCTGGAGGCTTGAACACGTTTGCATTTAAGTCAGTGTTGAGATTCACTGACATCTGTGGCAGAGAGAACCAAAGCATAAAGGAGGATAATTTTTATATTCAAAATGGAAGGAGCTTGATACGATGTGCATGGAGAATTCAGTCACTCCTAGCATCACTACCCAGGCAGTACACTTGATTACTCTGTTGCTTTGAGAAGCCTGAAGACTTTAGCATGTTTCAGGAATTGTGTGCCTCAGTGTCGTGAAAATGAACCTTATTTATTTAAACCAAACTGTGTTTTAAAGAGTATTTTTTGACTCCTGACTGAGCTTTACATATCTACTGAATGTAACAATCCTTCCAGACACATATAACTACAAGCTCTTGGGTTTTAAATTAGGGATTCTTAAGTGAATTTGAGAATCCAGAGGGAAGTTACATCACAGCATAATGGGATTAGAGCGGGGCAAGTTGTTATAGCATATAATAGCAAAAATATATCATAATAGCTTTTTTGCTGAGTGCCAGTGTTTTACACTGACCCTGTAGTAAAGCTAAAATATCACAGCGGCATAAATTTGGCCTGTGTAACTCAGTATAAACGATGGTTTGTATAGAAGAAATTACATTTCTTTTTGGAAGGATAAATCTCTTTGAGGCAGAGATGTTTAGATTATTATGTATTGCTTACCATAGATGCATCTTTCTGAAACAGAAATTATGTTACTTGTCTATCACCAGGTATATATTTTCCTGGTGATACAAAGATTATATGGAAAAATTGTATTGATTTGCTTGCTTTAGTTCTAAACCAGACTGTTATTATCTATCTGACTTCCATTTTTCAAACCAGCTGTAGCAGGTGATTATGTGGAATACTTACTAATGCTTACTGAAAGGTCCCCTTTTCTCTTTTTGTGGTTGTACTTGTTGCAAGAAGTCAAATCTAAGTCAGATTACTGATCTGCAACTTCAATTGTTCCCAGCACTACCTCTCATCCTCCTGAGGGGTGATGTAGGGAATTCCATCTACTTAGGAATCCCGTTTCCAAAACAGCTGGATTTTAAAGTCTATAGTGCAATTAAATATGGATTCTGAATATAGGCCTGCAGTTTTCATTCTGCAAAATATGAGACAAAAGTTTGTCATGTTGATAATGATGGCTTACGGCCTTGTCTGGAGTCGAGTCAAAACCGGTTTTCAAAACAAATTAAGGACTTTCCCTTCTTTTGATTACCATCATCTGCTCTAGCTTAAGCAACACTTTGTTCTAATTCTACTAAGTACAAGAAAATTGAAGTTATCAGCAGTCAGTAGCTTGCAGATGGGTTGCTTCAAGTGAATCTGAACACTTGACAACACAGAAACTTTTTGTTTGGGGTGTATTACACCTAAAAAGGTTTGTAAATAAAATGATTGTGCATTTGTTTTCATTTTGAATGGGAAGGTAAAGCCTTCCTGGTCCCTAGATGGACTGAGAGCTGTTAGGAGTTGGAAAATGTTTAGCCTACTCTGCATTTTCTAACACATACAGCATTTATTGCCTGAAGCGGCAGGCTGAGGTGTGGTGATTCTAGAAGCAGATGCTTTTAGATGTAGAATTATTCTTCAGTCTATTGTTAGAAATACCTTTTTAACTGATATTCGCTGTTGATGATTAGATGTGGGGGGTTTTTTTACATAAAAAATGCCTAGTAGAAGAAAGAGGACGGATCTTTCTTTAACTTTTATAACTTTAACTTTTATAACTATGAAAGTAAAAAAGGCAATAATTCTGAACAAGTGAGAAAAGGAAATATTCTGTCAAATGAGACGTTGTTGGTTTTGAGCCTAAAGAAAGCCCCTCCATTTTTAATTATGCACTGCCAAAGCATCCCAAGCCATTCAACTGCCAATGCTAATTTCACAGGAAGGGAGTGTAGGCAACCCAAAGCAGTGGTTTGTCTGGAGGGATTTCCTTACGGTGGGAATTGCTGCTTCCAGTCTGTTAGAGCTCGGGGTTTTTTGCTAGCTTTTAAAATTCAGCAGACACATGGCTGCAGGGTTAAGAGTTTCAGATCTTAAACTGTACACTGGAGCTTTATTTTAGATGGTTCACAAGGTGCTACACACTGCTTATCATTAGACAAATTTATACCTAGTTTTGTCTTCCCTTCAGCCACCAGAAAAAGAGGGTGGTCTACCTCGCCAGGTCGGCAATAAGACAGAGTGCGGCCTCTTGGGGTTTGTCCTGGACTTGAAGCAGGATTATGAGCCTGTTCGGAACCTCATCCCTGAGGAGAAACTCTACAAAGTTTACACATTCAACTCTGTGAGGAAGTCTATGAGTACAGTCATCAAAATGCCAGATGGGAGCTTCCGAATGTACAGCAAAGGAGCTTCTGAAATTGTCCTGAAGAAGTAAGTTCAGCGGATTAATTGCTGTGTTTCTCCAAGATGCAAACTTTCTGTCCCTAGTAAGACAGAGGTGGGAATTTTGGTATTTGGAATTTACTGCTTACAGTAGAAGTAGGACCCACTTGAGTAGTACAGATTGGTGGTGTTCTTTGCTAAATCTATTTTTAAGAGCTCACTCTAGCAGAACTGTTTGGGTTATTTGTCTTGTAACTGGCTAGCCAAAGAATTGAGTCGGCATTGGTAATGTACAAATGGATTCCTAATGTTCAACCTATTGGGAAAATAAGGATTTTTCTATTTCATTGTGAGCTATCAGCTCATTAATTACATGGGCATTTGAGGAAATAATGAATGAAGGGCTCTTGGCATCTCTGTAATAATTTTAGTAGTGAATCATCTTTTAATATTTAAAACTTGACGTCAAAAATGAAAATGCTGAATGAAACAAGCTGATACAAGGAAATACTTTTCAGCAGTTGTGCAAATACACAATCATTTTTTTTTTTTCCATAAATAAAAAAGATGTTCCAGGATCCTTAATGCAGCTGGTGAACCTCGTATCTTCAGACCACGTGACCGAGATGAAATGGTGAAGAAAGTGATTGAACCCATGGCCTGTGATGGACTGAGAACGATCTGCGTTGCTTTCCGAGACTTTAACAGCAGCCCAGAGCCTGACTGGGACAATGAAAATGACATATTATCTGACCTGACTTGCATTTGTGTTGTTGGCATTGAAGACCCAGTACGGCCAGAGGTATATCAAATTTTTATGTTATAAACTATTTCTCAGAGAACTAACCATAATTTGAGCTACAGATTTCTCACAGCTTTTGCCTTTTTTTCCCTTTTTTAATTAGCTCTGTCAAAGATGGAAGTAAGCTTTAGAAATAGACTGTACTTTTAAAAAGTTAAATAATTAGCTTGATAAAAATCAATTATTAATTGACTGGTATTTAAATAAAGCAAAATAGGGCTTTTTGAGCTACAGGATTGAGATGACTTAAGCTTCTGTTGAGAAGCAGTATACAGGAAGACTGATCAGAGATTTTATTATGGGCCCAGATATTAAAGAGTTTTCCTTTAAGTAATGCAGTGAGGTACAACTCAGAAAGTAGAGAAATGACTTGCAGTGATTAGAATTGCCATGATTATAGCTGCAGTGTGCTTGCTTCCCACAGAAATCACGCATGGGCTTGGAGTTTTTTGTTTTACTGTAGCAGCTGCACTTCACTGATTGTCCTAAGATCATACCTGGTGGCTACTCCAGAAACCTGCTTCTAATGTTGTATTTTGATGAGGGAAATCTTTGTCAAGAAAAGGCTGCAGATTTCATGGATGCTATACCTAAATGGCTTGTAAAAATATGACTAAAATTTGAACTCAACTAAACAGAGAAAACCAGTTTTCAGGTGTGCACATTTGTACATTATATTACTGCAGGAATACAGAAGGTGGATTAAGAAGTATAAATTTTGTTTCTGACTGGTGTTCATGGTGCTTGATAATTAATTTTGGTAGTGGAGAATTAATTCTGCATTGTAGTTTAGGAACAGTGACAGAAGGCAAGTTCCAGAGTTGGAAGTGCCGGCTGTAAAATGCAGGCATTTTAGCTGTCATTGGTGCTTTTCTGGCTGACTCAGCTGTGCACGCGTGGCCAATGCTGCTGTGTCGGCACAGCTGCAGCCGCGGGGGGATGTGAGAGCTCCTGCCCCAGCACCTCCTCACGTGGAGACAGCAACGAGGGCTCTCCTGTTCTGCTCCAAGACATCTACTCGTTGATCCTGCTGTTACTGCAGTAGGTGATTAATGTCCATGGTTTGCTTTGGAGTAAGGTCATTGAAAGAGAACTCGGATTTCTTTTACATGAAAAGAGTGGGTCCTGATGCTGCAAAAAGTAAGTAGTTTAGTGCCAATCCTTGTCTTTTATTTTTCTGTCTCATTTTACATTTTTGATGGATCTTTTTTGAATCACGTTGAATTATTTATTTGATCCACATGTTGGACATGTTAGGAAATTATTTTCTTTACTAACATATCAAAACTATAAATTAATCTGCTTTATTTCCCTGGGTGCTTTATAATGTAGGCTTTTACATGCTTCTGAATGCTGCGACTTTGGAAACTAGCATGATATAATTACAAATATAGGTACAACCACATAATTATGTTTGCATGATAGTGGCCTTCCTTGGGTTTTTTTCAGTATCAAGTACATTATAATAAAAAGTAAATCTTGGTTAGGTAAAAACTGTAGGATAAACTCCGTATTTCTGCAGTAATAAGATAAACAGGATTCAGTCTATCAGTTGTCAGATGGTCCTGTGCTGCTAATCCATCTGTTACCACACCTGACATTGTGTCTTTAAAAACATTTAAAAGCACTCTTACGATGTCCTGTCCACAACAAACTTGTAATGCTCAAGTTCACACATACATATATATATAAACTCAGAAAATTTTTAACTGGCCATGGCCACTGGAACCATGAATCCATCCTCCTTCCACCCTCCCTTATGAAGTTGATTCATGATAGGCATTGGTAGGAAATAGCCGTAAGACAGGTTATGTGTGGTAAAACAGACTGGGGGAGTGCGCAACAGGAGGATTTGCAGGAATCATTGAAAACAGCTGCAAAATGTCCTCTCATGTGATTATTACTGAGTGTTCTTTTTAAGAGAACTGCTCCTATCTTGTAGAGAATAATTTCTTATGAGCTTGAGGAAAAAATATAGAATTACTAAATATGAAGAGATTAAGTCTGGCTTCTGTTTAAAGGATCAAAGAAGATGATGGCAGGAAAACATTTCCTTTCTAGTTAATTATTTGAATGTACTGAATTTTTGTAGCTTAATACCAGAATATGCAGTAACACTTCTTATTGTGAGACGCGCAATAAAGTGTTTATTGTTTCAGAATTGTACCAAATGTTGGACACATCTACAATTGCTAGGGGGGACTTTGGGTTTTGGCTTTTTTTTCCTCTTTGTCCCTTTTGACTATTTTAAGGTGGTAATTTAAAACAACGTTTTAATTATTATTACTTCACGTGTTGGTAAAAAGCAGTAGCAATACCTTAGGAAAAAGAAGTGAACCAAAATCCCCAAGCTGGAAAGAAACTATACGTTTCAGAAAATCTTTCTAGGTATGAAATACCTGACTGAGTGGGAATATCATCATGGACAGGTATTACTGTGGTGAAATCACCGCTGCAGATGGAATTAGTGAGATGTTAGGCTGTTATAAGGGAACTTCCTGTTTTGCCAGAATCAAGCCCACTTATTAAAGAGAATGACCACTGGGGTCTATGAATTTTCAAAATGCTTTCTGTAGGGGAAAAATGAACGTAAAAAATTAGAAATATTGCTACAACTGCTGTTTTACCAATGTTCTCGGTATCCATGGGTATCAGAATGTATTCTGACAGAGATGGTAATGAGGTGATTCCAGTGAAACTCCAGTGTTGCCATCCCAGCAGCCTGTAGTACCCTTGGAATTACATGCTCATTTTTCCTGGGGAAGGCTCAGTTTTTTCCTTTCCCCAAGCTGAATTTTGGCATTAACAAATGCAAAATGGCAGCCTCCTCGTTTCCCCAGCGCCCCTGTGGCATGTTGGTTGTGCACATTCTTGGAGTGTTTGAAGTGGGAATCCTGGTGGTGCCTGAGTGTCACACCAGCCTGGGTTCAGAGGGAAGGGTGCCTTACCCATTCTGATGGCATTGCTGGGCGCCTTCTTGCACTGAATTTCCTCCCGTATGTTGAAGGGAATGATCTGGATGAATTGTTCAACAACGGCTGGCAGGGAGATCAACCACCGAAACTGGGACTTCTGCACAGCTCCTGGGTGAATACAGACACCAACTTACTTATTATGGGAGCTGGTTCTATCAAGCACCAAACTACCTGCTTGATATATTTCATTTCTTTGTTTTTGTGGGGGTTATTTTTTTCTCTCATAAATCTACGAGAAGAGAACAAACAGAATGATGTCTTGCTCTCGTAGATTCCTCTGTTGATTTTGACAGTCTTTCTGGGTTGATTTTAATGAGTCTGCACTGGGTTATACTGATTTGCCAGTGTACGCCTACAATCTGTTATTTCTGGGAGATGAACATAGATCACTTCCAAATGTCATCTATTTATTTGTCACCTGATTCTGGTAGATATTCCTGCTTTGGGTATTTTATTTATGCAAGCATAGTTTAGAAGGTTTTCTTTGCAGAGAGAAAATAAACCAGAATATTTTAAAAAGCTTACTTAAGCTCTGCAAACCTGATGGAAAATATCTGCTTCCACTGCCTACTCAGTCTGCCAACACACTTTCTTCCTTACAGCAATAAAAAAAATATGAACAATATTTTAACTGTAATTACTGTACACAGTATTAAATCAGATGCTACCCACCAGCTGTCCAAAAAATTAAAGGCGAGGAAAATAGAATAATTTCTCTAGTTATGTCTAAGTTTGAGATGTATTTGAAACTAGGTTGTCCTCCTGTGACCTTGTTTAATAGGCCTGGCACTTCATGTGAATAGACCATTTTTTCTGTTTGCACTGTAATTTATTTTCCTCCTTCATGGCTCACACTGTGATGGTTTTACAGAACATGGCTGTGATGGTTTTACAGAACGTCATTGAAATACGTCACATCCTGTGCACAAGGGTCACCACAGTTGAAGTGGATACTAAGGGCATTGCAAACTGGTAAATTAAAGGTAGTCAGGGTTATTAATGTGGAAACTGGGTAAATCAGGAGTCATTTGCTTAAGTAATAGATTTAATCTGATTGTATGTTCCCCACAGAACTCTATTTCACAACGTTTAAAGGTGTCAGGGGCAAATGACGTTTCCAGGATACCACTTGTGGGAAAGAGTATTCTCAGTTAGCAGAGATACGGGAGCGGGAAGATAAACCTCCATCCCTTAGATTTTCTCTTGGCTCTGTAAGATGTACTGAGAGTTGTTCTGCAAAGAGCACTTGGTGTGGCTGTAGTCTGAGGGCAGAGTGAGTGTTCTTCACAGTTATGGGAGAGGGGCTGGGCTCTTCCTCACCTGGGTGTTAGCTTGGTCAGGCGTTTTGGTAAACAGACGCTTCATGACAGCCTTTAATAAAGATGCAGAAACATGGTGGGAAATTGTACTCCCTGATTACAGTAATCACTGTCTACTGTATGGTTTCAGGGTGAATAATTTCAGTCCAATGTGCTGTCGGAGACAGATTGCCTTTCTGGCACCATGGGATCCTGAGGCACTCAGCAAGTTTGCCACGCTGGATCGGAGCAGGGGCTGCCAAGTGAGAGGCAGTGCCCTGCCCTCAGCAGTGACACTTCCTTGTAGCTATAGAGAAATTAAAATATCTAGAAATGCACAGAATTAACAGTGTGATATTGTAGGTGGTGGCTCATTTGCTTAATATTTTCTGTATTAATGGATGAAATGAATCCATTCCTCTTGGCACTGAGTTCTACCATATGCTTACCTGTGATAGAGGTCGTGATCTGCAAGGTGCACTGAACTTGCAGTAGGGTGCAGCGAGGCTTTGCTATTGTAGCCAGTAATATCCATTTCCATACCCTTTCTTAAATTAAATAGGTCGGTTTTGTCAGGTTTTGAAAAAACTTTATGATTATTTTAAGATTTTTTCCATAATCATACCATTTGCTTTTGGTTTCCCTTGGAAATCAACATGTCTGCATACACAGTTGCTGATACAACTCACTACAGATGGTCCCATTGCTTTATCCGTGTCATCTGAATAAGCTCAGCTGATAACATAGCAGCAATTTGCAACCAGCAGGCAAGTGTATGTATTTGAGGAATTCTTTTCAAATATGGCACTGACTTCATATACCCAAGTAACTGTATTAAAAGAGCTTTAATTATGAGGAATCAATTTCCTAGCACTTGCATATTTCAATTACATATGAACTTTTTCTTTTCAAATGGGCTGTATATGACGCCAGGTCAGTACATAGCTTCTACCTTCACCACGTGGGGCCTGTTACACACTGCATTCTATCTCACTGGTATGTGTACTCTGCAGGAAAAGTCAGTCCTGTGCAGAAAGGGGCATAACTAAAATAATTATTTTATATAATTTTATATTTTTATAGATCTATAAATTATTCATTAAATTTTAAACTAGTGTATGTAGGAATCCCACCTGTTGATGTGCAGGAATTACTGTAACAGCACTAGTGCTAAATTAGAATAACTTTTTAAATAATCCTATTGATTGGAAAGTTTAGATCAGAAGTGACATAATTTTCTGTACAAGTTACAGGTATTCTCAGTTTGTATTTTCATGTATGTTAGGTGCAACATGCTGTAACTCGATACTTAAGGTCAAAAAAGCTGCAGAGCCCTCCTTTTTATTAAAGTCAGGAGAAGCGTTAGACAACTGATCTAAAAAATAGTTTGTGTGCCTCTTGTTACGAGATTTGTCATGCCTGTGGCATAACCTCAATTCCATGGAAGCCAAGTAGCTGTAATCCATGCCATAACCTGTATGATTTCTCTTTTTACTGCCTCAATTTCTTAGCATCAAAATATCCTGATTGGAAGCACCTCACTTAAGTTTTATTTCTTACCTAGGAAGTTTTTCTGTTGTATTGCTGTCACAGGTCCCAGAAGCCATAAGAAAGTGCCAGCGAGCTGGAATTACAGTCCGCATGGTCACTGGAGACAACATCAATACAGCACGTGCCATTGCCATAAAATGTGGAATCATTCATCCAGGAGAAGACTTTCTCTGCCTGGAAGGGAAAGAATTTAACAGGAGGATCCGAAACGAGAAGGGAGAGGTAATTCGTATCTTAAATCCCTATATATTATGAATACATTATTAAAGAAAATTGCAGTCTGTACTTCACATGGTGTAGAGCCACTGTCAGTTCAGTGCTAGCCTGCTCCAGTAGGTTGTACAACTATGGCAGTAGTCTACAGGAAATCAAAACTAAGCACATTAACAGCACGTTTGTTAGCGAAGAGGTGAATTAATTCAACAGCAATCTGTGTGTCTGATTCTCATAAAAATGCAGTCTATACTGAGAATCAGCTCCCCTCATTTATTAGTTTCAGACCACTTTATCTCAGACACTGCTATACCCACTCACTCTAATGAATTGCATAAATTAATCTATTCTTTGGGGAGATTTTTAACCTCCTAGTGTACAAGATGTGAAGCTAACACACAGACTATAGAAGTCAGCTTTTAAAAAGAAAGCTCTGTGCTTTGTCTTTGAGTCCATCATTAATGAACAGATGCAGTCTTATTCCTTGCATGGATTGATGGGATCCTGGGAACATTAGTATGCACATCAGATTTGTTTGTCTTGCTGTTGGTATAGAGAGAAAATTCTGCTGCTATTGTTGCAGCAAAATGAAACGAAGAATTTCAATTAAAACACAAAATAGAACAACCTCACACTTCTATTTGTGAATGTGTTTGATCAGCTTTGGGAATCTCCACCATCCTGTATCTGGAGCTGTGATTCTTAGTGGAATTACCTGTAGAAATGCTAAGATAAGATTCATTGGATACTGTGGTGAAATACAGGTGTTTATGCCAACAGCTGGGCTTTGGCAGCAGCAACCTGGCTTTTTTGACCTTGCTTTCATTTGCAGCATTGGTGGCTATGATAATTTTCCTGTACTTTGGGTGAAAAGTGGCAGATCTGAGTAGTGAAGTGAATTGTCTGACACACAGGCACAAATGTATTTTGCATTTTGATGATCACAAGCTAACGGTTTTACTCTTCGGGGTTTTCCTGTGTTTCCCACCTCCAGATTGAGCAAGAGCGGATTGACAAAATCTGGCCAAAGCTTCGAGTGCTTGCTCGCTCATCTCCCACGGACAAGCACACTTTGGTTAAAGGTGCGTGCAGACTGCGTGCCTCTGCGTGTGAATTAATGCCCCAGCTACTGAAGTATGCTTGGCATGTTATCTGTGCAGTAAAAAGTTTACCTTTACAAGTATATCAGAGTTGATACCTTTAATTGCACATCTATAAATAATGCAAGGAAGTTTTCCTGGTAATCAAGTCTCCTGTGTTTGTGTTGTACCTGAGCCTTCAAATGGTAGGAAACTGGTTGGCAGGAGTAACAGAAATACAAGTAAGATGTCTGGCAAGTAGACATAAGCAATCTTGTATTTCCCTTGTGACTTCTAACAAGACTAGAATGACGCTCCAGCTGGGAACAGAAAATGTGTGTTTATGGGTCAGAAAGAAAATATTTATGAGAAATAACTTGTTCTTCATACAAACAAGAGGGGACATAGATTTTGTAGTATTTGTCCAAACGTCTTTATGAAGAAAACAAGAAAAAGGTCATTTGGAATAAATCAGGTTACTCAAGTGCATCCGCTCTCCCAGAATCATATTTAAACAGTATTCCAAGATAAAAAAACTTTGTGTTACAATAGCAGTTGCTGGAGATCATTTAACCAGGAACCGCCCTCTTTAGCATGACATGTATGGAGAGAGGTATTTTAAGCAAATTCTGTTTTCCTGTAAGCTCACTAATTGTATGACTTGCATTGGCTTCCTTTAGATTTCTCACTGTATTTTTAGGTTTTGTCCCGTAAAACCTGCACTCACAGCCCACAAGGCCAACCCCATCTTGGGCTGCATCCAAAGCAGCGTGGCCAGCAGATTAAGGGAGGGGATTCTGTCCCACTGCTCTGCTCTGGTGAGACCTCATCTGGAGCCCTGCGTCCAGTGCTGGAGTCCTCAGCACAAGAAGGACATGGAGCTGTTGAAGCAAATCCAGAGGAGGCCACGGAGATGATCCTAAGGCTGGAGCACCTCCCACATGAGGACAGGCTGGGAGATTTGGGGTTGTTAAGCCTTGAGAAGAGAAGGCTGCAGGGAGACCATAGAGCAGTTTCCAGTACAGAAAGGGGCTTGTAAGACAGAGATAAAGTTATTAGCAGGGCCTGTAACCCCAGGACAAGGGGTAATGGTTTTAAATTAAAAGAGAGGAGATTTAGATTAGATTGAATGAAGAAATGTTTTTCTATGAGGGTGGTGGGGCACTGGCACAGGTTGTCCAAAGAAATGGAAGAGGTCCCCCCCCTGGAAACATTCCATGTCAGGTTGGTCAGGGATCTGAGCAACCTGGTCAAGTTGAAGATGTCCCTGATCATTCATATCCTTCAAGGGTCCTCTCCAACCCAAGCTATCCTATTTTGTTTCCACATTCTCTTACCATATTGTGTACGGATAGAATACTCCTGTAAAAGAGGGATTTGTTTGCAGTTTTCTTTTTAAAGCCTTTTTTATATCTGTAACTGACATTTCTTGTTAACTTGAAATCATATTCTGTTCACTTTGAAGCTTACAGTTTAAAGACAGCTAATGAAATGAGAAAATTTCTGATCAGGAATAACATAATTTCTGGCCATGATAAGAGCGGGACCAGTGTAGGTGGAAGCCCCATCGGCAGATGGCTGTGACTGCTGTCTTTGTGATGAAGAAAGAGCTGGATGGTTTTGCTAAGGCCCTAGAAAACCTGGAGAGACCCTTAGCAATTTTTGGAGGAGCTAAAGCTCAGGATAAGATTCAGATGATCAGTTACATGTTTTCAGCTGGGTGACTGCTTAAATTATAATATATACTTCAGTAGGAAATTGTTTCTGGCTCTGTCCTTTTGGTATGGCAAGGTTTTATTGGTGTGACTTCATAGAAGACTGATTACAAAGCTTTTTGAACAGCATTTAGTTTTAACGCCTAAATGACTGTAGCGCAGAAGTTCCATTGTGAATTTGAGGATTGGATCAGGTATGTGGAGTGTGTGCAGTGTCTGTGAAGAGGTCTGGAAGCATGGGTCATTCAGAAGAGCTAAGATATTGTGTCAGCCTGGCATGGGGCGCGGGGTGGGGCAGCTGGAGGCATGGCTGTTACCCTCTCTGGCCTCTGCTAGTCCAGTGGTCTCTGAAGTGAGGTGCACACACAGCAGGGACGATCCGCTTAGAATATTATTTACCATTATTAAATAGAAAAATCTTTTTAAATACTGTTTTTTTCCATCTCTGTCTCATCCTTTTTTAATGTATGTTTTCCAAGGTACATAATATATTAGTACAGGTGTATAGTTTATAAATAACAGACATATTTTGGGGGTGTGTGCTTGAAACAGTTCTACTGAAAGGTGTTCACGATTCAAAAGGTTTGGACAACATAATTATTAGCTCCCTAGGTTAGTATCAAACCAGCATCAAGTTAGCTGAGGTCCCATCGCTGCCCTAGCACATGCAGAATCCTGTCTGACAGCCCTTGGAGGACACACCTTGTACAGCCCAACAGCGTGTTTGCTTCGGAGACACACAACACTGTGTTCCATTAAGTGGGTTTAGCAGTCCCTTGGGGGAGTACTCATTGGAATCATTTGGGATTTTCCCTTGAAAGGAAAGTGAAACCTTTGCCAGGGAAAATGAAATCAATGAAGAACTGGAGAAAAATAAGCACTGAATGCTGTTTTGTAGCGTATGCAGTTCAACGATCCAGAGATGTTTACCAAATGCCGTATGCAGCTAATACAGCTGATGGTTTAAAGAGATAACAAGGCCAAGCGACAGAGCAGTTGAGTGTCTAATGAAGTTCAAGAACAAATCTGTGGAAAATCATCATGGAACTTTTTGCTGGTAATACTCCAAGGGCCATTAAAAGTTACGGGAAACTTTTAAATGTTCACAAGTTTGAGCCCTTTTGTTAGAATGTTATGTTTTTCTCAGACACTTGAGGAATAGAGGATTTTCTTTTCTTTGATGTATTTTATCTGCTCTGGGGTAAAGGCACATACCACAAAAAAAGTAAACTTTTTATATTTAATTTTTAATGACATACAGCTGCTGGAGGGAATATTGTTTCTCCTTAACCCAGCACAATCCCACCCAGCAAAAGGATAATTTTTATTTTTCTTTTTGTTTTTACTACTGCTATGGGACGAGAGAAAGGCATGGCTCAGCATTTCAGGCAGGGCAGGCAGTTTCTCTGAAATACTTACGGCTTTTAAGTGGAGGTAAATTGAAAAAAAAAAAAGTGTCAGAATGGTTTATCATCACAAACTCTTTCAGCGAAACAAAAATGTCAAGGTATCTCAATCCAATAGAAATACAATTTCTTCCAATTTTTATGACATCCATTGGTGTTATTTCATATTCTTCTACCCTATTTCAAATGCATATGATTTTTACTGATCTGTCCTTATAAAACTATTGCTGAAATCCTTCAGTGTTGTCATATTGTATTTTAAAATGCAATGGGAAGCAACTGTTCGGTACCAATGCGAAATATCAGTTTATCTGCTTTCCAATATGTTTAAATTAGGCTGGAATTATTTATCTGTGATATTAAAAATAACTATTCTGTTCTCATGTAAGGATGATTTATTAACAAGCAGAAAGGGAACATTAAAGAAGAAAATATTTTTCCCTTATTTACTAAAATATTTCCAATATTATTGCATAGGATGAATTATATTCATGACCTCATTAATGTGGACATGCCATGAGACTAGGTAGAATAATAATAATAATATAGAGAAGTGTACTAGCAACTTGCAAGTAGTTTTGATTTACATTTCAGAGAAAAAATTGATATTTATTTTTATTCAAATTCCTACAAAGAAATATTCAGAAAGTTGACCTGATCCACTCTGTAAAAAAGTCAGCTTCAACTAACTCTTCTCCTAAGAGAAGAACATAAAAATAGTTTAAAGGAAGCAGGAGGGACACTGCATTTGAATCCAGAGGATTTTTTGGTCTCTGGTCTGTGTAAGCGTCACTTTGTGGGAGGCACTGGTGCGTGCATAACACAGACACCTGTGCATTTCAGCCATGTTTGCCTCTGCCGTTCTAACATCACGCACTTTGTGGAGCTCCGTTCACTTACTGGTGCTGTCTGTGCTGTTACAGAGAATGCTTTGGCATTAACCTTTGAAACTCTGTTTCTGCACAGATTTAAGGATATAACTGAAGTGAATTTAAATTTTCTCTTTCAGGCAGATTTTATAAATTTTTCTTAAATTAACAGGGGTCTTCAGAAAGTTTCAAATTATTAAAAACTAACCTGAACAGAACGCACCTATGAAAATATATCACTGCATCTGTCTGTGTTTAGCTTGTCAGAGAAATATAACTGTGTAAGCGTATGGGATGGTCAGCTTCACTGTATCAGTGACACCTGAGCTGGTGCGCATCTTTTAAATGCTCTGCTGTAGCTGAGTTTTTCCTGTCCGCCTGGTTTGAGTTTGTCAGTGGAAACAGAAAGAAATATCTAAACCCAGAGGTTTTTTCTCCCAGAACCAGAAGTTTCTTACTGGTGCGACTCTAGAGGTGACAAAGCAAGTAAGAATTGTTTAAATAAAGCAGCATTTGTTCTGCAGTAAAGGGAGAACTGAAAGCTGTACATGATGTTTTTGATCTGAGCCATGGGTACAGACAGCTCCTTGTAAAAGAAATGGAAGGCACATTGTTGGTTAATATTCTTTATGTTACTATCCTGAGTGGATTTGATTTAATGCTTGCTTAATGTTACAGGGAGGAGGGTGGAAGTGTATTTCACTAACAGCTGTATAAGCAGTGCTGGTACCTTCCATAGCAAGGTCATACACAGCGCCCCTCAACAGCCACGCGCAGTCATTTTACATATGATCTCTTCCCCCCAGCTGCCCGCTCTGACAGACTCGTGCCTTATGAAGGCTGCCTGACTCCCCTCCAGATTCCAGCGGAGGCTGCCAGTGGAACATGCGGGGCTGCTATGCTCTGGGTGTATTCCTGTGGCTGTTGAGTAACATTTTTTGACAGAGGGCAGTTGTGGCCAGACAGCTTCAGATGAGGGAAGAGACCAATGAAAGAGCAGAGGTTGTCCTGGGAGGAAGCTTGGCTGAGGTTTGGGCATTCCTGTGCTATATCTTGCAGACCTGCTTTTATTAAAATACCATTTGTAAGCATCTGACTGGAGTAAAACAGTTTATTCCAAAGAAATCTCCTGGCTGTTAGAGATGACTAATTAATACCCGAGCTGGTGCTTAGCTGTTGTGAATGTTAAGGGAATGGGCATTCTCTTTGTTGGCAGGCTGTCAGGCTGTCTTCTCTGAACAGCACCGAAGTCCCAACAGCAGTGGCCATGGTGTCGAAGGTGTGAGGCTGAGGTGCTGCTGAGAACCGAGACCAGCTTAACACCCTTCCATGACTGCTGCTGATGCTGTTCTGTACTCTGGAGGGTGCTGGGCTTAGCCTGGCTGCACAGTTTGCTTTTAGGGATACAAATGTCTACTAAACCTTGTGAATGACTACTAAACCTTGTTAATCACTTGTCTGCATCCCGCCGCTGGATGATGTGGGGCAGTTGGTAGCTCAGTCATCGACAAGAGAGCACTGCTTACAGATCTGTTGGAGTCTCTGTAGCTTGTTGTGGATTTGTGCTCCCTTTGGGAGTCCAGTTGTGAGAGGACATTCTCTGCCTCTTTGGAGCAGTTAACACCAGGATGTGTCAGAGATTTTGAGTTTTTTTTCTTGAAGCTTAAACTATTAATTTCACATCAAAATATTGGTTAATAGCAAGAAGGAAAGAACAAGATAAATGCTTTTAACAGCACAGGCAGCTGACGTTCCTGTTTATTTAGCAATACCAAAGGTAAATCACCCCAACAAATGGAAAGCTCTAATTATAAGATGTTATCAGAATAACGTGCTGTTTGTCTGAGTTCATCCTGCCAATGGAAAGTGAATAGGTTTCTTTCTGATTTTCATAAGACTGAAAAATGCAGGGCGCTAACTGCTTCCACACTGCATTGCAATCTTCTGGGGGCCTGATAAGCCTGCACCTTGCCAAGAGGCAGCTATTGCTCTGTAATCTGCAATTTCCTATTTCTGGTTAGTTATCTGATATGGGGGTTAGTTTTTTCCAGAGTAGAATGAAAGGTTTGCACACTAGGTAAGTTTTGATAATTGTTTTTAGAGATTATGACTTTGTGCATAATGTGTTAGCGAAAGGAAGTTTTGTCATTTTTCTTCTCTGAGTTATTAATACGGAGAGGTGCCCTTGCATCCTACATAACACATACAGTTTTCTAGACTCATACTCGAATGGACTCTGACACGGAAATAAAAACATGAGTGGTGAATGATCCCCATCCTATTAAAAAGCAGGGCTACTTCTGTAACCTGAGAAAAATCCTTTACTCTTTTCCTTACTTTCCCTATCTGCAAAAGTGAAAAATTCTCCCCTGCAAGCTAGTTGTGTGAAGCTTGATTCACCAAGTAAAAAGTGCTTTCTTTTCTCAGATGATCTCAAAATGAAAGTAGAAATTATTTTGCCTATTTATTAAAATGCTTGGCTCCCAAATTTAAATAATTATTTTTTATGTTCTTAATCATTGTTTGGCAGAATTGAATGTATCTGTTAATGTTAATTTGGGTCCAGCTAAATAAAATTCATCAATGCCATTTGTTATCTTTAGGTTAAACTCATTGCCAGAAGGCATCTCAGTAAAGCAGATACTACAGTTCAGTCCTAGTTTAGGAGGGCTTTAAGCATGAACTTAAGTCTTTGGCAAATTGAGCTGGGCTAAGTGAGTTGACTGTGACAGGTAGTTTAAATAGTAGAAATCCTCCAGAAAAACATAATGAGCCGATCCCTTTCCCTTTGACATCTATGCAAGTTTTATTGGTGTTTTGGTCATGCAGGATCAGAACCTTCCATGTAAAAACTCTCATAGTGATGTGCAGTAGCGATGTAGTAGTGATGATGCTGTGTTCATCATTATTTTCCTTAAAAATCAGGTCTATGTGATCTCTGTAAGACTTGTGTGGTGCTTTGCAGTCTATATTACACAGACTCTGCTATGTTGTAGAGGGCAGTTTTATGTTGCTGATCATTTTCTGTGTACACATGCATGCACAGACATGTCCATGTTTTGCAGGAATCATCGACAGCACACAGGTAGAGCAGAGGCAGGTCGTGGCTGTGACCGGAGATGGAACCAACGATGGACCAGCACTTAAGAAAGCTGATGTTGGCTTTGCAATGGTACCATCTTGAGCATATTTATGAATGCTTGTGTCATTATAATGTGATGTAAGAGGTTTTTCATTTGTTAAGTGCTGAGTAAGTTGCTTAGTTCTTACTTGTTAGTGAAGCAATATGTTGGAGGGGGTGAGTTATATTGCTTCAGGTTGTTTTATTTTACAATGTTAGATTTGCTGGTGCTGGCTGCTTTGATAGTTTTTCAGAGTTTTGTCTAAAGTAATTATTAGCTACTGCAGAATCCTGTGCCAGTACAGAAAAGTGAACTCTGTCCTTCAAAGCAGTGGAGTACTATTTTGCTTTGTTAAAATCCAACACTAAATGTAAAGGGATCTTCCCAGTGTACTCTGACTTCGAAGACACAAACTTGCTAGACTTTATATAAAGATGCAGAGTTCTAATTTTTGTTCATATATATTAATAAGATATAATCAATGATAAAATTAACTGAGAAATTCAGTAGACATAAAGCATATAATTTAAAATACTCAAAACTATCATCACATGAACTCCACTGAACTCTAACAATTTGCTTTTCTGCATCCTTATTCGCTTTCAAAACCAGGCCAAGTTAGCTAACCTCCTAGCCCATCTAAAATGCAGAATATGCTCAGCAGTCACCGTTGCTATGCTGGGGAGTCTCCATCTAGCTATGCACTTTGAATGGGTATGCAGAGATTTGTATCCTAACTGTCTCTGTACTTTCCAGTAGGTAATTTCATCCACAATTAATTTTTCCAGGGTATTGCTGGAACAGATGTTGCAAAGGAAGCCTCTGATATTATCCTAACAGATGACAATTTCAGTAGTATTGTGAAGGCTGTGATGTGGGGACGGAATGTCTATGACAGCATCTCTAAGTTCCTGCAGTTCCAGCTCACTGTTAACATTGTGGCTGTGATCGTGGCGTTCACTGGAGCATGCATTACCCAGGTAAGGTTAACTTCAGGGGTTGCCTGGACTATGGGGCCAAACCCTACCAAGGTACCTTTTGTTTTAAGTAGTAATGGTTTACATCTAATTCTTCTGCTGTACAACAGAAAGTATGCTTTCTGATATTCTTCTGAACATTAAGAGTGTATTTAGGATCAAGCTGCTAAATGTTGAATGACTATTGATATAAAGAAATGCACTAATCCATCTTCTCCTGGAAGTAAATTGCTTTCAGGAGCTGTTGGCTTTTGTGCTGCCCATATGCAGCTCCCTGGTTTTGATTACATATTATTGTCATGGCTGAGCTGAGCTTGTGATTTCAGGACAGAAAATGTTAGTGCTTGGGAGAAGGAAGAGCTTATGTGACTTTGCCTTTTCCTCCTCGAATATTTCACTATGAAATCAGTACTACTTGATGGATTATGGAATGGGACTATTGTTTTCAAGAGAGCAGTACTGACACACAGAAGTAATCCCAGCAGGGGATCTTTTTGACTGATAGAATTATTTTGTTGCTTTCAGGCAGTTCCTCTTAATTTCGGATGCAAATGAGAAGCTCATGAAATGACACATACAGTTGGATCTCATTTGTATCCCTCTACATTAATACCTCACTGCAATCCTGGTGTACATGCAACAAGTGTAGGTCTTTTACAAAAAGTGCAAACCACATTTTTTACCCTTCAAATTACTGCTTTTTGTTAAATAAAATTAAGGTTCTTTTTTCCTAGAAAGAAAACAGGGAGTTTGGAACTAGATCATTTTTAAAGTCCCTTCCAGCTCAAACTATTCTATGTTTCTATGAAAACAGGATGTGTTTAGTACAGAATGAGAGGTTTGTCCTTCATTAGAAAACAGCAAAGCATTCAGTTTTTTGTGTTGTCACTCTCTAAAATAATATAGAATTCAGATGCTGCAGAGAGCTGCAGTTACGAAATGCTTCCTTTGATTGAGACACGCTATAGGAAGTTGATGCTTCCCTGCTGTGTGCATCATACAGACGCACATACCCATTTCAGGAGGTAAATTTCACCTCATGCACACCTGAGCAAAGCAATGAATAAGGCATTAGCTCTGCTCCAGGGTAAACTTACATTGTAGTCATGGAATTGATCCTTGAAACTAGAAACCTAGGTACCTTTACAAAACTGTGAGCTCAGCTGAGGCCTAGGAGAAGCTTGACATTTAGAGGCCATTTTCATGCTGTAGAGTAGCAGTCTACCGGTTCCCAGTTCCTGCTCGCACTGTGCCCCCACCAGGTGGATAGAACCATCCTCATTTCACTCTTCCGAGCTATGTGGGCAGAACTAGTGCTGGGGCTGGGACTCTGAGAATTCGGAAATGGCTGGGTTTGAAACAAGTGCCAGTGATCTTGACAAATGAAATAACTATTTTATTCTGTACAAAGGAAGCACTGAAACTGCAATTCATACGTTTCCCAAGAAGTAAAAATTTGGGGCTGCTAAGTGCTCGATCCCTGCTGCACTGCCCCTAGGTCCTGACGGTGCCCAGTGTCACGACTTAGCCTGTACTGCAGGACAGAACTACTGATGTTGAATAACTTTTCCCTTGGGAAGTATTTCCAAGCATATTGAGAAACTGTTTAGCTGTAAAGTGATCATTGCAAGTAACAGAATGCATGTGAATAAGGACTGAAACTCCAGAAAGTCAGTCCTCCTGGATTTCTGTCAGTGGTACAAAACCCTTTAGAAAAAAAGTGGTAACAGCGACATCGCAAGAGTGCCACCATGGGCACTGAGGCCAGGGCTTCCTTGGAAGACCCAGGCATTTGATGGCTGCCTAATAGCATTTATTTAAGATTTTTTTTTTTTTTTGGCTAATGTCCAGTTTTTTTTCAATTGCTCTGTGAAAGCATGAAGAGAAATAAATTCTATTTTTTAAACTAAGGAACTGCCGGGTTATTCTTGAAGAGGGTAAACATTACTGAATCAGTGCATTGACTTTTATATCTAGTCTAAGCACGTGTGTAGTGCATAATCAGTGCAGGCTTATTCCCCTTTTTAATTCTGGAGCTTTCTTCATCCTTTGAATCATTCCATTGGCTTCCAGAAGGATTTGAATCAGACTTAAGGCATTTATATTGCCCCAATAGTCTGTAAGACCATCACTGAGCCTACCAAGTCTGTTGTCCCTTCTTTACAGTTTTTAAGTGCATACCTCCTAGAATTCCTGTGTTTCTGACCAAATAGATTCTGTTATTTAATTTGGCAGTACCAATGCAAATCCAGAGAAGAGGTCTGAAAGGAGCTAAAATTGAAATAGTAGCAAAAAGGCATCAGTTATTTCCATTGTAGTTCTGTTTGCACTCAGTAGCCTGGTTGCTGATACTCTCAAGTAGCTCTCACTTCTGTCTCATTCAAGAAGGGTCTTGCCTTACGAGTAAACATCATTATGCTACGCTTTGACTAAAAGACTCTAGCCAATGAAAGGGCATTCTGTTCGTTTGGCTCATGAGCTTTACTGAAAATCACACTTGAGAACATACTGTACTCTCTGGGTGCGATATAAAAAAGCTCTAGCACAGAATGCATGAATATACCAAAAAGCCTCACATACAGCAGGCGGGTGCACACACAGAGATCCAAGTCTGCAAAACTGTACACAGGTCTTTTAGGCTAGGAACATTTAACAAACAAATGAAGCTAAAATCTTTAGCTTCCAAAAGGCAACACAGCTTCCTCTGACCTTCAGAATTAATTTCTCTGTCTAGAAAGCTGCCTGGAGGAGAGAGACCTGGGGGTGTTGGTTGACAGCGACTGAACATGAGCCAGCAGGGGCCCAGGTGGCCAAGAAGGCCGATGGCATCTTGGCTTGGATCAGAAACGGCGTGACCAGCAGGTCCAGGGAGGTTATTCTCCCTCTGTACTTGGTACTGGTGAGACCGCTCCTTGAATCCTGTGTTCAGTTCTGGGCCCCTCCCCACAGGAAGGATGTTGAGGCTCTGGAGCGAGTCCAGAGAAGAGCAACGAAGCTGGTGAGGGGGCTGGAGAGCAGGTCTTACGAGGAGCGGCTGAGAGAGCTGGGGGTGTTTAGCCTGGAGAAGAGGAGGCTGAGGGGAGACCTCATTGTTCTCTACAACTACCTGAAAGGAGGTCGTGGAGAGGAGGGTGCTGGCCTCTTCTCCCAAGTGACAGGGGACAGGACAAGAGGGAATGGCCTCAAGCTCCGCCAGGGGAGGTTTAGGCTGGACATCAGGAAAAAATTCTTCACAGAAAGGCTCATTGGGCATTGGAACAGGCTGCCCAGGGAGGTGGTTAAGTCACCTTCCCTGGAGGTGTTTAAGGGACAGGTGGACAAGGTGCTAAGGGGCATGGTTTAGTGGTTGATAGGAATGGTTGGACTCGATGATCCTGTGGGTCTCTTCCAACCTGGTTATTCTGTGATTCTGTAATATAAAGAAGGTCCCCATTGAACTGAATGTTACTTTGCTTTTAAGTTGTCAGTTTGGCTTTCTTTGGCACGTGGAATATAATTTTAGTCTGCGATCAATATTCAGATTAATGAATAATTAAGCAGGCTATCCTTTTGGTGACATTTCATCAAATCTAGAGTGAGAAAGAGTCTATGTAGGTAATAACATTTCTTTCACGCTTCTTAGTATTGTCTCTTGAAATAACTGTTCTGCCGTTCAGAACTGGCATACTGGCATGCTTTCAGGATGAAGCTTGCATAACCCTGTTAATTTTAAATAAATATTATTTTATTATTTATCTACCCAATACCTGCTCCAGTGAGATGCTGCTGTTGGAGAAGTATCTACCATATCTGCTATTTCTATTTTGTCCTGGTTTGCTGTTCAGTAGACGTTTAACTCCATGTACAAAGTGTATGTGATCCCACATGCTACTCCAATGTTATATAAGAATTATAAAGGAGTAGCAGTGGGCTGTTAAAGAAGTTATTATGCAGTCTAGACAGGACTGATTCGAAGGGTCATTTGCTGTTCTGTCCTGGATCTCGGCATGAAGTCATTTTAAGGTGAGAGAAATCTTATTCTAAGCAGCACAGGAATTAGATACCTGTCAGCAAGCTTAGCACAGCTGCTGCCAAAAGTGAGTGGCCTCTCACAGGGAGCTGACTTACATCATCTCTCTTTCAGTTTACAGATCAATGTGTAAACCAAGAGTTCTGAATTGTCAACTAATAATAAACTTTATAATAATGTAAAGCACTCGGAGATCTCAGTAATACAAGAAAACCAAGCTTAAAGTAATCTCTCATTAAAAGCTGAATCAGGATTAAGTAACCTCATCTCTGTAGGTGCTCATCATTGTGTGTCCAGCATGTGCACAGCACCTGCAATGGGAGCACAGCGGTTACCATTGCTCGGCTGGTGTCAGTGCAGTCTGTGTGGCACAGCGCAGCTGAACTGGATTTGTTTGCCTCATCTTTCAGTTAATCCAACTCATTTCCCTCTTGCTTCCTTCACTCTGTGCTACCCAGTGCATGCTTCTACATTGATCAGTCTGTGGTGATCCTGACCAGTTTGCTATAATTGCCCTTTTTGTTTAGCAGCCATTATCTTAGATTGAACCAGTAATTTCATTCCCCAGCTGATTTAGGAGACAGAGACTCTTGATTCTGACTTTGTTCTCTGAATAACATTTTTTCAGAGCTCTAGACTGGCTCAGTGAGGGTTCGTCTTCAGAGCTCTGCCTACAATTACTGTGTATTTAGTACTTCCAATGAGTCATTGCTCCACATCTGTAGGTACCTTACAGAGTTCTATACATGCCTCACAAAGCCAGGAGGTTCATCCTGTTTCCTGTCCCCAACATATGCACGGTACCAGAAAATACTAGGTCATTATGTTTGGGGCTGTTAAAAATAATCTGTATGTGTACAAAATAAAGATTTTAAAATGCAGTTCAGTTAAATGGAAACAGGTTTTCACTGTGCTGTAAAGCTAGCAGGTTTATCTCGATGCCAGATTTTTGTCTGTCTCCAACTGTTGAGGCAATGTAACTATTCAAAAAGACTACATTAAAGAAAGAAGACAAAGACTGTGTTTTAACATTTTACATTCAGATTATTGTTCTTGTACTTTGAGAAAACTTAATGTTTTAGCAGACATTAGGAACTGAACACAGTGACTCTAAAGGATGTTATGTTTGGAAAATTAAATGCTAATTAAAAAGCACTGTAGCAACGAGCTGCTGCATGAATCACTTATTGTTTTTACAGATCTTGCTCAAAAAATGAGGATGTTCTATACTTACATGTATAAGGCAGTAATTTACACAGTTAAAATGTTTTACTGCAGAACCGTATTTGGCAAATCCTAAAATAATAGCATTGGCAAATTTGAAAAAGCTGCAAGATAAAACGCAAGGATGTACTGTTCAGCTTTGCTTTGGGAAGGCTTAGAGGCATGGAAGTGGAATTGAGGATGCCACCTCCATACAATTAGCAGACAGGGTGATAGGGCAACAGAAGCGAGGGCTGATCTTTTTGTAATTTACGTATATAAAGTTTCCCTAGGAGAAACGCTCGTTTTTATGAATCCATGCATATGTTCTGTGAGAAGTGGGACTAAAGAGGTAAGAGTGAAAATACCTTTTTATTCCCTTACAGTTTGTCATCTATATCAAAAGTAACAACCTCTAAAATTTGTCAGGCTCTGCATGTTGCAAAAGATTTGCAGTTTATTTCCAGCCTTTGGTGATCTGTACTTTTAAGTGTTTCCAAGATGAAGTGCAATATCATCTCATTTAAGGGACATTTTCCTTTTACCTCTAGGCCAATGCTAACCTATTCCAAGATCAAGTGGAAAGGAGTTTGACAAATAAGTGTGATTTTGGGTGGTTTTCAGTTTCAGCAGCTTTCATCCCCCCAGATTCAGAAAGTGAATTCAGAATTATTAGCTAGTCGATGAGTGACTAAAATGCAGTGAAAAGAAGACTGAATTTGCACCCCACTCGTATAAGCGACTGAAATCTGTAACAGAAGCCTGAGCTTCTTCTCTGGTCTGTATTTTTCTCAGTTTCCATCAACTAATCAGAAATCAGATAGACTTGCAGTGGGAATTTCATTCCTCTGCCTGCCTAGACTAATGTGTTTAATGTTTTGGCTTCAGCTTAGATGAGCTTTCGCACTTGACTGAGCAGAGTAGCACTGCCAATAATGGATAATTATTAGGGGCACCACAGCCACCCAAGGTGATTGGCAGTGTGAAATGGTGAGAACATGTTGCTGCCAAAGCTGACGACTGCCAGTTACAGTTGTGTGATTTAGAGACTGAAAGCATCTCACTTCATTTTGCAAAGAAGATGTCAGACTCTGATAGGCACCTAAATACATGACTGTTTATTAAGTGTAACAGGCAAATTCAGTTTTATTGACAGGGAAGTCAGCCCATGAAGTGGAAATTCAGATATTGTAACATCTCAAAGTAGGGAATGTTTCTCAAGGAAACTTATTAACTTGACAGGTAAAATACTACAAGGAAAATGCTTCAGTAGAAAACATGTTATCTTTATATATACTGTGTCCAGGTTTAGGGTCTCTGAGAAACAAACTGCTTTCAGTGCAAGTACTCTCCTTGCCCAGTTAATGCAACCCACAACCAGGAGGTCAATAATCTATTAATGTTAATCTTCCTCCCTTCCCCGATGTAGCCACCTGTGAAAGAGTAGGTTGCTTTTCTCCATCCCTTTGAATAAGGCAAAAATGAATGCTTCTTTATAAATAAAATGTATCAAAATAAGTGTAAATATAGGGGTGTTAAAAGTGTGTTTTCAAGAGGAAATAGGTTTTTATCTCAAGGGAGAGTTGGAATATAAATTGGGTACACAAGAGAGCAAACCACTTAGCCCTGTCCTCTATATGTCCTTGGGATACTGAAGGAGTATTGGCCCTCACTATTTCATAGTATTTCATAAAAAATGAATGTTTAACCCTTTGAGGGAAGGCGCAGGGCTGCCTGGGTTTTACTCAGTGAAAAGGTATAGGAGTTCTTAGATATAAGAAGAGAACCTACTTTTATTTTTTCTCAGTACAGCTCCTTGAAGCAATTGCATCTATCTGGCATTACAGATAAATTACAAATAAAAACTTTAGAACGGTTGTCTAGAGCTCTCCTGAGAGCTGTGTTAGTTTGCTTTGTTTATTTACTTCTGGGGGGTTTTTAAACACCATCTGAAGTCCTCTGTAACATGACTATAGACTTTCTTGAACTGAGTGACGGAAGAGCTCCTTCTAGCGGTTGGCGAGCTGCCTCAGAAACTAAGTACTTCATGCTGACAAATAGTAACGGGGTTTTTTTTCCTTTCCAGTTCCTTGGTTTAAAATATGGAATCCTGTTACCCAGTAAAAGTGTAAACGTTTTCTTACTTTAGCACATTTGATATAGTTTAATGCATTTCGGAATATTTTGTAATTTCAAACATCAGGCGTTTTTTGGTCACTACTGTTTTTAAAAATTCTTATTTAAGTAAGATGTATGAATTGTCCCAGTAATGGTTTCATAACTTTTTAGTAACTTCAAACTGTTTATAAAAAAAACCAGACAGGCAGTAAGAGTTAGAGTAAGAGGAAACATTACTTTTAAAGCTGGTTTAGTATAATTTTTCTTTCATGAAAGACACTCTTTAATCGTTACCCAAATTCAGCTGAAAATTGAAGCATGATGCATGAGGTGATAAGAGGGCATTGTAAAATGCATTGTAGTGTCCATGTTATGCTTTTAAATGTTCCTGATATAAGTGACTGGAGGGAAATCACTCATCTCTGCTCAGATCTCTGTGCTCCCTGTGATTCTGGTCTCACATAAGAAGAGAGACCATGATAGGTCAGAGCAAAGGTCCGTGTATTTCAGTGTCCTGCCTTCAGCACTGCTTCAGTCACATGGGAAGTAATAATCAAATCACAGGGAACGACCTGGCAGCTCTAGGAAATAAGCAACTTTCTCATTTGTCTCCCCAGGACTCTCCTCTAAAAGCAGTACAGATGTTGTGGGTCAACCTCATTATGGACACCTTCGCCTCACTTGCTTTAGCCACCGAACCTCCAACAGAGGCTTTGCTGCTACGAAAGCCATATGGCAGGAATAAACCTCTTATATCCCGTACCATGATGAAGAACATTCTGGGCCACGCTGTTTATCAGCTTACCCTCATATTTACACTGCTTTTTGTCGGTAAGAAAATTTGTTTGCTTGTTCCTTCATTTGAAAGCATCTGGGTCTTGTAGTGTCAAAATGCTTTAAATGTAAGCACTTAATGCACATATATTAAGTAGGACAGAGCTGTTTAATGGAATTAGAAACAGGAGGGGAAACAGAACAGATGTGGTAGAGGGATTTCTGTGCCTTTCATATGTGGTTAACATTGAGAAGGGCCTCAGTGAGCTTTTTTGCCTCCTAGAGGAAATGTCAGTTTGGGCATAGAAGGTTCCATTTTGTTTGGAGTATCTAGCCTGCTTCTTCTATAGTGAAATTTCACTTTGACTCCTGTAATCTTTAGTAGGCCTGTAATAAAAAATTTTAAAAAGGCAACACAAAAATAAAGATGCATTTTACCAGTATCTGGAGAATCTCTAATCAGGAGCAAAATGTTTGCACAGTCAGGAAATAGTGCTGATCTTAAGTAGCACAGATAAGCAAGTAATCAGTTTTAAGTGATACAATAACACTCTTTTGGCATATGTATGTAGAATGGAGATTAAAAGGTTAAAAAATCTAATTTATTAGACTACTGGACTCTTCTTCAGGCCTTGCTAGCAATGGATGCTTTTTATAGGTTGTATTTTGGAGAGGAGAGGGAAGGAGGAGGAAAGTTTCTTGCTGCAGGGGATAGTAGGGCCTCATAATAGATTCTGTTGCAGTAATAAGAGAGCTTGCTCAAAGGAATGATAATTTTATTAATTGAGCATTGTGTTCTTATCACTATGTCATCACTGTTAAATTGCATGTGTTGCCTTTCAATTTTTTTTCTCTATATACAGACTTCCATATAAACTGTAAATGTAAATTTATGATTCTTTGGAGTTTTTGAGCTCTGCTGTGAAGGTCTTGGTTTACTTTATGACAAACTGGCGGTGTATTTGGAGTGCTCCAGGGAGGTTACGCTCTGTTCATAGGGAGCTGCTTAAACCAAAACATTGCCAGGTTTTGTGGAGAAATGCTCTGTGATGTACTTAGGCTGACAGTGCATTTTGAGAATGTCTAGTGGATGTAAAGAAATGGTAATGTCATATTCTCTAAAATGGGTGTAGAAGGTCTAGGTAATTCACATGACTGGTAAACATCTTGGAATGAGGGCTCCTGTGCACTTCATGGGGCAGTTTCATGTGTGTTCAGGCTGGAGAAGAGAAGGCTCCTGGGAGACCTTATTGCAGCCTTTCAGTACATACAGAGGGCTTGTAAGGAAGACAGAGATTTTTCATCAAGGCCTGTGGTGAGAGGTCAAGGGGCAGCAGGCTTACACTGAAAGAGGGTAGGTTTGATTGAGCGTAAGGAAGAAACTTTTCTGCGTTGAGAATGGTGAGGCAGTGGCACAGGCTGCTCAGAGGAACTGCACGTGCTCCATCACTGAGAGTGTTCTAAGTCCAGTTGGATGGGGCTTGGAGCAACCTGATCCAGTGGAAGATGTCCTTGCCTGTGGCAGGGGCATTGGACTGGATGATCTTTAAAGATTCCTTCCAACCCAAACCACTCTAGAATTCTATAAGAAAAGAGGCCCCTTTTTGTATTAGTCAGATATAAAGGTGATAGATCATAAAAATAAAGATCAGTGCCTGATACTTTTAAAGCAGACTAGCAGAATGATCAAAACCAAATCTACTGAAAACCAGGAATATCTGTGATTTGTATCACTAGTATTCTTGAATGCCTGTCAAGATTTTGCCATACTGGATTAGCAAATGGCTAAGAACTGGTAAAAGGTGGTTGCTTCTTATAATTGTAGAAAATTGCAGACGTGCTGTCAGTGGCCTCAAGTGTTCAGTACCAAAGAAGAATTGACTTCGTAGGATGATTACTTCTCGATTAGAGGAAAATATTACCAAAAACTCTTTGCATAGTTATGCTGAGTTATTAGATAAAATTCATCAGTTGAGAAGCTTATTGCTCAGGAAGTTTAGATGTCTTTTGCTCACTGATTCTGCCTATATTACAGTAAGTGCAGAAAGAAAGATGGGAAAGCAGAGCATAGGAGGCAACTAGCTAACGCAAACAATGGAAATTTGTTTGATTGATTTATTCTAATGGAAACCTTTCTTTTCTTATACTTAGGTGAGAAAATGTTTAAGATTGACAGTGGGAGGAACGCACCACTGCACTCCCCTCCTTCAGAGCATTACACCATTATCTTCAACACATTTGTCATGATGCAGCTTTTCAATGAAATCAACGCACGGAAAATCCATGGTGAAAGAAATGTCTTTGATGGCATCTTCAGAAATCCTATTTTTTGCACTATTGTACTGGGTACATTTGCTATTCAGGTAATGATTTAGGCAAGAATTAGTAACTATTCATCAGAAATTTACCTTAAGTTTTTTTCTGTGTGGGTTTTGTTTTTTTTTTTTTTGAACTCTAAATGCTGTAGGATGCCGCCTTTATGGTAAACCAATTGGTTTCACAAATCTTGTCAATGAATACAGGTGTCAATAATGGAAAATACTATGTAGCCATATTAACATGGCATAAGTTTTGATCATTATAAATAGGTCAAGTCTGAAATTAATATGAAGATCTGCAATAATAAACCCATCAAGATTTGTTGATATTTAACTGGGTTTTTTAGAATAAACTATTAAATAGTATACCAAACAATGGCAACAAAGCATTTTAAGTTATTTTACTTCTCTATGAATAGAAAAATTGGCCTTTAAATAGTTAATGCTGATTTATTCTTCTGAGGTTAAACGCCACTGCCAAATGCTACTTGGTTGGCATTCTCAGTAATGCTGCTTCTTGGTAGTGATTCATGTACATCCCATGAGTTTGCTGTCCCAGTTAATGTCAACGTAATTACAGAAATACACACGTTCCCTGAAAAAATTGTACTTTTTCTCCTGTAAGAGAACCCTTTAGCTCTTCCTCCTGTTCCTGTATCCACCCATTTGCTGGCACCTGTCCTGTACTTGATACCACTTAGCATTGCCTTTTAGAAGTCTACTAGAGCCCTCACAAGTGCTTGGAATTGAGCTATTTCTGTCTCAATTCTGCAGTGGCATCCTGGAAGCTGTCGGTATGGGGACCGCTCTCAGGGAAGGAGTAAGGAGGACAGAGCTACATGAATCTGGACTACAGTGGTTTGAAACAGGAAAGGGGAAACAATAATCTATGGGAGAAAGGACACTAGTGATTGTTAGCAGAATTGATAGTGATGGTTTTCAACAGCTAATTAAAAAACATGGGTTTACTACCCATGAATTAACATGCCTTTAGGAGAGGCCTGACAAATTCACAGTTATTTGTAATTTTATATTTTTAATCATGGATAAAGTTTGAGGATGTTTTCTTAGTTCTGAGCATTACTGCACTCAGTTGTCTGGCAGAAGAAGAAGTGTCCTCTAGCTGCAAAGCACATTTCTGAACTGCCTGTTAATTTTACTCACTCTTCCCTGCTTCCGTAGCAGCTGAAATCATGAAGAGCGCAGTTCAGAATTCTAGGTTTGCATTCTGACAGTGAATCAAAAAGGACATTGTAACCTGAGAGTGCTTATACTGTGAATCTTGCTTGCTTTTAGTGTCTTTTTAAAATCAAGTAGTTTTTCTTGGGACAACAAAAGATTCATTTTTCTATTAATTTTCCACTTAATTTTATTACGTTATGAAACAGAGCTTTCTCCAGTGTTGCTTGCTGAAGCGATGCCAGAGAAGTATTTATTTTTTGGTTGTACGTTTTAATAGCTGGATGTGTGAGCCAGGTATTTTATTCCAAAGAGAAAATTATTGTCTCCAGGAACTTGGATTATAGAGATCCCAGAAGTGTGTTTATTTTGTATTTAAAAATCACTTAGAAAGCGTGCATACATATTTACTATACTTTCTATGAAGTACAGACTCATAGACTTTGGTATTTCATGTTTGAGTGCAATAGTTCTTTTCCCACCCTTTTTCTCCAACAGGACCAGATTTTGGCGTACTGTCAGTGTGGTCATGAGAACACATTGAGAAGTGTACAATAAAATGTTAATTGGAGGGGGGAAAGGTCTCTCATGTACTGGGTATTCCAAAATAAACTACTTCAGGGTCAACATACCATCAGCTGAGAAGAGTCAGAAGCTGGGAGAATACAGTCCCATTTTCTCCCTGGACATTCATATATGACTGATGTTAGATAGGACACTAAGAAAGTCTGACCTGGACTGGCTTTATGACCTTTAATTTTGGGTGCATAAGTGCCTGTGGTTTGATTTTTAGTGACTGAAATTCAGCAGCTTATGCTGGATGGATTAAAAAAAAGTACTGGTAGCTTGCCTTTGTGCCATCTCAGAGTGTCAAATGGCGCACTTGGAATATAGGGCAGTATTTTGATTTCGGGTGTTGTTTCGATTCAGAGCACTGAACGGTCGATTGTTAATAATGCATTTGACTATTCTACCAGTAAAATATGTTGGAATCAAACCAGTGGGGCTGTAGTATGCAGAAAGATAAAATCTCAAGTAAAATACAACTAAAAATTTTTGTGGGTTTTTTTGTGGCATTTGGATTTTTAAGGGAAGGGGTGTTTTGTTTTGCTTTGTTTTTTTCAGAAAATATTTATCCCCCTTTTTTTTGTTCATCTTTGTAGATAGTTATTGTCCAGTTTGGAGGAAAACCATTTAGCTGTTCTCCCCTGCAGCTGGACCAGTGGATGTGGTGTGTATTTATTGGATTAGGAGAACTTGTGTGGGGTCAGGTAAGTGTCGAGGAATATGCAGATTTCTTCCTTTTGTTTTTATAAACAAAAAATGTGATGTTCATAATCCTCCTATGCTGCTGTTTCCTTGATCTCTCACAAAGTCCTGTTTAGCACACATTGAAATGTGGGATGTTCTCTAAGTACTTCAAGAATAGATGCAGTAAGGATAACCTATCCCCATTGTTCCTTTTGATTTTTGTTAATTTTCATATCTTCTCTTTCCTTAAGCAGGGTGTGCTATCGCCAAGGTCGTCTTTAGTTAGGCTTTTTTGTGAAAGGTGTTTGATTCATAACCTAGTCCACTTGTCACAAACCCAAATGCAGTAAGGGCAAATGCCCTGTGGCCTCTCGGCAATAGCATACCCAGCGTAGCAAGGGTATGATCAGCCATAACCAAGCTTTGAAACAGAAAAGAAGTTCCAGTTCTCTGTCAGCCCACCGATTCCCTCACTGAAACGGCCAGCCTTGTTGTGGCACAGGACTCAGTCCAGTGTATTTGATACATACCTGCAGTGATCCTCCATCCACCTCCTTGTGTGTGTGAAGGAGGGAAGAGGGGACAAAAGAGAAATGGATTTTGTCCTATAATAGTTGCAGAAAAGTGCAGCTTAATTCCTGTGTCATTTTAAAATTCTGCTACAACCCATGTCATCTTTAGCTAATATAAAATTATATAGATGTAAAAATAAGTGTCAAAGAGATAATTGAGTTATGTGATCTGTCTGAAAGTAACAGTACAGAATAGTTAAAACGCTGCATTATTGTTTTACATACAAATACATGGCGAAGTTAAGAATAATGTTAATTTTTTAATCTTTGAATGAATTATTAAGGTATTAAAGTTGACGCCACCTGACATTGTAAAAAAATATGTGAAAAATGTGAAGTTAATTTTGCCTGTTTTGTAAAGATACATTATAGATCAAGTAGCATGCCACAATGTTTCTTGTGGCATGCAATAGTGAAATGGTTCTGATGGAATTGTAATGGATAAACGTCAGCTTTCAAAACTGATTATTTGTTTTCTTATGGAAAAAAATTTTTTTTGGACAGTTAAGCCTCAGGTATTTTTTTTTTTAAGAAATAAGCTTAGAGTCATGAAAGCTTTTAATGCCAATGTTGCTGAAAAGCAGCACTATTGGATTGTTCTAATGTAATCATTACCTGAAGATGGAATTTGATTCATGACCTTGCAGGGGCAAGACCTAAAATCAGTTTGATAATTCTTGGAAAGGAAAGATTTGTTTTCAATACTGACTTTACAAAGGGGAAAAGAAAAGCAGGGAAAGGGACAACCACCCTAGTAGTTTTATTAGATCATTCCACTGTGAAAAATATCCCACAGCCTTTGATCTATGTACTATTTGGCTTCTGAATTTTGTTATCCATGGTTATTACATAACCACTGAAAACCAAGAATCATATTAGCACCTGTTTCCAATTTAAAGATGAACGTATTTGCCCAAGCATTATTGTGAGAGCCTAGCCATTAAATTAAAACTGGTATTGGATACCTCAATGATTTTATTACTGAAAAGACCACAGTTTTGCATAAAGCAAATATAGAGGGACAAAGTCTTTTTCTTGTCACATTTAGTGACCAGAAAATAAAAACACAAGCTAAAAAATTGCATTAATTACGTATTTATGTGATTTACAGTCTGTGGTAAGTCCTCTCTTCATGGAGCTCTACAGTAGGAGAGACTTTTGCTTTAGAAGGGGTGCTTCTCTTCCTTCTCAGCCTTTTCACTCCTGTAATGACTGAACCTGCTGTTCTTGTGAACCACTAAAACCAATCAAGATTTTCAGGTATAGATGTTAGATTTTCAAAAGGTTTTTAAGGTATGGTTTCTAGGAAGCCAATCTGAGATGCTTTCAGAGACATTTTTCTGACAGGTGGCCCTTGTCACTTCTGAAAACCAGGTCTGTCTAAAATATTTCATGTTACATTCCCAGAATTATTCATCACTTTTGAAAACCACAATAGTTTAGTTCCTTAATCTATATCCAGTCTATTGAGTCTACCGTTACCTGAATCGGGCAGGTGTCTGCAGATACAGAAAACAAATGAACAAACAAAAAGACATGTAAATACTCTAAGAGAAGAATTAGAGCAGAACCTACCAGCCTGGCTGAGAGAGGGCATGAAGGAGAGGTATGTTCTGTCACGCAGAATCACTGCCAAATACAGCTGTTTCCATGTGCACTGGCTTGCAAGTACTTCTTCACCACCAGATACCAAGCAATCTCAAGTAGCTTCTCTCTGTAGAGTGCTGGCATTGTAGTGTTTTGCAAGCTGGGAAGCTGAAGCAGTTTCAGTAAGTATTTAAATGACTAGCGCTTATCTTTTCTGTTTTTTCTCCTGTTCTGTCTTTGCTTGTGTCACATGATTCCATTAACTTTCCGAGCTTACATTGTGTTTTTCAAACCTCGAATGTGTTTTCAAAAGGTTCTGTAGTAGCATCAAAGCTCTTTTTTTGCCATTTATCTGTCTTTATAAATAACATAATAAAAGTGTTGTGGGTCATGGCATTCAAGGAGACACTCAGCAAACTAAAGAGTTTATTTCCTTCCTGAAAATATTTGGTGCTTTTTCACGTGTCTTCCCTATATGTATTCTAGTTTTCCAAAAGTGTGACATATATCCTCACCAGCTTTCCTGCAACTGTCTGGTTCGGTCTCCATCTTTCACGCATTTGGGCTCCAGACATGTGGTTGCTCACTGCTGAAACAGACAAACAAAACAGGAAACTGCAGCTTTTCTGCTAAATGGGCCTAACAGTTAATTTGTAGGAGATGATTTTTAAGAGTTCAATGTGTTCTAGGTCATGTCTTGTTTAAATAACCATCTGCTCATATTTTTATTCAAACTGACAAAAGAATTCAGAACAAAGAAAAAGAGAAAATTACTGCCCAAGAGGGCAACACTGACGTGTATTTAAAATAATTGTGTTATAATATTGTGTAACCACAGCATTTGCAAAGTTTTAAGATTATTAGGCATTTCATGTATTAATTACTTGCAAGGCACCAACAGAATAAGAAGGACTGAATTAATCAGAATTTATTAGTAATAAGGACACAGAATAAGAAATAGCCAGGTAAGACGTACAACAGGGAGACACACACCTTTCAGAAACCTGAGTATTTATAAATGTTGAGAAAAACATTTCAACTTTCTGAAACAAAGGGAAGCTGAATACACAAACCAGTGTAGTATGAGAAGATTAAACGCATGAGATGCAACTAATTTTCAGCTCGCATTGACGTACATTAGATACTATAAGTCAGTAAAAATACCTAAACCCTAGCTGTAGAACTATCAGTCTTGCTAAGTTTTCTTTCAGTCATTACATGCAAATATTTCCATCCTCTTTTAGGTTTTTCATGGAAGGACCCAGACTCAAACATGCCCCATTGCTGTGTATAGCCAGTGTGGTTTAATTATGCAAATAATGCTGACTGAATCGTAGAATCACTAGGTTGGAAAGGACCCACTGGATCATCAAGTCCAACCATTCCCATCAGTCACTAAACCATGTCCCTCAGCACCTCATCCACCCGTCTTTTAAACACCTCCAGGGAAAATGACTCCACCACTTCCCTGGGCAGCCTCTGCCAGTGCCCAATGAGCCTTTCCATGAAAAATATTTTCCTGATGTCAAGCCTGAACTTCTCCTGGTGGAGCTTGAGGCCATTCCCTCTTGTCCTGTCCTGTCACTTGGGAGAAGAGCCCAGCTCCCTCCTCTCCACAACCTCCTTTCATGTAGTTGTAGAGAACAAAGAGGTCTCCCCTCAGCCTCCTCTTCTCCAGGCTAAACATCCCCAGCTCTCTCAGCCGTTCCTCGTAAGGCCTGTTCTCCAGCCCCTTCACCAGCTTTGTTGCTCTTCTCTGGACTCGCTCCAGAGCCTCAACATCCTTCTTGTGGGGAGGGGCCCAGAACTGAACACAGGATTCAAGGAGCGGTCTCACCAGTGCTGAGTACAGGGGGAGAAGAACCTCCCTGGACCTGCTGGTCACGCCGTTTCTGATCCAAGCCAAGATGCCACTGGCCTTCTTGGCCACCTGGGCACACTGCTGGCTCATGTTCAGTCGCTGTCAACCAACACCCCCAGGTCCCTCTCCTCCAGGCAGCTTTCTAGACAGACTTCTCCTAGTCTGTAGCTGCTCAGGGTTGTTGTGCCCCAAGTGTAGGACCCGGCATTTGGCCTTGTTAAACCTCATGCCGTTGGTCTCAGCCCCGCGGTCCAGCCTGTTCAGATCCCTTTGGAGCCTCCCGACCCTCCAGCAGATCGACATTTCCACCCAGCTTAGTGTCGTCCGCAAACTTGCTAACACTAAGTATTTTGGGACTAAAATCACAGAATCACAGAATAACCAGGTTGGAAGAGACCCACCGGATCATCGAGTCCAACCGTTCCCATCAAACACTAAACCATATCCCTCAGCACCTCATCCACCCGTGCCTTAAACACCTCCAGGGAAGGTGACTCAACCACCTCCCTGGGCAGCCTGTTCCAGTGCCCAATGACCCTTTCTGTAAAGAATTTTTTCCTAACGTAAAATGGAGTTGTATAAGTGTAAACTACAATTAGCAATATGTTTCTCTTAGCTTTCCTGAAAGACTATAGATGTCATTAAAATACCAGTGTTCCTTTGTAATTAGCAGATCATTATACCTTTGTTATTGAATGAGGTTTATGTTTTCAGTACTTTTTTGTAATTTTAGGTCATTGCAACCATCCCAACAAGTAGGCTAAAGTTTTTAAAGGAGGCAGGGAGGCTCACTGAGAAGGAGGAGGTCCCTGAAGAAGAACTCAATGAAGATGTTGAAGAAATTGATCATGCAGAGAGAGAACTTAGACGTGGACAAATTCTCTGGTTCAGAGGACTCAACAGAATCCAAACCCAGGTATGCTAAAAGTAAATGCCTGCACAATCTAGAAAAACATCCCTAATCTTTGATCAGGGCAAGATAACACTGTAGGGAAAGCCATGGAGCATCTCTGTGTGTATATGGTCGTACTTGTTAATGGCTTTATTGATTTCAAAAGGAACAACAAATGAAATAGTAAAATAGGCCAACTGACCAAAGGAGGGTGTGTAGTGGAAGAGAGAAGGTGAAAAGATTCTGAAATGATAATATGCAAAAATATGACTACTGTTTTGAAACTACTTTGAATGGACATTCTTTTTCTTCTTCACTGATGGCAGATCATAGAACAGTGCTCCATGGAAAAGGCTGTCTGTGACAATGGCTATCAAAATGTTATGAATGCTTTCTAAAACATACTGTTCTGTTTTGGCAAAAATATATTGTTGCTGCTACTTCTGCAATAACAGAATAAATTGTTGATATGAAGTACCACTTGAGAAAAAAACATAATATTTTCTATTCTGGCACTTCCATATTTATATCATGATTAAAAGGACTTAATTTTCTTTCCTGTTAGGTAAAGAAAAATGTGGTTCTGGATTTATTGTTAGTAGTGAGGACCTAAGCATCCATTAAATATGGAAATTAATATGTTCGCTACTATGAATGACTTCTTAGAAATATCTTTTTTTAAAAAAGACAAACTTTTGCTACATACAAAATTCATGGCACTTTTAATATACTAAATATTTGCACTGAATCGTGCTGCTAAATATAGTACAGATTAGGATACCTAGTAAAATTTGTCCTGTAGTGCTAAAAAAAAAAAATATTTCAAACTGTTTCACCTCTTTCATTGCAGTGAAGTAGCATGTTTTATAGCTCTCTAGTGCTCTCTCCTTGGTCTTTCTAAAATCAAGTATTTCTGCCAGCTTGCAGAAGAGACCAGCTCTTACAGACAGATCTGTACTTTCTGTATCAGATGTGAATGTTTTACATGGTGCTTACAAGAAAAAGAGGTGAATAATTAAGAAAAGTATTTTTTCTTTAAAGAATCTTTTAAAGAACATTTTTATCTCAGAAGATTTTGATTTTTGTCTCCAGTCAAGTTAAACAGTCCTTTCTCCCTTTTTCCATCTCAAGATACGTTATTTTTCTGGAGAAAGAGATGCAGCAATGAACTTCAGAAAAAAATAGAGGAGAGCAGTTAAGGAGAGTTAGGTCTCTCTAGTACATCTGTAGCCAAAAAGGCAAGAGGGTGGAAACTGGGTTTGGGTGAATTCCCAAGGTTCTGTGGTGAGTAATTAAATATGGATCTTCAGCTTTGGGGTTGTGTGTCTTGGCTTTATTGAGTCAGGAGCACTCATCATTGGAGACATTCAAACGGTCCCAGTATAAAGGTGAGAAAGAGGTGCCCAGGTAATGGTGAGCTTTATGACAAGATGACTTCTAAATATGCATTCTTTTCTTCCTGATGGCTGTAGGAGGAGTGTTGTCTGTTGGCATTTCTGTCAGGAGGTCTTTCTGGTTGTGGTGAGTGGAAACAACTACAAGCACAAAAAAGCAAATTATGTCCTTCCAGTTCTTTGTCTAGTCTGAGGTAGCTTTTAGTTCTTCTGCATATCTTTGTCCACTTAATTCACAGATAAATTATTATTCTTTTACACTATTTAAAACAGAATGAACATTAATTACATTTCTTTGCTAACATCCATCATCTGAGTTTCATTTCTGCTCTAAGCTGTAGAAGAACCTTCAATAGGATGTATTGTTTCTTTCCTGCCAAGAGGCATCTGTGATTTTTTCTTATTTTGTTTATTCAGTGATTTTGATTTTTACACCCACTTTGTATCTGTGGAATGATGAATGGGAAATAAAACGAAATGGGCCAACATATTAAAAAGGAATTCCAAAGTGTCCGCTGCAGAGCGATGAACCTACATGCAGGTCAAATTAGATCCATTGCTGGATGGATCTTGAGCTTAGTGCATTTTGATGCGCTGTGTGTTGTGGCCCATCCAAGTGAATTCACACACTTGTACTACGTTTCTCAGGAAGCCAGCTAAAGAAGAGTTGATGGAAGAAGATGAGGATGTTTGTAGCATCCTTGGGGAGCTGGAGGATTTGCAAGAATCCTCTGATGTCTAATGCACTTCTGGAGATGTGGAAGAAGGTAGAGCATCCCCTCACTTTATGTATATATGAGGATGACAGTAAGAATAGGAATAAACTCTAGACTCGCTCACGACTAGACTGATCGTTCAAATCCTAACAAGACCAGTTTCCACCATTGCACACTTGCGCTGTGTATTAGATTATCCTTATTTTGGCTTATTTTTCTATCCAGCCATTATGGGACAGATAGCCACAGCACTCAACCAAAGCTTTTGGTCCTAGAACAGTTATAAAGAATCTAAGATAGGTGGGTTTTTTTCAGGTCACTGTCAGATCTCCCTGGTAATGCTCCTGTAAAAACTCATCCACGCTGACAAAAAATTTTGCAGTACTAAAGACAGGTTTTTTTTCTGCACAGAGGGTTCCAACGTAGACACCAGAGAAAAGATTTCCTTTGTTGAATCTTGCATTGAAATGTCAGACATATTTCTATGGAGATGCACATGAATTTACTGTAAAGAAGGACGCATGAAAAGTGCACATAACTAGGTCAAAGACACTGGCTATCTACTTGTGATTTTCTTTTTTTATCTACTTTTGTTCATTTAGATATTTTGTTGTCTTACAACTATACTGTAGGGCTTCTCTGGATGGATACATGTTGTTCTCTAATGGGAAGTGTGTTTCCTTACTGGATACCTCTCTCAGAAGCCCACTGACATAGGAAGTTTTGGAAGATAAACTGTTAGGCCAAATTCTTCTCTTCTTTCTTGGCTTCAGACAGAACACAGCCCTGTATGTCACACTTCTAGGGTTGAAAAGGTTGTCATCCTCCCCTACGAATTATTTCCATGAAGATTTGTAGCTCCTTTCTTCAGGAGACCAAGTGAGTTACATATCTGTAACTCTTGTTCTCTGGAGAATCTCTTAAATACAGGACTCCCTTACCTTTTCACTCTTACACTAAGGTCTTCCCTTGCAGTTTATTAGGAAGACATTTGTACAGCTAGAAATGCCCTTTGGTTTAGGATTTATCATTGGTGTCTTCCACAGTGATACACACTTCGTGTGCTCAGTTTAAGTCTTTAAACTCTTTTTTGAATCATCTCTTTTGAAGAGTGCTCTCTCACTGGTGTTAGATCATGAAAACCCAAGATCTGTATTTAATTCCACCTTTGTATAGTGTACATGGCAGGTGAGTATTTAACATGCCTTCATACAGAAACAAGGGTTTCAGCCTGTGTTTATTTCTAGATGTCCAGTGTGTACCTTAGCGAATGATTCACTTACACCCCTGTTCCACATGCCAACTCATCTCATATTGTATTTTTTTCTGTGGTATTTGTATAGACATGTAATTCAAAATACTGCTGCAGAAAGGACTGAGGGCAAAGCTGTACATCTATTGGTGTGCACAGTTAAATGGATGTTATAAACAGGACTGTCATTGGTAAAGAGTGGGTCAGTGAACAGACCAGTTATACAAATCATGTTTGTATAGCAAACATTTGCTGTGACAACTTTTCAGCAGTAAACTTTGAGCGCTGTTAGAGTTGGCTGTGATATGATTATTCCCATAAAAACATACAGGAAAATAAATAATGATGTTCAAACATAAGATTAAGGGAGGAAACACATCCATACCATTAAAGATAAAGCTATATGAATTTGTTTATGTTGACCCCAGCAGAAAATATTACCCGATTTATTATAATGCCTTCAACTTGGAAAATTCAGGAGGGCTTACACCAAGATTTGTGCCGTTTTAATTGATAAATATAGCACTTTACATTCTCCCAACTATCACCTAGGCTATGTAACTTCATAGATTTGGGTTGCGAGATACAAATCTGGAACAGTGGGTTACTCCAAAGAAGTTGGTTGAATTCTTCTAATGGATTCGACTACTGTTGCTTTGTCGTGTTGTGGTTGTACTGATGTAACAAAGAGGACATTGGGGTGCACAGGGATTTGTAGCATGTTTACTTTCTGATATTACCTGCAGCTGATCCCTGGCTTCACGTTGGTACAGAAAGCCTGCTTGTTATTGGATTATACTGCTAACAAGAATGTCCTGAAATACTTAGCTCTTGTTTTAACTCATCTTCTCTGGTGATGAATAAAGTACCCGGGAAGGTATTCAGGATGGGTATATCAAACTGCATACAACAGACATATGAAAATAACATGTAGAAATTTGTAATGTTCTTTGCTGCAATAGCCAGTGCAGTTCTGCATCATTTTCTGTGTGATTTTAAGTGCTCTATAGAAAGATAAAATATTAATCTTTTAAAATCTGTAGTTATAAAATATCAGCGGCCATGATCACTAATGCTTAGTTTATACAAACTTTCATTATAGAAAAAGTCAGATGAGATATTGGAACAGTTTCTATTTTATCAAGCTAGTATACTGACAGCCCTGGTTTTGTAGATAAAACTGAGTTGTATTTTTAATACTTTAAAATCTTTTTTATTATTTGGTGTTGGTACGCTCTCCCCCCCAAAATACAACTTAGTGACTATATTTTCCTCCTTCTGGAAGAACACCTAGAGAGCAATAACAAAGTGGTTTTATTCTCAGTAGGAAAAAAGAGGAGATTTGGTCTTATTTAGTTTATTTACATATAAATAAAAATATTTAAAGATTGTTGTTTCAGCTCTTCTAGCTGCTTAAACTGATGCAGCTCCCCTGCCTCTTATGGAGCTGTTGCATTGTATGCAGGCAAAAAATTTGGATTATTTCATATTTAACAACATTAAAAGGAGCAGTTAGAAGTATTTATTTCAACTGAAGTGAAACTGTGTGCACGGTTGAATTGTTGTTTTTCATTATTAATCCTGTCAGTTATGCAACTGTATCCATACTTTAAGCAACTTGTCTCATTCTTTCCTCATTGCAGATTGAAGTAGTCAATACTTTCAAGAGTGGCACTTCCTTTCAGGGGGCTCTAAGGAGACAGTCCTCCGTCACAAGCCAGACCCAGGATGTAACCAATATTTCTAGCCCTAGTCACGTATCGTTATCCAATGCTCTTTCCTCTCCTACCAGCACATCTGCTGCTGCGGCTGGGCGTGAGTGTGTATTCTTAATGCATCAGACCTACAGAGATGCCAACTTATGTAGCAGTCGTTTCAGACTGAGCTACTTTGCCCTTTACCATTTTGTCCTGTGATGTTTATTAGTTTACATATACCCAGAAACACACAACAATTGCTTTGTGTACAGTAGATACTCTCCATGATTCACTGCAAGTTTTGTTAATTTACTATTAGGACCAGAATTTCTGGTCCTTTTTATCCAGTGAATGGAGATATTCATTTAATTGAGGCTCCCGTGTCATATTTTCTCAGTCTCTTTGGATAGTTATTGTACTGCTTATAAAAAATGTACTTTAAATGATTCCACAAATATATTAAGCAATATAGCTTGTCAGATCTTTCCATCTGGAAGATGGTGTGTTATACAAGCCACTCGTGTCCAAGCAAGATGTACTCTAATTAGCGCAGCTCCAGGAGGAAACGGAGAATCAAGTTCATGATGTTATGTAGAGGTTTACAGGAATGGTGAAAGAACAGATTTGTTTTCTCTAAATTTAGTGGGAGGTAAGCATGAAGGAAGGGAGTAACCTAGACGCATTAGAAGACAGTACTGAAACAGCAAAATAAATGTGGTAACAAATTTCTTTGTTTGAAAAGCAGGTTTCTAAACACTGAAATCCTGACACAACTCTCTTTTAGATGCAAACGAACTAGTTAAGTGAATAAAAACTTTGAAGTGGATAATAAGAAAGGGCTGCTTTAATAAAAGCAAAATTCCAGTGGCTCAAAAAGACACTTGCAGATCTAACTTTGGGTTTATATTTTTATTTCTTTCAAGACTCTAAGTAGCCACTTTGTTTTACAGCATAGCCAGCATTTTGAAAGAGTATTTATATTTATAGAACTCAGTTTACAAGCTTGTCACTTATTTTATGAGATAATGCAGTCTATTCCGTATGCAAGCATTAGTGAAAAGCTGGCCCAGCAGAAGCCAGTCATGGCTGGCTGGCCAACAGAGAGGGAAGGCAGACAAGAGAAGGAAATACAATTCTAGAAGTCTTGGAGAAGAAAAGGAAGCCTGACCTTTCCATTCGATTTGAGTGGAAACCCCTCACTATCTGAACATGAAGCACAAAGTTTTGGATATGCATTAGAAGTTTTGTTGGCATTAAGTCAAAGGAGAAGCTTTGCTTTTGCTAAGAATCCAAAGAGCTGTTAAGGTTCCAGCTTGGGCCGTTGCTCCCTGGAGAAAATGTGTCTCTTTCCCTGCCTTTTCTTGGTGGAAGTTTGGTTTGCTTACTTTCACTTCAGCAGCACTGACCACTCCAGGGCAGCAGTACAAGCAAGAGAAGATAAGACGTTCCACTGCGTGCCACAGCCCTGTAACCTGCTCCTGAGAACCCAGAGCCCAGGTCCGGACCCTCATGTCTGCACTGAGCAGGACAGAGAACACCACACACAAACCAGTCTCTCATCCAGGGAACCACTTCCCATAGTAACGTTTCTGCATTAGAGCAGAGAGTAGCTCATTCTGCTGTGGTGGCTGTCCCAGTAATTTCCTGTAGCCAGCAGTCTGAGAGGAGAGATCTAATAGAATTAAAATAGATAATTCATCTTCCTTCTGCAGGAAAACAACTAAGAATTGAATAGTCTTGTTTCTTGACAAAGGCCTTACTAGATTAGGGGCTAAAGTTAACAGGAGGAAGCTCGATCTGCTATGGTCTTTGGTGTCTCTGTGTGGAAAAATAAAACAGGTCTATGGAGTTCTCTTTATCAGTGAGAACCACAAATATTCCGTAAAAGAAAAACCGTAAGTGATTTGTTTCGCTACCCAGAGAGATGTACCTCTATTGCAAAGAACAATTAGAGTTTGGGCTTTTAAAATGGTACTTCTAGACAGTTACTGTTTTATTACTGCAATATAATGTCTGTTTAGTATCAAACCAGTGTGCACTTCAAATTACAACCCTTAAGGAATTTCTGGTTTATTAATACAATGATGCAAACCTAGTGAATGACAGTGAAAAAGCAATGAAAAAGAATTCAGGTTTTATTTTTACACTGGGTATTTATAGTTGTTTGTTCATCTTTCATAGCCTGGACAACCTTTCCTAGTCCAAATTCCATAGAAATGGAGTATGTTTTTGTGAATTGGCATTTTCTGAGAAAATTCCAGGTGCACAGAATACACCTAGGAACACTTTTCAGCTCCTTGCTTAAACTGTATGTGGTGGGACAGGATTAACTGCTTTCCTTGTAGCTGCCCAGAATGCATTAAACCCAGAATTATTACCTTCTTACTGTGAAGTGGGAGGGAATAATGGGGTAATTGTGCCACTGATTCTCAGGTTTCGTCGAATCATGTGCATGGATATACACACCATCTTCTATCACTGGAAAGCTCTTACAGCAAGGTGGCTTTGGATAGCAGCTCATCTCACACCTGCTTTGGTGGATATGTATTTTATATGCATTTTTTCCTACATTTCATTTTGGGAAAACAAAATCAGGTTGAGTGGGGCAATGGATCATCTTTTTTACTTTTGAAGTTCAGAATTAGGAACAGAAAATATTAGCTTGTGCTTAAAATTAAGCGTATGCTGAAAGCCTTTCCTACTACATTGGTTAATTAGGTAGGGGGTGAGTAGATCTATCTGTACACAAAGTAAATAAGTTATTCTTTATTTCAGTCTGTTTATATCTGGTTCTCAGATGTTGTTTATATCATCAGTAGGTAACCCCTTCAAAAGGACACAGTTTCAAATTCTCCAAGACAGACGCACATTTAACATTCTTTAGCACCTGCCTGTCCTCCTCCCTCCCATTCTCACATATAGTTAATACTGTTCCCAAGTGGAAGCAGCCAGAAATTGCAGATCCCTGACCAAAAAAAAAAAAAAATTTCCCTTCTTTCCTAAAAGGTTATAATTAAAAAATACTGTTAGGTGTAGAAAACATTGGGGCAACTACAAACAAACAAAACCAAACAAAAACAAACCCCGCCAAAAGGCGACCTCCCAGATCACAAATCTGCTGTAGCTTCTGTATTTGCAAGTACCTTTTGCTTTATTTTCTAGAGGCCCGTCGCTTTTGAAAGTTTTGGAAGTGACTATTTCACAGAATCACTTACAACTTTTTATTATATTAACTCAAGCAACAGTGGCCTCAAACAAGGCACTTGTGAGGATGACACAGGAAAAAATACACAGTGATGACTCCAGGTTTCATAGAAGCGAATTAAAAGCTTACCAAAAAATCACAAAATATTTTTCCATCATAGAGATCTCTGAAGGTTGGTTGGTTGGCTTTTAAGGAGTGTTTTTAAGCAAAAGAAGGGCACAGCACCCTTAAAGCTGTATTTTCACTCTGGTTCACTTCTGGAACGGACTACAGTCTTCGAAAGTGAGGCTAATTTGCACAGAAAGACAACTTTTTTCATTCTCCCTTTAATTAAAAAATAGCTGAAATTTACCTGAGTTACCCGACAGAGACTGTCTTTTACAGATAGAAGCTTTCTATGTGCAACACTGGCCTCAGAGTGGCACGAGTGTATAAGCATCTGCAAATTGTGTCAAACTAAGCTAAGAGCAAGTTTGATGATTCTAGTGTGCATCACAGTCCATCTAGGAGATAATTTAGAGAGAGATTAGTTTAGCCATTTGTAGTATGTCGTGTATGAAAATCAGATTCTTCTGTATCAAGAAAGATTATTTACTGTTCCAGCAGCTTTTGTTTTTCTATATTTCTTACATATTTTGTTTCCTGTAAACATAATCATTATTCAGCTGGACAGACTTTGCAACCAAAACTTAAGATAAATGTAAAAACTTGGATCAGATTTTCTCACAACAAAAAATGAGAATGAATTTCTTAAAAGTTTTTTTTTAAAAAAAATCTTCTGGTTTAATACATGTGAAGGCAAAGATCTGAGTATTGATCTGTACTCAGATCACAGACCAAGTGGGAAACCCACCTTAGCGAAGCTGTCAGCTGCTTTCTGTGGCAACCTGATACAACTGCCACATGCAGAAACAGAAAAAGGAGCACACGACTTTAAAGGAAGTCCACATCTAAAATTTTGCTTATAAAAAGTTGCACCATTTGGTAGCATAGTCATACACCATCACCTGACAGAGCCAGTGAAGAGTTTCCACTAGTTATAATGAAGCTTTCACAATCCTGCTGGGATACGCAAGATCAATGTCAGCTTCTGTAGCTCTTCCCTGCAGGGCAACTAACTATGCTTAAAGTCTAGATATCAAACCAAGCCCTCAACTGGAGACGTGGAATGGCATGAAGCTTTAGACTCCTAACAGAGAAATATGTTCTTTAAAAGGCTTGTATAATATATTCGGACTTTTCAAATCCCCTACAAAAATGTCAGACTCCATAATTTTGCCACAAAACCTACATTAAAGGAGATTTGCTGTGGAAAGTGGGAGCCATGCACATGGTTCTGATCTCATGCTCTAAAATCCAGTGGAAATGATAACCATGATTCCTTTTTGAGGGATAAAACTCAGGCCTGAGGGTTTCACGGAATAAAAAGGTATTCTGTGTTCTTGCTACGTGGGGTTTGACTTTTCAACAGCACTTACTGGTTTTACTGCATATTTATGTAGAAAGAGAGTAGCAGATATAATGTTATGCACCTGTTTTGCTCATTAAAGCAGAAACCTAGAAATTATAATTTTTTCTGAAATTCACTGGGTTTTTTACTTTATTTGCACTTTTGCATCACACAATCCAGAATATACCAGCCACAACATTTACAGGTGACTCCAATACATGCAGTATCTCCTCCTGTGGATACTTGATCTGATTTTACTCACCTAAAACTGGCAGGATTCACAAATAAACAAAACCAGATATACTGAAGGTATTCCTTCTATTCCAAAGCTTTGCGTATGCAACTAGCACTTGACCAAACTCGTTTACTTTTGTATAACTATAGTCTTGATCTAGAATAGTCTCAATCACACATAAGAGTTGGCATCTCTTTGCAAAACTGACCTCTTGTTTACAAGTTTATACTAATCACCTTACTGATCTTTCAGTATTGAATTTATTTGCTTTTGCAGTGCCCTACTCTCTACTGTCTGAATATTAAATGTGTTTGTTTTCCCAGAGGGCTAGAGAACATTGGACAAAAAGGTTCAGCAGGAGAGAGTGAAATAAAAAGAGGTTGTGAGTCTTTAACCTTGAGCCTGAAATGAATGTGAACCAAACTCAAGATACTTGGCTTAGATGAAGCCAGGTAAACATTCGAGTATAAGCCCACACACTACCAACCACAGTGCATCTGCTGGTGCTTAACAGGCCTGGTGTGTTTTGCCTAGATTGTTGTACCTAGGAGTAAGATTCTCAACTTCATCTTTTTCTTCTGATGGGAAAAATTGGTAGTATCTAAAATACTATTTCTTTTACTTTTCTTGCCTGATGCAGTATACTAAATCTGACTTTGAAGGTGGGATGGAACTGAAGAGTTTTCTCTATTACAGCTACAGAGAAGAAAGAAGTGGAAACTTATAGCAATGTCAAAAATGTCCTGAAGTGTTGTCCCCACAGTCTTTTGTTTAAAAGCAGTTCATTTTTTTCTGTTGTCTCCATTGCTGTGAGAAAAGGCAGCTGTATCACACTGTGCGTCTTCCCTTGGCATTGTCAATATCATGAAGACATATCACTACATGAACTCTACATAGTTCATAATAAACCAGCCCTTTGGGTTCTATCCATTGTGGGTATGTCCCTGCTTTTACATGCTGTACAACCATAACGACATAAAATGAAGTTCATCCGCTTTATTTTGGCTTCAAAAAAGTAAAGTGGGCTTTGTTTCAGCAAAGCCACTAAATATTTTTACACTAGATATTACTTCAAATTTCAAACTTAAGCATGTATTAAGAGATTTCGTTGCTGTTGGGCCATGTAACTCTGGGTAATTTTTTTTCTTTCCAGTTCTTGGCTTAAATATGGTAGTAGTATTATATAGAAATTAAAATGTCACCTTTTTATCCAACAAATACTCTGCCTTGGTTTCCACTAACATAAGGAAAGTTTTGTTCGTGTAAGCAGTAGTTTAATACACTGGCATTGGGCTATGAACAAGATTGTGAATTATAGTATCATGTGGAAATTCTGTCACTGAGTGAGATGCAACACTAAAAAAAATAAATGTTTTCTTCTAGATGCAAAATTTAAACTTGAAAAGGCAGTTTCTCAAGTGAAAAAATAATGGAAAATATTTATAGATCTCTGTAGAGGAATTTTAAGAAAAGATAGTTTTCTACAGCTCTTTAGTGAAGAAAACTTATTAGAAAGTGAACATTAGGTATTCTCAGCTTTAGGGATTTGCTGAAAATTGGCCCTTACATTGCTGTTGCATTCAGAAGATTAACTGCTTTATGTATCAGCAGATCTGAACCTGTTCTAATATTTCCAGTAAAAAACACTATGAACAACAAGCAGAAGCTGTTCTGGTAACATCTGAATGTTCATTCAAGACTCGAACAGTCCATGCCAGCACTTTGCCACAGAACTTCACAAAGTGCTACAGCCGCTGGCTGACTCTATATTCTGCAATTCTGTCTTCAGATCTAAACAAAAGGTGTTGGCATGGTGGTCTTTTTCAGTTCAAGCAGTCACTGCAATGCACCCAATTCTGGTCATGGCAGACAGGTTTCCGTAACTGCCTTTTAGATACAACCTAAATCTGTATTTTTGCCTCAGCTGTGTAAGGTGTTAGTCAGCTTGCTACACTGGCTGAAAGTTGGGTATAAAATGCAAATTAGGTGCCAAATTATGGTCTTAAATGCAATGTAGATGCTTTCCCTGCTACGGAACTTGGAGGCTCATCCATTGAAACTGGTTCCTCCCCTACTGACTTGTAGAGGCTTAAATACTGTTTGTGTGACTTAAAGAAAAGCTTTACTTTCCCTTGATTCTGCTGGATCTGTTCAAGCATAATATCAAATTGCACGCTTTTTTATTTAAGTAAATATTTACCTTTATGAAAATGAATCCAACTGGCAAATAAAACCTAAATCTCTGCAGTAAGTTGTGGCTGTATGCAATGAAATTGCTTTGTTACTTGATCAGATATAGCAAATGGCTGCAACTGAATGAGCTGTTATTTTTATTTAGATAGCAGAAATAATAGGTAGCTTTGCAGAAAATATCATCATATTAGCCCATACTATACAGTAAACATGTTACTAAAAGTTTCCTGACTTAAAACAGGACTAAACGGTAACATGTTTTTAAGACTGCCTTGACAAAACATACTATTTTTTCATTGTCTAGACTGATCACTTTTCACTTTAAAATACAAGATAGAAAGGCATAGATAATGAGGGAATTAGTATGTCACCTCTTCTTCCTGAGTTCAAATCCTATCTTTAGTAATGCAAATTAATCTCTTATTCCAGTTTGTTCTCGATAAGAACTGTCACATACCACAGCACAATACAAAGATATTCAGCCCTCATAAACCCTGGTTTCAAAAAGATGTTAGGTTTACTATATGACTGTAGTGTGTAAAATTTATTATCTTCCTCCTGTATTGCACCTCTGCCAACCACCTAACACCTTCTAGTATCCCAGGACCTGGCCATGCTGTTCCATACCACTCCAGTTCTCTTATTTTGAGCACAGCAGTTACACGAACCCCTTTTGTGCTGTGCCCGAAATGAACAAGAGAAGGGAGAGTATTTTGGCTGACCGAAGGCCACGTACCTGAAGATGGCATAGCTAAATGCTGCTAATAGCATTTTTGAAAGGTTATGAATATTGGGATTCAGAGAACATAAACAAGGACAAAGGTCAAAACAAGATCTAAATCCAAGTCAGCCTCTTTCTTAAATGTGCTGAAATTCTGTGCAACTCAGACAATCCAACCACAGGATCAGCCAACTCCCACAGCTGTAACGCTGGTACCCAATATCATTACTAAAACACAGCCTGCCAATAAAAGAGGAATCAAAGCTTTACAATCCATGGTGTCTTAGGCCAGCCACTAATGTGCAGCGTATTTACATGTAAAGATACACATACCAACCACCAAGTCATATCAAATGTGTGTGGAGAAACTTTCATGATGCCTGCTTGCACCTTTTCTGCTTCTGCCTGTGTTTTGGTCTCCCCTCTAAGAAATGCTAAAGATTCGCTCATGGACTACATGGAAGTAGAAGGATAGAACTCAGCCATAAAACATTTGCCAACAGATCACATTTGCCATTCTGTTTTTCCCCCTCTGCCCCCTCAACCCCTCCCAAAAAAGTTATGTTTTTTTCAGCAGTAAACCAGCACAAACCTTCACTTCTTTTCTGAACTGGTAGGTCACTGGGATACAGAGAGCATCCCTCCCTTTGCCCACCCACAAGGGACTTGGTGTCCCCACTCTGTAATGCTCCTCACTCTCTTCCTCTCCTTTCCTACTGGGAAAGCAATTCACACTGTCCCTGTCTTGCAGGTTTTTTTTCACCTGTGTTCTTACAGTGAGGTGGTTAATGATGTTAGATGGACCCTGGCATAATTCAGCTGGCCTAGTTTAAAGACTGCATATATGGCATAAATTGTGTAGCTTTCAGCATTTAACATTACTGTTTTACAACCGAGACACAGAAAATGAAAGAGCTTGCTGTTAAAAATGTAATGCAATTCAACCCTACAATTAACACATTACTTTATTACAGTTTAATATCTATTAAAAAATTAAATGGCTAGAACAGTGGGTCTATACTCGAGTGTTTACCTCACATATGCATGAAGGAAATATAAAAGTTGGTTCAGCAATACTATGTTCACATTATCCAGGCTTCCAAGTGTAGTTGTTGTGTGCAAGTTATCTCTGTTCATGTGGTAGCTGTGATTTTTTTTTTTTTTCCCCCCCGTGGTAGCATGATTCTGCTTAGTATTTTGTCTGCTTGGCTTTTTGTGCTCTTGGCTGCATTCATTTAAATTTTGCTTTAAAACATCAATATTACTTAAAGTTTTTATACTTGGCTCCTGTGTGTCTCATACGTACCCATCCAACCCTGTGTGTTCTGTGCTTTTCTGTTTGTGAAGTGTGATATGTTATGTGTAATGGTTTTTTAGCAATACAAAAGAGACTTTTTTAATTAAAAAAGCCTTCCTACCTACTCACTGCAAAACTATCAACATGCATGGTTTTACATTTGCATTACAATTAACATGGCTTGTCTTTTACTAGGGATGCACCACACGAGTGGACGTTGGCTTTCTTTAACCAGTACTTTCCATCAGTTCTTTGATGGCTTTAAACTTGGTTTATTTTAATATTGCAGTTGATACAGATACTCAAAATGCACATAACTGAGCCACTCGTTTATGCATATAACATCCAGAGACTGTGGACTTCAGCTGCCTGCACTGCCCTAACCATATGCTACATTTTTCACCAAGTACTCTCTAACACAGTGCCTGCCCTTGGGAGGTGCTGCCTCTGACCCTGCTTTCCTTTTCTCCCCCCAGATCCGTGTCGTCAAGGCATTCCGTAGCTCTCTCTATGAAGGTTTAGAAAAACCAGAATCTAGAACCTCTATTCACAACTTTATGACTCATCCTGAATTTAGGATAGAAGACTCCCAGCCCCACATCCCACTCATTGATGACACAGACCTAGAAGAAGACTCTGCTCTCAAGAAAAACTCAAGTCCACCGTCTTCGCTGAATAAGAACAACAGTGCTATCGACAGTGGAATAAATCTTACAACTGATACAAGTAAATCAGCTACCTCTTCTAGTCCAGGAAGCCCAATACATAGCCTGGAGACGTCACTTTAGCTGAAAAGGTCACTGCAAAAAAAATTGAAATAAAATCAAATAAAACAACCCACAGCAACATAAATATATATATATTAAAAACATTGCTGGCTGAAAAGCTGTTTGAACTCTTATTCACTTTGAGACAAGTGAATGAATTGTTGATCGCAATGGTTTTGGGGAAAGAATGAATGGCTGATTTACATACCCCCTCTCTTGTGCCCTTTCCGAAAAACAAACAAAACTACTCCTGCATGAATGTACTGTACACTGCTGGCCCTTCTTTCTCTCCTTTGGTTTCTTTTGATTTCCTTTTTTTTTTTTTCCTCCTTAAGCAGGAACTGCAGAGGACTTCTTTCTGAGGCTATTTATCCGAATCACTGGTCTGTGAGTTTTTTGAAATGCTTGTGTGGCATGGACTCAATTGTATAGATTAATTTAAATAACTTTTTTGAAGTTGCAAAGCTTAACTTGCACAGTAGATTTGCACCAGTTGGACAGAGGAACTTAAACATTTATGAGACTATATATAGAGATATATACATATAAGTATATACATAATTAATTATATATATGTATATATCTATCTATATATATATAGTTATATATATATATAAAGTTTCTTTGTTGGCATGTTGCCTTGTTTCTGCTCAAATTGCTCTGACTATTTTAACTTATTTATGTCCTAAAAAAGAATGTAATTTGTTTACAAACCTGTAGATAATATCCTTAACTATTTGTAGGGTTAAGAAAGCACTTCCTGCCGAAGTAGTATAAAATGGCTCAGCTCAGCTCAGCTCATTGAAAACGTCTGTAATATCGCACCCTGGATATTTTATTACAACTGTGTTCTGATTTCTGCCTGGGTTTTTTTGGTTTTGGGTGGTTTTTTTTTTGTTAAATAATGTAGATACTGCTAGTCAATAACAGAAGGAGCCAAACTATAACACATTGGATGTAGCATTGTGATCCTAAATACAGGGAGGTAAAACAGGCTTCCTTTGTTTCAAATAAAAATCAAAATTATGAGGTTCTCTCTTTTTTTTCCTATCCTCTGATAATCTGCTTCAGTTTGTTTCGGTGCAACATACAGTAACGGAGGCTATTTCATTCTTTAAACATATGTCAATGGCTTCCAAAATATTTTTAGAGAGCTATTATATGAAACTGAGTTGGGTTTATAAAGATAATTTAAAGTAAGTTATATATGGTTTGTCTATATGGAGATAAAAACTAATGTTAAAATATTGTGATATATTGTGTTATCCTTTTCAGTTAGTAATTCAGGCATTTATTTCCTTATTACTTGCAACATATGGGCTGTTGGCATTTTGGATCAAAATCACCGTAGGTTGTTGCTTTGGATTTGGTTTTTTTTAAAGAAATATATAGTTCCTGCACTACTAGGACTGAATGAAACTTTATTGATTGTATAGTGAGATGTGCTTTGTGTGATTTTGTTGATTTTTTATTTAACTGAGCTTGTCTTCCTGCAGTCACGAGGTAATACTGGAACACAGTAATACAGTATTTTAGCTTGAGCTTTCTACAAAGAAAGCAATTGTGAAAAACTGCAGCATGGAGGGTGAAAAATAATTTTCAAGATGGTAACAGCCCTGGTAACTTAAAATTTATGAGCATATAATTGCTGTGTCAACCACTTGAACGCTAAGCACTTTGTGGACCACAGATTTTTCATAAATAATTTTTGTATTTAATATAAAGTTTGCTTGGAGACTTTTCAGCATATGACCTTTTCCATAACTGTATGGCACAAAAGACATTTGGAATGAATATGACTGATTATGGGTCAGAAAACACTCTCAAACTAGCTTGGTAAATTGATTTGTTAAGGCGATACTGGTTGTCTTAACATTGGCCTATAGAGTGGTGCCTCACAGCAGTCACCAGAACTAAACCAAGCCAGAGCTTTCCAAAACATGGTTAGACTCACGGCCAAGCTGCATTTTTAGGGTGCATCAAGCCTGTTCAGCCAGGTAACACTCTAACCAGCTGAAAGTGCCAGCTCCCAGACGCTGGTGTGGAAGTGTGAATGTTTTTGGCTCCAGCTCTTAGTTTGCTCTCTGATCCAAACTTTTCACTCAACACCAGAACAGGTCAATCAAGGCAGATACAACTCTCTCCAACATATAGCGTGACCCGTTCCTTAACAGCAAAAAGCTAGCATGAAAACAGCATTATTTTAGCTAACTACTAGCAACAAGGTGATGGAAACTCAGTCAGGATTGTTCTTTGCTTTGTAAATATGGTGATTAACCTTTGTATACCATGTATTGGATTTCTATGGTCTGTCCAGGATATCGTATTCAGAAGAAAAAAAAAAAAGTGTTACCTATTTACAGGGAAGCCTCTAGCTTTGGACTTGAACATCTACAGAAACTGTTAATACTGGAACAGTTCATTTTCATGATCTTAACACTGACTGACATTTTGTTTCCCAACACTCTTCATGATTCTCCTTGCTTTCATTTTTTTTTTACATTCTCCTGTAGGAGTACTACTCCCTAAGGTACCATGTGCAGACTTGAACACTGTTAAGAACATGAACACTGCATTCTGTGTATATAGAGTAAAACATATATAAACTGAGATGCATAGACAACTTGGGCTTTTGTGAGCAGAGACTGTGCTTTATGTATATGATAAATGATAGTTTGTTGTTTTTTTTTAAAGCAGAATAGCTATGACCTTTCAACTACAAGTCATGCATCACAATTCCTTTCTTTATTGCTTGACCTCTCTGTGATGGGAACAACGGATCAAAACCCAAAATGATCAGTTTGTTACAATTCCCTGCAATATATAAATGCTCGCTCTCTACGTACTGTACTTAGCAGCATGAGATTTGTGGACAACAATACAGTGGTACATTGGCAATCCATCCCACTAGGGGTTATTAATATATGTTCATTCATCTGTTTTTATGAATTTTTTTATCTAGACAATAATTGTAAATAAAGAACTTACTCTGTCTGTTCATTTAATACTATGCAAAAGGTTATGCTTTCTATTGTTATTCTTATTCCTACAGTGTGATGCTGGAATGTTTGTGGTTTCAAAAAAAAAAAACCAAAAAAAAAAGACAACAGTAAGTAAAATATGTGATGTAAATTATTTTATAGTTTGAAACAAAATGATACAGTTTTACTCTTGCTGCTTTCTGTCTAATAGATCTCTCTTGGCAGGAGCACAAGTGGAAAATTTAAAGAAATAAATTCACAAAGCAGCATGAACGACAATGGTCTGAACGTAACAGCTTTCTTTATTTTCACCCAAAGCCAGTAGATCTAGCTCTGGATTCCCACTGGGATATGCTAATGTAAAGGTGTATGGATTTCTGGGCTGGCAGGCAGGAGCCTGCTCACCACACAGTGGCTCCACCCCCACTGCACACAGGCGCTGAGCCAGCCTGAAGCGCGTTCCAGTCCTGTCTGTGGGTCAGTGCAGTGCACAGACAGAGAACACGGTCCGTGCAGTGGTGATGTGCGGTGGTGGGAATGACTGATGTGAATGCTGCAGGGAAGTCAGCTGGAATTACTAAATACAGGCTAAGTAAAATGAATGAAGCCCCTGTGAGTCTGTATATGAAACAATTAGTTTAATCTTGGTCCTAAGACCAGCAGACTCTGGTCTGTTTTCCTGTCACTGTGGCCCATATGACTTATCCCTCCATTTATATCTATTTTTTTATCTCCTTCCCTCTATGTCAAGATCAGAAAAAATGATCTTTAAAACTTTCTAGAACTGGGGCATTCAGTCCAGGGCCTTAAAAACCGAGCAAATGCAGTGTCAGAGAAAAATGGAATTCCCATTCTGGTGCCCACACCCTCAGCCCAGAAGTTCCTTCTTTTGTTTCCAGCTCAGACTAATGCCGATGTTCCATAAGCTGCACGCAGCCTGTGATCATACGGTATTGCTGCACTAGCAACAACAGGGGTTAGAAGTCAGCCAGACAGACATACTGGGCAGAACTTTTCTCCCACAGTGTGAGTTGAGGAACGGACATATAATCTCATTTTTAATGGTAAAATGCTCCAAATGACATTTTTTTTCCTGTCTTCTCAACTATATTTCAAGCTCTTGCCCACAAATTCTATGACAAGAAATATCTGATAATGGCCAAAACTACAGTGAAATAGTACTGCCCTGTGAGAGAAACTGCCAATTAATAAAAATGTATTCAACACAGTAAATTCAACAAAAACCTTAAAGAAAACAGTTGTTAGCTAGACAGCAGATTTCTTGGGTTATTTCAGCTTTACAACTAATTTTGCAATTAGTTTAAACTGTTTTCTGGTTTGATTTTGTGAGCTTTACGTAACAGTCTGAAAATATTTTTCTTTTAATTTTCTGTCACTCGTTCACACCCTCCCTGCAATGTAAATATATTTACAGCCTCTGTCCAAGGGCTTTGGGCAGGACACAAAGTCTGCATGCGTTGAGGTGTCTGTAAGGGAGAGGACAGGGTTTGTTCAGTGTTTTAAGCATTCCGTAGGTGTTGAGCTTCTGTCAGCTTGAGAGATCTATTTTAGGAATTGCACCTTTTCAAGAGTGTTTGTAAAATCCTTTCCTTGCACTGCACAGATGTGAATTGTACCTGTAAATTCAAAAGAATAATGGGGATGAAATTCCCCACTACATTTACTTCCTATTCTTCGCATCAAATCAAAGATTCAGATAGGCACATAGTATTTGAAGTTATTCATCCATCATTGTCAAATAAGATTGACATCCTGATTCCAATTAAGAATGCCAGGTTTTATTCTTGCTGTTCTTTCATCCATACTGAATATATTGCTAAGGAGACAATGAGGGTAGTCGTGCATGCCTAGACAGAAAAATCGGGCGCCGATTCTGTATGCGGATGCTACACTGAATGCCACTGTACATATTTGTCATGAGATGTTGTACTGCTATGGAATGGGGGAAATGGTTCATAAATGGTGGATGAAGGAGAGGCAAAAGAGAAAAGCAGGGAGAAAGGAAGAAAATACAGGTGCATATGTAGTTCACCATACATTGAAATGAAATAAATTCCTAACTGTTTATTATTGGCTTCACCTAAGCATTGAGTTCTGCTACAAGAGGTACTGAAATAGTATTCTCTGTCTAACAGCCTTTTCCAACACAAGTCCACATTGGCAGTTGGGCTGAGGTTCCTGAAGTGAGGTCTGGGCATTTTGCTGGAAAGTTCTGATGTACAAAGTCTTGCCCAGCCGCTACGCCAAACCTGAGGTCTGCCTGACCAGAAGAAGATGATATCCAGCATCCCCTTCCAACTTATTTTTTTCTATTATTACATGATATGAAAATAAATGACACTTGTTGTGCTATTGGTTTACTTTAACATAGTAGCGCACTACTCACACAGGCTGTGAGAGGACCAGGGTTTGATGTTTCATCCTTCCTGTGGTACTATGGTATTATTAGTGTTGCTTTTGAGGAACCACAAAAAGGTAAGCAATAGATATTTCCTATTTATGTATTTGTTCCTGCAACAGTGTCAGACACTGACATAACAAAACATAACAATAAAAAGTACATAATAAGATTTATTCATGGCCCAGATCAGGACTAGGTTTCGCATGTAAATTGCCCTATAAACTACAAATCCATATTTCTGATTTTACCAGTCCATGAAATCCATTTAGGTAATGTTCAGTTTTGTTCACCAGCACATTGATACAAGAGGTACTAAATCAGACAGAGAAGTGTCTGACTTTGGTTTTCTTTTTACAAACAGGTATTAACTGGCATGTTACGATCTAACCTGATGGAAACTGAAGAGAAGTTATTAAACAACTTATTCATTAAATAAGGCAGACTGTTGAAAACCACGAATCAAAGGAAATGTTTAGATGGTTTTCTCCCATATGCTCAAACAAACTTTGATTTATCTCTGTATCTGGGAGGTCACATTTGCCTGGCACCAACTGAAGTGTTCGATTCCAAGTAAGGGAATGTACTTCACTTACTGTCTGTGATGGATTCATTACGTTTCAAGCCCCTCCCTCTACGCCTCCTGTGTGCATTGAAGAATCACTGGGAGCTGAGCTGCTATAAGCCGTGTTGGTGCACAGCCGATGAAACTCATTTTTACAAGACAGTCTACAATATGAAAATTAGAAAAACAAGTTATTTAGCTTTCTTGGCAATACGTTATAGGACACTTCATTGTTTGTTTAAGGTGACCCTATATGTATGTGTAAAGCCTCCTACTGCTTTCACCAGCAGGTTGCTTCAAATTATTTCAGATTTAAGTTTCACAAAAGGTATTTTAAATGATTTTCTAAAAAAGATAAAATAAGATGAACATCATTTGATGAAAAATGATGAATAAGTTACCAATACTTTCTCATCAAAGCAGGTCAACTGGGAAAACTTTCTTATGTTTACTTTGCATAGATATAATTAATTATCATTGTTAATTTGACCCACATTTGGAATTCTTTTACAAAAGACAAAGATTACAGGAATTATAGGACATGGCTACCTGACACGTACATAAATTGTGCTTTACCTTTGGGAAGTAACTGAGCTAAATGGAACACTTTCAGTCATAAATTTGAATGCCAAATGCCTAACGCTGTTCCATAGCCACCTGGGATAAACTTGCTGTTCCACCAAAAAGCGTCATGCGCCCTTTTCTGGAGCAGCATTGGTGTTTACGAAGTTACATGGTCTGGAGCAGCCTGCTTATCAACTGTTTCGTTGGTGGATGATTTCAGTTGTTTATAGCCAGTTCCATGATGGGTCTTGATGTGACGTGGTGGGGATGAGTTGCTGGCACAGAGAAGCAGTGGCAACAACAGATCAGAGGATCAAGCCATCGTTATTTCAGATTAAAATTACTGTCCTGCCAAGCCTACAACAAAGAAAACTGAACAGATGCCTAAACTGAACAGATGCCTCTAAAGCTCCCCATCCCCCAAAGACAGAGCAGTCAGCGTCTGTCTCACGACTACGATACCAAGCCTATCAGAGAGAACTATGGTTTCAGGAGCAAAAGTGCAGAGTCACTAGCATCTGCTCAGTGGCTGCTGTAAAGAAAGATGATTTTCTGCCAGACAGATGATTACATCTGACAAAATACCATCACACTTCACATTAGCTGAGATTCCTGCTTTAAGTAGGACAAGGCTGAGGAGATGGGCCTTGTTATGGGGCTGGGGGATGTACAACAGCAGTTGTATCTAGGGAAGCTGTTCCTGATTACATTCATACCTTTCTGGTGGAGTTCAATCTACTATGAAGAATTAAAATCACTTCTAGTTGATTTTATTATCCTATTTTATCCACTTGTGAGGGATTTGGATATTTTCAGTATTTTTCTACTATATTAACTGTGCTATTACCTATAATTCTCAGGTGATGGGAGTTATCTTAGTGAAACATGCCTTTTTACCTCTTTTCCTTCTGTTAATGTCAATAGCCTCCTCTATCCCACTACTCCAGGATATAAATTGTATTCTCACTATATAAGAAAACACAGACAAAAACCACATTGGTGATGTTTGTAATTGTAATTCAATTGCCTTCCTTTTCACTTCCATGTTTAAGGGTAGAAATGCTACCTGATAATAACAAAGCATTTGGTCTCCTCAGTGTGCCTGCCCACCTGACGCTGCCAGTACGTTCTGTTCTGGACAATCTGCAGGCTGATCTATAACACACCATTGGCACAGCATCCTTATGCTAACAGCATGCTAGCAGAGCAGAAGAGAAATGTGCTGTCCCTCCAAACACTAGAAACTACAAATAATAGTTGATACAACACTTCTGATAGAACTTTGAATTACCCCATATCAGATGAATACTTCGCCAGCTAGTTATAGTCAATAAAATGTTTGCTTAAGGTTTACATTCTTTATCAATGGAGAAACCACCAGCAGTCTTGTATACTTAAGTATTCATTTGTATTCTCGAATCCTGGCATGGGATGGAGCTGTAGTTACAATTTGAGATTCCTCTGTTTATTAGTTCAGGTAATGCATGTGCTGCATTGCACAAACCATGTCTTTACAAAAAAATCCAAAAGAGGCTTTACCAGGTTCCCCTCTACCCTCGGATTTGGTGGGGAACCCAGGCAGGTAGTTAAATCTGATGCTGAATGAACTCTCCTCATAAATTAGTTCCACAAAACATCATTCACAAAATGTTATCAAAGTAGAAAAAAACTGAGTCTGGTTTTAGAAAACAGCAACTAGCCATTGCACTACGCTGGCCTCAGAAAACACCTACTTCTGACATTAAGACTTTGCAGGCATGATCACAAAGGAGAGAAGAAATTCTGCTTGTACCACGCTAACAGCATTAACGCAATCTCGTGTCTGTTCCTGAGGCTGCAAGGACAGGTTGTCAGGATGCCAGAAGAGCCAGCACAGCTCTCTCCATTAGGTCTCATTGCTATGGCCCTATGAAAAAGAGCTTTCAAACTGTCACCATACACTTTGAGAAAACTGGTATTAAGGTAATTATAGTGAACAGTTACAAAATTCCTAAAGTAATATGTAAGTTTGCCGCAAAAAAACCCAACCCTGAACTCTCTATGCTTTATTTAGAAATTAATTTTCTTTAAGAGATAGGTCTCCTTCCCTTTTTTAATTTCTGAGAAGACTTTCTTTTAATGACATCTTCATAGAGTTTATAATTTCAATGACTGCTTGCAAGCAGTCAAATTGAACTAAGAATGAAACTACTGCCCTTGCCCTCCCTTACAACACAAACAGGTTTACTATGGTCATAAAGGTTGCAAAATTGCTTTAAAAAAACCAGCCTTCTCAAAAAGTCCTGTGTTATTTCAAAGCCACTAAAGCTCAAATGCTGATAAATGTAATTTCAGCACAGAAAAGAAAGGCTCATTTTTTTAAAAGAAAAATATTGCTAACACCTGTTAATAACTTTTCAAGCCTCAGGTGGCTAAAGCTCAATTACAGGCTACGCCAAAAGGTACAAGTGTTTCAAATCTTGTGGTGAGAGGGACTGTGGCATTTGCAGACCAGCAAAACCAGCAGGCGTAAAAAGAAGTCCTTTGAAGTCCTGTTCTGCAGAAACACAAGGTATCCAGAAAGGATAATGTTGTTACCAGCTGCATGCATCCAAGCAATTATTAAAAGTAAACCTCTGAGCTATATTATTTCTGCTGCATTAATAGATTTATCTAATTTGCAGCTATAACAAGTATCAAAACTACCAAAACCTGGAAGTCAGCCTGACTAGGTATAGGAGTTGCAGGTGTGGGAGCCACTGGAGATAAAGCACTGCTATGAGAGCAAACCAGCACATAGATAGAGGAGAGCGCTTCATGGGGGAAGTAGGGGAGAAACGTCTTGCTGTGTGACGGTGCTACGGAGCAAATCAGTCTGAGCAGCTATGTGCTGGTTTGTTAGTGTAGTAAAGTCACTGAGTTGAGAATGCACTAAAGGAGGGCAAATTTTATTTCTTAGAAATGCTCAGTGAGTAATTCACTTCTGTACAAGTATCTCCTTCAAGATTATTCTGACTTGCAGTGCATTACTAACCGAAACTGGAACAGACTGGTGCAGTGTTCCTGGTGAAGTCAGTAAGTGCTATTTGCTGCATCAATAGACACTTCCCCACTCTAGCCCTGCTTTGATTTATGGTATCATGTTCTTGCTTTTTTTTTTTTTTTTTGTCTGTCTCTTATTCTGCTGCCTGTTGTTAAGAGACTTTTGGGAGCTTCCTGGTAAGAGCTGGGCTTTTACAGGTCAGAATAGTGCAGCAAAGCTGCTCTGAGGGAATAATGCTTTTATTCTCTCATCCCAAAATCATGATTACCTTCAATGGCAATGAGGGCTGTTTACAGCTTATTAGTCCAGAACCCCCAAAATTATTTCCTGTCTTTGGAATATGATTTAATTTGTTGTCATTGCTTCTCACTTCTGTTCTAACCTGTTATGTTTGAAATTGCACTTGGAGACCTATAATCGAAACCTATCATGATCGTCTTTTTAACACATTGTTCTCTAGTTTTCACTGCCTCACAGTATCCATCTTTATTCCACATTGCACCTGCTACAGCAGATATATCTTTTACCAATTTCAGTAGCCATCCCCTCTCTGCTATGAGTTCATTCAAGCATCAGCACTCTCATCAGCACTCTGCATGGCTATTGGTGCTTTTTGTGTGTGCTGGACAAACAGAAGGCCAGCTAAGGGTGCAGGAGAATCGTGGGCTTGTACTTCAATTTTGTAGTTGTTTGCATTTTAGGACATCTTCCCAATATGGAAGCACAGAATACCTCAGTGTAAGAAGGCATGTTCTGTGATTAAACCCAATTCTTGATTATGAGAAAAGCATAAATTAATATTGTGATGTATTGCTGTCTAGATAGGGAGGCAGAATTAACTAGGAATTGCCCACACTAGAAGTCAATCGGATTCTAAAGATCCTTCCGATACTTCTGAAAAATCACTGAAAAACTAAGCTCCATCAGAATCTCTTGCTGCTTGCTCTTATGCTTAATCCTCACCTGCCTATCTCCATAAATGACTGTGCGATCAGTACTGTGTTTAGTGTTGATGTTAAATATTTTAAAGTCTCTTCATGAAAAGAAGGGATGCTAATGTCTTGTTGTAACTTTAAGGGAAACTTTTGTTGTTGTTTGTTCAGAGCCTCCTCTTACATAGTGGATCTGCATTTCCCTTTGCAGTCATAATTTTCAATTCCAATCTACCAAGTTGTATCCTATTTCTTTGAGTAACTTCTGTGTTAGTTTTATCAACGTGTTCTTCAGATCATAACACTGAAATTAAGAAATTATGCAACTCATTTTATGCACTTCTTGTAGCATTAAAGGCTGAGGTAACAGTATATAGCAATGGAGGGACTGTTGCCACAAGATTAATGTTTTTATTATGGACACAGGGAAATGCCAGGAACAGGGTTTTTTAAAATAAAAGTAGCTCATTTCTATTTAGAATACACAAATGAGCTTTTAGATATGAAAAACTGAATAGCAGTGCTTCAAAAAATGATGATGCTCTGTTCTTGTCCCTTCAACCTCTGCCAAACCTTCAAAGGTTTGTGATTGCAAAAGCCTATACCGTACGTACACAGCATCACCCAAAGGCTTACAAACCTGTCTGATGTGTACAACATCCATTCACCTTCCCAACAAATCTCTCCAGAGAAACAGCTGCCACGAGGGATAAGGGGTACTGGAGAGCATAGGAATTTGAACAGGATCTGTTCTAAACCTGTTCTCCCAAGACTTGGATTGTGTTAGATTTTAACAACAGAGAAAGGACTGTCAAGTATGAAGCACAGCCTAGGAGATGCATTGGAATATCAGTGACTGAGTGATGTCACTTTAAAAACTGTAAACTGCTTTTGTTTAAAGGATTATAGAGTACAACAGCTCAAATGCTCCAGTATCTAGCGACAATAGCAATACACATGATAATAACTGCAAGGACTCCCCATGCTCAACTTTCTTGATGCAGAGGTAATGCTCCAATAGCACTACCAATGGCGGAAAAGGGCATTCCCCACAATGTTAATGTGCCAAGCTGTAAGAAATACTCTTTCAATTTGAGTTGAAAATATAGCTCATATACCCTAGATATGAAGAACATGTTATGACTAACAGCAGATGGTGAGAGCATAAAATCAGTAGAGCTCCACTTCTCCACTGACCCTACAGCCCACGTTGTGCAGCACTACTACACCACAGTGCAAACGTCATGCCTGTTCTTCTGCAGATTTAGTAAGCATTGTACGCACACCAGGTACCACCACCACAGCAGCTCTTCTGTATGGAGCATGAGTAATTTCCAAATTATCTAAACTCCATCTTCAAAACGAAGTTATTTCTAAAGAATAGAAACAAGGCCAAATGCTGGGTCCTGCACTTGGGGCACAACAACCCTGTGCAGTGCTACAGACTAGGGGAAGAGTGGCTAGAGAGCTGCCTGGAGGAGAAGGACCTAGGGGTGTTGGTTGACAGTGGCTGAAGATGAGCCAGCAGTGTGTCTAGGTGGCCAAGAAGACCAATGGCATCTTGGCTTGTTTCAGAAATGGCATGGCCAGCAGGTCCAGGGAGGTTATTCTGCCCCTGTACGCAGCACTGGTGAGACCACACCTTGAATACTGCGTTCAGTTCTGGGCCCCTCACCAGAAGAAGGATGCTGAGGCTCTGGATTGTCTCCAGAGAAGAGTGACGAAGCTGGAGAACAAGGGTTATGAGGAGCAGTTGAGGGAACTGGGGTTGTTTAGCTTGGAGAACAGGAGGCTGAGGGGAAACCTTATTGCTCCCTGCAACTATCTGAAAGGAGGTTGTAGAGAGGAGGGTGCTGGCCTCTTCTCCCAAGTGACAGGGGACAGGACGAGAGGGAATGGCCTCAAGCTCTGCCAGCAGAGGTTCAGGCTGGACATCAGAAAAAAATTTTCCACAGAAAGGGTCACTGGGCACTGGAACAGGCTGCCCAGGGAGGTGGTTGAGTCACCATCCCTGGAGGTGTTTAAAAGATGGGTGGGTGAGGTGCTTAGGGGCATGGTTTAGTAGCATGCTGTAGGTGGTATTTTGTTTTCAGCAGCTGGATTATCAAAATAAGGCAATCAAAATTACACCATTAGGTTATGCAGCTATTCAGGAGTTTTGTGGTGATTGGTTGGTTTGTTTAGAAAACCCCAAACATACACCACACTCAACGGCAATGCAAATGGTGATACAAACGTCTTTGAGTTTTTTTTCTTTTAGAGGATTTTTTTTCCATTTGGCTTAAATATGGCTGCAGAAAAGGCTGATAATAACCTAATGACAGAGTAATGCATTTTTAAATATTTAGGTATAATACTTAAAACTTTCCTACACAAAAATTAAATCATCTATCTTGAGGATTAAAAAGATAAAGAAACAAGTCCATCAAACCATTCTTATCTGAACATTGAGCTTAAAGACCAGTCTTTTTATCATCCAGCAGTTCCTGTAGGGGATTCACAGTCTTTAGCAGGAGCACAGCTAAGCACATCACAAACACCCCAGCAGAGGAGGGAATGCTGTTACTCCCTCAGGGAAGGTATAGGACAAATGACAGAAAAACTTTCTGAGGTATGACAAGGAGGATGGCCTAAAGAGTTTGGGGAGCTACAAGCTGGTGGGCTTGAGACTGTAAATTGCATTCCTATAGCCAGAACTTTGTGTTTCTGGTACAAGAATGCAATGTTTCTACGAATCTTGTAAATGTAGCTCTAAGCACAGAGTAGGAATTATTCTGATGGCAGTGACATCAAGATGTTGGACTGGGAATATTGCTCACTGTTTGTTTCCTAATAGCCTTAGGAAAACAGGAAGAGAGGACAACGTCAAATGAACTCTATAATTATTATTTCTCTTTCTGAAAATGTTAGACCACAGCCTAACTCTTCTATCCCTTTTAAGGCAGAGTAGATGTACTTTTGGTGCAATCTCATCTTCTGTTGTTGCAGGTATTTATGCCTAGTGATTTTCTGTGAAGGTTACAATTAAAAAGATCAGCCATACTCCCTACTTCACATAACATATTCATAAAACTGCTATGCTCTGACCTTGCCTGCATAGCATTGGGATTAAGAGGGTAGATCAGTTTCATTCTGAGTTATTTCAAGAGATAACTTGCAACTGATATTTCAGTGCTCAGATTAGCCACACAGTGTCACCCTAGACCACCAAAAAGTCTAATAGAAGGCATTCTGCCTATTCCCTCCCTTTGAGAAGTTGTACTGGAAATATCCTGAGGGGAAAGAAAAGCTGTCTCTCACTACCAGGATACAAAGCAAAGCAACCACTTATTAGATGATCTTTAAGGTCCCTTCCAACTCAAACCATTCTATGATTTAAACGTGAATGATATTTATAAAAAGAGTTCACCAAGCTACAGCTTACATTTTGGTCTGGTTTTATCTTTCTATAAATGGTGATATATTCAAATAAATTAGTTAAGATTAAATCTGACTTAGGTTCCACATGCTGGGTAATGATGGATGTGCAGCTTGCTTTCTCAAAATACTTCTTAGTCTTAAAAATTCTGGATTTTGCTAAATATTCCTTAATTACTGCCTACATGCTCAAGGAAATAGAACAATGAATTGGTTCAGTTACAGAAAGCTCTGTAAACCTGTTAGTTAATTTTTACAAAGTAGTGCAATAATGATGCCATGGAGATAGGAAGTCACCTTTATCTTGGTATTTTGGGCTGCCTTCTCTTTGAAAAAGATTGATAGTGATGATAGCTAGAATTTAAATAAAACTTTTATCCTTTCAGCAACAAAACCACTCTCTTCATTAATAATCAATCTGATTATCACATTTGCACTTCCAGTTCTGTACTAATTGCTCCTAATGAAGTGCAAGCCATGACAAAGCCAAAAAGGCAGAAAAACAGTCAGCTACTGGGTGGCTGAACTATGCTGAAAACAAACACAGAACTATAATTTTTACCACATACCAAAATTAATTGATTAAAAGCCTGCAGCAAAACTCAGATTTATTTTATGTTCTGTCTTTTTCCTTGGGAATTAGCCTGTGGGAGCAGATGAAAGAAATGTAAAGGTTTTGCAGGTGGGTGTTTTGGGTTATTTTTGGTTTTGTTTAGTGGGCATAGGATTTTTGTTGGGTTTGCCATTTTTGAGACATTGGATTTCTTTCTTCCCTCAGTTGGGACTTTCTTTTATCAAAAAAAAATTGTGCATATATTGGTGTTGTAATGGCAAGGCAAAAAAAACCAGGGAATGGTGGTTAACTGCACCACTGACACATACAGCACAACAAGGTATTCTTGAAATCTCTTGACATGGAGTTCAACTCTGAAAAATCATACTTGAAAAACTAGAAAAGCTGTAAATGACCATTAAAAGCTTCTTATCTTCCTCTACTTGATGTTAACCCCACCAGCTTCTTGTTGTCTTCTTATTGTCTCTGAAGTACCTGCTCCATTTCTGTTTTCCACTCTTATCTGAGCACCCTCCTTTCTCACCACGCCTCAGAACCATAGAATTGTTTTGGTTCAGAAAGACCTTTAAGATCATCAAGTCCAACCATAAACCTCGCACAGCCAACTCCACCACTAAACCATGTCCCTAACTGCCACATCCACATGTCTTTTAAACACTCCCAGGGATGGTGAATCCACCACTCCTGTGGGCAGCTTCTGTCAGTGCTTGACAACACTTTCAGTGAAGTAGTATTTCCTAATATCTAATCTGAACTTCTTCTGGCACAACATGAAGCCGTTTCCTCTTGTACTACTCCTTTTTACTTGGGAAAAGAGACCAACACCCTCCTGGCTTCAACCTCCTTTCTGGGATCTGCAGAGAGTGATGAGGTGTCCCCTCAGCCTCCTCTTCTCCAGACTAGACAGCTCCAGGTCTCTCAGCCACTTCTAGAATATCTGTGCTCCAGACCCTTTCCCATCTCCATTCTCCTTCTCCAGATGTGCTCCAGCCCCATAATGTCCTTCTTGTAGTGAGGGGCCCAAAACTGAACCCAGGATTTGAGGTGCGGCCTCACCAGCACTGGGTCCAGGGGTATGATAGATAGCTGATAGACAGAAGCACAATTTACTTCATGTCTGCCACCCTTTCTGTCAAGTTTGTTCCCATCTTTTCAACATAATCAACATGCTACCCTAGGTGCAACACTGAGCTGGTACATACATGTCTGCTGGAAGCAGCTGCTGCTGAAAGCAGAAGAATTTGTATAGTTACTCTCTGATTTTTTTTTTTAAAAAATGGTAAATCGCCCATAACAGAAATTATCCTTCCAAAGAATATGAAGAATTGAACTAAAAGCACCATCTATAGACAGAAATCTTATAATGTCTTTGTTCCCTTGGGGCAATTCCATCCCTAATACAGTTAAATTAATTTGACTATGCTGTAAGCTATACTATGCTATAGTTAAATTTCAGCATAAATTTATAATCCTCCTAATCATCATAGATTAATAATTACATATTTGTAAATATGAATCAATGCCAATCAAGGGCAGCAAATTATTTCAGATTCGTCTTAAAATTCTTCAAGGACAAAAAATATCCTGCAGTTCATGATAGGAGAGTATGTGCTCAGCATCACATTTGTTTCCTTAGAAACTAGGAATCATGTGGCGTACAGTGCTAGTGGAGTATGCTCACTGTAGAAATCAATCGGGCTAATTTGTTGTCTTTTGTTCTGAAATCTATCCCGGGTTTCCTGCTGTCAACTGCAGCACTGAGAGCTGCCTCATATGTAAAAGCATGGTACAGGTGACTGGCTGTGTTGTGGACTATTAGTGCTGAAATCCTGATTAACATGGACAAAACAACATTGACTTTTTCCTGTGGGAAAGTTCAGCCTCCCTGTACGTAAACTTCCAAAAGATGTCTTGGCAAAATTAATTTTGACCAGTTAGAAGGGAAAAATTAGACAAATGACAGATCACAGCAGCAAAAGATCGCCTGTCAAAACAAATAAACTAGAATTTTTCTCCATCATTTCAATTCTATTCATGAACTGTTTCTTTTTCTTTGTATACAGCCTCAGTATTCTGCCAGTACTTCAACTGAAAGATGAGAAAACTACAATCATCAGGTGGAAAAATTCACAAAATAAGGTACTTGGTCTTTGCAGGACTTTTTGGGGTATGTTTTTTGAAAGAAACTCCCTGCTTTAAGACAGAAAAAGAATCTGAGCCCTGTGCTGCAGCTCTGTTGGTTGGCATTCATACCTAACAGTGTGTCTTGAATACATGATGAGCCATTCACAGAATCCCACAGGCTGCTGGGAGTTTAAATCTGAATTTATTCAAGTCCATACTCAATCTGATTTCCCTAAAGAATAAGACCTCTGTTGGAGCTCACTTGAATCACACTTGTTTTTCATTGCTAAACTGAGGTAGATGTTTCTGATAGTTCTTAGAAGTAGCGAAAACTGGGACTTTCTCTCTCTAAAAATAAATTTACATGTATATGTGGTTTTATATATACATACATATAGAAACATATATATGTGTGTGTGTTTTAAAACCCTACAGGACTGAGGTTACAATTCTTTTGTCCCCGGTTCATGACTGGACATGTTGCTGGACTACAGTCTTTCGTAACTCTTAATACTGCCATAGCATGTAATTGGATCATAGTAAAGAAACTAAGAAGGAACTCCTGAAAAGGTTTTGTTTTACTTGAAAAACAATTACCCCTTTTCTTGAATCTTTTGTTGTTTAGCACTTCCTTAGAGCTTAAAAGTATACGCATGCAAAGTGCATCATTTTATAGATAAATTAGACATCAGAAGTAAAGTAATGGGGGAAAACTTTGTCCCTTTCTTCCGAACCCGAGTGACCCAGCCACAAGCGCTTCCATATTCAAAGGCTATTGAACAGGCTGAGAAAGAGGAAAAACTGGGAAATGTAGCCGAATACCCACAGAGGAGGGAGCGGCAAGCAGGTTACTGGCCTCAGCACAGTGACAACTCACCAGATGTCTGTCCTGGCTTCACATTAGTCCCTGTTTTATGGCATGAGCTATAACCGCTGCTGTTCTTTGCAGCACAGCGAGTGTACTGTGTGAACTGGGGAGCACCAGGGACAGCAAACAAAAGCAGCATTTCCTGTTCTTGTCTGACATTGTAACTCCAACATCATGAGCCATGTTGCTGCAACAATCATGCTCACTACTGGGCCAAGGAGTTTGCAGGGGCCTGTAGATCAGGATTCCCTCAGAAGGGTTCTGGGTTCCCTCGGAATGCACTCCAGCCTGCACACTAGGGTCTGCTCTATTTTAAATAGAAACTTTAATTTAAAATTGAAATTGTAATTGCTTTTAAAAAATTTCCACCCATGATGGCTTAAGACACTTCCATTTATGGATTAGAACTTTTTATGTAGCAAATCCATTTACGGATTTGCTGCATGCAATTTGCAATGGCCACCTTCTGTGAAATTATCCAGTGGTCCTATAAAACTGATTGCCCAAAGGGCACACCTGGAAGGGAATGTAGTCCTTTCATCAATTAATCACAAAGAAAAGACACAGTCTTCGTGCTTCTCCAAGGTTCACAAACCCACAATGCTCCACTGCTAAATTCAAGGGTCACAAATTACATAAGGACTAATAACAACGATGTTAATAATGAATTAATGATTTGTGATGCTGGCAGCTGAGCTCTAAATATAATGCCATTCAGGAGTCTGTAGAGCCAAAAGGCATGTCTGCTTTAGCAGCTGATTTTCAGTTTCATTTCTTATCTAGCTTTAATAATTTGTTCTGTAGATAATTACAGTAGTCTGTTCTATATGTACTGACACTCGTAATTTTACAAAACTATTTTCAATTTAAACTGTCATCACCAATGAAAACTTAAATTGGACATATTGGAGGGTTACGATCTTCAATACAGCAAAATGAAAGCAAAGGAATAAATAGCTTGTCTAAAATAAACACCACAACAGTTTGGTTAATGGAACAGTCACAACCTTCTGTCAACGAGTTTTAGTGTTATCTGCCGTTAATTTAAGTCTTTCCTAAGAATAAAATAATCCAATTGTAGAATCAAACCTTTCCAGTTTTCAAATAATAGCTTAGTGTTCTGGGCTTTTTTAATCAGCTGCTGAGGAAGAATATTCAGCTATTAAAGCCAAGTGACATTTTTTTACTTGAGCTTATCCAAAGTACCTAGTTTTTTGAATTAGCACCTGCATTATTAAAGGCAATATAACATATTTTAAAACAACGTATTCAAAGTTGATTTCCATTTTGGCAACATTTTTTTTTCTTTTGTTAAGTTGCTTCAAGCCACTGATGCTGTGAAGACAACCTTTCTCTGTCTGAGGAGGCTTTCCAGCTCACATCTTTAATACAAAGTAGGCAGTACCTGTTACTCGTGACATTTTTAGGGGGCCCCAGGGGTGAGGGTTTACTACCGTATCTCTTTGAGGAAGTTATCCCTATATCTGAGCACGATACATATCTAAGCTTTAGCTAGTATACGTTTCTTCCAGGATGAAATTCTATTTCTGGAAGCATTAGGCCCAAACAAAAACCACAGGTTCCTATATGCTGAAGTAACCCCTGGGATCCTCTCTTTTGACACCTCTGCTTCTCCACTTCATAGAAAAAAGATTGGACAACCGCTTTTTCAATTGTGCTGCTTAGTCACCTCTAAAACCTGCAGAGCACCACTGCGCACAATGCAGGGATCAAACTTACACTCCCCTCTGGAAACGGCATAGATCTCTCTCTTCTATCTGCCTCAGTTTATGAATGGGTTCTCTGTTCCACTTGAGCAATACTTCTCTTTTGCTCACTTTCTCTTCACACTTGCAGATCTTACAAAAAAAATGCCTGATGAATTTTACTGAATGCCCAGACTAGAGTAAGAATTTGTGATCAAGATTACTGAGAAATAACTTTGACAGGCCAGGTCATCAAGAACTCTGGAAAAACATGAAGTGGATTTGTATACGTACATGGAAGAAGATGACACCCACATAAAACATGTCTTTTAATGTTTTTAAAGTTATTGCCAATCTACATCAGACAGAGATTTCATCTTTCCCTCCTCCTCAGTATTTGTATGATGTTCAATCTTTATCTTCATTCTGAAATATTATACTGGAACCTACTACCACATAAAAAAATATATTAATGTATTAACAAATAACTAAATTTGGAGTTGCAAAAATCACACTCAAAAAAAGCAATAACTTGCTAGTGACATATCACACAATCTGTGACAAATTCACAAAGATCTACTTCTCTTACACTTGCATGTTTTAACTGTATAGGCTTTTTTCCTTAAATCTGGTCTATAACTCAACTATCAGTTACTTGCTTTCATGCAGTAATTACCAGGAAAAACAGATAGCTGTGCTAACTGCTTCGATTGTCAGAATAGATCATTGTACCAAGGTGAAAAAAATCTGTTATTTGAACATTTCGCCATATAAATATAGCAGCAAAAAACTCGGGGGAGGAATGTTTTCATTCTTGGAAAACTTCCAGGTTTGGGATTTTTTTTTTGTAAAGAATTACAATTTTATCTCACTGTATGCCTGTGCTTGTTCGTAACATGACAGACTGAGGTACCGCACAGATACCGAAGACAACAGTCATTCATCAGAGCAGTGTATTCTGTTGCCATGACCTTATTTAATATCCAGTTACATTTTTTTATTATTATAAAATATTTTGTAAATCTGATCTATTAACCAGCATGCTACAACTGGCTAACAAATGCATTTCTAGTGAGATTCTCATCACTTGTTACTGTTCTTATTCCAGTACAAGCTGAAATACTTGATTCAAGCACAAGATATCACTTGTCACTGGCATTGGGCAGGTTTGTGCTACGGAGCAGGTGCTGCTGCATCATCAGCAACATGCTGGAAAACCAGCGTCTGGTGACCCTGCCTTCACTGGCATAGGGAATCAGTGGAACCTGCTGCCTGAGTTATGTCTGTAAGGTGTACCTCTAGCATTGTTAAAATGAATCACCATTTATAGACATAGCATTTTATCAGAGTATCACAACTTAAAGAGCATTCTTATATTCTTCCATTTAAAAATGCATGTTAACAGTATGGGAAACCTGAAGACAACCGCAGACAGAGGAACCATGCCTGCCACCACTAGTTATCTTGCAATATTTCTGATCATGCTACTCCCTCATCTATTGACCCACATAACTAGTACCAGCAAGTTGAGGGCAGATTTCTTGAAAGACTGGACAATACCAATAATCTGCTTTGCTTTGTTTCAATTAGTGTCCAGTTCAAGGAAATTAGACAGTGAGTAATGACACAGCTAGAAATTTAGAGATTGCAAGTGCAAAAAATCCTGAGCGTAATTCTCAACTCTGGGTAGACTTCATCTGGCAGCTCTCAGAACTGTTATTCAATGGCACTAGTGATGCCATAACCACTCTGTTCTGATACAACAGATATTTCCTGCCCTCACTTTGACCTCTCCCTCCACCTGCTTCTGCTGCATTTGAATGCCGTGCAGAGGAAGTGCACGCTCAAGCTGCCCTGGTATTACTATAACTGCAAACTCTCAGTGCCTAGCTGAGTTTCACAGTGGAGGTACTTGCCATTGCTTCACCGCTTCTGCTGTCATTATTAGCTATTACTTTCTCATACAAGTGGGATTAAGTAATGACAAAATATAAAATTTCAACTGCAGGATGTCCTTTGTGGCTCTAAATACTAAAGCACAAAAAGTCAAGCCATAACAGTCCTGTGAGCTCTCAAAGTAAACTGCAGCCCTTTATGTATGCTGTACTTTCCATTTTGATTTGGCAGGCTACCTGCCTTCTGGGTGGTCTTAACATCTCCAAGTCCTCAGGCAACTGAATGGACTTACTTTCCAAAGTAACTGGCCATATCCTCTTTTTTTTTGACATTATTCAGCCACTCAGTCCTTTCAGTTTCACTCGGAAACTCTGCTCTAGAGAAATGTTGGGTGGTTCTTACTTAGGATAAACAGAAAGCTTCTAGCAATACTGCATTGTGCAAAACCTCCAAGTGTCCTGTGATGAACCTCACAAAGTGAGGGATAAGGAGCACAGGGGAACTAAGTCCTGGCAAGTGTTGGCAGTTACAAGCACACCAATAAAATGGCTGAACACACTTCTCAATACACAGATTTTGTTTTGCCTCATAGCAGATAGAATATGTGATGCTGACAGAGCAGCAAGTGAGTTAGTAGCATGAACACACACAACAGTTCTTCCATTTCAGGAAAGAAATGTAAAGAAAACTCCTATTTAGCCAGACAAGACAAAAAAAAAGCCAAAAGTTTTCATCCCTTAAGAAGAACCCCCTGAAAACCCATCAGTGTTATCAGCCTTTTCCGGACCTATAATCCAGAGGATTATAGCCTCTGCAGTTTTAATTCAGCAGGTACTGCAGAAAGGCAACACTCTTTCTTTCTTTCTTTTTTTAATACATATTTACATTCCCTGATCTGACATGTTTGTAATTATCCAAATGTGTTTCCATTCCAGTATGGTGCTGTTTGCTGTCTTTATGCAGCTGCCATCTGGATTCTCACCAATCTGCCATCCCAGATTGTGAATAGCCCAGTTCCATTTATACAGGAATGATTATGTGGGGTTTTTTTAATTTAAAAAATAAAACCCACCAAACTTGCAAGTTTATTCTTGCAACTCGCATAAGGGTAAACAGAGGAGTAAGAAAAATATATGGTTGAAAAAGAATCAAAGAGGTAAATAAAAACTAGTTACATCAGTGAAGGCTCCTGGTATGCATCTTTCATATGTGAAGTATCATGTATTAACTCAGAAAGGAAAGAGTAAGCCAGAGCAGTATAATAATCTCCAGTTCCTTCTGTAAGTAAGGAATCCCTCATCTTTCATCTGTGACTTAAGCAGCATCAAGAGGGGTGCAGAACTAATTCTTACTGGCATCAGACATCAGAATGGAAAAACCATAGGAACCAACTCTAGCTAGGCAAAAAAAGTGAATTCTAACAATTGCTGACAATGTGAAGAACAGAGGTGCATTTTATTATACAGCATCTGCAGTGTAGATAGCTGAAATGCATTCATCTCGCACTAACTGTGCCGTTAACACAGATGTACCTGCTAATCTACAAAGCATGACTGCATGCAAAGTTTGAGGGCCAAATCATACTAGGTCTATACAGAGTAACAATGGCTTTATTCTTTCCACTAATCTGATCAAAACCTGCGAGCCTCAGGGGAACAGGGAGCCCTAAAAATTATATGCTTTAATAAATCTAATAGTTTTCTCTGAGTACTTGCTCTGCCTCAGAATTAAGGCACAGTCATGACAGTTACACAGACCTTTAAGCTGCTGCAATGGATTTAAACATGTAAAAAGATATTTTTTTGAGATAAGAAGTAATTGTACTACACTAAAGATGCACAAAAAATATTCAAGGAGTGGTTTCTTGTCAAGAGTTTGAATCAAGATGATGTAAATTTTAGTGTAGGAAATGCACCTAGATCTTTAGCTTTATTCTTCTTGTTGAATTTTTGCTGCCAAAGCTATAAATGGAAAAAAACCTCAGAACTAAAATTATGTAAAATCAGAATTAAGCAGTATTGTTAAAAAGTCAGTATTTCATTGAAGCCTTTGATTCTACTTGGTCTCAGGGACTTAGCTTCCTTCAGCTGGAAGCTCAGTGCTTTATGGCAGACCCAGAATTCCAAAGCTCCACATCCAAACACGGACAGAAAAATAGAAGTATCACACGAGTTATAAATACTGATCAGGTCTTCTGAAAACAGCAACAGAAATGTACCACACAGCTCAGCATATCTTAAAACTTGATTCACTGGGGCAATGCTTTAAAGTCCTGCATGCCTGTAAAAGTGGAGTTCTATTCATAGTTTGAATTTCTTTGTCTCAAAACCAGGAACTAAGAAATTCTGGCAGTTGTTGAAACTGGGTGTTTAACTCAAAAGTTTAGAGATTTTAAATCCTTTTGTATTATTTCTAGTGCATCTAATTTGCTTTTTTGCAAGTATCCTAGCAACCATTTCCCCCTCCCCTTTCTCCAGTACCATAAAGGTTAGGTAAGGATTCTAGAGAGATTGGCCTAAAATATAAAACAAACTGCTGAAGAATCCTTCTTAAAGGCACAACTCGTTTTAGTAATATTCTGACAATTCCAACTAACTTTAAGGGAGACCAAACAAGAAGCAGAGAAACAATCCTGTAATGCTTCCACACTTTGCAATGCTATGGAAAATCAGACTAAGGGCTTAAGCGTCGCCTCAAAACTAGGCAACGTTCCCTACAAAGACTCAGGGACAAACTTTAATACAGTATGTGGTGAGACGAACTCTGGAAGCAAAACAAATATTGAAATGTATGCAAAACCAGAATTCGTTCTGCTGTAGCAAAATATCTGCAGCAAAACTTAGATACCATGGAAGCACTCGTTGCTTTTGCAGTTCTGATAAGATTTATACCAAGCCTCACTCCTGTCAGTGTTAGCACTGGGGGCTGTCAGACTATGTTAGATTTCACCAGTGCTAACTGGAGTCTGAAGGAAACCATGCGGGGTGTACTCAAGTTACCTATTCCAACAAACGGCTTGCTTCTGCCCAGCACAAAGGTTCTAAACCAAACAGCAGTTCCGAATGAGGAAGTTATATTTAGCTATTTATGAAATTTTAACAACTTAAGTCAAAATCTGGTAGGTTGGGTATGTCCACATGGAATTAAGACTGAACAGTCTGGAACAGTTGCTGGAAGCTGTGTTAGTTGCACAATCCTCTGGGCTTTTATGCTAGGGTTTTTTTTGTTTGTTGTGGGTTTTTGTTAGTCTTTTTTTTACTTGGAGATCTTTTTGAGCTACAAGACACGTGCTCAACACAGATGCTTGTCCAAGATCAACTCTCCCAAGCATTTATGCTGTTTATTTAAAAAACCTTTTAATTTTATATTCTAGACCTAATTTTATTCCTGTATCTCTATAAGTAAATAGCTACCATGAGGTAATTACAAGGATGGTTATTATTCAAATACAGCAGGGATGGAATTAAAATTCAGCATTTTTTATGAAATAAACGTACATTATTTTACACTTATGCCTATTTTAAAAGGCTTTAATATAAAACCTGAACATTTCTGTACTCTTTCACAGTTTGCATAACAATAACATAAAGCCCCAAGTCTTTAAAGTTACTCATAGTAAAAGTATTTATTGATCAGAGCTTTACAGAAAACTTATACAAACCTACGTGCTTTCACACAGTTCTATCGTATCGGGCCAACTTCAGTAAGCTGGACAGCACTGAATCTTTTTGAGAGAAACCCCTTATCATTTAAGGAAATTACCCACCAGAGGGAGCCTGCACTGCTGAGCTGCTACAGAAGTGTTCCTACCAGCACCAAAAAATTTAAAATAAATAAAACCTTACCTTCTTTGCTACGAGATGGACTCATTAGCGCTAAACACGCTTTCCACGCCAGCTGTACAGCTATGCTATAAAACCACATCCTCGGCAGCAGCCAACTTTTATTGCCTGTAAGAATCATAGAATAGTTAGGGCTGGAAGGGACCTTAAAGATCATCTAGTTCCAACCCTCCTGCCACAGGCAGGGACATCCCACTACATCAGGTTACCCAAGAAGTTCAATAGCTACTCCTTTTCCGTCCTTAATTCAGACTTTCACCTTTCCTGGCTGGTTAGGAGAACGCCGACCTCGTGCCGAGCTCTGCCACCCAGGGCAAGACCTTCTCCCCCTTCCAAGGCATCGTTTGGGAAAAGGGAAAGCGCAGACCGTGGAAACGCCGCGAAAAAGATCAGGCGTTTCGAAGAAATCCCTCACCTGAGGGATTTCACCCCGGGAGGGGCTCAGGGCAGGGCTGGATGGGGCGGGGAGCCCCAGGCCCCGCGGGAGGGGTCCCTGCTGGGGGCACGGGGAGCGACTGATGGGATTTGAGGCCCCTTCCCACCCAAACCAGTCCATGACTCTGTGATTCCACAGGGGGCAGGGCAGAAGGGGCTGCACCCCAAACTCTATTTGCAGGAGGTCTTTCACTCACATCTGCTGGCAGCGAGGCTGCTCAGCTGCAACTCGGTCAATTCAAGGAATACAGAACAAAAACGTCAGTTATTAAAGATTTACCAGAGTTTGTTAGTTACGGCTGCGAGAGAACAAAGGCAACGCCAAGGCCGACGCCAGAGCTACCCGCCGCTGCGCCCCGCGACGCCCGGGCACGAGGCACCGCACCGCGCGGCGGCTCCGGCCCCGCTTACCCGCCGCGCGCGCCTCCCGCTTCCTCGCGCCTCCTGCCGCCTCGCGCGCGCCTCCTGCCGCCGCGCGCGCCGCCCGCTTCCCGCCTCCCGCCTCGCGCGCGCCTCCCGCTTCCCGCTTCCCGCCTCCCGCCTCGCGCGCGCCTCCCGCTTCCCGCCTCCTGCCGCCGCGCGCGCTTCCCGCCTCCCGCGCGCCTCCTGCCGCCGCGCGCGCTTCCCGCCTCCCGCGCGCCTCCTGCCGCCGCGCGCGCTTCCCGCCTCCCGCGCGCCTCCTGCCGCCGCGCGCGCTTCCCGCCTCCCGCTTCCTCGCTCTTCCTCGCGCCTCCCGCCTCGCGCGGTTCCCGCCTCCCGGCCGTAGCCCTCGGGCCCCGCGGAGGCTGCGCCGCCCCGCCCAAGCGCCCCAGAGCGCAGCCGGGGAGTGGGAACTGACTCGGGCTCACGCTTGGTGAGCGGCTGCTCGGGCACATGTGTCTTCGCCAGAAAACGCAGGTTTTATGAAGTGCGTAGGAAGCTTCCTCCCTGTTCGGCTGAAAAAGACGAACGTGTGTTGGGATTCCGTCCCGTTCCCGGGTGGGCGTCGACGGGGCCGCCGAGGTCACTGAAGATGCCGAGTCTCCTAGACCAGTGCCCCCCTGCAAAGGCCAAGGAAAGGGTGGAGGCACTTTCCACCACTGAAATTCAGGTAAAATCAGCCTCGTCTAGGAAGACCCACTGAGGTTCCATTCCATGTGTAAAGGAGGCTAACAAAAACTTCCAGTTTTATAGTAGTTTTGAATAATGCATGGACAACTTGATAAATTCGGTGTGTGGTTTTCTAAGCATGGTCACTGGAATTCTGCTGCTGACGTAACTCATGGTGAGGGCTACCTGTCTGATTGTGAATGAGAGATATCTTTTGTTCTTAATAACGTTTTAGAACTTGAGAGACTGGTCATTTAATAACGCGCAATACCTCTGACAAGCGGTTTGGCCTCCATTTCTTAGGTATAAAATGGAGGATGGTCCATAACCAGAAAATACACTGAGTATTGTAGTACTGGTTCGCTGAACAGTTCAGTATATGTTGTTTAAGCTGGAGTCCATTAAGCTGACAAATGCTTTATTGTAAGTTTTTGTTATATGGCCCAAAAGTTTTTATGTGGTTTTATGGACTGGAGGAGACAGCAGCCAGCTTCCCATCTTGTGCTTTGTTCACTAGAACGTGGATACAGAAGAGACTTTAGTTTCAAGGCTTGAAAACAAGAATGGTTAGCTGTGATCTGGAATGGCATTGTCCCCTCTGCTTCTATCCCAATCCTTCTTATCCTTAGAAATAAGCAATTTCAGAGCATCTTGTCTAAGACTGCTAGTATTATGGGTTGAATAGACAGTTGAACAGTTTCTTTTCACATTCATTAGTGCTGAGATTAATTATTGTTAAATATCAGTATTTTATACTGAATGAGACAGTTTCGAGATGAAAATAAGAAAAGTAGCAGATGATACTTCAATATGTTTATTCCTAGTTTTCAGTTCAAGGACAGTTGCACTGGATGCATGTTCATCCAGCCTAACCTGCTAACCTCTAAGTCAGGCTGAGCTTTTGCCAGGAAGATGGGACGATTTCTCCCCAAAACCAGCTGTATACCTTATGGCTTGAGTGTTGGGGATTTGAAGCAAACCTTTTCAGCCTGGGAGGTTCTAACAGAAAAAAAAGGGTTTCCTCATAGCAAATCTGAGATCCAAAGCAAAAATCTCCAGGTTGAGGGAAGAAGTTAACTTCCCAGAGATCCCTGACGAGAATTATGGGTGCATTTACATTAGCGAGTCAGCCTGGCAGAGGGGGTTTTGAGGTACAGATATTTAGCCTGAGAGGCTGTGCTTGGGGGTAGCACTCAAATCCGTTTCTGTTCCTTTTGAAGCAGTTCTATTCTTTGTGGAACCAAGACTAAAATTACACTCTAGACACCATTTTGAGTGCTTAACTTGTAATGTGAAGGCAAGGTCCTCCAGTAATTACAGTTAATTTTCTTTTAATTGAATGCCTTTTCAATGATGCTGGCTGCCTATCCTCCAGATGACTGCTTCTCTACCTGCTAAGAAGACAAACTATGTTTAAGCTTCTCTTCCTGTAATAAGCCACTTGAAGCTTCTCTGTTTAATACATGTCTAGTGTATTCCCATTCTGCCTTTCTTGGTAAGAAATGCGGGAATTAATATAAGGAAAGCCATTTAGTTTTTTTTCTTTTCTCCAGAATGTTTTCTGGCTGCCTGAAGTAGTTTTACGGTTTGCATCATAGCCCTCCTGTGCAGTTCCAGTGCTGATATGCACTGTCACTAGTGGAACATTGCCCACAGGCTTCACAAACGTATTCAGTCTGAGTGTGACATATTGTCTTTGTTCTGGGAATGCAGAACAGCCTTGTCTGATGATAAGTTCAGCTTCTAAAAATAACTGCACATCAGGTAGCTAACCGTTTTTTTCCAAGACCTAACTCTAGAACATAGTAATATGATGTACTGGCTCCCTACAAAGCTCCCTCTCCATTTCCTCTTTTTAGAGAAGAGAGAAATGTGGGGAAGAAAAATTTATGAAGATTAATACAGCTCTAATTTCTTGACAAATAATAACTTTGTTTAACTTCAGACTCTTTCCTTTGAGGTGTTTAACTTTGCAACAGCTATTTATTAACTCTGTGGCTCAATTAATTTTTAATTAAATGAGTGTAAGTAATATAATTCTAGGTTACTTCCCATATCTCATCTCCATCAAAACAAATTGTTGACCAGTCTGGGAACAAAAGTCTAGAAGTTACAAAAAATGACAGATAGTAAGCTTCCTTTTGGAGCACTGAATGGATTCCTGGAGTTGAGTCTAATCATCCCTTTTTTTTTTTGTTTACCCCAGGTAGTGTCCTTGGATATCTATACAAACTGTGATAGTGTAAGTTTCCACATACACATTGTCTAATTACAGAGCAGTAACAAGGCTTAATTCTGGTTTTAAAACACTGAGATTGAATGCTTCTATAATCCGGCTTTTTCTACCAAGGCTAAGCAGAAATTCCCCTGGCTTAGAGAATGAGCTTTCTCACAAGCTTTTGTCATTGTGTCTTGGTGATTCCAAATCTCTAAGATTCTTCTGTTCTCAGAAGTGTGCTCTACTATGTTATGAAGGCAAAGCTCTGGAAAGTCTGGTGTTGTTGCTTTCTACTTAATTGAACGCAGGGATACATAGTTGCTCAATGTAGACTTGTTACTAAAGATTAACAACAGCAACAAACTGCCTGGTATGGCAGCACAGGCAGAATTATTATTGTTTTCCAGTAATTTTGTTGCTTGTAGAAGTGATAAACATGGGAGGAACTTGTCAGCTTGGGAATTCAGCAGAAGGTGGGGAGGTCCACTCAAAGGGACTGTATGTCCCATAACTCAGCAGAGAAAATGTGTTTCTATAACAGTGTACCTACCAGACAAGGATTTGGGAATGTTAATGACTTCAGTTGGTTTTGTTGCATACAGTGTACTCTCTGGTCAGCGTGTAAGAGGACGCTGGTTCCTACTTTTACACTCATTTCTGTTTACAAATGGAGGCAGTGGCATCCTAGGTGGTCCAGTGTTGTGTTTTCCTTGATGCTTTTGTATCTTCCTGGGAAGTAGAAAAGGTCAAAGAGTTAATGAACTTATTTTAAGGAATATCAAGTTGTGTTCTAGCCAGATATTCAGCTCTGACAGCACTGTGTGACTGAGCCAAGGGCCTGCTTTGTTGTCATCCACCTCCTGTTGAAAAACCTATTTTCTAGATAATGGACTGACCACTCAAGAGTATAAAGGAGTGGAGGAAGGTGAATGTTTACTCTGTTGCTGGAGTAGTGTTAAAGAGCAGCAAGCAGTGAGTAACTTCTGCTGTGTTACCAGCAGCCTGTAGTATCTGTTCATATTGCAGCAAGTGGTTCTCAAGAAAACAGCAGTGATATGACCTGGTTTGATAGCTGTTAATTTTGATTAACTAGCTGCTGCAAATCATAGGTTTACACAACTGTATCTTTCCATTCTTTCAACACATAACACTTTAACAATAAGAGGCTTTTTTGAAAAATAAATGACATAACGAGGATTTAGCTATAAATTGTAGGTCTTGGCCCTTTGAGGGAACAGTCATAGAATACATTTTCTAAGTTGTTCCTAGAGTCAGTGGGAGATTTAACCAGCCTCTTTGAAAAGGTATCAGAGTAGTCATGTTGAGGCACTTCTGGTTCACCCAGGCAAAGAATGCTTGTAGGTGGGGAAGCTTACTCTCCTGAGCATTCTTGCTGCTACCTGTCTCCTTAATCTGCGTTGCACATTGATTGTCCTTGTGGAAGCAGAATTCTTAGTTCAAAATTTGCTTTCTGGCTAGTTGAGGTATTTAAATTAGTCTTAATTTTGATGCCATATAGCATCCAAATACTGATGAGAATACTCAGCTTCAGCCAGAAGTGTGCCTGGGATTGACACAGAATTTACTGTCTGCACAAATCCCTTTGGAAGGTTTATGAGATCACAGCACATCTGGGCAGAGTTCAAAGCTGGTAATGAAAATGAGCAACTTTGGCTGATTTTTAACTGCCAAGATATTGTTCAGGTCCGTGAATCACTCCTTACAGCAATCAGGCATAGTGCTACCAAGCTAACAACATAAATGAACAGAGCAAAATTTTGTTGATGAAGAGAGGACTTCCTGTGCATAGTTTGTTTACATTCTTCAGAAAGCACCTGTGGAAATGGTGTGGAATATTGTAGGAGACAGTAGAAATACTCCGCATACAAATAGTTATGTATCACATCTGGAAAGCGCTGCAAATACCCAGCGTGATCTGGAATGTGTTGTAATACATCAATCAGTATTAACTAAAAAAAGCGAGAGGGCCATTTTAAACACTGAACTATGACATTAATCATGTCCAGATGTATATCTTGTGTGCGAACAGTGGTAAATTTTGAAGGTGTTAAGAGGAGTTCCTGAAATCTTCTGCTTTGCCATTTTACAGATTAGGTAGCATTCACTACAGTATTTTGACCTTTTAACATCAGATTTTGAATGCAGCTCAGGAACTTTCTTTGGCATCTTCATTTTAATGCAACCCAAACGCTTCCTGAGCAAGCCATTAGGCAGTAGCCAAATTTTGTTGTAATCAAATGAACTCATAGATGAGTTGTTTTCTGTGTGTGGCCAGGATTCTGATCTGCAGACATAAAAGGAGACTTAGAACTTCAGGACACTGTTAGTGAAGTAGCGCTGAAACAAGTAATTTGAGAAATCCTGTAGAGCCACTCTGTTAACAAAATGCTATATACATGCAAGTATACAGTGAACATTCTTTTCACAACCAACACACTATTAAATTGGTGTCTTGCTGGAGGTTGTCACTCTGTTTCCATTGGTTAATGTGCTATGACACAATCACATAATCCTGCATGAAAGGTCAGTGCAGGAAACCCAGTGTGCTTCTCTGTGTAAAGTAGCATTTGGTGTGCAGTGGTTTGTGCTGCAGTTCACAAAGTCCATGTGTAATGTTCGGTCTGTGATACAAATTTGTTGGCCACGCAGCAATGAACAAGCGTTATTATTCCTTTTAGCTGAAAGTGCAAGCAGCGCAGCAGAGAACAGCTGCTTTGGAAACTCTCTGCCTGCATAAGACCATGTCTCACACCCAGAAGATTTCTCTTTACTGAAAGCAGGCAGAACCATTGCTCTGTCAGAAACAGTTGACCAACTCTGCAGGAGCAGAGGGGCACCATGCATGTGTCCTTGTTCAAGGCTCGAGTGAATCCCAGAACTGCACTGGCAAACTCTTAACAAGCTTAAAAATATGTAAAATAGAAAGAAACATTTTACATTTGAAAATCCACTGAGAACAAGCATTTGAAATGTAATATTTTCTTATTATTACTAACAAAGACCTGAAATTAGTTACATTCAATATCTGATCACTCCAAACCTTTACTGCTGCTTTTAAAAACAAACCCTTTCCTGGTGTAAAACTTCTCTTTCTATTAAGTATGCATATGATGTCTTTCTATTACATATGTAATGTTAGTAAAGAACCAAGGAAACTCGCATGTTCTGGAAAGATAAATGCACTTTCAGAGCCATGATACAGAGCCATATCGTAGAATCATAGAATGATTTGGGTTGGAGGGGACCATAGCTACTTTAATCATCCCCATTGTCAATGTCTGGGATGCACAAGACCCTTTCAAACTGCACACAACTGATCCAGTGCCATGTCTTGGCTCTCTGCTGCAGAAGAGGGGAGGCAACCTTACAAATTTAGCTCATGAAAATTTTATTTTTAAGTCCCAGATCTGCAAGGTACCTATTAAGCAGTTAATTTCAGGCATTAGATGTTAGAAAAAGCTAAACTTTTAAACACTTGTTTTTTAAATTGATGCCTAGCATTCCTCAGCATAAGGAAATTTTCCTACAGAAAAAGAAAAGTCAGCTTTTATTCTTACAGATAACGGAACAAATTAATGGAGGGCATAGTTTTACTAAATTACAACATAGCAAAATATTAGTCCTTTCTGTGCCAGGAAGAATTCCAAACTTTGATATATTAAGCATTTAAAAGGTCCTCTTATTCACCTCTTATTATTGGGTTTAATAAAGAATGATACTTTATTTCATTTTAACATTTGCATTGCATCTTCACTCCAGAAATCAATGACCCTTTATTCTCCATTTCAACAGCACAAAGTATTTCCAGCAGTGATCTGTTCAACACAGTTTTGACCTGTACTTTTTAGTAGCTGACTATTATAACATTTGAGAGTATTCTCTATTTTGTGTCTTAAAACGTGGAAATGTTGCTATTGCTGGGCATAGTGGGGTGTAGGTTTACAATGTTTTTGTTCCAGTCTACCAGCTATGTTCCATTTTGACCCAATCACAAAATATATGTCTGCAGGTGTTGGCCTGATGTCAGTTAAAAGCTGATTTTTCACAGCTGTAAAGAAAGTATTTTAGTTGAAGTTGTTTCTTCAGTACTCAAGTTCTGCAACACCATGAAAAAAAAATAAGACGGAATGTATTTCTGGTTAAAAATGCAATGATAAAAAGCAAAGCAGTAAAAAAATCTTTAGTTACTTCTCAGCAGTGCACAGAAATGCAACTTGGCTGAAATGTCTGCAATGCCGCATCATTTGCTCTGTAGGAATCTTGTTGAAGGCATTTAATTGTTCATTAGCGATATACCAGCAGACAGCTCAAGAAAGGATTGTTTGCTGGGTTAGTCCAAGTTGTCATATGTAATTTATGTGCTAGAGCAGCTGCAGTAGCTTAGTGTCTGTATAAATACACAGGTTCTGCTCTAGAGAACTTTGTGCATGCTGCTGTCTCTAAAACTCTAAAATCCTTGCAGTGCTGAAATGTGAACAAATGCTGAATAGAGTGTGTTTGATCATAGAATAATAGAATGGGTTGGGTTGGGAGGAACTCTAAAGCCCATTCAGTTCCACCTGCCCTGTCACAGGCAGGGACACCTCCCACTGGATCAGGTTGCTCCAAGGCCCATCCAACCTGGCCTTGACACCTCCAGGGATGAGGCAGCCGCAACTTCTCTGGGCAGTCTAGAACAGGGCCTCCCCACCGTCACAGGAAAACATTTCTTTCTGAGATCTCATCTCAATATCCTCTTTTGCAGCTTCAAACTGTTTCCCCTCATCCTGTCCCTGCACTCCCTTATCAAGAGTTCCCCCTCAGCTTTCCTGTAGCCCTTTTTAGTACTGGAAGCTGCCCTGGAGACTTCCCATCTCCAGGCTGAACAACCCCGGCTCTCTTAACCTGTGTTCATACAGCAGGACAGAGGCATGAGGATGGTTGGTTGTTTTTAGGGTTTTTTTCATAAGAAAAAGCTTCTTACTTATTGTTCTTTTTCTCACTGCTCTAAGTGCTAGCAAAAATAAAAACCTGCTTTTTGTGAGCTAAATTGGCAGATTAGGCTTTGACACAACATAGAAAAGGTCTCTCTCCGGTTTGAATAAATGACTGCTAACTCTTAGAAGATGTGTATCAGTCTCACTGTTGCAGGTTCCCTCCAAGTGCTGTGGAATGTGCCACCCACTCCTGCTTAGGTGGTAGGATGGTTTGGAAAATAAAATGCTTGCAGCAGAAGGAAAATGGGATCTCAGACTGACAGCAAGAGACAAGAGAAGGTCCCCAAAGGGCAACATCAATAGATGAAAAAGTGTTTTTCACAGCTCTCTTGAACTGTAAATTCAGCATGCAACCATTGTGAGGCATGGGCAGTAAATATGAGAGATCTGGAGTGATAGCTGTTAAGCCTGTCTGAATAGAAACCAAATAATCAGTTGGTGCTTAACTAAAGTTGTAATCTGCAACAAATAAATCTTTTTTTTTTCCCCATTGCAGAAAACTGTTGAGGCAGGAATCACACAGCCTATTGCTTTTTTACTTAATTCCAATCTAATAGCATAGCTAAGGGTGTCTTACAAATTGCTTTGTGATCTTGGGCTTTTGATCCAAAGCATTGTGTCAGATCACTATCACTAATGAAATGCTTATTGTATTTCTTTGCTTTTGTGTAGCTGTTTACCCATGAAGATTCTAACTTTGTGAAATCTTTACATAAGGCTTGTGCAGATTTGGCTTGCATCAAATCTAAACTAAAGGTATTAAATCTGGAGGGGATTTTTGTTCCCTCCTCCCTTCAGTTATAATGACACAGGGTTCTATGTTGTTGAAACAACACAGAAATCAACAGTTACAGTGGCTTAATAAGGAGAAGAAATGGTGCCAAGCCCAAGCCTTTTCATTTCCAAAGCTATATAACATGACTTCTGCTGACATTAAATACTTGCATGATCATTGTATGAATGTCTCCATTAGGAAATCAGCTCTGTTCATGGGAGCTTTCATTCTAATGAGAGTTCTGTTTTGGACAGCTATTTATTGCCTCTTTTTGTTTGTTTTATTCAGGAAAACTGCAACACACTAGAGGTGTGTATATGGGCCAAAAGATTGCACAGTGTAGCAGAGACTTCACTCTTGTTCAGTTGTAGTGCTACAGAAAATGAGACATCCTAAAAAGGATTTGAAGCACAGGGTAAGCAAAGCGTCCTGATTTCCAATAAGAGTTATACATCCAAAGCATGAGAAGCAAAATGCACAACTGTATCATGCGGTTTTCTGAATGTGCCTTCGGAATTATGTCAAGGTTGGGCACTAAGGACGACAAAAGCAGAAGAGTCCATCTTCCTCATGTGTTGGTACATGCATTTATGTCTTGAAAGTATGGACCAGGTAAAGTCTCAGAACAGAATAAATTGAAAAGTAGACAGAATGTGAGTTCTGGCAGTAACCAAACAAGCTTGAGTACGGTGTATTTTCCTCGGTGTACCTAGGCCTTGTATTTCAGCATCCCAGCAGAATCCTGTGGGAATACAGTGTTTTCTTGGAGGTTCCTTTCCCAAGTTATTCAATATATCAGTTCCTCATCTTCATTAATTCTAGTTTATAAACCTAATTAAACATAGTCCTAGAAGGTTTTGGTACTTCACAGCACCTTTGGCTAGCAGAAACATCTGCTTTCCACTCTCACCTCATCTACTTTCCAGAATTTTAAAGGTTTCCTTGGGAGTGTGGAGATAACCCTGAATAAGGCAGAACTTGAATTGCTTTGTTAGGTCGAACTTCTCGTGAGAAGGTTGGAGGCAGCAATTCTAAATGCTTCTGTGGAACTCGTGCTGCGTTATCAGGAATGAGTAGACAATGCAGAAGAAATCTGCTTGACATAACTAAATTACTTGATGTATTATGCTGCTAGCCCTTCTACAGGATATATGCCAATTTAGTTATTTAACTAGTGTTTTAGTACTAGATATTTGTTTTACTAGTAACAGACTTCTGATATTCGTAACAGTTGGTTTCTTGTCTTGCAGCGCAGCCCTGTTGCAAGGTTTGCTCTCATCCCAGTCTCAAACTGAGCTCGGACTGCATGTCACATGCAGATCTCCCAGCAAACTGGCAGAATCAGGCATGAATTCATGAGCATGAGATGCACATGGTTAGTGCGGGAACTGAGATGTAGCATGTAACTGAAGACCTTTTTTTTCATTATAAAAGAGGAAGCTACACCAGATTAAAAAAAAAAAAAGTTTTCAACTTGTTTTAAAAATTGGGAAGTTTTATGTTGGAAACACTGTGCTAGATTCCGGTACAGTATTCAATAAGATTAGCAGCTAGCAGTTACTTTCCTCAATTGGCAGGCGACTGAATGGGAATCAGTGCAAGGGTACAGCAGTGGATAAAATACTTGTCACTGGGAATTAATAATTTCAAACACTGAACAAATCAGCAGTGACTAAACACCTTTTGCACCTGCCAGTCACTCCATACACCACTCTTTGGAGCAGGCCCCCTCGGTCTGGTACCAGAAGTCTGAAGACTACTGATAGTCTCCCACATACTGAACCATCGGTCAAATGTTCACTGTCTCTTAGCTTCCCGTCATTTTTAGAGTTTCTCTCAGGAATGGAATGAGAATTCATTTCAGCTTTGATGTTTAAGTGTATCCTGTTGAGCCTGCTCAGCCTGGCTGGAACACAGAAAAACAATTCCTGTTTTCATTCCTGCAGAAAAACTAGTTGAAGAAGTGGGGGAAATAAAACAACAAAACCCCCTCAAAGTTGAGTTTGGTTTGTACAAAGGTAGGTTAGGGGAAAAAAAGGTCTATTCCATCCTCAGTTAGTGAGTACCAGCTGCATTAAAAACAAACCCACAAAAAGACCACCCAAACCCATGTCCAGTAATGGTATCTGTGGTGGATACTTTAAAAGAAGGAAAGTCAGAATTCTGCTGTTCTATCATAGTGTTACTGCTGGCATTTTTAATTTTGCAGTGTATGTTTAACTCGTGTTGTGTATGATTGTATTCAATAAGAAAAAGGCTTCATCCTGCACTCACTATGTGCAGGTGTTTCTGCAATATATTGTAGGCAGAGTGTAGGATGAGGCCCCAACACCCGCTCTGGTCACATGCAGAATTTAAAATCAAAATTCTGTAAGTTCAATGCAAGTCAGAGCTTCAGTGTGTTAACACACTGTGCAAGCAGGGTGTGACCAGTCTCCAGCTTCCAGAGTCAGCCTGAGTTATTACAAACTACATCCGTGGGCATCTCTGCATTGTCTTCGGGGAGCACTGGATAACGGGTTTCCTGGCACTGTAGAAAGTCCAAGGAGCTGAAGGGCAAGAGGAAGAGAATTCACATGGAAGAGTATGCTGTCTCTGGGACAGGATCCTCCAGCACGCTTAAATGTGATCCAGGATTTCAGAGCCAGTATTCCAAAGTGCATCTCCTGTAGCTGCAGAGCAGCATACCAATGATCGTAGCTGCTGTGGAGAGCTGGATGCAAGGGAAGATGTGAAGCTAAAACCTGAGTTGGAGCTTGCCGTTTGCCAAGGAGCAGCTGTGGAGACAATAGCAGAGGTATTTGGTCTGAGTTGAGAGATGTGAGGTGGAAATCACTGACCTGAAAAAAATGGAGAGTGGGTGGGTATTAAATGGAAAAAAAAAAATCTCAATTTGAATTACATTATTTTTTCCTATTCTTCCTTCTATTTAGATTGAATTTTAAGCAACGTCGCCTACCACCCCTCTCCAGCCCCCCATCAGCTGGGATGCTGGGCGGAGCGGGAGGGGGGAGCAGCCGGCGGGGCAGCTCGAGGGGGCGGAGGGGGAAGGCGGTGTTATCCCATCGCTCTGAGGAAGGCTCAGCATTTGCGAATTCCGGCTGCCGAGCGCGGGGGGCATCCTAACCCCGGGCAGCAGCCGCAGAACAGGACGAGGCTTCCCGGCTCCTCGTTATCCCAGAGCTGTCGGCTCACCGCTGTGCCTCCTGCGGCGAGGAGCGGCAGCCGCGGAGACCCTGTCCCTCTCCCAGCCGCGCAGGCAGAGCCCTAGGTGAGTCCTCCGAGAGCTCCCGTACTGCTCCAGGCAGGCCAGAGCTCTTCAGGGCCCGTTCCCACATCCCTTTCTTCTGTTCTCAGTTGTATGCCTGGAAGGTGCAAATCTCTCTCCTCTGGAAGGTCTCTCAGGCTGGGATCTTTGCTTGGGGAGGGATTTTTGAAGGGCTTCACTATCTGCACCTTAAAACCTCTTACTGCTAAGCTGGTTGGTTTCCCCTGCCCCCTCCCATTTCCCTATTTTCTTTACAACTTTTCTAGCCTCACAGAGTTGCCTCCTTCACTTTCACCTGCAGATTCACGTAGGCAATAAGAAGACAGTGGTATGCTGAGGGCTTTCATTAGTCATTGGAAGTTATTATTAACAAGTGGCTTAAAATCTCTGTATGTTCTTCTTATATTCTCCCCTAGGCTGAATAGTCATGACAGCTGAAAAGGCTATTCCTATCATTAATGGCAAACCAGAAGATGCTTTGGACCAAGAAGCCTCAAGTACCAACCTCGTCCACAGCAATGATAAGAAAGTTCATGAAAGAGGTCACTGGAACAATAAGGTTGAATTTGTGCTTTCTGTGGCAGGGGAGATTATTGGGTTGGGAAATGTATGGAGATTCCCATATCTTTGCTACAAAAATGGAGGAGGTAAGATGGCATCATATGTTGATTTACAGCTCGCCATAAACACGTGGGAAAGAAACAGTTAAAAATACTTTACAGTGATTTTTTATGCTAGTAAGAGACAGGTATCAGGATTTCAGTGTATGTGCGGGTAGAGAAGTGTTAAATATCTGACAACTAAGAAAAAGTCGTGGTGTTTCTCTTTCCTTCTTCTGCCCAATATTGTGTGATTTACTTTCACAAGTCTGTTTTCTAGTAGTAAATTGACTTATTTACGATTTTTAATGCAGAAGAAGTTAGTGTTCTGTTACATCAGTATGCTGTTTTCTTCTGTGTGAATACAGACCTGAGCAGACTTAAGTAGGTTTGTCTGACGTAGAAAAGAATGTGGTAGTTTATTTTTCACAGTAGTGTACTTTGAAGAAGATGAATTGTTTTGGATAATATTGAAGACTACTTTTTTTTTCTTTCTCTGAAAATCAGTGAGGAAAGAAAAGTAGATTACAAGTTTAGTTTGGAGTTTCGTGGATTCAGCAGTCTCCCCGCTTAAGGCCTGAATCAGTGTCAGTGTAAGCATGTAGTCTGGGAGAAAAATAAGATGTTTAGGGGCTGACATGCAAAGATCTGTTCTTCAACGGCTGGTTTGCTGACAGGACTGTGTCAAGTTTCTTTCCCTTGTCCTAGAACTAGGCTGGTTGTATGAACTCGGGGTGGTTTGGGCCTGTCTTGTATGCTGTTTATCTAAGGACAATGCTGCTGTGTGAGATGCATTCATAATCTGTAGCTCTGTTCTTTATGTATCTGTATGCTGACAAAACTAAGATAATGGGAATTCACCTGTTCTCAGAATGATGCTGCCAAGTACTGTTGTACTCAATATTAACATGCTGGGTATGATATGCAGTTTTTTGTTGATTGTCAGAGTTTCCCCAGAGAAATTTTGGCAGAAGGAAGGATAGAAATATTTTCTTGGCATATAATGAAGATTTCTCTGTTCATACAGTCGCATTTGTATGTACATGCTAGCTTCATAATGTGATGCTGTTGTTTTTAAGGTGATAACATTAGGTAGAAAAAATTCTAACCATGTCTTTGGGTGATTTATTGAAAAAGTAATTACTTGAATATCATACTCTATCACCACTCTTTCTTTAAGAACAGAATTAATGTGCGTAGTTTAATTGGCCATGGCCTAGCACCATGGGAAATTTATCTTTGGTTTTGTTCAATTCAACTTTGGTTTTGTTCAGTGAGGAATTGGTCTATGACTGGTGTTTTTCTAACTCTCTGGAATGCCCTGCTGGAATTAGACCAGAGCAGCACTTTTTTAATGCATCAGATGTAAATATTGAAAACTACTTAGTGTGTGGTAAGTGTAGGCAATGTTAATATATGTGAGCTGGTTATGAAATAACAGAACAAGTCTGGAAGCAGCAGTGTGGAACTTCTGAGGTCTGACCTTTCTCTGGTCTTCACTCTGAGACATAACAGGTAGGGCAGGTATAAGCTTCTATCATTTTAATTTGTTTTTATGGATATTCAGTGTTTTTTAGGAAAATTAATTTCTTTGAGTGTTTAGAATTAGATACTTCTAGGAATATGATCTGTTTGCAAGCTGGGAAGCCTGATGTCCTCTAATTGTCGTGATGCATACCTACTGTAGAACAGTATTGGGAAAATAGAGTCAAAGCTAGTACTTTCAACAAGTTGCCATGTTAAAGTTGCTGTGATTGAGTGTGTGAGTGGGCCTAGCTGAATTTGATGCTGACAAGCGGTTCCCCTGGTCTGTGAGGATCTTGTTCAAACTGTTTGCACCATAAATCATCCAGAGAAACCATGTTTTAGATGCAAGGATTCCATTCTGTGTGAAATCCACATTTATTGCTTTGAGATGCATCTGAGATTAAACTGGAGGCAAATTGCCTGGCTAAGGGAAGAGACTGCTTGGGAGGAGATCTCTCTTGAGGTGTTGGGTCTGAATAAGATGAAAGTCAAAGCAGCTGTAATTAGTTGCCTTAGCTTTCTAATCAATATGAATAGAGCATGACAATAGTGGCAGGTAGGGATGTTTGGGTTTTGGTGTATTTGTTTTCCTAAGTTTGTTTCATCATTGCCTTTCCTGATAATCCTTATCATCAGGCTTATCTAAATAACATACAGAGGGCTTCTTGGATTTAATTCCATAACACTTCTTCATTCCTGCTTTCCTGAGAACTGTGAGGAAGACAAGATAGTGCAGACTGACTTGATGATAGTCAGAGGAGGACTATCTGTGACTGAGCAAGACTGTGGTCTCCTCCCTGTCTGAGAGACACAAGCAGAATTCAGTGTATACTGAAGAACTTTGGTCTGGTCTTTGTTCATCTGCAACATTGACTTACTGCTTAACATGTGATATTGGGGGCCAGGAGTAAACACTTCCTCTACTTTCAAGCACAAGGCCTGAGAGGTGGCTGATAGTTGATCCTTCCTTTATAAAGAAAATTAATTTCTCACTATGCTGCCAAGCAACTGTATTCATTATAACCAATACCTCCCCTGAATGTTCGCTTGTAGGTGCTTTCCTCATCCCGTATGTGGTTTTTTTCATTTGCTGTGGAATACCGGTGTTTTTCTTGGAGACGGCTTTGGGTCAGTTTACTAGTGAAGGAGGCATTACATGCTGGAGGAAAGTTTGCCCTCTGTTTGAAGGTAACAGACAGTTCCGTGTTTTACCACAAGAGAATGCGTTAAATGTGAAGTAAAATAAAATAAATGTGTAAAAATTTAAGTATGTCTTAACTTCCAGCAGTAAGCATTTGTTTTAAAATTACCTGAAAAGTAAAATCTTTCTGCTGTCTCACTTTTTTTTCTCTAGGCATCGGATATGCTACCCAAGTTATAGAGGCACATCTAAATGTATATTACATCATCATTTTAGCATGGGCCATCTTCTATTTGTTTAACTGCTTTACTACAGAGCTTCCTTGGGCGACCTGTGGGCATGATTGGAATACAGGTATGACCTCAGTAGAGATGGTTGCTATGCAATTACTTGCAAGTAGTCAATTCATATATCAAAATGTCAGGAACAATGCTATTCTAGTAGAAATGTCTGTGGAAATGGGCCAGTCACATCACACTACACCATCACAAAGGAATCCTGAAGACTGATTTATACCTTTTCAGTTTAGGTCACTGTATAAGCATTTGTTCCTGCAGAATATCATGTCAGAAAGCAGAAGACTACTTTAGTTTTTGTTAATTCTGGACAGTATTCTGGCTAAATCCCCGGAGTTTCATTTGCAATCATATCTATTCTGCCTGAGTACAGTCAGTGAATTCTGCTGAAGAGCTGATGACAGGTTGCAATCTTGCTCTTTCACTCAGATGAAATCAGAAGGAGTTTAAATGGAGAGGAAAATATTAAATATGGAGCTTTGGGTTCACTCTTTTTAATGCTGGATGTTGAGGGACAATGTTCATCAAGCTGCTTCCAAAACCTTAGTCAGATAAATAATCCTTACTACATGCAAAGCAGTTGAAAGATGAGGTGTGTATTTGAGTTAGCAGTGTAGGACTCTGCATCTGTCCTGTCATGGTTATTTTTATCTGCAGTGCCCTGCTTATTGCATGCGAAGTTCACAGACATCCATGGCAGGAAGACAGACCAATGCCTGTATTTCCATGTTCCTGAAGCTTTCTTTTATTTATTTATTTTATTACTGTCAGATTTCACATCATGTACCAATTGCACTGTCTGTCAGCAATTTAACTGGTCATTCGCATATTCTTTGAGCACACTTAAAACTATCTGAAATCTTGAGGCTCAGGTTTGGCTAGGCAACTTGTCTTGGGCCCAGCGGATATGGAGCACTTCAGTGTCAACTTTGGCAGCCAGTATTGATCACCACTCAAACACCCAAGTGTCACCTCGACAGTGTTGAGCTGCTTTGATATCCTTTCTCTGTTAGAGATCATCTTCATAAGCTAGTGACTCTCCCTGTGCCACGTTAATCCAGAGTGGAATCACATTGCTGTCGGGGTTTCATAAGCCAGTCGTTACCAGTAGCCATTGAACTAATGGCTGGAGTAGGAGTATGTTGTATTTCCCAATTAATTGCCTCGGTTTCTCAAAGTGACCTTTTCCTCCCCCAAGGGTTTTATTGGCCCTTGCCATCACAGCTGTGCTGCATGGATATTTTTCTGGGAGAGACATGGGGTATGATGACCAAAGTACAGCTTTACAGAAGTAGCAGCTGTGGCATTTTAACATACCCAGAAATCCTTTAACCACATAGCGGAAATGTATTGCAGAATGGGGGCTTTTCAAGATGCATAAACTAGGAGATGCATAAGAAGAAATGTACTTACATGTCAATATAGAAATCTCTTTTTTGTTCTTTTATAGAAAACTGTGTGGAATTTCAAAAACTTAATATGACCAACTGCAGTCAAGTCTCTTTACAAAATGCCACTTCTCCAGTGATGGAATTTTGGGAGTAAGTGCACATAAACTTTGTTTGATCAGACTTACTAGTTATCTTCTAATATTTTGATCATTTACACGTGTTTAGGTACTAGTGTGCCCTGTAGCACTTAGTGATGTGAGTTCACATAGAAATTTTCAGCCAGATGGAGTCAGGGTGAGGAGTTTTAACTTTTTTTTTTTTTAGAGGATACAAGGAAAGGAATTCCATATCCTGAAAGAACATAGAACAAAGTGTGCCACTTGCTTGGGAGCTTGGCTCCTGCTGCTGGAGGAAAGAACCTCAAACCCATACTAATGAGGAGACAGAGGTGAAAGAAAGAAAGATTTTAAATATTTCTTGGTTTTTTTCCAGGATTTTTCTTTTCTTAAGAATTTGAGGTTTGCATCTTCTTCCTTGTTTGAGGTAATAATACTGTGACTTCTGTATCTCATTTTTTAAAGGACTATGTAAGGGTTAGTTGCTAAGCTGTTGTAACTGGAGAGTTTAACTCTCTTATGTCTCCTTGCTCCTGATTTGTAGTTAGAGTGATAGAGGAGAATTATGTCTCTACAAAATATAGTCTGCTTTTGTGATGGCACTCATTTTTTCTTACTATAAAAATTTAATTAGTGCATGTGTAGTTGCGTACTTGTTCTGTGCAGGCTGTAGTGTGTTTTAAGACAGCTGCAGAAATGGACTAAGTCTTCTCACAATTAAGTGTGTTGCAAGATTCTGGGTTACTGAAATTTCTTGAGTGCCCATTCTAATCTTTTTAGTTTGTTATTGAGGTAGAGCCTCATTCAGAGGTTCTATGTTCAGAGCTCTAATTTATGTTCAGGACAGCAATAGCTACACTTTGAAAGGACTGTAAATTCAGACAGCCCTCGAAGGGAGAACTCTACGCTAACATTGTTTTCTTGAATGTTAGTATGTGCTATTGTCTTTGTGTCTGAACCTCTTTGTCTTGCTACACCCGTTACCTCCACCTTATGGATGGTAGTTGTTGCTTCAGGATGTAATAGTGTTTTGCTTTAGAATAATTAAAAAAACCAAAAACCCAAACAGATTAAATCTGAACAAGGCATAAACATGCATACAATCTCTTATTAAAATTTTGGATAACCTGAACACCTAACATACTAAATCAAAATATACCTACTCTGCCCAGGTAATGTTTCAGAATAAACAAGTGTTCAGGTGGCATCTCTTAATGCTACGAATTCATCGTTTTGACAAAAACATCTTATGGTTCTCTGGGGTCACTAGAGCTAAGATTTCATATAATTAGAGTAAATGAGCAAAGTATTTTCTCCAGCAGTAGCCTTAACCACTGTGAAAACAAATGTACGCTCTTCCTGCTGAGGAAGGTGTTTGCATTGTTGGAATTTTAAGTTGGCGTGACTTGAAAAGTTAAAATAGATATGACAAACTAGTTTAGAAGTGGAAGAATGAGCTTTATTAAATATCAGGACTGGTTTTGCATTAAAATAACTAATAAGAATGGATGGAAGATTATAATTAACTTATAAGTCTTAAATATACATAAATGCACAGTAGAGCTCTTTGTGTGTAGATGGCAGTGCAGATCACAGAGTAGTTACCATGTAGTAAACCTGTTATTAGACTAGTTAATTTTTTCCAGTGAGTTGTCTTGGAGTCTGCAGATAAACGTTCTCAGAAATGTTATTTCACTGAGCCAGAGGATTTATTCACGTGTTGTTGCTGTACTTTATAAATTCTGGTGTCAGGAACCATAAACGTATGGAAAGACTCTTTGTGAAACCTGTAGTGAAAGGAGAGTTGATGGGGTAGCCTGTGCAGAGCAGATGCCTGCTCCTGTTTTCAGAACTCGGTGGACAATGGGGGAGAATCTTCACTGCTGCATTAACCAATCACAGCACTGAATTAATTTGCCTAATGACCAGGTTCCTCGCATTTAACTCAGTTGATGTCTATGAAGGGAAGGAGGAGGCCCTGATTTTCTTCTGAACAATCACACCATTCATAACTTCTGGGCCCCTCACCACAAGAAGGATGTTGAGGATCTGGAGCGAGTCCAGAGAAGAGCAACAAAGCTGGTGAGGGGGCTGGAGAACAAGTCTTACGAGGAGCGGCTGAGAGAGCTGGGGTTGTTTAGCCTGGAGAAGAGGAGGCTGAGGGGAGACCTCATTGCTCTCTAGAACTACCTGAAAGGAGGTTGTAGAGAGGAGGGTGCTGGCCTCTTCTCCCAAGTGACAGGGGACAGGACAAGAGGGAATGGCTTCAAGCTCCGCCAGGGGAGATTTAGGCTGGACATTAGGAAAAAATTCTTCACAGAAAGGGTCACTGGGCACTGGAACAGGCTGCCCAGGGAGGTAGTTGAGTCACCTTCCCTGGAGGTGTTTAAGGCATGGGTGGACGAGGTGCTAAGGGGCGTGATTTAGTGTTTGATAGGAATGGTTGGACTCGATGATCCGGTGGGTCTCTTCCAACCTGGTTATTCTATGAGTCTATGATTCTACTCTTTGCTCTCTGCAGTATCAAGTCTGCAATTGAAACTCCTCTAAGTTGTGTCCACATACAGTCAGATTATGATGTAAGGGTCAGCTCGGGGAAAAATGTTTGGGATTTGTGGGTATCATTTGATTTGTGTTTTGTCTGTTACCATCTGAGATAATCTGTGAATTAAAGTGGCAATTATTGTGAGTAGTGATATTATTTGCTTACTGTTTGCGATCTCGTTGCATGTAGAACTGAACACTGTATTTGTAAACTGTTGGGCTGATATTACGGCTTTCCTTTGATAATTATATCACATTACCACAGCCTTCTATAGTATCACGTTATCTCAGATTTTTTTTTTTAAATTTAAAGACAAACAAACAAAAAAGAAAAAAAACACAAAAACCCAACCCTAAATGCTTGGGTAAGACTCCATATTTGCACAAACTCCTGTTTCAGCAGTGCATTGTTTCAAGCCCAGTGCTCTGAGTCAAAATTAATAGTGATGAGGGGTACACAGGCTGCTCTGTGTCGCACAGCAGACTAGACTGGCATTATGTAAATGCCAGCAGAGGTTAGTAGCAGGGGCACAAGCTGAATTTGGTTTTTTGTGCAATCTTTCCTTTCCTCCTCCTTTCCTCCTCCTTTCCTCCTCCTTTCCTCCTCCTTTCCTCCTCCTTTCCTCCTCCTTTCCTCCTCCTTTCCTCCTCCTTTCCTCCTCCTTTCCTCCTCCTTTCCTCCTCCTTTCCTCCTCCTTTCCTCCTCCTTTCCTCCTCCTTTCCTCCTCCTTTCCTCCTCCTTTCCTCCTCCTTTCCTCCTCCTTTCCTCCTCCTTTCCTCCTCCTTTCCTCCTCCTTTCCTCCTCCTTTCCTCCTCCTTTCCTCCTCCTTTCCTCCTCCTTTCCTCCTCCTTTATCTTTTCCATCATCTCAGCTACAAGGCTTAGCCCTCCTTTATTCATGACCGGAAGCAAATCTAAATCTTCAGTTGGTTTGAGGATTGCAGGTAAAGGCTTCAGCTGTCTGCTGAAACATTTCTAGCTGTTATTGCCTCTGTAGCCTTGGTTACTCCTAAAGCTGAAGTCAAACTCGCCCAAGTGTAGTGATTACTGAGGGGATACTTTGCAGTTCCATGAAGGTTTTCTGTCGTGCAGATGAGTAGCTACTCTTCCTCAGGTCCTCCCAGATGATCCTGATTCTTTGCTGTCCTCGCTGGTATGGACTCACTTCCTCTGATAATCCAACACTCTCCACCAACTCTGATGGCCAGGTCACCCAGAGTGAAGGCCTGTTCGTTGTCAGGTATGAGTGGATTGATATTTCAAAGAAAAAGAAAGTGAAGATTTAGCAAGAAGTACTGCAGTAGGTTGTGTTCTGCTTTTGATACACTCAGAAGAATCTCATTATAACTGCAAGGACCTCAAAATTTGGAATGTGTTTGTGAGCCTGCAATTGCTTACAACTTCTCTGTAGGTCTACAGCAAAAATGGTCTGATCCTGATGAAGGAGCAATAAGCTGAGTCTGGGAATTTGGAGTATACTTGTTTTCCTGCCTAGGGATGTCCATCCATGTTAAAGTTTTACAACTTCATTTAGGTTAGCAGACTAGCCGCTGTTGACAGTTATCAGTGTTGATAACTCTGGGAAAAATTAGGAGGTTGAAGGATTTCTTGCCTTACTTAAAAAGACATTGCCAGCTATAGCCCTGTTCAGTGTCACGTTCCATCTGCATCTACAGTTTTTCTAAGGTAAGCTGCTGAATTGATCAAATTCACTTTATATTCTTCAAACTCTGATGCTGTATTCCAAAGAAGGACAGGTAATAGTCTGAAACTTTCCTTTTCATTTCTTACTGGTGCCTAGCATTCAGCAACTGTCCAGTTAACTATCAGTTATGGCGTTTCTCACATGCAAATTGGATAGCTTGATCAAGGTTTTTCTTAGAAAAAATAATAATCATAATTTCAAGGTGTGACATGTGGAATTTTTAATGTCCAGACTTCCAGCAGTTAATAGTGATAGCTGCAGTAATAGTAGAGGTGTTGGATAATTTCCGATATGTTTAAGCAGTCCCATGAAAGAGAGCTGTGGCTATGGTTGAGGCAGTATTTGTGGGCTGGGAAACAGTACAGAGAGGCGAAGGTGCTCCTACCTCATTGTCCATATGCCTCCCTAGGAGAGGAGGTTGCCTGGCAGGTATGGGGGCTGCAGCCACGTCTCTGTGCACTTTTGGCTGCTCCTCCAGTCTGTTGACTTGAATCTGAAGTTTCAAGTGCCTGAGAAGGGAGCTGGATGAGACAGAGGACCCGTGGTTTTGTGGTTGATTCCATCTCAATAGTTTTTATTGGCTGTACAACAACAACTTAGTCCTCTGTTAAAGAAGGTCTAATTGTTGACCTGTCTTTCCCTGAAGGGGGTGACACGTCCTTAACGTTTCCAAGTAAAGTCTAGTGAGAAAAAACATGTTTTGTCCAGGGAAAAGAAAAGAGTCTATTCTCAGCAAAAAGGAAAAGGCGCAACCCATTGCCTTGCAAAGTCAGAAAGAGTTTTTCCTGTTTCATTCAGGCTGCTAATGGCTGCAGAAGCCACATTATGGTTAATCCCCACTGCCCTGTGAAAAGTCATTAGCAAGTTGGGCCTGATCTTGCAGGGTTCAGTACCAGAAACTTTTGGCTTCTCTCGGAACTGCTCCCTTTGTGCATGGCTCATAGGACATCAAGTTGTGCCAGCCTTGCTCGTTGCTGTTCAGTTTATAAGAGGCCGTGTGAAAATTGCTTTTGTTTGGAGCCATGCGAGGTTTCATCTGTTTTTGCCTCACAAATACTGACTATGCCAATTTCAGTTGAAAGAAGTAATTGAGGTAGGTGTCAAAATACTAAACCACTGTCTTAATATTGAGGGATAAGCATTGCCATAAGCTAGGCAAATGGACTTTCGTGTTCTTTGATTTTTTGTCTTAAACGTTGTATGTAATGTTTTAACTGTGGAGAAAAAAAAATACATTAAAAGATGCAAAGTCAAGTATTTGAGTATTAGGAAATATTAGAAGTAAGGTTGTGCAATTTTAAGTTTGTGTCTTTTATGAATATGATTATCTTTAGTTGAAGAGCTGCCTAATATTTTTCAATACTTCTGCTTTATTCTTGCTGGAGAATGGTCAGGGAGACAGAACTGTTTAGGTGTTCAATTGTTTGTTCATTTCTTGTGTTACATATTCTCATTACTATTAGGTTCCTGCTCTGCCAACAAAGGTATTAATTTAATCAAGGATTCCTAGGGTGTTCATGGTATCAGTGTCTTTGCAGTTGGTTTTCTTGATTACCGACGTATCAATTTACCTTCACATAATCTCAATGCGGTCGTTATTCCCATTTTACAGAAGGGGTTCTGAGCTACAGAAAGAATCAAAGTGCAAAGTATGAGAGGCCCAAGCCATTTTTCGTGCTATTTAGCATTAACATTGCACAAATTTTATGTCAATTAAGAAACAAGAAAATACATGCAAGTCACCTTTGTCCAAAGATAAAAAGTTATTTTAATTGAAGGCACCATAATGTTCGTTTGAAACAAGTAATTGCTATTTCATTCTAAACAAAACATTTGAATTTGTGCATTTGCATCGAAGTTTGAGGGAATTATTAAAAAAAAAGCAGTAATGTTTTGTTGTCTTTGTCCTAGTGACTTGGTGTTTAGAAGGCTCTCTTTGTTGTATTTTGCTTGCAAGAAATGGAATACATGGGTTCCACTTTCTGGAATGTGTTGTCTTGGGTGGGAATTTCACCATGTCCTCTCGAACTTGCTCTAGTTGTATAAAAGTTAACTCATCCTGGCATACAGGATGGGTTCCTTACCTCTTGCTTCTTGAGTGGGTACCTGAGATAGGTATCATCACAAGAAAAAAAAGAAAGAAAAAAGGTTTAGCTACTTCTAAGGATTATTTCCTGACTTTGACTTTGTAGACTTAGGGTATTAACAGAAAGGGTGATTGCTTAGGGTTTTTACTCATATTAAGTGCTCACAGAAGAGATGTTCTTGCTGTGAAAAAAATAGTGAACACAGACTGGGGAAAAAACAACATTCTTTTTTGTTAATTTTTTTCAGTGTTTTCCACTGTATTCAGTGGCAGCAAGGAAATTGATTTGCAGTTTCAAGAGGACTTTCTGAGGAAGACTCATTAAATATTGCTATGGCATTCCTGTAAGCATTGCAGAGCATCAATCAGTGCAGGTCTTGAAACAATGATGCAGGCGTAGTTGTCTTATGAGTGGAAAGGGAGGTGACTGATATTCTCCCCAAGTCCCTTTCACAGCTAATTTTTAATGATTTCAACGACACTGACGTGTCATTGTTACCAAGCAGTACTAGATATTTTAGAAGGAAGTGTGCTGAAGCAAGATTATTCTTACCTTTTAATTTGATAAGTGGTTCATGGATGGAGCAACGTTCAACCCTATCAGGACCTGAAGAAGAAGGAACTAGGCTGAGCAGCAGCGAATGCTGTTCAACTAGGAATAATTCATTCTGATATGTGTATGTCACAGAGAATATGCTGTAAGAGGTAATTATTTTAGAGCTGTGTATAATGCTTTAGCTGAGGGATTCTCACTAATGTGACCACTGGGAATTGTCCGTCTACTGCTTAAAAAAAAAAAAGCCAAGTATGGAATTAAGTGGATTTCTGGAAAAGAATTCTTATGTTTTGAGAGAATTTATTACTGATTCTTAATTACTTGTAAGAGCTGAAATGCATCTTTCTAACCATTGAGCTCTGATGGCTCAAGTAGGTATCCAGCAATGTCTGGCAAAGATTATTTGTAGCACTTCTACAAGCCTTGCAAATATGTTATATTTCCTATTTTAGAGTTTCCATAAAAAACTTCAAAAAGAGAGGTTTGTACAAGACACAGGTTCTGTATCCTTTGTCAATTCAGCATATGTAACTTTCAGAAAGGTGAAAGTGTCAGCTTATGTTGACTTCCAGTGAGAGTTCAGCACTCATTTTGAAGTACATATACTTCTAGCAACTAGATTGGCTACAAACTCACTGGCAGATCACCTTTCTTCAGCTTCATGATTATATCCATTCTTCTTCTGGAGGTGCGTCAGTGATTGCCATACTGCTGCGTTGAAAAAAAACCTGACATAATCAGCCCATTTATAGTTTTCTGCGTGTTAAAATCTTGAGGGAAAAATTACTTTTTAAAGCGTTCTCTTGAATGTACTTGCCCTACTATGTGGTATTAATAGGTCATTCCTTCCCATGGCGTCATCATGTAAACAGAACTCCGCAGGGTTGCCAGCCAAACAGCGGTTCGTGCACAGGCCAGTCATGCAGTGTCCCCTCTTAACGCTTGTCTCCACTGCTCCTACTAAGGTTCAAGATGGCACAATACAGATGCAAGTACAATCAGAACCAACTTAATATGCCTATGTCATATGTGTTACTAAATATTGACATTTGTGTAGGCAATGCAGTGTATATTGCACGTAATAGGGGCGTAGTATGTAGTATATGTTATATTTTGGGACTTGGAACTGTAAGGGTTATCACTGCTGAAATGTATGTTCCCTTCCGGTAAAAGAGGATTCCTACACATTTTTGTCAAGCCCTGCATCAAGCAAATTCTCTTCTAACCAAAATTTTTCTTCATTCTCTTGATTGTCGCTACTCAGTGGAGCTCAGGAAGTCTCCTTTGCTTTATTTGGCGGCTACCTTTTAATATACAGTCTGTCAAAGTATGGAATAGGGTGTTTGGTTTATGTTTTAAAACTGAGAAGCGTTTCACAGCTTTCATTTTGCTAGTACATAGAACATTCCTATACCTTATGCTAAGGCAGTTTTGCACCAATCTGTATATTTTCTTGCATCAAGAGATAATGAACCACACCAGAGAAGGGAAACTGTGGAAAACAGTGTGAATAATAAATGCAGTAATAATTGACTAGGGAAGTAACAAGACTGCCTCTTTTACTTTCGTTTCATTAACAGGTAATTTTTCTTTTTACCTTATATAGTGTATATATGTTTAGAAAAAAAATCCTCAGATGTGTATGAAGTAAACTGTTAGTCCGTTGGTTTCAGATTTTTGTGTCCTTTGCATTCAGCAAAGATTTTGTGAGTTTGCCATATGAGTACCATTATTAGAAGTTATGAATATGTAGGACAGTGGATAACACTATCTCAAATGTTTAGCACTTTGTATGCCCTGTTCAATACTGGAGTTTTTAGTCTGTGAGAGAAAAGCATTCTGTATTCAAAGAAAGGTGGGAAGTGTGTAATTTTGGTGAGCTCACCTTCTCCTAGCTTTTACTTCTTTCTTTGTGAGGTTTTAGTATATCTGGTCAGTAAATGGGAGACTCAAGCAATGGGGCCTTCTCTGAAATGCCACTGCTTATGCGTTTATGTATTACTATTATTATTGAAATAAGCATTCTTTCCAATGTCCTTGTTCCTCCTCAGCTGTTTCTTGCCCACCTTTGAGTTATGCTGTCTGAGTGTGTGGATCCACCTTTCCTCCACATTAGACACCAGTTAGCACAGATTTGACAGCTGCAGGGAAATGTCACAGCTTCCTGAAAACACTTCAACACAGGAGAGCTTTAGTGTTGTTCAGCAGGGCTGTTGGTTCCATGGAATTGAAAGAGCAATTTCACTGTCCAAGAGACCCTCCAAAGCTGCTTGCAGTGGAAAGAGTTGAAGAAGAGCTTGGAGAACCGCTCCCCAGGGAGGGTGTGCTGTCAAGTGAGCCTCTGCGTTCAGGTTTTTTAATTCTCTGTCACATGCCTGAATCACGGCAGCTTTCCCACCAAGAGAGGACAAATGTGGCTGGTGGGGAAACAATTCAAAATTGCTGTTTCAAAGCCTTTGCTGTGGGTGTGCAGTGGGCACTCTCATTGATAAAATAATGTGTCACAAATAACACGAGATAAGCAGCTGCCTCTGATCTCTGACAAAACGAGTGTAACTTCTTACTTATCTATGTGTCCCTGGCAAACATCTCAGCCTTTCAGTGTGTCTGGAAGTACCGCAATTGCTATGGTCATACAAAGGAGTCTGATTTTATGGCTGCTAACTATAGCATCTACTAATGAGAATCTGGCATAAATGTGTGATGATGTTAATTGAAAGAACAGAGGTAACCATTAGCAACGGTATGTTCCTGGAATGCAGGTAGCAAGGGGTCATGGTGTGCAGTCTAGTTTCTTGCGGTGGGTATTTTATGTGTACTTGCAGCATGCTGAAATTTTTCTGTGGCTCCATTATCCCTTCTTGTCCCCACACTGTCCACGTTTATTTGTTTTTACCAACAATTTCTGTGTGGATTCCAGTTAAACTGTAAGCTTACAATAGGCATGCAACGGTTGGCGCTATAAGCTGTGACCAGGATAAATCTACTGTAGTAGTAAAGTCATGGTTTTGTTCAGTCTGCTTGTAAATAACCTTGTGACCAAGCATCAGTGTTTCTGACAGCTAACAAGAAGCATCAAGAAAGCCAACCTGCAGGTGCATGTCCTATTATTCCACTTAAATTTAACTTGATTCATTAGATTCTTGTAACTTTTATCACTTCTTTTCTGTGGTATTTGTGGGAAGACAAGCAAAGATCTTTCTTCAACAGCATTTAGTCAAGGTATAAATGTCTTACTAGAGGTGGTGAAACTTGAAACATAGTGTGCCTTGGGTGTGAGATGTGTTATGTATCCACTCTAGTTTAAATTCCATTTTCTATTTGTTAGCAAAATATTCTGTGTAGAATTAATAATTTGCTACTACTCAATGAAAAGCCTTGCTCCAGTTTGAGTTAACCTTTGCATTCCACAGTAACCCGAATACCAGTGGAGCTTATTGCCCTCAATGTTTTGCTCGATATGCTCAGATACCACCCTGGCTTCTTTCCCAGTCTGCTGGCTGGTTCAAGAACCTGGACTGCTGTGTGTTTTTAAACAACAAAACAAAAAGCCCCCAAACACTTCCAACAACAGAAAACCAAGCCCAATACCTACAATAAATCTTTTCAAGCTCTCATGGCTTTGTCTTTTCTCTGAGATACAAAAATAGATAATGATTGATATCTTCAGGCTCTGTGCAGGACAAATCATTTTGCAGCAAGTGTTTCACATAGTCTGAAGCAGCTGGCAGCAAACTTGGTACCTCAGAGTTACTCTGCTTGAAATGGCTTTGTAATAACCAGTGATCTGTGGTAATTCACGTGGTTACCTACAGCCACGTTCACCTGGTACTGGCAACTACAGGGTTCCTGGGCTTTTTTCTATCAGCATTGTTGATTATTTTTATTTATTTAAATGTATGATGATTTCCAGACATTTGCATTTATTAAGAGAACATGAGATAACCACTTCCTTTTTTTTTTTTTTTGCCTTTTGCGCCGCAAGTGTGATCCAAACCAGCTGAAGTGAAAATGGGTTCTCCAGCTTCTGTCTGTATTTTATAATAGTGCTGTTAAGGACAGACAAGCATGATTCCTTTGGGAAAGTGTGCAGAGTTCAAGAACCAAAATCTAGGAGGCAGCTACTGAATATGTCCACTTTTCTGCAGTGTGTCTGGCAGATTTGCTAAGTCAAGTGGTTGCTGGCGTTCTAACCCCTCCTGGGATATTCCAATTTGACAAGTGGAAAGTTATAGCACAGAGTAGTGTCTTGAACTCATCCCTTAACCTATGAATCTGATTCTGGGTGTTTCACCTGTAGAAATTGGCTTATATACAGTTATACCCTGTGCCTTTCCTGAGACTTGTCAGGCTTCTCTAGTTACCTAACTAGGGCACCTAGTGCTCAGAAAATCACTATTTTTCTTTTTTATTTTTAATGTTGCCTGATAATTGGAATATAAAACCACTGCAATTTGTGGTTTATCTGAGGATCGCATCACCTTATTTTACAAGACCATGGAGTTGGTACCAGGGGATGACACCGATACCCTCTGTTCAAGAGTAACTTCATTTACAGTGTTCATGAGGCGTTTGCAACCTCTTTCCATTGCAGTCTGCATAAATTGCTCCCTTCTGCTCTGCTTTACTGTGTGCAATCACAAATGCTGAAACATTGGTGCAAACAACCATTACAAGTTTGGCTGCTCCTGACCATGTCACTGTAGAACTCTTTTCCAAATGCTTGTTATTTTAAATCAAAAGCATCTCTTTCAGTGCTCATTTTATGACTTGCAGTGGTGAGAGAAGAGGAGGAAATGGAGAGAAAGCTACACCATCTCTTTTTGTTATCTGTGTAATTTATGCAAGGTCATGGCAGCTTTTAGACAGAAGTTGAGCTGCTGAGGAGCTAGAAGGCGTGATCAATTCTGTCATCTTCTGTGCAAATACCTATATTGGGTGGGGAGGCCCTGGCCCAGGTTGCCCAGAGCAGTGGTGGCTGCCCCATCCCTGGAGGGGTTCAAGGCCAGGTTGGATGGGGCTTGGAGCCCCTGATCCAGTGGAAGGTGTCCCTGCCCATGGCAGGGGGTGGAACTGGATGGGCTTTGAGGTCCCTTCTAACCCAAACCATTCCGTGATTCTATAATATATTTATGGAAATGCACATGGAGTGAGCCATGGCCAATCCCAGAGACATTTGATTAAGCTAGTGAAATGAGTGAAATAGTTTTTGACTCATATACCAGTTAAATCATGTTTTTATTGTTGTGGAAATTTGAGTGTCCTAAAAATAAAGTCTTTTCATTGTCTATAGGATATCTTTCAGTCTGAAGAGCAATTGAAAAATCTCAAGAGAAGTCATTAAATCACTGAGCATTATAGGAATAAATTTTTGCTCTTGCTTTTAACCTCTTCATCCACAGAACCAGGAGTACTCATGCTTTATTGATGGGCTGGTAAATAATTTACATTTTCTTTAATCTGAGTGTTTGTTTAAAGTAAAATTTAAAGGGCATAAAAGTACAGCACATCTCCCTGAGAAGAGAATCATTCTTACATATAAAAAGATTAATTCTCATTAGTTTCTTCCCAAATCTTTGTTTTCCTGTTTAAAAGAAGTTGTTGCTCTCACTTGTTCTTGTTTAGTGAATGAAGCCTGGCCCCGGTCTGTGAGCTGTGAGAGGCATTCCTAAAACACATGAGGACTTCTGTTTTCAGAACTGAGTGGCTGGTGTTCAAAATACGCTATTTTCAAACAGTAAATGTAATGCATATTTTCGCAGACTGCTTTTCACAAAAAAAGGGTTGTGTTTCAGGGTTTTTTTAACTAATATTTTAATGCTACCATTTCCTAAATAAAAACCATCTGGAAAATGTCATGATGTTTGACAGTTCTGAAAAGAAAATTTTTAACATTATAGTTTCAATTAGAAAAGGAAATATATGAAAATAAATGTTACAATGTAGAAATAAAAGTTAGAACTTTTTTTTTTAAAAAAATACAATTTAAAAAAACATTATTTAATTGCTTTATTTTGGCTTATTTGTGTCAGTTATTAATTCAAAGAATTTGGGTTTTTTTCTTTGACTTCTACCTTGTACAAAAGCAATCTTTACATGTTTTATACTTTGTTTTGACCTGGAAAAAATGAAACATTTGTTCATTTTTAACCAGATGTAATATCCACTGAAAATATTCTGTTTCTTCCATCTCTTTATCTCTCAGTACGATGCGTGCTCACTATCTAGTATCCAGGATTCTCCTTGCTTGGAGCTGGTTTGGTTTAGCCCAGTGCTTTATATGTGACGCTGGCTGACTTCAATATTATCATCTTTTTCTGTTTGGTTTTTTTTTTTCCCTTGGAAGACGCAGGGTGCTGGCTATATCTGATGGAATTGAACATATTGGCAATCTTCGCTGGGAGCTTGCACTGTGCCTCCTTGCTGCCTGGACTATCTGCTATTTCTGCATTTGGAAAGGAACAAAGTCTACTGGAAAGGTGAGGCTAAAACTCTATGTATCAGCTTGATTATTACTCTGTTGTGTTCCAAACCTATGTCAACGTTTCTGTTTGTGCGAATGGGAATGGTAGGATTTCCCACGTGTCTTGTGTTGCTGTAAGTAGCTGTACTTGGTGGCATATAAATTGTTACTGCGTAGTTAGCAATCAGTCATACTTAGTGTTGTTTTGTTCCTCTTGGGTTTAATTATTCCCCCCCGTTCTGTTATATGGGGCTGGTTCTCTTTGATTTTGTTAATTTAGTGACTACACTACTGGCCAATCTTTGTACCCTGAAATCAGGACTGGGTCTTGCTCGTTTTCTGGTTTCAGTTGTTTATGGCTGAGTTTGGAATCATGGGTGGATTTTTCTGTTTGTTTCTGGTTTAGCAGCCTGTGTTTACAAATAAAATATTTGAAATACAGAGTGTTTTTTAATGTAGAAAATGCCAGAGTGAAATTTTTCAGCTTTCTCAGCCACTCACATCCTTTTTCCTATCAACATTTTGGCTGAAGCTGTTTGCTGAATTCTGTCTGTATTTGCCAGCAGTGCCAGTCAATCTGGGACTGCATTTTTCATCTCATTGTTTGAACACAGATTTCTGCAGCTCCGTGTCTATCAAGTCACTGCAGGAAAAATGCTGAGAAAGGCTGTCTGGGGATACATATAAACATGAATAGTTTAGAGGAACAAGAAGGGGAGAAACCTAAAGAGAAAAATCTAGAGAAGCAAAGGTGATATAAGGGAATAACAAGAGAAGTGCCCATATGTCTTTGAAGCTGTCACTCCAGGGAGGCACAAGGAAGTTCAGAGCTGTCTGAGGAGCTGCACCTGGCAGTGGAGAAATGAAGCTGAGCAAAACTCACTTTCTTTTTTCTATCAGAAAAAATGTCTTAGGCTGGAGATCAGTTTTACTGTAGTGTAGTGTGGAGGAAAAGTATGTATTGGAAATGCACATGCATGCACACAGGCAGGATGGTGTAAAACTGTGCTGAGCTTCTGTGAAACAGTCCTGATAGAAACAGGCTGCAGACAGGGAGAGGCTCCAGTGATTTCAGACAGGGGGTGGTTTATGTTTCTGCATTCCTGCAGTTTACATCCAGATTTTTATTGTTCTTTGGAAATGTATCACACAAGATTCCTTCAGCTTATACTTTTAGATATATTTAAGGATTTTAATATTCTTACACTTGCCACTTATTACAGCCAAAGTCACTGGAAATTGGTGCCATCTCCCCACTTCCCCAGAGCAGTGAGGCAAAGACGTAGCGTCTACAACACCTTACTGCTACAAAGGAATGAAATTTTCTGAAATACAGATGACAGAGCAGTCTTCTGGACTGCAGTTTCCATTTTTGATATAGTGGCATTGCAGAACTGCACGTTTATGCTCATCCAATCATAGTTGTACACATTAGATCTAATTTATTATATGCTAACTTCAGGGAAACATAGATAACTTCTAGATTTTTATTATAATAATAAAAGTGGTTTTAGGTTATTTTGCTAAACACTTTACATTGAATAATTTCAATCAAATGGTATTTGTTCAAAGCAGAAAACTTCTGAAGGTTTTAATCACTTTTGGAACTATTTTCAAAGGAAGGTGTCTGTGGGCAAGAATAGCTGGAGGGAACAAGGACAGGAAAAACAGACAAAATAAAGAAGGAGAGAGAAAGACCATTTTCATACAGCCGTGTTCTGTGAAATATTCAAGAAGCTGGTTTACTCTTTTCCTCTTTTTACTCTGCATCCTAGTGCATGGTTAAAAAAAAAAAAATCCAAGTCTTAAAAGCTGTCATAAACTAAAACCCTCATTCTCCATCTACCACTACCACAGAACTCATGTACTCAGATTATGAATATTTAATATTCTAAGATATTAAATATATTAAATCTAACGAAGTTTAGCTCCAAATGAAGTGCTTATGCACAGTTAATGAGATATTTCACACTTTTAAATTACCGTTCTTCAAAGTCATCACTTATTCACAAAAAGTTTAGTTTTCCATTCCAAAAGATGTGTAACATCAGAGTAATTTCAGATAGTTCTGACAACTTTCAGGAGAAATGTATTTGTGCCTTTTCTGAGGTTCTTGACACTGATTGTTCAGTCTTAAGCTCTGAAGTTATTTGTGTGCTAGCTTTCACGTTTATCGTAGAATGGTTTGGGTGGGACTCCCCCAGTCCAACCCCTTCTCATCAGTGAACAGACCTGCAGATCTCTGTTCATGTCAGTGTCTTCTAATTTACCATGGTGCAAAAAAGACTGAAACCAAGGAAAATAACTGAAAAGACCATATTAATGCCTGGAAAATGTGAGCAGAAGGATAATCTAGTGTATCAAGACCAATGCATGACAGAGGTGGACAAACTTCTAAGATTAGGTTGTTTCTTTTCCTTGAGCTGATTACCAGCAAGGCACTGCAAGGTATCTCCTGTGCTTGAAGACCCTGCATTTGGAGATGGACTTTTCATACCTTTTTCCCTGCCCTTCCATCAGGAGTTAAGCCCTGCTTGCCAGCAGTTAACACTCAGTCACTAGTCCCAAAGAAATCTGAAAGAAAATTTATTTCTCAATAGCAGGCTACATAAAGGCCTTAATGGATTCGGTGAGGCAGAAAGAAAGAGTAAAAGGACAGAAGAAAGAAAAAATAAGAAAAAGATGTGTGGAAGGAAAAAAAAAATGGTCTCCATTGTAGGAGCCCAGGAAAAGGAACTAGGCAGCAATGATTGCATCTCCTGAAGTGTCTTTTGTTTTAGCCTAAAGCAATAGCAAAGAATAGCCCTTCATGGAGAAGCTTTAACACTCTGTCCAAGACTGATCTCTGTATTCAAAGGAGAAAGTAGAACATTCATGAGATGCATGCAGAGTTCCTGCTGTCCGCCTCCACTATGTTAGGTTTTAAAACAGCTACTGCCATTTTCTCCCCTCTCCTGTGCGCTGAGCATTTAAGGACACCTTGGATTTGTTAAAAAAGGAGATTTTTGTGCCTCTCTGTGTGGCTTTCTAAAACTTCTCTTTGGTAGTGGGGAGACTGAAATAGTACACTGAAATCAGAGTTGTATCTTTGTGATTTCATACCTTCACTGCTGCACCTTAGTGGACATCCACTTCTCTGTGAATACCTGCTTAGACTGGATCTAAGCCCTGGTCCACAGCCCAAGCAAGTCCAAAGCATGTTTCAGTGCACTGCAAGACAGCTGAGGAGACATGCAGATGTGATAGTTTGGGGGCAGAGACATCATGTATCTGTTAACCTAATGCATGGAATTGGGGGGGAGAACTGGGCGGGGGGGGGGGCGGGGCGCGGGGGGAGGCAGAAAGCCAGCTGTGGTATTTATAGTGATAATGGAGTGAAATTTGCTGGAAAATGAAAGGTGAAGCCAAAAGGCACAGACTGACATGGAAGCACCTCTATAGGAGAAATGTATCAATTGGCTAAAAGTAACAAATGCAAGTGGTTTTTTTTCCATTGAGATTGCCAGGCACTTTTACCCATTATCAAAAATAAATACGGTGACCCAATGAAAAGACTTTAGAAATGCAATAGTTTCAGTCATTTGTTCCTATGTGACATCTTCATATTTCATTTCTCCTTTCACAGAACCTGCCCTTCCTTACCAGTTATCACATCCCCCACACAAAAATTGATCAGTGAACAGTGCCATATGGAAGAAAATCAAACAGGAGCCAAAATATGATTTTTTCTGTTTAGTGTGATCGTTGCTGATGTACATATGTCAGGGCTAAAACATTGTCCATACATGATGCACTACCTGTATCTGTGATTTAGAACTGTTGAGGTTTTACAAAGCTGTCTTCTACAAAACTATGTGGTTGCCCATGTCCTCATCTCTTCACATGTGCACAGAGATCCCAATAGATACTGCTTTTGTTAGTTCTTGAATTATATATTTGGAATATTACTTGCATCTCTTACTCAGAAAGAGCTGCTCGCTCAACTTGAATACAGAAACAAGAGACTCGGTATCCATTTATAGTGCTGATTCTTGTAGTAATGCTTTCATTTCTTATTTCTTCAGCTGAAGAAGGGTAGATAGTCCCCTGTTCTCCCCCAGGACTTTGTCCTCAGCTGCTGCTACTCTATAGTTTCATGATTGGCTCATACATAGCAGTTTACAAAGTAGTTTGTAGTTATCGGTCCCCATGGCACTGCATGCAAAGATTAGTATTGCATGGAATTCCTGCTAGTGGGAAGGAGGGCTCTTTAGCTTCTGCAGTCAGCATAGGCTTTATCTACAATGTAAAGATGTCTTTGTTGTAGAAGGTTTGTTTACAAGGCTGTTTTGTGAGATTTATGAACTTTAATTCTGTATACCACCGTGGTGTCAGCTAGCATGGATTGAATCCAAACTAGGTCTTAAGAACGGGAAAGCTTAATGAAACAAATAGCTCCTCAAGCAACAAAGGCAGCCTCAGACAGCTGCTAGTGCTATGCTGGTAACTGAAATTTGTCTCTGAGAAGTGAGCTGGCTGCCATGTACCTGTTACTTCTGCGGCTGGGCAATTAAAAAAGCTTGTGTGGTTAAAAAAAACCCCAAAACCTCCAAATACCCTGTATAAGCTTGATTGTGTCATATGTAGGATGTGTAAGGCACTGCTATAGCGGTCTGACAGGGGGATCTAACTGTAATAAAATCTTCTGTGAGTTATTTCCTGTGGGTGTGTGTTCATTGCTATCCGAGATAACTCTCCTTAGTTCAGGTTAGTATGTATTTTTGTGGTTTAGTTTGCACGTCACTTGTTCCTGGAGTGCCTCACTGAGGTGAGGATAGCAGTGTACCAAGTCTTGGATGAACCAAGTGAGATGGCTCTCTTCCCCAAAGAGCTTGCCCTGACATCTGTGCAAAAGAGATCTTTGTTGAAGCGAGGGGATGAAAGCAGAGCAGAGAGATTGAAGCAGTTGCATAAGATAGAAGGATAAATCTGTAGCAATGATGTAATTTTCAGTCACACTGTCTTCCTGCCCAATGTCTGTATTGTGTGATCCTCCCTGTCCTCCTGCAGATCGTACCACCTCTTCTTCCCAGACTGAAACTCAGCTCAAAACCACAGTTAAACCGCAGCACATTGTCAGATCAGTGTCCAGTCCTGAGGTGGCACAGGGGCTGGATTTAGAGGTTGTTTAGTAGGGAAGTTACAGTGTGATAAGCCTTTAAATAAAATAAAGATGTGACTGACTGCATTATAATGGATGCAGTAGCCATAGGGCATGGAAATGTTGAGAATTAGGGTCTGTAGGACAAGGATACTTGTTAGTTTAAGTGGTAAGGCTATTATTACGTTTCTGTTATAGTTGTTATACTTAATATACAAGTAGTATTGCAAATGCTTTATGATGAATACCTCTCTCAGATGTCACCATGGTGATAAGAGCCTATGTTCCTCAATGGATGACAGAAAATTATCATCCTGTGTGCAAACACACCCCCTTTCCAATAATAAACAGTAAGCTCTCTATTATCCTCTAAACATCGGAAACCTCCCAATAGAATCATGGAATCATTTCATTTGGTAGGGCCTCTACAGGCCAGCTGGTCCTGTACACAAGGCAGTTTAAAAATTACAGAAATTACTGAAAGAAAGAAGAGGTATGAGTATACTACAGGGATGTCTCTTTTTGCCTGCTTGTTAACACAGAATCATAGAACAGTTAAGGTTGGATGGAACCTTAAAGATCATCTAGTTCCAATGCCCCTGCCATGGGCAGGGACATCACACCAAATCAGGCTGCCCAAGGCCCCATCCAACCTGGCCTTAAACATCTCCAGGGATGCGGCAGCCACAACTTCCCTTGGCAACCTGTTCCAGTGTCTCACCACTCTCATGGTGAAGAAATTCTTCCTAATGTCTAGTCTAAATCTGCCCTTCTCCAGTTTATACCCATTCCCCCTTGTCCTATCACCACAAGCCTTTATGAATAGTCCCTCTCCAGCTTTCTTGTAGGCTCCTTTCAGGTACTGGAAGGTAGCTATAAGATCTCCTCAGAGCCTTCTCTTCTTGAGGCTGAACAAGCCCAACTCTCTCTCAGCCTGTCCTCATAGGGCAGCCCTCAGATCATTGGGCAGCCCTCAGATCATCTTTGTAGCCCTCCTCTGGACCCGGTGCAAAAGCTCCATATCCTTCTTACATTGAGGATTCTAGAACTGGACACAGTACTCCAGATGAGGTCTCACAAGAGAGGAATAGAGGGGCAGAATCACTTCCCTCGACCTGCTGGCCACGCTTCTTTTGATGCAGCCCACGATATGGTTGGCCTTCTGGGCTGCAAGCGCACACTGCCAGCTCATGTCGAGATTCTCATCGACCAGCACCCACAAGTCCTTCTCTGCAGAGCTGCTCTCAATCACACCATCCCCCATCATGTACTGAAAACGGGGATTGCCCCAACCTAGGGGTAGAACCTTGCACTTGGCCTTGTTGAACCTCATATGAGTTTCTCACAGGCCCACTTCTCCAGCCTGTCCTGGTCCCTCTGGATGACATCCTGTCCTTCTGGTGTGGCAACTATGCTACTCAGCTTGGTGTCATCTGCAAACTTGCTGAGGGTGCACTCAATCTCGCTGTCAATATCATTGATGAAGATATTCAGCAGCACTGGTCCCAGTACGGAACCCTGAGGGACAGCAGTAGTCACAGATCTCCATCTGGACTTTAAGCCGTTGACCAGTGCTCTCTGAATATGACCATCCAACCAGTTTCTTATCCACCGTACCGTCCACCCTTCAAATCCCTATCTCTCTAGTTTGGAGAGGAGGATATTGTGGTGCACCATGTCAAAGGCTTTACGGAAGTCTAGATAGATCACATCCATCAGTTTACCCGCATCCACTGCTGCGGTCACCCCATCATAGAAAGCCACTAAACCAAATCACTTTTATCCCAGCACTTACTGCCTAGCATTAAATAATGCCGTGGTACTCCACGAAAATTGTGCAGGATTGATGTGATAAATCATTTAGAGGTGACCACCAAAATATCTGCTTGGGTGCGTGGAAGACTGAGACACCACACTCATGTGTGACTAGCTTTGGTGCAACGTTGTAGGGGAATTCCTAATTCCCATTGTATTGTTATTTCATGGGTTTAGTAGTTGCAGTTATCTACAATTTCTGATGTAGTCGTGCATTTATTTGACAACTTCTCAGGTGCTGGCTGCAGTGCCTGATCTCTTACTTCCTTCCCAGCAAAGGTCTTTGTGCAGGCAGGACATTCCTACTGCTGTATTGATCTTTGCTGACTGGTGTCTTTTACTTCCTGAAGGAGGAGGAGCTCTAGCTAGGAGCCCTTACCTTCTAGCCCTTTTGGTTATTAGTGTTGTATCTGCTCTCCAGACTGCTTGCAGCCAACTTTTTTTCCTTAGTGGAGGTGGCCATCTGGGGGAAGGAGGAAGGAGGAATGCTGAGGTTTTGTTTGGTTTTTTTCAAAACGTGAGGAAAACAGCAGGACTGACAAGCGGTCTGAGCTGGGGATAATAAGAAACATTCTGATAGTGCTCTAGTTCACTGGGAAACATTGGTTCCCTGAAGTCAATCACTCTATAGAGCAGCTGGTAATTACATGAGACCGCTCCTCTGCAAAACTCAGTTTTATGTTCTGCAGTAAGTGGTCTGAGAGCAGGCGAAGAGGAGTGAGTTGGCAAAAAATTTTGAGTTCATTCCAGTGCAGATTTAAGATCTGACAAATTTTTTGTGTGGCAGAAAAAATATTCTGTTCTGGCCTTTGCATCTTTACCTGCTTTAAACATCAAACGTTCATAGACTGTGTCAGAGCCTAGTGACTGATGCCTCATTGAGAGCTCAAAGGCCTGGCTGGAGCAGCTAAGAAATCAAGTTTGTTCAGCACCTTTTCAGCCCCCAAGTCCTGCCTGTGCAAACTCAGTAACAACGCTGGAAATGCAGGTGCTGGTATGGGATGATCCTGCCCTTTGTAAATTATTCTCATAGAAATGGGATTGTCCTGTATCAGGAACAGTTATCCTGTATTAAATGTATTTTAAGCAGAATTTGTGTTTCTGTGCATACGCGTAACTAATATCTGTGTCTGACTGGTTGAGAGTAAAGGGAAACCCAATGGCATCTACAAGTCTGAAAATCCTGGAAGGTTCAGAAAAATAACAGCTTTGACTTATAAAAGCCTGAACTTTTAAAAGACCTTTTCAAAATGAAAAAACCTTCAGTTGATTAATTAGTCCTAATTTATATTTAAAGTTCTTCCTGATTGATTTTTAAAGTTGGCTTTTGCTTGATTAGATAGCAGACTTTGATTTTGAGATATTTGTGGCTTTGCAAATTCCTTACTTGATGGGAGCTCTCCGTAAACACTTTTTCTCACAGCGATGAGCCTTAGTCAAGATGCTGAAGTTTGTTTCATCTCTCTCAGTCCTCTGCTCCCTGCCCACAACCACAAGGCAGGTCTTCCCTTTTGTGCACTTGAATGTTAACAAAACCAATAAATTAACATTGTTCCTTGAGTTTACTCATATGTACTGGGTGCCATTATTTCATTTGCTGTTCTAGTTCATGCTGGCTTGTTCATAGTGGAGATGAAAGAATTAATCAATAGCTTCTTCGGGGTAATAAAACCCATCAAAACCCCTGATGAAAAATCCACCACATCCTGTGGCTACTAGGGACAATAATGCCCTGATTGTGTCATCAGGGGGTTTCTTTTGTATGCTGGCAGAGCTGTAGCTGCTTGCCAAACAGTAGTGCTCATTTTGCTAATGGTTTTCTGCAACTTTATGTACTTGACAATTACACTGCAGACTCCCCTTGCCTCACAGATTACTTTGGGCACACTTTTTACAACTGTTGGAATTTTTTGCATTGCAGTGTAGTAACAATACATTAACAACATGACAGCACACTCTTAGATGTGTTAAAGATTATAATTCTTGCATCCTTTATTTTTTTTATTAAGATAACATCTCTAAGGACACTCAGGCAGTCGGAAAGTATAGGATAGATATTGAGTTTTGACAACATACTTTTGGAGACAGGGAAACAGCAGCAGTGGGAGGCTTCAACTTGTGGCACTTCAGTTGCATTTGCTGTATTTATCTAGGAAGTAAGTCTTCCTGCCCTCCTCCTTTAGCACTTAATGACCACAAAAAATGCATCAGCAATGATGAAACAGGCTGGCAGTCACGCAGTTTCTTAGTTCAGGCTGTGTCCCTCTCAGGCCAGTAAGGTTAGCACCGTGTGGATTCACTGATGAATCATAGCGTCATAGAATGGTTTGGGTTAGAAGGGACCTCAAAGCCCATCCAGTTCCACTCCACTGTCACAGGCGGAGATGCCTCCCACTGGATCAGGTTGCTCAAGGCCCCATCCATCCTGGCCTTGAACATCTCTAGGGCTGGGGCGTCTGCAACTTCTCTGGGCAACCTGGGCCAGGGCCTCCCCACCCTCATTGTGAGGAATTTCTTCCAAATGTCTCATGTAAATCTCCCCCTCTGCAATTTATAGCCATTCCCCCTCATCCTATCACTACATGCCCTTGTACAAACTCCCTCCCTAGCTTTCTTCCTTGCCTCCTTTCACGTAGTGGAAGGGCACTCTAAGGTCTCCCCAGAGCCTTCTCTTCTCCAGGCTGAACAACCCAAACTCTCTGAGCCTGCCCTTATAGCAGAGGTGCTCCAGCCCTCTGGTCATCATCATGATGCTGAATAAATCTGTAAAACAGAGAAAAATGAAAAATCAGCCTTTTTGCTGATTCTGTGTTATGTCCTGTCCCCCACCCCAATCATACATTGTACAGTGTGGGTATTATTTTCTTTTCTGTGTCCTGTGTAGGCAAACCTTGCACTGAGATCTGAGAATGGCCCAGCAGGCTCCTCTTGACAGGGGAAGTTGGTGCTGAAAGTCTCGTTCTTGGTGTCACAGTGTCAGCTAAATAAACAGGCTACAGGACTGGCCAGTAGGCTGAAAACACCAAATGAATTATAGTGATGAGTGGGGCATGGGTTCAGGTCTTATTTTCCATGTACCTCTTCTGACACTGAGTTCAGGCACGTTGCTGGCATTTCCTGCGTTGACACTACCTGTGTTTATAGACCAATAGAGGATTTGAGGGGAGGATGTGAAATTAAACACTTCTGTTCCCTTTATAAAATACAGTTGGGTCATTATAGTGCAAACAGGCTCAAACATCGCAGCTTGCAGGAAAGAATTCCCTAATCTTTCCAGGCTCAGCAAGTTCTGGTTTGTTCATTGAACTGTAGCTCAGTTACATTCTCAGTGAGAGCCAAGCAAAGGATTAACATTCACTGCTCCTTATTCATGACTCACCTGACAGATGGTGCTGTGAGGTAGTGTGTGAACATCAGGCTTGGAGGGTGTAGCCAGAGAAATCTGTTCTTAGGCTTCTAGATTTCTGTGGTTTGTGGCTGAGTTCATTGCATGCAGGGCTCCTTCCTTGTTCTAGCAGGGCTACTATGTATTCCACATTTTGTCACAAGCCTTCACTTGAACCTCTGGGGCGTGATCTGGGCAGAATGCTCAGAAAAGCACCTTTTTTAGTTTGGACAAGAAGTTCAACAGTTCCAGCAGCCAGACTGGAACGTGTGCACCACATATGCACTTTAAAGACACTTGAGTATGAAAAGATGGAAACTCACAGCTGGTTCAGTTCTCAAGATCTTTGTGGTGTCTTACTCATGAAATCCTTGGGTGATACAGCCATCTAAGTCTCTTAAGGTTTTGGTATCTGTAGCTGCAGTACTTGATTTTTAACTTACTTCCAGTACTTGGGTACCTAGGTTCATGGTGGTCATGGTCTTTGGTTCTAATCTGCTTTAAGCACCTAAGTATGTTTAAGAGCTGTTAGGTGTCACAGGAGGTGCCTTTCCACATACTTGTATGTCTAAATACTTTGGAAATTTATCTTTTAGTTATTTTGTAATAGGAGAACTTGGTGCAAAAACTAGCATGCTAGAAATTTTTACTTCATTTCCAGCCACTGAAACACAGGCGTTTCTCCGACAAGGGTTTAAAAAAAGCATTTGGCACATTGGAATGCAAATTAACATACCAAGCAATTAAAGTCAATTAAAACAGGATGCAGTGTAATTAGAAACAGTTGTGTTCACATTTATATTCAGGGAGGTTTGATGTGTTGAAAGAAAAGAAAACAATTCAGGAAACTTTTAATGCCTACAGATGTGATGCTGATACTAATAATGGCATTTGATTTCTAAAATGCCCCATCTTCGCTCACCTCTGAGCTCCTGAGAAGTATGACAGAATGAGCAACGACTACGCTGGACGTGATGGAATGAAGTGGCTCAATGTGCTGGGAGATTCGCACACTTCCTGCTGTCCCTCCCTGCTCTGAACCCTATGCACAGACCTGCTGCAGTACAGGTTGGGTTTTAGCAGCAGTGATGCAGATTAATTGTCTGCAATGTCAGCTGCCTTAGGAAGGGTTCTGTTTCCACACAGGCTTCCTTGCTATCTGTCTAATTGTTGTTCTGGATGTCTGCATTAGTGTTTATCGCCAGAAACACTGAGCCAATTGTGCATTATTTGTATCCCCTTTCTGCATAGTAACCATAAAGGAAGGAGAATTCTGATCTCTAAAGCTGAGGCACAACTACCTACATGGTAAAAAAAATAAGCTAGAGGTTGTGGTTCTCATACTTGCACTACTGTTAATAGGTGTGGGCAGCCTGCAGAAGTCATTCAGAAAAGCAAATGAAAACTGGAGTATAACTCCACCAGCTTGGATGGCTGATGTGAGCTTACAGACTGCTGCGCAAAGGTGCTGACCTCCCTTTGGGTATAGAGATGGGTGCTTCCAGCTCTTCCTTGGTGGAGGAAATGCACCCAAAAAAACCTGGAAAGAAATCTGCCTGCACAGAATTGCAGTCTGTTTAATGGTGTGAAACATTTCAGGGCAGTGGCAGAATGTGCAGTGTAGCAGACTGCAGACCAGTGCAGTTAATGAAACATAACGCACAGAAGTGCATTTGACCTTCCATGTCATCAAATGTCTGTCTGCTGAAGAAAAATACCTGGCAAAGAATTAAATACAGAAACATGAAAACCAGTTGCTGGCTGCTCCATCCTTTCTGGCCAGTAAAAGACCATGAGCAGGACCATGTCTGTTCCGTGTGTTTCTTGTTTACTTCTCACTGACTGATGATCTATTTTATTTGAAACCTAAGTGTAAAGAGCAGTCTCTTTGGGACAAGGTCTGTTTGAGATCAGCCAGTCACATCAGTTTCTGTTTCCACTAACAGTGATGATAAATGTAAGCACTGGGATAAAGCTTGCCATTTTGCAATTTGTTGATCAATGAGTTCATCAGTTCAGGCTTCTGAGACCTATAGGAAATGGTGGTTTCCTTGTCCTAGGAGAATCATGGCTTGTATTTCTGAAGGGGTAAGACACCTGAAAGAACATAGGTGTTTCCCTCCTGTGAAGGTCAGTTGCAGTGAACTATGTAAGTATGTCTTGGGCAGCTGGACCTGTTCAGAGATCTGCCTTATTCCTCCATTTCTGAGTGTGCTGGCTGAGAGACACGCATGAGGTGATTCCATGTTCAGGGCGAAATACTCCGCACAGTCTGAAAATCAAAAATCAGTTCATGAGTCATGAGAATCCTTTAATGGGTGCATTCTCTGAGGTATCTGTCATTTACTTATGAGTGAGACAGGTAATGAATTTAAAATCCATAATTTTGAGGGCTATAGGGGTTACATATTTCACCACATGATTTTTCCCATTGTTGCAGCTTGTTAAGTAATTTTGACTTGTGCAAGGCAGATGTGTAAGTTTATCATCTGTGTTAGGGTATTTTATACCTACTTACAGGCAAAAGTGGCTACAGAGAATGATGAGGAGTTAAATTTAAGGTGTGTTATTTTTTAAAGGAAACATTTATAGTGATGTGGAATTTATTTAATCTATCTCCAAGTTTGAATAGCTATATACTGTTCTCAGGTTTTTGGTTGTAAAATGGGATCGATCCTGCTCAGTTTTTCCATTGGAGAACAAGACTTCTTACAGGTTTCCAGAGAAGCTCAGCTACTCCCAGGCACAGAGCAAACTGATATCTGGAAAAAAAAAAAGTGGCCATATATGTGAAAATAGAAATCGCTGGGCTTGAGCCATTGGAAATCTTGTCTGAAGGTGCTTTGCATAACGGTACTAGAGCAAATATCAAGGAGATATACACAGCATTGAACCTTTAGACTTGATGAAATGTTTATTCCTCAAACACAGAGATGCAGGCAAAGCAGGTGTATGAGACGAGAGTTTAGCAATTACTAGGTGACTGAGAATTCATTGCATAAGTACTTATACAATACTCATACTGCAATTTATCCTTGCTGTTAGGAGTCAATTTCCCTACGTCTATGTTTGGAACAATAAGTACATGGTGTAGCGGACAGCACAGTGACCAACTGTCACGGAGGGAGAGTGAAGAATACACTGAGAGAGAACTTCCTAGTCCCTCTGTAAAAAATGCATTGGCCTTTCCTACAAGACATGAACAGTTTGGAAGGGAATATGTTTGGAGGACAAAATTCACCTACACAAACAATAGCATCAATACTTCTTCTCCAGGAAAGGATTTGGTTTTTACTTAAAGGCAAAACGGATATTGAAATGAGATGGTTTTGTTGCAGTTGGACGAAAATGTTTTCGTATTGTTTTCTGCTTCTTGCTAGGTTGTGTACGTAACAGCCACGTTCCCCTACATCATGTTGATGATTCTTCTGATTCGTGGAGTAACATTACCAGGTGCTGCCGAGGGGATAAAATTCTACCTGTACCCTGACCTTTCCCGACTGTCTGACCCACAGGTAGGACTGTGGCACATGTGTTTTATTCCTCTTGGACTGGGAAAAACTGGAAGAGTTTCTTGATTTTAAAGTTTGAACACAGGTGATGGCTGGATAATTGTTCCTTGGTAGAGGGTTGGGATTGTAGGTAGGTTATTAAAGCCATCACTGGTTACACGTGTTGGGATATATTATGCTTTTATTAGAAGGGTAGCTTGACTGATAAATCAGAGTTTTCAGAAGCGTTTAGTTGCAGTTGCTGCTTCTGCTACTAGGGGCAAGAGCGATGCCACTGGTCTCAATGGGAACCAGATTAACCATGACTCACCCATTTTATGGTTCTTTGCTCATTCCAAATCTCACTGTCAGTCGAGATCAGTAGAGAAATTAATCATTCAGGTGACTTGTCTTTGAAGGAGGCTCTATACACAATCAAGGATGAATGAAGTACTCAAACCAGCAACTATGTCTTTTTCATTGTTTCCAGAGAAAAGTTGAACATTGAGATACTGGATTAAGTTGCTTTTTTCAGTGACAGATGAGTGTATATATATATATATAATATGTCTGCTGTCGAATGACAGAAGCTCTACAAAACCTGACACATTGCAGACAGCGTTTTACTGATCTGGTTTGGCAGTGTAAAAGACGTTGAACGTTGTTACTCCTAAGACTCTTAAAGTATTAAATGGGTCCTGAGATAGAGACAGAAAGGAAGTTTGGGAATATCTGTTAAAATTTTCTTTTAACCCACTTAGTAAAAATGTGTCAACGTGAGGAGACCCTTCAGGTTATTTCCTTGAAGCATCTCTAATGACTGAAACATGTAAAATTCATTTTAAACAAGTAATATTTCTACAGAAAAAAGAGCTACAAAGAAAAAGATTCCTTTAAAATACAGAAAATTTTAAATTAAAGTTTAACTGTGTTGCCACATTTGGACTTTGCCATGGTTGTGTCATCCTGTGCCAGCATAGATGGGATGGGATGGGAAAGAGCAGTTGTGGAAGTGGTGTGAGAACACCCAGGCTGTGCTGTGGCTTTCCAATGGCTGGGTTGATTGGGAGTGGCCTAAGTTCACCTGAGGAATGAGCCTAGTAACAGAAAACCAACAGGATTCTCTGGCGCATGCCTGGTTATTTGTCTGCAACATACAATGCTGCAGTAAATGCAGCAAGCCAGTCCCATTTCAGGTGTGACCCACGTGTCTCAGTTTGTTTTAGCAGAGACAAGAAATGGCTGTCAAATGCTTCTCAATGAACAGGCATGGCATCTAGTCATGTCCAGTTGTAACTGGTGTTTTGCCCTGCTGTGTGGTTCTGACAACTCACTGCCCACCGTCTTCACAAAGCATTCGCTGAGCACTCTTGTGCTGCACCATGGTGATCCCTCCCCCTGCAAAGTGTATGGACGTCCCGTGAGTGGGAAGTGGTCCTGCTGCTGGTTCCTTCACTGGTGCAGCAGTGTGTGAGAGGGCAGTGAAGAGGATCCACCCTGCGGGTGGGTTTTTCACGTGCCATGGACATTCTGTTTTTCACTGAGGGAGGGCACACAAGCTTAAGCAACGTTGTTGTTGAATCTACAAGGGATTTATATGCCTATTTACTGTAGTGTTTCCTTTTGTAAAGAAATACACTGTTGCCATGACAAGTCCCAAAGAACATAGTATTAGCCCAGGCAGTCTGTGAGGTACAAAGAGCTTCAGACTGGTGCGCGCGTATCCATTTGTCGCACTGGTATAGCTGAGCTGATGCTACAATGGATTGGAAGGCTTCAGCAGATTGCTGCAGCCAGCCAGCTGTCTGCTCGGGTTCAATGGGTTGTTCGCTGACATGTTGCCCTATGTCAGCCTCAGTGTTCAAGCACACAGAGAGAAGCTGAAGTAGAATGGACCATAATAGAGAATGTGAACACCAATACAGGCAATTTAACTGTAATATACATGATGAAATGGCTTTAGGGAATTATTTTTGTGTTGAAAAAAAGCTGTTTTATTGAAATTGAAATAGTCTGTTGAGACTAATGAAGTTTTGAAGAAAGATTTCTGAGTTATGGGCAAGATCTCTGGTCAGTTTTCAAGAAATAAAGGAAGTTTGACTTTCAGTCTTAAAACTAGAATTTAGCACAACTTGCTTTATTTTTAAAAAGTAGAATGAAATTGGTTCAGCTTTATTGCAGCTTCTAATGGTTACAAGAGAGGTATATAGACATTTCCCATTTTACGGAAATGTAGAACTTAATCATGTACAAAGCCACGCATTTTTTGCATCAAAAATCCCTGTTCCATAAACCTCTTCTCAAATTGTTCCAGAGACTTTTTCCAAGAAGCAGGTATAGGACAACTGAAATAACCCTGGCATTTAATCTTTACTCTTGTTTGTTTGGATTTATTCCCCGATATCAAAATATAATGCATGTGTACTGGCAGGAGTTGTTTTCCTCTTCAGTTGGAGGTCTGTTTAAATAAAGTTCTAGGGACACCACTGTGTCTGTATGAGAAGAGTGGTATTGGAGCCACAGTGCCAACAACGTTTACTGTGAATTAAATAAACTAAGTTTCTCTTCAAGGCTCACTTTGGTTTGGAGTTCTTGAATCTTTTGTCTTTGTGTAATTTGCATTCCATGGTTCGTTATAGCTTTATAAGCAGCTATTCAACTGTCTATTCAATTCCTCTTAGCTTTCAAGTGCTGTATTCTCTGTTTCATTTTTATATTCTATCTTTTCAGCAGACTGAATCCTCTTGGTCTGAAAATACAGTCTTTTGTCCTGTGTATCTGTAGAGCTCATACCAATCACTTTTCATTAGAATAGTGGAGTACTATGTTTTAGCACCAGAAATGCTGTTTTGTTAACAGTAAAGTTCAGTATAGCCTTAATGCTCAAACTGGCTCAAAATATTGGCTCCTCTACCCCAATCTGGAAGATACAGGTGCTGTTTATAGCTTAAATATGGGGTCTTCCCTGAGTTATAACTTACACAAAGAAAGTATTTTACAAATTTAATAGGATTCTTACAGCTCTTGTATGCAACTTTGACTCAGAATATGATACTGGTTGCCTCTCAACAGGTTTAAGTAATTTAATACATAATTATTCTTGTGGGTGAAGCTTTCTACTCTGTCTTGGGAACATCATTTGGTTCTTCGTAACAGATTTTCCAAACATTTGTGCATGGAAGAGGTTATATCGGTTAGGGACTGGCAGGCATACCAGTTTGAGTGATCAAGGAGTAATGTTTCAGTCAATGATCTGGGAAATACACAGGTGTAAATTTAAACCCTGCTGTAGCAGTGGACTCTTAAAATTCTGGCATCTGCAGGGATGAACGTGTCAACAGAGTCAGACTTGCACTCTCATCTCAATGGTTGGTGTTTACCAGCTTCTTCAAGAAATTTGACTGATGTAGGTTTTACAGCTGAGTTACACATGAGAATATGTTACTATAAGGAAGGAATCCAGGTTGTGCTTCATCTCCGATATCCTCTCCTGTGATTATTAAACATGATAAATGGACCAGGGCAAATTACACGTAAGGTATAGGAAAATCTGAGCCGTCGCAATTAGGAATGTTTTTAAATTTCTCTGATCTTCCATTTGCAGTGGGAAAGTGTTAAAATGGCAATAACATTTCTGGTGGCAGAACCATTTTCAGAGCTGACCTTTAGTAGCTGGGCTGTGAGAATTGGGCTGTGAGGTAGCCACAACTGTACAGACAGCTGCATAGAGCTTCCAGGTGTTTTCCGTGGGTGCTCTTGCAATGGATTCTCCGCCCAACTTGAAAATGGCTTCCAAAAGAACTTCTCCCATAAATTTCCCAGGTATGCAATTTGGTTGGCTGGCTTGTAGCTCACTGGATCTTCTTGCCCTTCTTAAAAACAAGTACCAAAACATAAATGTATAGCAAAAAGCATCAACTTAACCCAAGAAGCAGTAGTGAAGTCTTAAAGTACAATGCTGAGTCTTTGCTTTACATTGCCTTCTGCCTCAAAAATGTCTGTGTTTTCCTGTGTGGCATTGAGGTGAAGTTTCTGTGGCCTTTGTGTTTAGAGAAACAAAAAGAACATTTTGGTACTTGGGCTGTCTGCTTTAGGGAAAACACCTTTTTTGGTAAAATGCACTTTTTCTTTTTTTTTTTTCCCCCTGGAAATTGTAGCTTTCATTATACATTCTTTAATTTTCAAGTTAGCCTGAGGTTCTTTTGCTAGTTATTCACTCCTTCCTTAACATCATCATAGCATGTTTGTGCATATGCATAAAGTTATATTTTTGAAAATATGCTACCTACCAAAGGTATAACCAATTGCTGTCCAGTTAGGCTAATTGTAATATGCATATGTGTGAGAGACATTTCAGAATACTGTATAGGTGTAGAAATAATGTTTTCTTAAATCCTGGTCTGAAAATACAAACTGGAAAAGCATTTAGGAATTTATCTTCCCTGAATGCTTTATTTCCAGTGATTGATAATGCAGTTGTTTTAGCGCTGAGAGCTGCAGCAGTGCTGCCACTGTGGTTCTTCACCAGGAACTCTCCTCCTGGCAGGAGGAGAAACAATCCAGCTGGATTCAGTGTAGGTCTGTGCAGCATTGGGAGTGAGCAACTCTCACCGTATCATTGCCACCGTGAGGCTGGATGGGACCTGCATGTTCAAAGGCTAGGGGAAATGAGAATTCCCTTCTGGTATTCACAGCGAAGGCAGCTGTTCATTAAACAGAAGTGTTAGGGCTTGTTTGGATTTCTTTCAAGAAAAAGTACTGTAGCAGAAACTGTGATTTCATTTTTGGGTGGTTTCGTGCTCAGAAAATGAAGGCAACTTGTGGATTCCCAAGTGGTGAATTTTAGGCCTGTACTGTATCTATCGAAGCATAATGCTGCTTAACATTGGAACCTCGCCGCTGTCATGTATTGGTAATGAAATGATACCTGATTGCTGCAGAATTTTTTGATGCTTATATTTGTTTGGAATGTGACAAATGAGAAATTTGCAGTCTAATGAGAACCTAGCTTCATGAGATGTGTTCAGCTCTGAGGGTAAGCCTGTTTTTTAAGCATAATCCTTGGAGGTGGTGTTCAGAGGCAGGGCACTCGCCCTGCATCTTGCCAGCATTTTAATACTCAGTCTAGAAACACCTTCAGGAACCCACTGCACTTGTGACTGTTAGAAGAGTTCATGCAGCCTTTTGAAAAAAAGCAAACTGTTAACTGGGAAAAGTAGGATGTCCAGTTCCCATCAGACCCATGCAGCTCTGTTAACACCTGTAGTATTTTCTTTTTCCTACCAGCTTCTCCCCATTCCCTGTTTTGTTTGTATTCATTTGTATTCACTTTCTGAACCAGTTGTGATGGCACGTGCGAATTGCTGAATTCACTGTCTGCATAACTACAACTCCCATTCTATGCATGCATCTTTGAGCAAGCAGTCTTTGTTCATTTGATATGGAAACTGAATTGCAAACTTATTTCTATGAAAGGAAAGAAGTATTGCTGCTGGTCGTGAGGCTGTCGTGTTGCTGTGGCGTAGTACTATCCTACCCAGACTTTTTAAATTTAAACTTGCAAAAGAATTAATTCTTCCCAATGCTGTTTGCACCATCAGTACAAAATACTGAGATTTTAAATTGCAAGGTAAGCACAGATTATAGGCTGGTGCAATGTTGCCCTACAATGCAGTTTAGAATTTCCACTATGAGGAAATGTTACTGTGTGCTAGGGCTTTGGTGTTACACTTGTTTATGTGGTTTTAAAGAACAGGAAGACCAACAAATTGGTGTAAAGCAGTGCTCTCATGAATGGGCAAAATTGTTTAACAAAGCCATAAATCTCTCCTGGGATGATACTATTCCCGTGAAAGCCTGAAGGTGAGCATGGGAGCACACTTCATTTCCACTGTGTGAGGGAACGTGCACACTGCTCTCACGCAGTGACTGAGTGCATACATTTCAAGAATTTGGGTCTGAAAATGTTATGGGGCTTCTTCTATGACAAAAAATTACTTTCTGCAATGAGTGGAACAGCTTATTAGTTGTTCTGCACGCAAGTCATTACAGTGTGCAAAGATTTAATGTATGTTTAGGTGTGCTGTGGGACGGGCACAGTGTAAATTGAACACATCACTGCTAAGGCACTGGTGTCTATGAGTGAACATTGTATGCTCTTTTTGTGCCTCCATATACAACTGCTTTTTTCAACAGCATAAGTTTGTGCCTATTAATTTTTATGTAGCGAATGTGCTTTCAGAAGTCCAGGTATTTATTGCTTTGGAGAGATATTTCCAACCCTGAACAAATAGTTTGCCTTCTCCTCCCCATGATTTTTCCTTGTATTTCTTGCTATTGCTACGCAACTAACAGCAGAGTCAGCAGGCAACAGCAGGTTTTGGCAGTTAGAAGAGACTTGCTGAAAGAATGAGATAATTTCGTAATTTCCCTGGGACTTCTAGGCCATACGAAATCTCTTCCAGCTGTCCCTGCAGCCCCTTAGCAACCTTGGCAATGGAGAGACATCATCTGAGTTTCAGGGAAACTCTGATTGCACTTCAATATTAGACTTTATGACCAGTGTGCTGTGCCACTGGAGGGAGACAAGATCCACGCATTAGCTCAGTGTGTTGGCGTAATAGTGAGAGATCTTGCACTGTTCACAGTGATGGCACCTGAAAAGAAGTACCAGATAAACTTTAGGAGCCATTTTGTGCATAAATTAATTAACATTCTTAGGAACATTTTCAAGAATTGTGAATAATGTCAGTGACTCCAGCCTGTCGGCTGCTCTAGCAGCCATCTCCTAGTGAGAGGAAAGCTGTTGTTAAAAAGTCATTTCCTTCAGATGATATTAAGCATTGGTACAAAAAATATCAACTGATATACAGATATTTATGAAGGAATAATAATAAAGGACCTTTTGCATAGTGAGAATAGTCAGTAAGTAAAGGAAATAAATATTCCATGCTTCTGGGACGGTCACAAGTGAGTATATGATGCCATATAGACAGAGGCACTGGAAATATATAGCTATTTTAAGAATTGTTAGCAGGATTCTTGCTGTTGTTTCAGAGCAAGGAGAGAAAAAAAGAAAAAAGAAAAGACTATTCCACTAGTGGAACGATGTACAGCTTGCAGAAAATCTGTTATTTACCATTTTAAAAAATTGAGTGCTTCTAAAAAATTTTCTCTGAAGACCTGTGCAGCAAATTCTCTCTGATCTCCCAGACATTTCTGAAACTCTTTTTATTTCCATCCTAGAATAACAGGTGGATTCTCAAAACAATCCAACATAAAGAAGTAGTAATGACTGAAGTGTATTGTGTGCACCCCACAAACTGCCACTGGAGAGATGCCATGCTGTTGGCTTGGAAAGACTCAAATGGGGCTGGGTTCACACACGTTTTCCCTTCAGAAGTACCTCAGAGGAGATTGGTAGGGAAGTTCTCCCCTGAAGGTATTGGCCGAACTAACGGAAATAGAAAATGAGGAGGCAGACAGGAACAGAAAAGGTGCCTTCCTGCAACATGGAATAGGCAAGCTGGGGGAACTGCACTGAGTTCTGGGTTGTGTAGGCATCTTACACCTACACATCTCTTACTGTTGCTCTTCCCTTGTCTTACCATGCTTTTTATATCTGATAGCATATAGAGGGTGTGACAGTAGTGCATGCATCTGTAGTTTATTCACCAGGGCAGTGTGGGAAATGGGGGGAAAAAGTAACAGAAAGCAAGGAGCAGAAAGCTGGGAGAGGAAGGTGGGAAGTGATGAGTGACAGTTGTGGCACACTGCCCTAATGTACAAATGGGAAAACAAGGTGCCTCACCCATCATGAACAGTCACCAGCTGCCAGGCAGCTCACAACCACAATCCAGATCCAGGAGAACAAATGGCAGAGATAAGGAGATTCGTGTCAGGGCAGCTGTGGCTTTCTGATGCTCTCTACTCTGAGTGCCTGTGCTGAATTGTTGAGTGTTCCTTCCTTATGGATAAAGTCATTCCATTCATAGAATAGTTTGGGTTGGAAGGGACCTTGAAGATCATCCACTTCCAACCCCCTTATGTTTTTTGTTTTGGCCGTTGAAGCTGGCTTGATGGTCAACTACTTTACCCAGCATTGCAAAATTGTATTTTCCTTATGCTTGATAAAATGTACACACACGCTCACACACATGTAGATACGGTAAAGTTACATCACTGAAATTGCCCGTGGTGATAAGTGGCAGGATGGGATAGTCAACATGTTTCCTTAACTTCAGATAGTGCTGTGGTGCAATACATGACATGGGGTTACAGTTAATTTTCTTTTCTCTGAAATAAGAGTCTTCTAAGAAATAAATTCTATTACTGTGTTAATGTTAAATTGCAAAGAATTTTGTAATACAGGAATTCCTGCAAAGGTCATTAATGCTTTTAAAGAGATCTTCTTTATCTGTATTCACAGTCTGGGATTTCCATATATTAACATATTTTTCTATATGAGTGTTCACAGCAGCTACATTAAACACTGAGGTTCAAATAACCTGAGCACTCTGTGACCATGTGCACCAGAATCCTGACTTCAAGTGTATCTTTTTATGCCACCAGAGAACAGAGACAATAATGTGTTTTGTCACACTGGTGCCAACCAAACCCTACTACTTCAATCTAGGACTGTAAATAAGGATAAGGAAAGAAAGCTTCTGACTGTCTCAAAGAGACAGGCAATAAAATGCATTGAGTCAAGTTGTTGCAAACTTGGCAGAAAATCATGAGATGCAGATGCAGCTTGGGATACGGGTTCACCAATCTTTCATTCGTTTATTGTCAACCCATGTGAACTTTTCAGAGAATACTGAAATCAGGAAAGCACAGCTGAATTTGTAAAGAGTGGGAGGCAGGAACTGGTTCCTGGTGATTTTGCAGTAAGTTCGGTGTTCACATATTAATGGCTTAGTAGAACAAACACAAAACATTTCACACAGACTAGAGCTTTAAAAGTGTTTTTGCTTTAAAGAGGTGTTTTTCTTTATTCTCATTACTATTTTTATTACATTTTGAAACAAAGTCTTGTTTGGGAATTAAAAATCAAATGCTTCATTTAAAAATTGAGAAATGACATTTGACTTCTCTAAATAACCTTTCAGCGGTTTTGGGCTCCTCAGTACAAGAGGGATATTGAGGGCATCCAGATGAGGGCAATAGAGCTGGGGCAGGTTCTGGAGCCCAGGGGTTTGGGGAGTGGCTGAGGGACCTGAGGCTGTTTAGCCTGGAGAAGAGGAGGCTCAGGGGAGACCTAGTGAGGTTCTCTGCAGCTCCTGGAAACGAGGTTGTGGTGAGGTGGGTGTTGGTCTTTCCTCCCAAGTAACAAGGGATAGGATGAGAGAAAATGGCCTCAAGTTGTGCCAGGGCAGGTTTAGGTTGGATATTGGGAAAAAATTTCTCTACTGAGTGGTGAACGTTGGAAGAGGCTGCCCAGGGTAGTGGTGGAGTCTCTATCCCTGGAAGGGTTCACAGAGTATGTGGCCATGGCACCTGGGGACTTGGTTTAGTAGGCACGGTGGGATTGGGCTGACAGTTGGACTGGATGAGCTGAGAGGGCTTTTCCAATGTCAGTGATTCTGTGATTCTACAGGTTTTGGCCAAATGCTTTTACTGTGTGACACAAATGTACAAATAATATAAATTAAACTTAATCTTCCTTCATGTGTAAAATTAAACAGTTGATCGATGTCAATATTTCAGTAGCTCCCTTACTGTCAAGAAGTGCAGATCTTGAATACAATTCCTAAATGGCATTTTTTTGTTCCAGTGCTTTTTTCTTGTCTTGAACTCAGTTTTACTTTAAATTTCTGACAGTTCTGTGGCACAAATGAAAGCTTTTTCATTGCCCAGCTCTCTTTAAAAAGGACTAGGTTCACAGCAGAATTTTAGTGAGCACTGATTGGCTTGTTTAATAAAATTTGCCAGGTGGGTATACAGTTCCTGTCACTCTAAAACAACTCATGCTTTTAAAATATTCTAAGTCCCCCTGTGTAAAATAATAAAACACTGTGGTGACTCTGAGGGATATTTGCAGAAAGGTGCAGTGAAAGCTGCTACTTTCCCAACCTGGAGGTCTGAATGAACTTCTTTATCCATCCGTGAAGGTGTGCAGAACATAGGTGGGAAATGTTTGCAGCAGTTGAAGCACTGACAAAGGTATAGACAAAGGCACTAGCGTCCAGGGAGTTACTATCTTATGGAGGAAGGCAGGAAAAGGGGCATACGATTAGGAATTACAAACTGAAATGATGTGTTCTGTATCTTGATCTAAACAACAACAAAGTAGATAAGGTGGTCCACAGTCCTTGTATTGAACATTATGTTTGTAATTGGCATGTGTAAGCAAAGCTCTGGCTGTGTCGATGGCTGCCTGTCATCCGTGAAGAGGGAAAGATATCCTGGAAGTGTAGTTTGTTTACTGAGCATTTGCTATCGGTCTTACAAATTCCTTTTTACAGGAATTCTGTAGAGCACTTGGAATGGCCCCAATCTTGCAGCCAGAGCAGAGGCAGGTACCTCAGCTAGAGTGAACGAGGCAGAGGCTAAGTAACACAGGGGCTCATTTACTGTCCTGGATGAGATGAGACTGACCAGGTAATGATTTGAAAACTGGTATGTCACTGATAGCTGTATTTGTGTATTTAAATAACTCCACTGACCTGCAGATTTTCTTGTAGTTTAGGTCACAAAATGATTGCATATATAATACATGCAGTCACTGAATAAGTCAGTTGTTAAAGAACCCAGTCTGTCAACACAACTCCAAATAGTGAAATATTAATATTGCACACTCTTTAGGTTCAAGGGAAGTGTTTTGTTATGCTCGGATTTTTTACAGACTGACTCAAGTTTTTATTTTAGCTGCATCATCATCTGAGTGCCAGCAGAAGAAAGAACTGAGTGTGTTCAACTGTTCAGCTGTAGAGTTGAACCATGCAAGACTAGATGAGTTGGCAACAAGTGGGAAAGGGGTAGAAATAGACCAAAACATGGTCTCTTTTTGTCTTCTTTCATCCTATTGTACTGAGTACTGTAGACAGGAGGTATCGGGGAGAAGCAAATCGTCCTTCAGATTGAGAGGGGACATGCAAGGAGTGATTCTGAGGGGCAGACAGTGTCAAAGATGATTGTGGATTGGAGCAGCATATATATCACTTCGTGCTCCTGACTGGGTATGAGGAAAAATACCTGCCAGCACTTCAGTTCTTTGAACATTTCATATAAGCGTTTAAAATAAGCCTAAGATACCAGCAGTACAGTGTGTATTTCCCAAACTAACTTTTCCGAGACAAATCCGTCACAGGGAAGAGGTGGCAATCTTATGCCTGAAGGCCTAAACCAACTTTACTTCATCCCCCTCTTGCATTTAATTATGAAAATTATCTAGGGAGCTCATCTGTATTTTTGTACCTGTTGATCCCCTCATGGAGCTGGATGTTGTCAGTAGGTCCTCACCGAGTGATGTGAATTTCATTGAACTGGCAGGTGGAGTCCCAGTGACTTGTAACTGAGAACCAGAAAACCCAAAATGTACCTTTAAATAAATCTTAATATCTGAGATAAATTGGATAAGTTGTTGCTCTAAGACCGCTAGAGGAATCTCAGAGATTCTTGGCACATAACCTTGGGTAGATGCCAGGCTCTCGGTCTGGTTCCAGGCAAATTCCAGCTATCATTCACCAGTAAGTCACTCTGAGACACATATCAAGTTATCATCTTTGCATCAGTGCCCTGCCAGTTGCAGAGCTATGGGTGTGCTCATTCACCTAGAGTCAGGTTTGTGGCAGGCCAGACAACAAGCCATAGCTGACCCTGGTGCACCAGACCCAGTTCCTTCCTGCATGTCTTGGTCACAAACCCTTGACAGCAGCACATGGTGTCTCCTGCAGATGCTACCAGGCTCTTCACCTCTCCCCAGCTGGTACATTTAGGATTGCAGGCTTCTGACTCACATGCAAGTTGGGAGCCAGGGGAGAGATTAATTTAAAGCTCGAGTTGTTTATTCTATGATTAAATGCCTAAGTCAATCACTGTTGCTTGCTCAGTACTTAATCTTGATGCAGTTCAGGGAGGAAGAGGCTACAGGAGAAAGATGTAGAGTTTCTGTTAGTGAATATGGAGTCTGAGACTTTTTCCATTTGGTCTTTAGGTAATAAATATTTTTTAAAATAAACAGATGGTAGTAGAGTTACTCAGTGGATGTTAGCAGGAAGCCAGACCACGTTTATGGGGTTGTAGGCAATTAAGTGGTTGGAGTAGTTTTTCAGAGAACTGTATCGTATTTGTGATGCTCCTTGGAAGAATGATCTGCTCACTGAGCAGCAGTGGTGGTTCTGAAGAGCAGTACATGGGCAACAGTCACTGGTGGGGTTTTGTGAAAAAGACAACAGAAAAAAAGGCTTTTACACACTGTGGATCTGAAACTGGAGCACAGCTCTCCCGGTTCTGCAGCCAAAGCACCGTTCCCTGTTCATGTGGCAGTCAGCCAGTAACTCAGGAGGTCCTTCTGGAACCCTGCCTTGGATTTGGCAGAATTCTATGAAAATTGATGTAGTGGGTTTAGAAAAGTACAAAAGAATGTGCTGTTTCACACAATGAATAACTAGATGGTGGAACTCACTGCTAGAGGATGTGGGAGGCCAAAAGTATAAATTAATTTCAATTAATTACATATTGGTCAATCGTGAACTGCAAAACACGAGAGTCCACATATAACCTGGTTCCAGCTTGTTTCTGCCGTATCATTTCCATCCAGCTTCTGCTGGCAGGTTCCCTGTCCTGGGGTATCCACTCTGCAGGCGCACTGTCCTGCCTCCCTGCTATAAAATAGGTGAAATATATGCCAGATATTCAGAATATGCTTATTTGAATAGAAGATAACATACTAGTAGCTGACTGCTACACATTCATAGTTTAACCGATGTCTTTAATCCTTTGATAGCAATTTGACTCGATGATCCGATGGGTCTTTTCCAACCTGGTGAATTACTCATTGTTTTCATTATCCTGTGCATGGGTTGGTGGGCAAGTTGTGCCAGGAGTTATATAGGCCTGGAAACACAATCGTCCTTGCTTGGGTACTCATGTTATCAGGTGAGATTAAGAAAATTATAGAAATGAGTGTAAGAAAACTAGATAGCATTAGTGGAATGGACAGTTGACTCACTGTGATGATTTCTTCTGCAGAACAGGGGGCATTAATGTAAGCATCAAACAACACGATATCGGCTTGAAAGTGTATGAAATGATACTTTACATAAAAACTTGTCTAGAACAAAGATCATGTAGCCCTGTATGCTGTCTCCAGCAGTGGACCTAAGAGGATTCCTAGGGGAATATATAATATTTGTCCCTTGAACTCTTTGGACAGCCAGGTCTTTTCAGCCCAGGTGATTTTCTGAGGTTTGTGTGGCTTTTTATCTTCAGAAATCCTCAATGGATTTCCCTTCCATTTATTTTTCTGATCTCCCCTGGAGCCCCTGGTATCCCCAGCATCTCTTGGCAGCAAGTTCCACAGGTTTGCTAATAGTGTCTGGAAGAACTACCTGCTTTCGTTCCATTTGAACTGGATTCCTAGAAACTCCATCTGATGATTCAAAAGTTCTTGCACTGGCAGTAGCAGTGAACAAAGTACATTTCTCTCCTTCTCATTCATGACTTGCTAAGCTGCACTGGTATCCCACCTCAGTTGAAAAAGTACTAGCCCATTTCATCTGTTTTCATACAGAATCACAGAGTAGTTGAGGCTGGCAGGCACCTTTGGAGATCTTCTAGTTCCACCTCCCTTCACAAAGCAGGTTCAACTAGGAACAGGTTGATCGAGGTCATAGAATTGTAGGATCATTTAGGTTGGAAAAGACCTTTAAGGTCATTGAGTCCATGGTCAGGCCTGGCTATCATTCTTGCTAGTCTGGGTCACCCCTTGTTTCTCAGTGACTTGTGAAGAAACTGAGCAGCAGAGTCACATCTCATTGAAATATTCCTTGGCAGCCTCCGTCCACTGGAAAAATGATTCCTGTACTCTTATCTGGTGTTCCCTATTTCTCAGCAGGTATTTTTTCAGTAACACCTTTCTTAAACCACAGGTGCTTGGTTTCCTAAAGAGCTTTTGGTGACAGATTCTTTTCCAAAGTGCTTTTGAAAATCAAAGTAGGCTGACATCACCTTCAGCCTCACAGTTGCTGACCACTTCCAGGAAAAATGAGGAGCCAATAACCTCTCTTGGTTGGAATTTATTTTTTCTGCAGTTTCTAAGCTTTACCAGCAGCTTCTGTCGTGCTTCCAGTGCCAAGTATAGAAGGGACAGAAGGAGCAGAGGTAACAGGGTCTGTAAATAAATAAAGTGATGAGTTCTTCATTGGGTAGTGCTGTAGAAACTTGTTTGGTTTCTTAATTTTTGAAACGCAGCTGCCAGTGGCACAAATCCAGTGTTGAGGTGCTCACCTGTGGCATGTTGCCAGAGTAGGCAAGAGGGGGAAATAAGTTCTTCACCTCTCAGCAAGGCAGCACTGCAGACTTTTGCCATTTGGCTTTTATGCTCTTGGCAGTAGCTGGAGAAGGCAACGATGTGGGAGCCATGCTCTTACAGCTGCTGCTCTCTGCTTTCAGTGGGGAGTCAGTAAAGAGGGAGCACATTCTTACAGTCTCTTGCTGCCTGCAGTCACCAAAAAAGAGTATGTGTGAATAGAAACTACAGCTGTGAACAAGAAGACTGAGACTCAGTGCCATCCTCCTGACTTTGTTGGGGGAAGGCAGTGATCTGACCTGATCTAAGAAAGTGACCAATCAAATGTTTAGTGCACTGAGCGCCCCGAACAGCCTTGTGCTGGTGCTGCTACTGTAGAAAATGCAAGAACGAGAAAAAAATACGTAAAAATGGAGAGCAAGTCTTGAGAGAGAGATGCTTGCTCTCTACCTGCTCTGTATGGTCAGTGCTGGTCAGTCTCTGCACAGCCCACTCTGCGGAAGAGGGGTTGTTGGACCTCATTGCAGAGTGCGACCTGGGAAACAATCTAGAGGGTTGATACATAGAGCCAAACCTCTTCCATTTATCCCTTGGCACAAACTCTGTAGTTGAAGTCAGTTCTGAGACCTTTGTATACACGTGCAGAGATAGAATTAAGACCTGGCATACAAAGTCTTGATCTGTCAGATCTGCAGATCAGCAGTACCTTCTGGCTGAAATGACTAGATAGCACAGTCATCTAAACGGGCAACTCCTGTGGCTCTGCAGCGGTGTGCACAAGGGTTGAATCTCTGTTTATGCATATTTTACCATATTTACTACAATTGTCCCGATACCTAAATGCCAGCACTAAGGTTCCTTTAGCAAGATGTTTGCAGTCAGAAAAATCCTCTGTGCCATGAAAGGGATTTCTGAACAGAAGAGCGATGTCATGAACACAGAGAAGCTTTTACAAGGATAAGCTTTTATTTAGTGCTTAGAATATTTGAATATGTTCTTGAGGGGTAATTTTATTTGGATGAGAATTTATATCATAACTTCAATTATTCCAATCCGGCTCAATTTTAAAGTCTTTCTAATATAAGGCACGAGTATTTCTTTTATTTTACTCTGTGTATAGTGTCCTCAAGCCCATAATTTTGCCAAACGCTATGTTAGAGTAGTGGAATAACTGAAGGTCAGAGTTCACACCATTTGGTATCAGGTACCCTGCTGAAGAGCCTTAACGTACTACGTCAGTTCCCCATGTAAGGAGCAGATAGAAGCCAGGCTCCTCTAGAGGGCAGTTTATCCCACTTAATGACTGAGTAACTTTTGAGGAGGAGCCAATCTCTCTTCTTTGGCTACAGCAGAACTCAAGAGAGTCTGTTCTCGATTTCAGCATCTGCATTATACTCTAAATGAGGTGGCAAACAGACTTTGGCATCATAGCTATATTATGATCACCAGCTGGAAGGAGCAGGACGCTTGACTGACACAAGAATCCTGAAAAAAGCTCCCAATATAGTAGTAGCTTTTCTAGGAAAACGGTGCTTTGGATGCTACACCTTTGATGATGCCAGTGTTCCAGTGTTTTGCTCTACAGGCAGGAGCTGTTTTCCTTACATAAACTCAATCCACCTGGGGAGTATCTTTCTGGCATCACATTAGGCAGAGACTGACTGAGCAGGCAGAGAGACAGACTCTAAGCCACTTTTTACTTGCTTCTGTAGCAGTGTTTGGGTTTTGTTCCAGTTCAGGCATGCCTGCACAGCTGGATTCTGTCCTGCATCCTTGCTCGGATGGATTAGTTGTGCCTCCATGTGGCCACAGAGGTTTTAAAATCTTCCTTTGTTGTAAGGCTGCTGAACTAGGATGCAGGCACATTGCATGGCCTTGGTGTGGAAATCCACTTGTGGAAAACTTAGTTCAGTCTGAGATTTAGGCTGAATGCAATAAAAAGAAGAATTCAAGATCAAATAATTCATATGCTCCTATAAATGTGTTCTCTTCTACTTCAAACTTTTTTCAGAGACTTTATTAAAAGCACAGTTTCAAAGATAAGTATTCTTACGAAGATTGCTTAAGAAGAATTCTTGAGAGTTATTACTTGTAAAGAAGTTAGATTAAATAACATTTAACCTAATGCTATATAATCTAAATATAGTTTCCTTTTAATTTCTGGATTAAGTGAATGATTCATGACTAAAACATTTACCCTTTGCAAGTGTTTGCAGTTAGGGCTGAATACTGCGTTTAATATCTCCACTATCCCCCAGCCTTCAAGGATGCTGAACAAGAATCCTGAGAAAAGGATCTGTTCTGTCACTGTGATACTGCAGTCACACAGCTCTCTAACAGCAATTAGGCATCTTAAAATGACCAGCTTGCCAGAGGATGTGGAACCCTACTATGTCTGCTAAAACCCCTGCCTCGTCCTCCCCTCAGAAGCCAAAGAACCAAACCAGCCCCAGAGCGCAGTTTTCTGTTACGTGTTATGCAAATGGAGCATTTGAAGAAAAAAACCATGAGAACATTTCAGGTTTGATTTGGAATACTCCAGGAATCAGTCAGGATGGCCTCTCTCATCAGTCCCTCAGTGCAACTGGGGGTCAACATTTGGGATCTCCTCTGATTGTCCGTATGCATTACAGTGTTTGTGGGAGTAGCCATGTGTCATACTCTGAGAGTGCTTGGTGATAGTGTCTTAGGAAAGAGGAACACTGATCAACACCCTCATTTTAGAAATTAGTTAACTGCACTTTCTTCATTTACTTATTTACCATTTATAGCAAATGGCATCGAGCTTGCCTCAACCTGCAGGCACACCCCCAAAAAGGCCTTGGTGCCTCTGGGACACTGAAAATATCCCCTCTGTTGAAAAATGAAAGAAAGGCAGTAGCTATTTTTTCTGCTTTTTCTTGTTGTGGATAGAATGAAAAAAAATCAAATTATTTTATTTCCAAATTCCTGAAGCTTTATGTGATGCAAGTGTACAGGAAGGCAAAACTTCTGATAGTTTTAAGGCATTCTATGACAGCTGTACAGCACAGCTGGAATGTGTGGGTGCTCTGGCATTCTGTGCCTTCACCTTTCCAGAATGCTGGAGTATTTTCAGTAACCAAGAACTGTCAGTACAGGCAGGCTTCATCATAGAGGAAAGATGCAGACTGTCCTGCTGATCTGAACTCTGTCTGTTCGGTCTGCAGTTACAGAAATGATTCCCAAGATATATCAGGATTTAATGATGTTTTTGCCTCTTATCAATAACTTTTTAAAAGATTTCCAGCTTGCCAGATTCCCAAACTGAAGCTGCCAATTTACAGAAGACAATTTTCATTTGTTACTGCTCAGTGACAGAAGAACTTTTTCAGCTACTTAGTGACATTTTTTTCCTCAGAAATTGTATTCCTTACAGGGACAAAAATGTTTTTATACAAGTACCATCTCCTGAATATTTCTGTGCATATTTTACCATCAGCCATCTCCTTACCTTAGCCTCCAGAACTAAAGCAATGGAAACCGGTGTATATATTTCAACGGAAGATTCTGTATGAGATAACTCTCTTTACATGTGTGCAAGGTAACTGTTGTAGCTATCGGCTGTAAATGAAATCAGACAAGTTTTATCATAAAGTTAGCTTAGAGAAATTCTTGGACGTATAACTACCATTGTAGATGGTAGTAGATACAGAGGAAATTAGGACATTAGGAAAGAATTTTTCACGGAAAGGGTCATTGGGCCCTGGAACAGGCTGCCCAGGGAGGTGGTTGAGTCACCTTCCCTGGAGGTGTTTAAGGCACGGGTGGACGAGGTGCTAAGGGGCATGGTTTAGTGTTTGATAGGAATGGTTGGACTCGATGATCCGGTGGGTCTCTTCCTACCTGGTTATTCTATGATTCTGCATTCCTCTGAGCCACCAAGTCTCCAAGATATCATTGTGGTGAGAGCACGATGCAGAAACCACAGGCTCCCAGCTCTGCGCTGTGGAAAACTGGAGGCACATGAGTATTCAATGTTCGGAGCCCACTTGAGATCTGAGAGACCAGTTAGAAATGGAGATAATACAGAAGTTGGCATGGAAGTAGGCCATGGAAGATGTTAGTTGGAAGCAAAGCTTTGCAGATGTGTGGGGTGCATAGGGCGTGAAGGAAGCTGTCTTTGACATTTGCCAGGTGAGGGAGACAGCTGGTAAGAAACTGGAAAAATGGCAATGCAAAATGCAATATGTTTAGCACCTTAGTTCTTTCCAGGTTGGGATTTCTCTTAATCGGGTTGCTAGTTTGTATATGTGAATCCTGCCATTGTGATATGCTGACTAGGAAGTGAATCCAAAGCCTTGCATCTCTTTCCTCTCTCCTGTTGTAATAATGCTGTGCTGAGTGAGGTAACTGAGGATGTCAAAGTGAGCTGCAAGTTCAGAAGCCTGAGATCAGAGTTTGGAAATCAAAGACAATGTATAAGAGTACACAAACCTTGCCTAGGCTACAGTGGGAAGTAAGCCTGAGTTGTCTCAGCTGGTATCTCTATAGAGAGGAGTGGGGTTTGGATAAAGTTTATTTCCATTTTTAATGAACATACACTTTAACCTATATGAGTGAACTCAGGATCGTACAGACTAGGATGTACAACAGTACTTGGTGGCTGCTGGTTGTGGAATCGTGCCAAGGCAATCGTGATATCTCCAAAGTTCTGGATTAGGGAGTTCAGGAGAGTAAACCAGTCTCATAGAAAAGATTATTTCAGTCATGAAAAGCAGTCAGAAGTAGTGAGTTATTCCTCTGGGGCCCAGGAGGAACCTCAGTGTGCTCTGCTCCAGCACCTGACTTCCAACATTGGCTGGCAATGCAGATACATGCTACTGGTGTGGCTCCTGCATTGAGGAGGGTCGCTGGGTTTTAACAGGGTGGTACTTGGCTAACAATTATGCCTTGGAAAATTAGCATTTAAATATGTGTAAAGTAATCTGAGCTATAGTGTTGGTCTCCAAAGGCAGCAATGAATAAACAGAACTTCAAGTATTTAGGTCCTTCTTCCCCTCAGCTCGCCATTCTCATAATGAATACCCTGTATTCATTCCGTCTGGAAGTAACATTAGCAGAAGGTAGGAGAGAAACTGCCTAGCAACCCACAGAAATCCCAAAGAGAGGTGGAAAGGAAGTGATTTTCATGTAATTATTCACTTCTACAAAAGCTGTTGTCAGGTAGACACTAGAAACATAGCTGTTGTATTATTCGCCTAACCTACTTTCAATCTTTTGAGAATCACTACCATTAAAGACAGGGGGAAAAAAGAGCTTAATTCAGCCATTTTCTGCCTGGCCGTTTAAGTTGTGTTTTCCTGCTCTAATGACGGCTCAGCTTTCAGAAGCTGTGTTGTTTAAAAACCCCTGGATAGTAAACTGCAGAAACAAATCAAGGCCTGTATCCAAAACTGAACATTCTTTTTGCTGCTTCTCCACAATACACAGTTCATATTTTGATTTTATTTTCCCATTTAGTGTCGTTTTCCCATTGAGTTGAAAGAGAGCAGCAAGGTAATTTTTCTTTATTTTTTTGTTTTCTTTTTTTCTCCTCCAGAAGGCGTTTGGGGACAGAGGGCAGGGGTTAAAGAGCTTATTTATTTTGGGTAACACTGTTGGTGCCAGTGCACTTGGATCCAGCAGGGGTTTTACTTCACTTTTGTGAACGGAGGGGCCCAGCTTTGCCCTCGGCCACAATTCCTGGGAGGTGACCGACTGGAGCTAACTGGGGGATATTCTAGTGCTTTTCTTGCCATCTGGATAAGCCTAGGGGAGCACTGCTTCACTAATAAAATGTGGTGCTAATCTCAGTGCTAAACTCTTTTACATCCACCACTGTCTGAACACGTGGTTGCCACTTTAAAGCAGCCTGAGGACAGGCACATTTTCAGTGAGTAGTCTGATGTACAAGCCTTTTTTTCCTACATCCCACTTTCTACAAGTGTAGATTGGATAACTTTAGCCATTGAAAGTTTCCTTTTAAAGGAGCATAGTTAATGGAATGTACGTTTATCAAAAGTATGTTTAACTACTATTGAAAGTGTATTGGTTGAGGCACTGACTTCCAGAATGGTTTATCATGAAGATCATCATAGAACCTCTGAGAAGCTTTAACCTGTGTCTTTAGCTAAGGTTATACTCTACTCAGAATAAAATCGCATTGCAACGGTCCCTGCTGCTTACCGGTTGTTTTGAGATTTTGTTTTCGGTCAGGAACCTATGTTTTCCTAGGTAGTAAAAAGCTTTTCATTGTCAGCCCTTGGGATTAACCAGTTTAATTTTGTGAAATTTCTTTTTGTCTGATTTCTAAATAAATGTGTCTTTTAAAATTAACTCAGTTGAAAAGATTTGTGGATCTTTTTAAAAAACTAAACTTATACCAATATCAGAAAATCAGTCTCTTTTTGCTGAATTACAGTCAAAGATGAAAAACCGTGCAATTACAATAACTGTCTTGATTATGAGGGAAAATGAAAGTAATAAAGTTTATTCTTCCCTATTTGAAGTTTTCAGCAGGATTCACAGGACAAGATACATTATCAGTGTGCTGCTAGTCAGGAAAAGAGCAGAATGCTTGCAAGGAATGGCTTGGTTCACTTTGAACATCTGCATCTTCTAAGAGTTTGGGTTGTTTTGAGAACAGAACAGTACTTTGAGCTGTAAAGTGTATTTTGCGCAGTTACATAGCCCAGTCGTTTGTCTGATTTTTTTGTTAGCTGCTATTGAAGAAAAAAATTCAGTTGATTATGAGACAATGATTAGAAAATAAATGAAAACTTGTTACAATTTTCTTTTTCGTGCCTTTGAACAGAGATTTCAGTTGGTAGCAGTGAGTTTCCCAGGGTATAAACTTCGGTGCTGTCTGCAGGAGGATCTACAGGCACTGCGTGTCTTGTGGCTCCGGGGCAGGTACAGGCACTTCGGCCTCTTATCCACCCGTTTGACACAGCATTCTCCAGAATGAATCACCACCTTGTCTGGTGGGGTGTCATGTGAACGTACAACATGTCACCTTGGTTAGCACACAAGGAGGTATCCAAACAAACCCAAACCAAACACATAGACCTGTTGCTGTCCTTCCAGCACACAGGAATCCAGGCTGCATACAGCCTGCCTGCCATCCTGGTGCTCTCTCCTTGCTGTTGTCAGCTATGCTATGCTGTGCCACATGTAATAGTTTGTGATGTAGCTTAATCTTCTTCATCATGAAAAAGCTGGGGAAAAAAGTACTTTACTTTGAATAAGATCAGAGGTAAAATACTCAGTCCTCCTCCCACTGCTTATTTTATAATTTTTCTTAGAAGATACGTTCATATATACCTTAAAGTGTAACTTGTAGCAGAGGAATGTAATAAACAGCAATTTAAGGGATGTGCAGGCAATGGATTTTATAGCTGCACATTACCCTACACTGTGTCAGCACACTTCAATCTGTAGAACAACTTAGCTTCCTAGTGACTTCAGAAGTTCATCTGAGTGATATTGTCATTTACTTAAGAGGTGTGGGGTCCAAGACTAGAAAAAGTAGTCTTGTAAGTAAAAAATGGTCACTAGCTATTGGGGCACAAACGGGAATAATGGATCTGTAATATCAATTGCATTGCTTCAGAACATTTACACGTCTAAGGTTGTGACAAATATACAACAGTTAGCACATCTCTTGTGTTTTTCTGGCCACCAAAAATCTACCTGTGGTTCCTGAATTTATTTCCCTATTGGCCATTTCCTTGACCAGTTGTAGATAGTTTTGCCATTTCAGAAACCAGAAATTGAAGTATTACTGGTCATCACAAATTAAACGTCACTGATTCTCTTTGCTATCAGCCCCAAAGAAGCTACACTGATTCTATTGTTCCATTCATATATAACATTACTGTCTCCTTCCTGTTTAGACATTAGCCATAAGCGCTGACGGAATTTTTAGACTGATGTCATGTAGTGCAACAAAACAAAGGGCTCTTCTGTCTGATTCAGCTTTTATAGAATATGTGAACAATTTGACGACAGAACGTGTTTCTCATAAAAGCGTTCGCCACTTTTGATGTTGAAGCCCTGCCTGGTGTCTCAGTCCTTGTTCTCTCTGAAGGAAACGGCATCACCTATGGCCAGAATGGTATCTGCTTCTCTGGCACCGCGCACAGGACCTCTGGAGGGATGTGCTCTCTGCTCCTAATCTCAAGCATCTCTGGAGGTTCTCACTTCAATGTACAATTCTTCCTTGCCCTCATTTCTACTAGGATGTGCTGTCCAGGGAATGATCAGACTTCTGTGGAGCTGGTGCATGCCAGCAGGAAAGGCTGTTGCTCATCTGAGTGCGAGGCAAAGCACTGCAGCAACACTGCATGCAAAACTGAAATGGAAGGAAATGGCAGGCTCCACGTGTGCTGATCCAGTTTCCTAGCTTTTGTTTGTTCTTAAGCAGACCGTGCATTTTCAGTTGGCCCATGCTACTTATAGCTTTTTGGGAGCTTCCGATCTTGTTAAAGAGCCTGTCTGTCAAAAGGCTTTCTCTGTACAGTTTTTCCTTACCAAGCAGTGAAACTTTGAGATGCAATTGGCTGTATCTTATTCACTATGACAGCAAGGAAACCACCGAGGCCACTGATGCAAATCAAATGAGATCTTAATGTTATTCCTAAACAGAAACACTCTTAGCAACCCCAGAGCCTGTGGTGTGACTAGATCACACATAAAACAAATACATCCCCTTTTTAAGAGTAGTTGATTACTAAGATTAGTGTTATGATTGTTAGTCATGAAATCATTACCTGCATTACCTTTTCCCTGTCATTAGAGTACAACCACACAGCCTTGCCTCTGCTTATCAGTGTTTTGTTAATGCTCCGAAAAGCACTTTGGTTGCTGTGCTGTAATGAAAAAAAAAAAAGAAACTTAGAGACTACATTTATCACAGGAAACCAGGAGTCAGAATTTGTTGGATTGGGAATAACAGTGCAGCTGCATAGAAGTGGGTTTTTCACATCACTGCTGGCAAAATCAGGTGTTAAAAGAGTATATTCACCTCCAGTAACACACCCAGACTCTGGCTGAATTCCCAGGATCCAGGGAACTACAGGCCTGTCAGTCTGACCTCAGTGCCAGGGAAAGTCATGGAACAGGTGATCTTGAGTGCTATCATGAAGCACATGCAAGAGAAGCGGGTGGTCAGGCCCAGTCAACATGGGTTCACAGAAGGCAGGTCTTGCCAAACTAACCTAATCGATTGCTGGATGAGGGGAAGGCTGTGGATGGATCTTCCTGGACTTCAGTAAAGCCTTTGACACAGTGTCTCACAGCATTCTGCTTAGGAAACTGTCAGCCTCTGGCCTGGACAGGCGCACACGCTCCTGGGTGGAAAACTAGTTGGATGGCCGGGCCCAGAGAGTGGTGGGAAATGGTGTGAAATCCAGCTGGAGGCCAGTGACAAGTGGGGTTCCCCAGGGCTCAGTGCTGGGTCCAGCCCTGTTCAATGTCTTTATCAATGACCTGGATGAAGGCATCGAGTGCACCCTTAGCAAGTTTGCGGACGACACTAAGCTGGGTGGAAGTGTCGATCTGCTGGAGGGTAGCGAGGCTCCAAAGGGATCTGAACAGGCTGGACCGCTGGGCTGAGACCGATGGGATGAGGTTTAACAAGGCTAAATGCCGGGTCGTGCACTTGGGGCACAACAACCCTGAGCAGCTACAGACTAGGAGAAGTCTGTCTAGAAAGCTGCCTGGAGGAGAGGGACCTGGGGGTGTTGGTTGACAGTGACTGACCATGAGCCATCAGTGGCCCAGGTGGCCAAGAAGGCCAATGGCATCTTGTCTTGGATCAGAAACGGCGTGACCAGCAGGTCTGGGGAGGTTCTTCTCCCTCTGTACTCGGCACTGGTGAGACCGCTCCTCGAATCCTGTGTTCAGTTCTGGGCCCCTCACCACAAGAAGGATGTTGAGGCTCTGGAGCGAGTCCAGAGAAGAGCAACGAAGCTGGTGAAGGGGCTGGAGAACAAGTCTTATGAGGAGCAGCTGAGAGAGCTGGGGGTGTTTAGCCTGGAGAAGAGGAGGCTGAGGGGAGACCTCATTGCTCTCTAGAACTACCTGAAAGGAGGTTGTAGAGAGGAGGGTGCTGGCCTCTTCTCCCAAGTGACAGGGGACAGGACAAAAGGGAATGGCCTCAAGCTCCGCCAGGGGAGGTTTAGGCTGGACATTCGGAAAAAAATTCTTCACAGAAAGGGTCATTTGGAACTGGAATAGGCTGCCCAGGAGGGGGTTGAGTCACCTTCCCTGGAGGTGTTTAAGGCACGGGTGGACGAGGTGCTGAGGGGCATGGTTTAGTGATTGATGGGAATGGTTGGACTCGATGATCCGGTGGGTCTCTTCCAACCTGGTGATTCTATGATTCTAAAATGAACAGTTTTCTTGGAGTGTTTTTAAAGTGAAAAACCCTGTTTGTTACATTAATGTTCTGAGATTCCTGTGAGGAGAAATCTCCGTGTCAGCTTGGGCTTCCTTTTTGTTTTGTTTTCTCTGATGTAGAATTTTGGATTTCCATCACTTTAGGATATAAATGTTACTATCAGGACATCATAAAGCTACTTACTTGCAAAGCTCTTCAGAACTTTTATTTGTTAATAGTACCATGACCAGCACAACCATGCTGATGCCTAACTGGGGCCATTAAGTACTGCTAAAACCCCCTGTCTCTGGATAAGTTGTCTCTTCTCTTTCCCCAGCTTAATTTGCATATTATCTCTGAATGGCACATTTTGTCTTTAGCGTACTTTTTCACACTAAATTTTTTAATTTGAATAAATAATTACCAAGTGAGAATGATGTATTCCATTATCTATGAGATTCTGTTTAGGTTGCAATTGCTAACACCTGATAGTGTTCATAAAACTGTTAAAGAACATACACTGGGTGAGGTGCTTCTCCAGAAATTGTCTCTCTTCTATACAGAGCTTAGGTTGAACTCAACCTAAGGAAGGACCAGCTCAGTTACTCCTTGTTTACTCCACTGGGAAGGAGAAGGGAATTTAACTCACAGCGTTTTTTGTTTTAAGGCTGTGCCTTGCAAAACTTACCCAGACCCTGTGCAGTTGCCTCTGCAAGTTTGTTGTCAATATACGCATAAAGGCGATTCTTCCTTGACCTTTGTTAACTACTCCATTGTTTTGTCTCCAGGTGTGGGTGGATGCCGGTACTCAGATATTTTTCTCTTACGCAATCTGCTTGGGGTGCCTGACAGCCCTGGGCAGTTACAACAACTACAATAATAACTGCTACAGGTAATGTCTCCTACACCTTAGTTTTGCATGGTTTCAGTGATGGAAGTGCCCACATACTTACCCGAGGATTATTTAAAATCAATCTTATCTACAGAGTACAAGCTGTTCCCCAGGGACTGGTGAAGAGCCAGATCCATCCCACTAAAGTAGCATTTCTTTTTTTCCCCCTGAAAGGATTAAAAAATATATCTTTCTGACACCAACAGGATTTCATTGCACTTAGTTTTAATTTCCCAGCATTGAACTCAACAGTTTCTTGGGTGAGATGAGCGGGGGTAAGAATCTCTCCAGAGCTACTTGAGTGCTGAAATGCACCGAGGACGACTGTTAGGAAGATGATCTTTTCCTTTGCTGTATAGTTCTGCAAAGCACAGGGAGCTTTGTGTTCCTACTTCTTTCCTTTTAGATTGCTGTTTTGCTCTAAAACATCCGAGGTGTGTAACTGGCCTGGCTATGCAAAACTGCAGGAGGGCCTTTCATATGAAAAGGAAATTGATAATAGGTTAGAATTCTGAGTGTTTTCAGAATTTGCAGAAGGTGGTTTAAAGGACCTATTTACTTCTGCTAGCAGACAAAAGAGCTAGAGAGTCCGCGTGTCAATGCAGTGTGGATATCCGTGGGCTTCTCCACGTTTGAGTCTTGATCTACAAATGGGAGCACTGAATTCTGTTTCATTTCTGGACAAATGTTGGCAATTTATTGATGATATGCCATACAGAATATTTTTTTTGCTATGAAATGGTTATGAAAACATAAAAACATTCTCAAAATAATGGTGAAAATTAACTGTAGATAAGGCGATGAGACCAAACCAAAGCCTCCATTGGCCCAGTGGCTGTAGTTCAGCTGTTCACTCACTGGCAGCGTTGAGATGTGTCTGCTTCCTGCCTTCAGAGGATACAAGCCGGAAGCTAAGGTGAGGCACAGGAACAGGAAGCGCTTTGAACACACGGGAGGCAGTGCAGGCTCATTAGTGAAGGAAGAAGATGCCAGAACCGGACACCTCACTTTCAGCTTAATGAGCTGACGAGATAAAGTTGCAGGACAAAAGTCCCAAATGAAACAAACACCAGGACATAGAGACTATGCCAGGACTTCAGAAGTGTGAACTGTCTCTGATTCCCAAAAAGTCACTACCAATCTGTCAAAGATGGGAATGGTGATTGCACATATGGGTTCAGAAGCCGTTAGATTTTACAGCATTATTTGTTCTCAGAGGTAGCTTGAGCTAAGATCTCCTTCTGAGCTGTAGTAAGGAGGGGATAAACCAGACAGTGCTGTAGGTTTGGCAGAGCTGCAGGCTTGCTTCGTGTTTCAGTGGCTTAGAATCCTAATTTGCTTACAAGCGTCTACGCTAGATTTCTTAAGTGCGCAGCTGTCTCTCATAGCAAACCATCTTCAAAGTCTGCCTGTCATGAGAAATTATTCCTGCCTCGTTATCTGTCAAGCCTTAAGTGCTGTCTGAAAGCAGGATGAACAATATTTCACTGAGTTTTGGGGAAAGATCACACCTTTCTGCAACAGTATTTTCCCTTTTTTTAAAGTGACTTTACTACTGTGACATTTCCAATCTGGGAAGAGAATATCTCTTCTCCTTGGCTTTGTAGTTGTCATTGGTTGATGTGCGGGATACATAGGGCTGAGAGATCAGTGTCCCTGCACTGGCGTTGCCTACTTGTTAGCCATGTTTTTTAGGCATAGACACAGTTTTTAGATAATCTATGGTGCTTTTCATTACCACAGCTTCTTAAAAAATGTTTATAAACCAGACTGGAGTTGTGTTTTGTAGGGATGTGTATTGCCAACATACAGTAACTGGAATAGAATTAGCCAAGATGTGACCACAGGATGTTTTTCCAGGAAACAAATTACTACGATTTTTATATAGTTTATAAATTATGTCATACCCTCTGGAATACATTGTTACAACTGCTATAGAAAAACTGTTCTTAACACCATTCTGCTAGTATTTTTACATATTTTTAAAATTTCTATCAAAAAATAGTAAGTGGGTAGCAACAGGTTTGCAATTCAGCCAGTTAAAACACAAGCAAGGCTGTTATGATGGTATCTTCTGCAAATGCTTACTCCTGACTGATTTCTCTTAGGCATAATATCAGTTGGGAGGTTACTCTTAATGAGCAACTTCGTGCCCATTCCTGCAGCCTGGCATTCTGTTAGTCCTAGGGCTCAGTGTATAAAAGAAACCTGGGTTCTGGAGATCAACTGCACTGTTTTTTATTTATATTTTCAGAGACTGCATCATGCTCTGCTGCTTGAACAGTGGCACAAGCTTTGTTGCTGGTTTTGCTATCTTTTCAGTTCTTGGATTTATGGCTTATGAACAAGGTGTGCCCATTGCAGAAGTTGCAGAATCAGGTGAGTTCCAAAAGCAGTTTTCTGAGTAAAGATAAAATGCCCAGAGGCTGCTGTCAGAATACTTAGTCTTATGGGTAAGTTGGCCATTTGGCAGCTAGTTTTACAAAGCTTGTTACCTGACTCATTGGAGTAACTGCTATAAAAAGAGTTCTTAACTGTTTTTATGGCCATGCATTTCTGTGTGACAAACACTGATGCTACCATGCATAGCACCAAGTTGATAGTCAAGAAGCTGCTGTAACACCAACTTACTCCAGCTGAGCACTCAGAAGATTTTTCAGCAGAGGTTCATTGCTCAGATATGCCCCTTGAGAGCTATGTCCTCATGAAAGGAACTTTCAGCTTCCTCTAAATGAGACAGATCGAAATCCGCACAAATATTTGTTCCTTCTGGGAAAAATCATAGAATCATGGAATCATAGAATCACCAGGTTGGAAAAGACCCACTGGATCATTGAGTCCAACCATTCCCATCAATCACTAAACCATGCTCCTCAGCACCTCGTCCACCCATCCCTTAAACACCTCCAGGGAAGGTGACTCAACCCCCTCCCTGGGCAGCCTGTTCCAGTGCCCAATGACCCTTTCCGTGAAAAATTTTTTTCTAATGTCCAGCCTAAACCTCCCCTGGCGGAGCTTGAGGCCATTCCCTCTCGTCCTGTCCCCTGTCACTTGGGACATAGTATGGTATAGATGTTAGCGTGATGAGAAACCAGCTGTTTAAGAGAAATTGTTGGAATCTCTTAATGTGTACTACTCAAATCCAGATCTCTAACAGTCAGACAGCTGATGCCATTTCCTAGTGTCAGTAAGTTTTTCTCCCAGGGACACTCACTGACACTCTGGATCATGAAGTATTAAAGTTCTTGGTTTGAGTCCAGAAAGGCACAATGGCTCAGCTCTACGAGAACTGGCCATCTAATGCTCATTACCATCCCTTGGCGTGAGGCAGCCAGTGGACATTAATTGTTCTGTAACACCTCTCTGGATGTGACATCTTTAAGCATCATTTACAATTCAGCAGAAGCGAAAGAACAGGAGCTGCCCAGAAAGAAAAGCAGTAGAACACTGAGCTGTGGAGAAGGAGAAATTATTCTCATCACCTAGTATTGAGACTGTTAGAGATGTAGAGTTTGTCAAGGTTTTCAATCTGCTGTTTAGCTCCTCTTATCAGCCATAAAAGAACAGTCCAGTTGTAGTGGGTTGACCCTTGCCAGCAGTTAAGCATCCACACTGGTGTTTACTCAGGTGACCTCCCCAGGGCAATGGGGAAGAGAACAGGAAGAGAAAAAGTGAAAACTGGTGGGTCCAGACAGATACAGTTAATAAATGATGCTGTGTAAGCACTGTTCAGCAATAGCCACCATGGTGGTGTTGGCACTGCTGTTCTATCCACAGATCCAAAACACAGCACTGTATTGGTTGCTATGAACAAAGTTGTTTCCATCTCAGCCAGACCCAAACACAAACAGAAACCATTTCCTTTTTCTTCTTACCTTTCAGGACCAGGACTCGCATTCATTGCTTACCCTAAAGCTGTTACCATGATGCCCCTTTCTCCTCTGTGGGCAGCTCTGTTCTTCATGATGCTTATATTCCTTGGATTAGACAGTCAGGTATGAAACAAATGGCTTATAACGATTTTGTCAGGTTCCCTAGCTTGTGTGTATCAGTGTCCTTGATGTAAACTGCATCTAACCTGACAAAAGAATGAACCCTAACTTCATTCCTTGCTTAAAACCATTGATTCAAGCTGCTTATTTGAAATCTTATTTACGTGATAGTGGCAATTCCTGTACGATTTACCATGAACACTGACTCAGCCTGAATACAGCTTTCAATATTAACATGGAAACTAGTTTGAACTTAAATATGGATGATTAATCCATATTTAAGTAAAGTTCAGTAAAATGTCAGCATGTCTTCTTTTCCTATTTTTAAAGCACTTTGCAACGAGCTTTGAAACTGAACATCAGATAGTGATAATATACATTACTGTGACGTATTTATACTTAAGATATCACAGCAAGAAATGTGCAGTCATATTCTGCAGCAAAGTGATGTCATAGCAGTTGTCCTTCCTATGTGACCATAAAAATTGTGAAAGCTGTTTGATGAAAAATGCAAAGTAGGTGGCATTTTTAGCATGCAGATCAGCTCTCAGCATGATTTGGTTCAGAAAGTTTATGATTGTATGCTGTAGAATAAAGCTTTTCAGTGTGTATTTTGCATATTTCCAATCATTAAAATTAACATTTTAGTAACTGCTCTTTTTCCTGATGTAGTAAAAATTTTGAAGTGTTTTTTTAAAATGAGCAATTCCTGAATTCTACTCCTGACCGCTCCAAGAAGCAGCCTTATATTGTCTACATTTGGGCATTAATTTTGGTGCCTACTTTAGAAACCTTGCTCCAGAGCCCTGAGTCAAAAGCTTGAGCCTCTTGCTCTCTGCTGACTTGTAAAGTTAGTAAGAATGTTCCTTCCCTCCACCATCAGATGGACTTGGCTCGGGCCTTCAATAGCTCTTTTGAACTTCTCTCTTCTGTAACGTGGAGAGAACTCAAAAAAAAAAAAAAAGTGGTTCATTTAGCAGTGCTTGCAGATGCATAGCACCGTGTGTCCTTCAAGTGACAGGTGCACAGGATGCTTAGAGGCTTAGAGTGACATCCTGTTGCAGTCCTATGAACTGTGTGTACATTATTTAAGTCCCATTCAAGCCAGATTTGAAAGAATTGTTTATTATGTAATCCATCTGGTACAGGCCAAATGCATTGTGAGACAGTGTTAGTGGGTTCAACTCTCTGAATTTGGTGGTGGACTGGAAATCCATAGCTTTGGCATTGTTAATTTCGAAATTACATTCCTCTCGGTTTGATCTTCTGCTTTTAGAGTGTCCTCAGGGATCATCTGGTCTCTATGATGGGAACATAGATATTCCAAATGTTTTGCAGTAAATCTAAATCCCAACTGTAGATAAGACGCTAATTTCATTTGTACTTTCCTTTCATTTCTTCTAGTTTGTGTGTGTTGAAAGCATCGTGACAGCTGTTGTAGATATGTACCCAAAGATTTTCCGAAGGGGCTACAGGAGAGAGCTGTTGATCCTTGGCCTTTCTATCGTGTCATACTTCATTGGCCTAATAATGTTAACTGAGGTAAGACACACTCTGTTGAACCAGCGCAGAAAAAAGGAAATGGATTTATGTTTATAATCATAACAGGTAAAATGCAAGAACGTTTACCACAGAAACTTTGCTGTCAGAAATATGGCTACAAAATACTTGAGAGACTGCTCTCAAGTGCTCTGTGACATCTGAAATGTGAAACATATCCTCAGTTTTTCAGCTAAGCTTAGGAAATACTTTAATTCCCAGGAAATTCCATCTGCTTTGCACCAGCCAACCAGATATACTGATCGTGTTTTCTTGCCTGATTACTCTGGACTAACCAGCCCAAAACAACTACATTTTGGAAAAACTGATGAAGAAAGTTGAAGTGAAAATAGAAAACTCAAATAGAAAACTTGTTTATTTTGATATCACCTGACCAGGTAAATCAGTACAGCCAAATCTCTGAGCAGGAATTGCTTCCCTATGAAGTATCCTTTGGAACTTGATAGTTTGGTCTTGCTGCTCAGCACTTGCCTTACAGTGTGAGTTCTACCAACAGTCCTCCCCTCTTTCATATTCCCTCTCCCCAGCCCATATGCTGCTTGCTGGGCCATCAGAGTCCCTGTATCAGGAAGCAAGGCAAATAAAAAATTCCCACACACAGCTGTGGGATTACATGTCTGAGTAATGTTTGTCTGAGGAAGCCTGGCTGTATTACCCGTGAAGGGCCATCGTGTCTCTGTTGTGCAGCAAGCTCGGGCAGGGTTTCCCAGTGAAGCAACCTCATAGGGCTTCATGGACTCATCTGGAGTCACTTAAATTCCCTCTTCAGAGATCCACAGTCCTTAGACTATGTGATGTTCAAACTGCTTTGTTATTGAAAATGAGCAATTTCCACCACCTGAAGTCATGATAAAAGATTAAGTATCTTGCATAGAAAGTAATGTCATATTATTCACATAATGGTATTAGTCATGTTGTCCATGGTGTTATTAATTGGACTTCATAGGTTTTCTTCTCATCTTGCCTTGAGGCAAAGGCTCTAGAAAGCCAGCCAGTTCTCTGCACAGATATGACTTGTGAGTGAAAAATACAGGTAAAGAAGACAAGAATTGTGTCTGTGATAGACATGACAGTTGAGTTATAGCCAAACTGAGTGAGAAAGTCTCAGTTAAAGCCCCTTTACCTTTTTCGTACTGGTTGGGACTGTGGCACCACCATGTGTGGATCACTGACAGCACAGCGTGCTCGTTGTGTGGATGCCGCGCCAGCTCAGGACTCTGTCCGGGTTTTGTTTGCTCTTCTTTCTGGAAGTGCAGAGGTTGCTATTCTAAAGCCATCTGGAGAACAATTTTTAATTTGTTAGGAAAACATTTTACAAAGCTTGTTTGGGGTCATGGTAATTCATACTTCTTTTATTTTTGCCAAATAATAATGATTTGTTTAAGTAATGTAGCTTAAAGGCTGTGAGCTGCGTTCAAACTCTGTAGGTCAGTTTACTAACTTCACAGTCCCCGTGCTATTAAGAGAGTCATTCTGGTAGCTACAGATTTTGCCTTCTCTGCCCATATTTTAACTAATTCTTTTACATATTAATAGCACAGGCACAGAAACAAGACTTTGCATCTTCAGAGTCAGCCTCACTTCTGTGCCTGGGAAGATTATAGAACAGATCCTCCTAGAAGCTATGCTAAAGCACATGGAGGACATGGAGATGATTAATGGCAGCCAGCACGGCTTCACCAGGGGCAAATCCTGTATGACCAACATAGTGGCTTTCTATGATGGGGTGACCGCAGCAGTGGATGCGGGTAAACTGATGGATGTGATCTATCTAGACTTCTGTAAAGCCTTTGACATGGTGCACCACAACATCCTCCTCTCCAAACTAGAGAGATAGGGATTTGATGGGTGGACGGTACGGTGGATAAGAAACTGGTTGGATGGTCATATTCAGAGAGCACTGGTCAACGGCTTAAAGTCCAGATGGAGATCTGTGACTACTGCTGTCCCTCAGGGTTCCGTACTGGGACCAGTGCTGCTGAATATCTTCATCAATGATATTGACAGCGAGATTGAGTGCACCCTCAGCAAGTTTGCAGATGACACCAAGCTGAGTAGCATAGTTGCCACACCAGAAGGACAGGATGTCATCCAGAGGGACCAGGACAGGCTGGAGAAGTGGGCCTGTGAGAAACTCATATGAGGTTCAACAAGGCCAAGTGCAAGGTTCTACCCCTAAGTTGGGGCAATCCCCGTTTTCAGTACATGATGGGGGATGGTGTGATTGAGAGCAGCTCTGCAGAGAAGGACTTGTGGGTGCTGGTCGATGAGAATCTCGACATGAGCTGGCAGTGTGCGCTTGCAGCCCAGAAGGCCAACCATATCGTGGGCTGCATCAAAAGAAGCGTGGCCAGCAGGTCGAGGGAAGTGATTCTGCCCCTCTATTCCTCTCTTGTGAGACCTCATCTGGAGTACTGTGTCCAGTTCTAGAATCCTCAATGTAAGAAGGATATGGAGCTTTTGCACCGGGTCCAGAGGAGGGCTACAAAGATGATCTGAGGGCTGCCCAATGATCTGAGGGCTGCCCTATGAGGACAGGCTGAGAGAGAGTTGGGCTTGTTCAGCCTCAAGAAGAGAAGGCTCTGAGGAGATCTTATAGCTACCTTCCAGTACCTGAAAGGAGCCTACAAGAAAGCTGGAGAGGGACTATTCATAAAGGCTTGTGGTGATAGGACAAGGGGGAATGGGTATAAACTGGAGAAGGGCAGATTTAGACTAGACATTAGGAAGAATTTCTTCACCATGAGAGTGGTGAGACACTGGAACAGGTTGCCAAGGGAAGTTGTGGCTGCCGCATCCCTGGAGATGTTTAAGGCCAGGTTGGATGGGGCCTTGGGCAGCCTGATTTGGTGTGATGTCCCTGCCCATGGCAGGGGCATTGGAACTAGATGATCTTTAAGGTTCCATCCAACCCTAACTATTCTACGATTCTATGATGTTCACGTGCAGTGATCTGGAGAGCAAAAGCTTCTGTAGTGACCTACAGCTTGATGGGATAACAAATGAAGTTGAAAAAAAAGGATGGAGATGGTACAGGATTTCCTGCCTGAAAGCAAATGCACAGTATTCATCTGGCATAGGGAATGGTCGCAAGTGCTGTGGAAGAAAAAAAATCTTCCACAGTAACAAATCACTGAAAAATGGATGTTCTTTGTTCAAGACGGAACCACATTTAGTAGGAGGATTGCCAGGGAACCAACAGATTGACTGTGTAATTAAAGCTGTATTTGCTATGAAATGTGTGTACTGGTACCAACACAGTATTTCTTACTTTTTCTGTGTTTCCCTTTCAGGGTGGGATGTACGTCTTCCAGTTATTTGACTCTTATGCAGCCAGTGGCATGTGCCTTCTCTTTGTTGCCATATTTGAGTGTGTCTGCATAGGCTGGGTTTATGGTGAGTTGCCGAAAATTTCTGTGGGCTTCAGTAGTTATTACTCTATGCATGAAAGCTGTGTGAAAGCCTGTACCCTGATAGAGTGGGGCCCTCCACATTCCCACACCCTACCAAAAATCATAAATGCCTCTTTTTTGTCTCCAGCTAACAAAGATAGTGGGATTGATTTCCCACACACCTTGGTCCTTGTCAGATTGACCTCCACCTTGCTTTGCCAATGAAGTCCTTGGAAAGCAGGGTTGGCGATGGGTCTGTCTGCTCTCACAAAGTGCCTGTGCAGAGCACGTTCCCTTCCACTTCTGACACCCACAGATAAATCCGGGGAAGTGGGAGTTCCCACCTCACTCACACAGAAGGAACACAGCAGTGTCACTAGCCCTGCTGTTTCTGCTTGCCAGCAAAGCCAAAAGAGAACCACCCAGAGATGGGTCTGCTCATGGTGACATCCTCAAGAGGTTCTGCACACAAAGGGCTGACAAAGTTTTACTTTGTAGAACAGCACATGAACTTCAGATCACACATCTCCCAGCTATCCAGGGATTTATGCACAAGCTTGCAGCACACATGTACTCTACCTGTGCTTACTTGGACTGTTACTGACCAGGAGCCATTTCTGTTGGAATCTCACCCACTCCCACTCTTGTTCGTATTGGTCAGAGAAGGCCATAGGCAGCAATATCTGCCACAAGTATGAGCAGTGACAGGCAGGTGTGTGTATCAGGGAAAGAGACAAAAGCTTCAGTCATTGCAGCTCTATCAGAACCTCTGCTTTTCTCTTTTCTGTTTCAAATACTGACCTATACAACCTCTTACATGTACATTCTTCATCTGCTTCTCGTTCTTTTGGGGGCAGGCAGCAATCGCTTTTATGATAACATTGAAGATATGATTGGCTACAAACCACTCTCACTGATTAAATGGTGCTGGATGGTCTTAACTCCAGGTATTTGCGCAGTAAGTACAGAATATCCAAATAATTTGGTTTAGACATAAAGAGGGTTTTCTGTGTATATTTCTTTGAATTTTGCTGCTGTTAATAGTTCACAGCAGCTGAGAAAAACACCTGTTACTTTGTAGCATGTTTTAATTAAAAAAACACTTTGTGGGAGCTGTAAAAATTGTTAAATATTCCTTAAATTGTGAGGAATCTTACTATTTACAATGATAGAAAAAAAATAAACTTAGGACCCTACATTTGCCAGTACAACAGAGGCTTTATTTCACTGCACTGCTAGTGCATCTCGTGTCTACCCAGCATAACTCAGGGTTCTCCAAGCTTGTGTGGGTTTCCTTGCTGCTCTGGTCTCCTATTGCCTTACCTCTCTTTGGGTGAATAATCGTTTTTCAAAGACAGGACATTTTTTCTTCTAGCAAAAGTAGCAGAAGAGGCCAGAAGCACACCTCGTATGCATGAAAAAAGGGAAGGACTTTGCCTGAGCAGAAGCTAGCAGGGCTGGAGCCAGCTCTGGCCATCTGCTGTAGCAACACAACAGGGACAATATTACAAAAAAAGCACAATCAGATTGCCCATAAATTTGATTCACGAGTGCTGCAGGATTAGAGACTAAAGCCTCCATATGTAAGTAGGGTTCAGACTGGATATCATGAAAAAGATTTCCACAGAAAGGGTCATCGGGCACTGGCAGAGGCTGTGCAGGGAGGTGGTTGAGTCACCATCACTGGAGGTATTTAAAAGACAGGTAGAGAAGGTGCTCAGGGACATGGTTTAGTGGCAGATGGGAATGGTTGGACTCGATCATCTAAGAGGTCTTTTCCAGCCTAGTGATTCTATGATTCTATGAAATGCTAGCACCTGCAGGACTGGTTATGCTGGGGCACCTGGACTTCCAGGTTCCCTTGAGCTCTGCCAGTTCATTTACAAATGTGGGAAAATCTCTGACTAATTTTCACCAACACTGCAATGAACATCTTATCACCTGCTCTTGTGCACTGTCTTCACCACTTCAGAGAAAAGCATGCAGTAACTGTTCTGTATTTCATACATTTAAATGGTCCAAACTGTTTGATGAGACTCCTGTCAAATTCAGACAAGTCTGAGCTTTTGTGAGGATGAAAGAGGTGGCCTGCAGAGCTGCAGATACAGTGGATTAAAGCAACTTTGAAAATTTTGCCTTTCCTTTTCCATCATGACAGGCTGGAGAGAACGCAGCTTCTGTTACTTAATCACAGCTGGTTCATGGTAACAAAACTTAATCTTTCCCGCCCAGGTACAGTTTGCCATCAAAGTGCAGGTTTTATTGTCACTGAGAGGTAAATGGGATTTAAACTTGAAAGGTTGTTAGTTTCTGCAGAAGGTACTGAGTCATGTTATCAAAGCTATGCATAAAAGAAGATATTGCTATGGTTTTGGGTTTGGTTTTTTTCTCTGATCACTTTACATCTTTAGGGAGACTGGCCTTGCCTAAACAGAGAACCATTTTCTTGTTACATAGGCACTTTTTTCAAACACCGCTAATATGTGTCCCTGCTTATTTCAGGGAATCTTCATCTTCTTCCTAGTGAAATACAAGCCTTTGAAATACAACAATGTGTATATATACCCTGACTGGGGCTATGGCATTGGGTGGATGATGGCACTCTCCTCCATGATCTGCATCCCTTTGTGGATTGGCATTAAGCTGTGGAAGACAGAAGGCACCTTCTTAGAGGTAAGGTACATTTTCAGATTAATGATACTGAAAAAAGAAGTGGGAAGGAAGTGTGAGTCCTCACCTGCGTGACACAAAGCACAGTTTAATCAAAAAAGCAAGGCCACATACCTGCTCCAGTGGCAGCTGGGGGTGACCTTGCCATGCTGCTGAAGGGAGGCATTTGATGCTTCTCCATTTTCTTCTGGATGCTTTTCCTGATTGCAGTTCCTTAAGTGAGAAATGGAGGCAAAAATAAATGTTCAGTGCGATTTATTAACATTTGGTATCAAGTTCTCTCAAGCCTAGGTTGAGGTTAAAATTATTAAGCATAAGACCTTTTCTGATACTCACTTGAATAATGCCAGCATGAAGAATAAAACAGTAGGAATTTCTGCGTCTTGGATGCAGGGCTCATTAACTTATTATCTAACACAACTGAAAGATCTGTCTCTCAGGGCAGAGCCAGACTTTCAAAATTGTCCTCCACTCAGAACCAACAGGTACGAATTCTGACTACACCTGAGTGTATCTCTATGTAAGAGTCACTGCTTTTCTGAATGGAGAAGCTAACGTGCAGTTTATTGTGCCATGAGAAACAAAATGTACTTAGACAGCGGCCATTGTGCTGAGTTTATTCAGAGAAGGGAATGTTACTCCAAATCAGCATGAAAATGCACTTTGACTTTTTCTTCCCTTTGTTCTCCAGCCTTTGGTCTGGTGTGATTTGTGAAGAATTGCACAGCAGGCAGTTTTATGGGTGTACCTATAGCAGGGAAATGTGAAGCAGGCATGCAAGAGAAAAGGGTTTTATAGACAGTCTGTTCAAGGAATGTGTGTCTGTGACCAAGAAAAAGATCACAATTTCCATTTTCTCAAATTTTCTAGAAATTCAGGAAGTTGACTACACCTAGCTCAGATTTGAAAATGAGAGGCAAACTTGGAGGAGGAGCCTACATTGCAGCAATAAATGACTGCGATGCCAAACTGAAAGGAGATGGCACCATTTCAACGATTACAGAAAAAGAGACACATTTCTGAAAGAACTATCTTTTTTGGTTTGGTTTTTTTTGTATAAATAAATAAATACACTTAATTATAGAAGCTGGCTTGTTTTGCACAAAATTTTATTAACCAGTTAATTTTAAAGTGAAAATTGTATACTTGTTTAAAAGTGATTTTTTTAAATTACTATGTAAGTAATGATTATGTACAAGAAAAAGAAATAGTATTATACAGTACATTAGCAATGGCTTCTTGTAATATGGTGATTTCAGTAAATGTTTTTTTAGAAGCTAGAGCAACCTGTATAATGTGCTGTCAAACTTTTCTACTTTGATCTCTGGCAGGTGTAATGTTGTATAGCTCTTTGCATTCTAATCTGTGAGCATTCTGACCATTTCAGCTTTCAATGTATGTACATAAAGGGGACCAGAATGTCCTGTTCATACTGGAAGAAAGTGTGAGGGGATGGGGGAAGACTTGGTAATGGCTGTTGCATGCTGCTCTCTAACTGCGGCTGTGTCTGGTGCTCACTGGAATCAGAGGGAGCCTTTCCAGTGACTTTGCACCAGGCCGTGTGTGATTCAGCCTTTTCCCTGTCCAGGGCAGCTGAGTTTTGCACCGAACAAAGTTCTAAGTTCACCTCAGCCGCTTCTATCGCCTTCCCTCCACCTTCCATTTGCTTCAATGGGGCTGAAAATGTTGTGGGATGGGCCCACTTCCAAGTCACTGTTTTTCTGGAGATTGGATAGAGAACATTTCTTACAAGCTACAAATTTTGCTCCTCGTGTAAGTTAATGGTCTCTACAATGACATGTGCTGCCTCGGGAGACCTCTACTACTTGGCCACTACTTTGTTCTGCTTGACCCTTCCCATTCCCTGAAGTGAAATACATTTGTCTGTGCTTGTACAACAGGAGATCAAGGTTACTTTAGAGAAGTGGAGACGTTCTGAGGAAGAACAGCACAGGTTTAGAGCTTTGCATTCCTCTGACTCTATCTGTTTGCCTGTCTTGCACATCTGTTCATTCCCCCTAAAGAAACCAAGGATCCGATAATGACAGAGTTTTTCTCATCATTGGGGCATTTTATAGAGACTGTCAGATGAGACCCTAAGTGCTGAGTGGTACCGGGTGTTGCACTGAAGTCAGACTAGGAGTTGATTTCATAGAGTAATAGGTCCTTACTCATAGAATCATGGAATACCAGGCTGGAAGGGACCTCAGGTATCATCTGATCCATCCTTTCTTAGCGAAGCACCGTCCTGATGAGAGAGCCCAGCACCCTGTCCAGCTGAATCTGAGATGTCTCCAGTACTGGGAATCCCCCACTTCTCCAGGGAGATGAATCTCTACAAGAGCTCCAGGAGGTGATTTATCTATGGTGCAGATGAAGAAATTCAGACAGGGATGTTGCCGCTTCTGTGTTCCACAGAAGGAGCAGGATTTGGCTTGTGATAAGGCTGTTTTATTCTCTCAGTGGTACACACTGACCATCCGATTTAAATCAGATTTTGTATGTGACTCCAGACGGTGGTGGTTGTTACCACAAGGTGTGCACATGAGTCCCAGTATCCAAATCTCCAGACTATCTTGTTTTGTTTCTTTTCCTGCTGGTATTCCAAACCTTGATATTTGTTCCAGACAATTAGTTTTTATTCTTATCCTGTTTTTTCTTAATGGTTGTATGAGAGACCTGTGGTGGAATGCTGTATTACACTGCACAGTGTGCGATGAGGAGGGACAAGGAGCAACCTAAGACAGCTCAGAGGAACAATATCCACTGTCTTCTCTGCAGTTCAGAATCACCACATCTCAGCTACCGGCATCTGGAGTTGTTAGAAATGGGAGTGGCTGCTGGCCTGCTGCAGAGGAGAGCATTTCACTGGAAGTCACAAAGTGTATCTCAATATTAAGTAGTGCTGTTCATGGAGACAGCATTTCTTTGAGATTCTACGGTTACCTCTTAGAAAACGATTTTCATAGGATCATTTTGTCTGAAGTCACATTATTAAATCTAATAGATCTTTGATTTTACTTAGTCTTATTTGTATGTGCCATGTGGTAAAGGGTAAGTCTAAGAGAGAACTTTACTACAACTCCACTTTAAATATTGAAGTCCTGCTTCCTTTGTCTCTATCACTAGGTGCTTAGGTAAGGACATTTTGAAGGAGCCTGCCTTTAGGAAGGTAAAGAATCATCATCTTGTGAATGCTGGCCTCCCTTAGAGGGAGTCGTCAGCTTGGCACCCAGACCTGGAGGTTACCAGCGAAAATCACCATTCCATTGGGAAATGATGCTTCTGGATGAGAAATGCTCCCAGGATTGAAAGCACACATTGAGATATCTGACTACAGAAAATACAACAAAGCACCCAAAAGCCATGTGTTGTCATTGAAAAAATGCCCACTCAAAAGCCTTAACATTTTTTGGAAGTTCCAGTGAGTCATAAATATTTCTATTTGAGTCCCTGAATTGAAGAACTAAGGCCACAAAGCCATGAAGGGACCTTGGAATAGATTATGTTCCTTCCCAGAGTAAAAGTCAACACATTTTCTTATCGGTGAGGCATGTCCAAGTGTAGATATACTGTTAGGTTATGCTGATTTCAACACAGTTCTCGTCAGCAGTCACGACAGTTAAGTGTGCCAAGAGGTGGAACCCACACCTTTCAGTTGGCCATCGTTAGACACACAGTGAGTCCAGATTGCCCTTTGAATTGTAACACACTGCTGCAGCAGCAAAAATTGACTTGCGCATTTTAGCTTGTCAGTGTGTGTTGAACTGCTGCACTCATCCAAGCATCTCCACAGGAACTACATACTTTGTATGGAACACTCTTATCCTGCTGCTATGAACCATTTCACCGTAGCTTTATACACATACAGAGGGTCTGGCATGGTCCAAACTATTACACAGTTGCTAATGTGCTGTGCTTGTAAATGTGTGAGTTTAATATCTGACTCATTTAACGTTCTACTGACTCAAAAACCAATATTCTTTTGTGGGGAGGGACGTGGGAGGGTAAATTTCCTAATAGTATTTGTGGTTTGGGTTTGGGTTTTTTTAAACAATATGAAGGGGAAAATGCAAAAAACAAGATCATGATGAATTTTTTATGTGGTAGAAACAATATTGCCCTTTTCTGAAATATCTGCAGTATTATTAAGAATAATACAATAAAAATGAACAGCCACTAAGGTTTATTTAACACAAAGAAAGATTCTGTTTGGTTTTGAAAGGCACAAGATTTCATCTACTTACTTGTTTTCAAAAATTAAAGGAAATGGGCAAAAGCCATTCTGTGTATTTTAGTTTATATCAGTGTATTTTACATGACCTTCACTTAAGAAATAATCACAGCTACCCTGTTAGGACAGACATCTGTCCCTTGACTGTAATTGGGAACTTGCCAGTAAGAGAAGGTTTAGCAGCTTCCTTGAGCTCATCCAGTAAATTTGTGGCTGAAACAATCTGAAGTTTCCTGACCTCCCAACCAAATCTCACCATTATTTCATACAAACCCATGCTGCTGTGGAAAAGAGCAGACCTGCCGCCACTTCCCTCCCTGCTCCTCCCCATTTTCTAGCCTTGTTTTGCCATAGCCTGCATTGTCTCAGGCAGAGTCAGGAGCACCATACAGAGCCACCTCAGGAACTGTGTGGCTGAGACTTCAACCCACAAAAGCGCATGGTCAGCCCTCTGTAAGGCTAGCATATTGCCCAGCCACATGGACACCAGTTCTGAAGTGAGATGAGGAGATGAATTGCATCTTCCAGCTGCTAGGTACATTATGAATTAAAATAACCTTCCCACCATGGCCACTGTCACAGGCCAGTGCTGCCCCTTTGAATGTCTTCTGTACCCTGCTTTCATGCTTTATACTCTTTCTATGTCACTGGCCCATTTACAGGGAAAAATGCTTGCGTTAATATATGACACACTGATTAATCCCTGAGGCACCCTATTACATAGGAGCCTGCCACGCAGGAAATCAAGCTCCTTTCTTAAAGGCCATTTTTCATCTTGATTAATGAAGCATGGCTATAATAAGGGAAACGTGCTATGGATTTTTCACAAAGCCTTTTGATTCCTCTATCAACTGTAACAGCTACTCTACCCAGCAGCAGAGACACCACAGAAAGGATGGGCACCCTTCTCGCAGGGTCGATGTCCTTGCAGCTGGAGCAACAGCCCCTGGCAGACCTAGGGCCCAGCCAGGCGGCATTACAGGGTTCTTGGCCCCATCTGGCAACACGGCTCTTAAAATGAGAGTGCTTGCAGCTGTGGTATTCTAGTTAAACAATAAAAGAAGCACAAAGACAGAAGAGAGTTCCTTGCTATAAATGGTTAGTGACAAAATATCAGGGTGCACTTTCTATTTCTATCAGCCTGCTGTTAATGCAGTCAACGAACGCCACTGTCCATGTCCAGCACTTACTACAGCACTGTATGAAAGGCACAGCAGCTTCTCTTAAATGTTATTGTAAAGCATCTTATCAGAAATACCGAGAGCTCTGGCTGATCTCTTTTTGTTTAAATGAAAACACCTACTTATTTGTGATAATTTACACAAATTAATCATCCCTCTGCTCTTCCCAAAGGGCTAAAAACAGCAATTAAAGCATGCCATGCTCAAAAGAGCAAAGTACAGCTAGTAAGGCAGCCACCTCTAGGGGCAGTTCTAAGTTTGGTTACAGCCAGTGATGTGGAATTCAGCTGTGCGCTGATCAGCACTGGCATCAGGAAGCCCTGATGGTCATGAGCATAAGTGAGAGGTAGAAGTAAGCAAGACAACACAAGTCATGGTAAAGGGACACAGTCAAGACACTGTACTACTTGTGCCTTCACAACTCTTATGCACTTGGAAAAGGTATTGTGTGGTTTATTTGTACGTGACAGGAGATGTCAGGGTCGTTTTGGTGTTCACATCCTCCCATCTATGAACTGGAGTTGTCAGCAGAAGCAAGTTCAGCTGTGTGAGCGGCAGCTCAGAAGGTGCTGTGGAGCATGGCCCTGCATTGAGCTCTGCGACTAGGCGTGCCAAAACACTGCTGTTCTTTTTTTTCAAGCCCTGCTCTTCACTTGCTCCCAATTTAGTTTGGATGAACAAATGTATTAACAGAAACATTCCCGGGAACTGTTTCGGGCTTCATCAGGTTGCTTGGTGTTTTGGTGTAGGGTTTTTTTTCACTTTCCCATTGAAATTAGTTTTGTTGGCTGTGTTGAAATGCAGGCAAAAATTACAAGCCAAATAACGCAGTACCAGGTCAGTAAGCAGAAATCAAGAGAAAAATAAGCTATTAAAAGAAAAAAATAATCTCTGGGTTGTCTGCAGGGATGAAAGCATGATGCATTGCAAGGAACATTTAAATAAGCTTTTAATTTTTACTGCTTATTTTCAGAGATTCTTTCCAGAAAACCTGCCCAGGTTATATTTAAAAGGCTCTGCTTGCTCGCTTGCCAAGCTTTTGCCTCAGACTTCACAGAAAACTTGGGCTTTCATGGCACAGACTTTTCCTTTTCCCCACGCATTAGGGCCTACTGGTTCTGTAGCCTTCCCCTTCAGCATGATGCAGAATACGGCCTCTGCTTCTCAGTAGGAGGACGTGGTGGTGTTAGAGGCTATTAGCTGATTGGATTAATTAAGAGTAATTGTTAACAGCATATGGCAGCCATGATTGGGGAGGGACAGGAAAGTGATATAAGAGATGGTAGGGAGAAAGCCTCCTCAGGAAGAAGAATTATGAAAGTACTGCTGTGGATGGCTGTTGGCAACATGAATGCAGTGACAGTGGCCACTTCCTCAAGGACATAACAGATTGGGACTGGTAAGTGTGGAGTGCATGACAAGACTTTCATCTCAATTAGTTTTGTAGCATTGTGGCTTCTGGAATTAGTCTGTAGTTGTTCATGGATGTTTGGATTGCATTGGAGGCCTCAGTGTGCTGTTATCTGAATTGGCAAAATTATTGTAGGACTTAGACTAATAGAATGTGCAGGTTGTTCCTCAGTGATTCCCACCCTGCCGAGCTCAACCTCCACAAGTTCCTGGATTATCCATCCCACCTGTGCACAGTGTTAATTGTAATCTGGCTCCATGTGTTACAGTGCTGTTGCTAGCTAAAAAAAAATAATCTTAATTGCTTGAAATTTAAAGTAAGAGGATTTAAAATTCTTTGGAGAGAAAGTATTTTTTTCAGCCAGTGTTCTCAAAGTCTTGTTTGTTCCTGCTGGGAACAGTCATACCTAGTATCATGCAGTCCTATTGTACACCACTATCCTGTGTGGGCTTAGAATTCCTTTGATTTGGTGTTACGTATCAAGGTAGGGTAAGCACAAGCTGCTACCGATTCTGCTGGAAGAGCTTAATTTGCCTGTGCTTTTGTAGAGTTTTGGGCTTCTGTATGAAAATATTAAATGCTAGAATAGACAGTTCTGGGAAGTGTTTGTTCTGTTTTGGTGAAAAATGTGCAGGTAGGATGGAATGAAGATGCAGCACTGGGGACAGTAAACTTCCTGCTGCACCTCTGGACTGGTTACTAAGTAAAAGCTACTGTGGGAAGGTCAGAGAGTAACAGAATTGCCTGAGGAATGCCTCAACTCAGGGAAGCCAGTGCTCTTTGCAAGCAGCTTTCTTGCAGTAGCTATTATTCTTCATTTGCGTGCAATTTCCTCATTCTTTATATCTACCTGACGTGCCCCATCTCAGTTAATTCGATCTGCAAGTCCCTTCTGCAGTTGCACCTTTTTTGATGCAGTTCTGATTCTTTTTGTCAAAAGACTAAGTTTCACTATCATTAGGTGGCAGCACGTGCCAACATAAAATCAGTTTGTTCCCATGGCTCAGCAACTGCTCCGGGGGCCATGTAGTCGATAGAGGTTTCCTTGGACCCCAACCATCATGTGAATATTGCACTTGTAGTCATTACAGAGCAGCTATAAGAAAATGTCTTCTTTGTTAGATATCTCCAAAGGTCCATGCTGAAGCTGGCACAGTGGAGTTAATTTTTTTTGTTGAGACTGCAATGGTTGAGATGCAGAGAATAAGGAAAAGTGACATCTCACAACATATGCTGTGGAAAAGTCAAGGTAGATGTGCACAGTAATATTTTTTCTCAATGGCTAAGAGGCATTACTAGCATATCCAAATAAACAGTTGCTGTAGTGTTCTCGGGATAAAAAAAAAAAATCTTTCCTGCCATTTTCTCCAGAGGAGAATTAAACTGTAATTCCCATGTGAAATAGAGAAGAAAATAATGATGTCATACTTTGCACAGAACAGACTGCCAAGTGAGGAATCAGCTTACCAAACAAACAGGCAGGGAAAGGCAAGGGTGTGGCTTTTTTTCAAAGCATATGAGCAAATATTACCGGTGTGATCACCTTCACACATTTATGCTCTTATCTTGTCTAAGAGATAGTCTAGTTCATAACACAACTAAATCTCACCTGAGTTCTGATGAGTGATCTCACAGTTAACCCTCTCAAGCTACAATAAGGAGATATTTGCAAGTACTTGTGCTGTGATATGCACGCTGCAAAGCTGTGGAGGGACGTTCTGCTGCTGCATTGTCAGATTGATGAGCTAATTCGGTTCTTCTTTACTGGCCTTCATTGGAGGCTTCTTTAGTGGCCTAGCAAGGTCTTTCAGCTCTAATTTGAAAATTCATTGAAAACAGCTGATTAAAAGCTGAGGTTGGACCCTTAGGGTTGCTCTAGGGATTCTGTGATTCCTCAAAGGTAGCTGCATTGCTGAACTTCAGTTTCTGCCAATACCGGTTAAAACTGTTGAACTGTTTTCTCAACATCATCTGCCACTCCCCTAAACCTTGTTAATGCTTCCAAGTTTAATCTTGGATTGGAACTTCAAGCATTTTCAATTAACCTGAATTGTTTTGTCACCTCTGACTACTTTTCTCTTTCAGCCACAAATAAGTATTCCTTACAAATTTCACATGAAACTGTAATTACAGTGCAGTTCTGAATAAAGACCCTGATTTGCAATCAGAGGGAGGCCTTCCTTCCATTACTGCTAATAAAAAACTGTAAAAGATGGTGACTATTTAAAGCTCCAAATTTACACTGCCCCTTTCCTGACAAGTTTGCATATTGATTCTGACATGCGGACTGACAGCTACATGGCATTTTGGAATGCTCCAACTGCACTAAGTATGTGGCACTACTTATTTTAGTGCCCCCATTCCTCGAGCAGCCACTGACTCACAAGAAGAAGCTAAGAGCAATATTTGGCATTTGTGTCCTGTGCAGTACAATTTGCCTGGTTCATTAACCTTCTTTATGTAGATGTAAATTCTGAGTCTGACATGGTTATTTTTGGGGTGCATGTCAAAACTAGATTTGTCTGTGCAAGCAACATTTGCTTCTGAAAATATTTAAATTTCCTTGAGCAATTTTGTCTTTTAAAGATGTTAAGCTATGTTTGTTACACCATTCTAGCACAAGAGCTTGGCTTGCATCACGTGCACATGCAGACACGTGCACACACTTGTAAGGGACGTCTGGAGATCATCCAGTCCAGCTCCTGCTCAGTAAGAATACAGATCTTGGTTGACAGCTAGAGCTGCTTGCAACTGATCTTTTTTGAATCGAATGCATACCAAGAAGTGTGAACACTTGTGAATAAGTCAGGAAAAATAAATTAAATGAGCAGCTATTGGTAATGACATCAGGAAAAATTTCTTCACCAAAAGGGTTCTTGGGCTTTTGCAGTGGCTGTCCAGGGAGGTGGTTGAGTCCCCATGCCTGAAGGGGTTTAAAAGACTGCAGACAAGGTGCTTGGGCATGGTTTAGTAGTGGATGGGTTCAATTGGACTCTATAATCTCAAAAGTCTTTTCCAACCAAGTCATTCTGTGGTTGTCTGAATGAGATTATTCATTGAAACCAATTTGGTAACAAATTAATAAGCCTTAATTTTTGTGTTTTAAAGCACTCATCCCAGTTCCTTTCCTCTGCTAGCAATATCTACCATGAGAAAGGGAACAGTGCACTCTAGGACTGAACTTCTGTAAAACTGTCAGCAACGTGACCTCAGCTCAGTGGGGAGTAGATCTGTCAGCCCCCAATAACTTTTCTATGCTTTTCTGCCCCATTGTGCCAAGAGTAGTGTGGGGAAGGAGAAAGGAAGAAAGAAATTCATTGACCTGTTTGCTGTTACTTTTCAGGGGTTTGTCTCACGAGTTGTTCCGATACGATCTCTGTCTCTACTCCAGTGTCTTCTTTCTCGGAAAAGTTGGTGGTGAAACGTGCAAATTTCTTCCTGCCTGACATACAAGCATTTGGCCTAGGGCTTGCCTCATGTGCACACTCCTCCTGACAAAAGAAATTGCATTAATTAAATCCTCAGTGTGCTCATGCTCAGTAGCACCATGTAGTTCTGCAGATACGCCAGTCTTCTGCCATGGCAGACTGAGTCTCCAGCTGCTGCCAAGGTGCAATTGTATTTATCTCATCTCATTTTCTAACATGACCTTAAAACTAGCCCTTTGCTTGGAATATGGGACTCCTTTTGGCTTCTCTTGCTCCCTGGCAAAAAAAGTTTTGAAAGCATTTGGACACCAGGCTAGGAAGAAAATATTCCCTGTAAGCTTGGGAAGTATGTAGTTTCCTCTGTGATTTAATACCCTCTTCATGGGAGAAGTTAGTTACGAAAATCAGAAAAGCTGACAAAATATGAACGCCTCTGCCAGTCATGCTTACTGAGCCAGACACTCCCTTTTTGTCCTTTATATTCTGTTCTTTGCACTATCAGTTTACAATGAGGTTCTGGACTCCGATGGAAGCATATGCTCCATAGCAATGCTACACCTGTTACAAATAAAAAATATTTGCGGACAGAGCCTGGTTCTGCCATCCTGCTGTAGAGAGCAATGTTTATGATCTAGTGTTGAAATGGTTAGAGAGACTGGGCGTGTCTGTTTGTATATGCTAACTAAAATAATGACTAAATCTTAACATAAGCATGCAGGAGGAGGTAGCAGTACAGAGTAACTCTTATTGGAATGGGGAAAACGTGTCCAAGTTGGTCCAATACCTCCTTTCTGGCATGTGATTTCTACCACAGCTTTGAGCTTTTCATATTTTAGTGTGCCCTGTGTGGAAAAGGGCAAAGATTTGTTGGACTGGTTTTTTCTCCCTGTTTTTTTTAGGTGGTTTTTTGTTTGTTTGTGGATTTTTGTTGTTTGTTTGGTTTGGTTTTGGGTTTTTTTTTGACCAGTAAAGATTTAATTTAGGTAGTCTTTCTCCACTGCTGAAATCATGGTGGCTGCCTCCATAAGTACTAGCTTGGCCTGCAATCGCCAGCATTTTTTCCTGTGACATTGAATCCCTTGTCAAGTCCACCCCTTGACTTGTCCTGCTAGGTTCCCTTTTGCAAGACTTGGGGAAGAGATGTGTAGAGGGATCTGGTTTTGAAGTTCTAATGCCTCATATGTCAGAACAGCTGGATTAAAAAAAGCTGTGCCAGAGAAGATAACATTTTCTCAGGTTTTAATTCTGCAATTCCCAGCAGAGTACCTAGTTATTTCATAAATGCATACATTTAGGAATTTTGTGAGATGACTGTTCTAAAGTAGTCCTTGAAAACAACAAGCTGGAATTTCCAGCGGTGGGTACTGGATTCATGCTCTTCAGAATTTTCAGGTGTCCACAAATTCCACAATGAAGTGAAGTGTTCTGCTTCTCTCAGCACTAGCAGGTCATTTATATAGGTCAGTTAATAATCAATTTACACATCCTACTTCAGGCAATCCAGTCTGAGACTGCAGCTGATGCGTTTCCTTCTAACATCTCAGTTACACAATAATGAAAAGAAATGTTCTTAAAGCTGGTAGTACACAAATAGATTTTTATCTGCTGTGTGCTGCCACAGGCAAGAAAACTTTATATGCCACTGGATGTCAGTCTAACAAAGCTGAAAGTATGTTGGCAGTACAAATCTTTGTGGTTCCATTATAAACAAGCACACAGCCTATTAAGCTCTGGATTCCTCAGCAAAAGGAGGGCAAAATAACATGGAAGTTGCTATATTAGCCATCCCATGAAGAAGCCGTTAACATCTGAAGTGTTACATTGGGCAAAAGACAATGAGATTTCCTTCATTTCAGTAAACCATTAGGGATGACAAACCAACACTGAATTTATTACCTTGAATCTTTCAGGATTTCTTTTCTAGAACTTTATTTTGTTGCATGGATTGTTTAGGGCTTAGAAGCAAGGCAAATGTCAACTCTAAGTCTTTTCTGTCCCATGTCCATACGTGTTCAAGAATCGCAGCAGAGAGCCTCGAAGCCGAGTGTTCAAGTCCAGGCAAAAGTCAATAAAATCTAATCCTCCCCTCAACTTTTTGTTTTTAAAGTGTGACAAGAAGTTGTAGGTCAGTTATCTGCTAAAGCATAGATTAGCTTAGGGACCAAGGATGCTGCCATTATGAACTCCATATATAAAATATCCCAGTAGGGGAGGGACTAATCTGAGGACAGAATAATAAGTAGTGGGGTTAAGTTCCTGCATAGAGAACCTGAATAATGAATAAGCAAAAGCTATAAATTGGGGGTGGGTGCTCTTAACAGAGATAAATAAGTATCCTCTCAAGATGCTAGGGAGGGTAGAGAAGCACTAAATTATGTCAGTAGAGAATCTCCATTGCTGAAAGACTGTAAGAATAACTTAGAATTAGTTTTAAATTATCCGGGTACGGATGATTTTTCCTTGAGGCAGGGTGACATCCTGATCTCTGCCAAATATGTTTTTTGTGATTCTACCACCCTTTATATTCTGGCTAGCCTGAATAAAACACTGACCGTGCTCACTTTTGCGCAGATTGGACTAGTTCTTCCTACTTTTTCCACCTTAATAGGGACAAAGTAGCTACCATCCTTTATGCTTGGTATGAAAGAGGAGTGCTGGAATGTTTGCACAGAGGCTGCAGCCACTGATTAAAATTGAAAGACTTACTGATTTCTCAAAAAATACATCTAATGCTAAATACAGATAGTTAGAAATCTAGTAAGTACTACTAAAGTGTGCTTGCTATAGCAAATTAAATACTTTCCACATGTCATGCAATAACAATGTTAGGCCACTACACAAAATTTTAATTACATAATTAGTTGACAGAGTTGTACAACTTGCTCCTGTACCTTGATACCTATTCTAGATTGTTTTAGCATGTAGCAAACTATTTCCTGGTATCATTTTATCTGGGCTGTTGTTCCTCGTGAATTTTGATACCAGTAGAAATCTCAGAGTGACCATCCTGGAACTCATAGTTTGGGGGTCTTTTTGAAGAGGTGACACAAAATGAGGTCATAGTGACATTTGCATTAGTGATATAAACTAGCTTCACATATACTGCCAAAATGAAACAGGATGATTCTTTTTTATTTTTTTTGTCATTAATGACCTGCAGTTGATTTAGTGGCTGCAGCTGAAAAGCTCTGAATTCCATTATCCAGCTCATCTATGTGAAATCAATGAATGTTTCCCTAAAGATACATGAACAGCTCAATCCTTTAATAAGTGTCAGGAAGGGGCTTGTGTTTTCCCTGTGTGCCTCTTAATCATTCATTTAAATAGGTAGGAAAAAAAAAAGTCCTATTCGACATTTCCAGGTTTCCAAACCTCATTAATACAAAACGCGATACAGAGACAGACCTCTCCCCAGGCAAAGCCCCCAGGTCCTATCTCTCCCCATTGTGTGGACAATAGCTACTATCAAAGGTGGGACTTACATGTTATTCTGAAAATATTCCCAGATGTCCCTTAAAGAAGCTATCTGGATTGATGTGGTAGTCTCTACAGAAATGGCGTTTACACACATCTAGGAGGACTATGTATGTTAGCCTCACTTTCAAATTTAGTTATGCAAGTGAATGCAATAAGAAAGGAATGCCGATTAGACTAGGCCAATATTTGCATGTTGGAGTCTTCTGAATGGGAGCAGAAATGTGCTTTGACTTTTCTGTGGTACTGCCTTCTGCCCCAGGTGGGGAGAGATTCAGCTATTTAACCTGGAAAGAATGACAGGCTGCTGACAAAGTACTCTGAAAGAAGTCAAAGACTGGTGATTCTTTTTTTCAGGGTTCTCTTCCAAACACTGAAGTGCTGGGGGTAATAGTGGTGGTGGTACATACAAGTTCTTGTGAGGTAGTAGTGACATAGCACATGCCTCTCCTGCAGTGGATCCTTGATTGTCTGTGTCAACACCACAGAAATGTCCTATTTTATTCACTAAACAATGTTGGCCTCATATAGTAACAAGTGTATTGATACCTTGCCTCACTTTGGCAACTGTCTCCCTAGGGCATTAAAAATCTTTTACTGCACCTCACCATACTGTGATTAAAACAGTAGTAAAATAAAAATTAATTTGTAACAGGTAGTTGTAGCCTGTTTTGAGGTGTTTCAGTTCCTTTCCTGATTAGAAGCCAGATTACAAAGGCTGATTGCTGGTGCATTTAACTGCCAAGTGTTTCAAAGCACAGCTGGCTCAAACTAATGGTCATGAATGTCCTGGCTTAGCAGCAGTGGAAACCCTTACTAGCAGTCCTTTTAGGAAAGGGATTAACTGCTTGCATTATTATGCTGTTCTTGCTATACAAAAGTTTAACGGGTATGGGGTGGTTCTTTGTGGGATGTAGCTCTGCTTGAAGTCTTCATGATGGAAGAGAAACTTGAGATGGCTTGTCTGAAGTTTGGTCTCCTTGTGTCTAGTCTATCTGTGTGACATGATCTGCTGTGTCCATTAGGCTGGAAAATTGCGCTATCTCTAGTGTAAATAGAAACTTCGGTTCCGCAGAACAGAAAATGCTAATGTCCAGCTTGACTTGTTCTTTAAAACATTTACTGGTTTACAGTATTTTTTTTTGTGACTTATCCAGCTCATGTTCCTCTCCAGCAGGCCTTAATTAAAGGGCTTTATGCAGCTGAGTGGGGATTGTCATTGATGCTCTTTTGAGAGAGGCAGCTCAGTTGTGAGCTTTGAGTGTGTACTGTACTAACCAAGATTTTTATTTGGTTTCTAGTATCAGCTTGATAAGGATACTGGAGCCTTGGGCCTGTGCAAGTAACTTAAAGCTACCTCAGCTCCATCTAAACAAGTTTCTAGTATATATAAAAATCCCCTGAGCTGGCATTACAAACAAAGCCAGGAAGGAACCAAGATTCCTACCAAGATAAGGCTACCTTCTGCTTTAAGTGATAGATTTGCTAGCTCTGCTAGCAGTACCTGTCCTCATGCATATATGTATTTTCATAACCCTCATAAATCCGGATGAATGCATCTCCTAAAAAGATAATGGTCTAGAAAGGCTTTCCATGAAAAGTTTCTGGTGACTTTATGAAAATCTGCTTAAGAGATTTCATGAAAATCTTCCTGCTCATTCTAGCAGAGCTCTTAAAGCAAAATGGTGGGATCATGCTTCTGGGCTAAGCATAATTTTGTATCTGCAATGGACTGTGGAGTATCTGCAAGCTCTCCAGAATGCAAGTGAAGCTACAAACTCTGCCCTCAGCCCCATCCAACCTACGTTTACCATCCATCCAACATTTACAGGGACAGGGCATCTACCTCCTCTCTGGGCAACCTGTGCCAGTGTTACACCACTCTCATTGTAAAAAAAAAATACAACCCCAAAACACCTTACTACTTGCTGCTTTGGGGTTGAGACTGATGATTCTCATGTGGGCGAGATCCACTATATCCAGAGCGGCTTCTGAGTGTACTCTGGAGCATCCCGTGGTGAGTAAGCCATAAAGTCATGAGCACTTTAAGAACTCACTAGAACTTTTCTGCATTGGTTCAGATCTGACACGTGATAGCCCTGCTGTGTTTAGATGTCCCATCTCCAGTTAAAAGCAGAAAATGATAGGCACTAGGAATTGAAATGCATTTCTAGATCCTTACCGTCCATCTATGGAAGAACACACTATCCTTTTAAAATCTTTCTGAATATTAGTAGAAGCCTGAAGGTGGAAGGTTTTGGTTGGTTTCTTGTTTGGTTGAAATAATATACTTGTATCTAATTGTCTTGTAACTCTGATGCAATAAAATGGGAAAGGTGCTGAAACACAGCACAGTAAATGTGAGGCTATGCAGCATGAAGTCTAAACTGAAAACCATGCAAGTGTAAGACTTGAATGCCTGATGCCAGCTCAGAGAGAAAGCATTTACCCTAATTTTTTTTAGTTTATTACAACTTTATAGTTATTTGTTGGTCTAGATAAAGATTTCATGCAGCTCTTTTCAGTGAGAGGCTGACAATCACAGATAGCACACTGTGCTCTTCCAGAGCTCTTCCAGTTTTATCACACTCAACTGTTGAAAATGGAATGATATCAAAAGATGTATAGCCAGTCTCCTTTGTAAGGTAATGAGATGCAAATTTTGCTTAGGTAAAAGGATACTTCATCAATGAAAACTCAATTGTCTAATGACCCCAAGTAATTTTGTTCACTTGGTCTCAGGCAGGGTATTGACCTTAGTGCCATCAGTTCTCTAACATCTTGTTCACGTCAGTGCTTAACTGCAGCTGTCTGCAGAAACTCTGGGTCTCTCAACCTGTGATAGTGTCAGTACTGCCTTGCTGTGTAAGCAGTTACATGCAGTTTTCCCTGGCAATATTTAAGGAGTTGCTTCCTATAGTAAATCTTCCAGTTGCTTCCTATAAAAAGACAGCTGCAATCATCATCTTGCCTCTGCCTACCACCAACAAGTATTTCATACAATGACTGCTGCAGTTACTCTAATAACTTCTAATGCACAATTTAGAAAGATGGTGAGGCTGATTTAAAGATCCCAGTGCTAATGTGTTTATCACTTCCCTTGCTAAGCTATTTTAACAGTTGATTGCTCTCTTATAATCTCAGAGTGTAAAGTAATATGGTTGTGGCTACATCTCAAAATCTAATTATAGGATGAGCATTTATAGCTCTTCAAAGTCCTTGTCAAATAAGACTTCTTTGCTATTTGAAATATTGATTTTTTAAATAAATCATTGAGATTTTAAATTGCAATTGACTTCAGATTAAATGACCTGCTTTGTGGCAGGCCTTACATAAAATCAACACTGATCACTTTCCAGTGATAAATACTTCCACTTCATCAATACATCCCAGCTCTGTTTCAGGAGCCATTCTGTACGTATAAATGCCAACACTGCAGTGTTCAGGCTACCTACCAATATGCCAAATGTGTATTAGCATGGAGAAGAGAAGCAAAAATCCTGATTTCATAATTGAAAAGAAGCCAACAATTTAATTGCTACAGAAACCATAATTAGAAATCATTAACTGTTAATGTGTTTAGAAGACTCCAAGCATTACTGATGGTGAACTATCTGATTCATTTACATGCTAGACAAGCCTTAACGGTTTATGTGAGAAGATTCAAGCTGACAGCAGAAAAAGTAAGAAAATAGTTTTCTAATCCTGCTTCTCCTTTCATTTGTTACCACTTGATTTTCAGTGGCAAAGATTCCTTTTCCAAAATGCAAGCAATTCATTTCTGAACACTTCTTCATTAAAGAATATAGTGCATAGTTTTACTGATGCATCTCCACTATACTTGTAGGCTAGATCTTGAGCTACTACATCAGCAACAACTACCTGTATCAGAGAAGCATTTAGAAATTTGTGTTGGATCTTCTATGAATTCTTAACAACAATTTGGTTTTGGGGGTTATTTTTTGGTTTGGGGGTTTTTTAAGTAAACCATGCTCCTTTAACTGCAGGAGTCTTTGCTGGAAAGAGCTGGAAGGAGATGTAATCATTATGCTCAATATAGTTAGACATCAAGCCTAGTCTGCAAATGCAGAAGATAAAAGCAAACTCCTGCAATAGGGTAGATTACACTAAGTTTAGGTGTAGAAATTAGACCACAGATACCTCTTGTTTCCTGTTCCCTCACATTAAACACAAAAAGTGCAAATTTCAAACTCACACATGGAAGGAGGATTGCAAATGTACAGTTTGTCACTGATAGGAAGTCTCAGAAGTACTCAGCACTTGGGCCCGAGTGTGTTTGGAGAACCATACATCTTAGTTGCAGCCGGGAAACCCAGTGGAAAGCAGCTGTAACACCAGACACAGTGACCATGAACGCTGGGAAAAATGATGGGAGGATGTGTAGCAGCTATCTTCAGGTACCAGTGGCAAATGCAGTCACTTGCACACATTACTTGGAAAGGAACTAATTTTGTGTTCTAACTCATTTCAAGCCAAAAGAGCGCTAGATTTAGTAGCCTACCTATCTAAATCAAGTTTTAGTCAGAATAGCTTCATAGCAATAAAGTCAGGATAATAAAACCATGTAAGTCACTGGGGTTGGCTGCATGTTTTTCTAGTTCATCTCTTTACAAGATAACCTGTGCGGTAATTTTCTTCCATGTAATCAGCTACTCTCCTGATGTGATGCCCTGTTGTAATGCACCGATACCTCAAGGCTGTACATCCATATTTTCAAAGAGTACTTGTGTTAGCCTTCCACAGAATTACGATATGTTGCTAAATCAAATCTATTGTTCATATTCATGAAACAGTTGAGCAGATGCTCTAGGTTTTACTCCCACTCCTTGCTGTCCCTGCTTCCTTCATTATACTTTTTTCTTCCACAGAAAGTGAACATAAATATCTTTCTATACAAGTAGGTGATGATATAAGGGGAAGAAGAGATTGATTATTTAAACCTGGCTGTCCTACTTGGAAAAGAAAAGTTGTGAATTGTCCTGTCTATCAAATGTGCCAAACTCAGTCACATAGGAAGCAGCCGTTATTACGAGGAACCTTAGAACTCCTAGGAAATGTATTGCTTATTGATGAAAAAGCAATTTGTTTAAAGAAGTTATTTTGAAGAATCTTTATTTTGAAAACTGTTAATATGTTCAACAATTTTAAACATCTCTGCTCTGTGTATAAGTGTCTGCTTATGTGAATTGTAGGAAAGCTTCAAAAATGCCATCTAATGATGCCAAGCAAAATAAATGTATTTTTCTTTTGGAACAGTAACTGTAATGAAAACTAGAATAAAAGAAAGTATGAAACAACAGATATAGCTGATCTGATGATAAAAAAGAATTCACCTCAATGACTTAACATTTACAGTGCCTCTTCCCATAAGGAACATGGATCAAAATTGCACAGAGCAAAGTAAATGTGGCATGCCCTTTTTGCAAGAGAACCAAACCAGTTAGTCAAAGCCGTGATTTTGTTGGTAGAATCTTCAATTGCAACTCTAAATGATTTCTAGAAATAAGGAGTTGAAGACTAAGATGCAATTCCAGATATGTAAGACCAAGGACAAAGGATACCAGCAACAGAGTACCACAAGTAAATACAGCAACTAACACAAGATCATCACAATCTGTTGTATCTGGGAAGAATGATGCAGACTAAGCCAATCCTTAAATTAATCAGTATCTAACATGGAGATCCTTAAAATGTGTGTACGTGAGTAACTTAAGGCTTTTGAAGTTATTGGCAGTTTCTCAAATGGAATAAATCCTACTGCAGACGTGGTCTAGCAGAACAGTAGAAGCAAGCAGGCCTACTGTTGACCAAGAGATGAATTCACTTATACTGAAACATTTCACAGAAGCTGTGTCTCTGACCTAGTAACAGCTTTTGACTGATCAGTTGTTGTACTCAGTATCCGGTGGTTGTGGATAAAATTACACATCAAACATTCCCCTGGCTATAGTTTAGAGAAGTGTTGAAATTAGTTTTATTTCTGGAAATGTATAATCTTCTTATATTAGCCTTCTGCCTTTGCAGAAAGGATTACTTCCTTAGAGTAGCTGGGTCTGTGACAGGTTTGCAAGAAGAGCGTGGCAAGGGTGGTGTGGGTTCCCAAATTGCATCCACAGTTGCTAAGTAACAGATGTTCAGTTCTGGAAGCAGTTTGTCTGGGTGAAGAAACTGCTGACTTCTGTGCAGCATCCTTGGACAGCCTTTCTGAAGGGTTTAATAGTGAGGAGAGCCAAAATCTACTGCTCTCAAAAGAAAATGCTTTATATATGCATCAACAGAGCATGTGATAGATATTGTGTTAATATGTTATTTAGGTCAATACTAAGCAGCCACAACAGGAAAACATGGTGTTTCCTTGCATGGGAGGAAAATGGTTCTTTTGCAGGGGAGGTTGGTGGCTGTGCATGGCATTTTCCGTAGTCAAGTCTCAGATGCCAAGCAAAGCTGACTGCACAATGTTTATGAAGGCTGGGAATGGGAGCCCTTTTCTTGCTAGCACTTTAGCTTTTGAACTCTGGCCTTGAGTCATGCAAAGTATGAAAGCTCTTACTCGCCATGTTGATGGGTAGTTAAGCTGTTAAAATTTATTCAGAAAAATGTGTATTGGACCATAATTCAACAATGGTCACTTCTTCAGAACACCCTCCTATGATAAATAAATCTAGAAATCATATTCTTCAGATTCCATTGATGACTGATGCTCTTGATGAGCTTAGATTAATAATCATTTGTAATGTTTTTGGCCATGTAAAAAAAAACCAAAACAAACCAACCCACATTTCTCTTACCATCATCCATAGCAAATGATAGTATGGCATCTTCCTGCATGAATGTGGTTGAGCTATCTCTCCTCCTTTGCAGGACACCTCTGCCACTCCTAGTCTTATCAAATATCCATTGAATGTCACAGGTGTTGTTCAGTGACTTTAGTGGGCATCAGCTCAGCTCTTCCTGAGGTTCCCTTTTTTACAAAGGATAATGACAGTCTGTGGGTTTCGGCAGAGAACTTTTCAACTGAGAATTTCTTGGATTTGTGGTATACAAATACAAAACTAACTTCTAAAGCTATTCCAGTAGGTAGCCACTTTACAAAAAAAAAAAAATAATAATTTAGATCCCAAGTAGAACAGCAGTTCCCTACCCATGGTTACGAAAGCTTCTGCTGTTGCACTGATGTTGCAACAAAAGAGAATTAAAGACTATGGGGGTTTGAAAAGGAGTGAGATTCATCTAATCCTTTTATCTCAGACTGAAATCTTATCCTGCAACACCACTTATGACTGAATCAGAAAGATTAAAAAAGGAGGAATGAAAGGAGCTTTAACTCTGTGCAAGGTAAAAGGAAACTCTAAGAGGTTGTCGAAGACATGTTGTGAGTCCACCTCTAAGTGTATGTACACCAAAGAAACAATCCTCCACTTGCAGCTCCATAGGAAAAACAGAACTGAGCTTTGCAGACCTGTTGTCCTATTGTAAATCCCATGCAAACAAATATTCAGTATAAATACCAGGTACACAGATGAGAAGACACACTTCTTGTGGTGCAGAGCTAGCTATTTATTCCAGTTTAGTGAAACACTTCAGCCAGCATCTCATCTGGCTTGATGTGTATGTGAACTAAACGGCTCTGTGCTAGACCAGAAGGAAAAACAACCTACCTACTGTTGTACTAAACTGATCCACATTTAGGAATGAATGTATGGTAGCCCAAGATGCTATGGACATGTCTTTCTTGCCTCACCTGTAAATCACACTGGTGAATGCACTTTGATTCTCAAGGCCTAATGTAAAGTACATTGAGATCAATGTAAGGGAATTATTTTCTTTGGGCTTGTACTCATGCAACTATGCAATAAAACTACTCCAAAGTGCATGCTATTATCTGAGTAAAGAGGTGGAAAAACATATTTTAAAATTAATCCATAAGACAGCATTGTGAAGGATGGACATAACTACCTTGAATAAGATGGTTGCTCTCTCTCCATGCTCCAGAAGAAACACAGACCATTCCTTAGTGTGTGACTTGAACATGAAAACAATTTCTGTTAAATCTGGCATTTGTTCTGGCTTGCATTAACTACAAAGGGTATCTATTTACCTGTGACAAGAGGGAGGGTCCCTACTGCTGTCCCTTTGCTCTTCAAAATCCAGTACTGACTGGTGCTTGGTTGCATCTTTGGTTTAATGGCTAAGTAGGAGCAGCTGTCCCTGTGGTGCTATTCAAAACCTTGATATGCCCTTTTGGACATTAGGCATGGAAGTGTATGCAACCTGTAAGTTATAGTTTCCTGCAACTTTTGCTCCAAGGATGCTGTAGTCTGTTCTCTAGTGTTAAACTGCCTTTTCTTTTTTCTCTGTAGATATCTATTGAGAAATTGCTTCCAGATCTTAGGTGTGAAAAGGAAAGGAAGGGAATCCAAACACACCAAGCAAACAAGTCTCTTGTGAGACCACTGGTGATTAAGTTATTTGATAATAACAAAAACACACAATATGTCAGGTAGAAACATTTTGAGGCCATTTTTGTATTGTGTCTCCAGATGTATCTCCAGATGAGCAAAACACTTAAGTTTAAGTATATGAATAGATCCATACCCCTCTCCATTACTGTTCTTTACTAACATGAAAAATCCTGAGCTCCTTACATGGAGCTTTTACCTTCTTCCTTTTACTCAGGCAAAATGCTCAATAATTCTGTAACACACTTCTTATGCAAGCTATTTATATATGTGTAAACAGAAGTAACTTGGACAAATCTACTGTGCAGAGACTTACAAGCAGTAGCAGCAGGGTGCAAAGTTCCCTCCGCATCTTTTCTGTGAATCCACACTAGAAATTGAAGGGGCAAGTCAGGCAACTTAAAACCTATTAAATATCTTATGTGCAGCTGACAGTGGCATGCTGATGAATAGTCAGGTTTGCTGGTCTCTGCCTGAATTGCAAATTCTATTTGTAAAATACAGCCTGGTTTGGAATGAAAAGAGAAGGTTCGCCTACACAGAATATCTTCAGAAGGCAATGGATGTATTTAGCTAGAACAACCTAGTATAAAAATAGATTTGTAGTTCTTTTAGTTTGTACAGAAACAATGAGATGTGGGAAGAAGAGAAAGAGCCTGAGAAGCTCAGCAACAACTGCTCTCAGCTGAACCCAGAGGCAAGCCTGCAAAGCTGTATCCTCCCAAGTTCTCCAATGAGAGGTTTATCTAAAAGTGTTTGAGAATTTATTTATTTTAATCCTAGGTTCCTAAGGAAATTCATCTTCTAAGATTTCAGCACTCATTTTCTCATCATGCCCTCAGTAAGATTTGTATTTGGAAAAGTTCAAACAGATATAATAGACCAACAATGAGCTTAAGACAGTAAAACTTCTATAAGGCTCCTGAAAAATAAGTAGCCAAGGAGAGAAGAGGCAACCTATTGAAGATGCTATATTTATAGAATTTAATCTATTTTGTCAGAGAGTGAAAAACTGCACTGTCATGTTTTGACATCAGGAAACCAACAGGGAAGAAATGTATTAAATACTTCTAGTCATGAGAAATGATAATAATAATGCTCTCGTTAGACTGATATCACTGAAAAACAAAGAAGCAGAGAAGGATGTAGGTTGCAAACTTCAAAGCAAAACTTGACCTCCTTCATGATAAAGCCATCTCTGGATCTTGGCTCTTCATTCTGCTCTCTCACTCCAGAGAAAAGAATAATTGTTAGAGGAGAGGTCAGCAAGTATTTTTAAATGTAATCCAGTACCCAGAGAGTGTTCACTTTGTGCAGAATAGACACTCTGTGAATAAAGTTGGGAGCTTGTCTTGTTTGTGTTTGGATGTGGAGGGCTGACGTGAGGGGCCCAAACTGCCTTCTTTTCGCCCAGCTCCCACTCAGGCAAACTGCTAGTTTCTTTACTGATTTCACTTTTAGTTCCTCACTTCTGTGACAAATATGTGAAATTAGAAATCCTATTTATAAAAAGATAAAAAAGGGCATTTGAAATCAGTTGACTTGGCTTGCCAGCATTCAGTTCCACTGCATGTCTGAGTTTTGTGCTAGTGTTCCCTCAGAGCTGAGCTTGCATAGTGTGCCTCGGGGCAGTGGTATCTGAGCATGAGTTGTAGAATGCTCTGACCTGACAAACGCTGACCCTGCCACGACGATCACGAGTTCCTGTTAACTATAAGCAGAACATGGCACGCGGTTGCCCCAGTCCTGCAGTCCTCATTGCTTCACTAGGGAGGCAGTCAGTCCCTCTGGTTTGCATTACTCTACATCTCAAAAGCATTAAAGGGGTGATGGAATCTCAGAGCAACTTTTCTCTTTCATCTCCCTAGGCAGACACTCTGTGTGCTCTCTGAAAATGATGTGCATTTAAATATGAAATGTACTTGGTGCATTAAAGAAAATTCTTTAAAAGCCATGAAACAATTTATATCATACGCATGCATGTGTTGAAGCACATACACATACCCAATCACATGGTCGTACACTAAGAGCACTTTCAAAATAATTTTTTAAACACAAAATCAAGCATACGTTTTGATCTCCACTGTAATTATAATCAATGTCTTCTTCTAGGAAGATAAAAAGAGAAAAGTGGGAATCAGGAAAAGGGAAACGTTGCAAGCCCTTTCATTAGGGTTTTATGCATTCAGACAATTTACATTTTTAACCAGTGGCAAATTTATTTCATACTACATAAGCTCTGAGGATCCTTTGGGATAAACAGCATGAAAGCTGTCATTTTAGAACAATCATCTATTTTCTGTTTATTGAAAATTTGCCTTTTTTTTTTTTTTGCCATGGTGTTTTGTGTGAGGCTGGAAATATTCAAAATGATAACTGTCAAAGAGTTTGTTCCATTTTTAATTGACTTGTTCAAGAGAGCTGCTTCTGTTGTGAAAATAGGGGTAATAGTGCCAGTCGATTTCTGTGGGCTATAGGTTGTGACATGGGAGATTGCCTGCCTTCTCTAAAGCTAGGTGTGAGGCTCCATAACAGTGTGCCCAACTACCAGGAAAACCTACCATGATTTTCAGAATTTGGGGAGAGGGAGCCTGAAATTTGTGTGTGGAGAGTACTAGAGATTGGGACCTCAGCATCTATGATTCAGGTTTAAGGTCATGGATGGTCAGTCTTTTTCCATGGGAACAAATTGATTCCCATGTGGAATTAGTGGATGGCCTCATTCTACTTCCCATCAAACAATACTTATCACTGCTATTGTAAAGGCAATCTGGACTGGATCTTTGGGCGTTTTGGTCTGGGATACTCTTTAAATGATACATCTGACCATCAGCCTGTAAGAGGGGTGTATTTGCAGTGTTTTCATCCCTAGCCCTAGTCTTGGGTGAGGAGCAGGGTAGCACAAAGTAATGCAAATTGAATTTTTGCTGCCAGCACATCATGCTGAAGCTCTAGCAAAAGTCATCTCAGCATTGTGACTACTCACAATGCTGGCTCTTGGGTCCTGTCTGTGCTATTTCAAGTACCTGCTGTCAGTTACAGGGGCTTAAAAATCCTGGTTGATGAGAGAGGTGCACATCAGCCCATTCTCGCATGGAAAAAACAACTGACCTCTTAAATGAGACTGCCTCTTATGTGAACAGTGTCACTAGAAAATGTGGAAGTATGGATGTCCCAAAACTTTGGTCAAGCACAAGTTAAGACACAGTGCTAGGATCTTCTTTACATCTTGCTGGTTACTTGCCTATCTATAATTAATCTGTCTCTGTCTGAGTTCCATTGATTCTTACTGTGTTGGCCACGGGAGCTGAGAGCACCAGGATTTTTGTCTATGGTTTTGTATTTTAATATTTAATATTAATAGCAAAAAAAATATTTTTGTCTCAACAAGAGAGATTTAGCCCAACAGAAATAAAGAGGAATAAAGTCCCTTCCTCAGCTCAGTGATGGCTTTTCCATAGGGTATTAAGATCCTAGAGAAGGCAGTGCATTAGGAATGGGGCAGGATGTACCACAAATTTGCCACTTCTTAGCCTAACAACAATATTCTGCTTTCTTAAAGACAAAGACTATTTCTGTCTTTGCCTTAATTCTAGATTTAAAGTAAATTCACTTGCATTTCAATATGCAATTCCTAGGCCTTACACTCATGGTAAGGCTTGTTAGTGTAGAGCAGTATTGATAAAAATTATCATAGAGTTTAGGTGTTCTTGGAGCAACTACCTTAGCCTGAAATGCTTACTAATGTGTAATCTTTCCTCCTCCAAATAAGTGTTGCTCTGTGTTGCTCCCAAATGCCCTGAGAGAGCTAACAGAAGAGTTTGATGATTTGGAAAGTGGTGACTTTCATACCAGTAAAAGCATTAATTGAATTCTGAGGTAAGAAAACAGGGTTAATCGTGTCTGTCCTTATTATTACAAAGCATCTTTGGGAACCAAATATCAATGCAAAAATCAGTAGTGGGACAATCCCAGCAGGCTTAGTGCTGTTGCTAGGCAACTCTTCACGTTGGCTGTAAGGCACTGGTGATGTGATTGGAAGAGAAATCAGAGATGCTGCTTTCTTTAGAAAAAATAATAATGAACACGTTTGGTAACGTTTTATGGGAGAGGAGTAAGGAGACTGATCTAATGTGTGCTGCAGCTAAACACAAGACTTTGAAAGAAACTTAACTATGTCTGTGTTCAGGTAGTATCATTTTACTGAAGAACTAGGGTGTAGCCCTTGACATGTCCTCATCTGAACAGCATTGAAAACAAGAGCACTTCACTGATTTAAAAGATAAATGCCTCAAGTTACTTCCACGGAGGAAAATTATTACTCACTATGCTCTTCTCACCAGCAGACTGACGCATAAATAGAAACTGCAGATGCTGTATGCTGCTGGAGGGGTGCTTCACGGAGGAGATTATTCCAAACAGTCATTGCTAGGTGACAGTGAAGCTGTGATTTAGCTTGGGATGTAGCAACTTGTACTGGTTTCATGAAGTACATACTGTAGGCAACGCAATGACTGCAGCCTACCTTCCACTTACACAAGACTAGCGTACTGCTGTCAATGTTTAACGGGACAGTGGAAGGGTGAAGTTGAAGCTAAGTTAATTAACAGCCCTTTTCCTTCCTCTTTTTAATATCTCATATTTTCTTCTGTCACATCTCATTTATGGTGCATTCTTAACTGAGTTTTAGAGCTGGCAGTGTATTTTATTGCGACTGTTAATCCTGTAAAAATGTCATCCTCAGCTAGTTAGAAAAGCTCTGCAAACTGCTGTCACGGAACAGTAAAGAAATAGGTTTCCTGCTGCAGTATATAAAAAAGATAGTATGTCAGCCTTTGGGTACCATGATGAAATCTTGGATCCACAAACAAGTCAGAGGATTTGTGTCACAGGGGACAAATAGCAGCCTATGGGAATACTGAAGATATTTTCTTCTTCATCCTTGTAAACCCATGTCTTTATAGTCAGCACCATTTGCTACACAGGCACCCTTTTACTGGGAAATATGAAAGGGTTTGCAAGTAAGATTGAAAATAATTGCTTCAGCGAAGCCCATGCTACTTGAGCACTCTCTTCCTCTGCAGAAACAGTGCCTTCCATGTTGTCTGTTTCTGCTGCTGGAATGTTGAACATTTTGGTCCTTACCTGGCAATGCATGAATTGAAAATGGTCGCAGGAGGCAGTTACAATAGCAGATGTACCCTCTCAACTGAATGTCACCAGCCTGAGAAACACACCGGAAGCTATTCTGACTTTATATTTTAAGGAAAGCACAATCAAGGAGCATCTATATTGCTTTTTGTGTTATGAATGGTACTTTGGAATTAGGGCTGGTGAGTCTTTGGGATTGCTTTGCTCAGAGGCTTTGATGTGGGTCTGCAGCCAGTTTGCTCCTTTAATGAGATTTGCTACCATGCCATTTGCTGCAATATGTTTAGAGTGAACAGAGCTCCTAACTGAAGATCTGTCTGTGAATGCTGGAGACCTGTGGCTGTAGTCAGCTTTCAATTACTAGAAACATTTTGTTAGAACAGGATCTCCAACTTTCTTTCAAAAGTTTGCAGTCATCCCATCTTCTGTAACCTAAAGAAAGTCTTCACTGCATTTTCTTTAAAAAAGAATACATCAGAATCCTTCCAACGGGCGTAAAACTAGTTCAAGCCACAGAGACCCCTAAGTGTCAGACTGCTAATGAAGCAGATCTAGTTCTATGTCCATGTCATGGACCTGATTCTTCTCTTACACAGCTAAACTTCTGTGATTTCTGCTCTTGCTTTGATGCCTATAAAGAAAGAATCCAATTGTCAGTGGATTACTGTTAGCTGATTTATGCTGCTCTTCCCAACACGTTACGTTTCAAAACAGAGAATAACTTTAAGGCTTCATAAGGACAGCCATGAAATTTTTCTGTACAAGACAGGAATATTGTTCAGTAGCAATATTTAATGTTAGTTTCCTGACCTTCACTGCTTTTCTTCTTGGCTTTTATTTCACCAGATAAAATCCCCTAGCAGCACACAGAGCCCAGCTATGCCCTTGGCATTTCATGTACGTGGCTCTGCTACTAACAGTGGAGTGACACTGCTTTTGACAGCTTTGCCCTGTAGGACTTTTTTCTGTGGACTACATTTGTACGCTTTAGTCTGTAAGCCATGAGAAGTATTCACAACGTGAAATTCTCCTTGACTTTCTCACGTAACACAAAAATTAGCAAAAGTCTCAGTTCAGTAATTTGCCATGCTTCAAAAAAAGTCAGGCAAGCAGAGACTCAAACATCAAACTGTCTGGCTCAGGCACACGTGCTGCCTTGCATATTGTATTTTTATACACAGCACAGCATACTGTCATGAGAGATGAGTGGTGATGTCTCAGGCAGTTCTGCAGGCCAGTGTGATGTACTGTAAAATGCCATGGTAAACGCTAGTGACACTCGTGTCAGAGGGAAAACTTCAGTGGCAGTATGCTTTTCAAATGGGACACACTACTCTGGATATCAGATTCTGAATGAGGTGGGATATGGGGAGTTCTGCATGTGATATGAAAACAAAATACTCCTACGTATCCTGTGTATCCTCACCTATCTGAAGATACCAGTATTATACTAAGAAAACTTGCTAGATTCTCACATAAGTAAACCTGTTGGTTAGAGCAACCTTCAGCTTTGAAGTTAGAAGTGCCAATTTGAGCTTTCCTGCTGATTGAAGGGGATATGAGTGGGCGTGGGTGTGCACTCGTGTATTGCTAGCATTAAGAACATGATTTGGCTTGACCTGCCGAAATCAACACTGCTGGGCTGCCCAGAGATGACCTCGTACTTCTTCAGCATAGTCAGGCACAGTATAATGGCATACCCAGGGATGAACTCTCCTCTCCAGGTTTTAAAAAGACTGGTTATGAAAAGATTTTGATGTGGAGATCATGTGCGCAGGAACTGAACTCATTGTGAGCCATGCAGCTCCAACATAAGATTTTAATTGTTTCCTGGTACTTGAAACTGGTCTGGAGTTGCAGCAGGATAACTGATATTGCCTCTCTCTGTTTGATTTCTATCAAGGTTTTATGGTGATATGAACAGAGTGAAAACCTAGTAAACAGAATTTGTCTCAAGGTATGACTAGGGGCAGAGGAGTTCAATGGTATAGAGTTTGGGGGGTTGCTCCTGGAAGTAGGCTGAACAGACCAAGCCAGAGAGAATAAACTGAGGGATAAGTGATAGAAGAAGTAAGAGGAAAGGTGTATGCCAAATGAGAAGCTGATTTATAATTGTATGGAAGATTCAATCAATCTTATCCTACTATCTGATGACCGAGAAGGCTTAAAGGAACACATTATTACCATGTACCAGTACATAAAGGGTGTCTACCAAGAGGATGGAGACTCCCTTTTTATGCGGAGTCACATGGAAAAGACAAGGGGTAATGAGTATAAGTTGCTGCTGGAGAGATTTAGATTGCATTCCAGAAGAAAATTTTTCACCATGAGAACAGTGAAATATTGGAATAATCCCCACAGGGAAGTGGTCGATGCCTCTACACTGGACATTTTTTAAGGTTCAGCTTGATAGCGTGCCGGGCTATCTCATCTAGATGATATATCACCTAGAAACCAGATGATCCTTGAGATCACTTCCAACCTGGAATTCTGTGATTCTATGATTCTATTATCTATACAATACATGCAATGTGTAGATTTTGCCAGGCCACATCTTGAGGTCTGATGTCTAACTTTTCTCCAGCAAGCTGAGAGATGGCAAGACTTCTGCATTAATTACTGAGCACCTACCAAGACAGTACTCTGTCCATTTATCAGGTAGGAACTGAAAATGTTCCTGTATCTCTGAGTATTTCCCTCAGATACTAAAAGTAAAAATAAATCACTGAATAGTAAAGCCTTTCCCTGCTCTGCTTCTGTTACTGTCCAGAGTCAGCTTGCATCAGGTCAGATCTGCTCTGTTTTATTCTCTGGGAAGAGCAAAAGAGCAGTAACATTGCCATCAACGTTTGCTAGCCTCTCTGCTTAGCTGACCAGTGATTAAAAGAAGATCAAGCTCAGCTTTTTCACGCTGCAACAAAATCCACAGTGTGTTAGCATTCTGACTGCAAAATTTAAGAGAAAAGGTTAATACAAAACTCACAGTTGAGCTAGCAAAGAATATTAGAGGTGGCATGTTGGCCATGAGCTTTGCTTTGGGCTCTGGGGAAAAAAAATAGAATAAGGTTAGTTCTAACCTTGAAATTAACCTTTTTCTATTTTTTTCTGCAGCTGGAAGAAGACCTACAGGCCAAGATGTCACTTCTAATTTTTTGTGTGTATTTCAAGCATATACTTTGACCCCATTTTTATGGTTTAGTCTTTGGAGTTATCCAACATAAAGTAGCCGCTATGCTGATTAGTCTGTTTTACTGGAAATAGAGGAAAGATTAAACGTTATTTGTGGACTGCTTTGGAACTCTTGCTTTGTTTCAGCTGAATCTAATGCAGTTGCCTAGTATTCACCATGCTGTTTTTTTCCTGTGGCCCTACTATTTTTTTTCCTGGCTATTTGTTCCTTGTCATTTGCAGTAATCTGATTTCATTTGCTCAGCTCTTGGCATAGTCTCTTGATACAGTCATCAGCTCCAATGAATATGCTGAATTTCTGCAATCTGACTGAATATCAATAGACTATTGAACTTTTATACTATACGTACTCGTAATCAAGTCAACTACTTGAGAATTTACATATTATGCATCTAGATGTGGAAAAAATAGTATATGTTCATGTAATTAAAGTCCATGTCATAATACTTATGCACAAAATCAAGGTCTTGCATGCAAGTTTAATTCCAGCACTGCCTTTTTATTTGGTGCTTGACTTTGCAACCTGAAAGAGATTTTTGCAATATCTTTTTTTTTTTTCTTCATAACATCCACAGAAAAAGAGACACAGAACTGTCTGTAGTCACAGTTCCTAGCTGGTGAGGTATTATTCATTAATAAGGTGCACAGCTATTAAAGGTGGAGTAAGGGAGGGGAAGCAAAAGCTACTGAGCTTTCTAAGCATGAACTTTGTGTCAGGATAGGAACTATGAAGAGGCAAGGTCAGGGGCCTGAGAGGAGAGAAGGATCTTGTGACCCAAAGCAATGAAGAGTCTAGGGTCAGAGCAAAGTGGGGACTGTGGAATCAGAGCTGCGGGTTAGTTTCAAATTGCAGAATGTCATTGGCTTGGTATCAATTAGATGCTATGGCATGTGATGGAGTGGGGAGGTCAGGGAGCAGCTGCACGGTGCTTAGTTGCCAGCTGAGGCTGAACCATGACAGTGGCTAATACTGGTCTGGGAGATACTTGAGCAACTTTTCACCAAGAGATTTATGGTGTTTGAATGCTTCTGCGTCAGTGCTTATAGCACTAAAAGGCAGGTTTGTCTTCTTATCTCTCTCCTCCTGGAGGTGGAAGATCAGACAAAGAGCACTTCCTAAGCAAATACAGAGACTAGAGTTCTGTTTCTCCCTCTGATTACTCTTGGATGTGAAGCAGCAGCTTGTGATGTTAGTATTTTGTGTAATTTCATGATATGCTGTGGCAGTTTTCTGTTTTTCTGGGTTTGGTGTTTTGGTTTTTTTTTCATTTGATCGGTTGGCTGTCTTTTATGTGCAATTCATCTGGAACAATCACAGTGAGGTGGCATGCTTCACACCAATTTTTTTATACTACTTACTTTAAATGTACCGTGCAATAAGTAACTGTTAAATCAATGACATCTCTAACCCCTTATCCTCTTATACTCTGTTCTCTTTCTGAAAAGATACATTGCTCCATTTTTCCAGTATGCCATCTGCAGTACCTGAATATGTGTCACAAGTCTCTGGCCTAGAGAATAAGCTTCCTGAACATCTGTTATTCTTGTCCTCATTCACACTTGTTAATTCTGTCAGTCCACTAAATTTTACAAGAGGTGATTGTTTTAATTTTTGCCTGTCTCTTCATGTATTCATGCCACACCTGAGTTTTCTCCACATTCTATACCTAAAGAACAGCCAATTCTTTCAAATTTTCAGACATTTTCAGTATTACAGGCTTATGCCTTCCTAATTTCTATACTCTCCTCTTATTTCCTTATTAAACCTCTGCCAATATCTGGAAAAGAAGATTACAGGAGGCTTTACAAAGTGCATCCAGTAAAGTTACAACCTGCAATGACTGCCCAAGCCACAATGCCATGTTTGTTTATGCTCACCCACAGAATCTCTGGCATCATGTTCTGTTTTGACTTCAGTCAAAAATCTCCATACAGGTCTAGGTCTCTCACCCATCAAAATGGAAAAGTGATGAAAGAAATGGCTTTGTGCCACTTCTACACTCCCGCTTCGTGGCTGCTTGTGGTCGTGTGTAACTTACGGCAGGAGAGATGTGCACTGTAGCTGACGTTGTGACAACCACAGCTGTCACCAGCCACTGTCCTGACCAAGAACTGCCAAATCATACCAAAGCCCTGGTCTTACTCCTAGCAAAGAAGAGTCCAGGTAAAAGATGAGAGGCATAGAATTGGGTGTACTGTTTTGTCTTCACCTACAAGAAATTCCAGTCCAGGGAAGTCTTCTTGCCCAAGGCCAGATGTACATTTCCAATTTCTTAAAATCACCAGTAGAAAACATGACTTTGCCACCAAGAATTAAGTCTTGATACTCAGCTTCTCCCCGAGTCTCACTTCCCATTAAAATAACTGAGTTCCCTCTATTCCAGCATAGACACTAACCTCACCAAAGCAGGCATCTCCACCTGTTCATTTTGTCTCCAAGTCAAACTCTGAGAGTGGAAAGAAAAAATGAATGAAGAAAACAGGTTCAGGCACGCAGATTTGGTGGAAAGCATGGTACATAAGAAGGACAAGGGAAAGAGGAAACAAACACTACACGGTAATGGATGAGCTGCTGACATATAGAGCCTTGTCCTTCGCAGATTGTGTATCTCTTCTCGTTATGCACCTCCTGTTTCCTTCATGAAGACCCAAGTGAAAAGGCATTAGCTAATAAACATGGGCAATATCCAAACTCCTAGCTGAGCAGAAGATGCAAGGATCTGAGACGTCACTGGCCTGTAGTACTGTGCAGCTCCACAAGCACCTGACAGTTTGGTGTGTGTGGTGGTGTTTTGGTTCGGGTTTTGATGTATTTTTGGGGTGTGTGTAGGGGGGTGGTGTTTAAAACCAGAGTAATTTGTTAGCACTAAATCCTTCTTACCAGCTACAGGATCATTTCCCTTGATTAGCATTAGCATCTATTAATGGTTACTTGCATCATTTGTTCTACCACTTCCTGCCTTTCAGTGTGATAGCCTCACTTTAAAATACTTGAGTCCAAGAAAATGTGATCAGCTTCTGTAGTATCTGACACACTCACTCTCTTCCCCTTATTACATGCTCTAGTTAGCTTTGTAATTCAGTTCCGCCATGAGGAGCCACTTCCTCCTTGTGATAGAGAAGCTGTAATGGTAATAAGGATAGCAGCAGCTGCAACTTCTAATGAAGTTGGAAACTGTCAACCTCATGGTAATCAATGTCTTAAAGAGAAAACCTCAGTCCAATGACTTATCCTAATCAGAGCACAATGGGCCCTACATCATTCCTTGCTGCTGAGGGACATACATAGAAGTTCACTCATTTGCTCATTGTCATATCACAGAATCACTAGGATGGAAAAGACCCCCAGGATCATCGAGTCCAACCATTCCTAGCAACCATTAAACCATGCCCCTCAGCACCTCATCCACCCGTCTTTTAAATACCTCCCTGGGCAGCCTGTTCCAGTGTCCAATGACCCTCTTCATGAAAAATTTTTTTCTCATGTCCAGCCTGAACCTTCTCTGGCAGAGCTTGAGGCCATTCAAAGGGCTGATACTCAAATCTTGCAGAATTGTGCCAGCTGTCTGAAGCCTTTGCCCTAAAAAAACATCCTTAAAGCAGGCGACCATGTGCTATGCCAAATGTACTGTGTAAAATGGAATAGTTCACTGGCAAACCTGCACTGCAGGTTTTCCGTGATGAAAGCTTTTCCCTGCAGAACTGCTGCTCTTGTGGGTGGCAGTTGATTCTTTGCTCTGTACTTCTTTATCTGCTATTTGTTGTACAGGCCCTGTTTCCATGGGTATCAGAAGTTCTGTACATTCTGTTTGTATGTGTTGCAAGATGTCTCTAATTTACAGCCCAGATTGCCATAGTAAATGCTTCATCTGTGGGTTGCGCATTGCGTGATGCCCTACTGAATGAGGCAGCACAGAATGCTCTTCCAAATGCACACAAATAGAGACATTTGCCTGTTTATTAGAGGCTTAGCTGAGTATTTTTTTTGAAATCCTAAATGAGGCCTTTTCCAGTGTAAACAATCTGTCTTTAGCTGGAGGTACACACAAAAATGCTTTGAGGAAGTTCCTACTGCTTTTGCAGTATCACGCTGAGGATATTTTGTGCTGTTCCCAGCAGATTTTACTATTATTTCTGTAAATATTTTCTCTAAGAAATAGCAAACAAAATTTTGGAAGACTGTAAAAGCATGGTTAATATTCAAGGAATGTCCTTTTGAGTCACTATCTACTCTCCCTCCGGCTTATTTTTCCTTTTTTGGCAAAATTGTGTGAATCTGAATTCAGTTTCTGTATCAAAAAATATCAGGTGTACAAATGCTTGTACAAGTACTTCTGTTATCTGTATGGCAGCTCTGTGTAATGGTTAAATGGTCTGTTAGCTGTCATACACAAACAAGAGAAAGAACTTTTCACTGAGACCGTACAGTAGCATGATTAAAGGTAATCTAATGATTAAACAGTAACCAAGAGACAAAGTGGTCTCCATTTTCAAGCTGAAGAAATGAGAAGTAGCTTCCACATGGTCATAGCAGTAACCTGACAGACCTGTGAGCCAGAATTCAGTCTTGAATTAAGTCATCTAATGGTCATACGTGTCTGTGTTAGGACACTTCTTTCTACATCATTCTATTCAGCTGTCCTGCGACAGGTCACTTAAGAGATCACAATATTCTGCATGCTTATAATAGGTTCTTTGATTTATTTATTATTTGCAGCTTTAACCTAATTTTTGAAGTATCATGAATAGACTTACAAGCATGAAAGTGTTTTCAAAATGAAAATAAATTAAATAATTGCTGTTCTATAATTCAAATTAAATTTTGATTTAGGAAAAAAAATAGATCATCTCAGATGGGGTGATCCAGTGAAAGAACATCAGTATTTGAATTTCAAAATCGTGAACTGAATCCCCAACATGCACATTTTGGAAAATATTCCAAGAATTTAAAAAAATACGATTTGAGTTGTTGGAGGTGCAACTTTTAAAGATTTTATTTTCAGACTTTTAAAATTGCGATTATTATGGTTAGAAATTCATTTAAAATCTCTAATTAAAGCTGAGATTCCCATGTAATCACTTAGCTCCAGTAGACAGGCTTTAAGAATTATACCGTAAGTGCAAAACACATGGTATAGTATGAAGCCTGGTAAGGCTTGGGAATTAATCAATGAGATCATTGATAAACTGATTGCTACTGCTGAATCTTAATTTTTTTTCTCTTCACTGGGGAAAAGAACTCACCCCAATGGGAGGGCAGAAGAAACTTCATAGTTATCTATTGCTATTATTTCTGCTTACATGAAAGCTAATGCAGTGCCCTGCCTCCTACTTACTTTCTTTTTGAAATAGGTTGAGCTCCATCTAAGTTCTCTAAAATATTTCCTTTTCCAAGGTCCCTCTCCCAATTATTTCTGTCCATTCTGCAGCTGCTCCCACTGAGGCAGTTGGGAAGCCTTGCTGGGGAACAGTTGGGAAAAGGATTTGTACCCCAAATGAACCTTTTCACTACTAAGATATGTGAGTCTCATTTTGTTGTCTTTTCTCTCCAATTCTTACAGCAGCTTCCTAATTACAGCATTGCTGTTAGGATGAAGGGGTTTTTTTCAGTATTCTGACATCTTCTTAATTCTGGTGAATACATTTAATAATTAGACAATGAGATTTTTCTGTTCCTGCCCACCGGCACCCATTTTACTGTTCTTTTCAAAGGATTTTGAAGAGTGCAGCAAAATATCAGGGAAATAATTCAAATGTATGAGCTAAAGTCAGGAAGAAAGGACAATGAACCTTTTGTCCATTTCACCACATAAACAATCCCGAAGTGCTTTGTGTCTTAACATACCGTTCTCTAGTAACATAATAATTTTATGTGCTAATATTCAGATCTGGAATGAAATCTCTTCTTTGTTGTTATTCCTGCATAGGGACTAAATTGGAATGATTCCTGTGGATAAACAAACACTGTTTAGTGATTTCAATTTTTTTTTTTAAATATATGCTGTGTCTTCTCATCTCCTTATAGCACCTATCTGAATATCTACCTAATTCAGAACCACAGTCTAAGTTTTCCAGACTAGTAAAAAGAACATACTGCATGTGCTACACTAATGTTAAACATCAGCATCTGTGATGCACATTTTGCTTGAGAAGGTAATAGTTTATAAATTATTCAAAGTATTGCAGAAGAAATCAAGAACATAAGCTCTATTTCTTCATGGGGTTTCAGATGTTTAAAAGTGGGTTTACTTTATAAAACGGTTAATGAAGTGAAGCAGAGAGACACAAGTGTATGGCACTACACACTGCTCTTGTCCTCAACAGTACCACTCATCAAGACAATAAATGCCGTCTCTGGACATGTTGAACCAATACAGAGAGGCTGCACTCTGTTACATGTTAAGCTTTTAATTCCTCCACACATCAATGTAGGAAGGAATTAAGTAAACTCCAAAAGCAGAAGTATTTCTTTCTTTTTTTTGAGTGCTATTATAGCTAAAAATCCCACAATATAACAAATAGGAAAAAAATATCAAACTATAGTGCGTAAAACTCAAGTGCATCCTCCCTCCCTTCATTGTACAGACAGTTTAAGCTGGCTAAAATATTGAATGAAAGGAAGAGAGCAAAGGCTTCTTGAATCCAGGCTTATCCTTTTCTCAATCTACACAAGTTTGCACTGATTCAACAGACACAAGACTAGACTTTTGGCATGGTAATTACAAGAAAGTTCAGAGGTCAAAAGAAAAATGTAATTACGTCCAAAACAAAAACCTGATTCTCATGGGTGCCTCTTTGGTGCAACTTTCAGCAAGATGGCTAGAAATCAAGAATTATATTATGGGAGTGAGGGAAATTAAAAAAAGCAAACATTTCTTTCTGTTCTATATAGAGATGAACGACATCTTCCTCCACAACAAAAGGGCTGCTAAGTGATGCAATTAACTTCTAATAGCAGTTTCTAAAGCCTAGGTTGTCTCTGAGTCCAGACCGGAGGAGAGAGGATCATTCTGTGGTTTGTTCAGTTCTGTTTATATGCACATGTACTTCTCCTCCTTTGAGTCCAAAACGAGGAGGACTTTTCTCCATCCCAAAAGAACTTCGTGCCTTAAAGAGTCCTCTGAACTTGTGTCCGGTTACTAGATGTGAGAAAACAAATACAACTGCTTTACTTATCATTCTTAAATCAAGCTTTCAGCAGAAGTTGAACAATTCCTTGAGTCTGCTAGTCTAGGTAACGTCAAAAGATTCTTTGACATGGCAAATGCCAGCAGATACCATACGCGGTCAGTTTCTTGTTCTGTTTGCATCAATAACCTAAAAAGGGCCACACCCTCATAAGCAATTATTGATCAGTAGAGATGAAGTCACTGGTTAAACTCTTACTGAATTCACTGGTGGGAGATTTTCTGAAAAGCTGAGAGGAGATTGGCACAGAGAAGGCTCATTATCCAATTTCTGTAGCTCATTGATCATTTCCAGATGTATGTTCAATGTACTAACTAATCACCATTCCAAGAGCTTTTTAACCATAGCAAATGAAGGATATCACTTTGTGTTCTAAATGTGATCCCGCAGAAGATGGCAAGAAATCACAACATTGACTGTAGGGTGTTTAGGAGTTAATATACAACAGGTTTAAATGTATGTTCTGCTAAATTATGCTCAAAACCCCCAGGAGGAAGAGGGCGAAAGTAGGACCTTGCCTAGCCTGAAGGTTAATTACCTCCATGATGTTAGTAAGACTAGCTACAGCACCACTGGCAAGTCAACATCTGAATAAATTTGCAAGGAGCTGTGGGTACGCTCAGGCTTATTATAAAAAGGGAATGTATTTCAGCACTTTGTAGTAGAGGAGCTATACAGAGCAGCATGGAACACAGTTAGTAACTGACAGAAAAATATTGGATGTTTCCCTGAATTCAAGAGAAGCACCAGAAATACAGTCACTGAGTACCTTTTAAAATGGTTTTGTTTCTTTCTCTAAGACTATAATTTTCTGAAACATTAATATAAGTTCTTTCTTATATATGTAGAAACCGAGCTTATGTTCTTGAAGGAGAAACTAGGACAACTTTCCTGGAGTCAGAGGCAAATTTTCTGCTAACTAGTCAGAAAGAGTGTGGACACTGGGCTTCATAGGAGCATATTCAGATCCAGCATTACCTATTTTATATTGCTTTGTTTTTACTGATTTTGATATGTTATTTTCTGGAGCTAATTTAGCATTTTGTCATTTATTATCATGAGAGTGAGCAGTGTATCCTATTTTTGCAGGGACTTAAAAGGGTTGTCATTGTTCAGCTACTCTCTAGGATAATCACTTAAAATACTGTTTCTCACATTTGTCCTGTGACCTATACTCTTTCAGGGCTCGATGCTTTGTAACTTGAGCTAGACTGCAGCAGAAGAGTGGATCATTTTTGCTTTGATTGCTTTCTTGAGGGTATGTTTATCCTACCCTTTCTTCTTAGAGAACTGCAAAATCTGCTTTCCATCCTTCTTTTCCATGCTTTGCCTTCTTAATTAAAACCTTTTACAAGGCCGTTCTCTTTTTATACTTGCTTAATTATGAAAAAAAGATATCAAAAGACATTACTAATGCACTTGGATTTGTATCTAATAATGACATTAAAACCTTTCTGCTATGGTAGCCTTCAGGTGTCTAATTTTCAGTTTTATTAGAAGAGCTAAGCTACACATACGAGGAATTGTTTCTCTTTAGATAACTCCCCCCCCCCTCGCTCCCCGCATGACTACAAACAAAACTAAACGCTCTCTTGGAGTTTTTCTGTAAAATGTCTCAATCTTACTTTCTAAAAATAACTCTAGGAAATTACTAAGCTATCATCTTTGCCCACCTTTGTGTACTATTTGTTAAAAGCTTTGGATTTGGGGAAGTCAAAGGTTTTTCTAAGCCTTATCCAGCTGGTGCAGATAATCCTTTTGCAGTTTTTCAAGGTCTTAAAGTGAAAAAGTGCATGTATCCTGTACCCCTTCTGTCCTTACTTGAGGACATATACATCCACAAAATATATACTTCCCAATATAATTGGCAATACTCCAAGGGAAGAAAAATACAGTTTTGGAGGGCTTGGACTGTTTCCTCAAAGTATGTTTCCAAAGTGATTTCTGTATAGGATTCTTCTGATTTTTTTTTCTCCTTCACCTAGAATGATCTGAACTAGGATTCATTCTTCGTCAACAAACAGCAAGATATTAAAAAGGAAAAAAAACCCCAAATCTCAGAGCCTCACTCCCTCACTGATATTTCAGTGATCCTTACATAGTTGCAGTTATCAAAAACTACGTGTGAGAAATAGATTGCTGGAGCAGCAGAATGAAGTCATTTATATAAATACACCATAAGTAAAATGTGGTTTTATCTTAGTGCGCTGTCTTTAGACATGGACAAAAGAGAAATGTGTACCTCAGTTCAGACAATCTTCTCATCTAGTATTTGATTAAATTCTGTGCCTTCCATAGTGCGGTCTCACCAGTGCCGAGTACAGAGGGAGAATAACCTCCCTGGACCTGCTGGTCACGCCGTTTCTGATCCAAGACAAGATGCCATCGGCCTTCTTGGCCACCTGGGCCCCTGATGGCTCATGTTCAGTCACTGTCAACCAACACCTCCAGGTCTTTCTCCTCCAGGCAGCTTTCTAGACAGACTTCTCCTAGTCTGTAGCTGCACAGGGTTGTTGTGCCCCAAGTGCAGGACCCGATATTTGGCCTTGTTAAACCTCATGCCATTGGACTCAGCTCAGCGGTCCAGCCTGTTCAGATCCGTTTGCAGAGCCTCCCTACCCTCCAGCAGATCAACACTTCCACCCAGCTTAGTGTCATCCGCAAACTTACTAAGGGTATACTCAACGCCTTTATCCAGGTCATTGATAAAGACATTGAACAGGGCTGGACCCGGCACTGAGCCCTGGAGAACCCCACTTGTCACTGGCCTCCAGCTGGAGTTAACTCCATTTCCCACCTCTCTCTGGGCCCTCCAGCCAACCAGTTTTCCACCCAGGAGAGTGTGCGCCTGTCCAGGCCAGAGGTGACAGTCTCTGAAGCAGAATGCTGGGAGACACTGTGTCAAAGGCTTTACTGAAGTCCAGGAAGATACATCCACAGCCTTTCCCTCATCCAGCAGCTGAGTCACTTTATCAGAGAAGGTGATCAGGTTTTTTTGGCAATACCTGCTCTTTGTGAACCCGTGTTGACTGGACCTGATCACCTGGTTCTCTTGCATGTGCTTCATGATAGCACTCAAGATGACCTGTTCCATGACTTTTCCTGGCACTGAGGTCAGACTGACAGGCCTGTAGTTCCCTGGATCCTCCCTGCAACCCTTCTTGTAGGTGGGCACAACATCAGCCTTATGTTCCTTACTGGGCCTATTCCTTTGCTGTCCTATGCCTTTGCAGGCACTGGCACAAGTCCAGATCAAGATGATAATGTGATGCCAGCGTTCAGAGACAAATAGGTACAGAAAATGCCAAGAAATAGAAAAACAAGTCTATTAGTCCCCAATTCTCACAACCACACAAAGCCTGCAGACGCAGCTATATAAAGCCTCAGTGAGAGAATACGAAGCTGTTTGTGGTTGATGGTTGTAGTGGTTTTTATTCCACAGATAAGGAAAATCAGCCCAGTTGCTTAACGTTGCTCAGCATACTTGCTCCTGGATTTGAGCTCCACAGTAATTACACGGGGCTAAGGTCTTCTGTGGACACTCACACTTCGGGGCAGAAGTAATCTGAATTTGCTTTAACTTATTTTAGGCATGAATATGCTCTAGTTTAAATATCTAGCTTTTGCGTGAACATTTTCTGTGCAGAGAAGGTTTCAGCTGCTTTTTGCAGCTAGGAAGGACATTTCCTTGCTTGTCTGGCTTTCTTGCAAATATATCTGCCACTTCCTGTGTCACTGTAGTGACCCCCAAGATGAAGAGAATTACATAGATAGAGATAAACTGAGAAACATACAATCGCCTATATTTCCAGACTAGTAGACTAAACAGATACTTCTAATCAAGATGACCAGTTGTCCCCTTACCTGGTGTAACGGTTTTCACCTTTCTCTGACTGTGGCAATTGTGTCTATTGTGTATGTGTGATGACTACATTCCTGTGCTTTGTAAACTGCATTAACAGAATTGCCAGAGGTAGGTGGGAAGAGGCAGGAGCAGTCCGAGTTCTAATGACACACACATACAAGGCCTGGCATTGAATATTCGTAGGAAACCAGAGCAGGTATGAGAACGTGTCTTCCCTGGACTACCTGAGGCAGAGCTTAACAACACAGGGACGTTTACATGGCCTTTGAGGCAAATATGAACGTTCCCTGATGTAACTTGAATCTGAGTTGCTGCTGTGAGTATGGCGTGGATCCAAGCCCATTAGACTTGCCAAGCATTGGGCTTATTAGCTCCAGCCCTGCGCTGTGTTAATGTGATTGCACAGCTTTTCTATTCAAGTTGCTTCTCCTATCGTGTGGGTGCAGGAACAGCACGTTGGAGTCTCTCCCCACATGAGGCAGTGTAGATACACCAGTGGAAGAGTTCCTGACTGGGTCAGGAGCAGCAGTCTGGGAGAGGGGAGCTCTGACCTGGGCAGTCTCATGCAGAATGGCTGCACATGCTGGAGGCCTCAGCACCTGTTGGGTGTGTTTCACTGCTGAAGACCATGGTGGGACACAACAGGCAAAGGTTTTGGGGGTTTTTTTAGGTTTTTGGGGGTTTTGGTGTTTTTTTTTTTTGGTTGTGTGGGTTTTCTTGTTTTTGTTTTTACAGCTGGAAATAAATGTGCCTGCCTTATTTAGATGTGCTCCTTGCCTTGATCTTGTTTTTTTTTTTTCCTGACAATTTGCCCTTGACTGTGTTTATGGCAAGTTATGGATATTTTGTTTTAACTGTGCATTGAAACATATTATACAGCCATTAAAATCCAGAGTCCTGTCATCAATGTTAGGAAAGTATTAAATTAAATTGTCCTCATTCTTGATCGAGTTTAATTTTTTTAGCCTATCAGCATTTCTCAGGCAAACCAAGTATCACATTGAGGCATGATTTATGTATTCATGAAATTATTTGCATTTTTTCTGACAGTTTTTCATACTAATGAGCATTTAACTTAAGAGGTAACCTGAAAAATGAAAGCCTACGTTAATTTTTGGAAACTTACTACTGCGAAGTCCAAAATAAACAAATAAATAAGATCTGAACTATTACATTTCTTTGTTTTATAGAACGAGTTACTTGCACCACAATGAAATACACTTTTTACAAGAAAATGATTAGGAATGTCCTTATTTCTCAGAAGCACGTTTATTTTCCTTCTGCTTCCTCACTGTAGATCAAATAGATATTGGACAATTATTTTCAGGTAATAGCAGGGTTCACTTTTAAGTTTGATTCATAGTAGTATTCCTCATGCATTGAAAGTGCACACTTGTGCTACTCTAGCTAAATTAGATTTTGATTTTCAATTTATATATTTGTCAGTTAATAAATATGCTTGATGGTAGCAAATAAACTCTCTCCTTTTTTTGTAGTAAGTAGATTATTTTTCTTATTTTTGTATGTTAAATACTGACTAAAGTGCTCAGCTGGTTAAAGCAAAAGCCTGCAGGCTATGCGACTTTTAAAGAATTATTGGATACCACCAGGTATTATCCCAGTAATGGTTCGGTCAAGCCTAGGGTCTGCATCTTCCAAAGCTCCAGGGCTTGGCTATCAATGTGCCTGAGGCAGCACTGCCAGAGCTGACTGCACGGCCTTAACTCCCATCCCTGTTTTCCTGCAGTGTGCAGCTCTGTCTCAGACACAACCCACAGCCTCAGCCCTGTGAAAAGGGAAGACTAGTTCACCCATGTGCACGGTCTGTTCTGCCTGACTCTGAGCCACACTGTCACACAGCAATACGACCAGGAGTGAGCAGTGGAAGTGCTGGAATCTGTGTGAGACCAGCGTGCACATCACTGTGCTTTGCTGAGCTGCCTTGACCCAGTCCTTTGTGTCTGGCCATCCCAGACAGGACCCACCTGTGTGCCAATGCTGTGGCATGCCATGGCTATCTGGCGCTGCTCCACTCAGAAAAGCTTGGGCAAGAACAGGCCCAAGAATGTGTTGGCAAACACAGAAGAGAGTAGAGAGAACATCCTCCACAAAGCACCAGTTCCTCAACAGGACCGGACAAGCTTGTCACTGCACCACAACAGGCATTTCCAACTTTGGGCTGGGGCTTCAAAAGGTCTTAGGGAAAGGAGGGGAAGAGGAGTAGCAGTGCAAATCGTGGTGACTGTGAAGACAATGTGCTGTGGTGGAGGAAAAAACTGGGCTGATCTTTGCACAGTTAGGAGTTTTCTGAGCACAATCCATTTTAAAGATAAAACAAGGAAGGTGAAGTAGTTTAAAACACAAACTAAGAAGCTTTTCTGTGACTCTGTCTAAAGGCATCCTCGCTGTGCATTACTCTGTTTTATGGTGGGATTTTTTTGATAAGAACTCATCTCCCAGGAGATTTATCACATGGAATCAGGGCTGCTGTGAAATTTTATGGTCAACTATACCTTTGCACAATGTGTTTGAAGAGCCATTTTAGGAACAATGAACACTTCCCAGTACTGAAGTTGTGAGAGAGGTCTATGTGGATCTTTGGGACAAAGCTGCTTATTCCCAACTAATTCCACCAACTAATGGAAAGCATGACAATTGTCTTCTCTGTTTGATGGAGCCCAAGTCTTGCTTACTTTGAGATTAGTGACTAATGCCTAATGATTAAGTGTAAATGTAGCCATCACAGAAAAGATAAAATACCTCTGTTGTTTATTGTTGTTCGCTTCCTGAGGTTCCCAGACTCAAGCCTTTCCTTCCAAGGCTTGCAGGGAAATTCCTTGTTTAAGGAAGTATCTCACACTGGAGGGTTCACACAACAGTCGTTAGTAAAAAAACCTTTCAGCTTGAATAGATAGGACAGCTTTACCGAGTGCATGATGTTGCTCAGGTACTGCGGAAGACTGGGAAGTGATAGATGGGACAAAAAGGCAGGTGACCTGCTCAAAGAACCCGCAGGACCATTTCCTACAACACCTAGTGCTGCAGTGGTATTTGCTGCTGTGGGAGACTGAGCAAGCTGGACAGGACTCCTTATGGATCAACAAATGGACTAGCCAAATTCATAGAGAGAAGTCACTGACCATTAAACAAACTGGGTTCATGCAACCTTCAGTTCCAGATGTACCAAACTGATTTTAGGTATGTCTTATCCACTGGATTAAAGGGATCCTTGGTCTGACTATGGGTAGCAAAGCACAGGAGGACATTTAGGGGGTGTATATGTATATAGGTCTGCCATGGGTTGCTGTTCACAGAGTGAAGAGGTAGTCAGGACAACGGCTCTCTTGATACAATCAAAAGGTCAGACTGAGCATTGTAGAGAATTTGCCAAATTCACACATATATATGTATGTATACATATTTTTAAATTCAGCTACTTTCAGCAGCAATGATTAATTTTGCCTTTGCAATTATACTGATTTTGCATATAAATTGGATTCCTGCTTTGCACATATACTCACAGACCTATCTTTTTTCCTTGTGACAGGAAGTGGGAGCCTCCTTTCAGAAGCAGTTTAGTGCTAGAGGAGGAAAATGCCAAAAGTAAAACCAATTAAAAGCCTGTTATTTGGTTGCCTTCCAAGTCACAACAGCTGCAGAGGGTGATTAACTTCATGTGGTGTCAGTTGCATTTTTATCCAGCTTTATTCTGTGTTTGTTTTCTGTTTCCAACATTTGTCCTTGCTGAGACAACAGCTGTGTGCCTCATGTGGGCCCACCACTACAGATACATCCCCTGGAGGGAAAGAAGTCAGCCACCCAAGAAGGGTTGCCTCTCTGCCCTTCACAGAATCATAGAATGGTTTGGGTTGGAAAGTCCATCCAGTCCTAACCCCCTGCCATGGCAGGGACACCTTCCACTAGATGAGGCTGCTCAAAGGCTCACTAAGCCTGGCCTTCCATGCTGCGCCCGAGCAAGTTGGACCACAGGACAAAAGGGGATACTATCACCTTGAAGCAGAGGATGGAATAATTCCCTTTTTATTATAAGTATTGGCTCATTGTCTTGTCTGGGTTTCTTACCTCACATCCATTCCCTTACTTAGGCCAATATTCTTTTCTATAATTCTTGCAGAACTATGGTGTTTCATGGTTACAGTCATAATTTCCCTAAAAAAAGTATTAAAAAGCTCCAGGAGGCTGTACAGGACTTGACACCCAAAGACCTGGTTGTTTCTGGGCTGGGAAGAATGCTTAACTCATTAACAGAGTTTTACCTCTGAAAAGGAAACAAAACACAGATCCTTGCCCAGGCTGTTTTGAGCCCTTTGGAAGGAAAGTGAATATTGGCGCTATGCTGTCGGCTGAGGCAGGTAAGACAGCACTTGTCCCAGTGTCCCATCTGGCCCCAGGCATGACAGCAGTGCTAGCCTTACCAGTCCCCTATGTCTGCCTAACAGCTCTCAAAAATAAAACTATGCCCTGCTTTCTGTACCTGGTCAGTGTTTCATTGGGAAATCTCCACTATGACTGGGTAGGGATGTGCAGGTGGTAGATGAACTGTGTCAAAATGATTGAGTATATGAACAGCTATGCAATTTCTTCATGGATTGATGGAGCTTGCAAAGCTTGATGTCCAAACAGCACAGCAGTTGTATCAAAGCAAGCTGGTCGACCAAGTCCTGTATTTTTTAACTGGAGTTCCTCTTAGACTCTTTCGAATTTCTGTGCTTTTCAGTTTATTCTGCATTACATCAAGTGCTTTAAAAAATGATATATTAATTTATTCTCCTTCCCCACTCTGTCTTTCATAGCCACACTATGACTTTGTTCCTCCTATCCTTTTTCTCTGCGACTGTGAAATCCCGTCACTGCAAAACAGAAAGCGGGACCCTATTCTCCATAGCAAGCATATATTTGAAAACACATCTATTGAATGACCCCTTCATCACTGAACAAAAAGTTTTATTTCAACTCTCAGTTCAGTTCAAAGAGCTCCACTTTTTTAGAGCTCTTTTGTCAACTGAACTCTTCAGCACAACCCCCACTTGCACTTGCACTTGCACGCACCCACTACTCTATTAACATCCCATTAAATTGCACCCCAACAGTGGCTTTATCCTTACTGCTCTTAGGACAAACGTTTGCGGAATAACTTTTATATGCCTAACTCAACTCATACAGACATCCTAGACAAGAACTCTTCAGAACAAACCATAACGTGTGTGCAGTGCAGCTGAGGTGGCAACACAAAATTAGGTGGGCACAATTCAAGACACAGGGCTGGTCAAAGCCTGGAGCTAATGAATGGAAAAAATGTCACTATGAGGTTTCTAAGGGCATCTTGCTGCACCTATATTAACTCCTTTCCTTCCATATTTCAACTTCATTTTATTGCTCAATTTATTGATCTAATGTTTCTGGATTTGCTTTAAATGTCCTAATGTTTTGGACAATTAATAAACAGCAAACATTGGTCCTTGCATGCCAATTTCTCCCAGGCTTCCATGACTGCCATGCACACAAGCCTGGGGCAAAGCATCAATTGAGAAGCACAACAGTACCAGCCTGTGGCAAGGAAAGCAAAAAGTACCGCAGCCTGCAGGGACAAATATGCTCTACAATTCTGTCTTGCAATGGATAGACAAGACAAGAAAATGCACTGTCTCATGCACATCTGCTTTTCCTGTCTTTGTCTGCTCATGAGCAGAACTGCCATAGCTATGAGCGTGAATTCTGAGTTCATAAAAGCCACTATCCGGGAACACCATAGATTCTGTGGCCCAGCAGGGCCTATAGGTTTACATGGAGGGTTGGGGAGTATTTTAATTTTATGTGATGACATTTAGGAGATTTACTTAGCTTTCTCTAGCTCCTCCACCTTTTTACAGTACAGCAAATTGTTATAGCAGAGTATCTGCAAAACCAAGCAGGAGTGTAGAACTGTCATCCACTGGTCTTACAGTGGATAGACAGCAGCATCATGCTGGGCAGTGCTGCTATCACTGACAACATTAACACGCATTTAACTCCACTTTGCTCTGGTATGAGTTGAGTACAGTGTTTGGTGGGTATGTGAAAAACACCAGTGCTTTCAGTTGTACATGTCCTGCAAGAATGTCTTAAGAGTCAGGCAGTAGAACCCATTCAAGGAGACTGGTGCTGTTTGGCTGTTTATAGGCAAACGGTGACACAGAATTGAAATCTCTTGAACAAAACTTTAAGTCTTTTTTTTTTTGGAGTTTCCTATTCCTAAGTCACTGACTGCCTATTAGGCACTATGGTTTGAAAGACATGTATGGTGTGAAGGCCTCACCAGGTGATCCTCAGAACACTAAATTAATGCACACACAGGAAGATTTCTGTAGAAACCAGCCAGCCCCTAAGAGGCATTTCCTTTGCTAAGTCCTATGTAAAGGGCCACTGCTTCTACTGTAAAAGTTAACAGGATTTACAGTCAAAGCTTTCCCTTCTGCTGCCTGCGTTCTAAGCTGTTCTGGCTTTGCTTCCAGCTCTCTCCATCTTGCACCTGTAAGCTTAAACTTTCCTAATTCTCTCCTCTGTTATTCTGGTCTTCCCTGCAGCACTCTCATCTGCCTGGGAGTGAAGCTGCCTCAAAGCATTTGGACTCAAAGAGCCAGCAGTCCCTTAGAATGAGCCAATTTCATTGCTGTCCAAAATGAATGAGAGGTTGCCTTCCTCGCTTGTTACCTCTGAAATCACCACAAACAAAAATGATAAAAAATCTAAAAGGGGGGGGGGGGATAAGAGGGGATAAGAATCAAAACATTTTGACTATAACTGTCTGTGGCCAGTGTAGGTGAGATTACTGCAATACAGTGGCTGCAAGAGGCAAAATTTTCTACCATGGAGGGAAGGTCAATATTTGTTTCCTCTTCAGCCTAACATTCTCCAATACTGATTAGGTTCCCACTTGCTCCTTTTCCTCAGTCACTTCTAACTGCTCTGAAAGTACTAGACAAGGAAAAAAAGATACAAAAAATGGGATTTCCCATTCTATCTCTCACGATTTTCATACGCTTCAATTTTGATTCTTGCAGTAACAATAGTTTTTAATTATGATGTTATTTCAGCCAAATACATTAAGTGTACTTTAAATCCTTCAGTCTCTTATAGGCCTTTAGGGACTGCTGCAGACAATGCGTTTCACAGATGGGTAAACTGAAGATATGGAGAAGGAAGGAAAGCTGTGCAGTTGAGATCATAATGCCAGTATTTGGGGTTCCGGCTCCTTTCTGGGACTTTAATTCCTTTCCAGAGCATGAAGCAGACTGAGGGAAATAGCCTTGCCTTTTGCACTTTTAGAGGCAGTTCAGATTTGTAATACTAAAGACCGCAATGCAGGCCAAAACTCAGTGAGAAGAAAAGACACAGGGCATTGACTTAAAAACCTACCTCAGCACTAGAAAGCAGAGTATTTCCCTGCTGTTTCATTTTTACTTGATTTGACAACCTAATTTCATCCTAACGTCACAGGAAATCACAGTTCACTTTTTCTCCAGCATAGTGTTAGATGCAAAGAGCCCTATATATGTTTCGCAAGTTTCACTTCAGAATAGAACAGAGTTAACATTTATAGACTTTGCCTAGCAGGTGCTGCCTAAAGCACCAAAACTGCCTGTTAAGTCCCCTTCCAATTAAAACAAAAATGGGTAGGTTTTACTATTCTTGTGTTCTTTTGCCTTTTCACTTGACTGAGCATTACTGGATGTTGTGTCTCTGTCACTCACATTTCATCTTATCTGTTTGCCTCTAGCTCTTTCGGTCCAGAACTGATTTTCTCACTGCTTTAAGTAGAAACAGTGAGATCTGTATATTGGCACATTTCTTAGAGCTTTATGCAGTAGTGGCAGTGGGCTGCATCCTACGTGCAGCTGCTGAATATCTTTATTCCCCTCTTGAAGGCAATAGAAGTTACAGACAGTCAATAATTTTAGCGGATGTTCAGAATTTTGCATAATCAAACCCATTTTTTATGGTCTTAGCAAATGTTTCCATGAATGTGTACGCATATGTACGTATAAATACATATAAATGTGTGCAGGCATATGTGCATCAGCATGTATACATGCACATGTTTTCCAACTGGAAAATTTTGCTTTGTAAATAAGTTTGTCTCTCAACCATGGGAAAAACATTAAAAGCTCTCAGTCCTTCAAACAAAACTTAACAAAACCACATTCCAGTCATATTCTATCAGTTTATTTTCTAAATAACTAAAATAACCTCTGATTTAATTTCTGATGTGAATAGAATAAATAATTTCTACACCATCCTTCATGTGAGTAGCTCAAAGCCCCTGTACTGCAGTTCTTCATTTGCTCAGGTAAACTGTGCCTTAGAGAGGGGAGACTTAGGATGCTTTGCTTCCTGCTGAAGTCCCTTCCCTTCTCTAATCCCTAAGAAGGGATTACAGTACTGCTATGGCTTCCTTTTGATATGTTAGAGAAACTGTGGGATTTTAGTTGGTTTCAGCACCACAAAGGGAAGTAGAGAATAGATGCAAAAGGGCAGAAATAGACTTATCTCCTTCCTTGGAATGAGTAAAATAGCCCAGGACACTATACCCTCACAGTTAGAGAGGGGTTTCATCCATCCCTTAAAGAAGTGGGTCCAAGATAAAGTGAGGATTTGGAGTTTATGTCAGTTTCAAAACCATTGTGACTTAGATATTTGAAGTAAAGGAAAAGGGAAGATGTTTTTTTTCTGTCTACATTCTCACGCCAGTATGTACAGGTTATACTAGTGCAGAGTACCTTCTATGACAGTGGTTCTGCAAGGAACCCATAAGGTAAATATGATCCAAAGGGGTCAGAGACAGGCAGCAGCTCGGGGTAACACAGAAAGCTTCACTTGGACACAGATTTCTGCAGGGCATTTCAAGGAAATTGCCTTTATATGCAAAGTGCCCTTAGGAAGATGTCTTGACCTTTTTGCTTAGTGAATAAAAAGAAAAACAATTAAGGAACACATCTTCCCATCATTACGTGGTGTGAACTGGTGTGTTTAAGCACAAGGCACACTGAGAAAAGGGTCAAGAGAAATCTTTCTTTTTCTCCCATTACTTACAGTGATTTTTGCACTAACTGACATACAGTATATCAAACAAGAGTCATGGTTGTGCCTTGAGCTCTCAAGATCTGTCTCACTCTTGCTGCCAGAAGCAGCAACAGCCCATTCTGGCTCACTGCTGATGCAGACCTCATAGCTACAGCCACAGAGGCAGAGAGAACAGCTCCTGGCTAGACCCATGTAAAAGAGCGTCTCTGCATGTGTGTAAAACACAGGCTCTGTGTATGCATATAAATGCATATATGGTTTTAAAAATTCCATATTTTGTGGAACTTGCAGATAGGGGAAACAGGCAGAAGGATTTGTTGATACAGTGTAAAAAGAATAACATGAATATCTCAGAGGCCACTTCCATTGCTTGAAAGTGTGTGTAACTCCTCTCCAGCAAGAAATGTCTGCTGTGCTTGGCAGCTGATTTATGTGTCTTACTGTTTGGCAGCGCTCTCCCAAGTGAGAACACTTTCCCATACATTTGTTCTAGATTAATGATTCTGACATGCAATAGCATCACTTGAGTGGTACATGGAGTTGTCTCTTGAGAATGATGAAGATTTCTCTGGGAGCTGTAGAGTCTGGGCCAGGGGCAGCGGGGGTGCGGGATCAGCTTTGTTATTGACTTCTCAGTGTGTGAGGTTTAGTAATGCCAATGGAAAAAGATTACCAAGTGTAGGGAATGTTTGTTAAACAAAATGTATTTCCCTTGACTTCATGTCCCTTTCTTCAATTCTGCATGTAACTGCCACACTTACTTTGTTTATAGCTAATGCCACAGGGGGCTGGGCCTTACATTGCTACCACTGTGTAAATTTGATCCCTCAAATGACATCTTGATGCTGGACAATAATTTCAAGCATCTCGTTGGTTAGTGGAGCAGAGCGAGCTGTTCTTCCCCAGTTAAGATGAGTAGCAACAGGGTTTTTCCAGAATTAAATATGTTCACTGTAGTGAATGTTATCTCATAATTTTTATTTCTTGTTACAATTACTCTGCTGACTGAAATCTTATATAAATTATCTGAAGACAGAAGGGAAATATTTGAGAACAAAATCTCTGATAAACAATAATAAAAATTAAGATTTCAGTTGAGAATGCTTATATGCTTCTAGTAAGTGTTTCTATGCATTAATCTTGTTCAAAAGGCATTTACTAAAGAAAATTGTAGCACTGATACACACATTTTCCATTTAACTACAAACATGTTTCTGCTCTCAGAAAACATAGGTCACTTAATCCAAAATTCTGCCCTCTGTCACTATGTATTTCATGGGTCTGTTCAGAGCCTGAGTTTGTTCATGAGAACCTTTTATAGAGGAGGAGAAAATTGTACTGAAAAGTAAGAGCCATGAGAATGACTATTTCATGCCATGAGAAACAGCCTTGCCCTGGGCAGCATCCATTCAATTATCTCTGACCCCATAAAAAGTTCATATATTACAAATATCTCTAAAACTTAACCACTCCAGACTCACTAGCAGTTCAATTCAGGTTCATCTTGTGGCAACATAGCAACATACTATAAAATGAAAAATAATTTGCATCCTTTCACACTTTACAGTCCTTAAGGGACATTGGGATTTAAGCACTGGTTTCAGACACAAATTTTGTAATAACCTTTTTCCTTCAGCTGATTCTCTGAACGAACTTTTAATAGAACCATTTTCTGCATCCTCCTTCTTCTCCCGCAAAAAACACCATTTTTCAATGCCTATCCTCAAGTAATTGTCGAGCCAGCAAACACAATGTTCCCAATTAGGAAGGTGGGGTTTTTTTAGAATTTTAGTGTACATTAATGTAAGTGGCGTTTAAATTTTTATCGGAATTGAGTCATACATTTACTGTACCTATTTCCTAAGCCATGCAGAAAAACAAGAGACACTATTCCCTAAGGTGAGGCACTTTTGTCCTCAGAGGCCCTGTAAAGCTTCACCTGGAGACTCCACTCTCATCCTCTCCAGGGGTACAGGAGACCCATGACATGGCACCTAGAGACGTGGTTTAGTGGTGGATTTGGTGGTTATGTTAACAGTTTGACTTGATGATCTTAAGGGTCTTTTCCAACCTCAATGATTCTATAATGCTATGATTCTACTAACGCTCAGCTGAGGCACAGGAGCTGTAGCACACTGCAGTAGGAATTCCCTGCTCAGTCACAGCCATGATAGGCAATGGACCTGTTGGTCTTAGCTTGATCTCAGACCTGTTTCATTACTATGATCTTACCTGACTATCTGGTCTCTTGGTTGACTGGCTGCCATCCCCAGGTCTTCACTGCTTGTATTGCTCAAGTCCTATGGAGCTGGGCCCTGGGTTGTGAGGCCCCTGCCCTGCTGGCTGTGTTATCCCTGTGGGCTCCTGGCTCTTTGGAGCCTCTCTCTGTAACAACAGAAAGAGAGAGGTAAGAGCTGTACAGAAAATTTTCTACAGTAGTATCTCTGCTAAGACAAACAAACAAAAACTCCTTTGGGTAAAAACATGTGAAGGTGAGGTAGTTTCAGGTATTTTTCAGTTCCAATTCTTAGAGATATTAGTCTGTTCTACAACAGGATAAGCGAGAACCTCCAGCAACTATTCTGAATAATGTTGCCAGTGCAAACACGTCTGGTGTATCCAGGCCAGCTCAAGGCTACTGAGAAGAAGCTTCTGGTGACCATGCTCTGTGTGCCATTGATGTAGGCCAGATCTAAATAAAGAACCTCAGTATTTTAACTGGTTTGATCACATGTAAACATACAGGCTTACTGACAGAAAACGTTTCCCTCTGTGATAACAAGTGTGGTGGATGTATTCACCTGCCTGCAGCCAGAGCTCACTGTCCCTCTCTATCTGAGCAGGAGATGGCTGTGCCTGAAGGAAGGCGGCGGCTCTGCTTGAGGGGAGGCAGCTCACTCGCCTTTCTGCAGCACAGGGTTGTGTAGAATGTTTGCCAATGTCCTTGATATCTCAAAAGCATTCACTGTAAGAGTAAGTCAATGGAGTGCCATGTATGCTGATGGGCACTGCCGCAGTTTGTTTTGCTGTTTGGCAGATCATCATTAGTTACTGTGAAGGAGGTTATGGGCAGGAAAAAAGAAGTGAGAGCTAGAAGCAGGAAGAGCAGAAACCTGCTGGGAAGTTCAGTTTCAATTGGAAGTCTGTTACTGAATTCTCAGATTCCTCTGCCCAGCCTGAAAACTTGTCATGCCTTCCAGCTCATTACAAATTTAATAGACCTTTCCAAACATCCTTTAATAGACTCTTCCTTTGTGACGTTCTCTACCTTCCCACCATTCAATGTACAAGGTTCCTACTAACCTCTGTGGGATTTCTATATTATGCCAGACCTAACAGTTTTCCAGAATTTGATTTCTCAGGGCATATACAAAAGAAGAACAAAACCTGACCCATTTGAAGTATTTGAGGGTGGGGGTTGGTTTGTTTGCTTGCTTCCACTGGAAAAGAAATTAAATGGAAGAAGAGGGATGGAGTTAATAATGGGGAGATAGGCAAGGGAAAACAAAGGAAAAGATCCACTATACTCAAGATCATATTCTGGAAGAGTACTATACTGAATTTGGAACTGTGATACTAAGTCTTGCAGAGCAATTTCATAAGTTTTCTACAAGGAAAGCTAGTTAGATGAGAAAGAATGTTGATAGGAATGGTTGGACTCGATGATCCTGGGGGTCTTTTCCAACCTAGTGGTTCTGTGATTCTGTGATGAGGAAGAATTATTTTGTGGTGTTTGATAGATACGGGATGGTGTGTCATTAGCATGTATCTATGTGTCCCTGGGACACAGGTTAAAGCCACAATACGCACAGTATAGACAGCTCTCCAGTTCCCATACTGGGAGCAAGCAGCCTTCCAAGTAGGGGTGGTTAATTCATCAACCCAACAAACCGGAAAGCTGGATCTCACTGAATGGCTCATTAACCTAAACCATATTAAGATGCTAACACTAGTTAAAGGCACATATAATAGTGACTGACAGTAAAGAGAACACCAGCTGGCACATTCACCTCTTCTTCACTCCTTAAATCCTTGTGTCTGAACAATATGATGAAGCATGGAGGAGTACACAGCCCGGCTTGGAGAGGCCTCCTCAGGAATGTGCAGAAACTCAGGTTCAGGCTTTCATCTCTTCCAAGTTAAGCCACATCAGATATGCTGTGAATAGTGGTATCACATGCACATACAAATTCCTAGGGAATCAGAAAACCCCATGTGCCAGTCAAGCACATCTCCACCCTGATACCCAACTATGTCTGAATTAAGGCTTGAGTTAGAAACCTGCAAGACTCCTAAGTTCTAATCCTAACCTTACAGCATTTCTGCCCTTCCCTGAACTGTGGCCAGAGCAGCAAGAAAGAGCTGGTTAGCCGCATTAAATAGTGATTATTCAAGTTGCTATCCATGGCTATGTTCTAGCAGATATAAGGCATTGCTCACGGCAGAATGCCAGTTCCTCTGTGATTATTTCTTTACTGCTCCTGTTTGCAGCTGAGTTGATATAAGAGTTGACAAGTCGTGTATCTGTTTAGTACATAATTGAACTGAAATGCAGTTCTAAATAAATTCTGCTAGAACACCTCTTGGAAAAGCCTCTAGAGTTGTTCTGTGTACGAGATTGAGCATCGCCCTGGCTGTTTGAGACAATGGATTTTCTTTATTTAAACTGAGAACCCTGTACCTTTGTCTTCTGTCCCTTTGGATAAACACTGCTCCTGTGTCATGAGGCAAGTTTAAAAACATTCTATTTGCCTTCGTTTGCTTTTGGTTTTACTGCAGCAATTTTTTTTTATTATTCCTACAAGGAAAACCTAATTACAAATACCGTTTCTTTCTTCAACTACACTGGATCAGTGTGTGCAGAATTAGACATAAGAGTCCCATTAATGCTAATGGAGAATTTACACCTTAAGTGTCCTTTCCCATCAAGCTGCAATTTGTTCTGTCCTTTTGAGTCTTCCTGTCTATGAACTCTTTGCTTTGCTACTTAGCATTCCAAAACCCAGCTACCTGAAGCTTAGTAGTTTACTCGTCATGGTGAAACTGAATATGCAACTACATATGCTTGTAGTGAGCTGCACTGCAGGCTTGCACATAGAGTTCTGCTATCTCCTTTTGACAAAAGATGCTGCTTACCTTAGCAAGACCCCTGCTGTCATATCACCAGTTGTTCTTTGTAATAATGCTTATTGCCCTCCTGCCTTTTTTATATCTCCTACTCTTTCTTCTGAATAAGCAATGTTTGCCCACCAGCAGATTTAATTTAAATGAATGGGTAAGATATCAGGCTTGTTCATATTTTCAGCTACCATTTAAAATAAATACAAATAGTTATTACCTGACTGTAAATGTTTGCAATTGGTTCTGCACTGTGTTCACGTTATCAAGACTTTTGCTCGCTGCCTTTTAATGTACGGCAGCAGTCTCTCCACAGCTAGGCTCTTTGGATAACCACCTGTGAGCAGAATTTGCCTAAATCCAATTCAGTTTCTCTAATTTAGCAGCCAATGGTCTGAAGATAACCTTCCATTTTACAGACTAGGCACCTATCCGGCGCCTCCAGACTTAGACTGACTGTGATTTTATTTTCTTGCCAGCAATTAAAAGGCAGTGTGAATTTCCAGTAAAATGATGCTCAAGATAAATCTGTAGAGGTTCTCAGTGTGGTACTCCAACTAAAATTCTTTGACCTTTAGGCAAGCAAAGTTAGACAAAGGAGCTTTCTGTACATTCAGCCTCATGTTGGGGCTTGCGGGAAACGAAACGATGGGTTCACTTTGGTTAACAACTGATAAATGATGAACTTCCTTTTGTCAGTCATCAAAACACATTGAGTAAGACTAAAAGGCAAATGTATAAACATAAACAACATCTGTATCTAATTACTCTATGAAAGCAAGAAGAGTTTAAAAAAAAAACCAAAAAGCCAACTGCACAGGAACAGCATATCTATTGGCAGGATGATGTTTTTCTGTCCCTGTTTGCCCTGTTCCCTGGCAATCTAAGTCACTATTGGATTCACACTGCTTGTCAACATTGAATGGAAAATGCAAACATCACTTTCAGTCAAGCTGTATTTTTCTTTGGTTGTATCAGTGACTTCCTGCAGTTTCAATGTATCATTGTTCCATTAATCCCAAAGGATTTAGGGGTACTTTTGGCAGGCTGCCCTACAACAGAGCTTTAGTCTCTGCTGACTCCAAATGTGTCTCTGGAAATTTGGTGTGCAGCGTGGAGAAGGAAAGTGTGTGATGAGGAGAGATCTATTTTTCCATCTTATTCCCCATCTGCTGCCTTTCTTCAAGTACAGAGGATAATACAAGATTCTGTTCTGCCTCACAGATGTCCCACATCCCAAATGTATTCCCTGGGGAATCCAATTTACAATAATATACTATGCAAACACACTCTGACGGGTCAACGTGACATGCTTGGTAAATCAACCTGAGACCGTAGCTGTGTCATGGTTGCAATGCCAGTTGCAAATCCCCTGTACCTCGTAGCAAGGTATGTTTGGGTTGAAGGAGAAGGGAAGATGATCACTGTGCAAGGATTTCGGAAGGAAATGTCATCAAACAACATTCACAGGCAAAATACAAAGTAAAAACAAAAAAAAAAAAGACTGCTGATGGCAGATGCTGGTTGAGCAGGATGCAAATTGCAATCAACCCTTTACAAAAATAACTGGAACAGAATTTGACTTCTATTTGGAGAATTATCCTATTGCACTTGCTGCTGTATTTTTTCCGCTCCTTCCTAGGATTTTTTAAAAATTTATTTTCTTATCTATAGTTTCAGAAGATCCATGCTTTCACAGAATAATCAATGGGCAAATGCTGGCAAAAATTGTCCAAAAATTTCCAGTGAGAACTGCAAGCAGGGGGACTTTGTTTTTTCAACCTTTATATTCACTATAACGTGAAAGAACCTAACCCACTTACTTTCAGCACCAAATACCATTCACTCAAAAAATAAGTTTAGAAGCACTGAACAAGAATCAACAAATACTCAACAGGCAGACATGGAAAGTGTAATGTTTCCAACAGAAAAGGCAGAATTTGAAGCCAATGTTTCATTGGTTTTTTTTAAATGGCATTCTTGACTTTAAATGCCTTCAGCTTACTGACTTGCTAATTACAGCTTGTTTTAAGTATTAATTCAGAGGATTAATGGGCTAGTTTGACTTCTGATTTCCACTGTTTAAAAGACAATGATGTAATGACGTAGTGTAATGAAGCAACCTCCAAAGTCACATTGCCAGTAAACCCTTTACAGGACCCACGGTGGAGTTTATCTGCAGGGAAATTGTGACTACTTTAGGACTTTCTAAACAAGAATGCAAGTAGGATCTTTCAGCCGCAACCCTTGGCAGAACATGCCAGGTCCTAGCCAGCTGCCAAACAAGTAGCATAATTTAATTTGTAATCATGAATGCTCTAGAGAAGGAAGAGAACTTTCTTTACAGGCTAAAGTACAGAGTAAGTTAGGGATGGTGTCATGTGGCAGTTGAGAAAGGGGCTGAATTCAGGGCAGCACTGGAGATGGCTCCTAGCAGAACAGTAGAGGGAATTCAGCCACTGAGCTTCCCACTGAATTAGCTGTCACAGATCAAGCTTTTAGGCACATGGTGCTGTCTGGAATAGATACACTTGCCTCTGCTCGAGTTCTTCATCATCCCTAGGAGCAGTGCTGCTCTAGCTGTGACCTTACCACATCTGGATGAGTACAAGAACTACTGAGAGGCAAGAAGTTTTAAATAGATTATCTGCTTGTCAGTGTTTTGCTCATTCTAAAGCTACTTGTAAATTTTACAGAGAATTTGGCAAGTAGATTATTTTTTAATTCCACAGATTAGAGGAACTGAATTCTGGTAAAGCCATAATATTTGATTTTGACCTTTTCTTTTCAAAAGGTTTTCATTTGAAGCTTTAGTTATATTTGTAAAGGGTGCCTAAAAAGCAAACAAAATGACCTGCCCAGATCTGGAAAAAATAGTTTGACTCAAAACAGACCCCTGTTGCCAAGTAGTGCAGATATATGGCTCACATTCATAATGCTTTATATAGCACCTGCTTTAAACATCATCTTTATATAGCATAGTTTTGGAAGACATTAAATCTTTTTTACTAAGATAATTGCTGATGTAAATAGTAACCCATAGCAAATGATGCTAAGTGAAAGCAACTGCCCAGCTGGGGGCAGAGAGGGACAACAAAGCAAAAGGAAACTGAAAATCAAATCCCCTCCCCAACTCCAGTCACACTGTGCCTTCCTGTCAGCTCCTGGACTCTCCATATTACTACAGATTGTACTTTTTTATATTCTATTTCTTTCTTCTCTCTTGCATCACATTGATTTAGATGGTGGTCCCTTATTGAATAGACGTTTCTGTAAGTATCCATGATGTTAAGAGCACAGATTGCATTTGCTTTAAATAGGAATCATTTCGCTAAACTTCTTAGGCTTTCTAGAAAAACTTCCTATAAAATAACTTCTAAACTGGGTCAAAAATGTAAGAGTTTTTTAATCACCTCCTAATGAAATGTGCCATTAGCTTGGAACTTGAACATGACAGCTGACTCTGAGCACGTCAGGTTTATATTTGTATAAAGTTTTATATCTGTTCATGCTGTTTTCTGCAGCATCTCAGTCTTTCAGCATATTTGGTAGGTAGCTCTATGGTTTACCTTCATTTTCTATACAGACTATTATCAAAAAGCTAATGACTTGCCCAGCAATTTGTGACAACTGGAAATAGGATAAAGGACTTGAAAGATTAAACCCTGCAAACTTTATTTATGCGAGTAGCTCTAACTGGTCTGGATCCTGATTTCATGCCTTACTGACTTATTCACAAAATAAGCCTTTCTCTGTGCAACAAGGCAGCTCCAGAGGGAAAAGACAGACATAAAGCCTATGTCACAGAAGTCATAACTTGCATACTGACAGCTCTCCAATGGCGAGGGCTTCCAGCCTTGCTTTCCTCAGCAGCCATTTTGGGACCGTTGTCGGTATCCATGCAGACAGCTACTGCTGTCTTCCAGCAGGCACTGCTTTATCTTTTGGCTGTTGGGTTTGCTGCGACTGTGCACAGTTTGTTTTCACATGAAGTTCATAACGTGGAATTAAAATATAGTGTGTTCAGAATGTAGGACACAGTGGTAATTTAAAGGCAAGAAAAGGTCTGGAAAGCCTGTAAGGGATATTAGGGAGGAGAAGTCGTTTCCATGACAACAAATCCACCAAAATCTTTGAATTCATATTGATTCTAGTGATGGATGAGCCAATTTGGGGGCAGGGAAGAAAAAAAAACCCGAAAATATTTAACCCTGATGAAGAATGCATTTTCCCTGGAAAAAAAAAGATTACAGAGGTCTTTTTTTCCTGAAGTCCTTAGCTCAAATCCCAGCTACAAGAGACTTCATGCAAAGCATGCCTAGCCTGGTTTATTTCCCTGTAGTCTGGTTCCGCTTGTGAGGTGTTCTGTTAATTGTGCCCTCAACTGAGCTTGGCAGAGGAGAACGATACTGCACAAAAAGGGGCCGAACCTGCCTGGATAAAAGTATCAAGGACGAGGGGGATGTGTCTCCTCTGAGAGTGACAGAACTCAACCCTGTGCAGCTTTTCTGAGCAGCAAGTACTGGTGGAGGCAGGGGGCAGGGCAGGAATGAGCAGCTTGTGCTACCATGGAGCAGCCCTAGGACCGCTCTCTGCCATGCACAGCAGACTTTCTTCCTTCTTCAGCCATGTCTTAGCTCAGGACAGGCAGTGAGGGACACACTTCTCCCTATGTTGACATGAGTGTTGATGTGGCTGTCATAGTGCTCTATGAGACAGGTAGTCAGAAGGGCTTTAGGAGCAAAGGCTCAGCTGCTTTAACAGCTTTTCCGTTCTTGCATCATGATGTCATTGGAAATGAGCCCCCCATGCACTAGGACATATTCAGTGCTTTTGAAAATCTGTACTGCACATGCTTTTTAAAAAGTGAGCAGCTGTAGGTCTTTGTTGGGTGTATGAGGAGAATGAGACAAAGGGCAATGGATCAATAGGTCACAAGCCTTCAATAAGAAACTTACCAAGGGACAGAAAATGTATTTTGTGCTGTACAATCTTGTTTGGATGCCACAGTCACTTCAGGTAACACTTCTCTTGCAGCCACTGACACAAAGCAACCTGAGTTTTATTAACCTGAACAACTTCAGTTACACTGTAAATCCGTAAACAACTTCTAAAAGAATCCTTTCATTATGATCAATTACTCTTCAACACTTACATTCTGTACATGCCTCAAATACCATTGCTCTTTTAAAGAAATGGCCAGATTATCTGTTAATGTATTAAATGCTGTTGCAACAGGACTGAAACCTTCTTGCAGTCAGCGGAACTGCACGGAATACTGCCAGGCTTTATTGTTTCCACTCCAGGTGGAAAAGGCAGGAGGAGGTTAATTCTGCTGCAATACTGAAGGCAAAAACAGGAAAGCAGAAAATAGTGGTACTGTTGCTGAAGGTGAATGTATCCAGCAAAAGCTCAGTTCAGACAGCGCAGCAGTTCATTGATTAGATCTCTGACATCTCCTAGAGCAACACTTTCCAGAAATCAATGCCTGGGTTCTGATCTTACTCTGCACACTAACATTCATTTCTCATAACTGCCCTGTAACAAGGTGATACATACACAGATTAAGGGAACTACCTTGTAGCTACAGGCTGCTGTGTCATCAAGAAAAGGCAAAGGTATCAACACAAATGCAGATGCACGAGGCTACTCTCAGTGAAGTGTCGGGCTGCAAGGAAGCAGGCTTTACACTCTTGCCCTCACTGTTCCAGATCTGCTTAAGTTTTGCAGCTTAATCTGGTTTTCACACCTCTAGCTTTAGCTAAGAAGCAATTTAAAAACAAAGCTAATTTGCCTGTGGAAGTAATGATGAAACCCATGCTATTAATGTAGCCAACAGCAACTAGAAGAAAGGTGACAACGATGGTGAAAAATATGGCTTGGCTTCCATGCAAGAACAAGTCATAGATTAGGACTTGGTAAGTCCTGGAAAAAAAAACCAAAAGAGAAGTATGATATATCAATAAAATCACAGATGATGTGGAGATCAGCTGAGACGACAAATAAGCATTCCCATAATGTAAACAAGGGGCAACCAAGGAAAACTGCAGAGAGCAGATTTAAAAGCTACCTTTTTGTTACAGTCCATAATTAAGATTTTGAAATGCCTTCCTAGTGCAAGTTACAAATCAAAAAACATAGATAGCTTTAAAAACAGGGGGACAGTTACTTTCTCCTCCATTTCTAGAGAATACTTATAGATGGCATAGGGAAGCAAGTCCCAAGGCTCACAGGAAGGACTACTTCCCTCAGCTGCCTGGGCAACTCTTGCCTCGAGGCTATGTAGCAGTGTCCCTGTCCTGTTAAGGTAACTGCTAAACCTGTTCCATTCCATTTGTCCTCCACACCATTTAAGACAAAGCTGTGTTAGGGGTAGAAAAAGTACTGAACCCTGTTGAGAATCAATAAATGAAAACATTACTAATTTGTGAAAGCGTTAACTCTCCATTTTCATTTACATATCTTGGAGGTCATACTGGCTTCCAGTCTTACCATTTACACAGTAAATGAAGCTTCAGTTGCATCTATAAAAATAACCATCAAGTCTCTGATTTTAAATTCATATAAGCTTTATTCCTATGGTGGACTTGGATAAATTTGCTATTTAAATGAATATCTGTCTTATTTAACTTTTAGGTCCTTCTGAAACCCACTGAAAGAGCTGAACATAGCATTACATAAACAGCTGGCACTAAACCTAATCTTCGTAGTACAGCAACAGTTAATTAACATTATTTAGATCTAAATACAGAATGTGTTTTAGATAGCTGTTTGAAGTATTTTTCCTACCTTCCTGCAACATTCTTCCAAATCTCTAGGCAGTCTCTGTGGATTAACTAACAGTTTCATATTATAGCCTGATACAATAATGGAAAGGAAAGGAAACAAAACAGGTAGGTGAGGGGACTTGTTGAATACTCCAGTGACAAGTCAATGTCAGTGCCATGCTTGAACCATTTGGTTCATTTTTAGGAGGAAAAGTCTTCCCCTTCAAAGAGGCAGAACAGGCTGCGTGAGCAATTCATATCCTAGGTACAAAAGACGAATTCAATACATGGACATCCAATGTCTAAGTAAAGTCGTGGATAAACTTTTCACTCTCTCTCTGTATGCATAGATCTTCACCGTTAAGTAATGATTTCTCAGAAAGTTTCTGATTAAACAGAGCAGACAGCTCATCTGCTGTAACTTGACATAGTTTCCTTGAAGTCAGTGGATTTAACTAGGAGAGAATCTAAATCACAGTCATTAGCAGTGCTTTGATATTCACAAACTATGCTTTTGAAATGGATATAAAAATCACAGTTATCCTTCATGAGAATAAACAAGGGCTTTCAAAATTCAGCAGGCATTATGCAGCATGTTGGAGTGATTTCAAGCACAGCTGAACCTAGCAATGGACTGACTTGGAGTCATTCTGCACAGGAGCTCTGGAAAAACTATGGAAGAAGTTTCTCCTGGGCTGTTCAGTGCATTGTTTTGCACCAGCAGAGTAACCACAGAGTGCTAGGGGAGCTGCCTCTGGAATATGATCATTGTATTGATCCCCACTTACAAGAATTCATACTTCGTAGCACACCTTTCATCTTAAAGCACACTTGGAAACTGAGGAATCCTCTCAGTTCCCTGTGAGGCAAGCAAACAAGTATTAAATCTCCATTTCACAACTCTGAAAACTAGGTGACAGCGATAGTGACTGGTTTGTGTAAGCCCCTCAGTTGACCAAAGGCGCTGCAGAACTGAGAGCAGTTGTTGATTGCACATGACCGAGATTTCTCATTCTGTGGGAACCGTATTCCTCACTTGTCTGGGCTCCACAGCAGGAATGAGTCTTCCATTAGTACTCAAGCATATTATCCCAATTTAATTTATTCTTTACCAAAATATTATTCTGCAGAGAAACAGTATAGTCTGTTAATTTATTTACCTACAAATTAGACATATTATAGGAAGCCTAAAGACAAGATTTTGCCTTAATAGTCAATGTGTGAAATATTTGATCCTAGGGAGTTCCCTGTCCTCATAATGACAAGACAGCTGTGTCCTCCACCAGTTGCCATGTGGGAAACAGTATCAGGGGTGGGGTGGTGTAAAATAAGAAAAAAAAATACAAACAGAATAACTTAAGACAGCCTTAAACTAGTGAACAACAGACATAAGAATCAGAGGGCAATCATGTATGAGACAGGAGGTCCAGTCTCAGGCTCTCAGATGTGTGCTCTTATCTTTCCTTAGTGAATCATTGACTCAGTAAATATATTCTCATCAAGAACTGTTGCAGGAACACTAAGGACAACCTGGCAGTACTACACGCCTTCAAAAATTTCCAAGCATGATGTAAACACGCATGAAAAATACCTAAATGAAGGTATAGCTATGTCAAAAACATGCCATTAAGAGCATCATTTTTATATCGATGTATTTATTGTTGACAGATGATTTGATGCTAATGGTAAAATCTTAAACCAATTACTCATTACATTTCAAAAGCTAAAAGAATGGACCCTCAAAAACTTTGCAGGTTTCTAATGTAATACAAGTACAATGTCCCTAACAGATATGCTTGAGCACTGCCAAATCCAATCTCATTAAAACAGCTATTCAAACAGCTTTTTTTTATGCTAAGTGCCACTGGATTTTGGAGTTTTGCTAGTGGTTAATGCTAAATGGATTTTAGCCCACTGTGCTTACTGTTTATTATTTCAGTATAGAAACATTTGTCTATGCCAGGCACTAGGTGAGGTGTGCCCTGTGTGTACAAGTGTCCCTGCTGCACGTGTGCATGTTAAATACAGCGTACTGGGATTTTTTTTCCAACTAGTCAGTCCTGATTCCAGCTTATAGCTTAGGGAATGCTATCAGTGTTGTGAAAAAAATAGGAAGAAGTCTGAAGATACCAAAATGAAAGCAATGCACATAACAAATATAATTTTAATATATAAACAGTATTTAAAAGTTTGACATCAACAGAAATAAAGCCCTGGATGTTAGTAGTGATAATGAGAGGTTGTCAGATGATACTTTCAATAGCTGTATTTGTAAACACTTTGCGTTTCCTTTGAAAAGTAGGGGTTTTTTTTCATGTCACCATTGGTACATTCCAGAGTCGCCCTGCAGTTGATGTATATTATTGTTTCCCACGAAGCCATTTGAAGCAAAGTACATATGTCAATATACATGTTGATTGGATTAGCATAAAGGAAAAGGGATTTATGACAAGAGTGAGCAGGACTTGTGTTATTTTAAAGTGTATCTAAATTGCTTACAGTAAAAGAAAAGGGAACAGTAACTCATGAAATTTCAGGGAGTGCTGAAATCAGAATATGATAACAATATCGGGGCTGATAGCTTTCAGGAAATGGCTGCTGAGCAGTGTGCTTTGCATCTTTCTTCAATAATAATTTCTGAACCCCGCAAGCCATGAGCCCCCCTGTGAAGGGATGTAATTGCTGCCTTCTGTGGTCCCTGAGGTTTGGTTATCAGTTGAGCAGTGATGCGTGCGCCTCAGCCTACTGCCAGGGACTCAGAATTATATTACAGACCCAGAAATGTGAGCACTTTGAGTAAATCCACACCCAAACCCCAGAAGACTATTTGAGTGTAAAAGCATTCCAGATGGGAATTTAAATGCTAAATTTCATGTCACATTATTTAGCAGGTTAGTTTATCCCTCATTTGTTTGCCATCTGCCATTATTTCAGTATAACTGCTTGTAAATCGTCAGCTTACAAAACCAGAAAAGATTGCTATCTCAAACCAAAGATCACTATAAGACTCAATTTCAGAATAGTTACAAATCATGACACTATTAGGGAGAACTTTGCTTTGCAGTTATTTTAGTTTGCAAAATCAGGATCACTATTCCAGCCTTGATCTTTTTGTTTTGTTAGGGTTTTTTACCTTGTTTCTGCACACAGAACTGATTAAACATGAGAGTGGGTACATTTAGCTGGCATTCTATGTTGTGAGCAGATCATAACCAATAGGCACAAAAATTGACCAAGACTACAATATATTCACTTCATTGGCAAAGACTGTTCTCAACTGCTTTTATAGTTTAACTTCTGTCACTACCTATTTGGGAGTGAAAAACCTTAGCATATTTGGAAAAAATTACAGCTATTTATCTGCCAAGACAAATGAATTTGCCAAAGAATAATGAACTGCTTTTTGCTCACCTGAATTTCACTATGAAAATATGCCAACTTTTCCATAAGGAAAAAGAATTACAAAAGCAAAAAAACCAATATAAAATAAATACAATGAAACATAATATAGTTTCCATTTGTAGGTGTTGCTCTAAGAAAAAAAATTAAACATGGTCATGGCTTGGATGGGCATATCCTTCTCTGGAGTAAAAAAAAAAAAAAGGCTGGATGGCCAAGCCCAGTGAGTTGTGGTGAACAGAGCTAAATCCAGTTGGCAGCCGGTCACAAGTCGTGTTCCCCAGGGCTCAGTGTTGGGGACCAGTCTTGTTTAATATCTTTATCAGTGGTCTGAATGAGGGGATTGAGTGCTCCCTCAGTCAGTTTGCAGACAACACCAAGCAGGGTGGAAATGTCTGTCTGCTGGAGGGCAGGAAGATTCTGCAGAGGAACCTGGATGGGCTGGATTAATGGGCTGAGGTCAACTGCACGAGATTCAACAGGGTCAAGTGCCAGGTTCTGCACCTTGGTCACAACAACCCCATGCAATGCTCCAGGCTTGGGGAACAGTAGCTGGAAAGCTGCCCAGCAGAAAAGAACCTGCAGGTGCTAGTCAACAGTGGCTGAACATGATCCAGCAGTATGCTCGGGTGGCCAAGGAGGCCAACAGCATCCTGGCTTGGATCAGCCATGGTGTGGCCAGCAGGAGCAGGGAAGGGATCGTCCTCCTGGACTCAGCATTGGTGAACACACACCTTGAATCCTGGGTACAGTTTTGGGCCCTTCACTACAAGAAAGACATTGAGGTGCTGGAGTGTGTCCCGAGAAGGGCATCAAAGCTGGGGAAGTGTCTGGAGCCCAGGGACTCTGGGAGCGGCTGAGGGACCTGGGGCTGTTTAGTCTGAGGGGGGACCTCATCATTCCCTACAGCTACCTCAAAGGAGGTTGTAATGAGGTACGCATTGATCTCTTTTCACAAGTAGTGAGTGACAGGATGAGAGAAAAAGGCCTCAAATGTGCCAGGGGACGTTGAGATTAGATATTAGGAAAAAATTCTTCACTGAAAGGGTTGTCAAGCACTGGAAGAGGCTGCCCAGGGAAGTGGTTGAGTTACCAGCCCTGGAGGTATTTAAAAGATGTGTGGATATAGCAGTTAGGGAAATGGTTTAGTGGTGGAGTTGGTCGTGTGAGGTTTACAGTTGGATTCGATGATCTTAAAGGTCTTTTTGAACATAAATAATTCTGTGATTCTAATTTGAAGAATATGTTGCAAATGGCAAAAATTCATTCAGAACTATTCACAAAATGCAGCTGTAGGGAAAAATAAAGAAGCAGAAAAAGAAACAGTGAGATTTCATTATTTGTATTTGTAAAGGAACATGTGTCATTATTTGTCCTTGTAAGAGAGCTGTATCTTCAGTGCTACTGGCCAGATACAAAAGCTATGTGCTCAGTACATTACTTTGAGGTATATTTGGTCTTTGCTTTCACCTGCCCTAGCTGACTCCATCTGACTGCGTCTCCAGTTCCAATCTGGGAGATCTATATTGTCTAACCACTGCATTTCTGATGTGTATTGTGAATAGATGTGATTTACCTTGACTTGTAAAGCCCATGTGTATTCACCAGTCCCTCAAAACTCCTGCTGTTAAAATTGAGGAATGTTGAAATGCTGAATTTACTACTAAAATCTGACTCTAACACTGTCTGCAAGGGATGAAGATGTCATGCATCAGACTATGCCAGTGCCAAAGGTACAGAGTCTTATTTCTTCCACAGGAATTAATGGGCAGAACTAATTCAGTCCCTCCATACTACTGGCCAAATCCTTCTCTTTATCACACCATTTCAGGGAAGAGGGGAACATAACCCCAAGAATAAGAATTTCACAACTTCTGATTTAACAGAACTGCTTTACTCCCTTTCCTCTTCTTCAGTTCATCTATTTTGACACTCTGAGGGTTCAAAAGGAAATGAAGGAAGACTTCCATCTCATGCATGAAAAGTAGTCTTTTCCTGGACCTTTAGATCTCAGATATGCAGATATGCATGGGGCTGTGTTTTACAGCAGAGCACCCAGGGGATCTTGCCTCCCTGGGTGAGGAGCTCTCTGGTGCAGACACACAGTGATCCCTGCACATACCCACTGGCTGTTGTTACTTTCCTTATGCTTGGTGACGGGCAGACCAGACGGTTCCCTCTCCTGCCTTCCCAGCTGTGCCCAGAATGCTGCTTCTCCCCCATGCAGATGCCTAAACTTCTACAACTCCAACTCCTGCTCAGCAAATTTCTCCTTAAGCCTAATTTTTGTGCTACTGAAAAATCCTAATACATAGATCTAAAATGAAGAGGTTATTTTAAAGCAGAAAGTAAGTTATTTACATTTTGTATTATTTAAAAAGAATTAAAAATGTAACAAGAAAGTATTGACATTACATTTGCTGGAGAACTCATGTAAGGATATGATGATTCTGCCACTCCTATCAAAGCAAAACTGAGATGTGAACTGATGCCCCTGGGAAAGGAAAAATGGCTGTAAAGATAAGAATCTGAACAAGGACTAAGACACTATGCTGCTGTAGACTTTGCCATGTCTTTCTAATTCCTCAGCACCTCAGTTTCCCAATCTGTAGAACACAGGGTTACAAAATTTAGCTGGATTAAGCCTAGGAATAGGATGCAACCACAGGGAAAACAGAAATATCTCCCCTGGAGTTTTCATCTAGCCAGTCACATATATACCAGAAATTTCTAAATTAAGTTCTTGAAAAGATAGAAGCTAGATTGTAACAATAAGGCATTGTCAATCCATTATGCAAATGGAAAAACAAAGGACAGGACCAGAGGAATGAGTAGAGCACAAAATGATTGTGGTTTCACAAAGCTAAGCTATCACAAAGCAGGATGCAGAATTAGGGTGTTGTATTATTGTGCAAATGAAAAGGCAAAGAGGGGGGTCTAAGCTGTAATGGAAATAGTGCTTCAGGGCCAAGGACTGCTGTGACTCCAGATGTCAGTAGTTTGTTAAACATAATACAAAACAACATAAAATGTAAAAAATGCAACTGGAACAAAAGGTTAGGCTGTCTCTCTCCATGCCTCAGTGAAAAGAATGATAAGAAAAACAAAATCACTTGGCAGCTGGGTTTTCTGTACTCTTGCTGGCGTCCCGCAATGTCCTCCATTGCCAAAGCAGTTGTATCCCTACACAAGCAGCACCCTACCATTAAGTAAACAGGGTTTCTCTCATCCTCCCACTACATAAATAGTCCCCTACCACAGCAAACGCATCCTTTCATTACCATATAGTACCTCACTATTTCAAACACAGCATCCCAATACTGTGTTACAACTCTGTTACACAATGACATGTCAGCAAACTCTCTCACTAAGTGGCAGGTTTAAGAAAGCATTACTGAACTAAACAAACAGGCCTGCTAGGTGCTCTTTTTTTAAAGCTTCTCTATGTTCCTTTCATCATCATACTTTCCATTACAGGGTCAAACTGACTTTGTGTAACACCACTGACAGGGGAACAACATTGGAGATGAACTTGGGTCACTATGTTCAGAGGCTTTACCAGGTGCCTGGGGAGAAAACAGGCTGCATGGCCCACTGTGCTTTTTCTAGCGTTCATCCGTGGCCACTCTAACCACCCTGAGTAAGAACGTTCCTTCCAGGAAAACAAGGGTCATCTCCACACTGTTGGACTGGGGTCTTTTAACAGAGCTAATACAGTTACCTGTAGCCTGGATCATTACGACCTGTGGAATGAGCTTCCAGTAAAGATACATCAAAGGTAGTCTTAGAGATTCTCCCACTAAAAATCAAGTAATGAGGTGAAAGGAGCAGGACTTAGATCTCTGCTTTGAAGGATAAGATTTCAAAGCTTCAGCTGTGTTTCTAAATGGAACAAAATCCTCAAATTTCGAAAATGCATCTTCTCAATTTGGCTTTTTAAAACCACCTATTCTTTTCGAATTCAACTAAAATGTAGTAAACATTTAAAAGCAGCGAGTCATTGGAAACTGTGAAATAAAAATCTAGGCAAGCTTTGGAGGAAATGGCACTGGATTTTATTATACCAGCTGCTGTTATTGGTAAACAAGTCAGGTTTGGGGTCATGCAGCTCCTGCTTCAGGTCTAAAACAGAAGCAGTCTTTGACACCTTTCCAGATGCATCATCTGATCTAATAAAAGATATTAAGTCTAGCAGCACACCTTGCCTTATTCATATGTTTAGGCCTCTTTTGCTACAATAAATAGTAGTAACAGGATATTTCTGTTAGAAAAAAAGACATTTCAACAGTGTTAGTACTTTTTCCATAAAAACATCATTCAAGAGAAGTGGGCTGGTTTTGTCAAACTATCTTTTTCAGCAGGCACAGACTTTCATATTCTGTATAACAATTCAATTTAGCAAAAATTATCGGAGTTCTAAAATAATACACAAACATTGGTAAAATGTGATGATAGCTTTCATTTGGAAAAATGCTTAAACAGGCTGGAAATGGATCAGAAAGAAGAATAAAAACAGATAGAGCAGAGGCATTGCATAGAGCCTAAGATCCTACAGCAGTCAGAGCTGGACATGGCTGAGACAAATGGTATTACAAGAGTCAACTGGCAATTTTTAATTTGTCAACAATAAACTTATCTACAGCTGAATTAGAGCTACATATCTTTTAGCATAACTGAGTCACCAGCTGTGATGAAAGATTGTGCTGCAGTGTATATCACCAGGAAATTTTTTCAGTTGTTCTCAGAAGTAGCCTGCATGAGTGACTGGGTGCTCCTAACACAAGGCTATTTTATTGGGATATGCTGCTATGTACTCTGTGCAAATAGAGTGCCTTTCCTCACCTGACATTTGCATGCTCCTAAAGACAAAGGGCATCCTTTTTGGACAGTTCTTCTAGGATTCAAGATTTTGTGACTAAACATTAAAAAAAAAATCCATAGGGCACTTTCTATTTTCTGCTGGGCCCTCCTGTTCTTTAAAAAGGCCTACATTCATTTTTCCTGGGCTTCTACACAGACACAGCAGGGGACCTCTGTTAAGATCTGTTTGTTCATTTTGGCTTTGGTTTTCCCTCCTGCACTAGCAGCAGTCCCCTCTCATACGTGTACATCCAACCCTTCCACACTGCACCTCCCTACCTGAGCCAGAGACAAGCCTCTCTGGTAAAGTCAAGTCTTCTACACGAAGCAGTGCAGGACTAGGTCAAAGCTGTTAAATTTTACTAGTGCATATAACCAAATTCTGAGGAACTGCTGTACTTGCCCTGGTAGCTCTAGCCTGTTGTGAGAGGCAGACCCACCCAGAAGCAGCAAGAGAGACCCCCAGCCATGAGAAAATACCTGTTGCAGAGAATAAGTCATTGTAACCCATAACATATTATTCTTTTCTTCCCAAAATGGATGGTCTGAATGACCAGGGAAAGCTATAATCCACTTGCCTTCTTACTATTAACCCACTCAACTCTTCAAGATAACATGAGGTAGAAGGACAGCCAGAGCTGCTAGCAGTCCTGTTACTCACCCAAACAGCCAGTCAGAGATTGTGCAGCAGTATCAAATGCAAAGCAGCATCAACTGCTGAAAGAAGGGGCCTCACAGCCAAGCCTAGGCTCTCACTGAAGCTGTTGCTTGTAAGTTTTGGTCTATTCCCTCCATGGACCTTTAGTTAGGATAGCATAGGCGTTCCAAAGAAGTCATCAGAGCCAAAATCAGATAAATAACTCTAGTTCCACCACCTCCTCCTGCCCATTCCACACAGCATCAAATCACCTTCCTTGCCGTCAGGTCCAGAGCTCAGGGTTAGCAATATAAAAAACACTAAGAACTGAAGACCTCCTTCACTGACAGCTCTCACAGATTAGATGATTCATTTTGCTACGTTTGTTTAAGAAAATGCCCTCATCTATGTCTTGGCAGACATTTGCTACAGAATAATGCTGGCAGATAGGAAGGTGTGCCCTTCTGCACAAAAGCTGGAATGTTATCTTCAGTGATACTTCAGTAAGTCAAAGCCCAGAGAGCATATGCATTTGCTGAGTCTTACATTTACAACTGAAGAAGACAGAAATGGCCAGGAGAATGGAGGAAAGCCACTAGAAAATTAAGGTAACATCAAGACAAGAAGATTTTAAAAAAGCCAAAATTATTCTGAACACCAAATATCACTGGATAACAGAAGGTAGAAATGCTACATGTAATATAACTTATGCTCACTTTGAATCTGTTCAATGCTGCCATCTGAAGAAAGACCACAAAAGCAGAAACTGTTGTGCTGCCCTCATTCGCTTCACTCCTCCTTCCAAGAAAGTAATTGCAGTTAAAAGATCTTTTGGAGTTATAACTTTGGGTTTACAAGACTTCTGTGTATTCCTGCCCACTGGCAGGGGTACAAACAATTACAGTATAAGACAAACCATGTTTATATATCTAAGGGATAAGATCAATCCCAAATTATTTGACTTGCAAAACCAGAGCCACATTGTTCATTTTTATCTTAGTTATCAGTCTTCAAACATACCAGTCTCATGAGAATTCTATGCCACCCCATCAAAACTTGAAAACAGTTTGGAATCTCAAATGTATTTTACATTGAAGTTCTGTGTTCTTTTGCTTTATATGAATCACTAATTATTGTTATCAGCTTAGGTTTCAACTTATCTCTTACCTACAGGACATTTATTTTAAATGTCCTTATCAGCGCAAACCAGAAATAATCTTTACACAGGCAACCTCTTTAGCATAGTGACAACACTTCTTTTCTATTTTCCAACTATAAATAACTTTCAACAAGCTGTGCTCTGTCTTCCTCAAATCATTTCTAACAACTGCCTTGAACCTGTACTTTTGAAAGTCATCAAACAAACGTCCTTCTTCAAGAAAGACATAAACGGATACTCTACAGCCACGTGTCACAGACTGCAAGCCTTTTTCACTCTTTCTAAAACAAACCTTTTCAGAAAAACATAGTAATTTTGGGTGTGCTGCTCAGCTTTAGAGACTAAACAGGTTTTCAGAGCACTGCTGTTCAGCATCTCCTAGAAAGCAATCCTTTTCTGATTTGTTGAGGACAGACACTTGAAATCACAAATCCCTTTTAACAATCTTATCTTGGTTTATATTTCACTAATAAACCCAATTTGGTATTACAGCCAGTGTCCCACTGATGCTTTTCTGGCAAGAATGAGAATAAATGCCCATTACAGTTTGAAACTGGTTAGTGGTTTATTAAGAGGAGTAAGTATTGAGTTTTGCTTGGTTGTGAAGAAGCAGTTTTGAGGCCCTTATCCTGATCACAAAACTACACTTCTCCCCTGGGCAATCTGCAGAAGAAACACAGAGCCAGGTAAGCACTACAGAGATACTTTCCCAACGGTGTCATAGTCATAGGCTGGTATTGCTCCTAGGGAACTGGTTCCCATTGCCATTTGATGTTCCTTGCTTTAAGTGTGAAGGCTGACGAAAGAGACCAAACCAAAACCACCTAGGCAATCCAAAGGGACATGTTGCCAAGCTACAAAGACCAGCACCTTGAAACAGGCGGCTGCTGGGAATTCAGAGTCTTCAGGTGACTTAAAAAGTTATTTGAACATCCTATTGGAGAAAAAGGCACACTAGAGAAAGATTAATAGAAAGAAGCATCAAAATATTGAAAATATTACACTATTGAGCTAGAACTAATTAGTTTGCCTAACTATCCTGAACAGGCATTACAAACACACCACTGAATGTAGTCACAGTGCCAGGAGAAAACATAAAATGCTGGTAGGCTCCTAAAATGCCACTAAGTCCATGAAATGGCTTTGCATACTAAAACCACAGTTAATATTTTGGTATTTGTAGGGTTTTAACTGATGTTAATGCCTGACATGTAGGGGCAGATTAGTCAGACAATAGTCATGCATTGGACAAATACTACCTTTGTCTTCAAGGTAGACTATAAACTGAGGGCATGGATATATAGAAGTGTGTCAAGAATGAGAATAAGTTTACATTCCTCTCATAGTGAAGAACATATTTCTTGACAGAGCAAATTACAGTGTCACTAGCTGCACCCTTTAAACCTGTTCAATAGTGTGGGAAGGATGGATTTTGTGCTTATATAGTCATCCTTCCAGGATTTAATTCCCCTCTGAGCAAGAAACCAAACCTTGTTCACACTAAGCAATATGTGGATGTACAAAGCTTAAGATACTGCTCACTCTGCACACTGCCTCAAAACAGCAAGATACCAGTTGCACAAACAGGAGGAATATGTGGATGAGATTAAATTAAGTGGTATAAAAGAACTCAATTGACTTAGTGCGTTTCTTAGCACATTTCCCACAGATAAGATCCAGTAACCCCCAAGACTGCAGTGATCGATGAGTTGAGTACAAAGTCCTTTGGATTTCTCAAGTTCTCAAAATCTGAAACTATCAATTCTGAAAGATTTTTTTGAAAAAGAGAGGAAGAATAACTTGCTATAGACTAGAATGGTATACACAAGCCCAATTTCTGGTTCAAGTGCCCTGCAACCAGGCAGTATATTTCAAGTCATGTGCTTTGTGCGTGTCTGCAGAGAAGAAAGGTATAAGGCCTCACTAATTAATTTGTGCTGTTCACTGATAAGAAGCAGGTGGAAAAAATCCTATAAAGAACTGCTTTCTTCTTCCCGTGACTTCCAGGAGTGAGGTCACCCCCTGATCCATTCATACAGCCTGCGAAGCAGCTTCTCTCCCAGGATTTATGTTAGTGCAGCACAGTGGTACTGAGGCCATATGAAATATCACCAGGTAGCAAGGCTATGTGAGATAATGGTTTTCAGTGCTAGAGATGTGTCCCGAGATAGCAAGGTGCTGTTACTTCCAGAAAAGCACCCAATACACTGTTCTGTTAGGAAGAAAAAAAAGCAGGGCTAAGTCCCAGATTAATGTGATGAGGTTTGCAGTATGAAAATAATTTAATTGCATCTTACAAATAATTTCTTCAGCTAATATTGATAACTGTAAAGATCAGTCTTAATGCTAGGATCCCTGCTGGTTTGAAGTACAGTGTGTTGAAGAAGGAACTTTTGAAAACTTTTTTGGGTAACAGGAAGTGTTGGCACTGCCTCCATTTTCAGCACTATTGTCCCTGATGAAACTGGCTTTTGCTACTTCCTCAGCCACACAAGGCCCTCTGTAGTCTCTTTTCTCCTTCAGTTGAATGCTGTGATGACAGGCTCAAATCTTTTATCCCTGCTATACTTAGTATCTGTCCTTCTATGCAATAGTTTTCTTTCCCTTCCAGATGTTATCAAAGTCCAATAATTGCTCTTGAGAGCCAAGACAGATGTAAGCTATTTTTTAAAACACAATTCAAGCCAGCTTTCTTTCTTTGAGATGTACAAATATAATGAAACATTATGAATGCCTTTTAATACCATAGAAATGCAAAAATACATGCTATAATGATCATTAGATTATTTATCATCATCTGTCAAGGCTAAATCCTAGCTCTAATAGCAATCATCATGGCTAGGCTCCAATGCAATCATTATCAGGGACCTGCTCCAAAGACCATCATCCAAGTTGATGAGAAACTTTTTCATGCTAAGTTCTTTGGATCAGGATCCAAACTGTCTAAGCTTGTGGAAGCCACCTTTGGTCCTCCCAAAGCCAACAATCACAACACAGAGGTGGCTGTTGGTGGAGATTCTTCAAGACAGGAATCTCCACAGCACTGCTGGGGGAAGTCTGGCCAACCAGCCTTAAAAGATAACTAAGTCCTTTCCTTTACAGTGACCTCTGGCTGCTGTATCCCCTAGTGTCACTTAACAGCTGAGGTGATGCTGAACTGTCTCGGTATTGTCATTAGTGCCTGAGGATCCTTTAAACAGATGCCTATTAATTGCCATTTCTGAACTTGTTAGTTCAGAAATGCACTGCAGCTTGGACAGCAACTTAATGAAATATGGCAGCAAGACCTTTTACTTTCCCAGCTTCCCGGCTTATTCAAATTTCAGGTTTCAATAAGATAAGGCATAAGGCACAAATTAAGTTGCAACAGCTAAATACTGCCAATTCAAAATTAAGTTTGCTGAAGCAATATAAAGTTTTCGTTGTTTGACCCTGTGAAAAGGGAGATATGGGTAGTTTTAGCAGTGACACACATTGCTGCTGCTTTTAATCAATAGATAATTAATAGCAAATTATAATCATAACAGCACATTTCATCCCAAAGGCTCCAAAAGCTCTTGCTAAAATGTTGGCCAAATGCTGTGCTTAATTATACTCACGCAGTTGAGTTCAAATGAGGGTGGACTGTCTTTAACCTCTGCAGTGCAGTCACTTCCATGAAGGCACATAGACCCTGCTCACCAGAACACACTGCTTCATGCAGTGAGAAAGGGCAGAAAGTAAAGACTCTGGAAAAGTCAACCGAAACACTGGGAATGCTTAACAATTGGGAACTGGGTGAGGGAAATTTGAGTTAGTTTTATGTTAGTTAGTACAGCAGAATGCTGTGGCATCTTGTATGAAAAATGCTATCCAGAAACTTAAGAGTTGGCTGATCCTTTTCCAGCACTCCATAAAAGTACCCTTCTGCTCAGTGAGTAATGTCACACTGTGTAGCATCAGTGGGATTACAGTTCTTTTCCAAGTCCTGGCTAGCCAGAGCCTTGTTGAGCTTTTGAGATCTGATGACTTGTAACCAATATGGTAACGACCATAAACCTTGAAAATTTAGCAAATTACTGGCAACGAAGGCTAATCACCACTGCAGGAAATGGTGCCTGAATATAGTATATTGCTCGGCACACAATCTTTATTTGCTGTTGACTTAACTCCGATCTGATATCCAACCATCAAAAGCTGCAATAGCAAAAGAACAAAAATTAAAAACAAAACATCAAAAAACAACCAACACTGACCATGGAGATGTATTTTCCTTTTGGAAAAAAAGACCAGCGGTATAAATGCTACCTTTCAGAAGGATGACGTGCTGGGATTGTTTAAACAGTTGACAAATAGAATGATCAGAGCAACAGTCTGTTTATGGTGTCATCTAGAATAATATTTAAAATACACCACTATAGCTTATAAGTTTTAGCAGTAGTAAAACTGATGCAACAGTGATGGCAATAGTTCTTAAACCTGCCAAAACAAGTACTGAGCTTTTTTGTACTTTTCAATGCAACCGCCTTCTTCCTCCAGGCCTGCAGATAACAGCTTCAAGTTTACACTCATTTTCAGTTTCCTTAACTGAATGATCATGTGTAGGGTTTCAGCCCTCTAGCCCCTAATATCGCCTTCCTTAGACAGCTCAGCCAGTGCCTCAGTAACGTTTGCCAAATGCACAGCATTAGACTCTCCAGATTAGCCAGGCTACACTAAATTCCTGGAAGTGACAGTTCAATCCCATTGGCAAGCTTGTCCCACACATTAATCTTAAGTCTCTTCTCGGAACTGATTAGACAGTGCGATGCTCCAGACTTAAGTCCTACTTTCTCCCAGAGATTCCTGTGTCTGCACATGCCACCAAGCCCATGCCCACCCAGTATGTCCTTCAGGGGAGTCTGTGCAGTCACACCCCTGGGGAGACAGGCGTGTGCAATCAGGAACCATACATACAACAGATTCCTCTAGACATGAGACTTCTGAGTCATCAGCTTGCCAACATAGCAGGCAAAGCCTAGCACATTTATAAATAATCTGGGGGAAACTCGGAGGAAACCGTGGTTTTCCTCCCTCACAGAAGCTTCTTTAAAGAGCTCCTTTTCCTTACATGTTTGTAAGGAATTCTGCAGCATACAACAGTATCACAAATCTGATACTCAGCAAGTTTAATGGACAGACAGAAGTGTCTTTAAGTGTCAGTATCAAGAGCACCACAAGCTTGCATAGACTCTGCTGAAATCCATGATGTGTTCTGGATGCCATGTAAGTCAATATAACTGCAGCCCCCAGATCTCTGAGTTACTATGGAACAGTAGTAGATCTTTTTCAAGTCAAGGACCTGTAGCATGATATTCCACTTTAAGCAGAACTTTCCACTGGACCCTGTCACAGCTCCCCTGGAAGCTAAAGCTTAAATAGTTAGAGATTATGACACTGTATCTAAAACAAATCACAGATTCCTTTATTTCAAGGGATGCAGTCAGGGAAAAAGCTGTAGGCAGGAAGGCTAGGAAGGCAGGCATGGTTAGCTTTTGGCTCTGTGATACTAACAGCACCAATTTCCAAAATTATCCTACATCATTAGGGTAATTTTAACATTCCAAATCTTTCATGGACCATAATCAGATCAAACTGAACTAAGGAGATCTTGAAATCTACTGCCTTAATACAGGTGCACGGTTGAAATGCAGATCACACACAGTTACTAGCAGCTCATGACCAACATTTTGGGGAGCACCACGCTCTGCTGGCTGTTAATGGAATGTGGCATAGTAAGCTGAAGCACCTCATCTGAAAATGTGAGGAGGAGTGGTACCAACTCTTCTACCCATAGCTGCAGATACCTACTTTAAGTGGCTGCTTTCAGGTGTTAGTTTTGATCTTACCAATGCAGACTGTCATGGAGGCAAAACATAGCCAACCCCACTGCATTGTAACCAGCGCAGAGGCACCCAAGACAGTCACATGGTCACAACTTGGCCAGTAACCCATGGATGTCTTACCAGATAATGATCTCAGGGAGAGCTTTTCTGAACTCATGGCACATCCACACCCAGAGAAAGGCAGGTCTCCCATTTAAAATCCAGCCTCAAGAAAACCAAATATTCAATTAGCATCACTCAGAGAGCAGATCTCAACAACTGAATATCTCCTATATTTTAAAAAAAGCCAAGTCAATCAAAAACAATACGCAGCCTAAACAAAAGGACAATGGGACTATGATGAAGTCAAGGGCTAATGAAGTGTTAAACAGTAGCAAAATCTATAACCCTGAAATATTAGTACAGATGCTAGAGCAGTAGTTACTCATGGCCATTGCATAGATTAGACAGCTACAATATCATTAGCTATTACTTTTTCAAACTACATGGGCAAAAAAAAATCCTGGTTATCATGGTGAATACAGGACAGCCCAATTATTAGTCTTAGCATAAATTCTCCTTGTAATTAATGGGCAACAGTCTTAAAATCTGCTAACATTTTTTTACATTAAAACTCAAAAGCAAGTCATTGAAGATTCTGAGCAATCTGGCAAACTATGCCCAATTAGTTGGGTTTCAAAATGGTAATTAGACAGTTTTATGAGATGTATCCTCTCTATCTGCACATCCCAGCAATAACCACCCATGTTTATCTTTCTACTGCTGTATGATTATCATGTGTTAAACATTAGTTCACACATCATCCTTAAATTCACATAGAGCAATGTAGACATTAAGAAGACAAGACAGAAATGTGAGGTGGGTTCATAATCCACCAATGGGGTAAATGGTAACCAAAAATCACCTTCAGACCTGCTTGAGAGGAAAAGGAGGAGGATAGGTCTTCCTGACCTGACAAGTGTACAACAGTGCAATGCACACTGCTGATTTTGTTACCAATTCCCTGTACAGCAGACACTGTGAGCGTTCCTTCATCTTTGAAACAACCAACACTGTGCTTTAATGCAGTGCGACATACAGGAAAATACACTGGATTGACTCTTCCACTATCGTGAAGAGTACTTCGTTCCTGCTGCGAGAGACACCAGCTTACCTTGAAAAACTCTGTGGAGGAGGTTGTTTCGGTTCAACCCTCTGGCCAGTCATCAGCGCCATTCACTCATTTCAGTCACTAGGGAAGCCAACGCACCAGTGTGTTTTCCTTTAGCTGCTGTCCTTCCTTGGGGACCCGGGCCGCGGTTGCCCTTGGTGGAACACTGCTTAGCGTCTGCTCTGCAATCCCTGGGACGCAGCCGTGCTGCTCTGAAATGTCCCCATTGCCACCAGCTCACCCTGCTCTTGTCCCAGCTGGGAATGTGCGCTCCAGAGGAAGACACACAGGTTTCTGACTGGAAATCTTACAGAAAGATGTCAAACTGGAAGGATCCCAGGAAAGGGGTGACTCTGAACATTTATTTTCCTACACTTTTGAAGAAGTTTGAAAACATTATCTGTGTTTCAGCAGTTCCAAAACACAGTTCTAAGCTTTCTAGTTTGAAGTAACTTTCCACTTGGAAATACCCTTCAAACTTGGTCGGGAGGCTGCTGCTCCCCAGCAGGTCCCCAGACGTGTCGTCCTCGTCGTCCTCCTCCCTGTCCAGCTCTGGTCAGCTCGGGCCTAGGGGAGCCCGGCCATCGCCCACTGCTCAGGCACGGTCTCTGGCACGAGTCTGCCTGGAGGAGGAGGAGGAAGGGGCGAGATGGTCCGAGGCGTCGCCCCGGGCCAGATGGCAGCGCGGCCGGGCCTGAGGGGGAGCCCCGGGGCGGGGAAAAGCGCGGCCTGGCCTGAGGGGGAGCCCCGGGGCGGGAAAAGCGCGGCCCCCCCGCGGCCCTCGCGCCCCGCCGCCAGGCGCGCGCCTCAGGGGCGGGGCGCGCGCGGCGCCGCTGCTGCGCGGCCGCGGGGCGGGGAGGCGCGGCGGAGCGGCGCGCGCCGAGCTTTAAATGAACATTACGGTCGCGCAGGGACGGCAGCGCCGGCGGCTCGGGCCGGGCGGCGGCAGCGCTGCTCCTGCTTCGCCCTTCTCCTCGCGCTCTGCCGCGGCCGCAGGTACGGTGCGCGGGCTTCGGCCCCTTCCGCGCGGTGCTCGAGGCGGCGGCGCTGCCCGCGCGGGGTCCCCGGGGAGGCGCGGGGCCGGGGCCGCGGCGCGGGGGAGGTGGGCGCCGCCGCCCCCGAGCGAGGCTGCGGGCGCTCTGCCGATGCCCCCTTTCTCTGGGCACTCTCGCCGGCCTCGTCCCAATAAAACTTATTTCCAGAGGGCGGGCTTCTTTGTTTTGTCTCGTTCGACGTTCTCCGCGCCCCGGTCTGTGGCGGCGCCCCGGACGGTGCTCGCTCTGCCCCGTCGGTCTTGGTTTTAAAGGTTTGGTTTAGTTTCGCTTCACTCGTTATCCCTGCTCGGTTGCTTTAGAGCAAGTTTAAACGATATTTTCAACTGAGATGAGCGAACTTTAAACAAAATCGGGTCAGGCGTAGATTGCGGGCATCGAACCCCTTTCAGGTCCCAGAAATAGCCTCAAAAGGAGCGTGATCGGGTCGGTTCTGGTTTTCTTGCACCAAGGTTTGGGGTTTTTTTTGTTTTGGTTTTTTTTCGTTTTTTTTTTAAATTTCTGATAGATACTGGAGCTCAGCAACTGGATTTTTGCCGCTTTGTTGAAATGAACACGCTTTATAAGCTTGCGTTCTTATGCAGTTATTGACTGTACAAGGTTTGAATTTCTGATGGAGACTGTAGTCTTAAAGCTTGTGCTAAACAAACTTTTTTTTTTTTTTTCCTTTTTGCGTTTTTGGGGGTTTAGGTATATGAGAAGGTGGAAAGGAAGATTATTGAGGGAGCGTGTGTATTGATTCTTATGGGGTAAAAAATGTACTTGGATATTTATACAAAAAATTTGGAGAGAGTGTTTTATTTCTAATAATCTGTACTTGAAACAATGGGGTTCTTAAGTTATTGTATGTCTTACAGAGTCCTGAAACAAGTATGGACAAATACTGATCTTGCAGTAAGTGGGTCAGATGATAACATCTTCCACTATATCTCTTGCTTCTGTATTGGACAGCTTTGGTTGCTAAGTAGCTATAGATTTCTAATCACAAAGTAAATGATGTCATAATGACATCATCGTGTCCTTTCACTTGATTGATTCCCGTAAGAGAACAGTAATGAGATTTGATATACATGTCCCATCTCCTTAATATTCTTCCTCTGCTTCAGGGTATTTCCTGACCTGCCTGGCAAATTCCAGTGAATCACACTGAGCTCTAGTAAAAAGACGCTACTTTTGGAGACAAAGTGGAACATTAAAGGGACAGTGGTTGATACTGGTCCCTGCAAAATCTGATGAACTTGACAGCTCATGTCTTAAATTACTGCCCTTCATATCTAGATTTCCACATTTAAAACTTGGAGCTATTAAACCCGTATGCAGGTGTGAAAGGATTTGAATTTCAAAGATGCTCAGCTTAAGCTGTTCAAATTGGCTTTCATTGGGTATGTGGAACTTTAGCACCGTTGAGGGTCGAGTTACCTAATCTGTGTGAATCCAAATCCTTCAGCTGAGGCAGAGGGAACAGAGAAATCATAAGCGTCTATCTTCCTTCAGTTGCCAAAATAAATTCCAGTCGTAATGGTAAATGGATGAAATCTATCAGAAATTGCCGTTTTAATGCTGTGTGAAGAATTAACAAATCAATAATTTTTTCCTAGTTAGTTAGATTAATTTAACCATTGCTAAGTTGGAAGCATTTTAGTATCAACACTAGCATCATAGGGAACTCTTATGAGTTCTAAATCCTTAGTCTATAGACCATTTAAGAAATGGATGGGTTTTGCTTCCTTTGATATTAAAAGTACACATCATGTAATTTGGTGATGGCCAGTATGGACTGCTAATTTTCAGAGTTTATTTTTATCATGTATGTGTATGCATAAATTTGAAGCATTTTTTTTCATGATAAATAGTTGGTTTGTGATTATAAATTTCTTCATACCCAGTGTGTTTGAAATATATTAAGAGGGCTGTGTGTGTTTTGTTTGCGTATGGCTTACTATTTTGTATGCATGTGGCAAAAGGGAGAAATGAAGGAATGTTCAAGTCTGATTTATTGAAAATGTAGTTTTGTTTGAAGTTTAAAAGCTGAATCTGTCTCTTACAACATCCAGAGGCTGCATACACTAGTCTCACTTGATTCATTAATATTGTGGGTTGGTAAAACATTTCAAGAGTAAACAATGATTTGTTAGCATGGGCTAGTTGGTGGTTAATGTATTTACTGAAGATACTGGCTGCTGGTGTGAGGCTTCTATTATTGCTAAACCACGGCAGGCAGCATCGATGGCACTGTGAAGTATAACAGTAGTAACTGAAGTGAGGAATGGGAACAAGCAAAGTAGCAAGGTGTCAGGGATGAGGTCTTTGACTCTATATTTGAGTCTATAGTATGTGAGTGCAACCCAAGTTACAGATGAAGAAAGGAAATTTCTAAATAATCCGTAAGAAATCTGCGCTCATCATCCTATGTGCAGTGACAAATTTCTACAAGCTTTAGATGCTTTCTGGGATGACTCAACTACGAACAAGTGATTTGGAAAAAAAAATTATCTCTGAAGAGAATCCTTGGTGACAATTTCTTCTCAAGTAATCTTAGGATTTTCTACTTACCATGATTTCTTCTAACTCATGCTTGCCTTGAATGTTGGGAGCGAAAAATGAATTTGGACTTGGGGACATATCTGTGCCTTTCAACTGCGTGTTAGATGGTCATCTGTGACATTTGCATGGTTGTACTTTTAATATGATGACACATTTGATTACATAAAATGCAGAAAGCAATGCACCTCAAAGCTCTTTGAATGCTTGTAATGGAAGGTTGATGCTGCAGTCCTGACCTCTTTGAGTGGAGGTGGCCAAATAGAGAAAGACAGTGAACACTTTCACAGTCATGACCAATCTCACTCAAAAGACAAGGTCAGTTGTTGCAGTGGCTCAGTAAAATGACAGCAAGTCTTTTGTTGTACAAATAGCAATAAGAAATGCACTCTTCGAGCTTTTGTTGTCTACTGCAAGACAAAGCTGTGTTCAGATCATGGGTGAATTTTTTTGTATCTTGCTTAAAAACTCACAATTGATATGCTTCAGAACTTCTATCAACTGAGATATTTTGTTCCCTTGCAGCCAGAAGCATGTCCTTTGACTATCAGTGTGAGGATAGCCAGCCTTTCAGCCCCAATTTCTGCGTTCGTCCTAGTCTCTGGGAGAGAATAGAATGAAATACCAAGTGGATTAATAGATTTACTTTTGTTTTTTAATTTAGATTTTTAAGGGGAAAACATCTATAAAATCTGAGACTTTCTTGGGCCACTTGTGTGAGCCTTCTATAAGGGCAACATCGACAGGTAGACATGTGTCATGTGTTCTGTTCAGCCAGATTGGAAGGTAACCTGATGAGCAAATTTATCTGCACTTGGATCCCCTTTGCTGATGAAAAACCTCCAATCTGCATAAAAGGTGCTATTCAAGAATGCAGACAGGATTTGTTCGTTCGTGTGCTAGGAAGTAAAATAATTAAATATTTTTGTATGTGTATTCTACCATCCTTTTTTTTTATGAAGGAATTTGAAGAAGGGAAATTACAGTGTAACATGAACAACAATTTGTTACTTTCCAAGCAACCCTTTGGGTTTTTTATTTTTGCACAAATGTATTTTGCAATAATTGTAATTGGTCAAGATATGGGCAAACATGCAAGCTTGTGAACACCACAGGTGCTGGTGTAATCTGCACAGTAAGGGGTAAATGCTGCTGTTGGTTGCCCTGGTGTGGTCGGAGCAACAGTAGCGTGAGAGGCTTTACCCTAATTAAAGGGACCCAGACCATTTGCATTAGCATTCTGTATTTCTATGTTACTACTCTGACCAGGCATAAATATGCAGAAAATGCCACTCTCCTAACAATAATTCTGCCCTCCATGGGGTTAATGACAGCTCTTTGTCATGAAGAAACCCTGTGAGTTTCAGGGAATCCACTGGCACAGCAGGTACAAGTCCTTGGACTTCAGCTGCAGTAAATGCAATGCTTTGAGTAATCACTTTGGTGTCTTACCAGTCCTGCGTTTGTTTTACCCAGTAAGAATTTTGATGCGCCACTGCTGTCTATTGAGGGGAAAAAAAACGAAACCCAAAACCAACATAAAAAAACCTAACAACAATAAAGCCCTGAAAGAAATTAAATCAAATCCTGATGTGGGTCTTATGCTGGTTGTTAGCATTGTCTGATAGATATGAAAAGGATTTCTATTTGAGGTTTACATTAAACATATTTGGATATCAATTATTCCAAAATCACTTTTGCATGCAAAATAATTTCCGAAAGAATTTGTCTTTCATAAATAAATTATTTAAGATTTGTTAGTTAAGAGGGATTTGTTAAGCTAGAATTTTTTTTTATTCTAGTTATGATCTTTGTTTTAAAAGATGTGATATGTTCTTAGCAAACTTAATGCTGACTTTAAAGTGGTCTTAGAATAACCTTTGTGTAAGTAGGATCTTTCCTGTGTAAAATAAAGATTATTTTAATATTTAATAGGAATTATGTTATAATTAAAAACATACAGCGAAAAAACAGTACTATTGACACCAATTGTGTTCATATGCTTATCAAACAATGCCTACACAGTTGGGTAACTTTACAAAATCATGTAATAAAACTAAAATCTATGGCAGAAGAGAGGAAGAAAGTCATGTTAGTGGCGAATGAGCACATCACAATTTTCGTTTAAAAACACTTGTTTTCAGATACCATCATTATATTCCTTCGAATACAAACTGAAATGTCTCGGGTAAAATGTCTCAGGCTGATTTTGAAGTCTGCTTGTGGAAGAAATTGATTCCCCCATGCTCCATCCCAAGGTAAAATGTATACAACTGAGCTCAGGATGCAAATTGCTTATTCTGGAGAAGTTTGCTCAATGTTTTCATCACTTCTGAGCAGTGGGTGTTGGAAGGGGAGGGTCTGCACAGTCTGTGCGGTTGCTTTTCTACTGAGATGGGACTGAGAGCGCACCCTTGCAGGTAGTGGGCAGGTACCCCCAGCTCTTCCCCATGCTGAACCCTGAAGTACTTAGTTTTGGACATAGCCCAGGGGAATGGGATTGCTTGTTGGGTGTTAAGTGTTTTTCCTGGCTGAAATGCACTGGAGACTCAGTCTGACAACTTCACTTGAAGCAGAAATGTTCTTCTCTAGCAAGGTGATATTGCTATATAACCTGTCTCTTAATTTCAGGCTACAGCAACTCTTTCCACCCCTGCATGGCTGTTTCCTCAGTGAAGCTGAGATGAAATAAGGCAGCAGTTTTAGAAACAATTATCAGAGGAATAAAACATGACCTCTAGTTGTGGATATAACAAGGGACAACCACCACAACGACACGCACTGTTTAGTATTCTGCTCTTCCTCTATTGTTTTTAAAGGCTAAGGGGGTGCTCAGACAGTCATACTAGCACAGATCCCTGTTATTGCTCTGATGAGTCCTGATGCTGGAAATTTTGCATGCTGCATCTTTGTTGCCTTGTGTGAATGCTACAAATAGTAGGAACGGATAGATAAAATGGCACAGATGCTTTAATTATGGTTTGATTACAGAGCAACCAGAGAAGTCTATTCTGAGGGATATGCAATTAGAGAAAATTCTGAGCAGTGTCTAACCTTCTGAAATTAAAATTAACTGGAATTATTTGAACAGAGTTTCAACATTTCTGAAAGAATTTTATTCCTCAAGGATCTTGCCACTCTTGTGTGGCTGGTCTTCTCTAGCTTAGCAGATGGGTTTCGGGGTAACACAATATCATCTTCCTTGGCACAGTCTGCAGGTTTGCTTCACCTAGCCTGTCATGGTATCTCTTGCTGGGCACATACAAGAGGGTGAAGTAGAACCTGCATGTGTACTGGAGGTAAGAAGCCATCTCTTGACTGAAGCACAAAAAAGAGAAAGAAGAACAGTTTAAGCATTCCTAGATCATTTCTCCATATCTTCTCTGTGAAAGCAGAGGTTTTCAATCTTGTGAGCAGGAAAATTAAGGTTTGCAAACTTGTTATACAGGTTCCAAAGGGAAAGGATAAATGGAAAATTCCATGCCAATAATTTGCAATTCTTGCAAACTGTTTAGTAGCAAGCAGAAAGCTATATGATTAAATATGTTAAGCTGCTTTGTGGGCTTAAGTAGTAAAAATGACTTGAATTTAATTGCATTGATTTCACTAGCTATCAGACACGAATGGAATTCGGAATCTGTCCTAGAGTTAAATGGCAGCATGCCTTTAGCCTGCAGTGTAAGAACACTTAAAAAATATGGAAGTTACATGATTACTACCCGTGAATGTTTCCTTCACTTTCCTGAAATGTGTTCACTTATTTGGAGAGGCAGCATCAGCCTGGAGGCTGGTATGAGGTGCAGAGCTGATAATACGAGATTTACCTGCTGGCTGCAAGAACAGCGAGATGAGGGCACAGGTGTGGGTAGGAGGCTGTGAACAGCGCCATGTGTGCAGAATGAGGGCAACAACTGTGAGCAAGGGATGTTTTACTTGTTTTTCCTCCATGCTTAACAGGTTTCCTTCCTAGTAGCAGAAGGAGGGTTTGTTTTGTTTTTTGTTTTAACCCCCCTCTTATTTTCTGTAGAACCTAATATGTCAGTATTTAACTTGTGCTTGAAAATCATTCAAGTGTATAGTCAATTACTCTCCCTGAACTACTGCTCTCCAGCCTGAAAGAGAAGGACATATCAGGGTTCCTCCAGGGCTCTAGTTTGCGATACAGTGTTTGCTTTGGAGCTGAAGAGTGGCAGCAGTGGGAGGAAGACTCCTACTTAAGCGAGTTTCATGAGGCCTGCTGTTCCAGGTGTTCAGAGGCCATGGGAATGTGGACTGTGCTCTTGATGCCTGGATACTTTCTCATCATCTCTCATCACGAGCAGGGGTTGTGAGAGTGGCACCAGCTGGTTCCATTCATCTCCCTGACAGGTCTGTTGGGAAGACTGACCTTGGTTTTGACCTTGTTTACCTCCAACAGTGAGGGATGTATCTGACCTGATGCTGAACGTGGCTGGCACAGCTCAGGGTGGTTTCCTGGACACACGCAGAATCACTGTTCTTTCTGAACAGGTGCTGAGCCCAATTAGGCTAAAGTGTAGCAAAAGATTAGCTGGATTCAGCAGCATGTCAGTCTCCTTTCTCAATTGTAAGGGTGTTTTTCTAGTGTAGTGCCTTCTTTATTTATTTTAACATTTATTTGACTTAGGGATGATTCGTCAAGGGTCATTTTAATAAATTGGGTTATTTATTTTCTGTCTGATATTCCCTGGCTGGTGACTAAGAGAAACTTTGTATAGCTGTGCAAAGCATCATGAAGTTACTGTAATGCTTCAATGTGGAAAAGCTTAAATGGGGGCGGGGGAGTGAGGGAAGTGCTGTTATCGATAGAGAAAGCTAACTTGAAGTATCTAGGGACAATTTATATCAAGCAAATATAGATTATACTATAAAGATAATAGATTTTGATAATAGCCCTTTAATATCAGGTATCATAAAAAGGTTAATCAAATTTTTTTCCTGAACTGCTCTGCTGATAGTTACAAATTCAGTCTTTATTTTTTAAAATAAAGATGTATGTGATATCTGTAGAGAAAACTAATGTTGTTGTAGAGTAACAGTAAGATTTTTGTTTCCTCACACCTATTACAAAGTTATTAATCAGCAAACATACTGAGCTGACTGCTAATTTTTCTGGAATTAAAAGGCTGTAGTGAATTTGCCCTATGTTTGTCTCGCTTAATGAAAGCTGTTATACAAGAGTCTCTTCCCCTTAGCTGATTGAATTGTATTTCCCATGCCACTTCCTGCTTTCTGTGTTGCTTATAGATTAGAAAATCAGAGTTTACTGTATTTCCTTCTTTTCTTCTTGTGTCTGTTCTTGAGGCTTATTAGCAAAAAGTAGCTCTGAGCCATGGCTTGGGCACCAGAGATTCTGAAAGCCTCAAATAGCCGTAGTAATGGAGTTGGATGAAGGATACTGGTTGCCATGGGAACAGTGCATGTGCCACACAAGATAATGTAACTGCAGTAGTGCAGAGATCTGTGCTGCATGGTGATTGCAAGATCTCTCAAAATTCTTATAAATGTGGTTTGTGCTGTGTGTTCCACCTAACAAGTGAGAGAAGCTTATTGACTGGACTAAATCCGGAGAGATTTTGCTAATTTGAAAAAAGTGAGGAGTTGGAACTACTTGAGAGAATTGTTGGGTTCATAGCCTTTCCTTGTTGGGTTGACAGTGTCCCAACTATTATGTTAAATTGGAATTAATGAAGTATTGAAACTGAAGCGCTACGGGTGAGCACCTGAGTTACAAGTGATGAGGGAAGGCCTTATGAAACGGAACTTCCACCTCAGTTGTGTTTCATCACCTGGACACCTTCACAGTATTGCAGTTCCCTAGTGCACCTCTTCATTGCTCTTGTTGGTATGCTGCTGAAAAGTTCACTTTTCTTCCAGCTTGTCAAGGATGAATGTAATTAGTGGCATAGCTGTGCAAAGTATTGTGATTAAGAAATATTCCACTCACTGATAGCTAAGAGGATGAGTGCGGTATTGGTCATTTCACCAAGCCAGGGGAAGGTAAAACATGCAGGTTTTAATTTGGAGGAGTTCTGTGTGAGCAGGACCACACTTGGCTCTGTTTTTCAGCGAGGTTGGAACTTCTTTTTTCATTAAATGTATGAAAATCACACCTTTCGGAGTGGCAGTGACTACCAGTGTAGTACTGGTGAGCTGTTAAAATGGTCTGTGGTCTTGCCTAAATATAAATGAAGCAGGGCTGGTTTCACTATAGTTCTACAGCGTAAGTTTTCTGTGTGCTAGAATAACATAGAAACTCTAGTTGTTGTCCCAGTAGCCCAAATCCTCACCAGCATAGACCAGCAAAGGTCTGTCAGTATCTGCTTGGTGAAGCTCTGGCACGTGATCTCAACAGAGGCTCATATTCTGCTTCTGGATCCTGCTTCCTTTACTCGCATGGGATCTCTAGGCCACGTTGATGTCTTGGTGAAAGGCAGTTGGGTCTGCTATTGCTCAGGATGATTGTGCAGATGAGAATGCAAATTAAAATAATCCTTCTAGTGTTAGGGAAGAGTGATGCTGGAAACTCTTGCTTGCCTTCAGTGGGATTGCTGGCAATTGGCCACTTGTCTTCTCTCTAATGGTAAAAGTTCCCCAATGCTGGTGTTACTGAATCAAACCCACCACACCCCTCCTCCTGAGTTCTGTGGGGGATACATACCTGTACTCTGCTCAAATATCAGTTCAGCCTATTCTTGACTGTTGTTTCTGGTTTTCTTCTTGGCTACTCTTCCTGGTTTTAGATCATACCACCACATCCCAGCAGAGTATCTAGTTTTATTGATAGGTCAAGAAACTGATTGTACAGGATCAGGTTCTCTGGAGGAGTTCTGGGGTTTTTTGTGCAGCCAAGATATCATCCAAGATGCCTGTTTGTAACCAAGATGTCTCCTTGTAATGTTTAGACAGTTACGTTTTTAAACCACTTAAACTTAGTAAGGGACTATTGGTACTGCACTCTGATATGTTTAATAAAAGCCAGTAGTTTATAATTTTTTTTGTTACCCTTTAATGTTTTTTCTGGGATTATGTAATAATTAATGGGTGAGATCCTCAGTCTTTTTTTAAACAAAATCTGTTGAATTTAGTAAACGAACTAATTGGTGAACTTGGACACTAGACATCACACTAGGTATTAGTAAGACTCCTGCTGGAGACAAACCTGGCTGTAGTGCTGTTGGTCATCTGCCTGCTTGGCTGAGCCCTTCCTGCTGCCCCAGGCTGGAGCAGTGCCTCTCCTGCCTATGATCGCTGCTGATGCAGCTGCTGGCTAGGAGAGGGCTGGGACCTAATCCCAGGTGTCCAGGGGCTCAGCAGTCAATAAATATACAGCACAGTCTTGTGTATACACCCTGCAGTTCCTACTTTTTCCTACTGCCAGTTGTGCTCCTGCTGTCGTTTGATGATAGCATGGATTAGAAAGCGTGGCAGTCAGAATAAAAGTGAACAGGCTGAAACCAAATGTCAGCTTAATTTTTGTCTTGGCCTGCACTGCGCGCCCAACTGGAAGTGCCTTGTCTCCATAATGGGGTAGCGATAAGGTTCTGGGTGAATATGAAGCAATGGCACAGGTACTGTCACTTATTCGTCCCTGGACTATCTGGTACTGTCCTGGTACTATCATGAGTTGTAAGAAATACTCAGCTTTTAAGTATGGGCATGTGTATGAATGTCTATAAATACCTACAGCAGCGTGGTTTGAAGAGCCTGTGAAGGTGGCCAATGAATATGCTTGCTGTTTGTGCTAAATTTGATAAAGGCAGGAACTGAGATTATAGTTACAATATCTTTTCAATTTACATTTTTTCTGAACAAAGAGTTTGAGGGGCTAGAAAACACACCCATGAAAGACAAGGAGTCTGCTGCTGTCATTCTGTGGAAAACCATCTGGGTAACCAATTGTATCAACTTTCACATTATCCCATAGGTGACTTTTCTTGGCTAAATTCCACTGAATTGGAAAGCTGCTGCTGCTTGCTAAGATCTTGTGTAGCATCTAGTGTATAACATTCTGTAAATCTACCTTGTTAACTGTACTAAATGTGTAGAAATTGAGTGATAAAGTAAAGGTTAGCACCCTGCAGTTGAATAGGAATGCAGGTCTGAAGAAATGCAGCTACTGTCCCCTCCCCTTTCCTGGCAAAAAACCAACAAGCCTACGAAAACTCTTGTATGTGATATGGCTGCTGGGTTGAATGCAGTACTGTTCTGATAATCAGTGTGTGCAGCTGAGAAGGGAATAAGAATGAATGTTTCTGAAGAAAACGGCAGGAGAGCGAGCCATATGCTTACCTTGAAAGGTTAGTGACATGAATGGAACAAGAGTCATTTTTACTGGTTGTGAATCTGGCCCTGGCATCTCGGTCCCCTAAGGAGCAGAGGAAGGGGTTTGGTGCTTTTTCAAATACACGCAAATGGACACCGTCTGTGGTTTATCATTCAGAACTCCCTTTCCATGTGCTTCTAGCAGCCTTTAAGCCTACAAGAGGAAGCAGCACACATGACAGGGTGTAGATGTGTGTAGTAGAATTTAATCTTCATGGCTGTCTGGAAAAGGAGGTTGATGGTTTTGCTTCACAGTGACACTCAGAAAACTGTGAGGAAGATTGCTCTCCCACATTTGCATTTAGCTACTCCAACTATATCAATTTCCACTGAGCATAAAAATTATTTTGATTTTACCTGAGAGTTTCCATGGAGGTGCTAGATTTACAAAAGTGGTTGCGAAGGGTCTCTAAGGGACTTGGCAGATTTACAGACCAATGACATATTGCTTGTGTAGGCTCAATGGAAATCGGGTTTGATACAAAGAATTGGAGGTGCTTAAGGGCGGTGCTCATAAGCGATTTAGAGGAGCCATGGAATATTTTGTGGGAGGAATTACACTGAGACAAATCAAGAGGGAATTGAACTGGTGGGATTTATTTATCATAGCTTTATGCTTTTGTATATTGAAAATTGAGCTTCAGCATTATATTCCACTTCTGTCTTTCTTTATGCAGATTACATAAATAAACAGTTTATGAAGGTAAAAATCTTTAGAGTGAGGAAGGTTTAAATGAAAATTATCAAAGACTGCTTTTTGTTTTAAAAGAGTATGTATGTCTTGGGTAGAGCAGTTTAGTAATGGACAAATATGGGCTTGGGAAATGCTTAGGTGAACCTTTGAAAAACTTCACATGTATCCCAGATAATTTTTTTCAAAATCTACTTTTGAAAAACCTATTATTATTTGCAGATCATACCTATGCCAGCACTGACAGTATTAGAAAGGCAAACCTACTTAGTTTGTTCTCTTGTTCTTTATATAAGAGCTCACTGCCTTGTCTTTGAGCAACACAAAAAACCATTTTATTTCTGAGGAACAAATACTTTGAGTGAATCCTGTAAGGTATTGTTTTTCTTTCATGAGGCCCCTGTATTTTGCTTTTGCTGCTATTTTTGAAGTTATAGAAAATTGCAATAGAATTGCATTGCAAGGGCAGAGCTGCTTGTGTTGTGATTTGCTTCTAGTGGTTAAGGAAAAAAATTGCTAAGAGGTGCCTAAAATATGGCAGCTAAATATGTGAACGTTCATGTTGCTGCTAGTTAAAAACCTTTTGTGTTGTGGCTACAGATAAAATCTTTTCATTTATGGATGTACGGATGTTAGAGGTGAGTTATGGAGTGGGGAACAATCCTCCGTCTAGAGGTTGTATAGAAGTTGTCTTGGAATGCATTGTATTTGGGGTCCCTCAAAAGCAATTGCAGCTTACTTTTTATCGCAATGTATTGTGGGGGTTAGTCACGTTTATGTATTTACAGTCAAGAGCAGCTCCTTCCTTGCTCCATGCAGACAATCTGTAAATCATATTGATGATGGGTAATGCTGATAAACATATAGTAAAGCAAACAAAACATGTGTGCAGATTTCTGTGCAGCTTTCTTCTGGGTGTGCAGTTTGAGGACAGTGAAGTTGTTAGCCAATCCACTCCTATTGTTGAAGCACAGAATGAGGAAGAATAGCTGTAATTGCACAAGCAGGTATCAGTTGCACTTCCCTTGTGGACAGAAAGACATGTAAATAAGTAATGCTACAAAGCAGTGGCTACAATGAAGGGAGTCTAGCATTATCCTCTGGTGTCCCTGTTGGAAAGCAGATGAAAATTATCAAGGCCAAACTCCCTGCCTGCCTTGCTGCACATTAGAGACTTCTGGCTACAGGGGCAGAGGCAGTGTTGAAATGGTTGCTGATTGGTGCTGTAAGAGTGGTTGCTCCTGCTTGGCCCCTTTGGGATCAAGGAATACAACTGTGGCAAAATGTCTGTTGTACACCATTTTAATTCTACTTGGTCTGCTGCTTTTTGGCTGGATGGTAACAAGCATGTCTGCTCTAAGTAACGCAGCTTTCCCCAGTAGGTGTGTGATTTGGCACTGGGCCCCTTGAAGTTAGGTCTGAGAGAAGAGCTTGCAGCTGGAGAACTCTGAGTAGCAGCAGGTAACGTCGCAAATTGCAGTACCTCAGACTTGTCACTGTTTCTTGCTTGCTTCTGGTTTAGGAGCCGAAGGAACAAAAAAACCCTGAGGAATGCTGTAGCCATTAAAAAAAAAAAAGGCAAAAAAAATACGTAAGAATTCTTGTTTAAGAACTAACATAGGGTCAGAATGAGGAAGACAAATGATTAATACACTTAGCATCTGGCATGTGTGTCAGCCTATGTTGTGTCTGAAAATGGAATGTATGGCTGTCTGTAGGCAATTTTATTCATTGGAGCCATGTTCCAGCAGAGAATGGTTGGTGTGAGAAGACTGGCATGCGGACCATACGTACTTTCTGCTGTGCTTACCAGTGATTATGCTGAGGTAGTTTGTGTGAAACACGTTGTAAGCTTGTCTGTAGATGCCCTACATTCACTTGTCTTTTCTACACGGTTGGGCTAGTTAAGGTCACACAGCTTTGGGTTTTTGGCGTTTGCTGGGTTTCTGTATGAAGGAATTGGGCATCTATTTGTCTTCTGTGAGTATTTAGAATCATAGAATCATAGAATAACCAGGTTGGAAGAGACCCACCGGATCATCGAGTCCAACCATTCCTATCAAACACTAAACCATGTCCCTCAGCACCTCATCCACCCATCCCTTAAACCCCTCCAGGGAAGGTGACTCAACCCCCTCCCTGGGCAGCCTCTGCCAGTGCCCAATGACCCTTTCCGTGAAAAATTCTTTCCTAATGTCCAGCCTAAACCTCCCCTGGCGGAGCTTGAGGCCATTCCCTCTTGTCCTGTCCCCCGTCACTTGGGAGAAAAGGCTATCACCCTCCTCTCTACAACCTCCTTTCAGGTAGTTATAGAGAGCAATGAGGTCTCCCCTCAGCCTCCTCTTCTCCAGGCTAAACAACCCCAGCTCTCTCAGCTGCTCCTCATAAGACTTGTTCTCCAGCCCCTCACCAGCTTCGTTTCTCTTCTCTGGACTCGCTCCAGAGCCTCAACATCCTTCTTGTGGTGAGGGGCCCAGAACTTGGGCCCCCTAAATTTGTAGCAAGATTTATTCAGTAGTCCTAGCTGTCAATGTTAGTTGTACAGCAGTTTTTCTCCATGATGTTTCTACCCTCGAGATGGAGGATCCACTCACAGCTGATAGAAATGACTGTTGCTTTTCTTGCAGGAAGCTCTTATAGCGGAAATCGGGGAGCTGGAAGAGAGATTGGAAGTGTTTATGAGAAAGCCAATGGATTTTTGCAGGAAGTCACATTCCACTGACCTTGATACACTTACAGTAGTGGACAGTGCCAGTCTGTGCATTTGGACATGGTTAGAGGATGCGTAATATGTTGGCTGGATGACAGCTGGAATGCTGCAGCATTTTGCAGGAGAGGGTCCTTATTTTCAGCATGAAAGCTGAATTGGTCATTGTTCTGTCTGGAGGATGGTTATCACAAAGGGATGCTGCTTTAATTTGGGGTTTTTTTAATAGGATTAATTTAGTATCAGCTACCTAATGTCACTGTTGCTTCCACAAAATATTTCCAGTTCTAGAACAGCAAAATCTCCATTCAGTTTAAGACAAGTGTCTGTACTTAATTTGAATGAGATGGCAACCTCCTTAAAATTGGAGGTGAAATTCCATCACTGGTTGGATGCTCAGAGGAATCTCATATGCGTAATATACTACTGAATGAGTTGTGTTTGAGGATGTCTAAACTGTCTTGCAAATAAATGTCTCCAACAGCATGGTTTATTTCTAGGGAGCTTTTATTTAGCAGCAACACGAGTTATCTCTGCCATGTAACAGTCAGAATTCACAGTTTTTATGAAAGATCATCTACTACAGGAATAAAGACTACTTTTGTTTACATGAGGGGAGAAGGGGGAGGCTCTCTTCAGGCTGTTGTTTACAGCTGCTGATGTGATAGAACACAAACATGCCTTTGATCGTGGAATCTCAGATTGGCATATTTACAGGGAAGGGGAATCTTCAAGGGTAGCTTAAAGCTGACACTTCGTCATCTTGCAGTGATAAGCCCTAAAAAGAGCTGTTGTATGCTGTGGAGTATGTTATGCATAATAAAAAATGAATACTGGAAGAGTTAGTAGTTTATATTCAGTAGCTGAATTATGCAAGGAGTGGAGTACTGTCTTGTGTGGAATATTCTCAGTTAATAGGAATTTCTTTGCTAATAAAAGGCTTCGCGTTTTGGTCCAATGAGTCTTAAATATGGTAATGCTATTTGTGGATATGATTTGCGGGAGTGATCCCTTTCCTACTCTCATCTACATCTTTCCTTCCATAGTCTCTGCCAGCCATTAGACAAAAGCATAATTAAATACAGTATTTCAGAATCAAAGCAGACACTATCATTCACCATACAGAGATATTTGTCTGCTTTGAAAAATTTGGACACATCATTTCATATAATCCAGTGGGGATTCTTTAAGTGATTTTAATCTTTGATATTCCTGTTGGAAATACTGTGAATGAATCGTAAACATGGTATATTGCTTAACAAATAGTGCTACCATTGTTTTTTCTTATCAATTACTTGTAAGAAATACACTAGTCTTACTCTTTTGTCTTTTAATTGTACCACTTGATACCAGCAAATACTACTGTAGCATGAGAGAAACCACCTTTCCTCAGTTTCCCCTTACCTTTCATTGAGGTAAGTGATGACTTGCTGATAGCCATTTTACAACCTTGCTTTTTCTGAACAAACCTCAAAAAAAGTAACAGACTATAAAAATGTACAAGGTAGTATTGGCTACATCAGAGGAGAGAACACCTAGCTATCTAGGTGCTAAGCAGATTAGAACGAATATTTGTGAAGAAATTCAACTTGTTTTGCACTTGTTATTTTACTACACTCAAAGGCCTATGCGGTTAACTTCTATGCGTTATCCTTTAGGAGTCCCCTTTGCTGGGTTAATACCTGGAACATACAGCTTCAGAGGAGCCAGGATATGTTGCTCGTTTGCAGTACTGTGCAAGACAAAGATTTCTGGGTTTGTGAAGGCAGGATGCAAGGAATCACTTATTGTCTAACAAGCAGATACTGTTTTTTATTTAAGGAAAATGAATGCATTTTAGAAAGAAGATGATTAGTGAAGAAATGTGTAGGCCTATAAATCATAGGTTTATTATTTCAGCCCAAGTTTTATGGTATTGGGCTCTGGGAAAAATAAAAACTTCCTCTATGCCTGTGTTGGTATGAACAGGTGCAGCAATCGCTTCTGAAATGAGTCCAAGCAAGTCACATTAAGTCCTCATTTTACACCTCACTGAACGCTGTGCAAAGAGCAGAACTTCCCAGCAGTGTAAGCAAATATAATTCCATTGATAGCTTTGGCTCTGAGCCTATTCACTTAAATCAGTGAAGTAGTATCTGCTCATGCCTCGGTAAACAAAACCTATTCTATTATATAGGTCAGTGTTTGTTTTGGGACAGTTCTCAGTCTTTTGAATGTTTCCCCTTCCAAGGTTAACAATGTATTCCCAAAGAGAGCTTAATTTTGTCAGCCTCCTGTTTCTGAGGCTGGAAGAATTGTGGGACCAATACTGTCTTCCTTCAGTCAAGGCTTTTGCTGGCTGTATAAAGGGAACAGTATTTTACTTCCAAACTTTTGGAGTTTTAGTAAAGCTCTTGGTGTGAGGGGAAGGGCTCACAAGATGGATGAATGCTTTTACAGGAGTGGAGGCTGAGGTTCAGTTTTAGCCCTTTTAAAAATACTGCAACTACACAGGACCGTGGTGTTCCCAGGTTGAAATTGAGATACGCAAGTGGTTGGGGAACCTTCCTAAAGTCAAGTGCTGCTATGGTGAAATGCGGGCAGCTTTGCTTCTGTCTTGGCAGGTGAATGAGAGTCACTGGAAGATTGTCGGTGTAGCTAGCTTCAGTCAGTAAATAGAAAATAATAATAAAAGAAAATACTGAGTTCTGCAAACATTATTTGAGGGTTGAGTGGTGGGTTGGTCTCAAAGTTGTAACAGCTTCTTGCACGTGAAGAGCTGCTGCCTTGGGATCCTCTGTGGCAGGTGAGGAGATGCTCTGCCTGCTGTCTACTACTTCCTGTACTTCTCTTGCTCTCCGGGTACCAAGGACAGTGGAAGCAGCAGAAGGGATTTTCCTGCTGCATTCTTTATGCTGTGGCTATTATCTGAGAACTCTGCAGTGAGGGGTATGTTGCCTGTCAATAGCCTTGCACAAGGCTGAGCATTTTTTTCAGAGGTGTTGAATATGATCTCTTGTTTTGTTTTAAAGTTGTTGAAGTGAGATAATCTTTTGAAATATTTCTGTTACTTTTCCTAGTCACAGAACCAGAAAAGTTAAGTGCTTACTAGGGTTCTCTCACTTAATTGTTGTGAAGCCTTGAAGCAGTCATTAAGATATCTGCTTTTTCTTCTTTTTTGAAGCATTTCTAGTGAGGCACAAAAAGGCCATTTAGCCCCCCACAGTAAACCGAACTGTCTTCTCCTTTGCAGGTCTTCCCTGGAATCATGCCCCTTGCTTTCAGGAACACTTTCCTTCTGGTCTCAGTGCAGCATAGATAGAAATTTGAGAGAAGCAGTGGAGCTATTTTTGGCTTGCTTTTGAATAGCAACAGAATGGTTAAGCAATTTGTATGCAGACCCAAGTAAAACAAACAATACAGAGCAGCCCTCAGCTAATATTTTCAGCTACAATGCCCAAGTAATACAGCTGTGGAGGGAAACCGTGAGGTAGGGTGAAGGACCATATGTGCCTTTTTTTCAATGGGGTCTTGCTCAAGTATGCAGCTTTTTGATTGCTGTGATCAGAACAGCTGATAAAAGAAATGAGCCTGAGGGACACTGACATCTCTAACCTGCCTTAGGCGATGTGTAGCAGCGATCACCATCCAGCCCACATATCCTGGCCAGAGCATCTTTGCCCTGTATATAGCCCTGATTAAGCTATGTTAAACTTCTTGGATGTTACCGTAATTTCAAGGATGTGCTTAAATCTGGATAGTGTAAAGGAAATCTTACCCATTTTAAATAAAAAAAAAGTGCAGAACTAGATTTAAAGATGGGAAATATGTAATTATCATTACAGTAATGATTTAAGTTATGAAAAAATACGGTGTTTTGCCTGTGCCATCACTGCTGTATTTATAAAAATGAAAGTAATGCTCTACTATAGGGAGCTGTGTTCTCTTGGAGCTCCAGAAGGCTGCAGTTGTTTGCTTGACATTAGAAAGTGATATTCCCAGCTACATAGCCTAGAAGATTGTTTTCAAGAAGTATGAAAAATTAGTTCAGGAGGGCTATTGAGCATCCAGCGCTCTCCTTTGCGACAAATTGCCAAGTACCTGGCAATACATGACAGCGTGACAAGTGCTTAGCCTGGAGTGATGACAAGTGATGAGCTGTTCAGAATGTCCCTTCCCTTCCAGACTTCAGGTGAACTTGCAGAGCTGCCACTACAGAATTCATGTTTGGGGTTTTCTTTGAAAATTGAGTTAGCGTTCCATTGGCATACAGTAAACATAGTACCTCATAATACTGATGTCTCTGCTTTTCTCTTTCAAAAGAAGGATTTTTCATGGTGTGTTGTACTCATGTCTAAGTTGTTTGACGTTAATAGACCTGAGACATAGCCAAAGGACAGAAGGATGTTTGACATTTGGGGGGGGCTTTTTGTAACAGTTCTCGCATGCGCCAGCTTGTTGCTGTGTCTTTTTTCCACAGAGGAAGCTGATTTGAAATTGGCCTTTGCAACTCAATTTTTGTTTTATTTTTCCTCTTTAAATACAACAAAGCACTTTTTAAAAACAGTGCAAAGAAAATTGATGCCAAAGTAATTCCAAAATACATAGTGCTTTTGCTTCCCTTTACATTTATTTCTTAGGAAGCCAGTATTTGGCACTATTGCCCACGTGGCTGTGGGACTCTCTCTTTGGCTAAGGGTTGGAAACTTCTAAATGGGAAGTAATTGGATGCTACCAAGTCACTGCAGGCTGAGGGAAGTGAGCTTTGATGTGATGTTGGTATTCTCCTGGGGTATCTGACCAGTGTTTCAAAGAGAAAGTGTCCTCAGAGGTTTTCTACTGTGATTTCTATTTTCAACTATTGTTGCAAGGGGACTGAGAGCTGAAGAAGAGCGTAAAATTACCTATAGAGCAGATATGAGAAGTGAGGCCTATAATTCCGTTGCTCATTATTAAGTTTGTTCTTTGATTAACAGATTTTGGGAACCCAAGGTCTGCTACCAATCATATCTGGGGTAGATTTCATCAGCTGTTTGTTAGAAAAGAAGAAACACAGATGGACAGAATGCAAATACCAATGCTGAATTTCTGCCAAGACCCTGGCTTTACTTTTCAAAAAGTGCCAAGGCGTCTTTCACAGTCACAAATAATGACACTTACCTCTTGGATGGAACACAGGGATAGGCTTATTGTGAAGAATGTGGTTGCAGAAATAATTTGCCTAGCATATGAATAGCATCTGCATGTGGTAGTATTCCTCAAGAGGGGGAGAGATAGACAGCTGATCTGCCAAACAGTACAGATAAATTGTATCAAAAAAGAAGTACCGATGACAGGAGGAGAAAGGTAATTGGTACCATATGTTGTTGCAAGCTTCTTCAGCTGAGCAGTCATCTATTACAGTGCAAATAACTGAAACTGCTTTAGATTCATCTGAAGAGTAATTTTGCATGCTTAATTATAGCCTTGAGTTCTTTTGGACTGTGAAGGCCTTTGTCCAAGAATCTTGATTGCCCGCTTCCTCAAACAGAATTGGTGACATTGAGTAAGGTACAGGAACAATGGCCTAAGACAAATTCCACTTGTGAAGCTCTTGAGCACTGTGGAGCAAGCAATGCTTCGAACGTTGACATCAAATACCTATCTAACATTTAGCAGGTGGTAACTGTGAGAAGACTGTGTTGGGAAAAGGAGTTTTCTTTATCCATTTAGATGAACGTATGCTATTCAAAGATCTCTGTAAAAGTGTGTGAAATGGGGAAAAAAGACAAAAATGAGGCATACTAGAAGTAGCACAGGAGTGTGTAGTGCATGAGGTATGGTCTGTTAAGTAAAGCTGCAAAGAACAGATCTTTTGCAGAAAGCTTAATCGAGAATAAAGTGTGTTTTACCAGTAGGTAGGGAATGCTCAAATATGAATGAGTATTCCAATTTTTATATGTAAATTTGACATCTGACTTTCTGAAAGCCAGTGGAACAGGACTTTGCAAACCCCAGAAGGCACCTTAGCAGTGAACAGTGTCCAAATGACACTTCAAATACTAAATACGGTAACTCTTTTCCTGTATCTCTTTGTCTTTGTTCTGTCTAGCTAATTTACCAGAGTCTTGTCTTACGACAGTGTATTTATCCTCATCAGACTTATTCACTTATACAAGAAACCCGGTTGGAATGAATGGAGGAATATTGCTGCAGTGTAATTCTACACTGGAAAAGTTTGGACTAAAGTTTAGGAGAAAAGTTTGTAAAATCTGTGTGCTCCTTTAGAGCAGTTGGGGTAGTATCGAGGACCTCACTTTATAAATAAGTCCTTGACCTTGTGCCTTATTAAAACCCAGAAGTCATCTGTCTTCAGGATTTGAAAACCAATTGTACAAGATCCATTTTGCCGATTCTGGCACCTGTATACCTCTAATCCTGTTAAAATATTCTTCTTTGGTCATTGCGCATGAGCGCTTAAATTACTCTTGTTCCCTTTCCATAATCCTCTGTTGTTACTGTCTCATAACTGATTCTTGTAACTTTTTCCCACTTGGCACAGCATCATAAAATGCACAGGTTCTCGGTTTCACAAGGAGTTGATGTGGTCCTTCCAGCCTGGGGAGAGCACAATCAGCGTGCGATAAGGAGGTGTTTATGGTGCATTGTCTACTGCCATGCTCAGATACCGCTCCTCTTTGGAGATACTTCCAAATCCAGCAAGGAAAAGAGACAAAGCTAGCACCTCTTGAACCAAACCAGTAGGTGGATAAGTATATGCAGGTGCTGGAAATCCAGAAATGAAGGGATTTCCTGCACTGCAGCATGCACTTCCTACAGCATATAGTTATCTTAGGCTGCTGCCTTGGTTGTCCTGCCCAAACATGGGGAGGATGTCTGAACAGATATATAATCTGCTTCTTAGTATTGCTTTTTATCACTTTTTTCCATCACTTCATGATTCCCAAACAGCAAGAAGGGAGAATTCCAATCCTAGCTGTCCCAAGAAGGAGTTAATCTACTACTGTGATGTTTCAGAAGTATCAAGTGAGAAAAGGGAAGAATAGGAGCTGAGCTGTTGTGGTGGTTTGGAGGAGTTTGCCCACTTTTCATCCTCCAGTACTGCAGGCTGTTGAAACACTGCCTGTGGGGGTCTTTTCATGCTTAGTGTTAGTGTTGCAATAATTACCCTGATTTCTATCAGGGATTGGAATCTGAGATGGGTCAAGCTTGTAAATGCAACCTTTGCCTAGGAGTGTTCAGCGTGTGTCTGCAGTAGCCATTCCATCATAAATAATGACCATTTGCCATGATGAAGTTTGAACAGAGTGGGTGGTGGTGAGTCTTCGGGATTGGGGGGAGAAGGTGTGTGTGTAAGAGTATATGTGTTTTCATTTGCTGCTGCTTCAGAGAACGGTGTTGTTCCCTTGCTGGAAGATATGTTGACTGTATGAATTGCTATTTAATCAGGGATGCTAATTAAGTCTTAGCTATTTAATGCTTTTATGAGAGCGCTAACTGATTTGCAGTTGTTGGAGTTGAAGTTGCTTTTAGCTCAGTAGGACCTGAAAGTGCAGTTTTGAAGGGTATTCAGGATTTGGGGAGATCCTTTCATCTTTGACATCTTCCATGGTCTAAAGCGGTGAGGCAGTGAAGAAATACATTCATTTTGGATCTTATGTAGCCCTTTTTTATGTGTGTGTATATAATTACACTAATACTTTTATGACACAGTTAATGTAATTGTTGGTTAAATATAAAGCCCCTTCTTAGAAGAAATCTTGGTCAGCTTTTCAACATTGCTTGTTGCAATTGAGAAACCAAGGTGGCTATCAGCTATTCTATCAGATGCCAACAAAGGGTTCCTATGTGTGGGTCTCGGCAACAGTTTTCACTTGGGTAGTTCAGACTTAATACAATGGATTGTCTTAATGGGGAAATTCTGCAATGACTGGCGTAAAGAACCGCTGTGAGCTGAAGTGGGAGGAAATGTGTGGAATACTTGTCAGACTTACCTACAGACAAAACCAAGCCAGGAGCTAAATACTGCAACAAATAGCCTGCAGGTCTGCTCCAGGATTCAGAACAGGCCAGGATTTTGGTTTTAAGTTTTTTAATCCCCCAAACATTGTATTTCAATAGTTGATATCAATGATACTCTGTGGTAGTCACCATAATCTTTGGTCCTCTAGGAGTCAGTTTAGTAATTGTGTCATGGGCTTCCATGCAATAATATGCCGCTCCTACATGGCATAAGGGAAAAGGTAGTAGAAAAATATTCATATATATTTTTCTGCATCTGAATAGTGCTTGGAAAGGCAGACTTCTCTTAGGAAAAATGTAATTTGGAGAAATTTCAGATATGTGAGGCAGGAGAAAGAGCACAAGATGGACATAAGAGTTTTTGTATAAAAAGCACAGTGTATAATCAGTGTGAGAGACTAGAAGAGATTTTTTTACTTTGTTTTCAGCAGTTAACTCTTTCCTCTCCCCTTCCTCCCCCTTACTACTATGGCAGTCCTCCCTTGGTAGGGCAGAAGCTAGTCACAATGGAAATGTGAGTGGTGAAATAAACAGATAATTGAGTAATCTGTGCATGGGCACAGTAATTTCATAAGGAACGATGTCACATCTCACTGAGCCTAGGTCAAGTGGTTAATCTGTACTGACTCCATGAACTCAGGCTGGGAAGCTTGCTTTTCCTTTAGGCTCAGTATATTCATATAATGGTCAGTATTGTTTTTCAGCTGTTTACCTCTAAGGTGTCACTAAAACCTGCTGAACTGCGACACTCTGGTGATAAACTGACAAATAGTAGTTGAGGGCAACAGAAGTCACATACTGCGGTGATGCAAACAGTGTTAGCATTGCCAGTGCGAACATAGTCAAGCAAATAAACCTAACTCAGCAAATAAGCTTGGATACCTGAAATGCTGCAGTGGATAAGCTGATAAGCATATTCCTCTGGGCTGCATGAAAGACCTGAGGTAGCTTTTTCAGAGCCATTTTAACTGACTTGGTTCTGGACCATGTTTCTTAGTGTAGATAAACCCTTTGTGTAGCTTACTCTGATATGTTAAGTGATACATGGAATTTTCACCACTAGCACTCTGAATTTTCCTTGTCGGTGCTTAAGACAGTGAAGCAGTCTGAAGCGGTACCATCCTGACTTCAGTCTACTCTGAAGTACTTTCAACTAGGTACATAAAATAAATGCTAGAAAAGCAGAAATGTTGATTGTAACAGATGATAATAAATGGAGGCTCTTTCTACCTTGGATTTTAAACCTGTTCTGGAGCTGGGATTAGCTCATTTTGTCCTTCAGGATTCTTCCAGGTTTATTCTCTGCAGAGCTTCTACTACATACTGGTTTGTGTTTAGGCTTACTTCTGTCCTGCCACTCTTGTGATCTAATTCTACAGGTGCAAAAGGAATTTGTTTACAGCAGAAATAGTCAGCCTTCAGATGCTAAAAGCTGCCCAAGAGTCTGGATATGCAATTACAACTAACATACTCATTCAAATGCATGGAAATTGGTGAGACAAGCCTTTTGAATATTGCAAATTGCACTCTAATATTGAGACAGGGAAAAGCTAGGTGTTCTGTAAGCTACTCTTTATAAGATTGTATTAAAAAAAATTGGTGACCATTTAAAAACTTGAATGTTATCCATCATAGGTTGCCATACTGACTGCTATATGGAAAGAGGTTGCACTTTGGAATGTCTACAGCCACTCAACCATCCAATCCTCTGGTTCCAGAGAATGTGTTTTGACTACCGTGGAAATCTTTGTGGTATGGATTGAGGTATGGTCTTTGTGAAGATGACTGGGTTCCGATTCCAAGCTAATTAGTTCCTGTTAGATGGTTGTGGCCATTTCAGCTTTCTGAGTCTTAGTTTATAATCACTGTAAAATAGACAAATGATCCTATATAGATTTTTCATGTTTAAAGCCTGTTGCATGTCACATTTTAAGGACAAGGAATTATTGCTGGTGAGAGAACTCAAACGTCGTCCATGATCAGTATTTCCTTAATTTGTTCCAGTGTGAAAATCCATTATTTTCTAAGCTCTGTTCCGTGTGTTTAGCTAGGAATCTGCTTGTGCTTTGAAGGGCTGGCTGGGCAGTGCTAAGATACTAATTGAAGTAGAAGGCACCAATTCTGAGGAACCCATATGGGAGGATTAAGTGAAATCTTTGATGGGAAAAGTGTGGAGCAGCGCCTGTACTATGGTATAGCAGCAGAGCAGTAGATACTAATCCAGCCTAAGTAACACTGTGAGACTGGAAGCCTTGGCTATTTATGGGTAATGAATAGCTAGATCTTCTTGATTGGCCAGAAAATGACCATCCCAATTTTCAGGCTGTTTTCTCTAAATTGAGAGTATTGTTGCATCTGTGATTGCCTGAGGACACTTTTCTCAGATCTCTACTTGAGAAATTTTGGCTCAAAGTAGAGGTCACTTGTTAATAGCTAAATACTAGAAATGTGCTCTCATCTCACCTGAAAATGAATTCTTACTGATTTTGGAGGGTTGTAGGCGTAAATATCAGTTACAGATCTGCCCCAAAGCAATGTTAAAACACGATTTAGTACTGTATAACTGTTGCTGTTGGGTCACATTGGGCTTTTTGTTTATTTCCCTTCCAAACAGGTCTCATCCACATGTGTGTTTATTTGTGTAGGAATTTGAGGGGCTTGAGTAATTTTAAAGAGAGACACCCAAAACTGGTTTCTTGGCCAGTTCTGGAGCAGACTCCATTGAGAAGTAGATGGCTTATTGCTCCTCCTGTATTAATGGGGGGGCTTGAGTGATTGCTCCCTTAACCCAAGACTTGAGCTCCAGCTGGAGTCCTTGGAGCAGTTCAGCTAGGGGAGGAGATTTGAGTTGTGGTTTTATTACTGTTTATTTCATTAATAACAGAGCTGTTGTCCAGGAAGAGTCTGAATTCTCGAATCAGAAGTATGCACAGGCTTGAAGTGCTTCAATTGAAAGGTGCTTTTATTTACTCTGAGAATGTGTTCATCAGCATAGCTTGTGTTCCAGATATTTTAATGTCACTTTTATCTATGCTTACAGTCATTAGTTTGCAAATGATGATTGAGTTAGCCAACACAGTGAGGCTGTAAAAGTCTGAGGGGGTGAAAAAGAAGATTCTAAAAAGAGGAAAAAAAAAAAAAGTACCAAATAATTTGCTGCGGCAAATAAGGATTTGTCTGCTATAATTAAATACATATAACTGTGTTTTCCTAAACAGTCAAATGGAATTAAAGTGGTGTCAGTATGAATGCTCAAATGCATAAGTGTGGATCTGGAAAAATGTTTTCTGATATGTTATTGTTCAGCTCAGGCAGATGGAAATAAAGCTGGCAATCTTGCAGATTGGTGCAGTCTCATCCATTTTGAGAACAAGGTAAGCCACATGTGCACTCTTACCTGATATGAAAACACATTCTTCCTTTTTCAACTTGTTAATGATGAACTGTGCACCTTTAGAAAAGGGCAAGCTTAGTCTAATCTTCTCCAGGGAAAAAATCAGCAAAATCCTGTCTCCCATGTAGAATAGTCTTGCTTGGGTAGCTCCTCTGAGCATTCAAATGAGTGGCAAGTCAAAAAGATAACCCTCTCCTCTTCCTCCTTGGGAAAGGTGTTTGCCTCCTAAGCCTTGGGCTTGGATTTAGTTATGAAAAACATGCCCCTTCATCAAGGGAAACTGACTTGGAGTGACTGATACTAAGTGATTGAGTTTCTGCCTGTGAATAACAACTGTCCTCTTAGACCAGAAATGGTCAGTGGGCTGAAACTGAAGGTTTTATGCTTTGTTTTTGACCAGGCCCGACATATTACTAAGAAGGTTTCTCAAGCACCTCTGCTGCGTCCAAAACTAGTCCATTTGCCTTGCCAATGTGAACAAGAAACCTGGCACTTAACTGACCCGTATATTTTGTCTGGGACTTGCTGGTTTTCTTCTTTCCTGATTGTTGGTCAGCCTAATTATCCCACTCAACCACAGGACTACCGTGACATCCACATCACTGACAGAGGTCTTCCAGAACTGGCAAGCACTAGTTCTAGGCACAGACTGGGGAAAACTCTTAAATTATTGAGTGTGGCTTTCAAATTGCAGCATTAGCCCTTGCTTCCTTGTCTTGCGTTCTCCTTGATGTGTTGATGTTTACCAGATAGTGTCTTGTCTTTTTCTTTTGCATAAAAGTAGCAGGTGTTGATTCATAACAGAAACCAACATTTGATGTTACCTGGCTTCATGACCCTATCAGTTGGGTTTCAGTTATGAGTAATGTCAATTACAAAGGGTGCATGGATGTCTTCTGGTAAGTTTGCTGTGAAAAAAATGTGTGTTAAAAACAAACAAACCCAACAAAACTACGGCAACAAAACAAAATCCTGCAATCATCAAATCAATTCCTTCATGAGGTAGAAAACTTAATCAATTTTTATATTGCAATAAGCAGATAGTTTGTCTTATATTTAAAAATTACAAGTGAGAGCTAGCTGTTCTTAGAGGTCCCAGATGAGAAGAGATACTGGTGAGTATACAGGGTGTGCCTAAGCAGATTCTTCAGTCTGTTTCCTTTAAGCAAATCATTGAAACTTCTAGCTTTTTAGCTACTAAGTAACTATAACCAAAATTAGTGATTGATTTACAATGCACATGGCCGCTATACTGTAAACCTTTGTACTACATTTATGTGTATTCTAAACAATCCTATGCTGAAAGTGGTTTAGAGTAATCACTGTTGTGAAAAGGTAAACACATGGGTATGCTGTTAGCCATATAATTAAAATGCAATGCCACACAGGTATGACTATCCTAGATCACCTTGACCAAGAGATCATGAGTTCTCTCAGCACAGGACCTGCAGCTGAAGTGCCAGCAAGATGCACAAGAAATATGAGTAGGTACCACAGATAGCGTCTCAGGTTTGGTGTCTTGCCAAGTGCAAATAGGAGACCCTTTGTCACATGTAGACTTGCTACCATGAGCATATCAAGAATATAGAAAGAGATGTACATCCATTAAAGGATATTTAGTTACAGAAGACTGAACCTGAGATGCTGTTGAACTGTTGTTAGGGGAACTAAGGCTTAGATATGTAGCTGCAAAATACACAGTATGCATTTGTGTTTTGTTCAGTGATGCCAACATTGTAGAGCAGAATCTGATACACTGCGTGTGTTGAGGCATGCTTTCAATGTAGCCTTAATTATCTGGGACAGGGGACAGAAGTGAAACTGGCATTGTCAAGCAATCGAGACATCAGATAAACCCAACAGTGACTGGTTTTCATGCGCTGATCACTTGAAAAATTATCATATTTATCTTGAGCTTTTTTCCCTTTTTCAGCCTGAGCTTCCTGATTGTTTGTCCTTACCATTTCAAGCCAGAATGTTTGATAGACTTACTAGGCATCTCAATATTGCAGCTTCAAATTTATGATTTAGCGGAGGGGCTCGGGGGGGGTGTGGGAAGGGGAAAGGAGAGAATATGTTGTTTCCTTTTTAAACCGCTTTCAGTTCAGAATGAAATCCCATATAAACTTAAAGGTTTAGATTGAAGTTTGAGAATCAAAGAAAATGTGTCTTCACCCTGGAGCTGTATCTGAAAAGGGTAGCCTAAGATTCAGGGCTTTTCTTTCTCTCTTCTGCACCCTCTCCAAAAGGGGGCTTCTTCTAATTTCTGATTTAAGAGGCTTAACTGTATCACAATGCATATGTTTGGTTTGGTTTGCAATGTACGATAGCTGCATGTAAGAGTCACGAATGTGAAGTCTTTTCTTATTCAGAAAATAGTACTATTTAAGATCAGCCATGATCTGGGATGTAGAGGCAGCACCAAAATTAGAATCGCTTGGAATTAGCAGTGTTGGCAGCAGTTGTTGTCAGCCAGTGGGCTGGTAAAGTAGGAAATGGAGCATCTGCCATAGCTGCTTTCTCTGCACCAGGTTTGGAGATGTTTATGCCTGTGTTATGTATGGCTGCTAAAACTGGATAAAAGTTCTTGTGGGAGCAGAGGAAGGGAAAAAAAAATAAAGCTGAATTGCAAAGAAAAAAAAGGTGCTATGAATTGAAGGAAGCTTTGCTGACATGAAGATGGCATACCCAGCTCCTAAAAATGTGTGCCATTATCTCTGTCAAGGTATTTCTGGCCCCAAGCCTGATGCACGTGCTTTGTGAACCTTCTGTTGGGTGGGTCTCTCCTTAGAAAGGCATCCTGTTCAATGCTATCCAAAGCAACTTTTCCATCCACAGAGAAAACCTGAGCTCATGTATGCCAAGATGTCATCCCCTGAGGAATGAGTTGTCTATGGCACTTTAGGCAGTGTTTTCGGATTTGAGACAAACCCAGATATCCCTACATTTAGACACCGGAGGTGGCAGAGCAAGTACACTTAACCAAGGGAAACATCCAGCACAAAAATGTGGTGTTTTTGTTCCCCAAACTCTGGTTTTATTGACTCACAGCTTTTGAAATTTTGTGACTGTTTCTTCATCATTTGACAGGAATTGTTTTTCAAGTTCTTTTGGCTTAGTGAAGCATGAAATTGAAACTTTTTTAAAGGCTAATAAAGAATTTTAAACACTGTTCAAGTTTTATTTCTCTCTCTCCTCCTCGGGTGAAGATTCACCTTTTCAACTCAAGAGTTAATGTCAGCCTTTTCAGATTAGATATCCACTTTGAGACAAATCTGGTCTAAACTGGGCCTGATTGAGTCCTGGGAATTACATGGGAAACTGTAGGAGGAGGAACACTGTGCACTTTAGTGAAGCTCTGCGTGTGTGGGTCAGATGCTGTGCATTTTGCTTTTGAAAGCTTAGTGAGGCCATACAGCTTGCACTAGATGATGCTGCAGTTTCCCCCCTTCCTCTGTGGAGCCAGACACAGGCTGGTGATAAGTAATAAATGTTGTATTAAATTTGGGGAACTTTGGACTGGAACAATACTCTTTCTGATGTATTCTGATGTGGGGAGCCATGTGTTTCTAGCTACTCTTGTCCAAAACAGTAACACTTGGGGCAGGAGGGGGAAGTTGCAGTGACACATGGGACATGCTTCTAGGTACCAGACAAACCAAAATCCCAGTAGACTCAATCAGCTCATAGAGAAGGAAGGTAGAGTCTTTTTATATCATATTTTCACCAAAGGGAATATGTAGGTCTTCAGGGACATGGCAGCTGCCACTGAATTAGGCAGTGTGCCAGTAGTCATAGACATATCACACTGTTCTAGCCCTCATGATGGCTTCCCAGAATGGGCTGCAGCAGATGTGGCCTGAGCTCAGGGACACTGCCCTGGCAGAGCAGTTTCATATAGTCAGTTCTTCCCTCCTGTGTCTATCAGCCTATGTTTGCTTGGGCAAATTCCTTTGCCTTTCTGCCATACTTACTGCTTCCTTTTTCCATCCTGCCTTCCTGGGTTGGTGCATCTCAAAGGTCTCACCGTCGTGCAGCCCCTTGAGCCAGCAGCAACTTGGTATTGCTAAGGCAGGGAGTCAGAACTGCCTGTGGTGTCGTGGTGGAACTGCTGTGGCCAGGGCAGGAACCGCTGGCGCAACTGTATCAAATACTGAATAAGAGTGGAAAACAGTGCAAATCAGTGGGTGGAAAAAAGTAGGTGGGCAGGCCTTCATCTTCCAGGCGCGCCTCTCCCTTCCAGATGGGAGATTTCTGGATGGAGAAGGGGGAATATAAAAAGGGGAATATAAGGAGAGTGGTGCCTGTAAGTCAGAACTGTTTGACTGCTACGTTCTGAGCATCACAGTAAATCTGCTCTGCTAAATGTGTTTGACTTGCTTCTGTGGCCAAGAGGGACCTGGTTTGTTGGACTGTTTCCTGGGTGTCAGCAAGGGGATACTGGGACCTCTTCTAGCATCAGTCAGGGTGCTATCTGTCACCAGTCACGACCTCTCTTGAACTTCTCCATGTTCCCTAGCAGTTGCATTTTCTACACGGAAAACCAGTGTGGTCTCTGAGGGAAGGCCTTTGGGTTTGCACAAGACAGGTGCTTGTTAACACTGTTAAGGCTAAAAGTGTTACCTGGCTGATGCAAAGAATAATGGCCAAACCATTTTTGCACATCAGTGCCTCAGATCACTACCCTGCTTTATAAACTTCAGATGGATTGGAATATAATTGGTAGAGAAAGATCAAAATAAGTATGGCAATGATCTCCTTAGTTAGAGTGCTTCTCTAGAGCAAGTCTGACTGAATATCTAACAGTGGTTAAGGTAGAAGGGGAGGTTTGATTGCAATAGGTGGCAATTCTTGTATTTTGTTGCAGCAGTCAGTCTAGAAGTCAGTAATAGAAATTGTGACAGACTTTATTGCAAAGAAATCCAATATTCAGTGGGAAGCACCAAAGTGTCTATGCAAGTAGGTGCACCATGTCATTAGGGCTGTTTGATTCTGTTGTCAGTTGTTAGAAATCTATTCAAAAGTTGGCCCAGGTTTGTTTTGATGTGTACATACAGAGTACTAGGGGCAGATTGTCCTGGTGGGAAAACTGGAAAATTGCTGGTTTTCCATCTTGATGGTGGTATACCTGTCTTCAAACTGTGGTTATACACGCCATCCTTATCACTCCTTTGGGTTCCTTTGACGACTTGTGCATCTGTGAGAGACAGAGGAGTGCTACAGAAATGCTGGCACACCTTAAGGAGAGGCAAGACAGAATACTTTCAGAAAACTAATTTATTTATTTCCTTCACATGCAGGTTCTACTGGGTAGCTAGAGGGAAAAATTGGTCCTTTGAGGATTTCTAGGATTGGGAGCAGGCAGGTGAGTTTTCATATCGTGTCTCAGAGCCTGAAGGACTCACTGTCCATGTGCTGCTTCAGCATGGGTGAAATCTATCTCCAGATTTTTGTAAATGGGCGAGGGAATGATGTTCCTGCCACTTCCATCCCATTTCCTCTTCTTCCCAAACTCATGCCTTCCAGACACGTGTTCTACTCTGACGTGTGAGAGAGGGAATTGTAGAGCATCTAAGATATTGTAAACCTACACTTTGCATCTGTTGTCTCATCTGACTTCCTTAAGGAGGTAAGGTGTATGCAGTCATCTGACAGCCTGTTGCCTGCTGCTTTGCTCCCACTAGCTTCTCTACCAGCTGATTAGGGCCAGACATGTTTGACAGGGAAGACCTAATGTCTTAAAAGACTTCTATTTATAAGTTTCATAAAATCAATTATGGGCAAGAGATGAAAGTTAATCTATTTCCTGAAAAACTGCAGTGGACGAACTCATATTAAACATTGGAGAAGTCACAAAAGAGCATGTCACTACGCCTCTCCCAGTGCCAAGGAAAAATTCAGCAAATATCAATTGTATGGGATCCTGCTGCACGAAGTAAGCTTGACCAATCTTTTCCTGTTTAAATCTTTTATTATAGTTACCTTCTTATTGATTTGATCAAAGTCATGGGTTTTTTGCCAGTCCAGCCTCCTTTTACTGGAACAACTCTACTTATTAAAATAACTAAGTGATGTGACGTTTATTTTCAGTTGTGTTACTGTATTTAAAAACCTTCCAGTCCAAGCAGCACTTCTGGATAACTTTTCAGAAGTGGAGGTAGCAGTGGGAACAGAGTAGGAATGTTCGTGCACGGGGCGTGTGCTCTTCATAAAGTAAGATCTTTGTAGGGCGGCAAGTAGGTTTTCATTGCATCTTTTATGCTTTTATATACCTTCTAGACATTTTTCCAGCACACAGCTCGCCCTCTCTCAGCTGACAGTGATACATTGCTGCATCTGCAGGTGGTGTAGCTTTTGTGGATTACAGTTTCATATTTAAGCATGCGTAGCTTTCCAGAATGCCTCAGCTGAGTAAATACAGTGTGTATAAATAGTTAAGAAGAAAGAACAGAGAGATACATAGAACATCTAACTGTGGTTCGTACAGCCACATGTTTAGGGGGTGTGTAATTTAGATTTCCTTCTGCAAGTGCTGCTGTTGTCCATAGTGAAAGAAACGTAGCTGGGTTTACAGTGTTGATCAAGCAGGTGCTTAGATCTGTAGCACTCTTACTCCTGTATATCCAATTTATTTTTTTAAACAGTGAAGATTACGTTAAAGTCAAGATGCAGACTTGTATAGGGAAAATGAAAGCTTTAAACTTGAAAATAACAAGCTACCATGGATGAGCAACCAATCTAATGTGGTTACTCCATATACTCTGTGTCTTGGGCCAACCTCAGAAATGCTAAGATCCAGCTAAGGTCCTTCATTTATTGTTATATTACCCCTGGAATGCCTGATGTGCCTCACTGACTGAACTGTGGGAATTGGGGTGAAATCATGTGATGTTTGATTAGGCAGTAAAAGTATTCAGAGCCACTATTTAGTTTATGCAAGCTAAATACAAGAAAGCCATTATAGGAAGACTCATGCCATTAAATTCACCTAAAATCAAATACTATTTTTCCGATAAGGCCCTGTTGCTACCACACTTTTCCACAAACAAGCATTTGCACAAACCTAGGCCCTTTATAATTCCTATAGGTAAAATCAAAAGGGAAATATGGACAGTGGTATTTAGAATTTACATGGGTTTGTTGTGAAGATCAAATTACTTGTAGTTCATCTTCTGGAATAGTTACGCTTTTCCTGCCCACATCTGTCTTGCCTCTGATCATTCTAGCTGCAGTTAGTATTTCATACTGCAAAACATAAGTCAGCTTCAGTTTTTGTTTGCTCAACGTCATTTACCAGAGCTCTATGGAGCAGTCGGCTGGGGAATCAGATGCTGGTGCAGATGAAACCAAGGACTGATTTTGTCACAGCAATGCCAGATCTCGCTATCCCATGTTACATTAAATAGATGGACAAGCATCATGAAAAGCTTTTAAAAATTGTGATGGCTTTTTGTGAACAGCAAACACTACAAGGAAACTCAGAAGAAGTGGCCTCAAAGAAAAAGGAATTAGTTGGGTTTGTGTCTTTGTGGGTTGTTTTTTCGTTGTTAGCTTTTATTTTTATTTTTTTTTAAGGTGAAGTGTTCCAGTATGCAATTTGGCAAATATAGGTAAAGCAAAATTCTCCTCTCATTAGGAAACCGAAGGTGGCACTTCAGGAAGTATTGAATCCAAGTGGACACTTTGTATGAGTCTGCATAACTGGGCCAGGTTTTTCAGAAGAGATCTGAAGTATCAGTGGGAAAGTTAGTAGCAGCCTTCTTCAATGCATGCGGGTTTCTGCTATATATGTGTGGTAGAACACCATGTGTGATACCAGCTGGTGTGCACTATCTATGTGCATGGTATTTTTGTTACTACTTCCATTAAGTATCCCTCCTATAAAAAAAAAAGTAATTTCCTTATGCGCATCTCAGAATAGAAGTCCAGTGAGCTCAGCACTCCTCTTTTTACGCTTTCTGTATTTCAGTCCTATTTCATATTCTCCAGGGCACTGCAGACATATTTTGCTCTGAAGCTTACCACATACGTGATGCTCTCTTGACTTTATTGCTCAGTTCAAATAGAATTGTAAGTGCAAATAACCCACGGCTACAGTGGGCTCACCTGAAGTCCCACTCAGGTTTGAGAAATGATACCTTCAGAGTTGTATGGAGCCAGTGTGGCACTTTATGTAACAGCATTTCTTCAGCATTTCTAGAATAGACTTGCCATAGTTTTGCCTTGTGTGGAGCCCTTGGAGTCACTGCGCTCTGGGGAGGGAGTAAGGAACTTTATACTTAACAGAGGTTCATCATTTAAAGGAGCTGGGGTTTCCTGCTGACTGTGTGTGCTTCTGAGCTGTTCTCTGTTGCCTTTTGATATCACTTGTGACAGATGATAGCAATATTACTGTTCAGTGCCGTTTTATGCAGCCAGTTCTAAATTTTTCAAATCCACTTTTATGCAAACCAGAAGAGAGAAAAAATGCTTTTATTAATTAAGAGGCACTCTCTTTGTTCTAGTTTCCCTGGTTGTGCTAATGACCTTGGCTGCTATGTGTGCTTGGCTCTCTCAGGTCATTTTTGTCTAACGTGATGGTGATGCAGGACAACCAGATAGTATACAACCCCCTCTTTTAGAGGGCTTTCTCCTCTTGGCTGAGCAACCCTAGTAACTGAAGTCAAGGAAGCTCTATTGTGTGCTGAGGAATGTGGTGGGAAGCTGCTGTGCCCTTCCTAGCACACTCAGTGTTGGCATGAAGGAACCTGGCAAGTAAAGACCGACTTATTGAAAAGATCTCTCCATCTTCTTCCCACAAAGCATAACATTGCACAGCAAGTGTCCTACCTGCTCTGCTAGCTGACAACTACAATTTGCATTTTGTTTTGCCCAAGCCGACACCCAGAGCTTACATAAGTCTCTGTCCCATTCCATGTCAGACCAATTATAAATCCCAGTGCTGTGGGTTATTGCCTAATCACACCAAATATCTTTACTGTTGTATCACCAGTCCTTCTGGATTGTTGTACGTAGGTTGTAGTTTTTAAAGTATTACTGTATGTAAAGAGTATGGATTGGAGGTTAGGGGCTATTTCTGTTGTTGTAAATGATTCTTATTTCATAGACTTGGGGAAAACTATTTTTCATAGGATGGAAAAAAACTACTTTCAAGCCTGTGGAATGAAAATGTTTTTCTGTTGTCTAATGCTGATTTGCTGTATCACCGTCTATGGACAATTGGGCATGCACTGACACCCTGTACAGTAACATCTGCAGCGTGATCTCCAAGTGGAACACTGGCATCAGCAGCAGTAGGGCAGGACAAATTCGGATGGGTCAGTCTCCACCTTCATCCTCTCAAAACAAGCCTTTGCTGAGCTTTGGGGCTTTGTGCTGCCCAGTGCTGCTGAATGCCAGTGGGTGCAATGGGGTGCTTGCCAAAGGTTGTGCTGTATGGGAAAGTTAAGCACTTCTCCACATGTGATTGTTTGAACTACTGTTTTCAATCTCTTTAAATATTAAGAACCACCAGCCAGCCTGCCAACCCCCCTTACTCTTGACATAGACGTGCACATACCTGGTGAAGTTTCAGCCTGACATTCAGCATTACAGCAGTATTGACACTGGGCTGGGCACCTTCCTCCAGAAGGACTCACAAAATCTCAGGCACTTTGAAGGTTTTCTAACTAACCATCTGGTTTTTGTCATGGACCCTTACCTGGACTAAACTACTCACTTTTATTCATCTGAGGCTTTAATACTTGCCTAAAACTCTCTGGAGTCTGACAGGGCTGGAACAGCAAGGGCTGGTGCAATGCCCAGCACTCAACTGCAGAGCCTGTTTGTAAATACAAGAGGTTGAATCTATGTTCCTGTTGGGTTGGTTGTTCATTTCTGAGATTCAGCGTACATCCTTTCCTGGAGTGTCATCTGTGAGGATGTTTGGCTCTCATAATGAGCCAAATGAGATACATACCTCTATAAGTAGTGTTGGTTTATTTTTTATTTTTTTTTATATTGTCTTTAGTTTCTTTTTCCACCCATCCTGAACATGATCAGTCTCTTCCAGTACTTGGAAGCTCCTGCTGATGATAAAGCACAGCCCACATGTGAGTTACAACAACTGTGTAATCTAGTACAGGACCTGTTTGTAAAGTACTAGAACACCCTGATGATCCTTAGGAGCACAGCCTGTGGTGGCTCAAAGGAATCTTTCCATTTCTGTATCTCCATCAGTAGGTGGTGCTGGCAAACTGCATATTTGTGAGCACAATGCTGCCTGCACCAGGGACTTAAAGACCTGTGGGTGGGGAGGTCCAAGTTTTAACGGGATCTCAACCTTGCCTTAGAAGAGGAGCACTGTTTTGCCAGCATGATGACCTGTATTTGCTTGTGGGTAAGGCAGTGCTTTACCTGAACTGCTCAAACTTCTGACTACAGCCAGAACTGATGTTTATTGATACAAAAAATTGGACAGGCTTGCACTGGAATATGGAAAACTTAAGTCCACAGTTTTATGAAGGAGAGGCATCTGTGCAAAGGAGGACTCAGAGGACATGAAAGTACATAGGTGGAGCTTCCCTCTTTGAGTCCCATCTTGAAATAGAACAGAAAGGAACATTACAAATGTAATCCTTATTTTCCTCCTTGCCCCGGCACACCTACAGCTGTTTCTTCTTCAGCTAACAGCTGAAAACTTTTGTTTTTCCACTTGTTGGATGTGGCCTTATAAGAAGCTTTATAGTCATGAGTGATCTGAAATGGGAAGTTGAAGAAAAGTCGTTTTTTATAACAGTCTTAATGTGGGTTTTCTGTATTTCCTTTTAACACAGTTTACAATTAGAAGTGAATGGCTAATAATCTTCCTTTACACAAATCTGTAAATGAAATCGTTGTCGATCTTTGCATGACCTGGTGGCCAGTGTTGCCAACATTGCCATAGGTGTAGTGTCACACTGGCAAGTGTTTCATTTGTTGCAGTCTCTGGTCTCTGTTACAGACTGGTGACTGGCATGTGGTGAAAGGAGCTAAGAGGATCTAGACAATAAATCGGTCATGAGTGGGCATAGAGTAGACGTGCAATAGACACTAGCTCACCATGTGTTTACCTGTTGAAGTGGAGCTGTGGACGTTGGCAGGAGTTATATGGACTTCGGTGTTGAATTAAATATGCCGGGTCATTTTTCATAATGCATATTTTCTTCCTTGGTTTTTTTCCTTCCATTATTTACACTTGGCAAATTTTTATAGCACCTGTAATGGTTACTAAAAAGGTGCAAGAATGCAACAAATGGTACATAACAGAAGAGTGGTTATTGCAGCGTGTTGTCTTACAGTGCTTATAGTTTAAGCTTAGTGAAACATTTGTCTTAGATTAACAGCGAATTATAACCATGTGTAAAACTTAACATCATTACCTAGGATTAAATCCTGTTGCTTGATCTTGTTTTTTGTTTAATTCCTTATGAAGTGTTTTAGAGAAAGGTGTTTTAGTTACATGCACATTTTAAAATTCACCGCTAAAGGTGGCAAGTGCTGTTTCTTGATAGATTCTGGTAAATAAAGGAACTTTTCGATCATGGGAATCTCCCTTTATTTTTTTAAATGTGGAATGATTAAGTGGAATAGTGTCATTGCTGGAGTTCTGAGCTGTTATATGTATTATTTACTGGGCTGTTACATAGAAATCTCATTACTGATTCATCTTCCTCTGTGTATATATAGAAAATCTTGACAGTATGCTCTGTACAGTACAGTGCTGTATTTTAGAATTACTTTGTAGACTCATACAAGATCTACAGGAAAAAAGTTAGTAACTGTAGCTTGGAGATTGTTTTGGGGGACCATGTTAGTTCTGCTCCGCTTCCTACTGAGTCACTAAGGAAAAAATCCAAAGGGCAGAGCCCCAGGTTGGTCAATGAAACGCCCTCATCGCCAAGCTCTTTCAGCAGCGAGGCTTCTGGTCAGTGTCTGTTTTTAAGTTGCCTACAGTATTGCTGAAGCCTGAATTCTGTGGTCTTGTGTGTTACAGATAGATCCAGAAGCTGGTACAGGACTGGGGACTAGCTCACACACCATCCCGGGGCTGGGGGCCTGGGAGCGTTGCAGTTTTCTTGCCGAAGCCATCCCTGCCCAATTGGGTCCCTGCGAGCCGCAAAACTGCTGTCCACGTGGACTGGTGCTGAAATCTCTCGTCCGGCTGCTGCCAGAGCCTCTCCAGCAAAACCTAGAGACATGGCAACAAACGGAACGAAAGTGGCAGATGGACAGATCTCCACGGAAGTTGACGCTTCAATCACCAATGACAAGCCTAAAACCTTGGTGGTGAAAGTGCAGAAGAAGAAGACAGATCTTCCAGACAGAGATACTTGGAAAGGAAAATTTGACTTTCTTATGTCCTGTGTAGGTTATGCCATTGGCTTAGGGAATGTGTGGCGATTTCCCTACCTTTGTGGCAAGAATGGTGGAGGTATGCTTACTGTTTGATTCTTAAGACCTCCGATAATGTTCGTATTTTAGAATTCACCATGAAAATTATCAGTAAAGCAGAACTTTATTCTAATAGCTTTCTCATCTCTATAGGTGTTTTTTCTTGTTCTGGGTGTTCTTTTTTTTGCTTTACCCTTCTCCAGGAGGGTTGGAGCTATTTAGGAGCATGGTGCTCTGCTTTGAGCTGTGCGCTGGAGTTTATTCTAACTTCTAGTTGGCAGGTAGTCTTTAAAGACCATAAGGTATTAGAGCAGAACAAAAGCATGTTGCCCTCCAACTCTCCAAAGCCTTCTTTTATGGTTTGCATTTTTGAGAGGCTTACATATGACTTTTAGTACTGTCTCTGAGCTCACCGTGAAGGGTGAACTTCATCTGGAGAGCAGCCCGTTCCAGTTAAAGCCTTTATGCTCTGAAATAATGCAGCAACAAAATGCAGTCTTTTGGATTTTAACTTTTTACTTAAACAAAAAATATTTAAGTTATGAGGAGATATATTTTTCCTCTTATTTTCCCCTCTTGAGACACTGATTCAGAAGTGTACATGTGCTATCCATTAATATTTTTTAAAACTTATACTTGAGTAGAAAAAAATGTGGAGAGTTTTTTTTCATATATAACAGGGATGGAAACAGTGGAAACCTAGTGGTGTCTTTCCCTGTGATAACAGACTTATTCTTATTTCTCTTCAGGTGCATTCCTGATTCCCTATTTCCTTACTTTAATTTTTGCTGGAGTGCCACTGTTTCTTTTGGAGTGTTCCCTTGGTCAGTATACATCCATAGGAGGCCTTGGAGTGTGGAAGCTTGCTCCAATGTTCAAAGGTACAGTATGAATCTGGATTACTTTGCATTTGTTTCCAAGTTGCACAAAGTAACAAGGAAAGGAAGTTTCTTTGTTTTCATATTTTTACTTGATCCGTAATTTTCTATGAAAAACTCGGATTTTTCTGAGGTATAACTAACAGTTTACTGAGAGCAATTGACAGTAATTTAGGCGCTAGAATCTCAACAAACTTATTTTTCAACATCAAAAATGTTTATTTTCTGTTAAGAACATATAAAGATTGTTCAAAACAGCATATTAAATCTAGCAATAGTTCTGCAGGCAGGTATGGAATTCTGTTTACAGGAATTTGGTAAATATTGTTTCTGTTTGAGGTCAGAGGTTTGTATCTTCTATTGTTCTTTATTGAAATTCAAAAGCCAGTCACTTCAAAGATACTAATTTCATGCTGAATGGCTTAAGACAAGCTCACTGTTTACTTTAGATTTTCAGCCAGTTTGAGGTTTATCAGTCCTAGAACCCCTCAAAATTTTAATCTGGATTCTGCGTAGGCCTACAAACCTCGCAAATTGTGCTTTTCAGCCTCTAATCCCAAATCCTGTGACACTTAAAAACTCCTGAACTGATTTCTGGACCAGTAGAGGAGTGCGTTATGCATTGAGTTAGAAACACTTAACAGAGTAGGACTGACAGTTTGTATTGGGTGAGCTAGGAGTTTGTTTAGAGTGGATTTTGTTCTGGGAAATTGTACTGGGAAAACCCAGAGAGGTGAAAATGCTGCTGGAGTTACTGCTGTTAGAGGGCACAGTATAAACCACAGACCTTGCTTTGCATTATGCTGATTACTTGGAGCACTTGCTCCTGTTTAGTGTCACGCATAACTGTCACTAGCCTGAGTATTTAAAATACCCCTGGAGTCTCCATGTGGAGTGAAAGACGAGGCATTCTCATTGTGGAGCCCCTGACATTTCTTTTAGTCTGAGATGGCGTAATAGCATTATACTAAACGTCAAGCTCTTTGATCAGGGTATGAGGTGGCTAGCTGGGTCATACTCAATTTGCATGCATCTGCCAGGAGTTTCTGTGGGACTGCTGGTTCAAGAATGAGCTGATTTAGCTCTTTTCTCTTGAAGTAAAGAATGCCTGTAAAATCTCAGCAGCTTACTGCAACACCCAGAGAACTGGATGCTCTGATTAAATTTATGAATTACTGAAATACCACCCAAATTAATGACCTTTTCGTAGTAGTGCTTTGAAAATTTTAGCTTGACTTCCACAAAACTCACTATATGGTATCTGGCCCATATGCTGTGTTTGTCCTGAGCTGCAGTTCTTCAGCTGACACTTAAACAGGCATTGCTAAAAGTTGCCTTCTTGTTGTTTCTTTATGTTTTCTTTACAGGTGTGGGATTAGCTGCTGCAGTCCTTTCCTTTTGGCTAAATATTTACTACATAGTGATTATTTCCTGGGCCATATACTACCTATATAATTCCTTCACCACTGTAAGTGTGTGTGTGTGCGTGTGTTGGCATTTTTCGTTGAACGTAAAGCAAAGTGCTGTATAGGTAGCTGATTAATCTGTCTCACTGTAAAGGTGTGAAGTTAACAGAAAATGCATAGAAATTTTTTTTTTTTTGTCCATAAGAAATAAAATGGAAAAGTCTGAGGAAAATATTACATTCCAAGATTGTGAGTGGAGAAACATAAAAATAGGTTATTTTTGAGCCACAGGCTTCTCTTTCTTACCAATGTGTTTAAATTTCCTCATCTTAATCTTCAGAGCCCTGGCTCTTTCATCTATCTCCTTTCAGTTTTACTGATTACCTGTCTCTGACCATTAATCTGCTCGCTCCTCTGCTGACCTTCAGTGCATCTGCAAATCACACTTCAGCTTCAGACTCCTTGTCCTGGCAGTGAAAACAGGAGTACTGGTACTTGTTGGCCTTTGAGGCCTCGGGCCAGGCATTACCCCAAGAAAAAGCCTAGTGGGTAACTGATTTGTTTTTTCTTTGATAGCAGCCAGACAAGCATTAGTCCTTTGGAAAGTGGTGTCGTTGCTATGTGTTTGAATAGTGGAGGGGTTTAGTAAATTTAGTGGAGGGGTTTAGTAAATTACATGGTTTTCCATGGAATGGAAAGTCTGTGGTTTGATTAGCTCTGAACTTCCATGCATTGTCATTATTTTTACTTTGTTTTCTTTCCTTTTAACTTTATTTTTAGCTGCCTTGTTTTTTCCCTGAAAGATGATTGATCAGCTGAGTAGGTCTTGTCTGGTTTGTGAGTTTTGACCATCTAAAGAAGCATTCTTACATAAGTCTCAATACTTAATGCGTTATTTCTCAATTGTTGTCTCCTTTACAATTTTTGTTAATGCTTGCTTGTTGTCAGCTTTAAAAGATTGTCCCTTGACCAAATTTGCATTAATTACTGCAGGGAGTGACATGACATCTCTTTTGGTTTTTTTTGTTACCCTGAGATTCGTTACAGCTGTGAAAGGTCAGTAAGAGTCAGGAAGTGGTGCATGGGCTCATAATAGATCTATATTGACTTATAATTTCCTAGAAGCCTCTCACCCTGTATTTAAAACATGTAGTACCCTGGTAAAACATTTTCTGTGAGAGGATTTTCCAAGACTGGCCATCAAAAGAATATCTAAGTTATGTGTAAATGAGGTTAATTCTAATGGATAGTGTGTGTAAACAGGTTCTGTTTCTCAGAACTTCTGAAAGATAACGATACAATGGACACATGCAGAAAATGCATGTAGGAAACAAAGTTTACATATTTCTTATTGTCCCCTGACCTGAGGGGAAAATGAAAATCTCCGCTCAGTAACCATCACAGCTTTATCACCTCTAGCGCAACCAGAGCTAGCAGGACGTCCAGGAGGTCCTCACCACTGCCATTCTTTCTTGTAGTACATGCAGTATACTCTCACATGCTGAGAAACCGATCAGACTCCAAGGCATTTGGGCTGATGTGTTGAAGTCGGGAAGAAGTATTTTCACGTCTGCTTCACACAATTGGTATGAAGTTCAATAACTTCTGTTAGATGTACACCCCAGGGAGATCAGCACACTGCAGAACTCAAATTATATTAGTTCTCCACTCAATTGTCATTTCTAGTAAAGAGAGAGATACTTGACGTAATTCTTACTTTAGAAAGTTCTTGACTGTTTAGGTTTTTCTTTCTCTCTTTCTTAAATAGACTCTTCCTTGGAAACACTGTGAGAACCCTTGGAACACTGACCGCTGCTTCTCCAATTATACCTTAGCAAACACCACCAACATGACAAGTGCTGTGGTTGAATTCTGGGAGTAAGCTTACAATTTTTCTCTGTATTGTTCCTGTGCATATATGAGCATCACCTTGTTATCATTCGTATACTGCCTTTTGAATTACTTGTCAACCACATCGTTCTGTTGGCTTATTCTAGACGCAACATGCACCAAATGACGGATGGATTGGAGAAACCAGGGCAAATCCGATGGCCCCTAGCAGTTACTCTAGCAATTGCCTGGATTCTGGTGTATTTTTGTATCTGGAAGGGGGTAGGCTGGACTGGGAAGGTAAGATTAAAAAGTATTGTAAATACATTTGAAGTAAAAATACCATTTTATTCAAATATTTTGAATTCTTGAGGTAAGAGGCACTAGGGATAGTTTTGCTGGAATGGTGCTGTAAAGTATTTTATTTCTGTCTTTCTTAAATTGATACAGCACCATGGTTTTGAAAGAGGTGGCTCCTCTGTAGCTAGCACTGAGCAGTCTTGGATGGCATGTTCACTAATAGACTTCTTGGCTTTGCCAGGTATAGAATTGCCTAAAAAATACATCTACTAGTTCCTGGGATGAATATTCTAGCTAGTTTGGATAGAAAATAGAGTGAGGATGCAGTGTTTTGGCTTCAGTGAGAGATGTGTGTTTATTGCACAGCTCTTGCTGGACTAGATATGTAAGAAAGTGTAAGTGCATGTAAGAGTTTACTCCCTGCTTTTCTCAGCTAAATGAGAATCACTGGTGGTTCTTGCCACAGGCATGCTTGTGTGCTGTGCTTCTTGGGATCTGGCTGGTTTGAGCACAAAATGAAATTTACTAATTAACTAAAGGAAATTATATTGACAGAGCTTTCTCCAGGAATGAAAGGGCAACAGCATTGTCGTACACTTCTCCCCAAAATAGCAGGAAGAACTCTTAGGGAAATGAAAAGCCACAGTCATGAGGTCTGGTGGCAGCTGCAAGCTTGGATTATAAGACCTCAGGCCTGGTGTAGAGGACAAGGAGTTTTTAGCACTGAAAGAATGAATTATTAACTTTTGACAAGATAGTTGTAACTGACCCATTTCAAGCTGCGTGCTGGCCTACGTGAGCTCAGACCAAACCATTTCATTTCTTCTGTCTGCGAGGAAGGTGGGAAAAAAAGGGCTTACTGTTTCTGTGGAGTCTGACTTCATCATGTCACTTTTGAAAAAGCAAGAGAGTACAATCCTGTAGGACAGTTATATCATAAGTGAGGAGAGAGTCTTGAAAATACAACAGCAGCTGTCTGAGAGCAATGTAAAATCCACCAGATGTTGTTCAACAAGCAGAATAGAAGCACTAGAATGCTGTGCTTTGGGAAGCTCCCCTTGATGAATACAACAAAAAGAAAAGCATGAGCCCCCTGTGCAAAATTATCCTAGTCCACTAAATTCTACCTTTGGGGAAGTCGGCAACAGCCACCTTCCTTGTAGACATGGTGTTTAGGGAATTCTGCAGTAGGATCTCCCCTTTCCACACCAAGCTTTTCCATTGATAAATGCTTCAATTTTAAAAGTCAACCTCAGTTGCTGCTACTGTGTTTTTAGGGACCAAATATTTTCTGAAGCGTTAACAAGCACAGATCATTTTTCCTTCCACACTTACAATGTCTTGTTTCTTCACAGGTGGTCTATTTCTCTGCTACTTATCCCTATGTAATGCTGCTTATCTTGTTCTTCCGTGGTGTAACACTGCCTGGAGCAAAGGAAGGCATTTTATTCTATATAACCCCCAACTTCAGTAAGCTTTCAGACTCTGAGGTAAATATTCAATCCTTGTAAACAAAAGTTTCATGACTAACTATTCACCTTTCAGACATATGACCTGCTCCTCAAGTGCAGAATCAGATTTTTAAAAATTATTTCCTGCAATCAGGTTTGGCTGGATGCTGCCACACAGATTTTCTTCTCATATGGTTTGGGTCTTGGTTCACTGATTGCCCTTGGAAGTTACAACCCTTTCCACAATAATGTTTACAGGTAAGAAAATGACTGCACGTATTAGAATGGCACTTTCCTATGTCAGCTGGAGCTGGATTCTGTCTTTCTGCGTACTATATAGTTTAAATAAAATAGTCTTGGATCTGAATGTTAAATGTTATCTCTAACTAGGAATGAGATTTACACTAATGGGAGAGTTGGTGTGGCTTGTCCAGCATGAAATGGAACCCAGACTCTGAAATCCTCACTGACAAAATCTTTTTGCAGGAGGAAGGGGTACTGTACTGATGACCAGTAGCATTGCCTTACCTTTATTTCAGGGACTCCATCATAGTGTGCTGCATAAACTCATGCACAAGCATGTTTGCTGGCTTTGTCATCTTCTCCATTGTTGGATTCATGGCTAATGTCACAAAGAGGCCTATTGCAGATGTTGCAGCATCAGGTATCCAATATATTTTTCTCTAAGCTGTTCGGTGTTGTCAGCTATTTTGGTTTGTATGTTGTATCCAACTGTTTCATGTAATTGTTCAAAATCTGTCCCTCAAAACATTTCCCATCCCTCTGTTTCTTCAGTCACCCTTATTGTTTGCTAAAGGGAGAGCATTGTTTCAAACCTCTCAAGGCAGCACCAGTAAAACCTTTTTATATTGAGCAGACTCAGTGCTCTCCAGCCTTTGGTGCGGAGAGTGGACAGCCAGAGACTCCTGGGGTTGGTGCAATGAATACAACTTACAGGGAACGTGTTTACAGGAGGTGGCAGCGTGGTTTGCTGCTTCATTGCTTAGTTGTGACATTAGATTATGAGGCTCTAGCTACTGAAATTCTTAAAAGCAAACTGAAAGGAGGAATGGTGGTCATTATGGTTTTAGAGCCGACCTTCTCAAATTCAGTGAGGTTTTTAAATTCCTTTTACTGTTTCTTGAGGTTAAGCCCTTTGAGGCAGATGTGTTTCTCACCTGTTCTGCCCTACGGACATCAGACGATTTTATGGGACCCTTTACTATGAAAGTCATTTTACTTTGAGCAGTCAGATACACATGTGAAGATTCTGCTGTTCTTTGCAGTTCCTTGTTTTTTTTCCAGATGAAAAAGCTTAAACTAGCAGAGCAGATGGTTGCCCTAACCCAGCTGGTATACTACGTACTCATTTAACAGTTCTGGCCACAGGGAGGGATCTGATAACTGAAAGCTTGTTTGGAAGTCACTGGTGGACAAAATATGTCTTATTATACTAGCAAACATATTCCATTGATGAAATATCCCCTTAGTTAGAAAAGCAGAGAATTTAAAACCTAAAAATAAAAGAAATAAACAAAATAAGCAAAAAAAAAAAAAGGCAGCATCCGCTGTTGTCAAAAAAATGCTTTGGAAATTCAGTGGTATGTGAAATAAGCTTCTTGGCTTTATGTATTTTATGCAAGTGTAACTATATAAAGACTACACCTGCAAACTAACCAATGTTTTTATATCATATTAAATTTCTAAATATATTTGAAGGTATCTGAGATAATAGACATATCAAAGATGCACATGATGTCCTGTGACCAGTAATTGCAAAGGATTTTTGGAAATTTTGACCTTATACTTATGGCTTCTATTTTACTGAGTAAGCTCAGACACTGATGGGCTTTTTAGTACCATGAGACCTACTGCTTTGCAAACTTTTGTACAGCTCTGTGAAACAAACATTATCGAAAGCTTGGCTGTATTTTGTAGAAATGTATAATAAAGTAAAATTAAGAACAGATTTATCTTAGGTTTGTTTTGCTTTTATTACTGGCATTTAGAAGGCATTCCAGTCGTATCTGCTACTGGTAGCAAATGATCCCTTCAAAATCTGCGTTGCATCTACTCTGACAATTTGGGTGTCTAATGCTAATCCCTGCTTCACTGGTTTGAGATAGATATATGTATCTAACTCCAGCTGTTTATCGCAAGCTTGCTTTTAATGAAAACTGAAAAATCAGGCATCCCCCCCGAGGTGGTGCACATTGACTTTATCTCTATGATTATCTAGCTCACGACAGGTTTCATTCTTGACCTGACATCAGCTGGTTTTCAGCTATGCTATGACAACAAAAAGAGCTCATTCGGTTTTAGTAAGAATTTCTATTCCCCTTCCAACACTATGTCCCCCATCAGCAGTTGTTAAGAACAAAATGAAAAGGTTTGCTTGTTTACATCTATGTAGTTTATTAGAATGTATATTTTAAGATAATTAATGGAATAGGTAATGGGAATACTGTAAATATTGGAAAGTGTCTTCTCCATTTCTAAGCTGTCTTTGTTTCTCTTGTGAACTACATGGTGTAAAGCAGAAGATTACAGCTATCACTAACTGCTGGGGAGGGAGAGAACGCTGATCAGTACCTGAAGGTGTAAATGCTAGCTATATATGTAATGCTAGCCTGTCTTTGCTATACCAAGGTGTCTCACAGGTGCAGCTCCTGAACTGCATCTAGTATTTTGCTTGCTTGCTTGGTTTGGGTTTCCTTGATTTGGGTTTGTTTGTTTTTTGTTTTGGTTGGTTCAATTTAAAAGCAAGATATATGCACTGACTTCTTGGTCTGGGAACGCAGATGAAGCTGAAATCCCTGGTCAGATCTGCATCTGTGGTTAAGTCATTCAAATAAACCTAAGGCTTATGTATCAACAAGAGCAAGTAATCACAACATTCAATGAATAACATTGCCATTTTCTCTTCTGTTTCTTCTCCCAGGCCCCGGACTGGCATTTCTAGCTTATCCAGAAGCAGTGACACAGTTACCAATTTCTCCTCTGTGGGCAATACTGTTCTTCTCCATGTTGCTTATGCTTGGAATTGACAGTCAGGTAAAACTGGTGTAAAATTTAATGACGAAGACAAATTTTCTGCAACTGTATGGAACAAGATTGGCCTCTCTGTGCATTCTGCCCTGCCAGCTGTTAGTGATGCAGAGTGTTTTCTGGAATAATCATATAAATAATAGGGGGTACTAAAGGCTAAGAGGTTCAGGGAGCCTGGTGTAGTAAAAAAAATGATACTAAGACACTTTTTCATGAACTGCTGGAAGTGTGTACAAAATGCATAGAAAATTTATTCTGCAGACAAAAGGAACATTGTTTGAAATCTTAAATGTTCAGTCACAGCATTAAAGATATCTTTGCAGCATCTATCAGTGTAGGAGACACTGGGATATGTTTTACAAGTTTTAGATACCACCAATATGTCTGAAAGGTGACTTCAGAACTTAAGATATGGAGCAAAAGGGTGCAGCATACATTTAATTTAAGTATACAAATGTCAGGAGCAAATTCAGGAGGCAATAGGCTCATTACTGAGGACATTGTGCATCTTACTGTGTTCTGAAATTGCTTCCCAATGGTAAGGATCAGGAGTTTATTCATTCACACTTTAGCTAAGAGTTATAGATGGTATCTGACAACTGGAAATAAATGGGAGGCATAACCTATAGGTTTTACAAATCCAAATAAGATACCATTAAGATATGTTACTGTTGAGATTAAATAATGAAATAATTAAGTAATGCAATTATTAACAAATGTTTATTGCAAAAGAACAAAAAAGCACACAGAACAAGAAAAATCACTGCATGCTAGAAAGGAGTATGTCCTACAAAAGTATTCATTAATCAGTGATAATTTTAATAATGTTAATACAGATAGATAGCAAGTGTATTGTAAGCACTAAGGAAAGCAACCTGTCTCATTTTGCAAAGTGTACTTTGAGGACTCTGTCAGGAAGTCCCTTCTGCCTGCTGGAATGTTTGGTCATGTGTATGTGCCTAGTCATAGGCAGATGTGTTGCTTCACTCACAATCAGTTGCAGTTGTCAAAGAGCTCCTCAGTCATTAGCACAGTCTTCACAGCACATAAAGGAACATGAGCATTACTGAATTAGTGCTGTGCTAGTCTTGCAATAGACAAAATCCATAATTTTCTGTAATTCGAAGTTGATGTCCGCCAGTGAAGCAAAATACGAAAAGACCAGGTGGATATTTTATTCTACAACATGAAAGGAAGCTGAAAGTTTGTTTTCTATGCCTTTGTTTTTCAGTAAGCTTCAGACTTGCTCAGTCTAGGGGGGAAACTGCTGTGAAATTAATTGGGTCAAAAATGTTCTTAAAAGAACTTGTCTCTAGGCAACTAACAACTGAGGAAGGTAGTTTAATAATATTATAAAATAATATATATCTACAGGCTGTCATGCTTGCTTCATTTGTCTCAGTGAAACATTCCATACCCTATAATTTATAGGAACTGTAATTGCTTAAATTCTGATTGCAGTGCTGGAAATTAATAAAATTTTGCATACTTCCTGTTTTTCATTATTTCAGCTATCATAATGATAACATATATACACACATATTTAATATATACATACAGGAAGAAATCTGAAGTATGGCCATGCTTTGCATTTGGAGGACTATATCCTCAGTAAAACCCTTTTCTGGGGATGCAAAAAGTATTTAATTTATTACATATGAGAATCGATCTTATCTTTAATGTTTACCCTAAGGCAGTAGCCCGATTACACTTCTTGTGTCTCTTGGCTTTCACATATGTGAGTAAATCATAGAAATGTAAATTTTTGAAAGAAGTAGGGGTCAAAGCCTTCAACTGTATGTGTATAGTTTCCTAGCACAAGAATGAGCACTAAAAATAAAAAATGCATGCCATAGGTCATAGCTTGGAATTTTGAGCATTTTTCTAGCTGTAAATCCTTTTGCACAGAACTTTAGAAACAAGGACGTGCAGAAGCCCTGCTTCCGCTTAAGTCAAGTGAATATTCATTTATCATTTCATGGACACAGCCTGAGGCCAGTGATGAGTGCTACTGACAACTCCTCCCCTACATGGAACTCTTCTGTTGTAGTGCATGGCATTGTATTTTATTTTTATCTTTACTTGCAGTTCTGCACTGTGGAAGGATTCATAACAGCTTTGGTGGATGAATTTCCGAAGTTACTGCGCAATCGAAGAGAAATCTTCATTGCTGTTGTATGCATTGTTTCCTATCTGATAGGGCTGTCCAATATTACTCAGGTGTGTTCTGTAGAACAGTTTGATCTTATGTCTGATGTACAACATCTGGTTTATTTACCCCTTCCCCTGACCCAGCTAGCAGTCACTGCAAACCACTGAAGCGGCAGGGATCTGTCATCAACAGTATCTAAGGGCTTCAGGCCGCTGACATTGACTTACCAGTGTAAAATGCCTCTAGTCTGTGAATGCAGTGAGGCCTGTTCTCTCTACAATCTGTCCTGCACTCCAGTAAGTGGTAACTGGGGATTTTCTCCATGGCTTTCTGTGATCTAATAGATTGCAAACTATTTCAGGGAAATGATTGAATTTTCAAAGAAAAAGGAGTAAGGTGAAATCAAGTCAGTTAACTGACTTCTAGCAGTAATCTAATTTTTTTCAGTATTGACCTCAAGTGTTATAAAGACTTTATAATGTGTTAATTTTAATTAATTTACACTCACCACTGTTATGTTGTAGCTTGCACTTTAATCTGTCTTGAAATTGGGGTTCTTGCTATTTATTTTAACACTTACTTCTTGTGTGTTTTAGGGTGGAATCTATGTATTTAAGCTTTTTGACTACTACTCTGCCAGTGGAATGAGTCTTTTGTTCCTTGTATTCTTTGAGTGCATCTCAATATCCTGGTGCTACGGTAAACGATACGTTTCTATTTTTTCCATAAGTTTTGCACGTTATACTTTATCTGTTGATTTCTTCATTTGTGCACTTGCTGAGCATGTAACTGAAATGGGCCTTGTTTTATATGCACGTAACTCAACTGAGGACACAAAGTTGGCTTCTGGAAGGTACTTCTCCCTCTTTAAAACACCCTGTGTGTAAGCCTGCAAGTCATTAGATGCTAAGTGTTTCAGGAATGCTAAATAGGTGACACTTCCCTCTTTTCTTCTGTCCCCCTTCCTTGGAAAACCTGGATCTTCAGAGGTGAGAGGTGCTGCTGTTCTTAACATAATTATGTAGGTCATTTGGATTTTGTAATGTAACAGAAATGGCTGTTACTTCAGGATCTTGCAGTGAGAGCCAGGCTCCTTGACGAGTTGTATCTTGCATAATTGCCCAAAAATATCCAGAAGTCTGGACTGACAAGCTCTGGGTATAAAGATTAATGAATAGGTGTCAAATTCTTGCCACAGTATTTGTGCCTTTGACTTTTGTTCTGTGTTTGCCACTGCCGAGGACCTGCTCCCATGATTACTAAGGCACTTCAGCTTATATTACACAGCTGATTCAGACTTCGATAACTGGGATCTTCCTGCTATCTTTCAATGGGCTTAAGAGGACAGAACAGCATTTTACAGGGGAGAGATACTGCATATGAATCCAGCAAATGCAAATGGAAGAATACACCACCCAAATAATGAAGAAATCAAATAGGAAGTTATAGATAATGTGATAGACACACTGTTTGGGAAATTATTGGGTGCTGGTAGGCAATAGGAACAGGGCTACCCTTTGGTTTCAGATGCAATTCTGCATGTACATGGTGTGTGCCTATATCCACACAGAGTGAAGCTGGTTAATGCTAGGATAATTTTTTAAAAATTTCATATCATTCTAAATCTTTCATTCTATTAAGATTTAGAGTTGAAATTATCCAAGGGTGATTTATTGTATCTGACCTTCAGGTACACAGCCTTCCTCAGCCTTTGCAGTAAGTTTGCCAGTTGTTAATTATGATGTGGAAGAATGATAACAAATGATTCTAGGTGCTTCTGAGTTTGCATATTTCTTTCCCATTCAGATAGGTGAAAAGTTACATTGGGGTCTAGATAGAGCTTCCAAATATACCTTACCATTTATGAAAGTGTCTCTCAAAACCACTGAGCTTTCACTTGAATCAATTAGTTGTCTGATATGTTTCTATACTGTTTTTTATTTCTGTATTTAGGTGTTAATAGATTTTATGACAACATCCAAGAGATGGTGGGATACAGACCCTGCATCTGGTGGAAACTCTGCTGGTCATTTTTCACTCCTATCATTGTGGCAGTAAGGAACAAACTTTTATTATGTGATTCAAAAGATGTAGATGAGGTGGCCTATGTACTACAGAGTTGCCATTCTCATCCCTACAGGTTCATATTAACTCTGAACTCATTACTTTTTTTAAGGATTTAAGAAATTCCACTAAAGTCAGTAGGCAAAACCCAGTGTCTTCAGAGGAAGTCTGGGCCCTAAGAAAAGAAACCTTACACAACTTCAAGATTTGTATTAGTCCTCTGGAAATGGTAACTAGTCAAGGGTTTGGTTGGTAGAGATAGGCTACTGTACAAAATAAGTTCTGATAATTTCATGTATTCTTAGTTAAAATTTAACAATCTCTCTAAAGTCTATGTTTTCCATGTACAGAAAAAATGCCCACATTCTGTGAACTGAATTCCTTCACAGGCCCTATTCTGGTAACAGACGAGGATTATAAAGTGATGTTGTCTCATCAGATTGTGTGGAATATATTACCCAGTTTATACTGCAATACTACTGGTTTTTTTTTCTGGCACATCTTGCAAGGATTTTGTGCACTGGAAACCACAGTACAGTCTTTTCCTGACTCTAAACATTATCAGTTAAGCTCATTCAGTACATTTTGAATAATAAGGAAAGTAATACAGATTTATTACACATAATGTAGTAAACCCCAGATGTGATAGGAAAAAAACCCTGTAACTACACTCTGTTACACATGATACAATATTTCTAACTCACTGCTGTTTCTTTGGTGTTTCTGTATGTGTATCTCAAAGTCATAGAAAAGCAAAGAGCACTAGAAAGAGGCACAAAAAATGTGTTTCCATTCAGGAGTCCTTGATTCATCTTTACCCAAATGAAGGCAGCTTTCATTTTGCTAGAAACAAGAGTTCTGGAAAGCATTAAAAAAATGTTTATTTCAGTGATATAGTAGGAAGATGATTGACATTCTATGTAGAACCTAACAGATTTCTCTTGTTTTGTAAAGTCTTCAGCAGAATTTGTTGTCCAGTGCAAGTTTACAGTGATGATGATGTGCTAAAAAAACCTGCCACTCTACATTCTCCCCTCTGCGAATATGCTCTGCAGAAAGCCTGAACCTGAGATCAGAATGAGATTCCTTCTTTGCTGGTTCAGTTTAGCAGGTTTCCCTGATGCAGGTTGGTTTAGGCATTTGAAACAGGTCAGTATAGGAGTCTTCCTTGGGAACGTAAAGGAAAAAATACCATGTTTGCAGGATATCTGTTTGAAAACAGCACAAAAGCCAGCCCACAAGTGCTGCTTATCAAGGGTACAGTATTCATGTGTGTGCAGGCATTATTCCCCAGGACCCCCACTTTTCCCAATAGCCCCCTTCCCTCTGATTTTGTGCAGGTTATCTGAGGACTCTACTGATACCAGCAGATTCCCTGTACCAGCATACCTGGCTATCTGAGATGCAGGTTACGTACATGAAAATTAAATAGTGTTAACTTGAAACACTGAGATTAATTTTGGTAACAAGCCTCTTGGGAAACTATCTCCTCATCTCTTGTTAGTGAAAACATCAGTGTTTTTTGAATTCCATAAGCAAAGTTCTGTTATACAGACCAATCTGTAGCCAGTTACTGAACTGCAGGTTCCGTTCTGACTGCTCTCATTTTCCATGATGCGTTTGTTCAGAGGATCTGAATGATGTCAAAGCCTCTGGTGATACTGGAGAGCCCAGTGCAGAGCCAGGCTTTAAAGAACATTTCTTATGCAGAGGCTGTAACAGTTTGTATCTGACCAGTACAGTAGAGCTGTCCGGATACTGTTATCTCATAGGAAAATTAGTTGAACGAAACAAACAGCTTCACAACTGCAGAATTATGGTTATGTACACATTCCCACACTAGAGATTAAACCGGCAGGGAATCAGTCAGGGACAATCAGGCTAACCTTTGCCTGTTTTCTGCAGCCTCCATCTGGAAGGCTGACCCAGAGGCCCTGTCTGGAGTCCCATGCCCAGTGGCCATCACAAGGGACCAAAGGAATACCTTTCTCCTTGCCTGGATGTGAAGGCAGGCTTGAGGTCCCAGAAAATCCAGAAAAACTCTTGAACACTAAACACTCTGGAAATCTCATCCAAATCATCTTTTCCACTGTATTTTGCAGGGAGTGTTTCTCTTCAGCGCTGTCCAAATGACTCCTCTCACAATGGGAAGTTATGTTTTCCCAAAATGGGGCCAAGGGGTTGGCTGGTTCATGGCTTTGTCTTCTATGGTGCTGATACCAGGATACATGGCATACATGTTTCTAACCCTGAAAGGCTCCTTAAAACAGGTAAGTCTCTCTTTCCTGATTGCATGATTCCATCTTGCAAGGCCTGTACACACTGATAAAGGATTGCTGGACAGCTGTTTCTGCTGCCTCTTTCCTTTGGCCTCACTTGCTTAGCCCAGTTGCTTTGCATTGAGCTGACAAACATAATACAAGTACCAAACAGAAAAGACAAGATGCTGTCTGAACCACCTGTTAAACATAATTCACAGTGTTAAATGTGGTCCTTGTCTCAGGGTTTGATAGCTCCAGACGCTTTGCATCCCAGCTCCATGCCTCTAGAAAACAAAGTAGCAGTTTACAGAATATGTAAATTTGTCCTCATTAACAGAAGACATACTGTCATGCATTGAGGCAGGTGATATTCTAAGGAACTGGAACAAGCCCTTAGGACTAAACTCTTGGCTTCCACGAGTCTGCTTGCAGTGACCCTATTTAGCAAGTCTCTGCAGTGCGGTCCAAGCTCTGAGCTCCCATTACGTGTTACAGTTGCGCTACATGACGTCGGCTGCCTCCTTCTGCTGCAGCAGAGAAACACTCCAGATGAAAACATGGGAGCATATTTTACAATTATGTGGCACTTCCCTTTAGTCTTTGTTTAAGGGATTTCTATGAAGAGTTACTTTGTGAAGAAAAGAGGCCTTTTTCTCATTGCATTGTGCTTTTTGCCTCTCCCCATTCCTTAGTCCATCTGTTAAAAGGAGATAACGCTTCCCACGTGAGAGAGGCATTGTATAACTTAAACCAATTTTAAGGTCCTCAGAGAAAAGCTGCTAAAGGAGTGTTAAATACTAATGAGGTTATTGACCAATGCACTGTTATTAAGCACATACAATTGCTGTGCTTAACTTTTTTTTTTAACTGTGCACATCCTCAGTTTTCCCTTTCCAGCCAATAATCTCATTCTGTGCAGAAAAGGTACTTCTTCCGTATGAGTACCGAAACATACATTTCTGACTTCTCTGACTCTGGGAACCAAAGATTGTCAAAATGAATTTGTCAGAATTTCTGGAATGTTCTAAAATCAGCCAACAGAGCTATCTTTGCAAAGGGACAGGTGATCTTAAGCAGAATTGACAAGTAATGCTTCATGAATTGCTCAGACCTTGATCCAAATATTTGTCTTCAGCACATTTTAAAAGACTTGGTGATGCTTCAAAGAAGTCTACAAAAAATTTCCAGGCTTTTTTTCTCCCTGCTTATTCTTAGCTGCTACATTATGAATAACTTTCCCTTGGTCTTATGGAAGCATTTGCGTGCAAATGGAGAATCATTGCTCTGAAACACAGCTGCTTCTTGGGCAGAGTAATAGTTCCTTATCTCAGTCTTGCTGTGGATTAACATCACACCTTTTAAAGCACTGCCAAATGACTGACTGTTAGGTAACAGGCAGAGCTTGCACCACTCTCAGGCTCTGACGATCTCTCTTTCTTGATGTGAATGTGAGCTAGGCAGATAAGCTTCATGAACAGAGAAGGGAAAGGAATAGGAAAGACCAACTAGAAATAAAATAGCTTAAACACAAGTCTGCTTTACCTGTTGTATCAGTGGGAGTTGTAACTGCCAAGAAGCTGCAGCCAATAACTTGTGAGTCCCTTCTGCTTCCCGGGGTGGGTCACCGACCCATCCGAGGTCTATCTCTGAGTCCCTGCTGACAACTGCAAACCTGCAGCATCCATGTGTGATGTGTGGACTCACAGCAGGGTCTGGGTCTCTCATTTCTCTTCCCTAGGCACATTCAGCTGCTAAAGCCATGGGCATCTACCATTTTCAATGTGGTCTCTCAACACTCACTGTCATGTTCAGAACACACCTAAAACTGCTTTCAGTAGATGACTTACTGCCTTTTTGGGCCCTTGGGAGATAGGCAGGACTTTTTGTTTTAGCTCCGGTACTTAGACAGAAGTGTTTAGGATTACCTTAAAATAGAAAATAAGCTTTGAAACAGTTATTTCACTGTCTCACATTTTTTGTTGTTCTTTAACCAGCGCATCCAAGTAATGATTCAGCCAAGTGAAGACATCACTCACCCTGAAAATGGGCCAGACCAGGCCCAACAGAGCAACTCTGCAAACAAAGAAGCCTACATCTAAACTTCTGTATCATATATGTACCAATACTACTCAAGAAAAACAAAAAATATGGTTTAATATGACCACAAATTTATGTCTGAGAATATAATTACCTACCTCTAGTGGCAAAAAAAAAAAAAAAGAAAAAAAAAAGAAAAATACGAATAAAGGTCATCTCCACTCTAAGGGAATAGTTATGAGCATGATCCAACCATTGCGTGAGCTCAGATGTCAACAGTGTTTGCTGTTCTCTGGCAATCCACAGACTGTTAGTGTTTTTATCCTTTCACAAGAATAGTTGCATAACTTGGAATTTGTAAACTGATGTGCCAAGACCTTTTTAATCTACCTTTTAGCGCGACTATTTGAAGTTTTGTGCTGCTGATTTTTAGTAGTTTATCTATATTTCTTATCACTGAATCACAAGACTGTTATTTCTGACTTTGCAGGAGTAAAATTACATTTGGAATTGCTTTGTACGAAAGAATGAAGCATTTTGAAAACAAGTGATTCCAGTGAAAAAGTCTGCCCCTAGAATTTGGTCCAGTTGAGGCCATTTGAGGGGCAAGAGACTTTCTTAAGTTCCCAGCAGACACAGCCTTTATAAACGTTCCTACTGCAAATCCAGTTATTCATGGCAATGCGGCACAGAATAGCTGTAAATGCTATCTGTACTCAGCCTGTCAGGTGACTTTCAAATAATATCATAAGTGTCATTAAAAATAGATACAGTATTTCTTATATAAAGAACATGTCTTTTGTGAACCAATACTACGTGAATCTCAGATGTCAGAAGTGAAAATGACTTTTAACTTTTCTGCAAAATGAGAATTAATATCCAAGAGCTCTTAAACATTCCCAGGAGTAAAAGAAATACGAAGTATTTGCAATTAAAGCTCACAGCACTTGAGCTTTTATTATGCTGTTATAATTCCACTATTATTGCATTGCCATCAAAATAGAAACCAAACCAATGGCTTAAAAATTGAAGCTCACCCTCGTAATTCTAATTTAGTGTTTAATTTATGACTGTTCTTTTTAATCCGTTAAGGGACTTCAGCAGTTTCTAACAAGCAAATCATAAAATATGGCTCATTAGCAATTTGAAAACAGTTATATTTTTATTTACATTTTATTTGTGGTGATGCAGGCCTGAGGGAAATCTAGTTCAATAATATAAAAATCTCCACTCTGGGTTCAGTCTGCATTTGCCGCATAGCCAGAAAGCCCCTTCCACTCCTGGAGTGTTCCCTGTGTGGAAAATGCAGTGGCTAGCCCTGTAGAGCATTTCTCATTTGGCAGCTATAAAACAGACACAGAGAGTTACAGAAAATGCAGTAGTTGATGTTTGATTGTAAATGACTGTGACAGAAATGTGCAATTGAACATGCTTTTCAGCAAATCTTTGTGCAACGTACAATGTTAGATAGCACAATTAATGTAGAACTACTACGTGAAAAACATGTTACCTGTGAATGTTGGGTTTTTTGTTGTTTTTGTCTGAAGGTGACAAACATGTTCTTGCAATAAGGTATTATTCTCAGAATGTCAAGCACATTATTGTAGAAATAATATATATATACACATGTGTATTTCAAACCACATCATAAAATCTCTGAGTATGTTTGGTAGGTTCTCAACTATTTCATACATAGATCAGTTGTAAAATACTATGAAATCTAAGCTACGTCCTAAATGGCAACAGCTGGAATGCAAAAGTCCTATAAGTCTTTGGGATTTAGAGGAAACCCACACATCCTACACAAGCATTCTACATGATACATGCACATTATACTTGTGAATTTCATTAGACTAAGGGTAAAAATTCCAACTTTATTGTTTCATGTAATCAAGTCCCATGTTGTTATAAGAAACATGCAGTATTTCAATGTTTGATTGTACACAGTTATGACAGATGTTTGACAGACCTGCTCTTTAGCAACAAGCTGTACAAACATATCACATAGCACAAATCGTGTTGTAGAACTACCGTGTGTCAACTGTGAATAGCTGTATCTTTTTTGTAGTACTTGCCCTGAAAAAAGATTATTGTATGATCGTATATGCTTTTTGCAATAACGAAATACCTGAACACCAAGCAAATCTATCTCTATATAAAAATATATATGTAATATATACATATTCAAAAATATATACAGAGCCTGTTTAAAAGAGTACAGTATTATTTAGTAAATTGCAACCTGTTCTATGGACCAAATGTAAAATATTTATAAATTAAGATGCATTTTAAATGTCTATAAATGGTGTCATAATTAAAGCACGATTGTTATGTAACCTTCCAAGAGTTTAGAGGAAAAAGAATAAAGGTTATATTATACATTAAATTCAGAATTTTGCAGTCTTTCATTGGACAAAATAAACATCATTTTCTGTGAAGCAAGTTCTAAATGTATCATATATTCATATACGTATTAAAGAAAAATCCTTTAAATATCAGGATGCTGTATCACACTGGTGCTGTGTGTGATGAATCCACGCTATAATGGAGTCAACGTGCATCCCTTACGCAGGAAGCTTAGGCAATGACAGTAGATGGCTCTTCCAGGTACGTTTTTGCTGGAGCTCTGGGGCATGTGCTGCAGCACCTGCAGTTGCTGGCACCTGTGCCATTGAAGATGTGCAGAGCCTCCAGGCTGGGGAAAGAGGGGCCTCGTACTTGCAGGAGGATGTGTTGCTACAGGAAAGCGTTGCTCACTGGCTCAGCTACCATTAATGCAGGAGAAGATATGTGGCACAGCAGCCTGCCTCCCATCTGCATCTGCAATGCTGCTGAGGAGCTGAATGCTCCTACACGCTGAATTTAATTATCTAACTATAAAATTGAAGCAGGACATCATGCTGGGAAAGAGTCTAAGCAATTTAGAGAACATGATTAGAATTGAAAATGCTCCCGATAGAAGCGTCTAAAATTATAGACATCAAACTCAAACTGCTGACCTTAGAAAGGAGCACTTGAATGTGCAACTACAAGGCAAGGGCAGATCCTTCTGGCTGGGTAGGAAGGGCAGGAGCACAGAGCGAAGATCAGATTGTTCTGGAAATGGGGGGATGAGCCACTTCCATACTTTTGAAATGCAGGGGGAATATTAAACCCTCTTTAATGTATAGTTTGTGGGCATTATGTATTGCATTAATGGCCTGCTGCTTTTGTAGTACATTCTATGAGAAAGGATGCGAGCTGCAGCCGAGTGAAGCGGATGCACTATTTAGTGCTGGGTGGCTGGCCAGCCAGCAGCATGAGAGGCAGGATGGCAGAGGAAAAGGAACCTACTTGGAGGATATTGCGTTAGTGCTGTGATATTTCCATGTTCTCCTGAAGGAATTTTCTCTTGCCATGCTGCAAAAATTCTGACAGCAATTCAACAAGAAAAATGCAAATAAGGTCACTTCTTCCCTACAGGACTGCAGGATGCCTGGAGAGAAATCCGTGCCCTTGCTCGTCAGGAGAATTTGTTCAGCTACATGTGTTATTCTAAAATAAAACTGTGTTGCTTTTGGGTTTTTCTGGTTGTTTTAAGGCTGATTATTTCTGTTTTGTTCTGCTCAGGCCACACGAGCATTACAATTAGCCACTGAAGTTACTCGGCTCCCACTGTTGGCCGGTTCCTGGGGGCTAGGTTACAGCCCAGCAGTATGGCTGTGCCCTTGAGTGCAGAGGGTCTCAGGCTCAGCCTCACCTAGAAGTGAGTGCAGGGTGGCGCCTCCTTCACCCCTGCAGTAGGAATCACCTCTGGCAGCTGATGCTGAACCCAGCCGAGAACAGCACAAGTAGCCTACACTGAAAAGATTTGGACATTTCTGTCTTGGTCCCTTACACTTCAGTGAAGATTCCCAGAGAAGAGGAAGCTGAAGTCCTTTGTATGGCTACCTACACAGACAGACAGGAGAAGGAAAGTGACAACATAAAAACCTTATTTTCCAGGAATCTGAACTGATTATCTTGGAGCTAAGCATTTACTGCAGCAGCTGCCAACTCACCAGAGCTGCTGCTCTTTACCTTTGTGGATGTGAATGCCAAACCATCAACTAACCACTGTCACTGCTCACTGATCAGAGCAAGGCACCAGGCTTTATACCCTAAAGGGTCTTTTTACTCCTCTTGCCCCTTCCTCAGTTTCTCACACTACTGAGGATCATCAGCTGGAGGACAACAAGAACAACCACCAGCACAAACCAAAAACCTCCCCGCCAGAAGACCAAAACATGCTCACCCTCACCCTCTGCCATAAGCTGTATATGGCCATTTCGTTCCAGTGTCCGGACACTGCCCTGAATGGACCGTGGTTCCTTCTGCCCTACCTTCCGACATCACCCCATTTTCACTGCAGCTTCCCATCCTCTCCTGGCAGCCACAGCAAGTGGGGGGTGGCTGGGATGGACCAGGTGTAATTCCCTCCTCCTCCAGGCAGACTAAGCAGCCCTTCAGCACATCCATGGATGAAAAGTGATGACAAGGAAGGAGAACTGCAGTCACGGTTATCTTGATGACAAATGGCATGGACTGAAGAGAAAGATGTTCAAAATTAAACAGATAGAAATGGGGCGGGAGGGAGGCATTCACCCACATGCAATTTTTCAAGGGTTTTTTATTCCCTGGTTTAAATTAATTACTTCTTTACTGCCTCTCTTCTTCCTATGAGGTTAAAAAAAAAAAATTAAAGGATCAGAGCACTAAGGGAAATGAAACATAGTACCCCTGCAAAGCTTCCTTTTCCCATGACGCTGCTGCGAGTCCTGCCCCTCCTCATGCCTGCCTCTACAAGGTGAGGAAAGTCAATAATTCTGCTACTGCTCCCAGCCCACAATTTCCAGACAATGTGCTATTTCCCCTCTATTTTCACAGAAATTTAATTAATTTTTAGGACTACAGGGCTGTATCATTGCCTTTTCTGTTATTCTGACGAAGCTCAGAAGTCATTACCTTGAGCAGCCCTACAGCTCCAGAGCTCACTATACAAATGTCTTTCAGCAGGAGATTCCAGCAGTGGGAACCAATAATCCCGAGTCACCAACCCCTGTACACGTGGACAGATGTGGCTGCACGCAGGTGTGGGCACTCACACACACTCACACTCTCTTTACAATTGCATTCATTCAAGATTTGCCCCCTATATTAAAATTTATGAATTTGTGGAGGAGAACTTAAAACTATTTTGCAATCTAACACCTGATTTTTTTTCCCCAGGTTTGTAAATGGTCTCATACTAAAATTAGTGGCAAATACTCAGTTATAATTTTTGAATGTCAAACAGGCTGAAGTAATCCTCTGAGTTATTTGTGAGTCATAAGTACGTGATGGTGCTAAACGTTTCCAACACCGCCTAAGAGAAGGCCAGGATGGATCAGGCATTGTCGCAAGGACAAAAATTAATGTGTTTTGCCAGCAACAGTGCTTTAGTCCAATTGGAATCACTGCCTTATGTCTTTGGAGATAAGTAGTGAGAGGTGTTTATAAACATTTTAAAATAACAGTGAGTAGAAAACAGCCAAAATATACATGTTAAATTTGTGTCTGGAGTCTTCTCTACACATTACCAAAGTGGACACCCACTTAGCGCTGCAAGGGGAATAAAACTGAATTGATGAACTCACTGCCATGTTACATTACATCAATGCAATTTCTGTTCATTATAATTATTCCAGAGCAACCTGGGGACATCATAACAGAGCCAAAGAGGCTAGTTTTAGTCTGAAAAAAAATGGTTCTCCAGACATCACTGGCACTACCCTTTACTGGCACTACCGTATACAAACATACAGCGACTTCCACATACCAAACCTCCCCACAGATGAACAGCTATCTCCATATGCAATCAATTAAAATTAACTACAAACAATGGGGGCAGGGCTTTGAGCCCACCTCCACCTCCTGCTCTGGCACTGTGGTCAGAGCAGCAGTGCCAGTTCAAAGCAGCCAGGTGAGCAGCCCCTCGAGAGCAGCACAGGGGTGGGCAGCATCAGTGCAGCACAGCCTGGTTGTGCCTGAGGTTCTCAATTTGCTAGCACCTATTCCTGAAAAAACAGCTGCAATTCCTGCTGCCAGGGCTGGACCTCTGGGCAACAGCCTGCTCGTCTCCTCTGAAGCTTCACAAGCAGAATTCCTGTCCCAGCATGTTTAGCTTCCAAAGAAGGAAGCCACTAAATGCTAGTGTGTGTGTGTGTGTGTGTGTCTTAGTGTGTGACCAAGCTATTGGTCTTGTAGGGATGGAAGCAGGTACCCTAGAATGGCTGAGAAGCATTTTGATGAAGATCTTCTATGAGTAAGACAATAAATCTCTCTCTGAATATAAGCCACAATGTCAGGTTGGGTTGAGGAATTATTTCTAGGTCATTTCAGTTCACTGCACTGCAAATATTTAACTGAATGGATGACCAAAATAATTAATCAAAACACCGAAGAGAAGCACCAACTCACACTGCAGGCAACTAACTTTGCCCTAAAAGTGACAGAGCTCAGCGGTTTTTAACCTGCCCTTTACCAACTGTCACACAGCAGCAACAAATGACCTTTCCTCCTGCAGCTACCTCAGAATTATTCGCAGTCCAAGGGGATGAGGGTGACGTTTCCCAGTGTAGGCGCTCCTGCTGTTAGCATGCTGTATCGTGACAGAACTTGCCTGTCAGGATCTGCTTCAAAATTACAAAATCAGTCTTGGATTTTGGTTAAAAACAACTCTACCTCTTCCAACAACTGACCCCCAAAGGCTGACCCTGTCCAATGTCCCATCTGACACAAGGAAATGAAAGCTGGAAACAAGGCAGAAGAAAGATTCATTCTTGCACAGCTGAATCTTCACTGTTCCAGCTCACCTGTGGTCAAGGTCTGCAGGAAAATAAGTAAGTGGAGATAGATCCATGCACACAGGGAGACAGCTGGATCAGTGCTCCCAGGGAGTCACTTTGTCATCTATGCTGAATTGTTTCATTTTCACTATTAACTCACAGAATAATCACCTGAGGTAAATATTACATTGCACAATGTGCACCCAAACGTAAGATTACCAGTAATTAAGATATACCAACAACATTCACAACATGTTATTCCTTCCAGTGTCTTACAGCAGCCAAGTCCACGGTTCCAGATGGCTGTCAGGACAGCAACAAACTTGGCGCTTTCTGCAGCAAATGTAAATACACTAAAACAACCTGAAACACATAGATACTCTTCCCTAACACTCCATAGTGTTAACTTGACACTTTATCAGATCAAATCGGCTCCCTTCAGCCCTGTACAATTTTTCATTCCAAGAGTGATGTATTGGACAAGATAGTCCAAAGTTTCCAGCTCTGATCAAGTGAGTGAGTGAACAAGGTACCACTAATCTCAAGCAATAAATGAAATGCCAGCAAATGGTCCTTTAAAAATGAGAAAATAAAGGGCAGACGTTCTCAATCATCTAATAAATGAATTAACGAAGATTTATTATTACAAACTAGCAGTATCTATGGTTTTTTCCTTTTTTCTTTTCTTTTTTTATTTTTTTACTTTTTTGTGGCCAGTCAAGGTAAGGCAAAGAAAACCAGAGTGTACCCGACAGGGATTTTGGCCCTAAAGCACTATTTTATGGGACTGTTGGTTGTGGTTTTGAGGAGAAAACAAGCACAGATTTGAATGTCTGCAATGACAGAACGCAAGCTTATAAGCAGAAAATAAAGTAAGTCTAGAGAACATCAAGGTATCAATTCTCCTGACTCTTGCCATTAAAGAATGTACTCACTTCCACCATTCAAAGTAATTCAACTGTTAGCATGAAACATGTCTCTGTGTTACTTTTAAGCTTCTCACTTTCACAAAAAGCTTCCATAAATATGCTGGGAAATTTTTTTTCTTAATTCTTTACAGACTATGTGTAACTGAACAGCCCATGTTTTACATGTTTGGGGCTCACCCTTTTGCTTTGTAAGTCACAGGCTGTGGCAGGGCATGCTTATTTTCTAGTTTCATTTTCTGCTTTGATTGTATCTTATGAAAGTAAATTCTCCAAGATTATGCAACTAGGACTAGTGGATGAGGGTTATTCTTATTTACTGCTGGCTTTTCAGGAAACATTTAATTTATAATTTTCCAAGATAAATTAATGCTATAGGAATGGCCTCATTAGCAGCTTACATTAACAAAAAAATGCAAATCAAAAGAATGCTATTGCATACCATAACACTGTCAAAAGCTTGGAAAAGACCCTTTAGAATCATAGAATCTCCAGGTTGGAAGAGACCCACCGGATCATCGAGTCCAACCATTCCTATCAAACACTAACCCATGTCCCTCAGCACCTCGTCCACCTGTCCCTTAAACCCCTCCAGGGAAGGTGACTCAACCACCACCCTGGGCAGCCTGTTCCATTGCCCAATGACCCTTTCCGTGAAAAATTTTTTCCTAATGTCCAGCCTAAACCTCCCCTGGTGGAGCTTGAGGCCATTCCCTCTTGTCCTGTCCCCTGTCACTTGGGAGAAGAGGCCAGCACCCTCCTCTCCACAACTTCCTTTCAGGGAGTTGTAGAGAACAATGAGGTCTCCCCTCAGCCTCCTCTTCTCCAGGCTAAACACCCTCAGCTCTCTCAGCCGTTCCTCATAAGGCCTGTTCTCCAGCCCCTCACCAGCTTCGTTTCTCTTCTCTGGACTCGCTCCAGAGCCTCAACATCCTTCTTGTGGTGAGGGGCCCAGAACTGAACACAGGATTCAAGGTGCGGTCTCACCAGTGCCGAGTCCAGAGTCTTGGCCACCTGGGCCACTGCTGGCTCATGTTCAGTCGCTGTCAACCAACACCCCCAGGTCCCTCTCCTCCAGGCAGTTTCCAGCCAGACTTCTCCTAGTCTGGAGCTGCTCAGGGTTGTTGTGCCCCAAGTGCAGGACCCGGCATTTGGCCTTGTTAAACCTCATGCCATTGGACTCAGCCCAGCGGTCCAGCCTGTTCAGATCCCTTTGGAGCCTCCCGACCCTCCAGCAGATCCACACTTCCACCCAGCTTCGTGTCATCTGCAAACTTGCTAAGGGTGCACTCGATGCCTTCACCCAGGTCATTGATAAAGGCATTGAACAGGGCTGGACCCAGCACTGAGCCCTGGGGAACCCCACTTGTCACTGGCCTCCAGCTGGATTTCACACCATTTCCCACCACTCTCTGGGCTCGGCCATCCAACCAGCTTTCCACTCAGGTTTTTTTGAACCAAGAGTGAACATATGACTGCCCCATCCAGCGTTTTATTGTCTCTTTTTTAGCACGGTTCCTAACACAATTTTTGTAAAAGACACCTTTTATAATCCTGCATCCTGCCATTTGCAGATTTCCTTTGGCAAAGTGGACTCGGAAATACACAAAGGTCCTTCTGATGCTGTTGCTGCTGGAGGCATTGCAGCCAGGGTCCTGGTTGCTCCCAGCTGCATGGAGCACTCCTTGAGCACACATGCCAGCAGTGAGCAGCTCCAAGGGCCATGGCATCAGCAAAGGGAGTCAAGAGGAGGAGGGAGCAGACTGCAATCCATGGTACATTAACCAGAAAAGTTTGGAAATGTGAAATTCAATGGGCTGTCAGAACAATGTTCCTCCAATGCTCTGGACAGACTAGTGTTTTGTCAGTGTAAGTACAAATGCCAGAACTGGCTAAGTCTTCAAACAAGCCACGTACATTTTGTTAGTGACTGATGTAAGTTATGGGAGACAAAAAACGAAGAAAATTCATTTTCCTTACAATCACTAATAAATACATATGCTGGGAACCTGGGTGGCCTGCAGCCTGTAGCTTGTGTCTGAGGGCCTTGTCTCTTCAGTAAAGTGAGATTAACCGCCCCAGCCCTGATGCAGGGGACAATGTTCACCATATAAAAAGTCCTTGTTCAGACTTTCTCAGCAGATGCTGCCCTCACCAGCCCTGGCAACATTCTCATGAGTTTTAAAGGGGATAAAAAAAAGTAACTGGTATGATATCATTAGAGCTCATTAGTTGTACTTATTTTAACTTTACAATCATTTCCCACTAAACTAATCATCTATAGATGTTCAGTGCAGTTTATCATTATTTCTCACCGGTACTGGAGCAGCCCCAAGGGTCTCAGCCAGGCCAAAAATCTCATGATATTGAACACTGCACAAACACAAAGCTAAGAGCAGTACTTTGTGTACTACTTTAGTGTTCAAGCAGAGATGAGACAAGACTACATCTCTTGGAAGGCTGCATCCTAACCGAAAAGGAAAAGAATATCCTTAACACAGGAGGTGTTCAGCTTCTATCTAAAATGGGTCCCACCAAATCCAACTTCCAGTGCTGTTTTTCATACGAATCTTCCCCACATTTTCTTCTTCTCCCTTCCAACAGTCACTTCTGGACAATCTCACAACTCACAGACAAGAAATCACCTTCACACACATCCTCCAATAAATCTTGTAAAACCCACAGGATTTATGCAATCGTAACTGGTAAACACTCAGTTTTACTGTGCACCTCCCAGTTCAGGGCAATGTGTCCTTTCTAGGGACATCTCTGATGACTCAACTGACATTATAGCTCCTTTTCCCTTTCTGTGATTGCTCTAAATGGAATATCAGTTTTTTCTGCAGAAGCTGCTAAGGCTGCATAGCAGACTACCAAAAAGCTGCCAACATCTGGCCCCTAAATTCAGCAATTAACAGTGACTCTACAGCCTGATTATTTTACAGACAACATGCAAACAAATCGGCTTTAAGCAACAGGAATTCTGCTAGAGGAAACAGCAGGTGTAACGTCTGTTTGAATAACGCTAGCTTCCTCCAGCAAAATTTATCTACAGGTGGTCTTATCAATTAGATAACAACTGAAGTACTTCTCTCAACCTCAAGGCCTAATGTGGCTACTCTATCCATTCCCTCTCTGAAAAACACAACATGAAGAGCACCAGAAGATAAATTACTTTTTAAGACAGACAATGCTTCAAAAATTGTCAAGAAGCCTGTGATAAATAAGTCAGGAGTGTGTTGTTCATCCCTCAAACAAACAACTAAAGCTCACCAACATTAACACGTGCTAAAAACAGTACTAAAACTTTCAGTATCTTGTACGCTTCCTCCCATCTGTACACGCCAGGTATACCTGATTAGGCTGTGATTTTAACACGGTAAATTTACTTTACTGCCAGATATTAAAAGCACAATTGCCTTGGGACACAAGAGCCATTATGTACAAAGAAACATTATGTAGTCATTAAAAAAGTTAGCAGACTAAACAAAACCTTTCTAGAGTTGAAAGACATCAAGTTAGGCTCCCTTTATTTAGAGTCCAAGATTGTTCAGGTCTGGAGAAGAATTCTGCTTAATAGTACGTTAGAAATAATTTATTCAATTACATTTAGTATTTTTCAGAGGAAAAGTTGCTATGAAGTATTTTCCTATTTAAACTAGAAGGAAAACAAGAGCTTTGGCCTGGATGTGCCACATGCACTCTGGAGCAGCCAGCAGCCCCAGCCATCCACCAGCACATCACTGGACTACGACCTGGAGGCATCTCAGGCAGGCAAGCAGGCAGGCAGTTTAAACTGTTTCTGTCCATAGCCCACAGGCTGATGATTTACACTGAAACCATCATAACTGAAATTTAGAAGGCACCTGAGTTTTTTTTCCTGTGAGAATCTCATAGCAGTGAGGTGCCTGGGCACTTAGCAGACACCCTGGCATTACTGATTTCCAATGCACTCAGTGGAAACTAAAATGGATGTAGCTACAAGTAATGCCACAACATACAGACAGTTGATGCGATTCTGTTTTAAGACAAAGCTGCTTCAGGGTCATGGGACAGCCCAGAATCAAACAGCATAAAGCAGAAGTCCAGCGCTGTCAAGACCAGTAAACGCATGTTCAATTAACACCAGAGCTGTTATCCCTTTAACGCACTGGCAGGACACTGGCGGGAGATGTACACAAGCGAACAACACATCATATCTCACCAGTTGAATCTTCCCTGGAGAGTTTCTCCTCATTTCTATAGCACAATACATAGTTTGGTAATTAGAGCTCCTCCATTGTTTTTTCTCTCTCTGTCAGTGACAGATTTGCTGTTATGGGTTTGGTTTTTACTTTTTTTGGGTTTTTGGTTTTTTTAAAAGAAGTGCTTGGGGAACAAAATTCAGCTGGTATAAACTTTCAATGAAGGTAACAGTAGGACTTTAGAATTATATTATTAAAGACAATTATGTACAAGAAATTCTTGAAAGAGCAAGCGGTAAAGAAAGGCAGGCATCACATAATGTATCTCCTAACATCAGTTATACTTCCGAACAGCTGTGAACTCTAGAGAGGTGCTAGAGTCACATGTAAAATGCCCACCTGAGGAGAAAACGGCTCAACTCAGAGAGGCTATTAAGTCACAATAAAATACATACCGTTCATTTTGCTGACTGAGGCTTCCACATCTGTCTCTTACCATCCCTACCACTGTATTTCTCTGTATCACCACAACTGGTCATAACTGGATGAACAATTTCAAAAGGACATAAAATCCTTGCAAACACTGAAGCAAAGTACTCAACAGGCTTTAAAAAGAACATGGGATTGATAAAAGCACATAACTTTTAAACAGCAGCTATCTATAGATGAAATTTGGAGTAGGTATGGAAGGGAGGTTTTTTATGGAAGTAGTCTCTGTGCAGTTCAGAACCCAAAAACATTAAAAGCTGTAGGGTAAAGGTTTCTTACTTACCTATCTGTAACTTAGAGCCACCACAGTCACTTCAGGTAGGTAATTCAGTCCTGAAAACAGAAAAGCTGGAAAATATGAAACTTCTTGACTAGTTCTAAAGAGTAGCTCTGATATTTCTGATGTGCAGAACTATCACTTCCCACAGGATGTTAATAGGATGTTAAAAGTCAAAGAAAGAAACTGTATTAAAAGCTGAGCTGTTCTTCCCAGGAAAAACATACATGATAGACTTCACTTACAACTAAAAAGACTTGAGCTGAAAAGACTTAAGCTAAACTTTGTACATGGTTTTCCTTCATACCTTCCTTTTTGACTCAGTGCCTTTAGTAGGTGCTTATAAGTGAAACAGGGTGGAATGATTTGGGGTGTCATGGATAAGGAACTCATCTATGAACCATCACAAGCAGATAAATTCATTCTGGTGGACAAGTATTCCTTAGACCATCATTGCTGTCTATGGCCCTCACTCGCCACAGAAGGATGCAGAGTAGCAAACTCAAAAGATATCAGCAGAAGCCCTGCTGCATTTGTGTGATGAAGTTCTCAACACCTTTCCTGCCATGTGCAAGAGTGCAAGAGTCTTCACATGGCCCTTGAAAAGAGAACAAAGAAGTGATCTGTTCTCCTTCTGCCAAGGCTGAGTACATCCCCTAGGCAGCTTGATGTAAACTGTAATTATTCAAGAGCTAAGAATGGCAGCATTTATGATTAAGAATGAAAGCCAGTTTGATACAGAATAATGCATATTAGATCACTCTGTACTGCTTACTAATTATTACATCAAGAATGGATGATTTTATTTTTAAAGTCAATATTACAAAGATTTTCTTATGCAAATATTTCCTAACACTACAGAAATTAATTAGAATGAAAAGGCTGTGAATAAATTATTGTAGATGACATACTTTTTCTTTTTAGGTGTATTCAAAGTTTAAAAAAACAAGTTATTTGCTTTTCTCTTGAAGAATCAGAGCTTGAGCTTTGAGAGGTGGTGGTTGGGGAAGACTGTGCTCTGAGGCGACTCTAAGTGCTAAAGTTAAGCCACTTTTCCTTCAAGAATATCAAACTATCAAGGCCCTTATTTATATTTTAAATTTTGAGAACCTGCTATGCACAGTATGAATTTAAATTTAGACAGCAGATCTAGTGATTAATGTTTTTATTTACAGCTCTTAAAGAAATTAAAATTCGCCATCAAGCCAGTACTGTCTGTTCTAGTCACAACCTCCATGGCTCTAATGGGCATGGCCATTCCCTGTTGAGTGAGCACAGGCACAGCCGCAGGAGGCAGCCGCTCGGAAAAGCCTCCTTCCACACTAGCCTCCGAGGAGCTGACAAAGCATAGTCTTCCAAAGCTCCAGCAATGAGCTATGCCCAACTGCCTGGCTCTTCCATGTCAGCCTACCATCAGTGGTGTTTGCAGAGTGCTGAGTACACACTCCTGTGTTACCCACTCTCATTGTAAAGTATGACAAGTTCTCAAGCATGTACCAGGACTTATATTTCACCATTTATTTAAAGCTTTCAGAGTTTGGGTGCTGTTCCTAATTACACAGTCCTCACTGAGGCTATTTTGGAGCAAGTAGGTAGGTCTAGCTACCCAACTACACAGACCGAGGCATTGCCTTACCAGAATACAGGGTGTTTATATGATACATTTGAAAGCAGTTTTCCCCATTACAAGCTCATTACTATTGCAGTCAGTGGAAACTAGACTGTAGAACAAATTTCATATGAAATAAACTTACAAAGCATTATCTGGCACCCACAGGTCAGGTCCCAAGGCCTCAGTTCGAAAGAAACCTTCCCTTCCTCCCCTGACTGCATGGGTTTCTGCTTCAGCTGCAAATCTTACGCCAAACACACTGAGCTGTTTGTATCTGCATCACATCATGTATCTGCATCACACAACCCATGTCCAAGCAACATGCAATAAAGATGACTGAAAATCCTATATGCCCTGAGTTTCTCTGTGAATATGCATACTATGCCCTGAATATACCTTCTTTTTCTAACAGCCCTGGAATTACACCAGCTAAACAGACTGTGTTTGCTTATGCTGGTATTCCGGTCATTGGAAGCACGCACTGTAAAAAATACTTTTCTATTCAGTTTGCTGCTCTTGCCAACTCTGCAAAATTCAGACACAAGAACTCTTTACCGTTGTCATCTGTGATCTTGCTCACTAAGAGGGAGCTCCCCACAGTTCATCAAAAATTAAGGTTTTCACATTGTCAGAACTTGTCTGGATGTAGAAAGGAAAGTCATTTGGCTCAGTAGAACTAATACTGTGGAGTCAAGCATTAATAAGTAGAGCCTTCATCTAAACTAAAATGAAATTTCCTAAAAATTTCCTACAGACCTTAAGGACAAGAAAGATACTGCCCATAAAATTGATCTCCAGGGGATAATAAATTCCACCTGATCAGAGATCACAGGAAGCCTTCATATGGAATTTATAAAATCTACTGACTTACAGCTTATGTTAATGCCTTTGATTTTAAACCAAAGTATTCTATTTGTTCTGACAACTCTTTTGTTTTAGGTAGAAACCTTAACATCACAACATGACATGTATTTAAATAAATGACAGATTTAATTAATCCAAGATAGGTTTATAAGCAGAGCAGATCACATTTTTTCGCTCGCATTATTTGATCAGTCAACTTAACCTCAAATAATAACACTGGCAGCTTCTTACTGCATCTCTTTTAATCTTTTTTAAAATTTTAATCATAAGCCTTTTGTGTTTTATACCCTCCATCTGCTAAGCAAATCATAAATTGGAGACTAATTTCAAATCCTTCCTTACCAACCTTTTATCTCACTCTTCCATTTTGCCACTGATTTTCTCCTTACTCCCTAGAAAAACCTCAACAAAATCCAAAACTCAGCAACAGGAATTGTTGTTATCACAAATGACCATTTTCCAGAAAGTCTTTCAGAGCAAAATACAGTTAAGTGTTCACCTTGGGAGCCTTCTGGCATGGAGCTGACATACATGGGGCTCTTTGCTGAGACTAGCCTCCAAGCAATTCAACAACATCACTAGCAAAGCTTAACGAGAAAGAAAGAAAGAGAGAGAAAGAGAGAGAAAGAGAGAGAAAGAGAGAAAGAGAGAAAGAAAGAGAGAAAGAAAGAGAGAAAGAAAGAGAGAAAGAAAGAGAGAGAGAAAGAGAGAGAGAAAGAGAGAGAGAGAGAGAGAAAGAGAGAGAGAAAGAGAGAGAGAGAGAAAGAGAGAGAGAGAGAGAGAAAGAGAGAAAGAGAGAAAGAGAGAAAGAGAGAAAGAGAGAAAGAGAGAAAGAAAGAGAGAAAGAAAGAGAGAAAGAAAGAGAGAAAGAAAGAGAGAAAGAGAGAAAGAAAGAGAGAAAGAGAGAAAGAGAGAAAGAGAGAAAGAGAGAAAGAGAGAAAGAAAGAAAGAAAGAAAGAAAGAAAGAAAGAAAGAAAGAACCCCCAACCAAACAGCCAGTGAGGCTTTCTGTTAAAAGATTTAACTGCAGACAAACCATTCTAAAACCCAGACAAAATAAAATATATATGGATATTATCAGATGCAGTATGCCTTTTGAGAAAAAATTTCCATGCTTAATTATTTTCAATTAAAAAGGAAGTTTAGATAAAGCAGAGCATGACATCACCTACCTAAATCTGTTAATAATATCAGCATCGACTTTAAAAAAAACCCAACCTGTCTCTTAAACAGTACATACTGGGGTTTAAGAAGAGATACTGAATTTATTGAGGGAAATACACTGAATTGAAATCTAAATTGTTTATATGTAAAACTGGAAAAAATATTTTAACAACAAACATTTGCAACATTAGACATTAATGAAATTTGATATCACATCACAGCTCTTAAACAGCCCAGATTTAATGAGATAACATATGCATGTGCTACTTTGTGACCTTATGTTGAGATAATAGGATTTAAAAAAAAAATCTCACAAAAGACAAAGTAAAGTGTGGTGGTAGAGCACTCCAGGAGGCAGTCAGGTACAAGGAGCCTTTCTCACACTCCATAGTTAAGTAAGTTCCTCACAGCTTTTCAAAGCTCTAACATTGCCTCTGCTCAGAGCTCCAAGGCAGACAACAAATCAAATGTGCAAATCAAACAGCAGGTAACAGCATGTCCTTTTCCTGCCTCTCGCACCTCTGCCTTCCTCACAAAGCAAACATACAAATGCAGCAGCCTCCTTTAAGTCCTTAATCCTCACAATAATGTCAGTGCAGAACTAAATGCCATTGTCTTTGTAGCAAATCCTGAATCAAATGGCTCCTGTCAGTGAGGATTTCATAGTGTCATCTGGGTTTCAAAAATCAAGTCTGTAGGAAAAAAACTGTGAGTGAGAGAGAAGGAAAAGTGGCTGTGGAGGAAGAGCAGGCTGGCTGGCTGCTCTGGTGTTTTGCCACAGCTCTCCCACCAAACACAGTGCACGGAGTTTTCTTTTACCTCACCATACATCCTGTCCAGTCTTCCAGCACCAAAGCAGAGGTAGGGCTGCCTCAGCAAAGTCTAGGTATAGCACTTAGCACAATATTATCCTACTCTTCCTCCCCCTGCCCCCCCAAAACTGCATGCAATATAAGAAACTCCAGTAACTGTCTTCTCAGAACTGGAAGCTTTCTGCAAAATTATATTCTTTGAAATATCTCGGTGTGGATTTTGCCCCATGTTGGGTATCATCCATCCAAATGTACGGCATAACATGCAGCCCATCTTCATAATTGCAGGATTCCTTCAAAATGAATAGAGGTCAGTATTTCTGCATAGCAATGGACACTGTCTCTCTACCTCTAGTATCATACAGCAATACAAATGTTTTACATACGCAACTTGCCATCAGCCTTCATTGGTTCATCTCCATGCGGCTGCTGCTATACTAGTGACTAACACTTCCCAAGAACTAAAGGGACTTGGAAACTCATTGGCTTCTGCAGTTGCTCAGGAACTGTAGGTTCTTGCCATTTCCATACAAGTCAGCAACCAAAGGCACTGATTACACTGTATATATCTTAATGATGCAGGGAGAAAGGAGCTCTTAAATCTTCCTCAATGGCAGAGTCCAGTTAGCTCACTGGCAGCCATGTAACACACATAATGAATATATAGTTTAGAGAGAACAGTAAGAACATCTGCTGGGTATTTAAGATACAAAAATTAGTCACAAAATTCCCCCAGTGACCAATAACAAATCTAAGGTTTTCATGTGCCGTTTGCAGAGCAGCTAATACAAGGTTCTTTGGCTCAGCTCACCAGAAATACATAGGCAGCCAATCTCTGCTGGAATCAATGTGAATTAGGAATCTGTTTCTGTGGATCTAAATCTTAGAAATCCTCTGGCTGCTCACTTGGCAGTGAACCCTGTATGAAATACCTGACTCTACAAAGTTAGAACTTTGCTCTATGTTTGATGTAATGTTTTTTCATCAGTTCACTTCAGATTTGACTTATAAAGCCACCATGAGAATATACTTTAGGAACCACCACCCCCTCAATTTCCACTTGAGCAGTGGGCTTCGGCAAGGACTTTGGGAAATATGACAAACTTCTTGTATTTTACAGGATGACTAGAAAAAGCCAAATATTTATTCTGACATTTTCTAGCAGGCAAGAAAGTAATAGGTCTAATGTCATGGGCTAGGTAGGTATTGTGATCTCAGTATTAGGTCATCTTTCTTCATGCCCACCATTATCGCAGCCAGAACTAGCTGTTAATCTGCTCAGTGTTCCATCACAAGCTCTGCCGGCACTAGGTGTTTTGCGTACAAATGCTATTCAAGGTCTTTTCTTCCATCTGCCATTTCTGTGTAATGAGGTAGAAGACCTGCATTTCAGCATATGCGTTTAAAAACGGACATGAACACCGAACAGCACCATATGGGCTGTGCGTCATGGACTGCACTGCCCATATAGCAAATTGACAGAAATCAGTTTTACCATTATTTTTTCAGCTTTTACATACAGTCCTTGGAATTCTGTGAAATCAGAAGCCAACTTAAATCCATAGTTTCTGCTTGCACCTGTAGAATAAAGCTTTAAGTAGATGGAATTGGTTGCTTTGAGGTCTGTTTTGGATGATCTCAGATGTGATTCTACAGTTAAAACTACCTGATGATAAGAAATCTGGAACAGATATGTCCCGGGGCTTTTCTCCTGAACTAATTTTAAGAAACGAACTTTTTCCTCTGCCCAGAGAACCTGGCAGAGCGATATACCATCCCTTTTCTTGGTTCTTAGAACAGATTGACAAAGATAGCTTCATGAAAGCCAGATCCCAACACCTGGCTCTTAATATGGCACTTTGTTAACAGGTCCTATCTCCTCTAGTATCTGCAGGATAGGTTCCAAAGTACATCATCCACTTTCCGATTGGAGAGATCTCCTTCCCTCATTATCCCAATTCATTCCAGGCTTTCCAGAGGTCACCCGAAGCAACTTAACCTTCCGCACTGCAGCAACAAAAATTTCTGCCAGTGCATTTTTGCATGTTACTGACTCTGAGAATCTTAGATTTTTATGACTTCCAGATGACCAAACTCCTTTACCACAATAATACATCAGCTGGGTGCATCCTGCTCAATGAGAAAGTCAGAAAAGACACTTATTTGGGGAAAGAAATGGAGAAGAAAAAAAGCAAAAGATTCACTGTTTCTTTTCTAAAATGAGCAACTGAAATAAGGGCCATATATATTCATGCCCCCTTCTCTTTCCTGCTGTTACATCCTTACACTACACAGGTTGTTCACCTCCAGTTGCTAAGCAACGTGCTTGTCTCACATGCTCTACATCTTAGTGCATGGGTAAAAAGGAAAACAAAAACACTGCAGGGGCAACATTATGCTGACAAGAAGGAAGCATTAACTTTTTCCTCTCCTCTCTCCCTTTTCTCCTGTGCTCAGTGTCTTTCACACTACATTAAATCTCATCTCACCGTTCACCACTAAAGCAAGCAGCACAATCCTTGGTTAACCGCAGCATACTCCCAGGATTACTGTTAACAAAAAAGCAGAAGAAAGGCTATCAGTTCATGAACCATATTCTTTCCTGCTGAAAAGTATTGAGATTTCCTCTGAACAAGTAGCAAGTCTCCCAAAGGACTGTTGCTTTTAGGAATGTTTAAATCCTGCAAATGCCACTGTAATCTAGGACAAGTTATGGACACAGAACATTATGTATTCTGCAGTGACATAAAATCCATTTTCTTTACTTTTGTTGTTATCAACGGCTTTAAAATTTGACCATAAAGCATAATCCTCCAGGCTGCAATTTATTTCAAATGCAACGTCTCAGTGCTGCCTGACTCTTTTTCTCCTGTTATCCACCCACAAACTATGAACATTTTAAAGAAATAATAAAAATAGAACTCACTTAAGCTAATCAGCAAATCTGAAGATAACATTTCTGTATGTCACGCTATTCCTATACAGTACAATCATTTGAGAAGAATCTCACAGGACTGAATTCTGAAAACATGTACGTTTACAACCTTATACGTAGAAATGGGTTTTTTTAGAGCAAAGCCCATACCTCTAGTAGAGCAACTGCAATGTTCTGCTTTCCTTTATCAATACCAATTCCCACATTTTTGGTCTACAGATTACTCTCAACACCCAACATTTCCCATGAACCAGCACAGTGTCAAGCTTCCATTAAAATACAACACAGAACTGCACTTCAGTTCCTACTTTAGTTTACAGTTCTGATCCATTCAGCAGAACGCTTTCCCTTGCCTCATAGATCATCAATGGGAAACAGACTCTAGGTCTGTTTCTGAGCCTCAGTTTACCATCAGTAAAACAGACCGAGTCCTTGAGTCCTTTGCTTCCCTAATTCATCTATTTAAATATAGTGATCAGTGCAGACAGCTACGTTTCCAACAGATAATATATCTTTGCCATGCAAACTACCTATACAGTAAAGTAAAACTTGGTGACAAGTTTCCGCCACATCAAAAACAAGATTCAAAAAGCTCATTTAATTTCTGAATGAAACCAACAGAGCATACCTATGAAACAGCATCAAAGCCAAATTTATCTAATTCAAATTGTTATTTAATAATTCAAGAAAAAGATTTTCAAATCTTTTGAAAATTGAAGGTAGTGTCATTCACAGTTGAATGAAACATTTTGTTTGGCTCTAAATTACTTGCTGGGGAAAGAGTAGAAAAGCATACAGTGCAGCAAATTTAGGTAACATACCAGTACTAAACTAGTTTCACAATCTAGATGTGTGTAATACTGTGATGACTAGATACAATTACTAATGCAGAATTCAAAACAAAAGACATGCCCCATGCTCCGAGCCCTTCTCTACAGTCTAGCATAACCATGGCACACTTTCTACCACCTTTGCCTCTTACTGCAACTAACTGGAAGATCTCTCCATTCCTGAAGTATGGAAAGACCCTCAAAAAACTGATGACCAGGATGCCTCTCTAGTAGGAACCTGTGAGTCCCTGCACTTGAGTAGGGATTCTACAGTCCATGTGGGCTGAAGATCTCAGGAGCCTACCTCTCCTGCCTTCACTTTGCCTAAGAGTGCCTAACTTTAGCCTGAAGCTCCTCAAAACCAAACCCCAGCTACAGGTATCTAACCCCACTCGACACACAAATCTTAAATGGATTTACAGTTCGTAAGACATTTAGCTGTTACTGTGCTCCAAGAAACTTCACTAAGTCTACTGATAATGGTTCCTCCATGACAGCATAGGTCCTTTTCTTGTAGCATGGTGACATCATCACATCAAAACAGACTAAATGTAACCTTATATTCATTCACAGTATTTAAAAAAATAAAAAAATCTAAGTAATAGGAAACAATCTTGTGGAGAAAATAATCAAAAACTGCGACTGTATCATAGCAGGCAATTGATTTTCTGTGTAGCATGAACAATAGGGAAAACAGGAATGGAAAAAGATTTAGGGTGTTTTGCCAACAGTGGTAAAAGAAATATATTTTGTTTTCAGTTCTAGATAGTGGTCTCAGCCTGCAGGCCTAGAGAAGTATTTAGTTATACAGTAGTCATAGTTCTCCAATGCAACACTAGTCTGTTTCACCTGCTTTTTCTGTGAAAGCGGAATATAAATCTCACCGGAAACAACAGAAATAGGGATTCAGTTCTAACAGTCTAGTGGTTAAAACTGATGTTTGCAGGAAAAACTTGTTTCACAGCCAGTCTTTCAAAGTAGGAGTGCAATCCATTGTACACTCCCGATAGAACGCTATTTAAAAGCACCAAAATTCCTCAGCAGAGAAACAAGACCTTCAGAGCTAACTGAAAGTGATCAGGTTTTGAGACAGCAAAAGTGTATCTTAAAAGTATCATCCATATGAGCATAACAAAAAATGAATTTTTTTTCTGAACTATTCTATAAATTCCTTGAGAGACATTCCTCACACAGATGTCTCACAAGCAATGAATAAAAAGAAATTTAGAAGGCAAAAGAATCTCTCATTGCTGAATTTCTTAGGCAAAGCCACTCCTATAGCATCTGAACTCTACAAGACTCCTCTATACAGGTACATCTTCTGTAAGAACCATATCAGAAATATATCATCCAAAAGGACACAAGCAGGTCTGCTGACATAATGTACATCACAAGGGAGAGTCATTTTACGGATCAAAGAAACCAAGCCAGAAGGTGTCTTCAATCTTGTATTCCACCCCAAAACACATTGAAGGAAAGCACCTTTACTTATACATGAAATTGTCTTCTCTCTACTTAGTTCTATGACAAAGTCCATTATAACCATATCTTGCCTAGCAAAGCATCTCCTGTGTTCAAAATCAACAATCAATAGTAGTTGGAAACAAGCCTGAAAGCCAAAATGAAAAAGAAGAAAATTAGTATCAACCTCCAAATTCAGGGGTGGGAGGAGGTGTGCTTGCAGCAGCAGCAACTGACCCTCTCATTTGTTTCTGTTGCTACAGTGCTTGCAGGCAGCACCATAAGCCTGGAGACTACAGTGGAAAAGGCATAAAAAAAATCCTCATTTTCTTAGCAGGTCAAACTCTACCATGCACTACACACAGATTTGGGTGCTGCCTAATGATATAACCGTTTGGATGTCAGCCTCTCATCCCACTCCAGCTGTAACCAACTCTGTTTCCAAAACCAAAATCCCTTCAGTTATCTGATAGGCCAAACACCACAATGGTGAAACAGCATGGTTCCGAAGACCGTGTGCAATATGCAGAGTCAGGCAATGCTCACTGCTTAAGTACGTTGGGGGTTCAAGACCAGAATCGTCAGGACCTGCAAGTTTAAGCCCTTAATGAGCTAAGGTAATTGTTATTCTCAGACAATTTTAGTGCAGCCATAGCAAGGACAGATAGAATTTCTCTTTATATTACAGAGAACCTAGAGGCTAATTCACTCTAAATATATGTCTATAACCTTGTTTACATCACATAATCAAGAAAATCATGGACCAGACTCCACATTCCGTACTTCCATGCAATTATTCCACTTACTTGAGCAAAATCATGTGGACATTATATTTAGGGAGGGTTCTCCTCAGGTTCCTTCAAGACTTTTATCTTTGTCTTATTCTATTATGCTGTTGTATCCATTAATGGATTTCCTGCATTACACAGGGACAGAAGAGTGAGTGAGTGAGTGAGTGAGTGAGTGAGTGAGTGAGTGAGTGAGTGAGAGAGCATCTCTGTGTATATGGTCTCCAAAGGACAGTAAAGCAACGAATGTAGACAAAGCAAAAATCTCACAAGAAATATCGCTAACAGATGAATGGCCAGATATAATGGGGAAAGTGAAAATGCTTTAAAAATAATTAAGGCTTGGAAGGCTGGCCAAGAAAACTAGCAGGCAAAAAACTCACTGGCCTTTGACATATTGACCTGTGTTTTTAAAGACTTTTTTAGCTCTTACTTTCTTACCGTTTCTGTATTCATGTTGCACTTAAGAAAAACAAAAGAGTACGGGATACTGCTAGACAGTTTTTTAGCATGTGCACGTCTCCCTTGGCCTACAAGCAGGCAGAACTGATTGAGACACAAAGACAATGAAGAAGAAAAACCTTTGGAACAAACTCTGGTAACAATTAAGACACACTCTAAGCATCAATATGTTTTCCCCTCCAGACAGCATTTTAAATTAGAGTTTTCATTGTCCCAGCAAGACATGTCACAGCCCAGCAAAGGCTGGGTGATGGTGGTGTAGTATGTAACGGGCAAGGGCTGCCCTTTCATTCACTGATGACACTTCATTTAGTATCAGCTATTAATACATGATGGCATTTTTCTATCAAGGGTGTCATACAAAGGTCAGATTCCATTACTGCAACTTGTACATATGAAGACAGACTTAACTCCTGAACACCACTAAAATCCTACTACTTTCAGCCAGCTTACTCCGAATACAGCTTCATTCTGCCAAGTACTGCATACAGGCAGACTGATGTACCCAACCTTGTAGGTCTGAAATCAACAGCAAGATGGAGGCATCAGGAGCAACCAGATATCAGGAGTCACTCACAGGCAAGATTATTTTGACAGCATTTTCCGCTTTCTTTAATCACTTTGTCTACAAATAAACATTTGCAACTACAGCACATCTCATATTTCCAGAGTAGGTCCAGATGATCTATGTATCAAGCTCAGGCAAACTGTTCCTAAGGAATGCTAGTTATAATACACTCTTCTTATGTATTGTTTTAATGACTCCTGATTTTGGTTGTAAATTGATCTGAAAATTGTTTAAAGAACTAATTCCCAGCCTAAAGATTGTGGATGCAAAGCTTTTTCAATCTCCTTCTTTACTGTGAGTTGTTCAACTGGTTATTTAAAATCTCACTGTATTAGGCTTGTTCTCTTGGAGGAATGCTGCTTTTCACAGAGCAACTTGAAATACTTAAAAACGGTTGAAATTAGAAGGTTTTTTGACTATTATTCACACTAAGTTTAACAAAAATATAAGTTATCATGAGTACCAAGTACGTCTCAACATGCAAACCAGAAAACTGTAGTACAGAAGTTCAACTCAATCCACATAAATCCACCAAGCTTTTATTTTTAATTGAACTATTTCATTTGTCAATAAATACTATGAATACCTCTTTTGACACTTTCCATATTCTTTTGTGAGCTGCACAGTAGTTTTTTCTCAGCTCATCCTCATTCACTGATCAACTAATTTCATTGTCTCATTTTGATTCTCTGATGTGGTCCTGCTGAGAAAAAATGATTTTGTACAACGGATCATATAATAAAGAAAAGGAGTTGTGCTGTAGTTTGGTTGACAGCCGACTGAACATGAGCCAGCAGTGTGCCCAGAAGGCCAATGGCATCTTGGCTTGGATCAGAAACGGTGTGACCAGCAGGTCCAGGGAGGTTATCCTCCCTCTGTACTCGGCACTGGTGAGACCACTCCTTAAATCCTGTGTTCGGTTCTGGGCCCCTCACCACAAGAAGGATGTTGAGGCTCTGGAGCGAGTCCAGAGAAGAGCAACAAAGCTGGTGAAGGGGCTGGAGAACAAGTCTTACGAGGAGCGGCTGAGAGAGCTGGGGTTGTTTAGTCTGGAGAAGAGGAGACTGAGGGGAGACCTCATTGCTCTCTAGAACTACCTGAAAGGAGGTTGTGGAGAGGAGGGTGATGGCCTCTTCTCCCAAGTGACAGGCGACAGGACAAGAGGGAATGGCCTCAAGCTCTGCCAGGGGAGGTTTAGGCTGGACATTAGGAAAAAATTTTTCACAGAAAGGGTCATTGGGCAATGGAACAGGCTGCCCAGGGTGGTGGTTGATTCACCTTCCCTGGAGGTGTTTAAGGCACGGGTGGACGAGGTGCTAAGGGGCATGGTTTAGTGTTTGATAGGAATGGTTGGACTCGATGGTCCGGTGGGTCTCTTCCAACCTGGTTATTCTATGATTCTATGAGTTGTGATGTTTTCTAATAATGTGCAAATCAAGAAAATGTGATACAAGTATTTTCCCTTAAGACTTATTTGAAATTTCCTTCCATTCAAGCTCAGTCGTCCCTAGTAATAATACTAATCCTAATCAGCATCTTCACCAGAAAATGCAGCAGCAGAAATAACTGCGTGATCTTCCCATACAACACAAACTCTATGTTCTTCACAATTTCAACTATTTCGTTTCAAGCAGTGCTCATCAAAGACTTGAATTTGCATGACTGATGTGTATAGTAACATTGTGAAAGGCCGACACTACCACTGTCCTCAGCTCATGTTTAAGAAATAGTTTTTGAAGTGAAGGTTCACAGATTCTTGCAGCTTCACATGTTTAAGCAAAATCCTTGATACCTGACAATGTCTGATGCTGATAAATATACATAACATTCAAACTGGTTGATGATGTGCCAGATAGAAGCTGTAGTGAGGTATTTTGAGAAGCCACAAAAGAGATTTAGACACAAGTATTGATTTTTACATCCAGTTATTTTTCAAATATTTTATATCTTTTAAATTAATATCTTTTAAATATAAACCCTCACCTGGATTCTTCTGGTTTGTGTGTTACCTTGTCTCTGAACTCTCTCCTGTACAGCTCTTGCTTAAGCTCATTGCTGGAAGTTGACCATTTATTGCAATAAGAAACAATGCCCTGGGCAAGGGAAGTACAAGATAAATGGACCAAAGTAAAATCTGATGGATTGTTTGGGTTATAACATCAAACTGCTGATGCAAACATTATTCCTCATAAATCACTTCACTTCCCTAAACTTCCCCCATGTAAAATCAGCCTTTACATGTCACAGCATTATGTGCACTGACAGTTTGCACATTCTAAAATACAATTCCAACCTGAGACTTCTCAGTGAAGGTTTAATTCTTCCAGAGAAACTGCAGAAGTATTAAATTCTTTTCTACAAATTAGATGCTATGCCCTCCTTCCACGACTCTCGAAAAACAACCTAGATGCACGCATGAGGGTTTAGCTACGAAGCGGCCACTTCCTCTAAATGTACTCCGAACAATGAAAACACTAACAGTCTCCTTAACATAATCTCTCCTTAATGCCTATATTTTGATTTTGGCAGACCGCGTTTACTTCACTTAGTCAGTTGACCTCTCTTTCTATCACACACAACAGCTTCTTGCTTGCCACCATGTTATCAGCACTTGGTGTGAATACTGAGAAAAGAAGGGAAACCACTGCTGAACCACAAGGAATATAAATTCTAATTAAGTGGTCGAAAATCCTACAAGGTTACAGAGTCAGACATAAGTTGAACTGAGTTTTTTCTGGGTTAGTAGTCAAAGTTCCCCAATTCAATTTTAATTAGTGCGTGTCTCTCTCCTGCACTACACACAGAGGAGCATAGGCACAAAACTCAGGTATGCTCACAGGTAGTTCCAAAGTTTAAGGGATTGAACTGACACATTAAACCAGCAAAAGAAAGACAAAGACCTGGAAATCAGTTTTGGGAAATAAACAGCTAACTGATTGCTCACTTACAGGGACAGAGCGATTGAGTATGAAATAACTAATTTACATAAACTTTGAATTATTAGCTGATGCCAGAGCTGGTAGTTTACATAAAAAAATGAAAAACTCAAACTCATTCGCAGATGATGCACAATTAGTAAGTTTTCTTTGATTTGGGAAAACCGAAGTGCAAAAGTCACCAGTAGTTAAACAAATAATGATTTGGTTTGTTTTATACACAGCAGCTACTCAAAATCAGACTGATAATGTGATCTTCTGCAGAAATCCCATAATGCTGATATAATAAAGTTGCTTAATCCATGATGATTTAAGGATTAAATGGAAGAACGTTTTTAGGGAGAGGTACTATATATAGGGTTTTTGTTTGTTTTTAGACCAATGGAGTTGGGATGAGGAAAACTGCTCATTTTGTACACATAAAGCTTTCTTTAACACTGGAATAGAGGAAGTTGTCTTCAAAGCAAAATGCAAATTGAGAATGCTTGCTGAGCCTTGTAACACCCAAAAGGATTAACTCTCTTCTCATAAAACAAAACTAAAAAGAAGCAGCTAAAGTGCATATGAAGTAGCTACTGAACGAGGGTTTGGGTCATTCATTGTCTCTGCTAGGTCTTCAAACAACAGATAACCAGTGTCCCCCAGAACCACTGAAGAAAGTTTCTCCTGTACCCTGTTTATAAAGACAGGAAAAAAAAAAAAAAAGAAATCTTTCTTACGTTAGTTCTTTGGCGACTGCTGCAGGAAGCCTAATGGGCCGCACCATTCTGCAACATGTCTCTCTTTCTACTGTTCAGTCCTAGGCATGCTGTAGGAGTTCAATGAGTTTTTCTCCTCTTAGTGCTATTTAATGGATAGATTCTCTCAATCAACTACTTTTACATGCTCTTCCAACTTCCACATCATTCTAAACATGTTTCAGACTTTTACCATCTTTTTTCTAGATAGCTTTGGATTCCGACAAGCCCTGGCATATATTACATAATAAATTTATTTCCCATAATATTGGAAATTTCCCTGAAGCAATTACTGCCAAAGGCAAGCACATGTCTGCCTGCATCTTTGGTGAATCTCCCTATATCTTAGTTTATTAAGGCAGAAATACACGTGAGCTGCTGACAGGGAAACTCAAGTTGAGCCTGTCTTTAAACTGTAGATTTTCAATAACCAGAGCCTATTTAGCTGCCAAATTATTTTACCAGTTGTGTACACAACTTCTGTGCTTCTGCTGAGCAGAACTCTGTTAATTGTTTGTCCCGTGTTGTTTTACCTTGTACAGTACTGCTGCAGTTGAGGCTTTAGAGCTCTGAATAGATTTCCCCCCACCAGTGATTATAATTATTTTTTTTCAAGTGCTAAATAATATTACCGCTCACTGTATGTTGCTTGAGCTGTGAGACTAAGAGCTATCTTGCTCTGAAAATCTTGTCTGCTAGCAATCCTCAGCTGAGTTATGAAAAGCATGGACTGGATACACTCACACTTTTCCTCAGAGGAAGTCAATGTCATTGCTGAAACAGGAGAGGTCAGAGAATTCATCTGGTATTTCACACCAATGTCTATGTTTACATAAATACAGACTGAATATGTGCTTTAAATTTGAAAGCTGTCCTTTTACGTAGAACTCTGATGAAAACCAATTTTGTCATTCCCCAACTTATCAAAATGTCCTAGAATTAATGGCAGCAGATATTGTCAAAACTTCTTAATGTCTAAATAGTTCATGATACGACTCCTTTTGCCATTCAAAAACCTTTTGATTATGCCTCTCAAAGGAAAAAAAAAAACAACACTCTACAAGCATGCTGGACTGAAGCCCAGCATGTTTTATTCCTTTATTCCCCCAACTGACTCTTTTCTCTCTTTTCTTCCCCACCTTCCCCTGTTTCTCCAAGCAAAGGCTTCCATATCATCTGCTACCAGCTACCATTTTTGGCCATTTTTCATGGCACACAAAATTCCATTTTTTGACAAATGAAAATGACAAGAGACCACAAAACATCACCTAGTCATAATTACCCAATTAAACACAAAATAAATAGATCTGTCATATTGCTTTCAATCATCCAAATAATTAAACCATACTTAATGATTTGTGAGACTAAATGATTACCATACAATAATTACTTTACAGCACATACCTCACTGCCTTAAATCGCCCCTCCCCAAAACACATTAAATTATTATTTGTCTTCACCTTCTTATATGGATACTTACTCCAGAGCAGGCTTCCCTGTAACCAGTTTTTCATAGACCATTTCCAAAGTAACATAATTCAGGAATAACTTTTTAGTTGCAGATAACAAACAAAAACAAACAAACAAAAAAGAGAATAAAAGCTTTCCCTCCAGAGATAATGCACGTGTTTGGTGGTCACTGTCTCTGACCAACACATCCCTGAAAAAAAGACTAAGAAAGTACGTGACACACATGATTTCTTGATTAAGGCATAAAACTGGAGTTCAGGAAACATATCGTCTACTCTTACTCCTGTCACAGTCTTCCTCCTATAGGATTTACAGTTTACAGCACTCTCCATTGAACTTCTATGTACTCATGGCTATTCACAATTATGACAGTTATAACGGCAAAGGTAAACCCGTAAATACTTATAGCAATGAGAAATTCAATCTACTCTTGCTATAAATAAAAAGCATAGTATAATTTATGTAAAAAACAGCTGTCATTGAAACGTTTCAATAAAACCAAAAGCAAACTAAAAGATATTGCAAGAGAAGAATTAATTTAGCAACTATGCAAAGAGTAAAATACATTCCATTTAAGATAGGCAAAGTTTTACTATCATTGCTAATTACACACTACTTATATTTGATAGTCTTGTAATTGCATTATAACATACCCAACAACCATCTCAGGTAGTTTCCAGTGACTATGGAGGAGGAGGATGGTGTAAGTGAAAAATTGAAAGTGCTTGTAAATTGAAATGGCATCTAAGAGGTTGTGATGTGCATCCTTACTTTTCTTGTTACCTTTTCTAAGGTAAGAGAAGTAAGAGTGCTTCTCCTCCTTCTCTAGTTTTCTTTGCCCACTGAAGGTTATGTTCAGTGTTGTTATCTTTCAATTTCCTATTTATAATAATAATTCTTAATTACGTTTCTGCTGTGCTAGAATTAAGTCTCTTCGTCCTCAAAAGCTTCTAAAGGAGAGAATCCCAGAACGCACTAGGAAGCACATTCCATAATTAAAAGCAGACTATGTAGACAAATCCCTCACGTTACTGCACTCCAAGAGAATCACAGGAGTGGGGATACACAACCTCAAGTACCAGACTGAGGTTCAGTATTAACAAGCACCAGGTCTTGAGGTAAATTTACCCGGTTAGACTTCAAACAGAATGTTTCAAATAGTAATAGAACAGAGATTGCAGACTGACAACACTGTATAATTTCAGTTACAGATGTTCCTCCTCCAGAAACCTATGCGCACATGGTACAATGGTTTTCAGATCTCTGGTAAGATGCTGTTCAAATGCTTTGCATGGGCAAATAGCATGGGCAAATAACCACCATACACAATTTTAGGCTTCCAGAACAATTGGCTTCCTTGAAATTTTATTCCCTCTGGCCTCCAGTTCCACTGAAGATCACACGTTCAGTGCACCAGCATGTGAAGAAAATAACTTTTTTTCTTCAGAAAAAATGCAGAGAAAATGCAAAGAAAATGCAGACAGAAAATGCAAAGAAAGCAAGACATTTGTTTGAAGCAAAGATGAAACATAATAATGAGAAATCGTCTGTAAGAGGATAATCAGCAACCTAAAAACCAGAATTATATTGCCCTAGTAGATTTTAACAGCATCTCAGAAGAAGGAGCATACCTAATAACCAAACTCTATACTCTTAACTGACTGATAAACCCAGGTTTGCTCTGATAAAGAAGTACCACTGCCTCATCTGTTTCTTGGAAAAAAATTGCTAAATTACTAAAGTTACCAAAGGACACAATATTATTTTTTGGTAGCTAAATGAGCTATGGACTGATGCAGTAGTACTGACTAAGTCCCCACGTCTGCTCAACAGGGAAAGAAACCACTTTGAATATACTAGTAATGCACATAAACACACACTGCTTGGCTCCAAAAGGGAACAATAAGCAGATTCACATCTAAAAGGATTGTTAGTTGTGCACTATATCGCTACCAAAAATGCATATAGAGTGCTCCCTTGTGAAAGCAGAAGGTTCACCTATCTTACTGGTGAACAATCTACTGCATGGCAGTCTACAGTGTAAAAACGTATCCAAACCAGCAGTATTTCAAGATGTATACTTTTCACGAACAACTGCATTTTGCAGTATTTATACATGAAAATAATCAACTGCTATTGCTTCTGCAGGGTGTCACAAAAGGAAGCTCCAGGCTTGAATGGCTTAGCTGAAGAAGCCAGATGAGATTCGATTCATGGTGACTTCATGCCGACTGTAAGGCACTGTGGAGACATTACAGATAGCCTGACTGATATCTGATAACACTGATGCATCTTGTCACAGTAGAACCCTACAGAACTAACAGTACACTACTTATTTATTACATTGGATACCTGTGCAGATTCATTTTTTTCCTGTCATGTTTATCAGTGTTAGACAACCACCACCGTATGTGTTTGAAATCAACATACCAATGCAGGAGAGAATAATTAAGAATTTTAGGCTTCAGCCGGGAAAGAGGAATTCACCTCACTGGAGCTGGTTAAAATTTGCTGTTCTCTCTGATCAGAGAGATCTCAGACACTTGCCAGTGGCGATTTTTTAACCAAAAAAAAAGGACAACTGTTTCCACCTACACAGGTCATACTAATCCATTTCCACTTTGTGTTCATTTTCTGTCACTGACGAATAGTAAAGTTTAATTAACATTAATAAGCTACTGCCTAATATACATGTGGAATGAAAGGGAGAAAGAGCTAATATTGAAAAGAACATAAAAATTCAAAGCTGAGTGCAAAATGTAGGGCATATAGACATGAACCTTATTTTCCACTTATGCATGGTAAAATGTAAAGTATATTTTTTGTCTGCCATTAGAGGAGGACAAATACCATGCTTTAAATAAACACAAGTTTTTAAAGAGGTATCTGTGAGACCAAATGACACATTATCCATGAGGTAATACAGTAGCCCTCTCTACTCTCCCATATCACTTTATTTCACCATCTTCAGTATTCATATGACTTTATTTTCTGTTTCTTTTCCCCACAGTCTGTATTGGTATATCTGCCTGACTGGCTCAGAAAGGTTTGCTCAAGTCCAATGCGTTCCAGAGGGCTGAGCCAAATAGGTTTGACTGTTTATGGTGACCCTATGTGAGAAACACGCACAATGACTAACCAGCATTCCCAGGTTTTGAACATGAACATGAACAGATACAAAACACAAAATCAAAGGAACTAAATGTGTGAGTAAGTTGCTAACTGTTGCTTAGCAACACTACATTGATGTCACACAAATCATGACCTTAGCATCCAAGTCAACACCGTTCACACAGGTATCTGCAAACAGATCATCTGATATGGCAGAAAACAAAAAAAAACCCCCACACCATAACCAATTTATGCTGGCCTGAACATGCACTATACGTGCTCTGATGCCACTTATGGGCAAAAAGCACATTTGCGTCCTGATGAGCTCTAAGAATGCATATGGTAATTAAAGGAATAATCTTCTTAAATTAATAAATTCTGACCTCAAAGAAAGAGACAGTGGCTGGAGTGAAATAATCAGGGCATGACTGAATCAGATTTGCATGGCAGATATTAGAATTCTCTTCAGAAGCAAAATTGGACAACGTAGACAATAAACTGTTTACGTCCTTATGCATCAAGTCTACTTTTTTCTATTTCTCATGCAAAATATATTTCTCATATTCTATAATATTACAATTATATTTATGAACATATTAAGTTACAGGGGACAAACATTTTTTCATTTATTTCCAGAGGATTTCATAGTCTTTTTCATTCATTAAATAGCAATACTCAAATACCTTTGAGATCTAAAATCCAAATTAAATTTCTACATAAGACAAAAAAGGTTAAATAATTCTTATCATATGTTCTACATATATATATATATGTTCTTTTTTTTTTTAATTAAATCACATTAAATGTTGTCTTTTCTGCCATAACTGAAAAGAAAGTATTTCATTCAACACCAACTTGTTATTTGGTGTGAAAAAGAACACAGAAAGCCAAATTTAATCATTTATTGCAGCCTGTTGAGCATGGAAACACTTGATAAAGTCACAAAAAAATTCTGCTCAAGGCACCCACCCATCAAGAGTGTCCTTGTCATTATCTAAAGCAATTACAGGGTACTGCTGAATAGATCTTCATACAACAAGCTGTGGAAGAATCATGAATACTAAATCCTCTACACCTCTAGTTTTTTTTTTAATCAAAACCCTAACTTTCTCCTCCATATCCTTCAGAGATGTATTCCAAAAGCTGAAAATCTGTCCACTCTGCTTCCACTTATAATTTTAAACAAGCAAACAAACAAACCAATCAACCAATCAACCTGGTTTCCCGAACACTAAAAAACCAAGCCAAAGCAATTGGTCCAAACTAGTACTAAGCTTCAGTCTAACTACCTGCAGCCAAAAACTTACAGCAAAAAAATCTCTATTTCATCTTTCTTTTTATAAGCCCTAGTGCTTATATCTAGTGCCTAGATATCATACCTGGCTGCATAATTTATAAATGGAACCTAAATGATCTCTTCTGGCCTTGGATTCCTTCCTAGTTTTCCAGCCCATGTAGAAGCCAACCATAAAGTAATCTGATAAATGCCTCTTTAAATATTTATTTCCTGACCTTTTATACTGACCCATCATGACTCTTTCATTATACATACTTCAGCTATGCAAAAGCAGTAAAATAAGAATCTGCCTCCAGTCAAGCACGTGGTGGAAGTCAGCTATTCAGTTGCCATAATACATGAAAAGGAAAAATTGGAGCAGCTGCTCCCTAGCTTGAACACAGGCTTCAGCAGATACAAATGACAAAATGGCCATTTTTGAGTAGTATCAGCTTGATTGGGCCAAACTGAAAAGGCTACTTTTAGGATGGCAGGTTAGGGAAAAGGGAGCTATCCATGACAGTTCTGCAACCAGAAAAATATGATAAGCTTGATGGCTGTTTTTAGTATAATAATAATTTGAGCATAATGGTTTTCTGGGATTTTCATGGGGCCTACTGCCAAAAAGACATATTAAGGTATGCCAGTATATGCTCAAGATATCACAGGCCATTAGTTTACATCAAGACAACTCACGCTAAATGCCCTAACTGTGGTTAGATCAAAGTCTGTTAGTTATCAAGAAAATCGGCGCTTACGTGCCAAAACTCAACCAGTGCCTCAGGCCCTGCAATGGTAAGAAACTGATTTGATGAGGCACATTCAAGCGGGCTCAGAGACAAGTCACACCTGGTATTGCAGAGGAAGCCCATACCTGGCTGCATAATTTATAAATGGAAACCTTCTTCAGCAATTTGATTAACTTCAGCCAGAGACATACCGTTAGTATGAAAAGTGCCATGCAAACAGAGGACCCATAACTATTGTAATACATCTCGAATTTGAATGCTTCATTTTAACCTATTGTAAAAGTCCCTGTTGAACAACTTACATGGAACCTTTTCAGAAAAAAAAATCCTTAACTAATACAGGGGGAGTTGCCCACCACAAATCTGAATCATATTTTCCCACAACAAGCCACTAGACTGCAAGCAGCCTATTGACAAAGGCAAATAAGTGCTGCCTATACTAACAGTTCAACAGTGGCTAACACAGTACCTGGTGGTTTTCAGAAAGTTTGGGCTTCTGAAGTCAGGATTGTAACAAAAACAAATCTAACTTGAAACAAGGCTTAGCTTCAGGCTAGTGATGTGGAATGAGCTTGAAAATTCAATCTGAGCATATTGTGATGCTTAAACACAGGAATAAGTAAAACTGTTATCATTTTAATAAGATTCTCACGGTTTATTTTCAAGTCATGTTATTAAAACTTAAGAGTTGGAAACTGTTAAGCTACTTTTTATATAGTTTTCATATGAATATAAAGATTTGTACATCATTGCGGTCTTACTGAAAACATTACAGAAAGGAAACCTGAAAGTGGCCTGAAAAGCACCTTGCAAAGACACAGTACTTTTATGGCTAACTACTGTACCTTTGGACAATTTGCTCATACTAACAAATCTGTCTCTTCATAAGTCTCAGGAAAATGAAACCTACTGACAGCATGATTCTTGGGCATGGCTTCCTACTGATGACACGTCCTCGTTTCTGACCCCACTGCCTATCTTAACTGCTGATTTACTGCTCTCTGTTCTATGGCTCTGTCATATTCATCAACCTCTGTTACCTTCTTTGTCATCCTGATCTTTCCACTGAAGGTCTGACAAACATTCTGGTAACTTCATGAGTTCTCTGACACTCTGGCTGTTTTTCCTTCCCTACCTTTCCCTATTCATAACATCTTCTTACAGATTGGATTCTGCATGTAGCCAAAGCAGCCTTACTAGCTTTACTATCACCTCCCTGGAAGGATTTCTAATCTCACAACTATCCATTGCATATTGAAACATGTGGAAGCCCGTACCAGTGAGGTTTTTATCTGAAAGTACCACTGGCATTAAACACATTGCTGCAGCGAGACTGAAAATACAGCCAGCCTCTCACCTTGCCCACTAACTTCTAAATAACATAAGAACAAACTCTGGAGGACTTTACAATCTCTAATCAAATTGAACATAGATTGCTGTGATAAATAGTGGAGGCAGTGATGGGACTTTGAATAATCAACCATCAAAGCAACCTAAAAATAACTAAGAGCAGCTTGCAGCCACTTGATTTCCATTTACAGTTTAAATAAATAAGAGTCACAAATAGTTCTGGGATGCAAGTTCAATTTCCTGCTTTTTACACGATTGTAGCTCTTCTGACATTTTATACCAGAAGGAACACTACTCATCTCTCAGTTATCTAAAGGACAGTCACAAGTTTGGGGAAATGGGGCAGGGAAGAGGGATTCTTACATTCTCTGCTAGATGCCTTTTTTTTAATACTATAGAGCAATGGCTCAACTTTGCAGTGGGAAGTGCTGGGCTTCAAAAACATGGCATTACAAATTTTCGAGTTCTGCTTAAACAGCTCCAGAAGTTTAAATGTGATGCATTACAAAGGATTTGCATGTTCTGTATTGCAAATAATGCATTCTATAGGAACTGCTTTTTATTCTTTTTAGCAACAGAGTCTGATTTTATGCGTAATTTTGCTGATTCCTGACAGTGATGTCTTCCTTGCTAGCATATCTCTCATCTGCCATAATCAGAGCATAGCACTTGCCCATCTTAGCTGCCTGTCCTTGGACACAATTGGCAGCCACTGCCTTATAAGGAATTCAACTGAAGGAATTAACATCTCTCTTACCAGTACTCGTGACAGTTACTGATAAGCTGCCTTGTTGCCCTAGTTGTCTACAGCACAGCTCTTAATTTTGGATTATTTTTTCTCCCTGTACTATCAAATACAAAACAAAGAACTTTCTGAGCTTTCACTTGTGCCTCTTGGCATCATGCTGGCATACCTGCATTTTGTCTCTCTAAATATGAGGCGAGTACAATAGAAATGAGGGCTGGAACTCCATACAAAGGAAAACATCTTCCTCCTCCTTTGCAACTGACTTCTCATACCAGCATTTAGATCACTGGGGACCTCCTTCTGTCCTAATCAGGAATTACAAGGCAATTAAAAACTGCCTTAACTGGCAACAAAGGAATTATATGAAGTGGAATACATAGGTCAGAGAAAACTCAGTGAAATGGCCTCTATTGCACAAAAGAAACAGGTTCAAGAACACAGGACTATTTCATATGGTTTGTATGGAGAGGTCCCAGTCAATCGGAAGCGAACAAATATCAGTTTTCAGGAACAGAAAGACGAAAGACCCTGGTAATTAGAGGTCTGTCTGTCTCACTTCAGCGCCTGGTAAACTTATGGAGAAGGTTGTCCTGAGCATTACTGAAAAACACTTGCGAGACAACACAGTCAATGGTCATAGCCAGCATAGGTTCACAAGAGGAAAGTCCTGCTTTTCCTCCAGGAAAACAACTGATTTCCTTTTATGACACAGTCACCCACCTCCCTGACCAAAGGATGCCAGGAGATGCGTTTGCTTCAGATTTTACCAGAGCTTTTGATCTGAATAGACTAGAGATCCACCATTGTCCTATGCCTTCCCAATTTATTATTGTCAGTTCACCAACTCTGCCCTTCCCTTTCCATGCACAACTCATGCTAATAGAACAGGTCACATTGCACAGCATTGGTTTTGTATACTTACTATCTACACAAATAAGAAACATACCAAAAAGGCACTGAATCAGGACACTGCTTCAGAGTGCCCACAGATGTTTCATCTTCAATGAACTACAAATTCTGACATGAACTCCTAAAAATTACATCTTCAGGAGCCCTCCTTCTGGGAGTGGTGATGAGGGGATGACATTTGCATTAGCTTGGGCAAATAAGCAAGAGCAAGACAGCAATAGCAGGAACTTCTTTCTTTCTCCAGACTAGCAAGCATGTTGCTCCAGCAAGCAAAAAGACTGAAGCATTTGTCATTTTCTTCTTGTTTTTCTCCCTAATTCCACCTTTTAGTCCTTAGAAATTCAAGTCATCGTTTGTACAATGCTAACATCTGTGTAAACAGCTCTGCTAATTACTAAAGTTATTAGTGTCTAAAGAGAGTCTATTAGCTCAACAAAAGGGAGCAGCCTGACAATGCTGTCAGGCACTCAGATAAGGAACTTCAGAAGAGGCTGATTAATGAAGAAGATATACTTGGGTTTTGAGAGTGGTAAATCATGGATTGGTTGGGTAGTTTATTGCCTCGTTCAAGATACCACAAGACGTTCAAACAATTAGAATATATGACATGAATGGGATCAATGATGTTGACTTTTGTAGTATTTGACTATTATAATACTCCAAGGAATGCAATAGTGATTTCTGTATGATATTGTAGCCCTAGCACAGTTTGTCAGAACAGGTTCACTTCAGAACAAAACGTTCACTGCCCAGATGGATTGAAACAGGTAGGTGTTAGCCAAAGGAAATTTCAGACTCCACAACTATAAAAAATGAAAAATGAACATATAGAGTATAGCAAGACTCTCCCAAGCAACTGAAGCATGGATCTCCATCAGAAATACAGAAAAAAAACAGCAAGCAAAAAACATCAAGGTGAAGGTTTAACATAGTATGCAAGAATGAGAGAATGTCTTTATTCATAACTATTAATTGGAGATAAAAATGAAGAAAAATATATCTGAAGGACAAAACTAGTTGCAAAACTAATACTTCCCGAAAGACTTTTCCCTGATGCTCTAGCTGTCATTTTCTGGGTTTTATTTCCCCCTCCTGCACAACAACTCTTTGCCAAAAGCACTGTTTTTGGAGAGGATACAAGATTTTATAAAGCTATATTTGACTGAGAGAATCAAAATTAGTTATGCATCTTTCAAAGTGTGCCACTCCTCTGGGTACAGATGGTATGTTTTCAAGGGGTATGTACGTTCACGTCAGCAACATAAGTGCCCTGAGATCAAAAGTAGGCTCTGTCTTATTCCTGAGGTGCTCAAGTGCTCACCTGGGAAAAGGCTGAGGAGTGATTCTTTGCCTGCTTTTATGAAAAAGACAGTGGTTTCATACAACCATAGTACCCCTAGGTTGGAAAAGACCTTTGAGATCATCAAGTCCAACCATACCTGCCTGCTACTATACCCATTTGAAAACATGTCCTTTTAAAAACAGTCTCTAGAAAGAGCATCTACAGTTGTTCCCAGTGGAAAGCTAAACAGTTGCATCAGGGGAGGAATCGCTTCCTGTGGGAAAATGATTAGCCAGGTGAATTAATTAATCTTTAAAAACAAAGCAAGCCCACACAGCAAAAAATGGTCCCACAAAACAAAACCAGAAAACCCAAACCAGAAAGCCAAGTCAGATAACTCAGTTCTTTGCTTTTTAACGGCAATCATACCCCCATAACACAACCTTACAAACAGCTAGTGAACAGCACTGCAATCAACACAGAATGACACTAATCACAGTAACAGCCTTTTGATTCAGGTTTTGCTACCAAGCACTGCATTACACATAACAATAGCTTGGAACAGTCAGGCACAACACAATTCATTAAGCAGCACTGACACCACTCTTTTCTGCCGGACAGATACCCCAGAATTTCACCCAACATGTGTTTTATGTTGCACAGAATATGTATCATCACACATCCTTTTGCAACATCTCATTATTTACCCTATCAGCCAGCCATCAGAGATTTTAATCAAGGGTTGCAGAATTCCCAAGATGTTATTCAGTTCCTTTCCAAGCAGGCCTCCAAATATGACTATCTGCCAGATGAAAAATAGGAAAATCTCCATTCAGCATGAGATGAAGGATGACATGATTGCGCCACTACCCTTAGCACTGACGGTGTCATTTCTTGAAATTCAAAGCCACTATTAGCCACACCACACTGCCCAGTCATAACTTGCAGCCCAATTTTTCCTTCCGTGTGAGGTGGAATTTTACTGGTTTCACTGCAAGTGACAGTAAGAGCAGAGTGCAGCAAACTTTCCTTAAGATAGCCAAGAGCCTTGCTGTTCAGAAAAACAGATTTAAACATCACTATCACACTTAAATACAAAAAGGCAGATTCACAGGTAATGTATTCTATCCAAGCTCCACTAACTCCACAAACTTATGACCCTTCATCCAGAATAACAACCTTCCCCAAATACTTTTAAGATCAGTGTCTCCTAAAAAAAGATCAGCAGGAGGGAGAAACCGCTGATGAAATCCAGTTCTGACTCAACATTAGTTTAATCTAAAGCAAAACAAAGAAGTTTCAGAATCAGTTCATTAAGTTTTAATGTAAAACTGTCAGAAGACAGTTATTGCAATGTAATTTCCTGCTGCTTTATTCATCTATTAGTGCTAACTGGAAATGTTGCAAATCTAATTTGTCTTAATAATATTGTTGTGATATTGGCATAAATGACTCTCTTTAAAGAACGTAATCAAGTAAGTAAAATTAAAGTCCTTCCCTACAACAGGTAGATACCAGATATTTTAACACATTGGTTTGCAACACAGCATGACTGCGAAGAGAAACATTCCCAGACATATTCTGTTAAATAGATTTAATTTACTCATTTATTCTATGAAAGACACACAGTTTAGGACCTGGTTGACCTCCAGTGTAGCAGAGACTGTATATACTGATCAGTTACATCTACACAGAACCCAGTATTTTGGTCCATTCAGGTGCCTCTCAAAGAGCTCATTATTAAAATATTGAATGTGAAGGAAAACAATTATAAAACAGTACAGTGAAATGGGAAAGAAGAGCATCACTATATATTGCTATGTAGTGGCAGAACCTCTGGAAGTTTTTTCAACACTTTCCATTGTAAGAAAAAAATAAGGGTGGGGGCAAAGGAATGCAAGCTTTCAGGGATGAGGAAAAAGAAAGATCAGAATGCCAAGTAGCAGAAGGAAAATATGTGACAGAAAGTAAGTAAGGGGGAAAGCATTTATCTTTTCTATTGTATTCTTCAGGTGTCCATGTCCAAGCAGTCCACAAGACAGACGAACATCATTCCTTTTGTTTAGAAATGGGAAAACTGAGACAAGCATTACAGCATATAAAAACAGAAATCAGCTGTCCTACACACCAGATATTCTCACTGTTACTTGCAATGCCTTACAAGATAAACTTCATGTAAACATTACAGACACTGTTTCATCAGAATTATCCACACAGCCTGTGCGTAAATGCATTTGTATACATGCCCTCACTTTCACAAGTGTCTGGTAACACAGTTCCCTATTACTTAAGCTCTAACACATCCAAACATTAAAAATATACATGTCTGTTGGAATTAACTCTCCTTTGTATGTTTATTAGTTCCTTCAAGAATTTCGAGATTTGCTGGGACTCACAAATTACTTAACTCTTCTAGTTCTGAAACAACTTTCTAGCCTTTAACATATTGCCTCATGAACTCTCTTCCCACAACTTATAATAATTATCACAGATGGAAACACTCAGCACAATTCTACACACTAATCCATTTGCACTCTTGTTCAAACATTACTCAATGATTGCAGTATACGTCAGCTGCTCCATATCCCATGCCTCTGAGAGTAAACCATCCTCTGAAGTACTAAAACCAGCTAACCTCATGTCATCTTTATGATTACCTTTGTCTAGACTAGCAGCTCAGCTAAATTGTATCATAAATATCCTATGTCTCTCTATTAGATATACATATACTTATATTCAGATGTTATTAGATCTTCACTAGTTACTTGGTTGCTGTCACGTGAAGTTAAATATCTGAGTTTTGAAAGCCAGCCCTCTTAAAAATTCATTTGTCTGCTCAAAATGAAAAACTAAATTTAGAAGACTAATTACAAATCTGTAACTCTGAATTCTGTTCATAATAATTTCATAGGCTATAATAATTACAGAAGACCAAAAGTATTACACTCATTTTAATACCCATAACACTAGAGGACACGACAGCTGTTATTTTGCCAAATATGTGAAATACAACATAAACATTATGCAACAGAAGTAATCTTGCTACTGGGAGGTGTGAAAACATAACTAACTTCATCACATGGATGAGCTTACCTGAATGCGATTGGCTGCCTACTGTCTTTCAGCAGATGCAAGTACTAAACAACTGTCATTCTCTCACCTTAACAGTATTAAACAATCACCAGATATACCATTCATCTCTGCTCAGTCTTCAGAAAGATTCTTTTGAAGACAATGAGGCAGTAGGAGATTATCGACAAGTTAATGACAGGAAATCCCAAAGCGTCACTACTTCCTTTCTCCTTACATTACTTACAAACACCTCCTTGTTGAGCTGCTTTGACACTAACAACCCAAACCATACATTACTGTGTAACAGAGCATTTTGCCATCACAGAGAACAGTATGGCGGAACAGATAAAAGGAGCTACACACTAGTAAAGAGTCTTTGATACTCAGCAGGTTCTCTTTTTTTTCTAAGCCAGAAACGTTTACTTAAAAAAAAAAAGTTAAGAGGAAACAAATTTACAAAAACCACTGTCATCCAACGCTGTCCATGCTGTATAATTATCTGAAGCAGAAAATAATTCTGTGATTGCTTGAATTAAAACAATGAAGACTGCATGCAATTATGATACACACATGAGAGCTGCATAAAGAGTTGGAGCATCTTTGACCGGAGGAACTGGCAATGGAGTGCCCCATCATATTTTTTAATACACTTCTCCACCAGAACTGTCAGGTACCTTAGAGGTTCAGGGGCATAGATGAAAGTAGTTAGTGGATTCCTTCCAGTTTCCATGCAGAACTAGAAGCTGTGTTAGATTTTTTTTTTTTAAATTTCACTACAAGTTTTGAGCTTGTCTCTGCTTTCTAAAGGGCTCCATATTGGTTGACATGCCTACAACAAAATACATCCATCAAAACCACTCCAACTTTGCAGTCAATATACTGCATCAAAATGACTAGAACTTTGGCAAATGAGAAGTGACTATATGAAGTTTTATGTTCAATATACAGCACAAAACCCCTACAGAAGTGTTAGCAGTTGCTTATGCGTTGAAGAAGAGACCTAAAATATATTAAATATATTCAATTCACTTAACCAAGAGTAAGGAGGTAAACCAGGGCTAAGCCTCCTGACGCCATGACACTTACATTGCAAAAGTTAGTAACCCAGGAGTTGAATTTTTTTTTTCCCATGAATCTTCCTTTCCAACAGTCTCTAACACTTCTCCCTCCTGCCCACTTTTTTTAAAAGGAAATAAAAATCCCCTAGGCAACATAGTCACTGGTTTAGTTTTGACATGTCTTGGAAACGTCCAGCTCTTCTTCTGAAGACTTCAAAATCTACGAAGTACAAAACCATTAAACCATTAGCAAACTGGAAAATTCAACCAGGAAAAAGATGGATCCTAAATCCAGAAATTCTGAGAGTGCAAGACTAGCATATTTAACAAAGATCTTGTTTATCATATATTGCTGTTAATGGAAGCAGGTAAACAGACAGAAAGCTATACGCCTTCCTTATCTAGATATGCAATACATAGATCCATCTGGATCTGTGCAGGGCCTGATCTCTATGCCAGGCAATATTCCATTTGCTTTGCCCTAACATAAAGGCAAAGTCTTCCCTCAGGCATTTTAAAGAAATAAAGTACATGGACTGGAAGGAGCAATTAGATACATCTGTTGAGTGTTTTCCTCTCTCTTTGTGCTAAATGGGAAAATGCTGCTTGCGTTTGTAAAGCTGTAGCGCTTGTACAATTTCAAATGTCTTTTTCTTTTGCCAAATGAACTCTCAAAAATTAGATATTATTGTAGAAAGCACTGCCTAATGAGCCAGTGTCATTTAGAATATTCAGATTTATATCACTACCATCCAGTTTTCAAGCCCTAAAAATGCCATTAATAGGCTTCAGAAATATATGGGATGGTCACAAGGACAATAGACCTGGGTTACAGCTGTTCTTGCAGCTGCTATAAGCTTCACATGCTCCAGAGATGACAGTGATTGATAGTCAAATTACATTGCCAGTATTTTTCAGTGTCAGGCTCATTATTAGACACAATGCTCTGGTTGCTCTTGGGAATTTGATTCGTTTAGCTGTTCCCCAGATAAATTCTCCCATCTCCAAAAAATACATTCACATAGTAGAATAAGTTCACAAACACATCTCAGAAATAAACACTTTATGGGGTATGAACAATACAACCAATAATATCTGATAATGAATGAACAAAACAGGATGAGTTGCAAACACCTTTACAGTTAAAGAATCTGTTTTTAGATAGAAAAACTTTTCATGAGACATCTTGTTGCATTTCTACGGTTTCACCTTTTAAAGTAGACTTCTATTATGTTCACAGTACACTTACTGTGGGGAGGGGGAATAGATTTTTACATTCACATCAATATTCCAAATATCCTTAGTCAATGTTTCCTGTTTTACATGTAAAAGAAACAGAATTCTGTTCCCACACCAACAATCAAGATGAGGTAGATCTTGAAGACAGGTAGATGAAGTGCTTAGGGATATGGTTTAATAGTGGATGGGTATGGTTGGACTCAATGATCTCAAAGGACTTTTCCAACCTAGCAGTTCTATGATCAGGAGCAAATAAAGTCTTCAGCCAAACAAGGAACAGTGCAATTAAGAAGCTGATCAAAGAAATATAAAATTTTTACAGAAACCTCCCTTCAGATTTTTCCATGCATATAGTCAGAAAGATTGTATTTGGTATTTACAGAACAATAGCTTCAGATTATTTGTAACACCAGTACATCCTCACTATACAGCTGTGATAGAAATAGAACAAGAACAGCGAGTAGTGACACCTATAGAGATTTCTTAGGTAAATATTTCCATTCTAAGGATTCGGTCAGCTGTTTAGTAATTTCTTTTGTCTGTTTTGCTTGACTGAAATTAATCTAATTGAGTCTTTTCTTAAGAAGGCTTCTTTAAAAAGAATTTTTTTCTCTTTGGGAACAAAGTTCAGAACAAGTAAATTCTGTCTCATACAAAAAAAAGTGCGTGGAGAGGAAGCAGCTACTTTTCCCTAATTATAAAGTCTTTACAACTCTTCAGAGGTAAAAAGTGATAGTTTGACAAAGCCTATAGCACACATGCATGTTTTCAGTGACTTTAACGATAAATGGCCCTAAGAAAGTTGCTCAGGTTTGGAAAAGCAACCTACAAACTGTTATACTGCACGGCAGCAGAAATCCCAGCACTACTGTGCATGTGATGAACTGTTAAAAGCTTTCCCTTGTGGCTGACCGTGAAGTCTGGCACCTTCCTTACCCATCTTAACAATATTTCCCAAGGTTAGAAGCCTGTACTTCTGCTCAAACTAGCAAGGCACGTGTTCCAGACTCCCGTGAAAAAAAAAGGTAGTGGGCAGAAAAAGCACTGTGACAAGCACTACTTCAAAACAGAAAAAGTTATCTGATCCTGCTTCTTCCATTTCTTCACACCATCTAGTACTGCAAACCTGTTTGCCAATGCTCTACTTCCCTCACCTCATGCTTCCCATATTTGTAGCCAAAATGCAGTTATGGCTTACATAAAGAAGAAATGGAAAACAAAAAGATTTCTGTGTCTCTGTGACACCTTGACACAAAGGAAGGGACCCATACAAGGTCCTGAGGGATATGGGATGAGTGAGGAGTATAGTCAGGACTACATATTTCAGGAAAGCAGACTTCCAGCTCTTCAAGAAGTTGCTCAGTAGGTCCAGAGGAGGGCTACAAAGATGATCAGAGGACTGGAGCGCCTCCCATATGAGGACAGGCTGAGAGTGTTGGGCTTGTTCAGCCTGGAGAAGAGAAGGCTTCGAGAAGACCTTATAGCAACCTTCTAGTACCTGAAGGGGGCCTACAAGAAAGCTGAGGAGGGACTGTTAATGATAGGACTAGGGCCAATGGGTATAAACTGGAGAGGGGTAGTTTTAGACCAGACGTAAGGAAGAATTTCTTCACTATGAGAGTGGTGAGGCACTGGAACAGGCCACGCAGGGAAGCTGTGGATGCCCCATCCCTGGAGGTGTTCAAGGCCAGGTACGATGGGGCCTTGGCCAACCTGATCTAGTGGGACGTGTCCCTGCTCAAAGCAGGGGGGCTGGAACTAGATGTTCTTTAAGGTCCCTTCCAATCCAAAATATTCTATGATTCTATGGTTCTATGATACAGGTGGCATGTAACCTGAACTTAAAATTGACATGCCACAGCACTGCAAGCAGCATCTACACAGAACAACTTTCTGTAAATACTGTAGCACTTTGATCTGGACAGGCACAGATTAAAATAAATCTAAAGGAATAACATTTCTGTGATTTCCCTGAGCAAAACTATAATTAGAACTTCAGAAGTAGTTTTCCTTTCCTTGCTTTGTCATTGCAGTAATCTTTGAACATCCTATTGAAATGTCTTCAAAAGTTTCTCTTTGCAGTGTGAATGCAAGCAAATTTTAAATGCAAATAGAAAGGGACCTGATTTCCCAACAAGTAAACAAGAAAGACCACCAAACAACCTCTGATATTTAAACAAATACATCTGAATCGTAAAGGATACAGATGTAGATGTATGAGGATTAATATAAGAATGTCTAAGTACAGTATCAATCAATTAAAAAATCTTCTTAAAAAAAGACAAAACACAAATTCAGTGTTACTATCTTTCATGATGTACCTTTTCTTTTTCTATTCATTTTCCGCCCCTAAAACCTTTGATTTCAAACACAAATACTACCTCGGTGTTATAGCAGGTAGCAAATAAAAGCCCTTGCTTTTCTTTCTGTTCCCTGCTAGATGGCTCTGTAGCTATGCAACAGCTGACAGAGGCAAGCAAAAGCAGACCCTGGCACATGTACTTTGGATCCTGCTCAGCACAGATGGCGTTTTAAGATAATTTAGCTGTCCAAACCTCCCCGTCTCTACTGAGACACATAATTCAGCTATATTTCAGCAGATTACTGCAAGGAAGTGAAAAGGCTCTGGCATTAAGGCAGCGTTTCAAAGGAACTACAAGTCCTTGCACCAAACCATTAAGGTACTGTGACTTCTCCATTAATGCAGTGGTATAACTATTTTATGTCAACATTACCCTTAACGGAGGTCAGACATGTAAAAGGGTCCATTTCCTTGTTTTACCTGAGTCCATACTCTACCGGATAGCGCAGCCTCAAACGTTGTGCTTTGGTTTTGTTTTTATTTCCCTGCCAAATTCTAGGCAACTAACTTGCAATGGAAAACACTGAACCATCTAAAGCATACAGTGCATTTTCTACTATTTATTACTCTGAGGAGACAGGTAACATGTTCATCTGGTTTATTTAGCACTTGTTTCACTCCTCTGTATTTCCACCACCTTGAATCAATTTCCATCATCTTGAATTAATTTTATATGGAGTTACCTCCACTGCTATTCCTACACTTGTACTATCACTTCTACAGAAGTTCACTGCAGATGCCAGCCTAGGGATTCGAACCACTTTTGGCACCTTGCTCTCTTTTCACATTTAGATTTAATGACAAAAAGTTTTTTCCTCTACTAAAGAGTGTCTTCAACACTGCTACACATGTGTGGGAATCTGCTATTTGTTTGAATGAAGTAAAAAATATTTCCGTTTTAGAGAGAGAAACAATGTCTAAATCCAAACCAAAGCTCCAGATACTGAATATGTATCAGGTTACATATTACCAAACATTTATGTTACTGTCAGGACTGAGGAAAATAATGTTGGAAAAGCAATTTGCAGAAAGAAAAGAAAAACAATTGACAAACAAAATTTAACTTGCTTGTGGTGGGGCATGTTTACCAACAGAGCTCTGGGCAGATACCTCTTCTTAAGGAAAATACAGCACAGTGGAATGCTAGGAAGTGCTGAAGAGCATGCTTGGGAAAGGAAAAGATTGCAACATGATAGCTCTGGTATCCTATTCTTCTATTAATTCTTGCTGTGAGCCCACAGCTGTTCTGGGTTCTACTGTACTGTAAATGGTACGAGAAGGTAGGAATACCCAAATGAGCTTTAAATGAAGACATCAGTGTATCGATGCTTTACTGTATTACAGAACACTGAACACTGTTGGAACACAACCTCAGAAGTCAGTCTGCAAGCTGTTACAAACGCCTTGCCGATCTGGCCCTCCTCAGAAGTATGAGCGAAGTGAGAATTTATTCCAAGAAACATATTTTTATAGCTCATAAACATTAGGCAAAAGTGTTTGGATGGTAGCCAACTGAAGTAGAGCAAGCTAGGCTCCTGAGAAACAGGATAGGAAGCATGTATTATCAAGTATCAAATACACTCTTTCACAGCCAGGAACTAGGTAGAGGATGTGCACTCTGCCAACTCTCAAGACTTGAAAGCATTCAATGACAAATATATCTGAAAATTACTGTTAAGTTTGTAGGTAAAGGTCAGGAAGAAAATGCCATAAGACTCAAAACATCAAGTAAGGAAGAAAGAGCCCATTGTTCATCTGCAAGTGTCTTTAGGCCTCCTGGAGAGCAAGACTGGATTTATGAAGGGGTTTTTTTATGTCTGTAGCTGGTAATTTTGTGCATGCAAAGGATTAGACAGTCATTCCAGACAGTTTGGAAAAGCCTGTCAAGTTTTACTGTTTGGAGGTTTTTGAAAAAACAATGGCTGCAAAATGATCTTAAATCTTTCATCTCTCTCTCCCTGTGACAATCAAGTATATTACACTTTAAAGATTCATAAATTGTATACAGATTTCTCACATGCAGGTATTGCCATCCATCCCCCCAGTTTGTGATCTCTGTAGCCTCTGTCCTTTTTTTGACCCCTAAATCACCTCCATTCTCACTGAAATAATTTCCTTTCTTCAGCAACTACCATGACAGTGTGAACATGCTAGTGTAGCAGGAAAAAGAAAGGAAAAAATTATAATAAAAAAAAGAAAGGCAGCACATCTTCCTACCCATTACATTCTAGATTATTTAATAAAAGTGCAGCCAGGGGAAACAGAAAGAGGTGAAGCAAGATTCCTCATTTGCAACCATTTTTGTAGTAGGCCAGCACTGCTTAGAACCACAACTTGGAATTTCTGAAACACCATTTCCAAGCTCTCCATTGCAACACCTCTCCCCACTCACACTTCTGCCGTAACTCAGTTTATAACTATACATGTAGAGTTTATATATGGTTAAAAGAGGAGAAAGGAATCTTGGAAAAGTAAAGCTTTCAATGTTTTTACACTGCAGTATAAAACCTAAACCCCTCTGAGTGTTTACTTCAATTGGAGAAAGGAATTCCATCCTTGGCTTAAACAAGATTAGCCTTAGATTAGCCTTAACTAGTCAATAACAATTTTAACGCAGAACAAGGCTCTACGTGCTTTATGTGGAAGCTAAGCAACACCAGCTCCATGATTTGCATTCTGCTGTGCCTACAACAATGTACTGTGCCTGCCAGGACTGGTACATCCAAAGCATGTGTGTATACAACCAGCGAGTGACTTCCTGAGACAGGATAACTACCAAGTATTCTATATTTGTGAGCCAGGTTGGATGGCCAGCATTTCATCTTTGGAAATAAACCACATATATGTCTAGTTACTGGTTTAAATTAGTAGGTCTTTGCATAGAGCACTGGTAAAGAGTCCCCTCTTTAGAGAAATGGCCTGTTAAAGTAACTATGAATCAACTTATAAATGTAATCAGCCAGTTAGTTATGTGCCCTCTTAACGCTTACCTCTTCCTTCATGTCCAGCCTCCTCAAGTTTAGCATGCAAACGAGCACTGATCCCAACAGAATAACAGACCTTTGCATCCTGTCCCCACTGCAATCCACCTTTTCCTTCCACACTGATCATTTTCAAATAAACCAAACAAAATGGGTTCCCAAGCAACTACTGACTTGGCACAAATTGCATATAATTTCTGGCTGATGGCAGAGCAGGACTACAAAGACTGAGATTTTTTCTAAGGTCCTGACATGTTTTCTTATGCCACACTAGGTCCAAAACCCAAATGAAATGAAGAAATTACACCACATGTAATAGATCCAATTTAAAAAAAAAAACAACCAAGTTTGTGGAAGAAGTCTTTCACAGGAGGAGATCTTTGTATCTTGTTTACCTAATTCTTACATTCTTTCCCACTCATCTGCCACTGGCCTTTGCTGGAAATATAGTATCAAGTTAAATGGCCCCTTTGTCTCACCCAATTAAACACATTCCAAGCCCTAGCCATAAATTAGACATTCAAAATTTAAGCAGGAGTAATTCTATTAACATATACCTGTTTCACTCAATAGATTATCCTACCTCACATGACATAGAAGAGTGCTGTAGTATTTAATGCACATGTGTGATTTGAAGCCTAAATAGTCACTGTAGCAAAATTAATATATGATAATGACTCAATTTCTTGTTACAGCAAGAGTCAGGTATGATAAAATGAATACTGAGATTTATGCTTTCCATATTGCTAAGCTCACAGAGAGCCATCCGCAACCAACCAATGCTTAAAGTAAAGCAACTGAGGTCAAATTGTAACAAGTACTCCTCTCTGGCACACACAGGGCATAACGTACAACTGCATTCAAGACAACATTACTACTTTTCCTAGGCTTATTAGTTGAAGAAAAATCTGCGAAACAAGCTGTCATCTAATTATAATATTTATTTTCCAGTTCCCACACTTGACTGAGTCACTACCCGACTTACAAAGTGCAATGCACAGAGCTGCTTGCAGTTAAACAGAGCAGCCACAGGTGTTTCAAGTGTCTCATCTCAATCTGCATTCTGACACTAAGAAAACACCTCACCAACATAAGCTTCACAATCCAAATTAATGTGCTGTTATATAGTTTCATCATAGTCGACGTAATTTACAAACTTCTGCTTTTTTTTCGAAGCTGGATACATTTTAAAATACACATTGTTAAAAAAACTACTTGGATCTGGAGTCAAATATCCATAATCTTAAAAGAAGCTTCTTCTTAAATGAGCTTGGATACAGTGGAAGTTACTGAATTCTTGTAGGCATGAAGTGGTTTACGTGTTTTCTACAGCATTTAACACACTGGAGTTCAGAACCCAAGAGGTTTCTAAGGACTATTGGAATAATAATAATAAATAGGTAAACAAATGTAGTTCAGTTTAGTATAATTTAATATTTTCCTCTTCTTCAGATTCCAGAAAGCCTACTCAAAGGAAGAATTGTACCTCTGTCTATAAAAAGGGTATCAGTTTCCTGGTTTATTATTTCCTAATATTTGATCAGGGTTGTATGGTCAAACATTGCCATCCAGTGGCAGGAAGAACAGTGGTGTAAATACCCACTAACAAATCCTGTCCATTTTCCCAGTACTGTCTGGCCTCAAAAGGACATGGGCAAATTAACAACTTAATTTTGTTTCCCGCTACACACACATTTCTAATTTTACATGAGACAGCAGAAAGGTTATGCAGGCATAAAAGCTCCTAGCTAGAAGAATCTCATCAGAGCAAGTTTTGACAGTTGAAAGCATTTTTAAATTTTCCTTGTTTAAGGTCAGCTAGTATTTTCCTGGTACTAGTCTGACACTCAAGGTAGCTTAGAGTCTGTCCCAGCTTACACTGAAGGCTGGAAAACCAAAATGAACGCTTGACCACTAGAAGCAGGCTGAGAAATCCTCTTCAGCTATTCATAACTCATCACAGAAAAGATCAGTCTCAACCCGATGACATGGAAAAGCACAATCTTTGAAACTTTAGCTGCTCCAAACCAGTTACAATTATATTCAGTTCAACTACTTCTCAGCTCATCTTGCAGTTTACCCTTTTTTCAGTGCTGGCTGTAATAACAAGTCTAGTTCAGCTTTTTCCTCTAGAGAAAACCTTCTCTTGGAATATCTATCCACCCACTGATTAGAGGGACACACACCGCTACCATCTGAGCTGCAGGGGCACTTGTCTACCCACCTCCATAGCCACCCCCACACTCTCACCTTAAGAGTTTTCTGGGATATCTTCCTTAGCAAGAGGTGTCAGTTTTAAGGAAAATATATCAATTTTTTGGTCAAACCTCTATTCCTTATTGTGCTGATCACTCAAAAACAAATTAGTCCTGTTTTTTCTCTTGCTGTTTTTAACTCTCCTCCCAACAAATTCACTTTTGTCCTGAATTACAGAATATTCTGTAAGTTTCTTTGTACTATTTCTCCCCCCCTTTTTTTTTTCCTAAAATATGTTAGGTAGATTAGCATTTGTGAGCAGCAGAGCAGCAGCTTATGAAAATGAAACCAATATTATTGAAACAGGTTTTCTCTGTATTTTTTCTTTTAGGTTCCACTTACTTTTAACAGAACTATACACGCATGCTTACAGTGAGCATAGTGCCACCAATGCAACATGAGTGTGACAGCTTCAGGACAACATCCTGACAGAGCCCTCAATCTAATCAGCAGGATACAGTAAAGCAGCACTGAGGAAGCTGTAAGCACAAAGAGACAGAAGAATGTGTCTACATACCTACGTAAGCCAACAGTCCCTAAAGGTGCTCCTGTGCAACTTTGTTCCACCATCACCATAAAAAATATTTATGCCAAAGTGCAGAAAACTTTGAGAAAGACTAAGTAAGTAGGATACTACAAAAACCACTCTGGGAACAAATAAAGGTTAATCTTACTGTCTCTGTGAAGCCAGCTGTATTTACACAAGCGGAATGCAAACCAAATACTCTAAACAGATGGATAGTCCTACACTTCTACACGTCAGTGTGGTAGTATGAGGGCAAATACACACTATACCCCAGCTACCACATACTATAAATTATCTAAAAGACAAAATTCCCCACACAGCTTGGTAGTTGTCTAATACAAATCACTCTCATACGACTCAGAAGATGAAATTAAAAAAATTACAGAGCTCTGTGTGATGTTCTCAAGAGAGCACTAACAAATATTTCTGAATATGGCACAGGACAGCCTCAAGAAAAATCAGAAAGCAACTCCATAATAAGCAAGGAATAAGAAATTTTGAGGATGACTAAACACCAGACATTAGGGAATCTTATTTCAAAGCTATTTAGTTTGGACATTCTGCAACTGATTCTAAACTGGAAAGCAAACAGTGCTCCTTGAAACACACATCCAATGTGCATGCCAGAAAGACCACAGTATGTACCCCAGTGAGCACCAAACCAACGAGAAGTTCAGAGACTTTAATATGTCCTCTGTGCCTTTACCGAAGCAGGTTTCACTGGGCTACTTAGCTCATCTCAGACTGCCACCCTTGTGCTTCTCTCATTTTCGAATGCACACTACAGACACTTCAGTATTTGGTAGCCAGCCTAGTATGTACACGTAACAGTTCATAAGAAATGCCTAAAACTTTCTTCTACAAGACAGCTTACAAGCAGCGGTGAAAATGGCTTGGATTTTTCAGCAAAGAGCTTTAGTTTCACACTTGTAAAATAGCGTTTTACAAAAGTGGGACAGAACTCATGCAATGAGCAGAAAAGCAGCTTTCGGCTGACAGCCAGATGGGTCAGTGCATGCAAAGGCACGAGCTAACACTTGCACGTGCTACGGAAGGCTCTATATGTGGTTCTCCATATACCTCACTTCCAGCTGCCTCATTTGCAGATGCATTTTCTGAAGCTACGTTTGAAAATTTAATCCCATCAAGTTCCTGTAAGCAGTAGCTGCCTGACAGTTGCTGATATTAAAGGACAAAGTTTAAAAAAAAGAAGTGTAGGCTTCAATTACTGAATTCTGACGAGGCTGTGGAAACTGCACATAAAAATATTCAGATGACTAAAAGGCAGATGGATATTTAGAAGATTTTGCAAAGTTTCAGGAAACGTTTCTCTCAGAACAAACTATTTCCTCATTAATAATGACAAATTCAGTGACACACCTCCATTGTCATAACACTATTACTGAATTGGACTGGTGACCGCATGGGATCACAATGCCCTTACTCAGCATCTAACACTGGAAACGGGCTCCAAGACATTGTGCAAATCAATTTTCTTGGAGCTACTCAACACTGAATTCTTCAAGGTCATGAGCAACCTGATCCAAGTTGGTCCTGAACTGAGTAGGCCTGTGTGAACATCATGAGGTTCAACAAAGCCAAGGGCAACCCCTACACCAGGGTTGGGGCAATCTGCAGTTTCAATACACAATGGGGAATGATGTGATTGAGAGCAGCCCTGCAGAGAAGGACTTGGGAGTGCTGGTCGATGAGAAACTCAACATGAGCTGGCAATGTGTACTTGTAGCCCAGAATGCTAGCCATATCCTGAGCTGCATAAAAAGAAGCATGGCCAGCAGGCCAAGGGAGGTGATTCTGCCCCTTTATTCCTCTCTTGTGAGACTTCACCTGGAGCTTGTGTCTGGTTCTGGAATCCTCAACATAAGAAAGACGTGGAGCTGTTGAAATAGGTCCAGAGGAGGGCTACAAGGATGATCAGAGGTCTGGAGTACCTCCCATACGAGGACAGGCTGAGAGAGTTGGGCTTGTTCAGCCTGGTAAAGAGAAGACTCCAAGAAGACCTTATAGCAACTTACCAGTACCTGAAAGGGGCATAAAAGAAAGCTGGGGAAGGACTTTTTACAAAGGTATGTAGTGACAGGACTAGGGGGAATGGCTGTAAATTGGAGAGGGGCAGATTTATGACACATAAGGAGCAAATGCTTCACAATGAGGGTGGTGAGCCACTGGAGCAGGCTTCCCAGGGAATTTGTGGATGCGCCATTCCTGGAAGCGCTCAAGGTCAGATTGGATGGGGCCTTGAGCAGCCTGATCCAGTGGAAGGTGTCTCTGCCCGCGTCAGGGAAGCTGGAATTAATGATCTTTAAGGTCCATTCCAACTCAAACCACTCTATGAATCTATGAGCTGTCATGTGAACTCCTACAGATAATTGAATAAATAGGTCTTAGGATGTGTGGATGCAACCACACTACTCCTGCTGTTATGTTCTGTTCTTGCTCTGAAAGTAAACAGCCTATTCATGATAATGTTTAGGCAAGCAGATGAACCAGGAGTGTAAAGAGAACTGCATCAATTACAGCACTGGACCATAAGTTCTCTGTGGACGTCAAAGTGTAGAGAAGGCTTCAGAAATAGCCTGCGTGCCTTTGACCTCCCCAGGAACAGCACTCTTACCAGTCATCCTTGACACACCAAAGGCCTGCATAGTTTCCCAGGATGTACAGCTCCTGAAATCAGTACGCAGCTCACTGATCCAGCAACTCACACAGCAATTTTCTCTCTGCAGACTAGCCTGTAAAGCAGATTTCAGCACATCTGCAGTAGTGTTCATCTGCTACATTCACTCTGGCTTCGTTTTCCCCAAGGCAGCACTTACATCAAGAACCACTGAAAATTCTCTGCCAAGAGATGCATGCCACAAAAGTTTATGTAAAACTAGACAAACAGATGTCCAGATGTATTGGTAAAGAGTTTCTTCACACAAAGGAAGAGTCATCATATAAACAAGGAATGAAAGGCTTTACAAGTCAGACTGGTTACCTGTCTGATAGCAAAAGATTAATTTGTAACTCTCACTGTCCCTTAACAACTTACGACTGCTGATTTTCATTGTAAAATAAGCTCTTTACAGACACTAAAACCAAAATAAGGTATTTCAAGGTGAGGTCAGGGTTTAGTTCCAAAGAGCTATCTCAGATCTTAGCCAGTTTTCTTTAAAGTCTGTTCCGTACTAGTGAGTTTTGGCTCAGTGTGATTCAAATTCAACTGTTCAAATATTAAAATATATTTATTCAGTATTATTATGGTTCCTCTATTAGGAGCTGAGTTACAGATAAAGAATTGAACCAGTAGTTCCTCAGCTGTGGTACATACATAACAAACACTCTTCATCCACTACAAAATGAAGAACAAGAAGCTGCTTTTGCCAATCACAGTGCTCTTATGATCACAAACTGCTGATGACATTTGGTACCATCGGTACTAATGCTGATGGAAGCCAGTTTAAGGGGGGAAAAAAAGTAGATTGCAATCTTCCCTACAGCACAGAAGAGCTGATCAGTGAATTTCATAATACCGAGCAAGGCTTATTACTTTATAGCCATACTCCACTGGACAAAGTGCTGATTCTAGCAAAGAACGGCAACCAAAGTTCAACTTAAGCTGAGGAAGCAAGAATGTGACATAAAGGGCAGTGCCCCAAACAGACGGTATCAGAGGGCACTCACCACTAACGTAACACTTCTGCTACTGAATGCAACTTCTCTGCCTGCCGTTTTATTTGAAGTCACCTTTGCTTCTCAGGAGAACCTTCCCGTTTCCACTGGTACCGTTCTGCTGGCCTGGTTACGGGAGAGAGATGCGTCTCCAACCGACTCCTTTCTGGAACGGCACGCGCACCGCCAGGCCCGCTCCCCCGACCACCTCGCCCCCCCACCTCCGAACCCCCTCCCTCCCCCCCGGCCCCGCTACACCGCGGAGCGGGGAACGAGAGACGCGATGGAGGGCGAGCCGCGCCGGCCGGGGCACCGGCGGGCTACGCCCCACCTGGAGCGGCTCCGCCGCCGGACGCTCCCACTCTCCGGCGGCGAAAGAGGCCACCGGGGCCGCGGGGCCGCCCCCCGGGCCGGGAGCACCGCTCAGTTCTCCGGGCTCGCGCTCTGTGGTCGGTAACCCCGTCCGGTCCCCGCTGCCCAGACGGCCGGAAGTGCCGCTCAGTCCTCCGGAACTCGCTCTCTATGGGCCCGGGCCGCCCCATCCTCGCTGTCCGTGACCCGCAGTCCTCCCGGTGGGGCTCGGGGGCTTTCGTGCCCCGTCTGCGCTCTGCCCCGCGGGGCTTGGGGCAGTCCGCCCCGCACTGACGGGGGGAGGAGGGGCGAAAAAGAGAAGGGGGAAGGGGCAGCTTGGGAAAGCAATATTATATCTTCAGTAAAGACGGAGCTGGTGGGTACGGGCTGTCACGTTTCTAAATCCTTCGTATAAACAGGGCTTCATTGCATTCTAAAACTCTTACGTGTCACAGGCATTTACACCAATGTGATATCTAGCTACACTTGCTATAAATCATGTGTTTAGACATGTAACCTCACCTGCGTCAACCGAGGGACCCCCGATGCAGGGGGCCAGCCTGGAGCCTCCCGAGATCAACTGCGGGGCCTGCAAGGGGCCAGCCCGGATTTCTCCACCCCCCACCCCGCTTACTGAAGCTTCCCCTCCCGACCTTCTTTCCCACCCCAGTTTGCAGGCCATTTCCCTACCCGGGGAATCTCCTCTGCAGAGCCACGCAAGCACCATGGGCAGTGCCGCCGCGGATCACACATACCCCGATCCCGGTGGGCAACAGGGGAAATGGAAACGAACAATTTATTGGGGAGAGGAAATTCCAGCGCGGGGCTCCCGGGGAAGCGCGCGTCGCCTTTTTGCTGTTTGTCGCCAGCATCGCTCGAGGTGCCGCCGCCGCCTCGGTGCCTCCGGCAGCCGCGAGCCCCGGGCCGGGAGCCGCCGGGGTCCGGATGCGGGTTGTGCGGGCGGCGCCGCTCCAGCGCCGCTTCTGTCCCGCGCGAGGGCGGCGGGGAGGGGCCTCGGTGCTGCCGCGGCCCGAGGGGGCCGGGAGGGCCGGGAGCCGCGGCTGCGCGGACTTCCGAGATCCCCTTGGATCTGCCCGGCTCGGCCCGGATCCTCGCGGCTTCCCTGGGCGCAGCTCGGCTCGAGCATTGCGGGGCGGGCCCTGAGCGAGCGCCCCCATTGGCTGGGGCGTCCGTCGCTCACATACAGACAGCCAATAAACTCTAAGAGTGCGAAGGGGCGGCACTGGGGCGAGCGCTCCTGGCTCGGGAACTTACTGGCTGGGAACCCTGTCGGGATGAATGGGGCGGGGACTCAGTGCTGCCGTGCCGTGGCCGCAGGCCGGTACTGCAGCGGGAGGGGGGCGCGCGGGGCCGGCTACCGGGGAGGGGCGGGACGGACAGCAGGCAGGCGGCTCATTTCGAAGAGCGGCTCCAATTCTCTCGGCTTCTCTCGGCTTTGCGGGAAACCGTTCAGCACGGCTCAGCTCTGCTTTTCGCTGCCTTTCCGCCCACGCCCCGCCCTGCCCCAGCCCTCCCGGCTAAGCCCCCCCGCCCCTGCCCGGGGTGCCCGAGTCCCCTGTGTCCCCTGACAGCCCTGTGACCCTCGGCTCGGCTCCATGCGGCTCGGTTAGGCTGCGCTGAGCTCCGCTAGACCCGTTTCTGTAGCGCTGGGCTCGGTTGCGTTCGGGTCCGCTCGGCGCCGTCAGACCACCCTTGAAACGAGCCCCGCGGGGAGCGCGGCCATTGGTTGAGCCGCGCGGCGCTCAAAGCGCGACAGCCAATCAGCGCCAGCAGATCGCCCGTTGAGGGAGTGGGGGGGGGGGAGGAGGAGGAGGGAGCGAAAGTCACGCATGCGCAGTAGTCTTTAGGCATGCCGCCATGCTGTACGGCACGCATGCGCAGTGTCTCCATTTGGCGCGCCGCCATGTTGAAGGCACGCATGCGCAGTGGTTCGAGTAACGGCGCCGCCATGTTGTAAAGGACGCATGCGCAGTGTCTCCATTAAGCGCGCCGCCATGTTGAAGGCACGCATGCGCAGTGGTTAGAAGAGGGCGCCGCCATGTTGAAGACACGCATGCGCAGTGGTTCGAGTAACGGCGCCGCCATGTTGTACGGCACGCATGCGCAGTGTCTCCAATAAGCGCGCCGCCATGTTGTACGGCACGCATGCGCAGTGGTTCGATTAAGGGCGCCGCCGTGTTGTACAGCACGCATGCGGAGTGTCTCCAATAAGCGCGCCGCCATGTTGTAAGGCACGCATGCGCAATGACTCGAGTCAGCGCGCCGCCATGTTGTATGTTACGCATGCGCACTGGTTCATCCGCTCAGCAACCGGCAACCAATCAGCGCCGGTAGAGCCGCCGGGGGGGGGGGGGGGGGGGGGGGCTGGCCCTGCAGCGAGCGCACCTATTGGCTGGGATCGATGGCCTCGGGAATGAATTGGGCTGGAACTCGGTGCTGCCGTGCCGTGGCCGCCGATCGGTACTGCAGCCCGGGGCGGGAAGGGACGACCCACAGGGGCGGGCTAGACGGGAGGGGCGGGGAGCGGGGCGGTTCGAAGAGCGGCTGGGATCCGCTCGGCTGCTGTCGGCTCCGCGCGGCGCCGTTCGGGACGGCTCGGCTCTGCTCTTCGCTGCCCTTCCGCCCGCCGACGGCTGCGGCCAACGGGGTGCGGGCTGGAGTTGGGAGAGGGACAGCGCCCCGCGTGCCCTCTTGTACCTGCCCGGGGTGCCCGCGTCCCCTGTGTCCCCTGACAGCCCCGCGTGCCCCGGCTCCGCGTGTTTCTGCAGCGCTCGTCTCGGTGCGGCTGCCCCTGGGCAGGGCCCCGCACAGAGCGCTCCCATTGGCTGCGATGCGCGTCATTCAGCGAGCGGCGGCCAATCAGCGCCGGGAGAGCGCCCGGGGGGCGGGCCGAGGCGGTAACGCGGGCGGGTGAGTCCTGCTCCGTGAACGGCTCGAACGGGGCCGGGCTCGGGTGAATCAGAGCCGCCCGGAGAGGCGCGGCTCGAGGAGGCGGGGGGGGGACCGGGAGCCGGGAGAGGCGCGGGGGAGCGCTCTGTGGCCGGCGGCGCCGCTCCGGGCTCGCTGTCCGTGAGCCGCGGCCCTCCCGGGGCCGGCTCGGGCTCAGGGGCGGTCGGGGCCTTCGGGGCTGCGTCTGCGCTCGGCGTGCGGCCCCGCGGGGGAGATCCCCGCTCGGGAGGGGGAGGAGGGAGGGAGGGAGGGAGGGGGGGAAGGGAAGGAGGGGAGAGAGGGGGAAAGCAGGAGGGGAGGATGGGGCAAAATGGGAAGAAAAGGGGGGAAAGAAGGAAGGGAAGGAGGGGGGAAGAGAGGAAGGAGCGGAAAGGGAGCTTCGGAAAGCGCTTTTGTGTTGTCGGTCTAGAGAGAGCGGGGGGGGATGTCGCTTTTTTGGGGTGTCGTGCGCGGTGGTGAGAGCTGCAGGGGCAGGGGGGGTTCATTTCAACCACGGTTACTTGGAGTATTTTGCCCTAACAGCTCGTTCCTTTTGCTTTGATACCCTTGAGCTCGATTATGGGGAGGAGGGGACTGAATGCCTGTGGGTTAAAATCAGAGGAGCCCACAAGAAGGCGGATATTGTGTGGGGAGTCTGTTACAGACCAGCCAGCCAAGGAGAAGCAGCTGATGAGCTCTTCTGTAAACAGCTGAGGTTAGTCTCAAGATCGCTGCCTCTTGTCCTCGTGGGCAACTTCAATCTTCTGGATATCTGCTGGAAGTACAATACAGCGGAGAGGAAGCAGTCTAGGAGGTTCCTGGAGTGCGTGGAAGACAACTTCCTTACAAAACTGGTGAGTGAACCAACAAGGGAAGGTGCCCTCCTGGACCTGCTGTTCATGAACAGAGAAGGCCTGTGGGGGATGTGGTAGGAGGACGCCTGGGACAAAGTGGTCACGAGATTATAGGTTTTTCACCTCTAGGTGAGGTGAAGAGGGAGATTAGCACAACAGTCACATTAAACTTCCAGAGGGCAGACTTTGGACTATTCGGAAGGCTGGTTGGCAAAGTCCTATGGGAGACAGTCCTTAAGGGCAAGAGAGCCCACGAGGGCTGGGAGCTCTTCAAAAAGGAAATCCTAGCAGCTCAGCAGCAAGCCATCGCCATGCTCCGGAAAAGGAGCCGGCAGGGTAGAAAACCAGCTTGGTTGAGTAGGGAGATCTTGAGAGACATCAAAAAGAAGAGGAGGGTCTATGAGCTTTGTAAGAAGGGACAGGCATCTTGGGTGAACTACAGGGAGGAAGTGAGATCGTGCAGAGAAAAAATGAGGAGGGCTGAGGCCCAACTAGAAATCAAATTGGCTGAGTCTGCGCAAGATAAAAAATGTCTTTCTATAAATACATTAATAATAAAAGGAGGACTAGGGAGAATCTTCAGTTCCTATTGGATGCGGAAGGAACAACAGTGACAGGGGATGAGGGCAAGGCTGAGGTACTTAATGCCTTCTTTGCCTCAGTCTTTAATAGTAAGGAAGGTTGCTCCCTCTGTGTACAAACCCAGGAGTTAGAGGAGCAGAATGAAGCTCTCATGATCCAAGAGGAGGTGGTCAGAGCCTTGCTTGCTCAGCTAGACACCCACAGGTCTATGGGGCCAGATGGGATCCACCCAAGAGTATTAAAGGAGCTGGCAGATGTGCTGGCCAAACCCCTTTCCATCATCTTCCAGCAGTCCTGGCTGACTGGGACAGTTCCACTGCACTGGAGGCTGGCTGATGTTGTGCCCATCTACAAGAAGGGTCGCAGGGAGGATCCAGGGAACTACAGGCCTGTCAGTCTGACCTCAGTGCTGAGAAAAGTCATGGAACAGGTGATCTTGAGTGCTATCATGAAGCACATGCAAGACAACCAGATGATCAGGCCCAGTCAACACGGGTTCATGAAAGGCAGGTCTTACCAAACTAACCTGATCGCCTTCTATGACAAAGTGACCCGTGTACTGGATGAGGGAAAGGCTGTGGATGTTGCCTTTTTGGACTTCAGTAAAGCCTTTGATACAGTTTCTCACAGCATCCTGCTTGAGAAACTGTCAGCCTCTGGACTGGACAGGTGCACACTCTCCTGGGTGGAAAACTGGTTGGATGGCTGGGCCCAGAGAGTGGTGGTAAATGGAGTTAACTCCAGCTGGAGCCTAGTTACAAGTGGTGTTCCCTAGGGCTCAGTGCTGGGTCCAGCCCTGTTCAATGTCTTTATCAATGACCTGGATGAAGGGGTTGAGTGCATCCTTAGCAAGTTTGCGGATGACACTAAGCTGGGTGGAAGTGTTGATGTCCTGGAGGGTCGGGAGGCTCCAAAGGGATCTGAACAGGCTGGACCGCTGAGCTGAGTCCAATGGCATGAGGTTTAACAAGGCCAAGTGCCAGGCCCTGCACTTGGGGCACAACAACCCTGTGCAGCTACAGACTAGGAGAAGTCTGGCTGGAAAGCTGCCTGGAGGAGAAGGACCTTGGGATGCTTGGTTGACAGCGACTGAACATGAGCCAGCAGTGTGCCCAAGTGGCCAAGAAGGCCAATGGCATCTTGGCTTGGATCAGAAATGGTGTGACCAGCAGGTCTGGGGAGGTTCTTCTCCCTCTCTAGTCGACACTGGTGAGACCACTCCTCGAATCCTGTGTTCAGTTCTGGGCCCCTCACCACAAGAAGGATGTTGAGGCTCTGGAGTGAGTCCAGAGAAGAGCAACGAAGCTGGGGAAGGGGCTGGAGAAGAAGAGGAGCGGCTGAGAGGGCTGGGGTTGTTTAGCCTGGAGAAGGGGAGGCTGAGGGGAGACCTCATTGCTCTCTACAACTACCTGAAAGGAAGTTGTGGAGAGGAGGGAGCTGGCCTCTTCTCCCAGGGGTCAGGGGACAGGACGAGAGGGAATGGCCTCAATCTCCACCAGGGGAGGTTCAGGATGAACATCAGGAAAAATTTTTTCACAGAAAGGGTCATTAGGCACTGGCAGAGGCTGCCCAGGAAGGGGGTTGAGTCACCTTCCCTGGAGGGGTTTAAGGGACCGGTGAAGGAGGTGCTGAGGGACATGGTTTAGTGATTGATGGGAATGGTTGGACTCGATGGTCCAGTGGGTCCTTTCCAACCTAGTGATTCTATGATTCTTTTTGCTTTGTCAGCAAAGACAATCTGACAAGTATTGATGATGAAAGAGCCCCTACAGGATCCCGACGCCTCCTCAGGGAGAGGGGGAGCAGTGACGTGGCGGTGCCCTCCAGGCCAGCAGCTTTTGGGTATGTGGCTTTCTCGGGACTCATTCCTCTTTGCTAATCACCGTCGATGAAGTTGACGGCACTAGCTGGAGTGTTCTCCACTTTGGGTTAGTATGTGATGGCATTGCGTTTAGTGAACGCTGGATCGAGACAACAATACTAGGGTGCCAGGGGCTTCACCAGCCGAACCTGTGTATGCCACACACCATAAACATGCCACACACACTACAGGCCCACGCCACACACATGCAATTCACCCTCCATGCACATTGTGCTGCCCCCATGCACATGCCATGCACATGCCAGGCTAGCACCACAACCACCCCATGCACATGCTTTGAACATGCAAGCAGCATGCCATACACGCCACAGAGCCCTTGTACACATCGCAAAATGTCACACAGGCCATGTGCATGTTATGTGAATGCTGTGTACATGCCATCCACAGGCAATGCATACGCTAGCACAGACCATGAAGATGACACACCAACCAGGTACACGCCATGCACACACCTTGCACACGCAAGCAACATACCACACACATGTATTGCACACGCAGGCAACATGCCATGCATGCCATGCATGTGTTATGTACATGCTACACATGCCACACACACGCCACTGCTTCCATGCACATTCCAGGCTCATGCCACAACAGTCAAGCAGATGTCACACACACGCCTTCCACATGCAGGCAACATGCCACCCATGCCACGCACTCATGCGTATGTTATGTACAGGCCATGTACATACCATACACGCACCATGCACACGCTAGCACATACCATGAAGATGACACACCAGCCAGCCACACAGCACGCACATGCCAGACGCACTGCAAGCACGCCCCACACACGTGAAGAGGGAAAGGAGGAGAAGGGGAGCTTTGGAACGCGCTTTTATGTTGTTAGTGTAGAGAGTGCCAGGAGGGAGGTCACTTCTTTGATTCTCTTCTATAACCAGGCTTCTTTGCATTTAAAACCCTTCTGTGTCACAGCGTTTTACAACGGTGCAACATCTGTTATGCTTGCTGCAGATCCTCTCGGTTCAGACATTTCTCTCTTTCCAGTTACACAGAATACCTGTTCAGCCTTCTCACCTATTTTGAGGCTTAACATCCTTTTTAGACTTCTTTTTAGTATTTGTGTTAAACTATCTCCCATAACAGTGGTACAGAAGGGGAATTGTTGCGTTCTTAATGGTAACTGTAGAGTTAAGGTACCTCAAGTACCTTGGGGAAATGCAGACGCACCTCTTAGACGTCCCTCATCTTTGCAGAGCGCTATGGAGCCTTCTCATCTCTCTCATACGCTCGCGGCGGAAGAAGAGGAGGGCGCCTATGTTTGAAATGGAAGCGGTTGCCATTCAGGTGAGAGGAGAAACGTTCGCTTTGCAGCTCTGAGCAAGGGTGACATTCGTGATGCTGACTCCTGGTTCGGGAAGTGGCTTCCGGCTCCTCCATTTGTTTCTCTGTGGATGAGGGCTCGGTGTATCGGCCCGGCTTCTGTGCCAGTGGCGTGGTCATGTCATTGACCACATCGTCATTCATCGTACGTGGGGGTGGGTGCTTTGTCTGTTTTCGTACTTAAGTTCCGATTGTCACCTGTAACTCGACAAATTAAGGGTCATTGGGCACTGGAACAGGCTGCCCAGGGAGGTGGTTGAGTCACCTTCCCTGGAGGTGTTTAAGGCACGGGTGGACGAGGTGCTGAGGGATATGGTTTAGTGTTTGGTAGGAACGGTTGGACTCGGTGATCCGGTGGGTCTCTTCCAACCTGGTTATTCTGTGATTCTGTGATTCTGTGAAATGACTCTGTTAGCATCATGATGGTATTCCGAGGTGGCATTAAAAATTCCTTAACATATCATGCACGTCTCTCTCTCTTCACAGCCCAAAAAGCCAGTCTGGAGAATGTCCTTACTGCAGAAAACCTGGCAAAAGTCTTGCAGAATAGCCCCGCTTTTTCAAAGCCCAGTATTCTTCCATCTTCCATCCTATCCTCAGGAGTAATGGTGAGTGAGCTGGCGTGGCACGGGGGGAGGAGGAGGATGAACTTTACCTGCTCTCCGCCGGCTAAACGAAAGGGCTGTGGGACCATCTTCACGGCATCATTGCCCAGCGAGGCCTCGTGTTGTTGCCCTTTAGCGTTCCTTTGCACGTGTGTATGTGTGCGCTTATGCACGAGTTGATGTTGTGTCACGGCTGTCGGGTGAAAACCCCGGGGAAGGCGATGGCCGAGCAGAATGTGCGCAGGCCGGCCGACGTGGTTCAGAAGGCAGTTGGATCCCTGACGAGCCTGCAGAGGCGCTTCAGGGCCCCGCAAGGCTGGAATGTTCATGTTCACTTGGCATGGAGATGGATGGTGGTGTAACTAAGCGGGTAGCTTCGCTGTTGGGATCTGCAGCTGGAAGCTGTTGTGGGGTCGTCCCGTGGGTCTGAATTTTTCCCGTGCGGAGGCCGTGTGCTGGGACCACCGATCTGTTGCTAAGCCAGAGGGACCAGCTCTAGGGGTGGAAAGGTGACGCGGTGTTGGCCATCCTTGCCACACGAGAGCTGGCAGCACCGGGAGCCTCCTTAGCATGAGGGTGTCTGCAGCTGAAGTGGCTTCTTTTGCCTCTCTCTGCACAGATTGGGCAGATCTCATCCTTCAAGGGAACGCAGAAGGCTCCGTATGCTCCCAGGTCCCATAGAAAGGGAAGTTTGTGGATTCCCCGACTGCAGTAACCCCTGCTGCTGCCTGTGGATTGTTGTGCCAAAGACACCCTTCGTGCAGGGAGGGGGCACATGGGAGATGGGTGACGCGCTTACGTAAAGAGTGTCCTGCGGGTGGTGTGTCTCCTCGGAGCCATGTGAAAGCCGATCTCCGCTTCCTCTTCCCCTCTAGAGCGGGCCGATGATGGGCTGCAAGGCCGAGAAAACCAGAGTGCGGCAAGCAGCCAGCTAGACTCAAAGTGGGGAGAAACGCTGATGCCTGGTGAACAAAGGAGTTTCCGCTGCTGAAACGGATGAGAACAGACGTCGTGAGCGTCCTTCTGTTGGGGGCCGGCAAGGGAACTAGGACCGTTTCTCTGGGGAGAACTTGCACATGGCCGGGGGGTTCTGTCATGGGAGGTGACTGAAACCCGATTCCCAATCCTGGCTTGGTGAAGGAGAAGAAAGGGCTGTGAGACCTGAAGGCAGGGCTCTGCTTTGAGGCAAAGGTGAGTGCCCCATGCACACGCCATACACATTCTAGGCTCACGCTATGCTCACCCTATGCATACGCCATGCACAAGCCTTGCGTACGCCACTGCGCCCATGCACACGCTGTGCACATGCCAGGCTCATGCCACAACCACCCCATCCACATGACACACACACGCCTTGCACACGCAAGCACCATGTCACACACACCACACATGCCATGTGCTTGTTATGTTTATGCCTCGTACATGCTCACACGCACCACAGACACAGCAGCACGCTGCCCTCCCGCTGGCTGCGGCCAATGGGATGCAGGCTGGGCCTGGGAGAGGGACAGTGCCCTGTGTCCCTCCCGTCCCCCTGAAACCCTCCTGTCCCTGCCCAGGGTGCTGCATGGGGCCGGGGGGAGGGCGGGGATACACAGCCTTTCCTCTTATGTCTGCTCTCTTTTTTAGTTTCTCTAAGACAGCTCTATTGGACTTGAGTTTTAGCCTCATGATTACGCATAAGACGTGGCTGAATGTGACGGGAAGACTGCTGGGAAAATGGCAAGAAGAGGATTGACAAGAAACAGTGGAACACGCCCTTTAGAGTTTGCTGCTTGTCCCGCTGCTGAGAAATGGGAGTGTCCCTGAATTTGCTACTGCATGAGACAGATTGAAGAATTTTAATAGAAGTTCAGTTCTATCTAAATGGTAGATGGGACTGTGCTTATGTAAAGCATATTGTATGTAACTGTAACCAATACGCTTCCACGCACTGTATCTCAGCAGCTAGAACATGGAAGGAATCTTTTAATCTGTACAGTTTTTTAACAATGATAATTGATGTTTGGTGGCTTAATAACATCTATAATTTTATGTCATTTCAGTCAAGCCTGGCTGTCATACATTGAACTTTCAGTAAACCACCAACATTTTATACTTAGGAGTAATTTCTTATTACCCATCCTAAGTGGGATGCTATAGTTTTGCTGTTAAAAGGGTGGGTCTTGTTCAAAACCTCTGAAGGTCATAGTTGGGTTGGTTAAGTCTGTGCCACACCTGTGGTCAGCAATTAGGTACAGGTGAAGAGTTTGCCCCTTAAAAGGCCTCTTGATTTAGAGCTGGCTCTCACCTGCAGCTCGAGCATTCAGTGAAGGAAGGGGCTACAGAAGCCTGCCTTTCTTCCTTTCTTTGCTGGGTTTTGAACAGTCATGTGGTTTTCTTCGTGGTGCATTTGAGCCTACTGTCATCGTTTCTTCTGTGAGTTTCAGGTAATGCTTTTGCTTGTGGGTTTGCTTTTTAGTCTTAGAGTAAAACTGGTTTGCAATGTGGCAGCTTCAGAGAAATGTTACCACAAACGTTTGCAGTCAATGTCGTCTTTCTTTGTTCTTGTTTTATTAGTAGAAGTAGGGATTATTTTTTTTAGCTTTTTTTTTTTTTTAATCTATTGGGGCCCTAAGGATTTAGGCTCAGCCTAAATAAGATTTCCAGATTTCCAAAAATTCCTACTTGCCGGTCCATAGGAAGAAGAATATTTTCTCCGTAATGATGACAAATTGTGAAATGTGGAATTCAGTGGCTGTATTAATATCAAGTGCATCTTTTTTTCTTCATTGAATTTTAAGGCAAAGCTTCTGGAATCCATACAAACAGTTGGGAGGGGAAGGAGCCCTCTGTCTGACCAAATATATGCATCTGCATGATCTAGGCATGTTTCAAACTCCTTTTCCACCCAAAGTGCATAAAGGCTCTGTGCATTTCATAACGTTTCTAGCTGTACCCTTTTATCGGTGCAGCTTTTTACAGTTTGAGCATTTGTCAGCTTGGCTTAAATTGCAGGCATTAAAGGGCTTAGGCCGGAAGTTCTCTTTTGGAAGCTTAGTGTAGGGCATCCCCTAGTCCTGTAAGTGCAGTGCAGCTCAAAGTAATAGTTATCTGAGTGATGAATGCTGTACAAGGCAGTTACTCTGATGGTGCTTCGCTGTCCCTGGAATGCCATCCGCCTCTGGCTTAGGTAAGCAAAGCCCCCACTATGACTTGCTTTTGTCTTTCTCCCTAAGTTGTTTTGTGGAATCATACTCTATAACTCCGTTAAGGGTTATAAAGTAGGTATGTGTTTATTCGCCGGCGGGTGCGAGGGGCTAATCCTCCTAACTTGCGCACCGTATGGTCTGACAAGCAGATAGTTATAGTGTAAAGACAGGCCTATTCATAAGCGCCTATTACATATTCATGACCTTTCCCTGTTTCTTATTGTTAGGATCACAAATCACCTTGGGCCCCTGCAGGAGTTAATTAGCCAGCTCAAAGAATGCAGCACTGTGCAAGTAAGGAACAAGTTGACCAGAGATAAGGCGGAAGGGAGGAAAAGGGGGGATTTAGAAACTGTTTGGCGCAGAACAGCACTGCAACCTTGAAGACTGCCAAACTAAACAACTCTGTAAACTCAGCTGATTTATTATCTGGCTTGCAAAAGCCTGTATGGAAACTGCATGTGTCTGTGTGAGTATAAATACATCCCTTAGTGCACCGATTCGGGGTCGTCCTCCATTGTCTGGGGCGACCCTGGCCGGTCAGTTACCTGATTTCCTCTGCACATTTAATAAACATTTATGTTGCTGGCAACTCCGACTCATCTCCTAGCATCCTGAACCCTTGCAATTATAATTAGATTGGAGAAGCTTCTCCCGTACTTGCGCAGGCGCAGTGTCGTGGTCTGGGGCTCAGGGCTGAAGTTGCCTCCATCTTCCTCGTGAATCGTCCGTGAGCCCAGTCTGTGCGCAGGCGCCTTCTCGTCCTGGTCGAGCTCCGAGTCCGCAGAGCAGGAGGCAGTCGGCTTCCCCTTATCAGTGACTGAGCTCCTCCCTTATCACCATCCAGGGTCTTGGAGGCCTTTGCTAGCAGACAGTGCCTATTTCAGTGAGCTAAGCCCTCTAAGTTTTTCGAGCTTTTCCCCTGTCTCATATGGCCGCACATCACACACACCTGCTTCCTAACCCTTAACAGAGTGAGAGAGGGTGATTCCCCAAAACAATAGAAGGGCGAACTGACCCTCTAAGGGCAAATCGACCATATAAGGCAAACCGGGAAAACGCCTTAAAAGGGCGAACTGGGCAAATTACCGAAAACTCCTGAGTGAAGAGACGGTGAGAGACTCGGGGTGGGCCCGCCGCCATCTGGAGTAAGGGCCTGGCGTGTCGGTGTCGCCGCCATCTGGAGTGAGGGCCTGGCGTGTCGGTGTCGCCGCCATCTTGAGTGTGGGCACGGCGTGTCGGTGTCGCCGCCATCTTGAGTGGGGGCACAGGCTGTCGGTGTCGCCGCCATCTTGAGTGAGGGCACGGCGTGTCGGTGTCGCCGCCATCTTGAGTGAGGGCACGGCGAGGGACTCTGGCGGGTCCGCCGCCATCTTGAGTGAGGGCATGGCGTGTCGGTGTCGCCGCAATCTTGAGTGAGGGCGCGGCGTGTCAGTATCGCCCCTATATGGAGTGAGGGCGCGAGGAGGGAGACGGGCAGGCCCGCCGCAATCTTGAGTGAGGTAGCGGCGTGTCGGTTTCGCCGCCATCTTTAGTGAGGGCACGGGGGCGGGAGGTTAGGGTTCTCGCCGCCATCCTGAGTGAGGGCATGGCGTGTCGGTGTCGCCGCCATCTTCAGTGAGGGCACGACGAGGGAAACAGGAAGGCACGACGCCATCTTGAGTGAGGACACTGGGAGGAAGGCGGATGGGCCCGCCGCCATCTTGAGTGAGGTAACCGCCAATTGACCAGAACAGGGCAAAGGGACCATAGGAGGGAAAATTGACCGTATAAAGGCAAACGGGGCCAATATCCAGAAAAAGGCAACTTGACTATAAAAGGGCAAATTCAGCATAAAAGGGCAAATTCGCCATATAAGGCGGTAAGGAGCGACACGGAACGACATGGAAACACGGAACAACACAACACGGAACGACACTCGTGCCCCAACCCCCCCCGGAACCCTGAGTTATAGAGTTTGATTCCGCAAAACACAGCGAGGGGTTCAAGATCCTCCCCCCTCCCCGCCCCGTCGGCTTTCAAAGGCCGCGCCTCCTGCCGGCTTCCTCCCCCCGTTGGCTGAGCCGCTCGTCACTCGGAGCGCGGCGGCCAATCAGCGGCGGCAGCGCGGCCGGGGGCGGGATCCCTGCGCTCGGGGAGAACGGGGGGGACTCAGTGCTGCCGCGCCGTGGCCGTGGAGCGGTATTGCAGCCGGGGGGATTGGGCGGGCGCACAGGGTCCCTGTCATTGACCGTGTAAGGGCAAACTACTTCAATTGCCATAAAAGAGCAAATTGACCATATAAGGGAAAACTGGGCCAATTGGCATAAAAGGTGACATTAACAGTATAAGGGCAAGTTGAGCATATAAGGCAAACTGGGAAAATTGCTCACAAAATGGCAAATTTACCATATAAGACAAACAGGGCAAATTGTAATAAAAGGGCAAATTGAAAATAAAAGGGCGAATTGATCATACAAGGGCAAACTTGTCCAATTGCCATAAAAGGATAGATTGACCGTTAAAAAGGAAATTGAGACTATAGGGGCAAACCCGGACAATTGCCGTCACAGGGCAATATGACCATAAAAGGGCCCAAACCAATCAGAACGCGGCACAGACAGAGTAGGATCGAGAAGCGACCAATCAGAGCGCGGAGGGCACAGCCAATCAGAAGACAGCGCTGTCTAAGCGGCCTCGAGAGGCGACCAATCAGAGCGTGGAATCTTCAGCCTATCAGATCACGGCACAAGCAAAGTGGGATCAAGATACGACCAATCAGAGCGCGGTTCATGCAGCCAATCAGAAGACAGCGCTGGCGAATTGGGATTGAGAAGTGACCAGTCAGATCATGGAACGCACAGCCAATCAGAACATGGTACAGGCAAAGTGGAAACAAGAAAAGACCAATCAGAGTGCGGTTCTCTCAGCCAGCCAGAAGATAGCGCTGGCAAAGTGGTGTCGAGAAGTGACCAATCAGAGCGCGGAATCTACAGCCAATGAGAACATGGCACAGGCAAAGAAGAATCCAGAAAGAACCAATCAGAGCGTGGAACTCACAGCCTTTCGATGCCCTGGGAAATGAATAGGGTGTGCCAAGTGCTGCCGCGCCGTGGCCGCGGAGCGGTACTGCAGCCCGGGGCGGGGGAACGGGACGGCCCCCAGGGGCGGGCGAGCCGGGCGGGGCGGGGCGGGGAGCGGAGAGCCGGGCGGGGAGCGGGGCGGTTCGCAGAGCGGCTCGGATCCGCTCGGCTGCTGTCGGCTCCGCGCGGCGCCGTTCGGGACGGCTCGGCTCTTCCGCCCGCCGCCGGCTGCGGCCAACGGGGTGCGGGCTGGGGCTGGGGGAGGGACAGCGCCCCCAGGGCCCCCGTGCCCCCACCCCGTCCTCCCCAAGCCCCGCGTGCCCCCTGTCCCTGCCCGGGGTGCCCGCGTCCCCTGTGTGCCCTGACAGCCCCGCGTGCCCCGGCTCCGCGTGTTTCTGCAGCGCTCGGCTCGGTGCGGCGGCGCTCGGCTGCCCCTGGGCAGGGCCCCGCACAGAGCGCTCCCATTGGCTGCGCCGCGCGTCACTCAGCGAGCGGCGGCCAATCAGCGCCGGGAGAGCGCCCGGGGGGCGGGCCGAGGCGGAGCGCGGGAGGGTGGTTCGAGCTCCGCGCGGGGCCCGGGCGCCGCCCGCCCTCGCTGCCCGCCGGGGCCCGCGGCCGCAGCGGCACCGCTCGGGAGCGGCTCGAACGGGGCCGGGCTCGGGTGAGTCAGAGGCGCCCGGAGAGGCGCGGGGGAGCGCTCTGTGGCCGGCGGCGCCGCTCCGGGCTCGCTGTCCGTGAGCCGCGGCCCTCCCGGGGCCGGCTCGGGCTCAGGGGCGGTCGGGGCCTTCGGGGCTGCGTCTGCGCTCGGCGTGCGGCCCCGCGGGGGAGATCCCCGCTCGGGAGGGGGAGGAGGGAGGGAGGGGGGGAAGGGAAGGAGGGGAGAGAGGGGGAAAGCAGGAGGGGAGGATGGGGCACAATGGGAGGAGAAGAGGGGAGAGAAGGAGGTGGGGAGGAGGGGAAGAGGGGAAGGAGCGGAAAGGGAGGTTTGGAAAGCACTTTTGTGTTGTCGGTCTAGAGAGAGCGGGGGGGGATGTCGCTTTTTTGGGGTGTCGTGTGCGGTGGCGAGAGCTGCAGGGGCAGGGGGGGTTCATTTCATGCACGGTTACTTGGAGTATTTTGCTGTAACAGCTCCTTCCTATTGCTCTGTCAGCAGAGAGAGTCTGACGACTGAGGATGAGAGAGCCCCTGCGGGATCCCGACATCTCCTCAGGGAGAGGGGGGAAGCGACGTGGCGGTGCCCTCCAGGGCAGCAGCGTTCAGGTACGTGGCTTTCTCGGGGCTCACTCCTCTTTGCTAATCACTGTCGATCGAGTTGACGGTGCAAGCCAGAGTGTTCTCTGCTTTGGGTTAGCAAGTGCTGGCATCATGTTTGGTGAATGCCGGATTGAGGTGACAATACCAGGGTGCCGTGGGCTAAGCCAGCCGAACCTGCGCACACCACGCACAAGCCATTGCCCCCACGCACACGCCGTGCACGTGCCAGGCTAGCGCCACAACCACCCCACGCACACTCCACGCGTGTGCTTTGAACGTGCAAGCAACATGTCACACAGGCCATGCACGTGTTTTGTGCTTGAAGTGTACGTGCCATCCACAGGCAGTGCATACGCTAGCACACACCATGAAGATGAAACATCAGCCTGCACACGCCCTGCACACACAAGCAACATGCCACGCATGCCATGCACGTGTTATGTACATGCCACACACACACCGTGCACACACCAGACACACTGCAAGCACGCTGCACGCGTGCCAAGAGGGGAAGGAGGAGAAGGGGAGCTTTGGAAAGCGCTTTTATGTTGTCAGTGTAGAGAGAGCCAGGAGGGAGGTCGCTTCTTTGATTCCCTTCTGTAACCAAGCTTCTTTGCATTTAAAACTCTTCTGTGTCACAGAGTTTTGCAACGGTGCAACATCCGTAACGCTTGCTGCAGATCCTCTCGGTTCAGACATTTCTCTGTTTCCAGTTACACTGAATACTTGTTTAGCCTTCTTGTCTGTTTTGAAGCTTAACGTCTTTTTAGACTTCTTTTTAGTAATTGTGTTAAAATACGTCTGGTAACAGCGGCATGTAAGGGGAGTTGTCGCATTCTTAATGGTAACTGTAGAGTTAAGGTACCTCGAGTGTTTTGGGGAAATGCAGATGCACCTCTTAGATGTCCCTCGTCCTTGCAGAGCGCTATGGAGCCTTCCCATCTCTCTTGTACGCTCGCGGTGGAAGAAGAGGAGGGCGCCCATGGTGAAACAGAAGCGATTGACATTCAGGTGAGAGGAGAAACATCCAGTCAGCACAGGTTCATGAAAGGCAGGTCTCGCCAAACTAATCTGATCGCCTTCTATGACGAAGTGACTTGCTTACTGGATGAGGGAAAGGCTGTGGATGTGGTCTTCCTGGACTTCAGTAAAGCCTTTGACACGGTTTCTCACAGCATTCTGCTTGAGAAACTGTCACCTCTGGCTTGGACAGGTGCGCACTCTCCTGGGTGGAAAACTGGTTGGATGGCCGGGCCCAGAGAGTGGTGGGAAATGGAGTTAACTCCAGCTGGAGGCCAGGGACAAGTGGGGTTTCCCAGGGCCCAGCCCTGTTCAGTGTCTTTATCAATGACCTGGATGAAGGCATTGAGTTCACCCTTAGCAACTTTTGAGGATGATGCTAAGCTGGGTGGAAGTGTGGATCTGCTGGGAGGTAGGGAGGCTCCAAAGGGATCTGAACAGGCTGGACCGCTGGGCAGAGTCCAATGGCATGAGGTTTATCAAGGCCAAATGCCGGGTCTTGCACTTGGGGCGCAATAACTCTATGCAGTGCTACAGACTAGGAGAAGTCTGTCTAGAAAGCTGCCTGGAGGAGAGGGACCTGGGTGTGTTGGTTGACAGCGACTGAACCTGAGCCAGCAGTGGCCCGCGTGGCCAAGAAGGCCAATGGCATCTTGGCTTGGATCAGAAACGGCGTGTCCAGCAGGTCTAGGGAGGTTATTCTCCATCTGTGCTCGGCACAGGTGAGACCTCACCTTGAATCCTGTGTTCAGTTCTGGGCCCCTCGTCACAAGAAGGATGTTGAGGCTCTAGAGCGAGTTTTTTTTTTTACGGAAAGGGTCCGTAGGGAACAGGCAGCCCAGGGAGGTGGTTGAGTCGCCTTCCCTGAAGGTGTTTAAAGGACGGGTGGGTGAGGTGCTGAGAGGTATGGATTTAATGATCCTGAGGTCTTTTACAACCTAATGATTCTGTGATTCTGTCTCTTTCCTGACAGCCCAAAAAGCCAGTCCAGAGAATGCCCTTGTTGCAGAAAACCTGGCAAAAGTCTCGCAGAACAGCCCTGCTTTTTCAAAGCCCGGTATTCTTCTGTCCCGTTGCGAGGAGTAACGGTGATTTTCTCGTGCTTATTGCTGCCCCCTCAGCATCTGTCCTCTTCTCTAAGTGTGGCTGAACCGGTGCCTCAGGAGGTTGCCAGGTGAGAAAGAGCGGCTGCTAAAATATTTTTCCTGTTAGCTCAAGGGCTAAGGTATCCCATGGCGCTGAGCTCGGGGCGATGAGATGGAAGCGCGGCCTTTCAGAGGCTGCTGTACCTGGGTCAACCGCAGTACGCCTGCCTCCTTTGAGGAGAGCCTCTGTTTGGAAAACTCGGTCGCTTGTCCTCCGTCCGGCTGCATCGGAGTGGCAGGAAGAGCTAGAGGAGCGTGGTGGGCTCGGGCCCGTCTGGCACAGCTCAGAGGATACCGGCTGCTGGGGTGTCGTGTGTGGTGGCAAGAGCTGCAGGGGTAGGAGGTGGTTCATTTCAAGCACGCTTACTTGGAGTACTTTGCTGTAACAGCTCCTTCCTTTTGCTCTGTCAGCAGAGAGAACCTGGCAGAAGTGTTGGCGATGAGAGAGCCCCTGCGGGATCCCGAGCCCTCCTCAGGGAGATGGGGGGAAGCGACATGGCGGTGCCCTCCAGGCCAGCAGCATTCAGGTACATGGCTTTCTCGGGACTCACTCCTCTTTGCTAATCACTGTCGATCGAGTTGACAGCGCGAGCTGGAGTGTTCTCTACGTCGAGTTAGCGTGTGACGGCATCACATTTGAGTCTGTGCCAGATCGAGATGACAGTACTAGGGTGCGATGTGCTTCGCCAGGCGAACCTGTGCGAAGGGAAGCGTTGCTTTCAACGTGAGGAACAAAATTGTTCCTTGTGCCGGCAACAAAAAGGTAGCTGTGAAGTAACCCCAAGAGGGATTATGCAAGAGCATACTAAAGTAGCCAGTGTCGCTGTTGAGCTGCCTTCAGACTGTCTTTTCCAGTTTCCCTGTTGCAAACTGACTCCTCGTTAACTTTACAGCTGCTCTGAAAAGAGGCTCCCAAAGCCAGCCCCGCAAACGACAGAGGCAGCTCTGCCAAGCTGGCTGGGTTTCCAAGCTCTACAAGCGTGGTTGTGGAAGCGGAATGATCTCTGTAAAATCCACAACCTCGAAGCGTGCCTCGCGTCTTCCTGGTGGCTCACTCCAGTGCCCGAGGCAGCGAGCGCACTTACAGACAGGTGCCTCCTGCCTTCTTTGCACCGATGATCCCCCCCAACCCCACTCCTCTGCTGCCAGTTTCACCCTCGTCAAAACTGCAAGCGTTTTCTTCCTTTTGGCTTTGATTGCTGTTTTCACAGGTTCGTGTGGCAAACCCGGTGCGTGAATAAATACCGCAGCGTAGGAGTGAATCTGGCAACCAGCCACTGACCGTGCCAAAGTCTCCCGACGTCTCAGGTAGTTGCTGGCGTGGATGGGCTTGCATGTGATCATAGGAGGGAGGTCTCATTGCTCTCCACTCTCTTGACAGGCAGAGAGGAGTGGGAGCGGTTGCTTTTGTGTGGCTGCTCAGCCTCAAACCTACACTCGGTTCCGTTCTTGTTATGCTTGATGTGCGGGTGGGGGTGAGCTGCGTCTGAGGCACGGCACACGGGCAGTGCCGTGTGGTCTCCGTGGCCTCGCTTCGCATCCAGGCATCTTGTCCTCTGGAGGCCAAACCAGGCTTTGTTCCTTCCTACAACTGTCGCGTGCCTGAACTAAACCAAAATGCCTCAGCCGATCGCTGCCCCTCTCTGCCGGGCTGAGTCCCTTTCCTGCAGAGGCTTTGGTGACAGGCGCTTGCTGAACGGGCGCCGACGCGTGTGTCTGGAAGAGCTGCCTCGCCGTCGCACCTCTCACCTCCGCGCGCGTGTTTCTCAGGCCTGTAGTCTGGGCCAAGCTCGAGTTGCGTGCAGTGACGTGGTTCCTGCCAGCCGGCGCGTTGCAGGTCTGACCCCGGCAAGAGAAGAGGCGTGCCGGGGGGAGCCTTCTGCGCCTCTGGAGGAGGATAAATAGCAGGGTGCCCGGGCTGCTTTTCTACGCTGGGCTGTCACGCAGGCATGATTTAGAACATCTTAGTGTAATGAGTTTCCACGGGGTAAGGCTCGGTTTGGTTTTGTTTCTCTTTTTGACCAAGTTCATCTAACAGAATAACTGTTAAAACAAATCACGTTCTCTATGGACTTCTCTGAAACTTGGTCCGGTGACACTGCTTGCCGTCTGGCGAGTCCTCCCGTTCCTTGCGGTTTCCTTTCGGGGGGGATGAGTGAAACCCTTGGCCGTTCTTTTGAAGGAGATTCTCTTCTCAGCTTGCTTTGGGTGGGCTGTAGAGCAGCGGCTGCGGGAGTTGGAAGGTCAGAGAAGGAAACGTGGGTGAAGGAGGAAAGCGTTTTTGTCCTGGGGCCGAGGGCCGCCTCATCTCATTGCCCTGCTAACGATCCTTTCTGTGCATTCCCTCCCGCAGGTCTCTCTCCTCTGTGCAGCGTAGGAAGTGGATTCCTCTCCTCCTGCGCACACCCAGCTGGAAGACGCGGCCTCGTCCAGACCCTCTGTCCCGGTCGCGCTGCCGCCACCTTTGCTGCGTGACTGGGAAGAGCGTGTCTGTCTCCAAGGATCCTTTGGCCTCTTCTGCCCAGGTGTGGGGAAGCCAGAGGAACCCCGTGTAAACCAGTGTTGTCCACATTAAAGCTTTTGATTGGTCGCCGACTGCTGTTACATGTTTTGCTTTTTCAGTGTTGGAAATGAAGAAAGAAGGTGGCGGTGGAGGCCGTTCGGGGCGCGTGGCGATGGCGCCGCGAGCCACAGTCCGGCACGGGGAGCGCTGTGCTGCGCAGGCTCCGAGTTGGCAGCCAGCTGCACGCTGTACGGGCGGCCGATGGGCTCGGATGGGCTCGCTGGCGGCCGGGGGCACGTACCGGATCGCGATGGCGTGTGGGCGTTCGGCAGGGAAGTGTTCTCGCTGTCGATGCGTCTGCCGCTTCCAAAGTCCCCTCGTGTCGGACTGGAATTCCACGCCCTTTCCTGCAGCGGGTCAGTTGTTCCTTTCCAGCCTGCCCGTATGGCACAGCCGCAGGGCCTCCCGTCGGAACGGCGTCTGTCGTCCGGAGACGGCGTGCGGGAGTGGGGAAAGCCGCGGCCTTTCCCCTGGAGGCGCCACCTCTCCCTTTCAGCCGCCGCTCGGAGGGAGAGCGGTGCAGGGCAGTGAGGTTTCCCGGCCGCAGAGGGCTCGGAGAGCGGCCCCTCGGCAGGGAGAGCGGAGCCCGCGGGACCGGAGCGAAGGGGCGGCCCGGGGGAAGGCAGGCGCGGTCTGCGCTGCTGCGGAGCCCGGCAGCGGGAGAGGGTGTGCGGGCAGCGCCGCGGGAGCTGCTGCTCCGGGCGGTTCGGCGCCCGTCGGGATCGAACCCGCGACGGGAGAAAACGGTAAAAACGGGAACGACGGCAAAAAGAGCTTCGCCCGGCTCGGTGCTACCGCGTTGTGGCCGCGGAGCGGTCCTGCAGCCCGGGGACGTGTGGCGACTCAGTGCTGCCGTGCCGTGGCCGCGGACGGTACTGCAGCCCCGGGCGGGGGCGCACAGGGGCCCGATCATTGACCACATAAGGGCAAACCGGGCCAAGTGCCATAAAAACGAAGATTGCCATAAAGGGGCAAATTGAGTATATGAGGGCGAACTTGGCCAACTGCCATAAAAGAGCAAAGTGACCATATACAGGCAAATTGCCATAAAAGAGAAAAGTGACCCTGTAAGGGAAAACTGGGCCAATTGCCATAAAAGGTCAAATTAACAATATAAGGGCAAATTGAGCACATAAGGCAAACTGAGAAAATTGCCCATAAAAGGGCAAATTGAGCAAATAAAGGCAAACTGGGCCAAATCGTCCATCAAACGGGCACAGGACACGGCACAGGCAAAGCGGGATCCAGAGGTGACCAATCAGAGTGCGGAGTCCGCAGCCAATCGGAACACAGAGCTGGCAAAGTGGGATTGTGAATCGACCAATCAGAGCGTGGAGACACAGCCAATCAGAAGGCAGCGCTGTCAAGGTGGGATCGAGAAGTGACCAATCAGAGCGCGGAACGGACAGCCATTCGATACCCTAGGCAATGAATGGGGGGACTCAGTGCCGCCGCGCCGTGGCCGCGGAGCGGTACTGCAGCCCGGGGCTGAGGGGAACGGGACGGCCCACAGGGGCGGGGCGGGGAGCAGGGCGGGGCGCGGGGAGGGGAGCGGTGCAGAACGGAGAGGGACAGCGTCCCGCGTCCCGCTTTGAAGCTCCCCCGCCCCTGCCCGGGGTGCACGAGTCCCCTCGGCTCGGCCCCGCGCGGCTCGCTCAGGCTGCCTTGGGTTCCGCTCGGTGCCGGCAGGCTGCCGTTGAAGCGGGAACAGCGGGCGCCATGCTAAACGGAACGCAGCGGCTCCATGAGGTGCGCCGCCATGTTGTACGGCACGCATGCGCAGTGAGTCCCAGGGACGTCGCCATGTTGCATGGCACGCATGCGCAGTGACTGCTGATGGGCGCCACCATGTTGTACGGCACGCATGCGCATTGATAGCTTATGGGCGCCGCCATGTTATACGGCACGCATGCGCAGTGACTGCTGATGGGCGCCGCCATGTTGGATTGCACGCATGCGCAGTGAGTGCACATGGACGCCGCCATGTTGGACTGCACTCATGCGCAATGACTGCTCGTGGGCGCCGCCATGTTGTACGGCACGCATGCGCATTGACAGCTTGTGGGCGCCACCATGTTGTACGGCACGCATGCGCAGTGACTGCTGATGGGCGCCGCCATGTTACATAGCACGCATGCGCAGTGACTGCAGATAGGCGCCGCCGTGTTGTACGGCACGCATGCGCAGTGGATCCTCCGCTCAGCGCCCGCCAGCCAATCAACGCCCGCAGAGCGGCTGTAGGGCGGGCCCTGCAGCGAGCGCTCCCATTGGCCGGAATCCCTGCGCTCGGGATGAATGGGGCGGGGACTCAGTGCTGCCGCGCCGTGGCCGCGGAGCCGTACTGCAGCCCGGGGCGGGGGAACGGAACGGCCCACAGGGGCGGGCGAGCCGGGAGGGGCAGGGCGGGGAGAGAGGCGAAGAGCGGGTTGCGTCCGGGCGGCGCCGTTCGGGACGGCTCGGCTCTGCTCTTTGCTGCCCTTCCGCCCGCCGCCACTGCGGCCAGCGGGGTGCGGGCTGGGGCTGGGAGATGGACAGCGCCCCCAGGGCCCCCGTGCGCCCCCAGGTCGTGAACGGCTCAAACGGGGCCGGGCTCGGGTGAGTCAGAGGCGCCCGGAGAGGCGCGGGGGAGCGCTCTGTGGCCGGCGGCGCCGCTCCGGGCTCGCTGTCCGTGAGCCGCGGCCCTCCCGGGGCCGGCTCGGGCTCAGGGGCGGTCGGGGCCTTCGGGGCTGCGTCTGCGCTCGGCGTGCGGCCCCGCGGGGGAGATCCCCGCTCGGGAGGGGGAGGAGGGAGGGGGGGAAGGGAAGGAGGGGAGAGAGGGGGAAAGCAGGGGGGGAGGATGGGGCACAATGGGAGGAGAAGGGGGGAAAGAAGGAGGTGGGGAAGAGGGGAAGGAGCGGAAAGGGAGGTTCAGGGGCAGGGGGGGTTCATTTCAACCACGGTTACTTGGAGTATTTTGCTGTAACAGCTCCTTCCTTTTGCTTTGATACAGGATTATGGGGAGGTTGGGACTGAGTGCCCGTGGGTTGAAATCAGGGGAGCCCACAAGAAGGCTGATGTTGTGATGGAGTCTGTTACAGACCAGCCAGCCGAGAAGAAGCAGCTGATGAGCTCTTCTATAAACAACTGGGGATAGTCTCAAGATTGCTCCCTCTGGTCCTCGTGGGAGACTTCCACCTTCCGGATATCTGCTGGAAGTAAAATACAGCGGCGAGGAAGCAGTCTAGGAGGTTCCTGGAGTGCGTGGGAGACAACTTCCTCACACAGCTGGTGAGTGAACTGACAGGGGAAGGTGCCCTCGTGGACCCGCTGTTCATGAACAGAGAAGGCCTTGTGGGGGATGTGGTAGGAGGACGACTGGGACAAAGCGATCACGAGATGATGGGGTTTTCAGTTCTAGGTGAGGTGAAGAGGGAGATTAGCACAACAGTCACATTAAACTTCCAGAGGGCAGACTTTGGACTATTCGGAAGGCTGGTTGGCAAAGTCCTATGGGAGACAGTCCTTAAGGGCAAGAGAGCCCACGAGGGCTGGGAGCTCTTCAAAAAGGAAATCCTAGCAGCTCAGCAGCAAGCCATCGCCATGCTCCGGAAAAGGAGCCGGCAGGGGAGAAAACCAGCTTGGTTGACTAGGAAGATCTTGAGAGACATCAAAAAGAAGAGGAGGGTCTATGAGCTTTGGAAGAAGGGACAGGCATCTTGGGTGAACTATAGGGAGGAAGTGAGATCGTTCAGAGGAAAAATGAGGAGGGCTAAGGCCCAACTAGAAATCAAATTGGCTAAGTCTGTGAAAGATAACAAAAAATCTTTCTATAAATACATTAACAATAAAAGGAGGACTAGGGAGAGTGTTCAGTTCCTATTGGGTGCAGAAGGGACAGCAGTGACAGGGGATGAGGGCAAGGCTGAGGTACTTAGTGCCTTCTTTGCCTCAGTCTTTAATAGTAAGGAAGTAAGTGCCCTCTGTACTTGGCACTGGTGAGACCGCTCCTCGAATCCTGTGTTCAGTTCTGGGCCCCTCACCACAAGAAGGATGTTGAGGCTCTGGAACGAGTCCAGAGGAGAGCAACAAAGCTGGTGAGGGGGCTGGAGAGCAGGTCTTATGAGGAGTGGCTGAGAGAGCTGGGGGTGTTTAGCCTGGAGAAGAGGAGGCTGAGGGGAGACCTCATTGCTCTCTAGAACTCCCTGAAAGGAGGTTGTGGAGAAGGAGGGTGCTGGCCTCTGGAAAAACTTTTTCACAGCAAGGGTCATTGGGCACTGGCAGAGGCTGCCCAGGGAGGGGGTTGAGTCACCTTCCCTGGAGAGGCTTAAGGGACCGGTGAAGGAGGTGCTGAGGGACATGGTTTAGTGATCAATGGGAATGGTTGGACTCGATGGCCCAGTGGGTCCTTTCCAACCTAGTGATTCTATGATTCTTTTTGCTTTGTCAGCAGAGACAATCTGACGGAAGTGTTGGCGATGAGAGAGCCCCTGTGGGATCCCGACCCCTCCTCAGGGAGAGGGGGAGAAGTGATGTGGCCGTGTCCTCCAGGCCAGCAGCTTTCGGGTACGTGGCTTTCTCAGGACTCATTCCTCTTTGCTAATCACCGTCAATCGAGTTGACGGCACTAGCTGGAGTGTTCTCCACTTTGGGTTAGTATGTGACGTTTAGTGAACGCTGGATCGAGACAACAATACTAGGGTGCCAGGGGCTTCGCCAGCCGACCCTGTGCACGCCTCACAGCATGAACATGCCACACACACGCCAGGCCCACGCCCCACACATGCAATTCACCCCCCCATGCACATTGTGCTGCCCATGCACGCACCATGCACATGCCAGGCTAGCGCCGCAACCACCCCATGCACATGCTTCGAACATGAAGTGGCATGCCACACACGCCACAGAGCCCTGGTACACATCGCAAAATGTCACACAGGCCATGCGCATGTTATGTGCATGCTGTGTACATGCCATCCAGAGGCAATGCATATTCTAGCTTGCACCATGAAGATGACACACCAGCCACGCACACACCTTGCACACACAAGCAACATACCACACGCATGTATTGCACACGCAGGCAACAGGCCACGCATGCCATGCATGTGTTGTGTACATGCCACACACTCCACGCACACGCCACTGCTTCCATGCACATTCCAGGCTCATGCCACAACAGTCCAGCACATGTCACGCACACGCCTTCCACATGCAGGCAGCATGCCACGCATGCCACACACTCCATGCGTATGTTATGTACGGGCCACGTACATACCATACACACGCCATGCACATGCTAGCACATGCCATGAAGATAACATGCCAGCCACACTGCAAGCACGCTGCACACACGTGAAGAGGGAAAGGAGGAGAAGGGGAGCTTTGGAAAGCGCTTTTATGTTAGTGTAGAGAGTGCCAGGAGGGAGGTCGCTTCTTTGATTCTCTTCTACAACGAGGCTTCTTTGCATTTAAAACCCTTCCGTGTCACAGGGTTTATAACGGTGCAACATCCGTTACGCTTGCTGCAGATCCTCCTGGTTCAGACATTTCTCTGTTTCCAGTTACACAGAATACCTGTTCAGCCTTCTCACCTATTTTGAGGCTTAACGTCTTTTTAGACTTCTTTTTAGTGTTTGTGTTAAACTATGTCCCGTAACAGTGGTACAGAAGGGGAGTTGTTGCATTTTTAACGGTAACTGTAGAGTTAAGGTACCTCAAGTACCTTGGGGAAATGCAGACGCACCTCTTAGAGGTCCCTCATCTTTGCAGAGCGCTGTGGAGCCTTCCCATCTCTCTCATACGCTCGCGGCGGAAGAAGAGGAGGGCGCCCATGGGTGAAACGGAAGCAGTTGCCATTCAGGTGAGAGGAGAAACGTCCGCTTTGCAGCTCTGAGCAAGGGTGACATTTGTGATGCTGACTCCTGGTTTGGGAAGCAGCTTCTGGCTCCTCCGTTTGTTTCTCTGTGGATGAGGGCTCGGTGTATCGGCCCGGCTTCTGCGCCAGTGGCGTGGTCCTGTCGTTGACCACATCGTCATTCATCGTGTGTGGGGGTGGGGGGCTTTATCTGTTTTCTTACTTAAGCTCCGATTGTCACCTGTAACTGGACAAATGACTCTCTTAGCATCGTGGTGGTATTCCGAGGTGGCGTTAAAAATTCCTTAACATATCGTGCACGTCTCTCTTTCCTCGCAGCCCAAGAAGCCAGTCCAGAGAATGTCCTTGCTGCAGAAAACCTGGCAAAAGTCTCGCAGAACTCCCTTGCTTTTTCAAAGCCCGATATTCTTCCACCTTCCATCCCGTCGTGAGGAGTAACGGTGAGTGAGCTGGCACGGCATGGGGGGAGGAGGAGGATGAACTTTATCTGCTCTCCGCTGGCTAAACGAAAGGGCTGTGGGACCATCTTCATGGCATCGTTGCCGAGCGAGGCCTCGTGTTGTTGCCGTTTAGCGTTCCTTTGCACGTGTGTATGCGTGCGCTTACGCACGAGTTGATGTTGTGTCAGGGCTGTCGGGTGAAAGCCCCGGGGAAGGCAATGGCCAAGCAGAATGTGCGCAGGCCGTCCGGTGCTGTTCAGAAGGCGGTTGGATGCCTGACGAGCCTGCAGAGGCACCTCAGGGCCCTGCAAGGGTGGAACGTTCATGTTCACTTGGCGTGGAGACGGATGGTGGTGTAACTAAGCGGGTAGCTTCGCTGTTGGGATCTGCAGCTGGAAGCTGTTGTGGGGTCGTCCCGTGGGTCTGAATTTTTCCCGTGCGGAGGCCGTGTGCTGGGACCACCGATCTGCTTGCTAAGCCAGAGGGACCAGCTCTAGGGGTGGAAAGGTGACATGGTGCTGGGCGTCCTCGCCACACGAGAGCCGGCAGCACCGGGAGCCTCCTTAGCATGAGGGTGTCTGCAGCTGAAGTGGCTTCTTTTGCCTCTCTCTGCACAGATTGGGCAGATCTCATCCTTCAAGGGAACGCAGAAGGCTCTGTATGCTCCCAGGTCCCATAGAAAGGGAAGTTTGTGGATTCACCGACTGCAGTAACCCCTGCTGCTGCCTGTGGGTTGTTGCACCAAAGACACCCTTCGCGCAGGGAGGGGGCACATGGGAGATGGGTGACGCGCTTACGTGAAGAGTGTCCTGCAGGTGGTGTGTCTCCTCGGAGCCGTGTGAAAGCCGACCTCCGCTTTCTCTTCCCCTCTAGAGCGGGCCGAGGATGGGCTGCAAGGCCGAGAAAACCAGAGCGAGGCAAGCGGCCAGCTAGACTCAAAGTGGGGAGAAACGCTGATGCCTGGTGAGCAAAGGAGTTTCCACTGCTGAAACGGATGAGAACAGACGTCGTGAGCATCCTTCTGTTGGGGGCCGGCAAGGGAACTAGGGCCGTTTCTCTGGGGAGAACTTGCACACGGCTGGGGGGTTCTGTCATGGGAGGTGACTGAAACCCGATTCCCGATCCTGGTTTTGTGAAGGAGAGGAAAGGGCTGTGAGACCTGAAGGCAGGGCTCTGTTTCAAGGCAAAGGTGAGTGCCCCATGCACACGCCATACACATTCTAGGCTCACGCTATGCTCACCCTATGCATACGCCATGCACAAGCCTTGCGTACGCCACTGCGCCCATGCACACGCTGTGCATGTGCCAGGCTCATGCCACAACCACCCCATCCACATGACACACACACGCCTTGAACACACAAGCACCATGTCACACACACCACACACGCCATGTGCTTGTTATGTTTATGCCTCGTACATGCTTACACGCACCACAGACACGGCAGCGCGCTGCCCTCCCGCTGGCTGCGGCCAATGGGATGCAGGCTGGGACTGGGAGAGGGACAGCGCCCCGTGTCCCTCCCGTCCCCCTGAAACCCTCCTGTCCCTGCCCAGGGTGCCGCATGGGGCCAGGGGGAGGGCGGGGATACACAGCCTTTCCTCTTATGTCTGCTCTCTTTTTTATTTTCTCTATGACAGCTTTATTGGACTTGAGTTTTAGCCTCATGACTGAGCATAAGACGTGGCTGTATGTGACGGGAAGACTGCTGGGAAAATGGCAAGAAGAGGATTGACAAGAAACAGTGGAACACGCCCTTTAGAGTTTGCTGCTTGTCCCGCTGCTGAGAAATGGGAGTGTCCCTGAATTTGCTACTGCATGAGACAGATTGAAGAAGTTTAATAGAAGTTCAGTTCTATCTAAATGGTAGATGGAACTGTGCTTATGTAAAGCATATTGTATGTACCTGTAACCAATATGCTTCCACGCACTGTATCTCAGCAGCCAGAACATGGAAGGAATCTTTTAATCTGTACAGTTTTTTAACAATGATAATTGATGTTTGGTGGCTTAATAACATCTATAATTTTATGTCATTTCAATCAAGCCTGGCTGTCATACATTGAACTTTCAGTAAACCACCAACATTTTATACTTAGGAGTAATTTCTTATTACTCATCCTAAGGGGGATGCTATAGTTATGCTGTTAAAAGGGTGGGTCTTGTTCAAAAACCTCTGAAGGTCATAGTTGGGTTGGTTAAGTCTGTGCCACACCTGTGGTCAGCAATTAGGTACAGGTGAAGAGTTTGCCCCTTAAAAGGCCTCTTGATTTAGAGCTGGCTCTCACCTGCAGCTCGAGCATTCAGTGAAGGAAGGGGCTACAGAAGCCTGCCTTTCTTCCTTTCTTTGCTGGGTTTTGAACAGTCGTGTGGTTTTCTTCGTGGTGCATTTGAGCCTACTGTCATCGTTTCTTCTGTGAGTTTCAGGTAATGCTTTTGCTTGTGGGTTTGCTTTTTAGTCTTAGAGTAAAACTGGTTTGCAATGTGGCAGCTTCAGAGAAATGTTACCACAAACGTTTGCAGTCAATGTCGTCTTTCTTTGTTCTTGTTTTATTAGTAGAAGTAGGGATTATTTTTTTTTAGCTTTTTTTTTTTTTAATCTATTGGGGCCCTAAGGATTTAGGCTCAGCCTAAATAAGATTTCCAGATTTCCAGTGTAGTTTTAGCAATATCTGTTACTGTTTTTCCCAGAGGTCATTGGTTTGATTTGGGGTTTGTGTCATAAGCAGTTGAAAATTATGTTTGCCTTTTTGACGAAATGCCCAAGAAAACTGTTAGCTTGCCTCTTCCTAGCCAAGCTGGTTTTTTTTTTTCATATTTTATGTATTTTATTTCAGACTGTAATGCGGAACAAAACTGCTACAATTTTACTGTAAATAGAGCTCAGCCCTAACTTGGTCTCTGCCGTTTCTAGAAGTTGTTCCAAAACCATCACATGGCTTGGCACAGTTAAATACAATTGGCAATCTCTGTTCCGTAAAGGTACTTAATGGAGCCATTGTGCAGGGTGAACTGGTTTTCACATTGGGATGCAGTGAGGTTTATGCGAGTTAGCGCAGAGGGCACTGCCAGCCCTGTCCACATCGTGTCTCTCTCAGCTGGAGTTGCTGTGTATTGCTTGGAAAACGCCCTCGGTTTGGTTCTGGCTTCTGCAGTACATCCTCACATAAAATTTCACACAGGGAGTAACCAAAACAATTGTATAACTGCAAGCGCCTTCCCCTGGAGCTAGGGAACTCCCTCTGTTAAACAGGCTCTGTTTTCCTCTCCCCTATAGCGTGGAGGGCTTGCTGCCATGCCTGACTCCTTTATTGATGTGAGGCCGGAGATTATCATGAGATCAGAAAGTGACTGTCTGCAGAAGCAAGAATGATAATTAGGACCTGATATGGATCATCTGCCCATGTCTTGCATCTTTAGTCACTGAGGAAATGCCAATCCAAACATTCCTACTTGCCGGTCCATAGGAAGAAGAATATTTTCTCCGTAATAATGACAAACTGTGGAGTCTGGAGTTCAGTGGCTGTATTAATATCAAGTGGATCTTTTTTTCTTCATTGAATTTTAAGGCAAAGCTTCTGGAATCCATACAAACAGTTGGGAGGGGAAGGAGCCCTCTGTCTGACCAAATATATGCATCTGCATGATCTAGGCATGTTTCAAACTCCTTTTCCACCCAAAGTGCATAAAGGCTCTGTGCATTTCATAACGTTTCTCAATATCCCTTTTATGGGTACAGCTTTTTACTGTTTGATTATTCATCAGTTTGGCTTAAATTATAGTCATTAAAGGGCTTAGGCCCGAAGTTCTCTTTTGGAAGCTTAGTGTAGGGCATCCCCTAGTCCTGTAAGTGCAGTGCAACTCAAAGTGATAATTATCTGAGTGATGAATACTGTACAAGGCAGTTATTCTGATGGTGCTTCCCTGTCCCTGGAATGCCATCCGCCTCTGGCTTAGGTAAGCAAAGCCCCAACCGTGACTTGCTTTTGTCTTTCTCACTAAGTGCTGTCTTGAAAACAAATCAAAAAATTAATCTTGAGGGGAAAAACCATCTACTGCTATTGATGTTGTTTATGAAATGCTTATGATGCTGAAAAGGCGGCACACGTGAGCGTTAGGCATACCTGAATACTCTAAGCAGTCACTACAGAAGCTTAAAATATTTGAACGTATAAAAGTAGTAGGAGCCACTGGGAAATGTCTTTTTTTTAATTGCGTATTTAGATTTGTGAAACTTGTTTTATGGATTTAATGATTCTGTACAGTTCAGTAGATCTTACTCTTATAATGACTTTTGAATGGTGCAAGGTATAGCCCATGTGATTTAAAGAAAGAAGAGGGGAGGGAGAATACATCCACAAAACCCCTAGCACTGAAACATGAACCCATTAAAACTATTTTTGTGAATTAGTCCTTTCTGCAGTGCTTTCTGCGACGGTACTTCTCTAAGGAATGTAATTAATGTTATTCCACAGCGAATTAAAGGTCCATCTGATTATTTCTGACCTGATGAACTGTTTTCTGAAGCAGTGCTCGCTCAGGGGTCGAGGTTCACAACTTGCAATATATTAGTAACTCCAGTGGAAAGACAGACTTTATGGTTGTGCACTTCTAGCTGTATAGCATGTTTTATAAACAAAATACTCACAAATACTGTGGCCTTAACTCTAGTGTGACTAAGTGCGGTGAAGAATATGACTTTGCAATTTCAGTCATGGTATTGCTTGTTTAAAAAAACCAATTATGTCACCATCAAATAAATATTTTCTGTCTGTATTTTCAATGTCTTTATTTTTACTTTATACTCTAACTTACTTCAACATACACAGAAAAAAAACACTTAAGCACTTAGGAAAAGCAAATAAAAATCTTATTTCAAAGGAAAGTCTCAACTGACTTGCAAACTTCAAAATTCATTACTGTTTTTTTCTCATCATTACTGACATAATGAAAATAAAATAATTGAATTCATATCATAGAATCATTTGGTTGGAAAAAAACCTTTGAGATCAGAGTCCAAATGTACCCATCCACCACTAAACCATATCCCTCAGCACCTCATTTTCCCTGAGTGACTTCTTCTGGTGTCTGATAACCCTTTCCATGAAAGAAGTTTTCCCGATATCTAATCTGAAACTCCCCTGGTGCAACTCGAGGCCATTTCCTCCTGTCCTGTCTCTAGGTACGTCTGCCTTGCTCCAACCTCCTTTCAGGGAACTGCAGAGCAGGATGACGTCTCCCCTCAGCCCTCTTTTCTCTAAGCTAAAGAAGTTCCCTTAGCCACCTCTCCTAAGACGGGTTCTCCAGCCCCTTCACCAGCCTCATTGCCCTGCTCTGGACACGCTCCAGCTCCTCAATGCCTGGCTTGTAGCGAGAGGGCCAACACTGACTCTAAGCCCAAGCGTGCCCAAGAAGGCCAATGGCTTCCTGACCTCTATCAGAAACTGCTTGACCAGCAGGACCAGGGAAGCGATTATGCCCCTCTACTCAGCACTGGTGAGGCTGCACCTCAAACACTTTGTTCAGTTTTGGGGCCCAGGAGGGCTGAAGAACCTTAAACAGGAACCATATGATACAAAAACTTAATGTATAACTTCTATTTTTCTTTAAAAACTTCTGCAGGCTCTATAAATTACAGAGCGCCTTCTCACTACTACTTAGCAATTCAGAGGTGTGGACATAGTAAGATGGATGAGGTAGGAGCTCATCAGTGACACTGAGATCGGGGGCAGCCTGAACTGTGGTGATCGCTCATTGGTGCAGTTCAAAGTGCTGAGGGTTATGGGGCAGGTAATGAGTATAGTCAGGACCCTAAATTCTGGGAAAGCAAACTACCAGCCCTTCAAGGAGTTAGTCAGTAGGACCCCCTGAGATACTGCCCTCAGGAACAAGAAAGAAGAACAGAGCTGGCAAATATTTAAGGATGCTTTCCATAAAGTGCAAGAGTGCTCGTTCCACGTTGTAGGAAATTGGGCAGGGAAGGGAAGAGACCAGCATCACTGGGTTGGGACCTGCTGGTCAAACTGAAGAACAAGAGGCAACTGCACTGGCAGTGCCAGCAGGATCGGGGAACTTGGGAAGAGTAGAGGGATGCTGCCCGTTTGTGTGGGGATGGGGTCAGGAAGGACAAGGCACAGCCGGAGCAGAACGTGGCAAGGGAAGGGGTTCTACAGGTATGTCAACCAGAAAAGGAAGGTTAAAAGAAGCATAACCCCCTGACTGATGGATGAAAATTGTGACTTCATATCAAAAGATGAGGAGAAGGCTGAGGTACTCAACAACTACCCCTCCCACTGTAGGGGATGATGAGATTTGTGACCACCTGAGGAACCTGAACATATCTAAGTCTATGGGACCTGACGAGATGCATCTATATTTAAGATATTGGGCCAGCAGACCCACAACAGTTGTCATCTGTGTAGCTCTGCTATAGTTAATGAAGCTTTCCTGAGATGGCTGACATGTCAATATGTGTGTGCATCTGAGCTGGTATGATGTTTCACTCCTTCCCCAAGTGCAGCTCACGTTCTTCCCTGTCTGCTTGGTTAAGACTAAAAATGTTTTAATAATTGTAAGTTGCAACATGGTTGGGTGTTTTAGGTTCATGAAATAATTACTATACCTTGAGATAAATGAGCTCAAATGCCAAAGGTCAAGGAGTCCATTATCCCAGGATAAAGGTATTACCATATTTAAGAGAACACTGGTAGTTTTTTTCCAAAAGATTATACTTGCGCTCGCCATCTTCCTCTGTTAGCTACTAAAACTTTTCTACTCTGCGTGTGGACAGGTTTTAAAAAACTGCTTATCCATATTTCTTCAAATATGGCTTTACCTAAGTTCACCTTGTCTTTCTGCTTTGTCAGTTCAGCTAATATATATACTTATTTCCTTACCTTTAAATCCTTTTTTTCACGGAGTAAAAAAAAATGCCGTTTCTTCACTTTGAGAACTTAAATTCAATGAAGATTTCAATTGCTTTTGTATCTCAAGAAAGATAATTTCCATATGCTCGCAATATTGGTAGGATGCCCCCTTATTTGTTAGCTTTGACAGATTGACCGCTTGTATGAAGCTTTAGTGCAACTGTTCGGACTTAGACTAACTTCTGGATGCTTTTCAGGTAATGTGATTTTTATCCCTTGGGAATATAGCAGAGTTAACTGAAAGAAGTGACTCAATAGCTTAGCAGAAGAGAAAATAAAAAGCCTTATCTTGCTGTAAGCTGTAAGCAGCCTCTGACAGCAGAGGAAAACTTTTTCTGCAATAGCTAAGTAACTAATTGGGCAATAACATAGTCTCTCAAATACACACAGAGAAATGTTTTCTTCAGTTAATTCATGCCAAAAGATTTTTCTTTCGAAGCTTATGATTTCGATCTAAGCAAAAAGATTTGGATCTAAACAAAAAGATGAACAAAACCCCTCCAGCTGCTCTGAATTCTCTTGTAATGGTAGATATCCTGCCTAGAAATCCACTCTCGAGCCTTGCAGTATATGGCACTTGGTTTCCCATCAGTCTCAAAGCTTTCTGAAATCTCTAGAACATTTCAGGCAGCTGCTGTAGGCCTGGAGCAGTGAAGGTAATCATACCAAGTCACAGCTTGCAGTTTTCAATTCCTTCTTAGTCTGTTTTCCCAGCAGGAAAGATCTCATTGGCTGCTCTTTTTCTTCTCTTTTTTTTTTTTTCCCTTTAGCTGTTAACTGATGCACTACTTGAACAATCTTTTGCTGCTCGTAGCCCTAAAATGTGGATGTATTATTGAATTATTTGTATGTGGCATCAAGATTCAGTCTGCACTCTGAAATAAATAATCTATTTTGTTATTATGGTATTAAGTCCACGTACTGAGGGATCCGTACTTTTCCACTTGGCCAATTGCAAATAGCTGTAGCGTTAGACCAGTCCTCGGTACTGGTACTTTGGTTCTTGGCCCAAAGACCTATCAGTTGCAATTCTGGAGCTCAACTGATTCTGGAACGGGTCCTAGTAACTTGGATGCAAGGACCCACTCTGTGAAACCACGTGGATTCAGCAGCGGTACGTGTGACTGTACCAGTCGACTACTGGAGCCATTTTGTTTACTGCTACAGATGTCAACTAGGGAAGGTTTACTCTAAGTTTGGGCTAAAGCCCATTTCTTTCTCACTCTTAGCAGAGACAACTTCAGCTCCGTCTCCGTTGCTAGACTTCAGAAATCACCTAATCATTAGATTCACAGCCAAGCAGTTGCATGAAGGGGGAAGTTCAGGCAACATATTAGTAATATTGGGGTAAGAATTCCTCCAGATTGCTGGGAGATGATACAAAGAAGTTTGGCAAGCACCTCCGCCAGCTCTCATTACCCTTGGGCTGAATCCTAAAGACTGAGGCAAAGGTGGTCTTAAGCACCTTACCCATCCTCATCCTTGGTCACTATTTTTACCCTTGCATCTGGTGAAGGATGGAGATTCTCCTTGGTTCCTTCCTTCATTATCAATATATTTTAAGGATTTTTTATTATCATTCAGAGAATGGGCCAATCTGAATTCTAATTGGTCTTTAATCCTTCAGATTCTTTTCTCTACACGATCCCACTTTGTCTTTGTAGTCCTCAGGAGTTACCTGCCCCTTCTACCAGAGTTTGTATATTTTTCTCTTTTTTTTTTCCTGATTTCCAGCCAGAGCTCTTTACTCAGCCAGGCCTACGATTAATACAGCATGTGGGGGGACACCTGCACAGAGAGCACAAAAATAGGAGTAGAGACACAAAGAAAGAGCGCAGACACCCACAAAACAAGGCCAGAGACAACAAAAATGGGCACAGAAATGCCAAAAACAAGTCTGGAGACCCAAACCCCAAACTTAAGACCCCCCAAAATGGGCTCAGAGATCCAAAAAACAAGTCCCCCGAATAGGCACAGACTCAAACAATGGGCACAGAGACTCCCAAGAGAAGCCTCAGGATCCCAAAAATGGGACCACAGCCCCTCCAAATGCACGAAGATGTTGACAGGAGCATGGAATCAAGATGCAGAGATCAATGTGATCAGTGAATGTTCAGTTTATTGAACTTAGCTGTTTCTTTATAAACCTTTTTCGGTTACGTAACTGGGTGCCCAGCCCCTTCACCAGCTTTGTTCAGTTCTGGGCCCCTCACCACAAGAAGGATGTTGAGGCTCTGGAGCGAGTCCAGAGAAGAGCAACGAAGCTGGTGAGGGGGCTGGAGAACAGGCCTTATGAGGAGTGGCTGAGAGAGCTGGGGGTGTTTAGCCTGGAGAAGAGGAGGCTGAGGGGAGACCTCATTGCTCTCTACAACTATCTGAAAGGAGGTTGTGGAGAGGAGGGAGCTGGCCTCTTCTCCCAAGGGACAGGGGACAGGACGAGAGGGAATGGCCTCAAGCTCCACCAGGGGAGGTTCAGGCTGGACATTAGGAAAAAATTTTTCACAGAAAGGGTCATTGGGCACTGGCAGAGGCTGCCCAGGGAGGGGGTTGATTCACCTTCCCTGGAGGGGTTTAAGGGATGGGTGGACGAGGTGCTAAGGGGCATGGTTTAGTGTTTGATAGGAATGGTTGGACTCGATGATCCGGTGGGTCTCTTCCAACCTGGTTATTCTATGATTCTATGATTGTTGCTCTTCTCTGGACTCGTTCCAGAGCCTCAACATCCTTGTGGTGGGGGGCCCAGAACTGAACACAGGATTCGAGGAGTGGTCTCACCAGTGCTGACTACAGAGGGAGAATAACCTCCCTGGATCTGCTGGTCACGCCGTTTCTGGTCCAAGCCAAGATGCCATTGGCCTTCTTGGCCACCTGGGCCACTGCTGGCTCATATTCAGTTGGCTGTCAACCAACACCCCCAGGTCCCTCTCCTCCAGGCAGCTTTCTAGCCAGACTTCTCCTAGTCTGTAGCACTGCATAGGGTTGTTGTGCCCCAAGTGCAGGACCTGCCATTTGGCCTTGATAAACCTCATGCCATTGGTCTCAGCCCAGCGGTCCAGCCTGTTCAGATCCCTTTGCAGAGCCTCCCTGCCCTCCAGCAGATCGACACTTCCACCCAGCTTAGTGTCGTCCGCAAACTTGCTAAGGGTGCACTCGATGCCTTCATCCAGGTCATTGATAAAGACATTGAACAGGGCTGGACCCAGCACTGAGCCCTGGGGAACCCCACTTGTCCCTGGCCTCCAGCTGGATTTCACACCATTTCCCACCACTCCCTGGGCCCGGCCAGCCAACCGGTTTTCCACCCAGGAGAGTGTGCGCCTGTCCAGACCAGAGGTGACAGTTTCTCAAGCAGAATGCTGTGAGAAACTGTGTCAAAGTCTTTACTGAAGTCTAGGAAGATCCATCCACAGCCTTTCCCTCATCCAGCAGCCGAGTCACTTTGTCATAGAAGGCGATCAGGTTAGTCTGGCAAGACCTGCCTTTTGTGAACCTGTCTGGACTGGGCCTGATCACCTGGTTCTCTTGCATGTGCTTCATGATAGCACTCAAGATCATCTGTTCCAGTTGGGCACTGGAACAGGCTGCCCAGGGAGGTGGTTGATTCACCTTCCCTGGAGGTGTTTAAGGCACGGGTGGACGAGGTGCTAAGGGACATGGTTTAGTGTTTGATAGGAATGGCTGGACTCGATGATCCGGTGGGTCTCTTCCAACCTGGTTATTCTATGATTCTATGGTTCCATGACTTTCCCTGGCACTGAGGTCAGACTGACAGGCCTGTAGTTCCCTGGGTCCTCCCTGCGACCCTTCTTGTAGATGGGCACAACATCAGCCAGCCTCCAGTCCAGTGGGACTTCCCCAGTCTTCCAGGACTGTTGGAAGATTATGGAAAGGGTTTGGCCAGCACATCTGCCAGCTCTTTCAATATCCTTGGGTGGATCCCATCCGGCCGCAGAGACTTGTGGGTGTCTGGTCGGGCTAGCAAGGCTCTGACCACCTCCTCTTGGATCACGGGAGCCTCATTATGCTCCTCTAGCTCCTGGGTTTGTACACAGATGGAACGACCCTCCTTACAACTAAAGACTGAGGCAAAGAAGGCATTAAGTACCTCAGCCTTTTCCTCATCCCCTGTCACTGTTGTTCCTTCTGCGTCCAATAGGGACTGTATGGTCTCCCTAGTCCTCCTTTTATTATTTATGTATTTGTAGAAAGATTTTTTGTTATCTTTCACAGACTTGGCCAATCTGATTTCTAGCTGAGCCTTAGCCCTTCTGATTTTTTCCCTACACAATCTCACTTCCCTCCTCTAGTCCACCCAAGAGGCCTGTCCCCTCTTCCAGAGCCCATAAACATTTCTCTTCTTCTTGATATCCCTCAAGATCTCTCTATTCAACCAAGCTGGCTTTCTCCCCTGCTGGCTTTTTTTCCGGAACACAGGGATGGCTTTCTGCTGAGCTGCTAGGACTTCCTTTTTGAAGAGCTTATTGAGCTCATAGAGCTCATCATTATTGATTAAGTATCAATAATCCTTGTTAAAAACTTGTCCAGGGTACAGTGAATATTTTACTCTCTGAGATACGATTTTAAGAAGCATATCAACAAGTTCCATACAACATGGGTTTACGAAAAGCACGTCTTGCCAAACAAACCTGATCGCCTTCTATGACAAAGTGACCTGCATACTGGACGAGGGAAAGGCTGTGGATGTATCTTCTTGGACTTTGGTAAAGCCTTTGACACAGTTTCTAACAGCATCCTGCTTGAGAAACTGTCAGCCTCTGGCCTGGACAGGCGAACGCTCTCCTAGGTGGAAAACTGGTTGGATGGAGGGCCCAGGGAGTGGTGGGAAATGGTGTGAAATCCAGCTGGAGGCCAGGGACAAGTGGTGTCTCCAGGGCTCAGTGCTGGGTCCAGCCCTGTTCAATGTCTTTATCAATGACCTGGATGAAGGCATTGAGTGCACCCTTAGCAAGTTTGCGGACGACACTAAGCTGGGTGGAAGTGTCGATCTGCTGGAGGGCAGGGAGGCTCTGCAAAGGGATCTGAACAGGCTGGACTGCTGGGCTGAGTCCAACGGCATGAGGTTTAACAAGGCCAAATGGCAGGTCCTGCACTTGGGGCACAACAACCCTATGCAGTGCTACAGACTAGGAGAAGTCTGGCTAGAAAGCTGCCTGGAGGAGAGGGACCTGGGGGTGTTGGTTGACAGCCAACTGAATATGAGCCAGCAGTGGCCCAGGTGGCCAAGAAGGCCGATGGCATCTTGGCTTGGATCAGAAACGGCGTGACCAGCAGATCCAGGGAGGTTATTCTCCCTCTGTAGTCAGCACTGGTGAGACCACTCCTCGAATCCTGTGTTCAGTTCTGGGCCCCCCACCACAAGGATGTTGAGGCTCTGGACTGAGGCCAGAGAAGAGCAACAAAGCTGGTGAGGGGGCTGGAGAACAGGCCTTACAAGGAACAGCTGAGAGAGCTGGGGTTGTTTAGCCTGGAGAAGAGAAGGCTGAGAGGAGACCTTATTGCTCTCTACAACTACCTGAAAGGAAGTTGTGGAGGGGAGGGAGCTGGCCTCTTCTCCTAAGTGACAGGGGACAGGACAAGAGAGAATGGCCTCAAGGTCCACCACGGAATGTTTAGGCTGAACATTAGAAACAAATATTTCACAGAAAGGGTCACTGGGCACTGGCAGAGGCTGCCCAGGGAGGTAGTTGGGTCACATTCCCTGGAGGTGTTTAAAGGATGGGTGGATGAGGTGCTGAGGGACATGGTTTAGTATTTGATAGGAATAGTTGGACTCAATGATCCAATGGGTCTTTCCCAACCTGGTGATTCTATGCATTACATAATCATATTCTCATGCACCATTTAGATAGAATTGAGCACTGATTAAGCATCTTTGATCTGTCTCATACAGTAGCAAAATCACAGAGACTGTGCTATTTCTCAGCAGCCAACGAAGCAACAAACTCTAAAGGGCCTTTTCAACTCTTTGTTATTGATCCTCTTCTTGCCCTTCTCCCAACAGCCTTACCATTGCATACAGCCACATCTTTTGTGTAGTCATCAGGCTAAAATGTCCAGGCCGAGAAGAACAATAAAGCTGTCACAGAGATGTTAACTGTAATAACAGACCCTAGACATAAGAGGAAAGGCTGTGAAACTCCTGTATTTACATCAAGGACAGAGACAGCCTGTGCTTTTATCAGCTGAGTTGTGGCCCTTCCTCTCACAGAACTAAGTCAATACGGTCACTGCTGCAACACCATTAGTCAGGCTCCAGTTGCAGGGGTCTGTGAATCCCAGGCACGTACAAAAAGCAAGTCAGCTAGGGTCCCATGCCTCTAAGTTACGGAGCGCTGGGGTGGGGAGAGGGAGAGGGGAAGAAAATGTCCTAAAGCTCTACTACTTCAGACATCTTGAAGATATCAACACACGGATCTTTTCAGCAGCAGTTCTCTGAGCAGGAGCTTAGAGGAACATTTCAGCCTAGGGGTCTTGTAAAGCCACGTGTGTACATAAAGAAGAGCTGACGTGTTTGAGAGGAACTAGGAGCCCTACAGACAGAGGATTATAAAAAAGGGCAGGGACTAGCACAAAGATTCAGAAACAGCAAGAGGAGCAAAGGAGAGTGTCAAGATACAGAGTGAATTTCAAAGCTGGAACAGCAACAGTGAACAATACAAAGGAATAGAAAAAGAAAGAGAGAGATGAAAAGAGAAAAAAAGAGAGAAAGAAAAGCAAGGCATTTGTAGGTGCAGAGAAAGAACAAACTGCAAGGATCAAGCCAGTCAAATTGTGGAGGAAAAGACTGAGGAATGCAAATTAGGACAAAAATGGAAAAGGAGTAAAAATATATGGGCACAGAACAGATGCTGAAGACTGGGGAAAAAAAAAAAGAAAGAGAAAACAGCACAGAAAGATAAAAGAGTAGGTGTACAGGGATACCAGAGAACAAAAATTATAGTAGCACAATAAACAAAAGGAACCAAAAAGTCCAGCTCTAAAGTGTTTGCTAATTAGTCCCATTGCTGTCACAACAAGCAATGTCACAGTGAAAGCGCGCATACCATTATTTCTTGTAAAAATACTTTCAAGCATGTAGTAGTGTTGTTCTGGCTGAAAATGTAAAGCAGAGTTAATAAGACACAGCTGCTCCCCAGGACCTATTTATACCTGTGAGGGGGTTTACCACACCCCATTCACAGGTGGTGCGTGGGAAGGCCGAGGGTGTATATAAGCCACAGGCCTTGCCTCAGGAGGTCTCTTAGGGTCTGGTTTTCCTTGAGGTTAGAGCTTTGCTGCTGTTTCAATTCATTATAGCTTTTGAGCCGATTAAGCTAGCTTGATAAGCTTTTTTTTTTTTTGTCTTGTAAAGAAACAGAGGCATCTGCTGGCAGTATGAGTTTTGGAAGAGTCCGGGGTAAACAGCACATGCAGCTGCAACTATGGGGTTTTTTTGTCAGTAATTTTTGATTGGGTATTGGAGGGAGCAAAATGTTTTAACAGTTTGATTTCCTTCTTTGTTTTTATTTTTCTGGGTGTTTTGCTTAGAGTTTCTGGTTATGGAATGATCTGTTTTTGTTGCTCATTCTGTGTGGGATGATGCATTGGTCCTAGGGACTTTGCAGTTTGTAACAGGCACCTTGTGGGTGATGATAATCTGGAGTTAAGTTTGTCGGCTTACGGTAGGAAGTTGAGTTTGTGGGCTGGTGGAAGACAGAAGGGGCCAGGGGAACCTTGGGAAGGGCTCAGAAGCACAGCTCTCAAGGAACAGCAACACAGAAGGGTCAGGAGGGTTAAAATAGAGGGCAGGTCCTGTTAGGAAGGGGTAGGGTTCCTTCTTTGATACTTCAGGGGTGGAAAAGGGCTTGAATGATTTGGGGAAAGGCAGATAGGTTCGTTAGTCTTTCTTGGGTCAGTTTTGCAGTCAGATGCAAGTGCCATTCAGGTTTCTGTTGTTCTAGTCTCTCTGCAGCAGATGGGAGGTAACGATGAGGTTGAGACACAAGTTGAAAAGTCGTAGTTACCCTAAAAAATGTAATCTCTAGGGCTCTGAGATCTCTGCTCCCTTATACCTTCCACTTATTGTGTTCCTCAGCTAACTTCTTTGCGTCCATCCTGTCTCCATCCATCTGAATGTCCAGAGAAGAGTAATGTGGCTGGTGAGGGGGCTGGCGAGCAGGCCTTATGAGGAGTGGCTGAGAGAGCTGGGGGTGTTTAGCCTGGAGAAGAGGAGGCTGAGGGGAGACCTTATTGCTCTCTACAACTACCTGAAAGGAGGTTGTGGAGAGGAGAGAGCTGGGGTCTTCTCCTAAGTGACAGAGGACAGGACAAGAGGGAATGGCCTCAAGCTCTGCCAGGAGAGGTTCAGGCTGGACATCAGGAAAAAGTATTTCACTGAAAGGGTTACTGGGGACTGGCAAAGGCTGCCCAAGGAGGTGGTTGAGTCACCTTCCCTGGAGGTGTTTAAAGGATGGATGGGCAAGGTGCTGAGGGGCATTGCTTAGTGATCGATAGAAATGGTGGGACTTAATGATCCGGGGGGTCTTTTCCAATCTGATGAATCTATGAATATCAGAGACCTTGCTACTTAAAGGTATGGACTTGCTGCCTATCTACAGTGCAGGATTCTGCCCTTCGTTTCCCTTGAATTTCTCAGGGAAGAGATAAGATATTATTTTGGCTTGTAACAGTTAGCAGCTGAGCAACTCTTCTTCATCTGGTCTGTGTGTATGACAAGCCTCCCTTATTTAGTAGTTTTGGATTTTTCCTGAACTTACCAATGAGGTTTGCTCTATGATTGCTCACAGCAGTTGTTACCTTGTCCATGTTATCCACTGTGTTTTTTTTACTGTCACTGAGTTTCCAATTTAGGTCTTAGAGGAGTCAAATCCCACTGTTGCAAGTTTTTCATTGGCTGACCGCCTCTGTAATTCCAGTCTCCATTGCTGTGTGGTGAGTGTCCTGTGTTTTTAGGTCTTCTGTGTTAATTATCTTTACTGGTTTTCGATAAGAATATTTTTTCGAGTTCTTTTTGTTCACTCCTGTGACTAAAGTCTGGTAACTTCCTAGAATTTTGACCTCCATGTCTCGTCTTTCTTTTGTCCTGGGTATCACCACTACCGGTCCTACAACCTAAGTGGTGAGGAGGAGAGGAAAGCAGACGGCACGGAATTTTGGGGCACCAGTGCGGTAGTCAGGCTTATTCTCATCACTGTGGGGCTGAAGGTGAGGAGGAAGTTAAGTATGTCTAGAAGAGCAAAGAATTATTTGGCAACTTAGTATTTACTTTTGGTTTGGCAGGCACTGTACGGGCCACTTTGGGAATGGGAAGAGCATTTGAGATCAGCTGGGTAGTAGGGAGAAGGAGCATGGGACAGATGTCTCACAGATGTGACAGTAATTCTCTTAATTTAATTACCCTGGGTGATAACAGCTGCAGCATCTGACATTGGAACTGCTGTGGAGCAAGTGAGTGGAAGAACATGCCAGTTAGGCAGAGCAAGTTGTCATGTAAGATGCTGATATTGATCCGTGCAATGCTGGCTGTTGGCACTATTTTAGTTTTATCTTTGGTTTTCTTGCAGATGGCAAAGCGGAACCTGGCAACTGTAGGATCATCCTGGAGAGCTGATGCTCTTGGAGTTCTTTTTCTGCTGAGGATGTCTCCTGGTGGTCTGAAAGTTAAGTTGAGGGATGGGGGCAGGGGTGGGGTGTGACAGAGGGGAGAAGGCTGGGAACGGCAGGGAGGGGTTTTAAAAGTAGCTTAGTGGAGTGGGCTGTGCGGGAAGTGTCCCCTTTGGGCAGGGAGAGCTGGAGGGTGTTACTTCTCAGCCCAAAGCTAGCATGTTCCAGGCAGGGCCGTTCCAGCTTGTCTGTGCCGTGTACTTTATATTCTGTTTCTCTTACGTGTTTCTTAAGCCTTGATGTCCCCTTTCCTTTAAAGGAATGCAGCATATGACTTTAGCAGCAACTCGAGGGCCTTGAACGTGTGCACTCATGGGTAAAATAACAATTAGGCACCGTTCTTCTTGCGTCATAACCTAAGTGTGGATTGGCTTCACATTTTCAAAGCTTCTAGTCAGCCATCATTTCCTGTGCCCTTGCAGAATGTGTTGGAAGCCACAATCGCTAGTCGTAAATTTTCAAGGATCCCAGTTAACCAGAGACTTCTTCCATGCATCTTGTGTCTTTAGGCATTTAAAAGGTGATTCCTTCATGTACAATGTCCCAGTTATGGCCACATCCCATTGTAATGAGGAATACGTTATAGCATGCCAGACATGCCTAGAGTGCCATATCTACGGTCCTGAAATCTTGTAATCATAAATGCAGTGTTGATCAGGCACTGCTTTCCTTGCATCGTGATCCTAAAGCCAGGAACGGTCTTGTGTTTTAGCACTGATTTCCTGTTTGTTTTCCCTTGCAGATGCTGAAGAGGAACCCCGTGACTGCAGGGTTATTACCGTGAGCCGCTGTGATTTGAGCTGCTTTGGCCCAGGACAGCTTGAGTCGTGGCCCTCTGAAAGCTAAGTGTAGGGAGCAGAGGTGGGAAGCGGGAGGTGGGTTGGGGCTAGCAGGGAGGGGTTTTGAAGGTAGCCTAGGCTGTGCAGGGAGAGTCGTCTTTGGGCCGGTGAAGGCAGAGGGGCGTACTTCTGAGCCCAAACCCTGCATGGGCAGGGCAGTTCCAGCCTGTATCTGTTGGGGTCTAGTCTGTCTAGTCACCGTGCCGCGTCTGAAATTTTCTGCAGGTCTTGATGTCCTCTTTTGTGGTCAAGGCACGCCGGGCTTTTGCTGCGGCCTTGCAGCCCGCCTCGCCATCCGGAAGAGCTACTCTTCCGTTTTCTTGGATCCCTGTTGTGGGACTCGTTCCGCGCATCCTCTGCATCTTTAGGCCTTTAAAAGGGGCTTCTTGCCCGTCCATCTAGCCAGTTGCGGCCACATCTCTTTGGAACCCTGCACGGTTCATGGCTTTTCCAGGGCTGCCGTAGGTTCTCCCTCGGAGCCCTGTCCGTTGTCTTGCCCATTGGCAGGGGTGGTCCCGGAGTCCTCTTTGTCGCTGTGAGCCTTCTTTTGTCCCGGTTCCCGACGTTGGTCTTGTGTGCTGGTGTTCTGTGTGTATTTGTGTCTGGTTGGAGCTGCTCTGCCTGGTGCGTAGAGGAATTGCTAAGAGTCAGCCGAGGTAGAGTGGCCTGATTGCGTGCTTAAGGTTTTGATGAGACTAGACGTTGCAGTCTAGGGGCGTCCATTACTTTGCAGTCTTGGGGCGTCCATTACTTTGCAGAAGTAGCAGCCCTTGGTGTGGCGGGGGAGGAGGGTAGTTTCTGCTCCTCTCTGGAGCCACGGAGGGGACGACCAAAACTGCGTGGGGGAAGGCAGTGGGGAGCGGTGGCGAAGGGGTTTGTACGTGAAGGGAGCGGCAATTCATGTTTGGGTTTGGTTGTGGACTAGCTTTGCTTGGCTGTAAGGCCCAGTAGAGGCGGCCTCAGTAAAAGCAAGCGAGAGGCTTGGATTTCTTTGGGCGTTGCTGAGCGTCAGGGTGATGTCTTTGCTGTTGTGTTTTTCAGATGTAGAGGCCGGACCTGTGCGCCGAGAGGCACGGACGGAGATGCGTGCGGGTCGAGTGCCATAGCGAGGTGGGTCTGCTGCGGTGTTGGTGGGAAGATGTGGCCGGGGGCTGTGCGACTAGATAATGGGTTTTGGTTTTGCTTTGAAGGTACGGGGCCGTGGGCAAAGCAGTAGAGTGGCAGAGGAGCTGGCTTGGGTGAAGAGAGCAACGGTGAGTTGCGTGAAGCAGCAGTTGTTGTTCATGTGTCCTCGAGTCCGTGAAGGTACAGCCGTCCTTGACTGCTTGTGGATTGCAGGTGGAGCGCGTCCTCGACGTGGCAGCCCAAGGTGATGGAGGTTCGGTGGCTGAGCGGTGAAGGTAACGTAGCGGGAGATGGGATTCGCTGGGAGCTGCCTGTCTATTTGGGTTGTGTCTAAGCTGGTCTCTTCTTGCAGGTTCAGCATGCGGCGTCAGAGGGGCCCAGCTTGGTGTCAGCAAACGGCGTGAGAAGGCGAGGTGGTTGTCCGAGGTGGTGTCTAAGAGCCAAGTGCTATGTAGCAACTCAGCTGAGCGTTTTTGGTTTTGTCAGGTGCTGTTCGGGGAGCGTCTGGAAGAGGGTGAGTGCCTGAGGGGAGGCTGGGTCGTCGTGAGGAGGAGCGTGGGAGTGTAGATTTCTCATGGTCACAAAAGGAGCTTTTGGTCTTGGAACTGCAGGTGCCCCAGGCCGTGTCAGCTGCCGGTTCTGACGTTTGAGCGAGCAAGGGGCAGGTGAGCAGAATGCCCGGGTGGTTTTGCGATGGGTGACGGGGCGTAGTAGAAGAGGTTGGCGGTGTGGTTCCGACGGCTGGCACTGTGTTTTCCTCTTTGTTTTTTTCTTGCAGATGCTGAAGAGGAACCCCGTGACTGCAGGGTTATTACCGTTAGCCGCTGTGGCCCAGGACAGCTTGAGTCGTGGCCCTCTGAAAGCTAAGTGTAGGGAGCAGAGGTGGGAAGCGGGAGGCGGGTTGGGGCTAGCAGGGAGGGGTTTTGAAGGTAGCCTAGGCTGTGCAGGGAGAGTCGTCTTTGGGCCGGTGAAGGCAGAGGGGCGTACTTCTGAGCCCAAACCCTGCATGGGCAGGGCAGTTCCAGCCTGTATCTGTTGGGGTCTAGTCTGTCTAGTCACCGTGCCGCGTCTGAAATTTTCTGCAGGTCTTGATGTCCTCTTTTGTGGTCAAGGCACGCCGGGCTTTTGCTGCGGCCTTGCAGCCCGCCTCGCCATCCGGAAGAGCTACTCTTCCGTTTTCTTGGATCCCTGTTGTGGGACTCGTTCCGCGCATCCTCTGCATCTTTAGGCCTTTAAAAGGGGCTTCTTGCCCGTCCATCTAGCCAGTTGCGGCCACATCTCTTTGGAACCCTGCACGGTTCATGGCTTTTCCAGGGCTGCCGTAGGTTCTCCCTCGGAGCCCTGTCCGTTGCCTTGCCCATTGGCAGGGGTGGTCCCGGAGTCCTCTTTGTCGCTGTGAGTCTTCTTTTGTCCCGGTTCCCGACGTTGGTCTTGTGTGCTGGTGTTCTGTGTGTATTTGTGTCTGGTTGGAGCTGCTCTGCCTGGTGCGTAGAGGAATTGCTAAGAGTCAGCCGAGGTAGAGTGGCCTGATTGCGTGCTTAAGGTTTTGACGAGACTAGACGTTGCAGTCTAGGGGCGTCCATTACTTTGCAGTCTTGGGGCGTCCATTACTTTGCAGAAGTAGCAGCCCTTGGTGTGGCGGGTGAGGAGGGTAGTTTCTGCTCCTCTCTGGAGCCATGGAGGGGACGACCAAAACTGCGTGGGAGAAGGCAGCGGGAGCGGTGGCGAAGGGGTTTGTACGTGAAGGGAGCGGCAATTCATGTTTGGGTTTGGTTGTGGACTAGCTTTGCTTGGCTGTAAGGCCCAGTAGAGGCGGCCTCAGTAAAAGCAAGCGAGAGGCTTGGATTTCTTTGGGCGTTGCTGAGCGTCAGGGTGATGTCTTTGCTGTTGTGTTTTTCAGATGTAGAGGCCGGACCTGTGCGCCGAGAGGCACGGACGGAGATGCGTGCGGGTCGAGTGCCATAGCGAGGTGGGTCTGCTGCGGTGTTGGTGGGAAGATGTGGCCGGGGGCTGTGCGACTAGATAATGGGTTTTGGTTTTGCTTTGAAGGTACGGGGCCGTGGGCAAAGCAGTAGAGTGGCAGAGGAGCTGGCTTGGGTGAAGAGAGCAACGGTGAGTTGCGTGAAGCAGCAGTTGTTGTTCATGTGTCCTCGAGTCCGTGAAGGTACAGCCGTCCTTGACTGCTTGTGGATTGCAGGTGGAGCGCGTCCTCGACGTGGCAGCCCAAGGTGATGGAGGTTCGGTGGCCGAGCGGTGAAGGTAACGTAGCGGGAGATGGGATTCGCTGGGAGCTGCCTGTCTATTTGGGTTGTGTCTAAGCTGGTCTCTTCTTGCAGGTTCAGCCTGCGGCGTCAGAGGGACCCAGCTTGGTGTCAGCGGGACCCAGCTTGGTGTCAGCAAACGGCGTGAGAAGGTGAGGTGGTTGTCCGAGGTGGTGTCTAAGAGCCAAGTGCTATGTAGCAACTCAGCTGAGCGTTTTTGGTTTTGGCAGGTGCTGTTCGGGGAGCGTCTGGAAGAGGGTGAGTGCCTGAGGGGAGGCTGGGTCGTCGTGAGGAGGAGCGTGGGAATGTAGATTTCTCATGGTCACAAAAGGAGCTTTTGGTCTTGGAACTGCAGGTGCCCCAGGCCGTGTCAGCTGCCGGTTCTGACGTTTGAGCGAGCAAGGGGCAGGTGAGCAGAATGCCCGGGTGGTTTTGCGATGGGTGACGGGGCGTAGTAGAAGAGGTTGGCGGTGTGGTTCCGACGGCTGGCACTGTGTTTTCCTCTTTGTTTTTTTCTTGCAGATGCTGAAGAGGAACCCCGTGACTGCAGGGTTATTACCGTTAGCCGCTGTGATTTGAGCTGCTTTGGCCCAGGACAGCTTGAGTCGTGGCCCTCTGAAAGCTAAGTGTAGGGAGCAGAGGTGGGAAGCGGGAGGCGGGTTGGGGCTAGCAGGGAGGGGTTTTGAAGGTAGCCTAGGCTGTGCAGGGAGAGTAGTCTTTGGGCCGGTGAAGGCAGAGGGGCGTACTTCTGAGCCCAAACCCTGCATGGGCAGGGCAGTTCCAGCCTGTATCTGTTGGGGTCTAGTCTGTCTGGTCACCGTGCCGCGTCTGAAATTTTCTGCAGGTCTTGATGTCCTCTTTTGTGGTCAAGGCACGCCGGGCTTTTGCTGCGGCCTTGCAGCCCGCCTCGCCATCCGGAAGAGCTACTCTTCCGTTTTCTTGGATCCCTGTTGTGGGACTCGTTCCGCGCATCCTCTGCATCTTTAGGCCTTTAAAAGGGGCTTCTTGCCCGTCCATCTAGCCAGTTGCGGCCACATCTCTTTGGAACCCTGCACAGTTCATGGCTTTTCCAGGGCTGCCGTAGGTTCTCCCTCGGAGCCCTGTCCGTTGCCTTGCCCATTGGCAGGGGTGGTCCCGGAGTCCTCTTTGTCGCTGTGAGTCTTCTTTTGTCCCGGTTCCCGACGTTGGTCTTGTGTGCTGGTGTTCTGTGTGTATTTGTGTCTGGTTGGAGCTGCTCTGCCTGGTGCGTAGAGGAATTGCTAAGAGTCAGCCGAGGTAGAGTGGCCTGATTGCATGCTTAAGGTTTTGACGAGACTAGACGTTGCAGTCTAGGGGCGTCCATTACTTTGCAGAAGTAGCAGCCCTTGGTGTGGCGGGTGAGGAAGGTAGTTTCTGCTCCTCTCTGGAGCCACGGAGGGGACGAGCAAAACTGCGTGGGAGAAGGCAGCGGGAGCGGTGGCGAAGGGGTTTGTATGTGAAGGGAGCGGCAATTCATGTTTGGGTTTGGTTGTGGACTAGCTTTGCTTGGCTGTAAGGCCCAGTAGAGGCGGCCTCAGTAAAAGCAAGCGAGAGGCTTGGATTTCTTAGGGCGTTGCTGAGCGTCAGGGTGATGTCTTTGCTGTTGTGTTTTTCAGATGTAGAGGCCGGACCTGTGCGCCGAGAGGCACGGATGGAGATGCATTCGGGTCGAGTGCCATGGCGAGGTGGGTCTGCTGCGGTGTCGGTGGGAAGATGTGGCCGGGGGCTGTGCGACTAGATAATGGGTTTTGGTTTTGCTTTGAAGGTACGGGGCCGTGGGCAAAACAGTAGAGTGGCAGAGGAGCTGGCTTGGGTGAAGAGAGCAACGGTGAGTTGCGTGAAGCAGCAGTTGTTGTTCATGTGTCCTCGAGTCCGTGAAGGTACAGCCGTCCTTGACTGCTTGTGGATTGCAGGTGGAGCGCGTCCTCGACATGTCAGCCCAAGGTGATGGAGGTTCGGTGGCCGAGCGGTGAAGGTAACGTAGCGGGAGATGGGATTCGCTGGGAGCTGCCTGTCTATTTGGGTTGTGTCTAAGCTGGTCTCTTCTTGCAGGTTCAGCCTGCGGCGTCAGAGGGTGTCAGAGGGTGTCAGCAAACGGCGTGAGAAGGTGAGGTGGTTGTCCGAGGTGGTGTCTAAGAGCCAAGTGCTATGTAGCAACTCAGCTGAGCGTTTTTGGTTTTGGCAGGTGCTGTTCGGGGAGCGTCTGGAAGAGGGTGAGTGCCTGAGGGGAGGCTGGGTCGTCGTGAGGAGGAGCGTGGGAATGTAGATTTCTCATGGTCACAAAAGGAGCTTTTGGTCTTGGAACTGCAGGTGCCCCAGGCGGTGTCAGCTGCCGGTTCTGACGTTTGAGCGAGCAAGGGGCATGTGAGCAGAATGCCCGGGTGGTTTTGCGATGGGTGACGGGGCGTAGTAGAAGATGTTGGCGGCGAGCGGTGTGGTTCCGACGGCTGGCACTGTGTTTTCCTCTTTGTTTTTTTCTTGCAGATGCTGAAGAGGAACCCCGTGACTGCAGGGTTATTACCGTTAGCCGCTGTGATTTGAGCTGCTTTGGCCCAGGACAGCTTGAGTCGTGGCCCTCTGAAAGCTAAGTGTAGGGAGCAGAGGTGGGAAGCGGGAGGCGGGTTGGGGCTAGCAGGGAGGGGTTTTGAAGGTAGCCTAGGCTGTGCAGGGAGAGTCGTCTTTGGGCCGGTGAAGGCAGAGGGGCGTACTTCTGAGCCCAAACCCTGCATGGGCAGGGCAGTTCCAGCCTGTATCTGTTGGGGTCTAGTCTGTCTAGTCACCGTGCCGCGTCTGAAATTTTCTGCAGGTCTTGATGTCCTCTTTTGTGGTCAAGGCACGCCGGGCTTTTGCTGCGGCCTTGCAGCCCGCCTCGCCATCCGGAAGAGCTACTCTTCCGTTTTCTTGGATCCCTGTTGTGGGACTCGTTCCGCGCATCCTCTGCATCTTTAGGCCTTTAAAAGGGGCTTCTTGCCCGTCCATCTAGCCAGTTGCGGCCACATCTCTTTGGAACCCTGCACGGTTCATGGCTTTTCCAGGGCTGCCGTAGGTTCTCCCTCGGAGCCCTGTCCGTTGCCTTGCCCATTGGCAGGGGTGGTCCCGGAGTCCTCTTTGTCGCTGTGAGTCTTCTTTTGTCCCGGTTCCCGACGTTGGTCTTGTGTGCTGGTGTTCTGTGTGTATTTGTGTCTGGTTGGAGCTGCTCTGCCTGGTGCGTAGAGGAATTGCTAAGAGTCAGCCGAGGTAGAGTGGCCTGATTGCATGCTTAAGGTTTTGACGAGACTAGACGTTGCAGTCTAGGGGCGTCCATTACTTTGCAGTCTTGGGGCGTCCATTACTTTGCAGAAGTAGCAGCCCTTGGTGTGGCGGGTGAGGAGGGTAGTTTCTGCTCCTCTCTGGAGCCACAGAGGGGACGACCAAAACTGCGTGGGAGAAGGCAGCGGGAGCGGTGGCGAAGGGGTTTGTACGTGAAGGGAGCGGCAATTCATGTTTGGGTTTGGTTGTGGACTAGCTTTGCTTGGCTGTAAGGCCCAGTAGAGGCGGCCTCAGTAAAAGCAAGCGAGAAGCTTGGATTTCTTTGGGCGTTGCTGAGCGTCAGGGTGATGTCTTTGCTGTTGTGTTTTTCAGATGTAGAGGCCGGACCTGTGAGCCGAGAGGCACGGACGGAGATGCGTGCGGTTCGAGTGCCATAGCGAGGTGGGTCTGCTGCGGTGTCGGTGGGAAGATGTGGCCGGGGGCTGTGCGACTAGATAATGGGTTTTGGTTTTGCTTTGAAGGTACGGGGCCGTGGGCAAAGCAGTAGAGTGGCAGAGGAGCTGGCTTGGGTGAAGAGAGCAACGGTGAGTTGCGTGAAGCAGCAGTTGTTGTTCATGTGTCCTCGAGTCCGTGAAGGTACAGCCGTCCTTGACTGCTTGTGGATTGCAGGTGGAGCGCGTCCTCGACGTGGCAGCCCAAGGTGATGGAGGTTCGGTGGCCGAGCGGTGAAGGTAACGTAGCGGGAGATGGGATTCGCTGGGAGCTGCCTGTCTATTTGGGTTGTGTCTAAGCTGGTCTCTTCTTGCAGGTTCAGCATGCGGCGTCAGAGGGGCCCAGCTTGGTGTCAGCAAACGGCGTGAGAAGGCGAGGTGGTTGTCCGAGGTGGTGTCTAAGAGCCAAGTGCTATGTAGCAACTCAGCTGAGCGTTTTTGGTTTTGGCAGGTGCTGTTCGGGGAGCGTCTGGAAGAGGGTGAGTGCCTGAGGGGAGGCTGGGTCGTCGTGAGGAGGAGCGTGGGAATGTAGATTTCTCATGGTCACAAAAGGAGCTTTTGGTCTTGGAACTGCAGGTGCCCCAGGCGGTGTCAGCTGCCGGTTCTGACGTTTGAGCGAGCAAGGGGCAGGTGAGCAGAATGCCCGGGTGGTTTTGCGATGGGTGACGGGGCGTAGTAGAAGAGGTTGGCGGTGTGGTTCCGACGGCTGGCACTGTGTTTTCCTCTTTGTTTTTTTCTTGCAGATGCTGAAGAGGAACCCCGTGACTGCAGGGTTATTACCGTTAGCCGCTGTGATTTGAGCTGCTTTGGCCCAGGACAGCTTGAGTCGTGGCCCTCTGAAAGCTAAGTGTAGGGAGCAGAGGTGGGAAGCGGGAGGCGGGTTGGGGCTAGCAGGGAGGGGTTTTGAAGGTAGCCTAGGCTGTGCAGGGAGAGTAGTCTTTGGGCCGGTGAAGGCAGAGGGGCGTACTTCTGAGCCCAAACCCTGCATGGGCAGGGCAGTTCCAGCCTGTATCTGTTGGGGTCTAGTCTGTCTGGTCACCGTGCCGCGTCTGAAATTTTCTGCAGGTCTTGATGTCCTCTTTTGTGGTCAAGGCACGCCGGGCTTTTGCTGCGGCCTTGCAGCCCGCCTCGCCATCCGGAAGAGCTACTCTTCCGTTTTCTTGGATCCCTGTTGTGGGACTCGTTCCGCGCATCCTCTGCATCTTTAGGCCTTTAAAAGGGGCTTCTTGCCCGTCCATCTAGCCAGTTGCGGCCACATCTCTTTGGAACCCTGCACGGTTCATGGCTTTTCCAGGGCTGCCGTAGGTTCTCCCTCGGAGCCCTGTCCGTTGCCTTGCCCATTGGCAGGGGTGGTCCCGGAGTCCTCTTTGTCGCTGTGAGTCTTCTTTTGTCCCGGTTCCCGACGTTGGTCTTGTGTGCTGGTGTTCTGTGTGTATTTGTGTCTGGTTGGAGCTGCTCTGCCTGGTGCGTAGAGGAATTGCTAAGAGTCAGCCGAGGTAGAGTGGCCTGATTGCGTGCTTAAGGTTTTGACGAGACTAGACGTTGCAGTCTAGGGGCGTCCATTACTTTGCAGTCTTGGGGCGTCCATTACTTTGCAGAAGTAGCAGCCCTTGGTGTGGCGGGTGAGGAAGGTAGTTTCTGCTCCTCTCTGGAGCCACGGAGGGGACGAGCAAAACTGCGTGGGAGAAGGCAGCGGGAGCGGTGGCGAAGGGGTTTGTATGTGAAGGGAGCGGCAATTCATGTTTGGGTTTGGTTGTGGACTAGCTTTGCTTGGCTGTAAGGCCCAGTAGAGGCGGCCTCAGTAAAAGCAAGCGAGAGGCTTGGATTTCTTAGGGCGTTGCTGAGCGTCAGGGTGATGTCTTTGCTGTTGTGTTTTTCAGATGTAGAGGCCGGACCTGTGAGCCGAGAGGCACGGATGGAGATGCATTCGGGTCGAGTGCCATGGCGAGGTGGGTCTGCTGCGGTGTCGGTGGGAAGATGTGGCCGGGGGCTGTGCGACTAGATAATGGGTTTTGGTTTTGCTTTGAAGGTACGGGGCCGTGGGCAAAGCAGTAGAGTGGCAGAGGAGCTGGCTTGGGTGAAGAGAGCAACGGTGAGTTGCGTGAAGCAGCAGTTGTTGTTCATGTGTCCTCGAGTCCGTGAAGGTACAGCCGTCCTTGACTGCTTGTGGATTGCAGGTGGAGCGCGTCCTCGACGTGGCAGCCCAAGGTGATGGAGGTTCGGTGGCCGAGCGGTGAAGGTAACGTAGCGGGAGATGGGATTCGCTGGGAGCTGCCTGTCTATTTGGGTTGTGTCTAAGCTGGTCTCTTCTTGCAGGTTCAGCCTGCGGCGTCAGAGGGACCCAGCTTGGTGTCAGCAAACGGCGTGAGAAGGTGAGGTGGTTGTCCGAGGTGGTGTCTAAGAGCCAAGTGCTATGTAGCAACTCAGCTGAGTGTTTTTGGTTTTGGCAGGTGCTGTTCGGGGAGCGTCTGGAAGAGGGTGAGTGCCTGAGGGGAGGCTGGGTCGTCGTGAGGAGGAGCGTGGGAATGTAGATTTCTCATGGTCACAAAAGGAGCTTTTGGTCTTGGAACTGCAGGTGCCCCAGGCCGTGTCAGCTGCCGGTTCTGACGTTTGAGCGAGCAAGGGGCAGGTGAGCAGAATGCCCGGGTGGTTTTGCGATGGGTGACGGGGCGTAGTAGAAGAGGTTGGCGGCGAGCGGTGTGGTTCCGACGGCTGGCACTGTGTTTTCCTCTTTGTTTTTTTCTTGCAGATGCTGAAGAGGAACCCCGTGACTGCAGGATTATTACCTTTAGCCGCTGTGATTTGAGCTGCTGTGGCCCAGGACAGCTTGAGTCGTGGCCCTCTGAAAGCTAAGTGTAGGGAGCAGAGGTGGGAGCGGGAGGCGGGTTGGGGCTAGCAGGGAGGGGTTTTGAAGGTAGCCTAGGCTGTGCAGGGAGAGTCGTCTTTGGGCCGGTGAAGGCAGAGGGGCGTACTTCTGAGCCCAAACCCTGCATGGGCAGGGCAGTTCCAGCCTGTATCTGTTGGGGTCTAGTCTGTCTAGTCACCGTGCCGCGTCTGAAATTTTCTGCAGGTCTTGATGTCCTCTTTTGTGGTCAAGGCACGCCGGGCTTTTGCTGCGGCCTTGCAGCCCGCCTCGCCATCCGGAAGAGCTACTCTTCCGTTTTCTTGGATCCCTGTTGTGGGACTCGTTCCGCGCATCCTCTGCATCTTTAGGCCTTTAAAAGGGGCTTCTTGCCCGTCCATCTAGCCAGTTGCGGCCACATCTCTTTGGAACCCTGCACGGTTCATGGCTTTTCCAGGGCTGCCGTAGGTTCTCCCTCGGAGCCCTGTCCGTTGCCTTGCCCATTGGCAGGGGTGGTCCCGGAGTCCTCTTTGTCGCTGTGAGTCTTCTTTTTTCCCGGTTCCCGACGTTGGTCTTGTGTGCTGGTGTTCTGTGTGTATTTGTGTCTGGTTGGAGCTGCTCTGCCTGGTGCGTAGAGGAATTGCTAAGAGTCAGCCGAGGTAGAGTGGCCTGATTGCATGCTTAAGGTTTTGACGAGACTAGACGTTGCAGTCTAGGGGCGTCCATTACTTTGCAGTCTTGGGGCGTCCATTACTTTGCAGAAGTAGCAGCCCTTGGTGTGGCGGGTGAGGAGGGTAGTTTCTGCTCCTCTCTGGAGCCACGGAGGGGACGACCAAAACTGCGTGGGAGAAGGCAGCGGGAGCGGTGGCGAAGGGGTTTGTACGTGAAGGGAGCGGCAATTCATGTTTGGGTTTGGTTGTGGACTAGCTTTGCTTGGCTGTAAGGCCCAGTAGAGGCGGCCTCAGTAAAAGCAAGCGAGAAGCTTGGATTTCTTTGGGCGTTGCTGAGCGTCAGGGTGATGTCTTTGCTGTTGTGTTTTTCAGATGTAGAGGCCGGACCTGTGAGCCGAGAGGCACGGACGGAGATGCGTGCGGTTCGAGTGCCATAGCGAGGTGGGTCTGCTGCGGTGTCGGTGGGAAGATGTGGCCGGGGGCTGTGCGACTAGATAATGGGTTTTGGTTTTGCTTTGAAGGTACGGGGCCGTGGGCAAAGCAGTAGAGTGGCAGAGGAGCTGGCTTGGGTGAAGAGAGCAACGGTGAGTTGCGTGAAGCAGCAGTTGTTGTTCATGTGTCCTCGAGTCCGTGAAGGTACAGCCGTCCTTGACTGCTTGTGGATTGCAGGTGGAGCGCGTCCTCGACGTGGCAGCCCAAGGTGATGGAGGTTCGGTGGCCGAGCGGTGAAGGTAACGTAGCGGGAGATGGGATTCGCTGGGAGCTGCCTGTCTATTTGGGTTGTGTCTAAGCTGGTCTCTTCTTGCAGGTTCAGCCTGCGGCGTCAGAGGGACCCAGCTTGGTGTCAGCAAACGGCGTGAGAAGGTGAGGTGGTTGTCCGAGGTGGTGTCTAAGAGCCAAGTGCTATGTAGCAACTCAGCTGAGCGTTTTTGGTTTTGTCAGGTGCTGTTCGGGGAACGTCTGGAAGAGGGTGAGTGCCTGAGGGGAGACTGGGTCGTCGTGAGGAGGAGCGTGGGAGTGTAGATTTCTCATGGTCACAAAAGGAGATTTTGGTCTTGGAACTGCAGGTGCCCCAGGCGGTGTCAGCTGCCGGTTCTGACGTTTGAGCGAGCAAGGGGCAGGTGAGCAGAATGCCCGGGTGGTTTTGCGATGGGTGACGGGGCGTAGTAGAAGAGGTTGGCGGCGAGCGGTGTGGTTCCGACGGCTGGCACTGTGTTTTCCTCTTTGTTTTTTTCTTGCAGATGCTGAAGAGGAACCCCGTGACTGCAGGGTTATTACCGTTAGCCGCTGTGATTTGAGCTGCTTTGGCCCAGGACAGCTTGAGTCGTGGCCCTCTGAAAGCTAAGTGTAGGGAGCAGAGGTGGGAAGCGGGAGGCGGGTTGGGGCTAGCAGGGAGGGGTTTTGAAGGTAGCCTAGGCTGTGCAGGGAGAGTAGTCTTTGGGCCGGTGAAGGCAGAGGGGCGTACTTCTGAGCCCAAACCCTGCATGGGCAGGGCAGTTCCAGCCTGTATCTGTTGGGGTCTAGTCTGTCTGGTCACCGTGCCGCGTCTGAAATTTTCTGCAGGTCTTGATGTCCTCTTTTGTGGTCAAGGCACGCCGGGCTTTTGCTGCGGCCTTGCAGCCCGCCTCGCCATCCGGAAGAGCTACTCTTCCGTTTTCTTGGATCCCTGTTGTGGGACTCGTTCCGCGCATCCTCTGCATCTTTAGGCCTTTAAAAGGAGCTTCTTGCCCGTCCATCTAGCCAGTTGCGGCCACATCTCTTTGGAACCCTGCACGGTTCATGGCTTTTCCAGGGCTGCCGTAGGTTCTCCCTCGGAGCCCTGTCCGTTGCCTTGCCCATTGGCAGGGGTGGTCCCGGAGTCCTCTTTGTCGCTGTGAGTCTTCTTTTGTCCCGGTTCCCGACGTTGGTCTTGTGTGCTGGTGTTCTGTGTGTATTTGTGTCTGGTTGGAGCTGCTCTGCCTGGTGCGTAGAGGAATTGCTAAGAGTCAGCCGAGGTAGAGTGGCCTGATTGCATGCTTAAGGTTTTGACGAGACTAGACGTTGCAGTCTAGGGGCGTCCATTACTTTGCAGTCTTGGGGCGTCCATTACTTTGCAGAAGTAGCAGCCCTTGGTGTGGCGGGTGAGGAAGGTAGTTTCTGCTCCTCTCTGGAGCCACGGAGGGGACGAGCAAAACTGCGTGGGAGAAGGCAGCGGGAGCGGTGGCGAAGGGGTTTGTACGTGAAGGGAGCGGCAATTCATGTTTGGGTTTGGTTGTGGACTAGCTTTGCTTGGCTGTAAGGCCCAGTAGAGGCGGCCTCAGTAAAAGCAAGCGAGAGGCTTGGATTTCTTTGGGCGTTGCTGATCGTCAGGGTGATGTCTTTGCTGTTGTGTTTTTCAGATGTAGAGGCCGGACCTGTGCGCCGAGAGGCACGGACGGAGATGCGTGCGGGTCGAGTGCCATAGCGAGGTGGGTCTGCTGCGGTGTCGGTGGGAAGATGTGGCCGGGGGCTGTGCGACTAGATAATGGGTTTTGGTTTTGCTTTGAAGGTACGGGGCCGTGGGCAAAGCAGTAGAGTGGCAGAGGAGCTGGCTTGGGTGAAGAGAGCAACGGTGAGTTGCGTGAAGCAGCAGTTGTTGTTCATGTGTCCTCGAGTCCGTGAAGGTACAGCCGTCCTTGACTGCTTGTGGATTGCAGGTGGAGCGCGTCCTCGACGTGGCAGCCCAAGGTGATGGAGGTTCGGTGGCCGAGCGGTGAAGGTAACGTAGCGGGAGATGGGATTCGCTGGGAGCTGCCTGTCTATTTGGGTTGTGTCTAAGCTGGTCTCTTCTTGCAGGTTCAGCCTGCGGCGTCAGAGGGACCCAGCTTGGTGTCAGCAAACGGCGTGAGAAGGTGAGGTGGTTGTCCGAGGTGGTGTCTAAGAGCCAAGTGCTATGTAGCAACTCAGCTGAGCGTTTTTGGTTTTGTCAGGTGCTGTTCGGGGAACGTCTGGAAGAGGGTGAGTGCCTGAGGGGAGACTGGGTCGTCGTGAGGAGGAGCGTGGGAGTGTAGATTTCTCATGGTCACAAAAGGAGATTTTGGTCTTGGAACTGCAGGTGCCCCAGGCCGTGTCAGCTGCCGGTTCTGACGTTTGAGCGAGCAAGGGGCAGGTGAGCAGAATGCCCGGGTGGTTTTGCGATGGGTGACGGGGCGTAGTAGAAGAGGTTGGCGGCGAGCGGTGTGGTTCCGACGGCTGGCACTGTGTTTTCCTCTTTGTTTTTTTCTTGCAGATGCTGAAGAGGAACCCCGTGACTGCAGGGTTATTACCGTTAGCCGCTGTGATTTGAGCTGCTTTGGCCCAGGACAGCTTGAGTCGTGGCCCTCTGAAAGCTAAGTGTAGGGAGCAGAGGTGGGAAGCGGGAGGCGGGTTGGGGCTAGCAGGGAGGGGTTTTGAAGGTAGCCTAGGCTGTGCAGGGAGAGTAGTCTTTGGGCCGGTGAAGGCAGAGGGGCGTACTTCTGAGCCCAAACCCTGCATGGGCAGGGCAGTTCCAGCCTGTATCTGTTGGGGTCTAGTCTGTCTGGTCACTGTGCCGCGTCTGAAATTTTCTGCAGGTCTTGATGTCCTCTTTTGTGGTCAAGGCACGCCGGGCTTTTGCTGCGGCCTTGCAGCCCGCCTCGCCATCCGGAAGAGCTACTCTTCCGTTTTCTTGGATCCCTGTTGTGGGACTCGTTCCGCGCATCCTCTGCATCTTTAGGCCTTTAAAAGGAGCTTCTTGCCCGTCCATCTAGCCAGTTGCGGCCACATCTCTTTGGAACCCTGCACGGTTCATGGCTTTTCCAGGGCTGCCGTAGGTTCTCCCTCGGAGCCCTGTCCGTTGCCTTGCCCATTGGCAGGGGTGGTCCCGGAGTCCTCTTTGTCGCTGTGAGTCTTCTTTTTTCCCGGTTCCCGACGTTGGTCTTGTGTGCTGGTGTTCTGTGTGTATTTGTGTCTGGTTGGAGCTGCTCTGCCTGGTGCGTAGAGGAATTGCTAAGAGTCAGCCGAGGTAGAGTGGCCTGATTGCATGCTTAAGGTTTTGACGAGACTAGACGTTGCAGTCTAGGGGCGTCCATTACTTTGCAGTCTTGGGGCGTCCATTACTTTGCAGAAGTAGCAGCCCTTGGTGTGGCGGGTGAGGAAGGTAGTTTCTGCTCCTCTCTGGAGCCACGGAGGGGACGAGCAAAACTGCGTGGGAGAAGGCAGCGGGAGCGGTGGCGAAGGGGTTTGTACGTGAAGGGAGCGGCAATTCATGTTTGGGTTTGGTTGTGGACTAGCTTTGCTTGGCTGTAAGGCCCAGTAGAGGCGGCCTCAGTAAAAGCAAGCGAGAGGCTTGGATTTCTTAGGGCGTTGCTGAGCGTCAGGGTGATGTCTTTGCTGTTGTGTTTTTCAGATGTAGAGGCCGGACCTGTGCGCCGAGAGGCACGGACGGAGATGCGTGCGGGTCGAGTGCCATAGCGAGGTGGGTCTGCTGCGGTGTCGGTGGGAAGATGTGGCCGGGGGCTGTGCGACTAGATAATGGGTTTTGGTTTTGCTTTGAAGGTACGGGGCCGTGGGCAAAGCAGTAGAGTGGCAGAGGAGCTGGCTTGGGTGAAGAGAGCAACGGTGAGTTGCGTGAAGCAGCGGTTGTTGTTCATGTGTCCTCGAGTCCGTGAAGGTACAGCCGTCCTTGACTGCTTGTGGATTGCAGGTGGAGCGCGTCCTCGACGTGGCAGCCCAAGGTGATGGAGGTTCGGTGGCCGAGCGGTGAAGGTAACGTAGCGGGAGATGGGATTCGCTGGGAGCTGCCTGTCTATTTGGGTTGTGTCTAAGCTGGTCTCTTCTTGCAGGTTCAGCCTGCGGCGTCAGAGGGACCCAGCTTGGTGTCAGCAAACGGCGTGAGAAGGTGAGGTGGTTGTCCGAGGTGGTGTCTAAGAGCCAAGTGCTATGTAGCAACTCAGCTGAGCGTTTTTGGTTTTGTCAGGTGCTGTTCGGGGAACGTCTGGAAGAGGGTGAGTGCCTGAGGGGAGACTGGGTCGTCGTGAGGAGGAGCGTGGGAGTGTAGATTTCTCATGGTCACAAAAGGAGATTTTGGTCTTGGAACTGCAGGTGCCCCAGGCCGTGTCAGCTGCCGGTTCTGACGTTTGAGCGAGCAAGGGGCAGGTGAGCAGAATGCCCGGGTGGTTTTGCGATGGGTGACGGGGCGTAGTAGAAGAGGTTGGCGGCGAGCGGTGTGGTTCCGACGGCTGGCACTGTGTTTTCCTCTTTGTTTTTTTCTTGCAGATGCTGAAGAGGAACCCCGTGACTGCAGGGTTATTACCGTTAGCCGCTGTGATTTGAGCTGCTTTGGCCCAGGACAGCTTGAGTCGTGGCCCTCTGAAAGCTAAGTGTAGGGAGCAGAGGTGGGAAGCGGGAGGCGGGTTGGGGCTAGCAGGGAGGGGTTTTGAAGGTAGCCTAGGCTGTGCAGGGAGAGTAGTCTTTGGGCCGGTGAAGGCAGAGGGGCGTACTTCTGAGCCCAAACCCTGCATGGGCAGGGCAGTTCCAGCCTGTATCTGTTGGGGTCTAGTCTGTCTGGTCACCGTGCCGCGTCTGAAATTTTCTGCAGGTCTTGATGTCCTCTTTTGTGGTCAAGGCACGCCGGGCTTTTGCTGCGGCCTTGCAGCCCGCCTCGCCATCCGGAAGAGCTACTCTTCCGTTTTCTTGGATCCCTGTTGTGGGACTCGTTCCGCGCATCCTCTGCATCTTTAGGCCTTTAAAAGGAGCTTCTTGCCCGTCCATCTAGCCAGTTGCGGCCACATCTCTTTGGAACCCTGCACGGTTCATGGCTTTTCCAGGGCTGCCGTAGGTTCTCCCTCGGAGCCCTGTCCGTTGCCTTGCCCATTGGCAGGGGTGGTCCCGGAGTCCTCTTTGTCGCTGTGAGTCTTCTTTTGTCCCGGTTCCCGACGTTGGTCTTGTGTGCTGGTGTTCTGTGTGTATTTGTGTCTGGTTGGAGCTGCTCTGCCTGGTGCGTAGAGGAATTGCTAAGAGTCAGCCGAGGTAGAGTGGCCTGATTGCATGCTTAAGGTTTTGACGAGACTAGACGTTGCAGTCTAGGGGCGTCCATTACTTTGCAGTCTTGGGGCGTCCATTACTTTGCAGAAGTAGCAGCCCTTGGTGTGGCGGGTGAGGAAGGTAGTTTCTGCTCCTCTCTGGAGCCACGGAGGGGACGAGCAAAACTGCGTGGGAGAAGGCAGCGGGAGCGGTGGCGAAGGGGTTTGTACGTGAAGGGAGCGGCAATTCATGTTTGGGTTTGGTTGTGGACTAGCTTTGCTTGGCTGTAAGGCCCAGTAGAGGCGGCCTCAGTAAAAGCAAGCGAGAGGCTTGGATTTCTTAGGGCGTTGCTGAGCGTCAGGGTGATGTCTTTGCTGTTGTGTTTTTCAGATGTAGAGGCCGGACCTGTGCGCCGAGAGGCACGGACGGAGATGCGTGCGGGTCGAGTGCCATAGCGAGGTGGGTCTGCTGCGGTGTCGGTGGGAAGATGTGGCCGGGGGCTGTGCGACTAGATAATGGGTTTTGGTTTTGCTTTGAAGGTACGGGGCCGTGGGCAAAGCAGTAGAGTGGCAGAGGAGCTGGCTTGGGTGAAGAGAGCAACGGTGAGTTGCGTGAAGCAGCAGTTGTTGTTCATGTGTCCTCGAGTCCGTGAAGGTACAGCCGTCCTTGACTGCTTGTGGATTGCAGGTGGAGCGCGTCCTCGACGTGGCAGCCCAAGGTGATGGAGGTTCGGTGGCCGAGCGGTGAAGGTAACGTAGCGGGAGATGGGATTCGCTGGGAGCTGCCTGTCTATTTGGGTTGTGTCTAAGCTGGTCTCTTCTTGCAGATTCAGCCTGCGGCGTCAGAGGGGCCCAGCTTGGTGTCAGCAAACGGCGTGAGAAGGCGAGGTGGTTGTCCGAGGTGGTGTCTAAGAGCCAAGTGCTATGTAACAACTCAGCTGAGCGTTTTTGGTTTTGGCAGGTGCTGTTCGGGGAGCGTCTGGAAGAGGGTGAGTGCCTGAGGGGGAGACTGGGTCGTCGTGAGGAGGAGCGTGGGAGTGTGGATTTCTCATGGTCACAAAAGCAGATTTTCGTCTTGGAACTGCAGGTGCCCCAGGCCGTGTCAGCTGCCGCTTCTGACGTTTGAGCGAGCAAGGGGCAGGTGAGCAGAATGCCCGGGTGGTTTTGCGATGGGTGACGGGGCGTAGTAGAAGAGGTTGGCGGCGAGCGGTGTGGTTCCGACGGCTGGCACTGTGTTTTCCTCTTTGTTTTTTTCTTGCAGATGCTGAAGAGGAACCCCGTGACTGCAGGGTTATTACCGTTAGCCGCTGTGATTTGAGCTGCTTTGGCCCAGGACAGCTTGAGTCGTGGCCCTCTGAAAGCTAAGTGTAGGGAGCAGAGGTGGGAAGCGGGAGGCGGGTTGGGGCTAGCAGGGAGGGGTTTTGAAGGTAGCCTAGGCTGTGCAGGGAGAGTCGTCTTTGGGCCGGTGAAGGCAGAGGGGCGTACTTCTGAGCCCAAACCCTGCATGGGCAGGGCAGTTCCAGCCTGTATCTGTTGGGGTCTAGTCTGTCTAGTCACCGTGCCGCGTCTGAAATATTCTGCAGGTCTTGATGTCCTCTTTTGTGGTCAAGGCACGCCGGGCTTTTGCTGCGGCCTTGCAGCCCGCCTCGCCATCCGGAAGAGCTACTCTTCCGTTTTCTTGGATCCCTGTTGTGGGACTCGTTCCGCGCATCCTCTGCATCTTTAGGCCTTTAAAAGGGGCTTCTTGCCCGTCCATCTAGCCAGTTGCGGCCACATCTCTTTGGAACCCTGCACGGTTCATGGCTTTTCCAGGGCTGCCGTAGGTTCTCCCTCGGAGCCCTGTCCGTTGCCTTGCCCATTGGCAGGGGTGGTCCCGGAGTCCTCTTTGTCGCTGTGAGTCTTCTTTTTTCCCGGTTCCCGACGTTGGTCTTGTGTGCTGGTGTTCTGTGTGTATTTGTGTCTGGTTGGAGCTGCTCTGCCTGGTGCGTAGAGGAATTGCTAAGAGTCAGCCGAGGTAGAGTGGCCTGATTGCATGCTTAAGGTTTTGACGAGACTAGACGTTGCAGTCTAGGGGCGTCCATTACTTTGCAGTCTTGGGGCGTCCATTACTTTGCAGAAGTAGCAGCCCTTGGTGTGGCGGGTGAGGAGGGTAGATTCTGCTCCTCTCTGGAGCCACGGAGGGGACGACCAAAACTGCGTGGGGGAAGGCAGTGGGGAGCGGTGGCGAAGGGGTTTGTACGTGAAGGGAGCGGCAATTCATGTTTGGGTTTGGTTGTGGACTAGCTTTGCTTGGCTGTAAGGCCCAGTAGAGGCGGCCTCAGTAAAAGCAAGCGAGAGGCTTGGATTTCTTTGGGCGTTGCTGAGCGTCAGGGTGATGTCTTTGCTGTTGTGTTTTTCAGATGTAGAGGCCGGACCTGTGCGCCGAGAGGCACGGACGGAGATGCGTGCGGGTCGAGTGCCATAGCGAGGTGGGTCTGCTGCGGTGTCGGTGGGAAGACGTGGCTGCGGGCTGTGCGACTAGATAATGGGTTTTGGTTTTGCTTTGAAGGTACGGGGCCGTGGGCAAAGCAGTAGAATGGCAGAGGAGCTGGCTTGGGTGAAGAGAGCAACGGTGAGTTGCGTGAAGCAGCAGTTGTTGTTCATGTGTCCTCGAGTCCGTGAAGGTACAGCCGTCCTTGACTGCTTGTGGATTGCAGGTGGAGCGCGTCCTCGACGTGTCAGCCCAAGGTGATGGAGGTTCGGTGGCCGAGCGGTGAAGGTAACGTAGCGGGAGATGGGATTCGCTGGGAGCTGCCTGTCTATTTGGGTTGTGTCTAAGCTGGTCTCTTCTTGCAGATTCAGCCTGCGGCGTCAGAGGGGCCCAGCTTGGTGTCAGCAAACGGCGTGAGAAGGCGAGGTGGTTGTCCGAGGTGGTGTCTAAGAGCCAAGTGCTATGTAGCAACTCAGCTGAGCGTTTTTGGTTTTGGCAGGTGCTGTTCGGGGAGCGTCTGGAAGAGGGTGAGTGCCTGAGGGGAGGCTGGGTCGTCGTGAGGAGGAGCGTGGGAGTGTAGATTTCTCATGGTCACAAAAGGAGCTTTTGGTCTTGGAACTGCAGGTGCCCCAGGCCGTGTCAGCTGCCGGTTCTGACGTTTGAGCGAGCAAGGGGCAGGTGAGCAGAATGCCCGGGTGGTTTTGCGATGGGTGACGGGGCGTAGTAGAAGAGGTTGGCGGCGAGCGGTGTGGTTCCGACGGCTGGCACTGTGTTTTCCTCTTTGTTTTTTTCTTGCAGATGCTGAAGAGGAACCCCGTGACTGCAGGATTATTACCGTTAGCCGCTGTGATTTGAGCTGCTTTGGCCCAGGACAGCTTGAGTCGTGGCCCTCTGAAAGCTAAGTGTAGGGAGCAGAGGTGGGAAGCGGGAGGCGGGTTGGGGCTAGCAGGGAGGGGTTTTGAAGGTAGCCTAGGCTGTGCAGGGAGAGTCGTCTTTGGGCCGGTGAAGGCAGAGGGGCGTACTTCTGAGCCCAAACCCTGCATGGGCAGGGCAGTTCCAGCCTGTATCTGTTGGGGTCTAGTCTGTCTAGTCACCGTGCCGCGTCTGAAATATTCTGCAGGTCTTGATGTCCTCTTTTGTGGTCAAGGCACGCCGGGCTTTTGCTGCGGCCTTGCAGCCCGCCTCGCCATCCGGAAGAGCTACTCTTCCGTTTTCTTGGATCCCTGTTGTGGGACTCGTTCCGCGCATCCTCTGCATCTTTAGGCCTTTAAAAGGGGCTTCTTGCCCGTCCATCTAGCCAGTTGCGGCCACATCTCTTTGGAACCCTGCACGGTTCATGGCTTTTCCAGGGCTGCCGTAGGTTCTCCCTCGGAGCCCTGTCCGTTGCCTTGCCCATTGGCAGGGGTGGTCCCGGAGTCCTCTTTGTCGCTGTGAGTCTTCTTTTGTCCCGGTTCCCGACGTTGGTCTTGTGTGCTGGTGTTCTGTGTGTATTTGTGTCTGGTTGGAGCTGCTCTGCCTGGTGCGTAGAGGAATTGCTAAGAGTCAGCCGAGGTAGAGTGGCCTGATTGCATGCTTAAGGTTTTGACGAGACTAGACGTTGCAGTCTAGGGGCGTCCATTACTTTGCAGTCTTGGGGCGTCCATTACTTTGCAGAAGTAGCAGCCCTTGGTGTGGCGGGTGAGGAGGGTAGTTTCTGCTCCTCTCTGGAGCCACGGAGGGGACGACCAAAACTGCGTGGGGGAAGGCAGTGGGGAGCGGTGGCGAAGGGGTTTGTACGTGAAGGGAGCGGCAATTCATGTTTGGGTTTGGTTGTGGACTAGCTTTGCTTGGCTGTAAGGCCCAGTAGAGGCGGCCTCAGTAAAAGCAAGCGAGAGGCTTGGATTTCTTTGGGCGTTGCTGAGCGTCAGGGTGATGTCTTTGCTGTTGTGTTTTTCAGATGTAGAGGCCGGACCTGTGCGCCGAGAGGCACGGACGGAGATGCGTGCGGGTCGACTGCCATAGCGAGGTGGGTCTGCTGCGGTGTCGGTGGGAAGATGTGGCCGGGGGCTGTGCGACTAGATAATGGGTTTTGGTTTTGCTTTGAAGGTACGGGGCCGTGGGCAAAGCAGTAGAATGGCAGAGGAGCTGGCTTGGGTGAAGAGAGCAACGGTGAGTTGCGTGAAGCAGCAGTTGTTGTTCATGTGTCCTCGAGTCCGTGAAGGTACAGCCGTCCTTGACTGCTTGTGGATTGCAGGTGGAGCGCGTCCTCGACGTGTCAGCCCAAGGTGATGGAGGTTCGGTGGCCGAGCGGTGAAGGTAACGTAGCGGGAGATGGGATTCGCTGGGAGCTGCCTGTCTATTTGGGTTGTGTCTAAGCTGGTCTCTTCTTGCAGATTCAGCCTGCGGCGTCAGAGGGGCCCAGCTTGGTGTCAGCAAACGGCGTGAGAAGGCGAGGTGGTTGTCCGAGGTGGTGTCTAAGAGCCAAGTGCTATGTAGCAACTCAGCTGAGCGTTTTTGGTTTTGGCAGGTGCTGTTCGGGGAGCGTCTGGAAGAGGGTGAGTGCCTGAGGGGAGGCTGGGTCATCGTGAGGAGGAGCGTGGGAGTGTAGATTTCTCATGGTCACAAAAGGAGCTTTTGGTCTTGGAACTGCAGGTGCCCCAGGCCGTGTCAGCTGCCGGTTCTGACGTTTGAGCGAGCAAGGGGCAGGTGAGCAGAATGCCCGGGTGGTTTTGCGATGGGTGACGGGGCGTAGTAGAAGATGTTGGCGGCGAGCGGTGTGGTTCCGACGGCTGGCACTGTGTTTTCCTCTTTGTTTTTTTCTTGCAGATGCTGAAGAGGAACCCCGTGACTGCAGGATTATTACCGTTAGCCGCTGTGATTTGAGCTGCTTTGGCCCAGGACAGCTTGAGTCGTGGCCCTCTGAAAGCTAAGTGTAGGGAGCAGAGGTGGGAAGCGGGAGGCGGGTTGGGGCTAGCAGGGAGGGGTTTTGAAGGTAGCCTAGGCTGTGCAGGGAGAGTCGTCTTTGGGCCGGTGAAGGCAGAGGGGCGTACTTCTGAGCCCAAACCCTGCATGGGCAGGGCAGTTCCAGCCTGTATCTGTTGGGGTCTAGTCTGTCTAGTCACCGTGCCGCGTCTGAAATTTTCTGCAGGTCTTGATGTCCTCTTTTGTGGTCAAGGCACGCCGGGCTTTTGCTGCGGCCTTGCAGCCCGCCTCGCCATCCGGAAGAGCTACTCTTCCGTTTTCTTGGATCCCTGTTGTGGGACTCGTTCCGCGCATCCTCTGCATCTTTAGGCCTTTAAAAGGGGCTTCTTGCCCGTCCATCTAGCCAGTTGCGGCCACATCTCTTTGGAACCCTGCACGGTTCATGGCTTTTCCAGGGCTGCCGTAGGTTCTCCCTCGGAGCCCTGTCTGTTGCCTTGCCCATTGGCAGGGGTGGTCCCGGAGTCCTCTTTGTCGCTGTGAGTCTTCTTTTGTCCCGGTTCCCGACGTTGGTCTTGTGTGCTGGTGTTCTGTGTGTATTTGTGTCTGGTTGGAGCTGCTCTGCCTGGTGCGTAGAGGAATTGCTAAGAGTCAGCCGAGGTAGAGTGGCCTGATTGCGTGCTTAAGGTTTTGACGAGACTAGACGTTGCAGTCTAGGGGCGTCCATTACTTTGCAGTCTTGGGGCGTCCATTACTTTGCAGAAGTAGCAGCCCTTGGTGTGGCGGGTGAAGAGGGTAGTTTCTGCTCCTCTCTGGAGCCACGGAGGGGACGACCAAAACTGCGTGGGAGAAGGCAGCGGGAGCGGTGGCGAAGGGGTTTGTACGTGAAGGGAGCGGCAATTCATGTTTGGGTTTGGTTGTGGACTAGCTTTGCTTGGCTGTAAGGCCCAGTAGAGGCGGCCTCAGTAAAAGCAAGCGAGAGGCTTGGATTTCTTTGGGCGTTGCTGAGCGTCAGGGTGATGTCTTTGCTGTTGTGTTTTTCAGATGTAGAGGCCGGACCTGTGCGCCGAGAGGCACGGACGGAGATGCGTTCGGGTCGAGTGCCATAGCGAGGTGGGTCTGCTGCGGTGTCGGTGGGAAGATGTGGCTGCGGGCTGTGTGACTAGATAATGGGTTTTGGTTTTGCTTTGAAGGTACGGGGCCGTGGGCAAAGCAGTAGAATGGCAGAGGAGCTGGCTTGGGTGAAGAGAGCAACGGTGAGTTGCGTGAAGCAGCAGTTGTTGTTCATGTGTCCTCGAGTCCGTGAAGGTACAGCCGTCCTTGACTGCTTGTGGATTGCAGGTGGAGCGCGTCCTCGACGTGTCAGCCCAAGGTGATGGAGGTTCGGTGGCCGAGCTGTGAAGGTAACGTAGCGGGAGATGGGATTCGCTGGGAGCTGCCTGTCTATTTGGGTTGTGTCTAAGCTGGTCTCTTCTTGCAGATTCAGCCTGCGGCGTCAGAGGGGCCCAGCTTGGTGTCAGCAAACGGCGTGAGAAGGCGAGGTGGTTGTCCGAGGTGGTGTCTAAGAGCCAAGTGCTATGTAGCAACTCAGCTGAGCGTTTTTGGTTTTGGCAGGTGCTGTTCGGGGAGCGTCTGGAAGAGGGTGAGTGCCTGAGGGGAGGCTGGGTCGTCGTGAGGAGGAGCGTGGGAGTGTAGATTTCTCATGGTCACAAAAGGAGCTTTTGGTCTTGGAACTGCAGGTGCCCCAGGCCGTGTCAGCTGCCGGTTCTGACGTTTGAGCGAGCAAGGGGCAGGTGAGCAGAATGCCCGGGTGGTTTTGCGATGGGTGACGGGGCGTAGTAGAAGATGTTGGCGGCGAGCGGTGTGGTTCCGACGGCTGGCACTGTGTTTTCCTCTTTGTTTTTTTCTTGCAGATGCTGAAGAGGAACCCCGTGACTGCAGGATTATTACCGTTAGCCGCTGTGATTTGAGCTGCTTTGGCCCAGGACAGCTTGAGTCGTGGCCCTCTGAAAGCTAAGTGTAGGGAGCAGAGGTGGGAAGCGGGAGGCGGGTTGGGGCTAGCAGGGAGGGGTTTTGAAGGTAGCCTAGGCTGTGCAGGGAGAGTCGTCTTTGGGCCGGTGAAGGCAGAGGGGCGTACTTCTGAGCCCAAACCCTGCATGGGCAGGGCAGTTCCAGCCTGTATCTGTTGGGGTCTAGTCTGTCTAGTCACCGTGCCGCGTCTGAAATATTCTGCAGGTCTTGATGTCCTCTTTTGTGGTCAAGGCACGCCGGGCTTTTGCTGCGGCCTTTGCAGCCCGCCTCGCCATCCGGAAGAGCTACTCTTCCGTTTTCTTGGATCCCTGTTGTGGGACTCGTTCCGCGCATCCTCTGCATCTTTAGGCCTTTAAAAGGGGCTTCTTGCCCGTCCATCTAGCCAGTTGCGGCCACATCTCTTTGGAACCCTGCACGGTTCATGGCTTTTCCAGGGCTGCCGTAGGTTCTCCCTCGGAGCCCTGTCCGTTGCCTTGCCCATTGGCAGGGGTGGTCCCGGAGTCCTCTTTGTCGCTGTGAGTCTTCTTTTGTCCCGGTTCCCGACGTTGGTCTTGTGTGCTGGTGTTCTGTGTGTATTTGTGTCTGGTTGGAGCTGCTCTGCCTGGTGCGTAGAGGAATTGCTAAGAGTCAGCCGAGGTAGAGTGGCCTGATTGCATGCTTAAGGTTTTGACGAGACTAGACGTTGCAGTCTAGGGGCGTCCATTACTTTGCAGTCTTGGGGCGTCCATTACTTTGCAGAAGTAGCAGCCCTTGGTGTGGCGGGTGAGGAGGGTAGTTTCTGCTCCTCTCTGGAGCCACGGAGGGGACGACCAAAACTGCGTGGGGGAAGGCAGTGGGGAGCGGTGGCGAAGGGGTTTGTACGTGAAGGGAGCGGCAATTCATGTTTGGGTTTGGTTGTGGACTAGCTTTGCTTGGCTGTAAGGCCCAGTAGAGGCGGCCTCAGTAAAAGCAAGCGAGAGGCTTGGATTTCTTTGGGCGTTGCTGAGCGTCAGGGTGATGTCTTTGCTGTTGTGTTTTTCAGATGTAGAGGCCGGACCTGTGAGCCGAGAGGCACGGACGGAGATGCGTGCGGGTCGAGTGCCATAGCGAGGTGGGTCTGCTGCGGTGTCGGTGGGAAGATGTGGCCGGGGGCTGTGCGACTAGATAATGGGTTTTGGTTTTGCTTTGAAGGTACGGGGCCGTGGGCAAAGCAGTAGAGTGGCAGAGGAGCTGGCTTGGGTGAAGAGAGCAACGGTGAGTTGCGTGAAGCAGCGGTTGTTGTTCATGTGTCCTCGAGTCCGTGAAGGTACAGCCGTCCTTGACTGCTTGTGGATTGCAGGTGGAGCGCGTCCTCGACATGTCAGCCCAAGGTGATGGAGGTTCGGTGGCCGAGCTGTGAAGGTAACGTAGCGGGAGATGGGATTCGCTGGGAGCTGCCTGTCTATTTGGGTTGTGTCTAAGCTGGTCTCTTCTTGCAGGTTCAGCCTGCGGCGTCAGAGGGGCCCAGCTTGGTGTCAGCAAACGGCGTGAGAAGGCGAGGTGGTTGTCCGAGGTGGTGTCTAAGAGCCAAGTGCTATGTAGCAACTCAGCTGAGCGTTTTTGGTTTTGGCAGGTGCTGTTCGGGGAGCGTCTGGAAGAGGGTGAGTGCCTGAGGGGAGGCTGGGTCGTCGTGAGGAGGAGCGTGGGAATGTAGATTTCTCATGGTCACAAAAGGAGCTTTTGGTCTTGGAACTGCAGGTGCCCCAGGCCGTGTCAGCTGCCGGTTCTGACGTTTGAGCGAGCAAGGGGCAGGTGAGCAGAATGCCCGGGTGGTTTTGCGATGGGTGACGGGGCGTAGTAGAAGAGGTTGGCGGCGAGCGGTGTGGTTCCGACGGCTGGCACTGTGTTTTCCTCTTTGTTTTTTTCTTGCAGATGCTGAAGAGGAACCCCGTGACTGCAGGATTATTACCGTTAGCCGCTGTGATTTGAGCTGCTTTGGCCCAGGACAGCTTGAGTCGTGGCCCTCTGAAAGCTAAGTGTAGGGAGCAGAGGTGGGAAGCGGGAGGCGGGTTGGGGCTAGCAGGGAGGGGTTTTGAAGGTAGCCTAGGCTGTGCAGGGAGAGTCGTCTTTGGGCCGGTGAAGGCAGAGGGGCGTACTTCTGAGCCCAAACCCTGCATGGGCAGGGCAGTTCCAGCCTGTATCTGTTGGGGTCTAGTCTGTCTAGTCACCGTGCCGCGTCTGAAATTTTCTGCAGGTCTTGATGTCCTCTTTTGTGGTCAAGGCACGCCGGGCTTTTGCTGCGGCCTTGCAGCCCGCCTCGCCATCCGGAAGAGCTACTCTTCCGTTTTCTTGGATCCCTGTTGTGGGACTCGTTCCGCGCATCCTCTGCATCTTTAGGCCTTTAAAAGGGGCTTCTTGCCCGTCCATCTAGCCAGTTGCGGCCACATCTCTTTGGAACCCTGCACGGTTCATGGCTTTTCCAGGGCTGCCGTAGGTTCTCCCTCGGAGCCCTGTCCGTTGCCTTGCCCATTGGCAGGGGTGGTCCCGGAGTCCTCTTTGTCGCTGTGAGTCTTCTTTTGTCCCGGTTCCCGACGTTGGTCTTGTGTGCTGGTGTTCTGTGTGTATTTGTGTCTGGTTGGAGCTGCTCTGCCTGGTGCGTAGAGGAATTGCTAAGAGTCAGCCGAGGTAGAGTGGCCTGATTGCGTGCTTAAGGTTTTGACGAGACTAGACGTTGCAGTCTAGGGGCGTCCATTACTTTGCAGTCTTGGGGCGTCCATTACTTTGCAGAAGTAGCAGCCCTTGGTGTGGCGGGTGAAGAGGGTAGTTTCTGCTCCTCTCTGGAGCCACGGAGGGGACGACCAAAACTGCGTGGGAGAAGGCAGCGGGAGCGGTGGCGAAGGGGTTTGTACGTGAAGGGAGCGGCAATTCATGTTTGGGTTTGGTTGTGGACTAGCTTTGCTTGGCTGTAAGGCCCAGTAGAGGCGGCCTCAGTAAAAGCAAGCGAGAGGCTTGGATTTCTTTGGGCGTTGCTGAGCGTCAGGGTGATGTCTTTGCTGTTGTGTTTTTCAGATGTAGAGGCCGGACCTGTGCGCCGAGAGGCACGGACGGAGATGCGTTCGGGTCGAGTGCCATAGCGAGGTGGGTCTGCTGCGGTGTCGGTGGGAAGATGTGGCCGGGGGCTGTGCGACTAGATAATGGGTTTTGGTTTTGCTTTGAAGGTACGGGGCCGTGGGCAAAGCAGTAGAGTGGCAGAGGAGCTGGCTTGGGTGAAGAGAGCAACGGTGAGTTGCGTGAAGCAGCAGTTGTTGTTCATGTGTCCTCGAGTCCGTGAAGGTACAGCCGTCCTTGACTGCTTGTGGATTGCAGGTGGAGCGCGTCCTCGACGTGTCAGCCCAAGGTGATGGAGGTTCGGTGGCCGAGCTGTGAAGGTAACGTAGCGGGAGATGGGATTCGCTGGGAGCTGCCTGTCTATTTGGGTTGTGTCTAAGCTGGTCTCTTCTTGCAGATTCAGCCTGCGGCGTCAGAGGGGCCCAGCTTGGTGTCAGCAAACGGTGTGAGAAGGCGAGGTGGTTGTCCGAGGTGGTGTCTAAGAGCCAAGTGCTATGTAGCAACTCAGCTGAGCGTTTTTGGTTTTGGCAGGTGCTGTTCGGGGAGCGTCTGGAAGAGGGTGAGTGCCTGAGGGGAGGCTGGGTCGTCGTGAGGAGGAGCGTGGGAGTGTAGATTTCTCATGGTCACAAAAGGAGCTTTTGGTCTTGGAACTGCAGGTGCCCCAGGCCGTGTCAGCTGCCGGTTCTGACGTTTGAGCGAGCAAGGGGCAGGTGAGCAGAATGCCCGGGTGGTTTTGCGATGGGTGACGGGGCGTAGTAGAAGATGTTTGCGGCGAGCGGTGTGGTTCCGACGGCTGGCACTGTGTTTTCCTCTTTGTTTTTTTCTTGCAGATGCTGAAGAGGAACCCCGTGACTGCAGGATTATTACCGTTAGCCGCTGTGATTTGAGCTGCTTTGGCCCAGGACAGCTTGAGTCGTGGCCCTCTGAAAGCTAAGTGTAGGGAGCAGAGGTGGGAAGCGGGAGGCGGGTTGGGGCTAGCAGGGAGGGGTTTTGAAGGTAGCCTAGGCTGTGCAGGGAGAGTCGTCTTTGGGCCGGTGAAGGCAGAGGGGCGTACTTCTGAGCCCAAACCCTGCATGGGCAGGGCAGTTCCAGCCTGTATCTGTTGGGGTCTAGTCTGTCTAGTCACCGTGCCGCGTCTGAAATATTCTGCAGGTCTTGATGTCCTCTTTTGTGGTCAAGGCACGCCGGGCTTTTGCTGCGGCCTTTGCAGCCCGCCTCGCCATCCGGAAGAGCTACTCTTCCGTTTTCTTGGATCCCTGTTGTGGGACTCGTTCCGCGCATCCTCTGCATCTTTAGGCCTTTAAAAGGGGCTTCTTGCCCGTCCATCTAGCCAGTTGCGGCCACATCTCTTTGGAACCCTGCACGGTTCATGGCTTTTCCAGGGCTGCCGTAGGTTCTCCCTCGGAGCCCTGTCCGTTGCCTTGCCCATTGGCAGGGGTGGTCCCGGAGTCCTCTTTGTCGCTGTGAGTCTTCTTTTGTCCCGGTTCCCGACGTTGGTCTTGTGTGCTGGTGTTCTGTGTGTATTTGTGTCTGGTTGGAGCTGCTCTGCCTGGTGCGTAGAGGAATTGCTAAGAGTCAGCCGAGGTAGAGTGGCCTGATTGCGTGCTTAAGGTTTTGACGAGACTAGACGTTGCAGTCTAGGGGCGTCCATTACTTTGCAGTCTTGGGGCGTCCATTACTTTGCAGAAGTAGCAGCCCTTGGTGTGGCGGGTGAGGAGGGTAGTTTCTGCTCCTCTCTGGAGCCACGGAGGGGACGACCAAAACTGCGTGGGAGAAGGCAGCGGGAGCGGTGGCGAAGGGGTTTGTACGTGAAGGGAGCGGCAATTCATGTTTGGGTTTGGTTGTGGACTAGCTTTGCTTGGCTGTAAGGCCCAGTAGAGGCGGCCTCAGTAAAAGCAAGCGAGAGGCTTGGATTTCTTTGGGCGTTGCTGAGCGTCAGGGTGATGTCTTTGCTGTTGTGTTTTTCAGATGTAGAGGCCGGACCTGTGAGCCGAGAGGCACGGACGGAGATGCGTGCAGTTCGAGTGCCATAGCGAGGTGGGTCTGCTGCGGTGTCGGTGGGAAGATGTGGCCGGGGGCTGTGCGACTAGATAATGGGTTTTGGTTTTGCTTTGAAGGTACGGGGCCGTGGGCAAAGCAGTAGAGTGGCAGAGGAGCTGGCTTGGGTGAAGAGAGCAACGGTGAGTTGCGTGAAGCAGCGGTTGTTGTTCATGTGTCCTCGAGTCCGTGAAGGTACAGCCGTCCTTGACTGCTTGTGGATTGCAGGTGGAGCGCGTCCTCGACGTGTCAGCCCAAGGTGATGGAGGTTCGGTGGCCGAGCTGTGAAGGTAACGTAGCGGGAGATGGGATTCGCTGGGAGCTGCCTGTCTATTTGGGTTGTGTCTAAGCTGGTCTCTTCTTGCAGGTTCAGCCTGCGGCGTCAGAGGGGCCCAGCTTGGTGTCAGCAAACGGCGTGAGAAGGCGAGGTGGTTGTCCGAGGTGGTGTCTAAGAGCCAAGTGCTATGTAGCAACTCAGCTGAGCGTTTTTGGTTTTGGCAGGTGCTGTTCGGGGAGCGTCTGGAAGAGGGTGAGTGCCTGAGGGGAGGCTGGGTCGTCGTGAGGAGGAGCGTGGGAGTGTAGATTTCTCATGGTCACAAAAGGAGCTTTTGGTCTTGGAACTGCAGGTGCCCCAGGCCGTGTCAGCTGCCGGTTCTGACGTTTGAGCGAGCAAGGGGCAGGTGAGCAGAATGCCCGGGTGGTTTTGCGATGGGTGACGGGGCGTAGTAGAAGAGGTTGGCGGCGAGCGGTGTGGTTCCGACGGCTGGCACTGTGTTTTCCTCTTTGTTTTTTTCTTGCAGATGCTGAAGAGGAACCCCGTGACTGCAGGATTATTACCGTTAGCCGCTGTGATTTGAGCTGCTTTGGCCCAGGACAGCTTGAGTCGTGGCCCTCTGAAAGCTAAGTGTAGGGAGCAGAGGTGGGAAGCGGGAGGCGGGTTGGGGCTAGCAGGGAGGGGTTTTGAAGGTAGCCTAGGCTGTGCAGGGAGAGTCGTCTTTGGGCCGGTGAAGGCAGAGGGGCGTACTTCTGAGCCCAAACCCTGCATGGGCAGGGCAGTTCCAGCCTGTATCTGTTGGGGTCTAGTCTGTCTAGTCACCGTGCCGCGTCTGAAATATTCTGCAGGTCTTGATGTCCTCTTTTGTGGTCAAGGCACGCCGGGCTTTTGCTGCGGCCTTTGCAGCCCGCCTCGCCATCCGGAAGAGCTACTCTTCCGTTTTCTTGGATCCCTGTTGTGGGACTCGTTCCGCGCATCCTCTGCATCTTTAGGCCTTTAAAAGGGGCTTCTTGCCCGTCCATCTAGCCAGTTGCGGCCACATCTCTTTGGAACCCTGCACGGTTCATGGCTTTTCCAGGGCTGCCGTAGGTTCTCCCTCGGAGCCCTGTCCATTGCCTTGCCCATTGGCAGGGGTGGTCCCGGAGTCCTCTTTGTCGCTGTGAGTCTTCTTTTGTCCCGGTTCCCGACGTTGGTCTTGTGTGCTGGTGTTCTGTGTGTATTTGTGTCTGGTTGGAGCTGCTCTGCCTGGTGCGTAGAGGAATTGCTAAGAGTCAGCCGAGGTAGAGTGGCCTGATTGCATGCTTAAGGTTTTGACGAGACTAGACGTTGCAGTCTAGGGGCGTCCATTACTTTGCAGTCTTGGGGCGTCCATTACTTTGCAGAAGTAGCAGCCCTTGGTGTGGCGGGTGAAGAGGGTAGTTTCTGCTCCTCTCTGGAGCCACGGAGGGGACGACCAAAACTGCGTGGGAGAAGGCAGCGGGAGCGGTGGCGAAGGGGTTTGTACGTGAAGGGAGCGGCAATTCATGTTTGGGTTTGGTTGTGGACTAGCTTTGTTTGGCTGTAAGGCCCAGTAGAGGCGGCCTCAGTAAAAGCAAGCGAGAGGCTTGGATTTCTTTGGGCGTTGCTGAGCGTCAGGGTGATGTCTTTGCTGTTGTGTTTTTCAGATGTAGAGGCCGGACCTGTGCGCCGAGAGGCACGGACGGAGATGCGTGCGGGTCGAGTGCCATAGCGAGGTGGGTCTGCTGCGGTGTCGGTGGGAAGATGTGGCCGGGGGCTGTGCGACTAGATAATGGGTTTTGGTTTTGCTTTGAAGGTACGGGGCCGTGGGCAAAGCAGTAGAATGGCAGAGGAGCTGGCTTGGGTGAAGAGAGCAACGGTGAGTTGCGTGAAGCAGCGGTTGTTGTTCATGTGTCCTCGAGTCCGTGAAGGTACAGCCGTCCTTGACTGCTTGTGGATTGCAGGTGGAGCGCGTCCTCGACGTGTCAGCCCAAGGTGATGGAGGTTCGGTGGCCGAGCGGTGAAGGTAACGTAGCGGGAGATGGGATTCGCTGGGAGCTGCCTGTCTATTTGGGTTGTGTCTAAGCTGGTCTCTTCTTGCAGGTTCAGCCTGCGGCGTCAGAGGGGCCCAGCTTGGTGTCAGCAAACGGCGTGAGAAGGCGAGGTGGTTGTCCGAGGTGGTGTCTAAGAGCCAAGTGCTATGTAGCAACTCAGCTGAGCGTTTTTGGTTTTGGCAGGTGCTGTTCGGGGAGCGTCTGGAAGAGGGTGAGTGCCTGAGGGGAGGCTGGGTCGTCGTGAGGAGGAGCGTGGGAGTGTAGATTTCTCATGGTCACAAAAGGAGCTTTTGGTCTTGGAACTGCAGGTGCCCCAGGCCGTGTCAGCTGCCGGTTCTGACGTTTGAGCGAGCAAGGGGCAGGTGAGCAGAATGCCCGGGTGGTTTTGCGATGGGTGACGGGGCGTAGTAGAAGATGTTGGCGGCGAGCGGTGTGGTTCCGACGGCTGGCACTGTGTTTTCCTCTTTGTTTTTTTCTTGCAGATGCTGAAGAGGAACCCCGTGACTGCAGGATTATTACCGTTAGCCGCTGTGATTTGAGCTGCTGTGGCCCAGGACAGCTTGAGTCGTGGCCCTCTGAAAGCTAAGTGTAGGGAGCAGAGGTGGGAAGCGGGAGGCGGGTTGGGGCTAGCAGGGAGGGGTTTTGAAGGTAGCCTAGGCTGTGCAGGGAGAGTCGTCTTTGGGCCGGTGAAGGCAGAGGGGCGTACTTCTGAGCCCAAACCCTGCATGGGCAGGGCAGTTCCAGCCTGTATCTGTTGGGGTCTAGTCTGTCTAGTCACCGTGCCGCGTCTGAAATATTCTGCAGGTCTTGATGTCCTCTTTTGTGGTCAAGGCACGCCGGGCTTTTGCTGCGGCCTTTGCAGCCCGCCTCGCCATCCGGAAGAGCTACTCTTCCGTTTTCTTGGATCCCTGTTGTGGGACTCGTTCCGCGCATCCTCTGCATCTTTAGGCCTTTAAAAGGGGCTTCTTGCCCGTCCATCTAGCCAGTTGCGGCCACATCTCTTTGGAACCCTGCACGGTTCATGGCTTTTCCAGGGCTGCCGTAGGTTCTCCCTCGGAGCCCTGTCCGTTGTCTTGCCCATTGGCAGGGGTGGTCCCGGAGTCCTCTTTGTCGCTGTGAGTCTTCTTTTGTCCCGGTTCCCGACGTTGGTCTTGTGTGCTGGTGTTCTGTGTGTATTTGTGTCTGGTTGGAGCTGCTCTGCCTGGTGCGTAGAGGAATTGCTAAGAGTCAGCCGAGGTAGAGTGGCCTGATTGCGTGCTTAAGGTTTTGACGAGACTAGACGTTGCAGTCTAGGGGCGTCCATTACTTTGCAGTCTTGGGGCGTCCATTACTTTGCAGAAGTAGCAGCCCTTGGTGTGGCGGGTGAGGAGGGTAGTTTCTGCTCCTCTCTGGAGCCACGGAGGGGACGACCAAAACTGCGTGGGAGAAGGCAGCGGGAGCGGTGGCGAAGGGGTTTGTACGTGAAGGGAGCGGCAATTCATGTTTGGGTTTGGTTGTGGACTAGCTTTGCTTGGCTGTAAGGCCCAGTAGAGGCGGCCTCAGTAAAAGCAAGCGAGAGGCTTGGATTTCTTTGGGCGTTGCTGAGCGTCAGGGTGATGTCTTTGCTGTTGTGTTTTTCAGATGTAGAGGCCGGACCTGTGAGCCGAGAGGCACGGACGGAGATGCGTGCGGGTCGAGTGCCATAGCGAGGTGGGTCTGCTGCGGTGTCGGTGGGAAGATGTGGCCGGGGGCTGTGCGACTAGATAATGGGTTTTGGTTTTGCTTTGAAGGTACGGGGCCGTGGGCAAAGCAGTAGAGTGGCAGAGGAGCTGGCTTGGGTGAAGAGAGCAACGGTGAGTTGCGTGAAGCAGCAGTTGTTGTTCATGTGTCCTCGAGTCCGTGAAGGTACAGCCGTCCTTGACTGCTTGTGGATTGCAGGTGGAGCGCGTCCTCGACGTGTCAGCCCAAGGTGATGGAGGTTCGGTGGCCGAGCGGTGAAGGTAACGTAGCGGGAGATGGGATTCGCTGGGAGCTGCCTGTCTATTTGGGTTGTGTCTAAGCTGGTCTCTTCTTGCAGGTTCAGCCTGCGGCGTCAGAGGGGCCCAGCTTGGTGTCAGCAAACGGCGTGAGAAGGCGAGGTGGTTGTCCGAGGTGGTGTCTAAGAGCCAAGTGCTATGTAGCAACTCAGCTGAGCGTTTTTGGTTTTGGCAGGTGCTGTTCGGGGAGCGTCTGGAAGAGGGTGAGTGCCTGAGGGGAGGCTGGGTCGTCGTGAGGAGGAGCGTGGGAGTGTAGATTTCTCATGGTCACAAAAGGAGCTTTTGGTCTTGGAACTGCAGGTGCCCCAGGCGGTGTCAGCTGCCGGTTCTGACGTTTGAGCGAGCAAGGGGCAGGTGAGCAGAATGCCCGGGTGGTTTTGCGATGGGTGACGGGGCGTAGTAGAAGATGTTGGCGGCGAGCGGTGTGGTTCCGACGGCTGGCACTGTGTTTTCCTCTTTGTTTTTTTCTTGCAGATGCTGAAGAGGAACCCCGTGACTGCAGGATTATTACCGTTAGCCGCTGTGATTTGAGCTGCTTTGGCCCAGGACAGCTTGAGTCGTGGCCCTCTGAAAGCTAAGTGTAGGGAGCAGAGGTGGGAAGCGGGAGGCGGGTTGGGGCTAGCAGGGAGGGGTTTTGAAGGTAGCCTAGGCTGTGCAGGGAGAGTCGTCTTTGGGCCGGTGAAGGCAGAGGGGCGTACTTCTGAGCCCAAACCCTGCATGGGCAGGGCAGTTCCAGCCTGTATCTGTTGGGGTCTAGTCTGTCTAGTCACCGTGCCGCGTCTGAAATATTCTGCAGGTCTTGATGTCCTCTTTTGTGGTCAAGGCACGCCGGGCTTTTGCTGCGGCCTTTGCAGCCCGCCTCGCCATCCGGAAGAGCTACTCTTCCGTTTTCTTGGATCCCTGTTGTGGGACTCGTTCCGCGCATCCTCTGCATCTTTAGGCCTTTAAAAGGGGCTTCTTGCCCGTCCATCTAGCCAGTTGCGGCCACATCTCTTTGGAACCCTGCACGGTTCATGGCTTTTCCAGGGCTGCCGTAGGTTCTCCCTCGGAGCCCTGTCCGTTGCCTTGCCCATTGGCAGGGGTGGTCCCGGAGTCCTCTTTGTCGCTGTGAGTCTTCTTTTGTCCCGGTTCCCGACGTTGGTCTTGTGTGCTGGTGTTCTGTGTGTATTTGTGTCTGGTTGGAGCTGCTCTGCCTGGTGCGTAGAGGAATTGCTAAGAGTCAGCCGAGGTAGAGTGGCCTGATTGCATGCTTAAGGTTTTGATGAGACTAGACATTGCAGTCTAGGGGCGTCCATTACTTTGCAGTCTTGGGGCGTCCATTACTTTGCAGAAGTAGCAGCCCTTGGTGTGGCGGGTGAAGAGGGTAGTTTCTGCTCCTCTCTGGAGCCACGGAGGGGACGACCAAAACTGTGTGGGAGAAGGCAGCGGGAGCGGTGGCGAAGGGGTTTGTACGTGAAGGGAGCGGCAATTCATGTTTGGGTTTGGTTGTGGACTAGCTTTGTTTGGCTGTAAGGCCCAGTAGAGGCGGCCTCAGTAAAAGCAAGCGAGAGGCTTGGATTTCTTTGGGCGTTGCTGAGCGTCAGGGTGATGTCTTTGCTGTTGTGTTTTTCAGATGTAGAGGCCGGACCTGTGAGCCGAGAGGCACGGACGGAGATGCGTGCGGGTCGAGTGCCATAGCGAGGTGGGTCTGCTGCGGTGTCGGTGGGAAGATGTGGCCGGGGGCTGTGCGACTAGATAATGGGTTTTGGTTTTGCTTTGAAGGTACGGGGCCGTGGGCAAAGCAGTAGAATGGCAGAGGAGCTGGCTTGGGTGAAGAGAGCAACGGTGAGTTGCGTGAAGCAGCAGTTGTTGTTCATGTGTCCTCGAGTCCGTGAAGGTACAGCCGTCCTTGACTGCTTGTGGATTGCAGGTGGAGCGCGTCCTCGACGTGTCAGCCCAAGGTGATGGAGGTTCGGTGGCCGAGCGGTGAAGGTAACGTAGCGGGAGATGGGATTCGCTGGGAGCTGCCTGTCTATTTGGGTTGTGTCTAAGCTGGTCTCTTCTTGCAGGTTCAGCCTGCGGCGTCAGAGGGGCCCAGCTTGGTGTCAGCAAACGGCGTGAGAAGGCGAGGTGGTTGTCCGAGGTGGTGTCTAAGAGCCAAGTGCTATGTAGCAACTCAGCTGAGCGTTTTTGGTTTTGGCAGGTGCTGTTCGGGGAGCGTCTGGAAGAGGGTGAGTGCCTGAGGGGAGGCTGGGTCGTCGTGAGGAGGAGCGTGGGAGTGTAGATTTCTCATGGTCACAAAAGGAGCTTTTGGTCTTGGAACTGCAGGTGCCCCAGGCCGTGTCAGCTGCCGGTTCTGACGTTTGAGCGAGCAAGGGGCAGGTGAGCAGAATGCCCGGGTGGTTTTGCGATGGGTGACGGGGCGTAGTAGAAGATGTTGGCGGCGAGCGGTGTGGTTCCGACGGCTGGCACTGTGTTTTCCTCTTTGTTTTTTTCTTGCAGATGCTGAAGAGGAACCCCGTGACTGCAGGATTATTACCGTTAGCCGCTGTGATTTGAGCTGCTTTGGCCCAGGACAGCTTGAGTCGTGGCCCTCTGAAAGCTAAGTGTAGGGAGCAGAGGTGGGAAGCGGGAGGTGGGTTGGGGCTAGCAGGGAGGGGTTTTGAAGGTAGCCTAGGCTGTGCAGGGAGAGTCGTCTTTGGGCCGGTGAAGGCAGAGGGGCGTACTTCTGAGCCCAAACCCTGCATGGGCAGGGCAGTTCCAGCCTGTATCTGTTGGGGTCTAGTCTGTCTAGTCACCGTGCCGCGTCTGAAATATTCTGCAGGTCTTGATGTCCTCTTTTGTGGTCAAGGCACGCCGGGCTTTTGCTGCGGCCTTGCAGCCCGCCTCGCCATCCGGAAGAGCTACTCTTCCGTTTTCTTGGATCCCTGTTGTGGGACTCGTTCCGCGCATCCTCTGCATCTTTAGGCCTTTAAAAGGGGCTTCTTGCCCGTCCATCTAGCCAGTTGCGGCCACATCTCTTTGGAACCCTGCACGGTTCATGGCTTTTCCAGGGCTGCCGTAGGTTCTCCCTCGGAGCCCTGTCCGTTGTCTTGCCCATTGGCAGGGGTGGTCCCGGAGTCCTCTTTGTCACTGTGAGTCTTCTTTTGTCCCGGTTCCCGACGTTGGTCTTGTGTGCTGGTGTTCTGTGTGTATTTGTGTCTGGTTGGAGCTGCTCTGCCTGGTGCGTAGAGGAATTGCTAAGAGTCAGCCGAGGTAGAGTGGCCTGATTGCGTGCTTAAGGTTTTGACGAGACTAGACGTTGCAGTCTAGGGGCGTCCATTACTTTGCAGTCTTGGGGCGTCCATTACTTTGCAGAAGTAGCAGCCCTTGGTGTGGCGGGTGAGGAGGGTAGTTTCTGCTCCTCTCTGGAGCCACGGAGGGGACGACCAAAACTGCGTGGGAGAAGGCAGCAGGAGCGGTGGCGAAGGGGTTTGTACGTGAAGGGAGCGGCAATTCATGTTTGGGTTTGGTTGTGGACTAGCTTTGCTTGGCTGTAAGGCCCAGTAGAGGCGGCCTCAGTAAAAGCAAGCGAGAGGCTTGGATTTCTTTGGGCGTTGCTGAGCGTCAGGGTGATGTCTTTGCTGTTGTGTTTTTCAGATGTAGAGGCCGGACCTGTGCGCCGAGAGGCACGGACGGAGATGCGTGCGGGTCGAGTGCCATAGCGAGGTGGGTCTGCTGCGGTGTCGGTGGGAAGATGTGGCCGGGGGCTGTGCGACTAGATAATGGGTTTTGGTTTTGCTTTGAAGGTACGGGGCCGTGGGCAAAGCAGTAGAGTGGCAGAGGAGCTGGCTTGGGTGAAGAGAGCAACGGTGAGTTGCGTGAAGCAGCAGTTGTTGTTCATGTGTCCTCGAGTCCGTGAAGGTACAGCCGTCCTTGACTGCTTGTGGATTGCAGGTGGAGCGCGTCCTCGACGTGGCAGCCCAAGGTGATGGAGGTTCGGTGGCCGAGCGGTGAAGGTAACGTAGCGGGAGATGGGATTCGCTGGGAGCTGCCTGTCTTTTTGGGTTGCAACAAATCTGGTGAAAGGGCTGGAGAACAGGCCTTATGAGGAGTGGCTGAGAGACCTGGGGATGTTTAGCCTGGAGAAGAGGAGGCTGAGAGGAGACCTCATTGCTCTCTACAACTACCTGAAAGGAGGTTGTCGAGAGGAGGGTGCTGCCCTCTTCTCCCAAGTGACAGGGGACAGGACAAGAGGGAATGGCCTCAAGCTCCGCCAGGGGAGGTTTAGGCTAGACGTTAGGAAAAAATTCTTTACAGAAAGGGTCATTGGGCACTGGAACAGGCTGCCCAGGGAGGTGGTTGAGTCACCTTCCCTGGAGGTGTTTAAGGCACGGGTGGATGAGGTGCTGAGGGATATGGTTTAGTGTTTGATAGGAACGGTTGGACTCGATGATCCGGTGGGTCTCTTCCAACTTGGTTGTTCTGTGATTCTGTGATTCTGTAATGTCATCTATAAAGTTTTTAAGGGTACATTCCACCCCATCATCCAGGTTCTTGATGAAGATATTTAACTGCTCTGGATTCACCACAGTGCCCTTGGGACCATATTTTGTTACCCTTCTCCCAGTCGATTCAAGTATGTTTGCCCCCACTCTTGAGGCTTAGCCTTCGACCCCGATGTTAAGCAGGCTGAGGGTATGCTTGTCCATGCCAGTTTTGCAAGTAGGATACTGTGACATACTGTGTGAAAGGCTTTGCTGAAGTCCAGGTAGATCATATCCATAGCTTTTCCCTTATCCAGCCAGTGGGTTGCATTGTTATAGAATGGCTTTAGGTTAGTTTGACATGAACTGCATTTCATAAACTCATGTTGAGTGGGCCTGGTTGCCCAGTTGCCCTGTATGCGTTTTGCGATCGTACCCAAGATAAACTCTTCCACAATATTTTGAGTGGATTAAGGCACGGACTTCAGTGTGATGGATCCAAGACTCTTAGCTGTTTCTTTATATACCCTTTTGGGTTACATAACAGGCTGTCCATGAGGCTATCTATCTACAGTATATTATTTTATAAAGGAAGCCATCCATAAAGCTATTACTAACATATTATTGGCTGAACAACTGCGTATGCTAAAAAAACCAAGTTACACTAAAAATAACTATGTTGATGTTTCTCTTCTTTTGTTTTTCTCTCAATTGGTACTTGTTCCCACTGAATTAGCTCTTGTTTTTCTATTAGCTGGTTCTTGTTTATCAGGAGGCTGTCTTTTTCCAGCTCTCTGTTTCAAGGTATTGTTAGAGTTGCTCGATATCAACATGCCCTACAGCATTGAGTTGTCCTTCCCTTTGTCTCCACAATTCCCTGTTTTTGTTTTAAGAGTAAAGCATTCACGTGACACATATGATTGACTTGATGTTGCATACACTGTAATACACTTGCTAATTGTAAAAGCAATTAACACCATTAAGAATAACATTCCTTCTTTGATCAACTGTTCTTGTACCCATCTTGCTATCCCAAACCTTGCTTGACAATTCTCTAAAAACCCTTGCTCATGCATTAATTGCTCTGTCATACCTTGTAGCTTCTTTATGGTTTTATATATGGATTTGGAATGATCTGACCAATTCATACAACACATTCCTTCTAACTTCTCCCATCCATGGCCTTGTGCTAATAATATATCTATTGCTCGATTCTGAAGCGTGGCATGTCTTATAGAATCTAAATTTGCTCTAAGTGTTGTCAATACTCTTGAAGTTAAATTCACCTGTTTTATAAACGGCCAACTTCAGTGCTTTGGCTACTCCTAGTTGTGGTGCCAAAACGGCAGTTAAAATTTGGGAAGTACAATCCCAGTTCTGTATCTGACTATTAAAATTTTCATCATAAGTGATTCTACCTCTAGCTTGACTTTTGTTTCTTTTGTGCTGCCACAGTAGTTGTTGCATAGGTGGCACAAACATGGTTACCCACCGTAGAATTCAGGGTCCGCCTTAGGTCTGGAGGGGATTCCTGACCAGGCTCAATTCCCACATATCAGGAAGATGCCGGGTGCTAATTTCTTCCCATTATAGGTTGCATTAACTTAGAGTCATAGAATAACCAGGTTGGAAGAGACCCACCGGATCACCGAGTCCAACCATTCCCACCAATCTCTAAACCATGCCCCTCAGCACCTCGTCCACCCGTGCCTTAAACACCTCCAGGGAAGGTGACTCAACCACCTCCCTGGGCAGCCTGTTCCAGTGCCCAATGACCCTTTCTGTAAAGAATTTTTTCCTAATGTCCAGCCTGAACCTCCCCTGACAGGGCTTGAGGCCATTCCCTCCTGTCCTGTCCCTTTTCCCTTGGGAGAAGAGGCCAGCACCCTCCTCTTGACAACCTCCTTTCAGGTAGTTGTAGAGAGCAATGAGGTCTCCCCTCAGCCTCCTCTTCTCCAGGCTAAACAACCCCAGCTCTCTCAGCCGTTCCTCGTAAGGCCTGTTCTCCAGCCCCTTCAACAGCTTCGTTGTTCTTCTCTGGCCTCGCTCCAGAGCCTCAACATCCTTCTTGTGGTGAGGTGTGGATGACCTTGTCAGCACCTGGCTACAAGAAAAAGGTCATGAAGCCCCTTGAGGCTTGGCTTCTTAGGCTGAGTATTGTTTTACAAAATTTATGGCCGAAACACAAGGCTTAGCAAGTACAAAGCTGCTTGCATGCAAAGATCATAGTACAGAACGTAGCTAGATTAAGATAATTATGCTTGTAGCTGTCTTCTTTTTAGGTACCTGATGTTTAGATAATTATAATAGTCATGGTAACAGAACAATGTACCATTGTGTTGTATTTAGAACCAATGATGAGCTTTTGTTTTCTAATATGTATGAGCTAATTAACTAATGTACAATATCATCGATTTACTCCTAATAAACTGAGACTTGTTGATCATCATCTGATGTGCATGTCTCCCGTCGTTTCTGACAAATGGTGACCCCAACGTGATAAAGGTGACCATACATATGAGCCTTGTTGCCACAACGGAACGACGAGTGGTCGAGTCCTTACGCAGCAAGGACGGCTACAAGCGCAGGAGGAACCGCGCCGAGCCCCAGGTGACCGTATAGACGATCCTGGTCAATACGTGCTGCCGAGACCTTGGAGAGCCGCAACAGCGCTGACGTTTTAAGGTATGGAGAGGCAAGCAGCATATGATTTATTTACTTGTTTTTTGACTAAGAGACAGGTTAAAGATGTAGATTTAAAAAAGGAACTTCCAAATTTATTAGCGTATGGTCAAATACAGGGTTGTTTTCAAAACCCGCATACTGTACACAAGCTGTCTGAATGGCGCAAATTTGGAGATAAATTATTGGAGGCAGCGATAGATGGGGACAAAACTGCAAAGAAGTTTGGTAGAGCATGGAAAATTATACATAATGAGCTGTTACAGTACCAGGCAGAACAAAAAGCTGCCGAGCATGCCACAGCCACTCAAGATAAAAATAAATCATATACCTCTGACTGGCTGCAGGTTCCTATCTTTCCTCCCAGCACAAATACTGTCGTTTTACCTCCTCCACCATCTCCACCTTCTCTTGATGCAGTTGTTCCCTCCGCTCCTCCGGCAGCGCCTCCAGGCCTGATCCGCCTCCGCCTGACTCTGTTCCGACCACTATCAAAGTAACTACACCTAATAATCCCTTTATCACATCCCCTAGTCCCGAAGATGATACCTTGCCTGGTGCTCAATCAGATTTGGCCGAAGCCATGGCAAGGGAGCATTGAGAAGCATGGGCAGCTCTAACTAGGGAAGGTATAGATACGGGAGATGCTGATGTGCTTCACGCGGCTGCTCAATTGGCGTGCCCAGTAATTTATCAGCCCTTGCCCGGCGGTGGATTGAATGCTACTTTAACAGCCCTAGACTGGAAGCTTTTATCACAGCTCCGCTCCACTGTTAGTCAGTTTGGAGTGAGCAGTGAACCCGTTAAACAAATGTTAGACTATATATGGGATTCACAGTTATTATTGCCCTCCGACTGTAGCGGAGTGGTTCGTCTCCTTTTTTTCACCACATCAACAACTGCTTTTTAACGCTCATTGGCAAACTTTGGTAAATCAATGCATAGCTGTGCAGCGGGACCCAGCAGATCCCCTTCATGGTATAACTATGGAGGAGTTGATGGGTCTGGGACCGTTTTTGTGAACAGAGGCTCAGGCACTTATTGGCCCAGATAAAATACATCAAGCTATGCGCCTTGTTCGGTTGGCAATTGGTCGTGTAAAGGATCCGGGTGGTGTACCAGTTTACATGGGAATTAAACAAGGTCGTGACGAACATTTTGGTACCTTTATAGACAAAGTCACTTCTGCTATTGAACATGCGGGAGTGCAAGATTATATGAAAGAGGCATTGTTAAAACAATGCGCCTTGCAAAATTCTAATACCACTACACGTAATGTGTTAAATACTTTGGGAGCTAATTGGACCATTGAGGAAGCATTAGAGAAAATGTCTCACATTCCAGTGGGTCCACAAGCCTTTGTAGTTGAAGCTATTAAAGAGTTAGGACAGGGATTACAGGAACAGGCAAAAGCGTCTCAATCACAAGTGTTAGCTGCTCTTGCACCTCTCCAAGTGTCAGCTGCGCAAACAAGGAATGCACAACCCAGAGGCCGGCCGAAATGTTATCGTTGTGGAGTGCTCGGACACACTCGACAAGAATGTGCAGCAACAGGAATATGGTGTGCCCGGTGCCAATCTGATACACACAATACTGGAGCTTGTCGCCGCAGATCGGGAAACTTCAATGGGAGCGCGACTTGCAGCTTCCGCGCGACGACAGAAGTGGCCGCTGCTCAACCGGCACTGCCTCCACACTTTCACCAGCAACCCAAGGCAGCCTCGGGCTCGACTTGGCAGCCTCAGTAGATACTAATTTGCTGATGAACCAGCCACACAAGATCTCGACTGGAATCATCGGACCACTAAAAATTGATGGACAACAAGTAGGAGCACTGTTAATTGGGAGATCCTCAGCTTCAATGTTGGGACTTTTCGTACTGCCTGGACTCATTGATGCTGACTACACCGGAGAGATCATGATTATGGCTCATACGCCGTTTCCACCTGTTTGTATTCACGAGGGACAACGAATCGCTCAATTGATACCAATGCCACAATTAACCAACAAGCTGACTCCAATTTCTACTTCTCCCTGAGAAGACAAAGGATTTGGTTCCACAGGAGGAGTCACGCTATTAACAATGAACCTCTCAGAGCGTCCTAAACGTAAAGTTACAGTGACTTACCAAGGAACCCATACGGTGTTATTAGGACTCTTTGACACTGGGGCAGATCCTAGTATAATCGCTCCACAATTTTGGCCTTCTGATTGGCCAATTCGGCCAGCTACGGTAGCAGTCTCTGGAGTTGGGGGTTTAACATTAGCCCAACAATCACCTACCGTGTCTGTAAAAATCGATGGCCGACAAGTATCTGCTGTCTTTTCAATCGTTCAGCTGCCACCTACTGTTCAATGTCTAGTTGGCCGAGATATTCTCGCCCAATTGGGACCGGTTCTCACAAATGAGCACCCTTTAACCTTGTAGCCATTGCTTGGTCTTTCCCAATTCCCATAACCTGGACAACTGATACACCAGTATGGGTTAAGCAATGGCCTTTAAAATGGGAAAGCCTTCAGCAAGCACATCATTTGGTGCAGGAACAACTTCAACAAGGACATTTAAGATTATCTACAAGCCCATGGAATACTCCCATCTTTGTCATAAAGAAAAAATCAGGAAAATATCGCCTCTTGCATGACCTGAGAGCCGTGAATGAGCAAATGGAACCTATGGGAGCTTTGCAACCAGGCCTCCCAAATCCATCTATGCTCCCTCAAGATTGGCCTCTACTAATCACTGACCTGAAAGATTGTTTTTTCACTATCGATTTGCACCCAAAAGACAGGAGACGATTTGCATTTACATTACCCTCTTTGAATAGAGAAGGTCCACATCAACGTTTTGAATGGACAGTGCTGCCTCAGGGAATGAGGAATAGTCCGACTCTATGCCAGTTATATGTTGATGCTGCTCTTCAACCACTCCGGAGACATTGGAAATCAGTGATTATCTACCATTACATGGACGATATATTATTCGCACAAGCAACACCTTTTACAGATGAACAAGTAAAAACAATCAGGCAGACACTTGCTCATTCAAAATTGATCATAGCTCCTGAAAAGATACAGCGCTCTTCGCCATGGAAATATCTAGGTTGGACTTTAAAAGAATGTACAGTATCTCCACAAAAGATTCAGTTGAATTTGAATCTGCAAACATTAAACGATGCTCAACGTCTCTTGGGAGACCTACCACGGTTGAAACCGATTGTGGGCATTTCCAATGAACTTTTAGACACTCTACGACCATTACTACAAGGCACAGACCCTGCTCAAGCAATTTCAGTAACTCCAGAGCAGAAATGTGTCATACAGCAAATAGCAGATAGAATAACAACTGGCTGTACCTCTCGTTTTATCTCATCGCAGGAGCTCAGCCTACTCATATGGCTGGGCCAGCGTCATTTACTAGGAGCCATCGCTCAGATTTCATCACAAGGGACAGAACTAAATATTTTAGAATGGATGTCCCCAAGTCTACAACAAACCAAGACATTAGTCCAACAAGTTGAAGTATTAGCTCATCTTATTAAAAAAGGCCGTGAAAAAGTTTTACAACTCCATGGACGTGAACCTACCATGATATACATTCCGATGAACTCTAAGGACGCCCTTCAGTGGTACCTTGATAACAGTGAAGATCTTCCAGAAGCCCTTTTAGGTAACCCTGCTGATGTGAACATTAACTTATTTAAATCACCTTTGTTACAATGGATGGGGAAATGGCACTGGTTTACCTGTCCAAAAAGAAAACGGCATCCAATCCCCTAAGCCATCACTGCGTATACTGACGCAGGAAGGAAATCTCGAACTGCAGCCATAACGTGGCAGCAAGACGGAAAACGGCAACATCATATCTTGCCAGCAGAAGAAACAGACACTCTACAAACCTTGGAACTATCTGCTGCAATTTGGGCATTGATGACTTTGACTGATCCTCTAAACATTGTCACAGACTCATTATATGTTGCAGGAATTGTGGAACGTATTGAAGATGCCTTTATCAAAGTGGTTCAAAACAAAAGACTATATGAGTTATTTCTCCAATTACAAAGGGCAATTAAACAAAGGGAAAATGCATTTTGCATTTTGCACATTTGTAGTCACAAATGGGATGTTGGTTTAGGTGAAGGTAATGATAGAGCAGATAAATTGGTCTCACTTACTACCAGAACCCCAATCGATAGTCAAAAATTAGCCAGAGAAGCACATGCCATTTTTCATCAAAATGCAAAAGGCCTTGTCAGAGAATTTCAAATCTCACATTCTGAAGCAACTGCTATAGTACGAGCTTGTCCAATCTGCAGTTATCACAATTATGGACAAGGCCTTGGATTAGGTGTCAACCCTCGTGGCCTTACTGCTAATGAAATTTGGCAAATGGATGTGACTCATGTCTCTGAATTTGGACGATTAAAATATCTCCATGTAACTATTGACACTTTTAGTAAATATATATGGGCTACAGCCCAAGTCGGAGAAAAAGCTCTCCGTGTTCGTCGGCATCTCTCCAGCTGCGTCTTAGTCATGGGGGTGCCCCATCAAATCAAAACAGATAACGGTCCTGCCTACCGCAGTCAGAATCTCTCACGTTATTTGAAGGAGTGGGGAATACGACATGTAACCGGTATTCCAAATTCTCCCACAGGTCAAGCAATAATTGAGCGAGCTCACAATACATTGAAACGTTATTTAAAAATTTGTCAGGAACCTGACATCTCAACGAAACTTGTAAAGACGCTATTTGTGTTAAATCGTTTATGTGTGTTTGAAGATTCTAAAGATCCTCCAGTTGTTCTGCATTATGATGTCCATCACGAAAAGACGCAACCAAGCAAACCTGTTGTAGATTTATATAAAGATCCAAAAAATGGGCTATGGCATGGCCCAGCAGAAGTACTTTACTGGGGTAGAGGATATCTTTGTGTATCTTCCCCTACAGGTCCTATCTGGGTCCCAGCAAAGTGGATGAAGGCTGCACCGAATGTTGCAACTACTGACAACACGCTCCCGAATTCTGATAATGATGTGGATTGAGATACTAGTTCTCATGATTGTGTCGTTGACCCAAGGTTACATCGGTCCTAGGACTAATTTATGGGTAACTTGGGCAAATAAGACGAGTGTGACTTCCTTTTGTCTTTCTTTGGCATCTGCCACAGACCCCTTTCAAACTTGCTCTCTCGGGGTTCCTGGTTTTAACGAATCAGACTTTAAAGGATTAACTGAAGGAAGTTGCACTGTCAATTTGAGGCAGGATGAATGTGCAGCCCGTTTGTTGGCAGGTTTAAATGTCTCTTTGCCTTGGGATCCTCAAGAGATTAAATTATTAGGTAGCAGAATGTTAAACAGAACAGCCAATGAATATGGATGTTTGAATTTGGGATTTTACGTTTACAAAAAGACTGATAAGATAATGTGGTTAACACCTAAAGAATGGCCTTTTTGGAATGCCACTTATATGTGTGGCACAACCCCATATGGGTGGGGAACCAATGAAACCAGAATTTGGGCCAACCGTACAGCACTAAAATTACCTCATGACATCTATTTAATATGTGGAGATCGCGCTTGGCAAGGAATACCCTGATATGTAAAAGGGGGTCCCTGTTATTTGGGAAAACTAGCCTTATTTGCTCCGAACATTTCTGAGACAGTTCATTCTCTCCTTCATAACTGTTCCAAGCGCTCCATATCGGCTTTGTCACCTGATTGTAATGATCAGGTGGAGCTTTGGGGCCCAGCAGCCCGCATTTTTGCCTCCCTTGTGCCTAGTGTAGGTACAGCACATGCATTGAATACTTTAGGGAAATTGGCATGTTGGATTGTAAAACAATCTAATGTCACTACTGAAATTTTGTCTGAAATGGCACAAGATATGGATAGTCGGAGACATCAAATCTTACAAAACAGAGCTGCCATTGATTTTTTTATTATTGGCTCAAGGTCATGGTTGTGAAGATTTTGAGGGAATGTGTTGTTTTAATTTGTCCTCTAATTCTAAGTCCATCCATCTGCACCTAAAATGGTTACAAGATCACACACAAAACATTGAAGCGGTCTCCAATCCCTTAGACAAATGGTTGTCCTCTTTAGGACTGGGTCCGTGGCTCAGAACATTTATTATGTAGGCATTAGGTATAGGGATTGCGATACTGTTCATAATCATCCTGTTACCTTGTTTGCTGACTTGTTTGCATAACTCAGTCCTCAACTTAATCCACAAGTCACAGGCCAATGTTTTCTTACTTAAAGAAAATGGGGGAAATGTGGATGACCTTGTCAGCACCTAGCTACAAGAAAAAGGTCATGAAGCCCCTCAAGGCTTGCCTTCTTAGGCTGAGTATTGTTTTACAAAATTTATGGCCGAAACGCAAGGCTTGGCAAGTACAAAGCCGCTTGCATGCAAAGATCATAGTACAGAACGTAGCTAGATTAAGATAATTATGTTTGTAGCTGTCTTCTTTTTAGGTACCTGATGTTTAGATAATTATAATAGTCATGGTAACAGAACAATGTACCATCGTGTTGTATTTAGAACCAATGATGAGCTTTTGTTTTGTAATATGTATGAGCTAATTAACTAATGTATATATATCATCGATTTACTCCTAATAAACTGAGACTTGTTGATCATCATCTGATGTGCATGTCTCCCGTCGTTTCCGACAGTGAGGAGCCCAGAACTGAACACAGTATTCAACGAGCGGTCTCACCAGTGCCGAGTATGGTTTCTTCTGTGGTTCTTTTTCTCCTTTACACCATCATGATACATTGTCCCACCTGCTTTCAGCATAAACAAATTGGTGGCTAGAAGATCCTTCCCAACATCCTGGGGCTTCCCGTGCATAACCAAATAGGCAGCTTCTATTTCTCAGTGCATGGAACAGCCCTAACTCTTGAGGCTCCAAGCCACTGTACTTTAAACTTAGTATAAAGTTTTTGACATCTGTGGTCTTACGTACTGTAAGGGTCGAGTTATGGTTTACGAAAGGTTTAAAACTCGAATAGTTTCTTTGCAGTAATGACAATCCTATCAGACATGTTCTAAACAGATCTCGTGGAGTGGCTGAAGAGAGACAAAATAAATCTTGAACTGTCACGTTCGCAAATGTTATCCATGCATTCTTTTGAGTATCAATTGCCCAGGGACCTCCGTCAACTATCATGCGTGGGATTAAGAGCATATATACTGTTAACATCCTTCTCATTCTTGTCGACTGCTATCATAGCTGGGGCTTCACAGTTATCACGCAGCAATGCAGGCTCGATCCACCTCGCTGGTGCCCAAAGCGGTCCTTTATCTGTTAAAACACAGGCATAACCTCATCCATACGTTAATAGCTTATAGGGACCTGTCTTTTGCCCTTTTCTGTTGTTCAATAGCACTTTCACATTGTCTTGTACTTGGTCTGGTTTTGACAACACGGTTTGCATATGATTTTACACCGGCACAATTTGATCACCTCCTGCTAATTGCAAAATATTCATCACATATTGCTCCTTCATCAATTTGGTTTGCAGCGTCTCTCCCGATTCCCCCCTTTTTTGTTTTGCTAGCAATTGTGTTACTATTTGATAGGTATGTTTAATAACGGCTTGGCCGGTGGGGGAATTTGGGATTCCTGTTTTATGCGATATATCCCCCTTTCTTAGAAAGGGTTGCGTACTCTGTGAAACGTCTGCTGCTGCATTATCCATCTCGATTACCTGCAGAATTCCTAAAGCGGCAAAAGCTTGTCTAAAGTGTGTTTGTACACGGTGTGATGTTTCCCCCGATAATGCCGTCAATACGACTGACATTGAGTATGTGTCTATAGAAAGATGTACATATTTCCATCTTCCAAACTCTGCAACGTGAGTCACATCAGCTTGCCATAACTGTAACTTGTCTGCTCTACCATTTCCTTCTGTGCAAAACCTTGGCTAACTCGTGTGACTCCTATGATTGCATACATACTACATCTCCCTTTGCTGATTCAACAACTGTAACAGCTGTTTTATTAACTCAATTGCTGATTTGAAATGTCTTTCAGAATTGATCTTTCCATTCTTTGCACGATTCCTGCTACATACATTGAATCAGCGATAACGTTCAAAGGTTGGTCGGGCCACTTATTCAAAGCCCCGACCACGGCCTTTAGCTCTCCAATTTGTGGAGATGACTGTATCAAAAATGTTACCTTTTTCCATTCTTCTTCCTCCAACCCTACACTTACCGCTTTTCCCTTTCTTCCACTCCCATCTGGACAAAGAGTCTGGCCTTGCACCCGCACCAGCCTTAACTTTGTTTTCTCTTTAATAACTTGATTCTCTAATAAGGTTGTCAACTTACTACTAGGATGATGAGTCTTTAATTGTCCTTTATAATTTTCTCGTGCCACTTGCAAAGCTAAATTCTTTTGTAAACAGCATCGTAAATATTCTTTTTTCATGGGAATTATAACGCTGTCTGGCTCATACCCTCTTAACTCGAAAACTCTTTCTCTACGTCTAATCAGCAGCATGGCAAAAGCTTCAGGTCTGGTTACTATTGTTTTATTCATCTGATGTTTTAGAAACAACAGTTCTATAATTCCCCATTTATCACTTTCTACTCTGTCTTCCAGCTAGTGCATTATAATTTCCACAGACTGAACTTTATTGTTAATTAACTGTAAATGCACAGGCTGTTCAATCATCACCGGATGCGTTTGACGCTCTTCAACGGCCCTCTTAATTTGCTCTAATGCCCTTTCTGCCTCTTTTGTCAATTTTCTTGGGGTGTTCAAATCTGTATTGCCCTTCAATAAATTAAACAAAGGTTTAATCATCCGATTGTCTATCGCACCCAACTGATATTTCCCAACATCTTTTGCACATCGTTTAGTGTTTTGATGTCAACCCGTAGCATCAACTTCTGTAGTACAACAGTTTGGTCCAGTACCTTCCAACCCAAATACTTTCACGGCGGTTGGGCCTGTACCTTCTCTGAGGCTATGGGTAACCCTAATCGGTCTAAGTCATTTACAAGCTCTGTTTGACATTGTTCAAGCTGATATTGTTCTATTATCAACCTGTCATCCATATAATGAAGGACTATCAAATGCGGATACTGTTGTTGGAAATGTTCCAGCGCCTTAGCCACCTATCGTTGACACATCGTCGGTGAGATTTCACGCCTTGTGGCAATACTACCCATTGATATCTTTTCATAGGTGCTTGCTTATTCACTTCTGGCGCCGAAAGGGTAAACTTGTCGCCATCCTCTGGACAAATAGGTATGGTAAAAAACCAACCTTTGAGATCTATGATCAAAATGTTCCAATGTCTCGGAGTCACGGTCGGCGATTGTAGTCCTGGCTCTAACGCTCCCATATCTCCCATTAGCTCCCTGATTTTCGCAAGTCATGTAACAGTCTCCACTTGCCTGATTTCTTTGTGGTCATGAACGCCGGTGTATTCCATGGAGTACCAGATTCTTCAATACGTCCACGTTCCAATTGCTCTAAAATTAACTGTTGTAAGATTATGACCTTTTCTTTCGATAGCGGCGACTGATCTACCCCAAATCTGTTTTCCACTTCAGCTTGAGCGTCCGTCGCTGACCGGTGGCCAATATTGAAAAGGGGCCATCGCCGGTGTACGGATGATACATTTCAAATGTGATAACAAATCCCTTCTCATGAGGTTCCTTGGGACTGCCACCACATAAGGTCTGGTGAAACAGCGTCCGCCATCAGTCCTTTCAAAACTCGTGATTCTGGTTGGTTTCTTTGTTTTTAAGGTTGATGTGGTAAAATACCCACTCAATAACTCGTAACGACTCTTTTGAATTTTCATCTATTCCTTGGCTTAATATCCCTCACGGCTGTCTGCGCTAGGGCCCAGCAACCGGTGATCTGATAAGGGACACTGGAACGCAGAATGTTCTCACAAATTGGCATTCCCCTAAAGCGATAATACCGATAAAAAGCGATACTTCTACAAAGCTGAAGGGGCCGTGGGGGGGTTGTGGGGGGTGGGTGGGCACTCACACACACAGCTGCAAGGCTTTTTCCATTGGTTTTTTGGTATTTTTTTGTTTTGCTAGGCATTTTAAAATTTTTCCTTCTGAAGCCTTCCATTCCAAAGATCCCCCCAGGTAAATCTACCTGTTTGTTGGTTTAGCGGACCTTTGAGAGTGAAAGGTCCCAGACACGTATTTCCAAGAGTAATCAAAACTAATCTGTAAGTTTTACAAATGTTTGAAGTGCTTCAAACACACACACAGAAACGCATACTCTACCACTCATTTCCAAGCTAGCCAAATACATTCATACAGTGTTGGTTATCACTCTCGGATCCACAATTTTTTGATGCTGTTAATATTTAAACTACACACAGTACCGAGCACATACAATACTTAAAATATGCATATACATTATCTAATAAAGGTTACATCGATTGTCTAACAAATATTTCATGTCTGATAAAATATTATTCTTCTTTGCTCTGCGAGTGTCGTCCTCTGTAGGTTGATGATTTTTGTAGTTTCTGGTTCGTAGAATCGTGGACCGGTCAGTCAAGGCAAAGTCTCCATCTCCCCGTATATGATTTCCCTTGCTTGAATTATTCCAGTAAAGCTTGCATCTATAACAAAACGTTTTTCTGTCCCTGTGTACAGTCAGGACAGCAGCCACGAGCTGTGCTTGCTAGGTAAATGATCACTGCTGTTGTTGTAGGAGTTTTCAGACCACCCCATGTCTTTCTGTATTCATCATTAGGCTTTTTTATCGCTAATTGCAAGATTAAGGCTTCTTGAACTGCTCCGTCGTTTATCTGTTTGTCGAGCGCACGCTTCAATCTGTCTACAAACGCCACGTACAGGTCACGCCTGTTTCAACTTTCCAAAATCCAGCATCTTTAAAAGTGTCTGATAAACCTAAAAGCTGCACCTGTTGGCATTATTATAATAAATGGCATTATTTAAGCCGTCTTGATTCTTGAACTTCTACCAACATCGTTTAATTGAGTCATTTCGTATCGTATCCGCTAACAGTCCCTTCTGTAATGCCCAAACTGCCTGGGTTACAGAAAGCGGTGGCATGAGCAGCGGTGGGTGCCCCCCTCCCAACCGTCGGCCCAGGGCAGCGGCCTCCCTCAGCAGTAGCGGAGCAGTTAGTACTTTCTCTACAGCTTTTTGGCTCCCACAGCCTAGAATCCTTCCCTAGGCCGCAGCATCCCCAGAAAAAGATAAAAACATCCTCCATTAAGAAGAAGAAGAGGATGATTGTTGTAGGAGACTCCCTCCTTAAAGGAACAGAGGGACCCATTTGCAGACCGGACCCTCTCCACAGAGAGATCTGCTGCTTACCGGGGACATCAGTGAAGGAGGTAGCTAGAAAACTTCCTTCCCTCGTCCACGAGACAGACTACTATCCTCTGATAGTAGTCGAAACCGGTAACGATGATCTAGTAAACAGAAGGACCAAAACCCTCAAGAAAGACTTCAGGGCCATTGGGAAAATGGTGGAGGGTTTTGGGGCACAAGTAGCGTTCTGCTCCATCCCAAGGCTAAATAGAGAGGAGCTGAAAGTCAGGAAGAACAATTCAATTAATGCTTGGCTCCGAGCCTGGTTTGAGGAGAGACGCTTTGGTTTCTTTGATCGTGGGGTGGCTCACGTGGGTCTCCTAGGGGGGATAAAGCCCTCGCTAAAAACCTAGCTAAGCTCATAAATCGAGCTTTAAACTAGATGTGAAGGGGGAGGGGGTTGAGCCCAGGCTAGACAGGAACGAGCCTGGACGTGGGGCAATGGTGATTCAGAGAAGGTGTGCTGGTCTGGACCACCAGTACCTCACCATACAGAAAGTGGGGGAGAACAGCCCTGGGGGTGCTAAGGGAGATACGGGTGCTCTGGAGCAAGCTACTGCAGTTACCAGGCAATTGGGAACGAACTCTGTTCCCTCTAAGAGGGCTGAAGGCTCGGCAGCTCAGCTGAAGTGCATTTACACCAATGCATGCAGCACGGGGAATAAGAAGGAAGAGCTGGAAGCTGTCGTAGGGCAAGGGGCCTATGATGTCGTTGCCATCACGGAAACGTGGTGGGACGACTCATATAACTGGAGTGCAGCTATGGTGGGGTACAAGCTCTTCAGGCGGGACAGGAAGGGTAGGAGAGGAGGCAGGGTAGCCCTCTTTGTAAGGGAGGACTTGGACACCGTTGAGATGGAGTGTGGCGATCAGGAGGTCGAGTGCCTGTGGGTTGAAATCAGAGGAGCCCATAAGAAGGTAGATTTTGTGATGGGAGTCTGTTACAGATCACCCAGCCAAGGAGAAGCAGCGGATGAGTTCTTCTATAAACAGCTGGGGTTAATCTCTAGATCAATGCCTCTCGTTCTTGTGGGATACTTCAATCTGCCTGATATCTGCCGGGAGTACAGTAGAGCAGAAAGGAAGCAGTCTAGGAGGTTCCTGGAGTGTGTGGAAGACAACTTCCTTGCACAGCTGGGGAATGAATCAACAAGGGAGGGTGCCCTCCTGGACCTGCTGTTTGTGAGCAGAGAAGGCCTTGTGGGGGATGTGGCAGTAGGTGGACGCTTAGGACGAAGTGACCATGAGATGATGGGGTTTTCTGTTCTAGGAGAAGTGAAGAGGGTTGTTAGTAGGGTGGTAGCATTAAATTTCCAGAGGGCAGACTTTGATCTCTTCAGAAGGCTGCTTGGCGAGGTCTCATGGGAGACAGTACTCAAGGGCAAGGGAGCCCAGGAGGGCTGGGAGCTCTTCAAAAAGGAAATCCTAGCAGCTCAGGAGAAGGCCATGCCTATGTTCCAGAAAAAATAGCCAGCAGGGGAGAAAACCAGCTTGGTTGAACAGAGAGATCGTGAGTGATATCAAGAAGAGGAGAAACGTTTATGAGCTCTGGAAGAGGGGACAGGCCTCTTGGGTGGACTACAGGAGGGAAGTGAGATTGCGTAGGGAAAAAATCAGAAGGGCTAAGGCTCAGCTAGAAATCAGATTGGCCAAGTCTGTGAAAGATAACAAAAAATCTTTCTACAAATACATCAATAATAAAACGAGGACTAGGGAGACTATACAGTCCCTATTGGACGCAGAAGGAACAACAGTGACAGGGGATGAGGAAAAGGCTGAGGTACTTAATGCCTTCTTTGCCTCAGTCTTTAATTGTAAATAAAGTTGTCCCCTCTGTGTACAAACCCAGGAGCCAGAGGAGTAAAATGAGGCTCCCGTGATCCAAGAGGATTGAAGGAGCTGACAGATGTGCTGGCCAAACCCCTTTCCATTGTCTTCCAGCAGTCCTGGAAGACTGGGGAAGTCCCACTGGACTGGAGGCTGGCTGATGTCGTGCCCATCTACAAGAAGGGTCGCAGGGAGAACCCAGGGAACTACAGGCCTGTCAGTCTGACCTCAGTGCCAGGGAAAGTCATGGAGTAGGTGATCTTGAGTGCTCTCATGAAGCACATGCAAGAGAACCATGTGATCAGGCCCAGTCCAGACAGGTTCACAAAAGGCAGGTCTTGCCAGACTAACCTGATCGCCTTCTATGACAAAGCGACTCGGCTGCTGGATGAGGGAAAGGCTGTGGATGTGGTCTTCCTGGACTTCAGTAAAGACTTTGACACAGTTTCTCACAGCATTCTGCTTGAGAAACTGTCACCTCTGGTCTGGACAGGCGCACACTCTCCTGGGTGGAAAACCGGTTGGCTGGCCGGGCCCAGGGAGTGGCGGGAAATGGTGTGAAATCCAGCTGGAGGCCAGGGACAAGTGGGGTTCCCCAGGGCTCAGTGCTGGGTCCAGCCCTGTTCAATGTCTTTATCAATGACCTGGATGAAGGCATCGAGTGCACCCTTAGCAAGTTTGCAGACGACACTAAGCTGGGTGGAAGTGTCGATCTGCTGGAGGGCAGGGAGGCTCTGCAAAGGGATCTGAACAGGCTGGACCGCTGGGCTGAGTCCAACGGCATGAGGTTTAACAAGGCCAAGTGCCAGGTCCTGCACTTGAGGCACAACAACCCTATGCAGTGCTACAGACTAGGAAGAGTCTGTCTAGAAAGCTGCCTGGAGGAGAGGGACCTGGGGGTGTTGGTTGACAGCCGACTGAACATGAGCCAGCAGTGTGCCCAGGTGGCCAAGAAGGCCAATGGCATCTTGGCTTGTATCAGAAACGGCGTGACCAGCAGGTCCAGGGAGGTTCTTCTCCCTCTGTACTCGGCACTGGTGAGACCGCTCCTCGAATACTGTGTTCAGTTCTGGGCCCCTCACCAGAACAAGGATGTTGAGGCTCTGGACTGAGGCCAGAGAAGAGCAACAAAGCTGGTGAGGGGGCTGGAGAACAGGCCTTACGAGGAACGGCTGAGAGAGCTGGGGTTGTTTAGCCTGGAGAAGAGGAGGCTGAGGGGAGACCTCATTGCTCTCTACAACTACCTGAAAGGAGGTTGTCAAGAGGAGGGTGCTGGCCTCTTCTCCCAAGGGAAAAGGGACAGGACAGGAGGGAATGGCCTCAAGCCCTGTCAGGGGAGGTTCAGGCTGGACATTAGGAAAAAATTCTTTACAGAAAGGGTCATTGGGCACTGGAACAGGCTGCCCAGGGAGGTGGTTGAGTCACCTTCCCTGGAGGTGTTTAAGGCACGGGTGGACGAGGTGCTGAGGGGCATGGTTTAGTGTTTGATAGGAACGGTTGGACTCGATGATCCGGTGGGTCTCTTCCAACCTGGTTATTCTATGATTTTGAGTCTCCGGCCTCCCACAAACAAATCCCAGCAAGACTTTGTAGCTGTTTAAGGTCACCACACCTCCACGGATGAAAATAAATCAAAGTTCTCTCCAGGGCTGCTGGCCACAGATCCAAGGGATTATCGGGAGGTGCCGATGCCCCTGCACTCGACTCCAAATTTGGAATATCACTGTCATCCAGTGTCCTTCCATGTTTTTCTGAATTAAACACTTGAGAGCCCTCTGGGGGCATTCATTTACTCTTTAACCAGGTCAATAAAAGTTTGAAGGTTTTTCCTTTTATACTCACCCCCTGTTTCTTTAAAACTGCTTAAACATCTTCAGCACAGACTTTTCTTCTGCTCACATATTCATCCCCATTACCATCTCAGCTGCTCACCTGATCCTGAAGAGAACAGGCAGTTCCGGAACTTCTTCTATTTCTTCTCCTTTTCAAGCTGTGTGCCTAATTGGCCCAGCCAGTAGATGATGGATCAGCCAAGCGCTCCCCCCTGGACACACGTCGATGGGGTGTGCTTTATCGACCGAGCGTACTGCAGTATCTCCTGTCATCTTCAGCATCTCCAGCTATCTTCAGTATCACCGGTTGTCTTCCAGAATCAGGCTGCCAGTCGCATTACGTCGGGGTCACCATATGACGAGGGGATTAAGGCACAGACTTCAACGTGATGGATCCAAGACGCTTTATTGAGTTAGCTGTTTCTTTATATACCCTTTTGGGTTACATAACAGGCCGTCCGTGAGGCTATCTACAGAATATCATTGGCTGAATATAGCCTTCCATAAAGCTATTACTAACATATTATTGGCTAAACAACTGCGCATGCTAAAAAGACAAGCTACACTAAAATTAACTATGTTGATATTTTTCTTCTTTTGTTTTTCTCTCAGTCGGTACGTGTTCCCACTGAACTAGATCTTGTTTTTCTCTCGGCTGCCTCTTGTTTATCAGGAGGCTGTCTCTTCCCAGCTCTCTGTTTCAAGGTCTTGTCAGAGTTGCTCAATATCAACAAGGCCTACAGCATCGAGTCCTTCTTCCCTGTAAAACATCTCCACACCCTTCCCTGGCACTGAGGTCAGGCTGACAGGTCTGTAGTTTCCTAGTTCCTCTCTCCCGTCCTTCTTAAAAATGGGTGCAATGTTTGCCAGCCTCCAGTCCAACGGAACTTCACCGGTCAGCCACGACTGCTGAGATCACGCAAAAAGATTTGGTAAGCACCTCCACCCACTCTCACTCTCAATACCCTCGGGTGAATCCCCTCTGGGTCCACAGACTTATGAATACCAAGTTTGCCTAGAGGGTATCTAGTCCTTTCTTCTCTATTCAAAGGAGCCTCGTTCTGTTCTTCCTGCCTGCAGCCTCGTGAGGTGGAGTATCCAGGGAACATCTCGTTTTACTATAAAAAAGATTGAGGGAAGCGTGGCCTCATCCTTATTCTTCTCCCTGCATCCAGGGAAGGATGGAGATTCTCCTCAGTCCTTCGTTCTTTATTAATATATTTTTAGAATGATTTTTATTTTATCTTTTAGAGCACAGGCTAATCTGAATTTAATCCCTCTTCAGCTCTTCTGCTTCTTTTTTGTACACTATCCCATTTTGTCTTTGTTGTCCTCACGAGTTACCTGTCCCTTCTGCCAGAGCTTGCGTATTTTCCTCTTTTTCCTGCTTTCCATAGTCTTATTCAGGAAGGCCTATCTGTGGATGTTTGTGTCCGACTAGAGCTGCTTTTCCTGAAACACAGAAGCGCTAGTCAAGTGCAGAATAACAGTAAGATCTTATGATTAATAGAGCACCTGGGGTGGTGCACACAGAGAGCACAAAAATAGGAGCAGCGACACACAGGAAGAGCACAGACACCTACAAAACAAGGCCAGACACAACAACAATGGGCACAGAAATGCTGAAACCAAGTTGGAGATCCAAACCTAAGGCCCCCCAAAATGCGCAGAGAGAACCCCAAAATGGGCTCAGAGATCCCAAGAAAAACAAGTCCCTCAAAGGGGCACAGAGTCCCTCAAATGGGCACCGAGACCCCAAAAAGAAGCCTCAGGCCTCCCAAATGGGACAAGAGCCCTCCTCCAAATGAGCAAACCCACCCTAAAATAAGTACAGCGGTCCCCGAAATTGGCCCAGAGACCCAAACACGAGCCCCGTTTACCCCTCAAACAAGCCCAGAGCACGTGTGTTCACTGCAGCGCTGTCTGTCTGTAGAAGCATTTTGAGCGGTACAGTCTGAACAAATTATGCCTCTTGCCACACCTTTCTGTAAACATCGCTAGAAATCGTGTGCTTCAGCACTAAGAGGGTGTCTGGGCTGCTTTTCTGTGGCAAACGTTCACACGAACACGATTAAGAATACCCTAGCGTACAGCATTTATATTTGGTGAGATCCTATGGTTTAAATAACATCTAATCGTGTACTATAACACGATTCGTTATTTAGTAATGTAACGATTGTTAATCATGTACAAATAACAGAATAAATACTTCAATTGGATTCTCTCTGATTACGAAACGGTGATTTGTACATGGTAGGATGGAACGTCAACTGCAGCGTGTTAAACAACAAGATTAACAACTAAGATAACGGTAACTACTCTTATTTTCTTGTCACTCAGGATCGTTGAGATTGACCGCTTAGATACGGCCATACCTTAACGACTCATCCCCCCTTCCCCCCCCCGACATGAGACGGCGTTCCAGGAGCGAAACGTACCTGTCATTTTGGGGAAAAATACGGATACGAAAACAGTTCCGCGTATGTAAAGTTCTCTGAAATGCCTGATCAGCAGAAGCACTCTGAGGACCATTTCTGGGTCTTCTCTAGTGCTGTATAAACTATACCTGCATTAACAGTTAAATAAAATTACTAAGCGTAAGTTATTTTGTTTCAATTATTTATGAAACTTAGGCTAGCGATGCCATTTTGAGTCTTGCAATTCCTAAATTTCCATGCCTTTTCCATTCGGGGCACAAGTGACAACTTCTGACGCTAAATCGAAGGACGTTTTTCTTCTCATCTTCGTCTGAATGGGTCCCAGCCCAGGATGGGGGGAAATGGGTAAAAGAGGAAAGCCCTCTCTCATCTGGAACCGACGGCCGCTTCCTCTCAGTTCAAGGGAGTCACGTTCCGTTCTGCCTGCAGCCTCGTGAGGCGGAGCATCCAGGGAACATCTTGTTTTACTATTAAAGACTGAGGCAAAGGCGGCCTTTCCACCTTATTCTCATCTTTTGTCACTATATTTCCCTCTAGATTCAGCAAAGGATGGAGAATCTCCTCAGTCCTTCCTTCATTATCAATATATTTTAGAAGGATTTCTTCGTTATCGTTCAGCCAATGAGCCAATCTGAGTTCTAATCGGTCTTTAGCCCTTCCGATTCTTTTCTTTACGCGATCCCACTTCACCTTTGTACTTCTCGTTACTTACTTGCCCCTCGTGCCAGAACTTGTACATTTTCCTCCTTTTTCCGACTTCCAGCTGGAGTCATTTACTCAGCCAGGCCCGCCTGTGGATGTTTGCGTCTGGTCGGAGCTGCTCTTCCTAAAGCATAGAAATGCTAGTCAAGAGAAAAATAACAGTAAGATGCTACGATTAATAGAGATCCCGGGGTGGCGCACACACAGAGGACACAACAAGGAGCAGAGAGACAAAGAAAGAGCGAGCGCGGACATCCACAAAACAAGGCCAGAGATGACAAAAATGGGCACAGACACGTTGAACCAAAGCACGGAGACCCAAACCCCAGGTACTCCAACATGCACGCAGACAACCCCAAAATGCTTCAGAGACCCAACAAACTGAGTCCCTCAAATGGGAACAGACTTAAAAAAGAAGCCTCTGGATCCCCCAGATGGGACTAGAGCCCCCCCCAGTTGAGTAAAGACACCCTAAAGCAAGTACAGCAGTCCCCAGCATCGGCCCAGAGACCCCAACACGAGCCCCCTTTATCCCTCAAACGAGCCCAGAGCACGTGTGTTCAGCACAGCACTGTCTGTCTGTAGAAGCATATTGAGCGGTACGGTCTGAACGAGTTATTCCTCTCGCTACGCCTTTCTGTAAACATTGCTAGAAATAGCGTGCTTCAACACTAAGAGGGTGTCCGGGCTGCTTTTCTGCAGCAAACTTTCACGGGAACAAGATTGATAACCCCTTAGCGTATAGCATTCTTATTTGGTGAGATAGAGTGTTGAGAAACGGTTAAACGGGCAAGTACATTTTCCTTTGGAGGAATTGTACAAACAGGCTCCTAGCTGAACAATAGCTGGGAGCGGTTGGCCGTACAAGCAATTCCCTGGTAGAACATTAAGTTTAGCTATAGATAAGGTAGCGTGTTCACGGATGCAGAAACCGTAACAGTATGCTGCGTTCTCGATCATAGCGGTCGCACAAGACGTTAAGAGTAAAATAGCGTGTGACAGGTAGTGATATATTAGTATAAGGGGGGATGGATATTCAATATGCTTGTAACCATGGAACGTATAATTATGTCTTTGATCAACCAATGAAATTATAAAACAATGATGTAATCAAGTAGAAGAAAAGTGTATAACCTGATTCTTTTTTCAATAAAGACGGCCTTGCTTTATCAATCATATTGATTCGATCGCTTGGTCCCTCCCATCCCGGCAATAGAGTTTGCTTTAACTACTATTAATCATGCATTAATAACACGATTGTTTATTTAGTAATGTAATGATTGTTACTGATGTACGTATAACAGAATAAATACTTAAACAAATCAGATTCTTCCTGGTGATTTATAAAACTCAGTCCAGCGATGCCGCTTACAGTCTCGCACGTCCTCACTTAGCTCGCATTTTACTTTCAGGGGCACAAGTAAAAGCTTTTGCTACTAATTTGAAAGAGATTATCTTCTCACCATTATTCAGATGCGTAACAGCCCAGGATGGCGGGAACCAGAAGGGCAAAGAAGGGACGATGGACGAAAGAGGAAAGCCCTCCCGTCCGGGAGGGCCGACGGCCTCTTCTTCTCATTAACCCGTCTCTTTTCTGCCACCGGGTGACCGAAAAGCGGTTCCGTAGCCCTAATTGTCAGATACCGTTCTGTGCTGCCACCGAATGACCAAAATGCGGTGCTGCAGCCTAAATCTATTAACACAGCTCTCTGCCATTGGGTGACCGAAAGGCGCTACTGCAGCCCTAGTCGTCAAACCCGGCTCTTTGCTGCCACCGGGTAAAAGAAAGGTCGTTCCGTAGCCCGAGTCTATTAACCTGGCTCACCGTTGGCATCGAGCGATTAAAACGCAGTACCGTAGTCCAAGTCGTCCAATCTGTTGTCAGTCTCTGCTGCCAGCGGGTGACCGAATCACACTACCGCAGCCCATGTCGTCACACACGGTGCTTTACTGCCACAGAGCGAAAGTGAGTCGGTTCCGTCGCCCCAGTCTCCTAACCCGGTTCTCTACTGCCACCAGGTCACCAAAATGCGGTACCGCAGCCCGAGTCGTCGAAGCCGACGCTCTGCTGCCGGCGGGGGAGTGAGTTGTGCTGCCACAGCCCGAATCGATTAGGGTGGCTCTCTGTTGCCACCGGGACACCGAAAAGCGGTACCGCAGCCCGAGCCGTGCAGGCCTGCTCTCTGCTTCCACCGCGTGACAAAAATGTGGTTCTGCACCACGAGTTATCAAACCCGACTCTCTGCTGCTGCCCGGTCACCGACTCGTGCTACTGCAGGCCGAGTCGTCCAACCGAGCTCTCTGCTGCTACGGAGTGACACATACGTGGTGTCGCAACCTGAATAGATCAACCCGGCTCTCTTTTGAAATTTTCTGCAGGTCATCGGGTGACGGAAATGCGGCACCCCTGCCCGGGTGACCCGCACGCATAGTGGAGCGAGAGAGCCAAGCTCTCTTCTGTCACTGGGCAACTTAAATAAAATGTGTTGGTGGTTCAATGAAAGTTTTTACGTAAGTAGCATGGCAAAGCTCTATTTAAATTACATAACTTAATTGCATGTACAATAATAAGACTCTAACACATCATTTAGATAGAACTGAGTAGGGTCTCAGTTAGACTGTCAGTCTGACCTCAGTGCCAGGGAAAGTCATGGAGCAGGTGATCTTGAGTGCTCTCATGAAGCACATGCAAGAGAACCGGGTGATCAGGCCCAGTCCAGACAGGTTCACAAAAGGCAGGTCTTGCCAGACTAATCTGATCGCCTTCTATGACAAAGCGACTCGGCTGCTGGATGAGGGAAAGGCTGTGGATGCGGTCTTCCTGGACTTCAGCAAAGCCTTTGACACAGTCTCTCACAGCATTCTGCTTGAGAAACTGTCAGCCTCTGGCCCGGAGAGGCGCACACTCTCCTGGGTGGAAAACCGGTTGGCTGGCCGGGCCCAGGGAGTGGCGGGAAATGGTGTGAAATCCAGCTGGAGGCCAGGGACAAGTGGGGTTCCCCAGGGCTCAGTGCTGGGTCCAGCCCTGTTCAATGTCTTTATCAATGACCTGGATGAAGGCATCGAGTGCACCCTTAGCAAGTTTGCAGACGACACTAAGCTGGGTGGAAGTGTCGATCTGCTGGAGGGCAGGGAGGCTCTGCAAAGGGATCTGAACAGGCTGGACCACTGGGCTGAGTCCAACGGCATGAGGTTTATCAAGGCCAAATGGCAGGTCCTGCACTTGGGGCACAACAACCCTATGCAGTGCTACAGACTAGGAGAAGTCTGGCTAGAAAGCTGCCTGGAGGAGAGGGACCTGGGGGTGTTGGTTGACAGCCGACTGAATATGAGCCAGCAGTGTGCCCAGGTGGCCAAGAAGGCCAATGGCATCTTGGCTTGGATCAGAAACGGCATGACCAGCAGGTCATCCTCCCTCTGTACTCGGCACTGGTGAGGCCCCTCCTCGAATACTGTGTTCAGTTCTGGGCCCCTCACCAGAACAAGGATGTTGAGGCTCTAGAACGAGTCCAGAGAAGGGCAACAAAGCTGGTGAAGGGGCTGGAGAACAGGCCTTACGAGGAACGGCTGAGAGAGCTGGGGATGTTTAGCCTGGAGAAGAGGAGGCTGAGGGGAGACCTCATTGCTCTCTACAACTACCTGAAAGGAGGTTGTCGAGAGGAGGGTGCTGGCCTCTTCTCCCAGGTGACAGGGGACAGGACAAGAGGGAATGGCCTCAAGCTCCGCCAGGGGAGGTTTAGGCTAGACGTTAGGAAAAAATTCTTTACAGAAAGGGTCATTGGGCACTGGAACAGGCTGCCCAGGGAAATGGTTGAGTCACCTTCCCTGGGGGTGTTTAAGGTACGGGTGGATGAGGTGCTGAGGGATATGGTTTAGTGTTTGATAGGAACGGTTGGACTCGATGATCCCGTGGGTCTCTTCCAACCTGGTTATTCTGTGATTCTGAGTACTGCTTAAATGCCTTTGATCTGTCTCTAGGGTAGCAAAATCACAGAGGCGTCGCTATCTGTCAGCAGCCAATGAAGCAGCAAAGTCTAAAGGGCATTTTCAACTCTGTCATTGATTCTCCCCTGGCCTTTTTCCTACCAGCCTTACCACTGCACGCAGCCGCATCTTTTGGGTGGTCATCAGGCCAAAATGTCCAGGCTGAGAAGAACAATAAAGCTGTCACAGAGAAGCTAACTGTAATAGCAGACTCCAGACATAACAGGAAAGGCTGTGCAAGGGCAGAGACAGCCTGTGCTTTTATCAGCTGAGTTACAGCCCTTCCTCTCACAGAGCTAACTCAATACGATCACTGCTGCAACATCATTAGTCAGTTGCAGGGGTCTGTGAATCCCTGGCACGTGCCAAAATCGAGTCAGCTAGGGTCCCGTGCCTCTGAGTTACAGAGCACTTGGGTGGGGAGGAGGAGAGGGAAACAAAATACCCTAAAACTCTGCCACTTCAGTCATCCTGAAGATAACAACACATGGATCTTTTTAGCAGCAGTTCTCTGAGCAGAAGCTAAGAGGACCATTTCAGCCTGGGCCTCTTATAGAGCCACGTGTGTACATAAAGAAGAACTGACATGTTTGAGAGGAACTAGGAGTCCTACAGACAGACAAAGGATTATAAAAAAAGGGCAGGGACTAGCACAAAGATTCTAAACCAGCAAGCGGAGCGGTAAAGGGGAATATCAAGATACAAAGGGAATGGAAAAACTGGAACAGCAACGGCGAGCAAAACAAAGGGATTGAGAAAGAAATAGAAGAATGGGAAAAGAGAAAGGAAGACAAGGCAGTCGCAGGTGCAGAGAAAGCACAAACGAACTCCAGGGACTAGGCCAATAACATTGCAGGGAAAAAGAAAAAAATGCAGATTGGAACAAAGATGGAAAAAGAAAAACAGAACTACGGACACAAGACAGATACTAAAGATTGGGGGGGGGGGGGGAAGAAAGAGAAAGCACCGCAGAAAAATAAAAGAGTAGGCGTGAAGGAATGCCAAAGAACAAAAATTGTCTTGCGGCACAATACAGGATAGGAACCAAGACGTCCAGCTCTAAAACGTTCGCTACCTAGTCCCATCGCTGTCACAAGAAGCAGCGTTCCAGTAAAAGCACACATACTCTTATTCTTTACAAGGAGGCTTTCGGGCAGAGTAACAGCATCATTCTTACCGAAAATGTAAGGTAGAGTTAACAAAACACAGCTGCTCCCCAGGCCCTATTTATACCTTGCAGGGGGTTCGCCCCACCTCATTCACAGGTGATGTGTGTGAAGGCTCAGGGGGTATATAAGCCGCAGGCCTGGCCTGGGGAAGTCATTCAGCCTCTGGCTCTCCTTGAGATCAGAGCTTTGCTGTTGTTTTAGCTCATTGCGCCTTTTGATGAGGGTACGCTGGAGCGGTAAGCTTTTTTTTTTTTTCACAGTTCACGTTGCTGCAAATGTTTTTTTTTCTTTTGTATGTAGGTGCATGCTTGGTTTTAGGTCAGTACTTTTTGATTGGGTGTTTGAGGGGGTATGATGTTTTAGCAGGTTTTTTTTTTGGAGGGTGGGGGCGTTGTTTGTTTGTTGGTTTTTTTTCCTGTGTGTTTTGCCTTTGTTTAGGATTTCTGGTTATGGGGCAACACATGGCTGTTTCTCATTCTGTGGGGGATGACGTATTCATCCTAGAGTCTCTGCAGTTTGTAGCAGGCACCTCACGGGGCATAGTAATTTAGGTTTTGCTGCGTTAGCCTAGGAGGGAGTAAGTTCATTCTGTAGGCTGGTGGAGGACAGAAGGGACCAGGGGAACCCTGGGAAAAGCTCAGAAGCACAGCTCCCAAAGAACATCAACATGGAAGGGTCAAGGGATTAAAATATAGGGCAGGTTCTGTTAGGAAGGAGCAGAGTTCCTTCCCTGACTCTTCAGGGGTGGAAAAGGGCTTTAGCGGTTTGGAATTGGGGAAAGGGAGATGGGTTCATCTGTTTTACTTGGGTCGGTTGGGCAGTCAGAGGTAAGTGCCATTCAGGTTTTTGTTATTGTAGTCTCTCTGTAGTCGATGGGAGGTCACGATGAGGATGAAACATAAGGTATGGATCATCTGGACCCTTGTACAGCAATTGTCTGGTTTGCCCATCAGAGGAGTTTTATCTTGAGAAGCATTAGTTGCCCTAGGAAATGTAATCTCTAGGACTCTAAGATGTCTGCTCCCTTGTACCTTCTACTTATTGCATTCCTCGACTGACTTCTTTGCATCTGTCCTGTCTCCATCCATCCGAACATCAAAGACCTCGCTACTTAAAGGTATGGACTCGCTGCCTCTCTACAGTGCAGGGTTCTGTCCCTGTCTTCTGTATTTCTCAGGGAAGAGGCTGGTTGTTGTTTTGACTTGTAACGGTTAGCAGCTGAGCAACTCGTCTTCATCTGGTCTGTGGGCACACAAGCCTCCCTTATTTAGTAGAGTTTTGGGTTTTTCCTGAACTTACCGGTGAGGTTTGCTCTATTATTGCTCACGGCGGTTGTTATTTTGTCCCTGTTATCTGTTCTGGGTTTCTTAACGTTCATTGAGTTTCCAATCTAGGTCTAAAATTCGTCAAATCTCACTGCTGTGAGTTTTTCATTGGCTGACAGCCTCTGTAATTCCAGTCTCCTTTGCTGTGTGGCGAGCGTTCTCTGTTTTTAGGCCTTCTGTGTTTGTTCTTTTTGAAAAGTAGTGGAGGTTATAATTTTTCAAGTTCTTTTTGTTCACTCCTGTGACTGAAGTCTTGTAACTTCTTAGAGCTGAGATTTCCACGGCTCATCTTTCTTTTGTCCTGGGTATCAGCACTACTATGTTCCTACAATGGGTGTGGTGGAGAGGAGAGGTAAGCAGATGGCATGGACTTCTGGGGTGCCGGTGAGCTGGGAACGGCAGGGAGGGGTTTTAAAAGTAGCACAGGGGAGAGGGCAATACAGGGAGAGTCTTCTTTGGGCAGGTGAAGGGAGAGGGGCCTACTTCTGAGCCCAAACCTTGCCTGGGCAGGGCAGTTCCAGCCTGTATCTGTTGTTGTCTAGGTTTTGTAGTCCATGTGCTGTGTCTTAAACTTTCTTGGATCCCTGTTGTGGGACTTGTTCCGCGCATCCTCTGCATCTTTAGGCCTTTAAAAGGGGCTTCTTGCCCGTCCATCTAGCCAGTTGCGGCCACATCTCTTTGGAACCCTGCACGGTTCATGGCTTTTCCAGGGCTGCCGTAGGTTCTCCCTCGGAGCCCTGTCCATTGCCTTGCCCATTGGCAGGGGTGGTCCCGGAGTCCTCTTTGTCGCTGTGAGTCGTCTTTTGTCCCGGTTCCCGACGTTGGTCTTGTGTGCTGGTGTTCTGTGTGTATTTGTGTCTGGTTGGAGCTGCTCTGCCTGGTGCGTAGAGGAATTGCTAAGAGTCAGCCGAGGTAGAGTGGCCTGATTGCGTGCTTAAGGTTTTGACGAGACTAGACATTGCAGTCTAGGGGCGTCCATTACTTTGCAGAAGTAGCAGCCCTTGGTGTGGCGGGTGAGGAGGGTAGTTTCTGCTCCTCTCTGGAGCCGCGGAGGGGACGACCAAAACTGCGTGGGAGAAGGCAGCGGGAGCGGTGGCGAAGGGGTTTGTACGTGAAGGGAGCAGCAATTCATGTTTGGGTTTGGTTGTGGACTAGCTTTGCTTGGCTGTAACGTGCAGTACAGATGGTTCTGCTGAGGTGAAGCAAGAGGTCTGGAACTGCGAGTTTTCACTGAGCGATGGGGTAACTTCTTCTTCTTTTTTTTTTCTTTTTTTCAGATTCAGAGGGATGACTTGTGTGCCAAAGACTGTTGATGGAGTAGTGGGTTCAGTGTCATAGCGAGGTGTGTTGGCTGTTGTGTTGGTAGGGAAATGTAACTGGTGGCTGTATGATCAGTTACTGTGTGCTGGTCTTAGTCTGTGAAGCGATAATCATCCTTGCCGTTTGTATATTACAGGTGGAGCTCGAGCCTCAGAACAACCACAGAGGATGAGGGAAGCTGGGCATCTGAGCAGTCAAGGTAATGCAGTGGGAGATGGGTGTCCCTTGAGGCAGCCTGTGCTTTAGTATACTACATAAGCATGCTTTTTCTGTGGCAGGTGCCAAATACAGCCTCAGAGGGGTGAAGCTTCATGCTGACATGTGGTCTGAGAGGTGAGGAGGTTGTTCGAATAGGTGTGTTAGAACCCTGTAGTACACAGCAACTCCATTGAACATTGGCCTTTGGTTTTGTAGATGCTGTGCGGTCCACTTTTAGCACGCGAAGAGCAGTTGAGGTGAAATGGACAGTAGAGAGATGGAGCATGGGCCTGATTTCTCAGAAGCGCAGTAGTGAATTTTCTGTCTACCTGAAGTGCCCTAGGTGGTGATGACTGCAGCATCCAATGTTTGAATTAGCACTGAACAGGTGAGCAGAATGCCTCAGCAGTTTTGCAGTGGGTGTAGAACGAGATTTTTACAGTGGCTGTAGAACAAGATGTTTGAGGCGAGCGGTGTGATGCTGGTTTGGCATTGTGTTTTCTGCCTGGTTTTTTTTGAAGATTATAGTCCAGGACAATGTGAGTGTGCAGGATTTTTCCAGTTAGTTGATGCAGTTTGAGTTTTTTCTACCAAGGATGGCTTTGGTCCCTCGGTCCTCTGAAAGTTAAGGGGGCTGTGGTTTTGGGCTGGGAAGAGGGCAGAATGTTGAGAATTGCAGGGAGGGCATTTGCATAGGGTAGAGGGTTCTGCAGGAAGAGTACGCTTTGTTGCAGGGTTGGAGATGGGTTTAATCTTCTGCCTCAAGCTAGCGTGTGCCAGGCAGGGCAGTTCCAGCCTATATCTGTCTTGTTGTTTAGACTATGTAGACTCTTCTGGGTCTTAAATCTTCTGCAGGTCTTGATGTCATCTTTGTGTTTGAGCCACGTGTCATCTCTAGACTCTTGGATGTCTGTTCTTAGTAAGGTGCCGATTGGGCACTGCTTTTCTTGCATTGCGATCTTGAAGCGCAGATAGGTCTTGCCTTTTGGCAATTTGCGGTCAGTTGCCTATTGGATAGGCATTGCAGGACATGTCAGCATCCTCAGCCGTTATTGTTCAATTTTCTTAAATCCCTGTTGTGGGACTTCTTCCATACATACTGTTTTGTTGTCTTTAAGCAGGGCTCATCCTTGCATCCTTGTAGTTGTGGCTACGTCTCTTTAAGGGGCCACAGTCTTCCATTTTTCAAGGGCTCACATAATCTTTCTTGCAGCTCCCTACATCTTCTTGCCCAGCGCCAGCTCTCTTTTGAGAGTCCTTCTTACTGACTTTCCTTTTTGTTTTTGCATCCTGTCATTGGTTTTCTGTGCAGAGCGAGTCTGTGCATGTTTGTATTTGGCTGGAGCTGCTCTGCCTGAGCTGAAGAAATGGTAGGTAGCAGAAGAATAGCAGTGAAATTCTATCTTTAGATATACCCATATAGTTAGACTTTGAAGGATGAGGCCATACGGTGCATTACAGAGCAAGTAACCATAGATACATGGGGTGAGGAGAATTATTTTTGGTCGGTTATGCAGCCACAGAGGGAATGACCAAAGCCATCTGAGGTATGCTGCTGGAGCATTGGTAGGGCAGTTTATATTCTTGGGGCAATAAATCTGGTGTGTATGGTTGTTAGGATTTGATTTTATTTTTTTTTCTGCCCGGCTGTTGTGTGACGAAGAGGTGGTATTCCTGACTCAAAGCAGCGTGTGGAATTGTTTAGTTCTTCTTGAGTGTGGGGGTGAGTTATTGAATGTTGAGTTTTACAGGTGCAGAGGCATCGGGTTTGGCAGTAAGGGGTGACAATTGAATCGGGGGTAGATTCCCATAGCCAGGTGGGTTGGCTGCTGAGTCAGCAGTTAGGTATTATTTGTACCTACACAGCTAGTAATTGGTTTTTGGTTATATTTTTTGTCTTTCAAGATACAGAGCAATGAGCAAAATGGAATACCGGTCTGGGAGCCATGTTGGTGAAGGACAGCAACGGTGAGTTACATGAAGAAGCACTTATTGCTCGCATTTTTTAGTTTATGGATTTGCAAGCCTTCCTTGCTGTTTGTGTATTACAGGTGGTATGTAAGCCTGAAATTGAGAGGAGAAGATGGTGGTGCCTGAGGCGGGGAGCGGTCCAGGTAAGGGAGCAGGAGCTGGGCAATAAGGACAGTGGGCTGTCTTTGTTTTAGGGTACTATCTGAGCATGTGTGTTTTTTGCTTTATCTTCTGCAGGTGCCACATGCAGCCTAGCGAGGGTGAAGCTTCATGTAGACAAATAGTCTGAGAGGTGAGGAGGCTGTTATTTGAACAGATGTCTGAGAGGCAAGTTTGACAGAGCAACTCAGCTGAGCGTTTCTCTTTTGTTTTGTAGGTGCCACGTGGGCTGCCTTTGCAACGGAAAGAGTATTTGAGGTCAGTTGGGTAGTGGGGAGGTGGAGCACGGGCCTGTGGATTTGCCACAAGCAGGGCCCTGTGTAGTGTGGAGCTGACTGTTGACATTGTGTTTTTCGTTCTGTCTTCTTGTAGATGCAGAGGAACCTGGTGACTGCAGGATCATCCTTGACGGTGGATGCGGTTTGGGCTGCTTCTGCCGAGCATGGCTTCAGGCTCTTGGACCTCTGACAGTTAAGTAGAGGGATTGGGGCTGAGGTTATGTTGGGAAGAAGGGAGATGGTTTATCCTAGCCTGGAGGGGTTTTAGCAGTAGCATAGAGAAGAGTACTATGTTGGGACAGTCCTGTTTGGGCAGGTAAAGGCAGAGGGGCCTACTTCTCAGGCTGAAGATAGCATGTGCTGGGCAGGGTTGTTCCAGCCGTTGTGTTGTTGATGTAGCATGTGCTGGGCAGGGTTGTTCCAGCCATTGTGTTGTTGTGTTGTTGATGTAGTGTGTGCTGGGCAGGGTTGTTCCAGCCGTTGTGTTGTTGATGTAGTGTGTGCTGGGCAAGGTAGTTCTAGCCGTTGTGTTGTTGATGTAGTATGTGCTGGGCAGGGTTGTTCAAGCTGTTGTGTTGTTGATGTAGCATGTGCTGGGCAGGGCAGTTCCAGCCACTGTGTTGGTGGTGTAGTATGTGTACTGTGTCTTGGGTCTTCCACAGGTCTTGATGCTGTCTGTGCTCAAGGCACACTTGGCCTTCATCTCTGTGGTCTCCTTTTGCGTCCCTCCCCCCCCCCTGCTTCTGGGACTTTTTGCGTCCCTCCCCCCCCCCCCCCGCTTCTGGGACTTTTTGCGTCCCTCCCCCCCCCCCCCCGCTTCTGGGACTTTTTGCGTCCCTCCCCCCCCCCGCTTCTGGGACTTTTTGCGTCCCTCCCCCCCCCCGCTTCTGGGACTTTTTGCGTCCCTCCCCCCTCCCGCTTCTGGGACTTTTTGCGTCCCTCCCCCCTCCCGCTTCTGGGACTTTTTGCGTCCCTCCCCCCCCCCCCCCTGCTTCTGGGACTTTTTGCGTCCCTCCCCCCCCCCCCCCGCTTCTGGGACTTTTTGCGTCCCTCCCCCCCCCCCCCCGCTTCTGGGACTTTTTGCGTCCCTCCCCCCCCCCCCCCGCTTCTGGGACTTTTTGTGTCCCTCCCCCCCCCCCCGCTTCTGGGACTTTTTGCGTCCCTCCCCCCTGCTTCTGGGACTTTTTGCGTCCCTCCCCCCTGCTTCTGGGACTTTTTGCATGTTTCCTACATTTTAAGTCTTTAAGCACAGCTTACTGCAAGTCCATCCTTCCACTTGTGGCCTTTTTCCTTTGTGAGGGGCTACTTTTGCAGAACTGGTATTGAGTTCTCATTTCAGTTTCTAGGTCTTCCTGCCCCATGGCATCTCTGGTCTGGGTGTCTTCCTCTTTAGAGTCTTCTTTTCTATCTGCATTGCAATTGGTCTATTATGTGTGGTGTTGCTCTATGTGTTTGTCTGGCTGGAGCTGCTGTGCCCGAGGCAATGAAGTAATTGTATGGTTAATATGTGGATATGCTGAGTACTTGCAGTCTAGGGTTATACACTGCTGAACAAGTAGCCATAGGTGAAGCAGGTGAGGAGAGTAGGATTTTCTTGGCTACACAGCTGCAGGAGCGATGATCAGGGCTTTGGGGCTGAACTATTGAAGCAGGAGGAAAGTAGTTCATAATCCCATATGTTACTTATGGTGTATGCTGTAGTTATGGTTACTTATGTGGGACTTAAGATTTGATCTGTGAGACTGTCTAGGGTTGAGGGTTTTGGTGCATGGAGGTTTGTTTGTGAAGGTGTATTAGTGGGTGGGTGTGTGGAGGTGGGTGTCATTTCTTGTTGTCTCTTTAGTGTTTGTATGTGGAATGGAATGTTTTCCTTTGCAAGCAGTTAGGACCAAAAATTGAGAATAGATTTAAGAAAGTCCTGCTGGGATTTGTAATATTTCTTCCCCCAGCTGTGTTTTTTTTCCCTGGACCTGGCTGGTCTGCGAGGCGATGTTCATTGCCAAGGTTTGGGTGCAGACTGACCTGGGGCCGGGTTTTCTTGAGTCAGGGCTAAATTTTGAGATGCCCAGTAGTGCTGTTCCTGGGGAGTCAGGGGTGTAGGAGGGATGGCCTGTTGTGGCTGGCAGGAGGTTGAATGCATGGCTGGAGCTTGATGAGGGCTTTGTGGGGGAGGGTTTGTGTGTGTGGTTTGGGGGTGGAGGGGTTGCTTTTTGAGGTTGTGTGTGTGATGTTTTGCTTTGCAGGTACTTAGCTTTTTTTTTTTTTTAAAAAACATAAATATTAGAATAAAAAACTCCCAGCTGGGGGATTTTTTTTTTTTTCCCCCAGCTGGGTTTTTTTTTCCCTGGTCCCGGCCAGTCTGTGAGGCGATGTTCATCGCCAAGGTTTGGGTGCAGACTGACCTGGGGCTGGGTTTTCTCGAGGCAGGGCTAAATTTTGAGGCGCCCGGGAATGGTGTTCCTGGGGAGCCAGGGGCCTAGGAGGAATGGCCTGTTGTGGCTGGCAGGAGGTTGAATGCATGGCTGGAGCTTGAGGAGGGGTTTGTGAGGGAGGGTTTGTGTGTGTGGTTTGGGGGTGGAGGGGTTGCTTTTTGAGGTTGTGTGTGTGTGATGTTTTGCTTTGCAGGTACTTAGCTTTTTTTAAAAATAAAATTTAAATATGAGAATAAAAAACTCCCAGCTGGGGGATTTTTTTTTTTTCCCCCAGCTGGGTTTTTTTTCCCTGGTCCCGGCCAGTCTGCGAGGCGATGTTCATCACCAAGATTTGGGTGCAGACTGACCTGGGGCCGGGTTTTCTCCAGGCAGGGCTAAATTTTGAGGCGCCCGGGAATGGTGTTCCTGGGGAGCCAGGGGCCTAGGAGGAATGGCCTGTTGTGGCTGGCAGGAGGTTGAATGCATGGCTGGAGCCTGAGGAGGGGTTTGTGGGGGAGGGTTTTTGTGTGTGGTTTGGGGATGGAGGGGTTGCTTTTTGAGGTTGTGTGTGTGTGATGTTTTGCTTTGCAGGTACTTAGCTTTTTTTAAAAATAAAATTTAAATATGAGAATAAAAAACTCCCAGCTGGGGGATTTTTTTTTTTTTTCCCCCAGCTGGGTTTTTTTTCCCTGGTCCCGGCCAGTCTGCGAGGCGATGTTCATCGCCAAGGTTTGGGTGCAGACTGACCTGGGGCCAGGTTTTCTCGAGGCAGGGCTAAATTTTGAGGCGCCCAGGAACGGTGTTCCTGGGGAGCCAGGGGTCTAGGAAGGATGGCCTGTTGTGGCCGGCAGGAGATTGAATGCATGGCTGGAGCCTGAGGAGGGGTTTGTGGGGGAGGGTTTTTGTGTGTGGTTTGGGGGTGGAGGGGTTGCTTTTTGAGGTTGTGTTTGTAATGTTCTGTGTGTTATTTTTTGCTTTGCAGGCTGCTTAAAGCTAAAAGTAAGACGTGTTTAGTATGGCCAGAGGAGTCGCTGCGGAGCTGCGCCTCGGGACGGCCAGAGGAGTCGCTGCGGAGCTGCGCCTCGGGACGGCCAGAGGAGTCGCTGCGGAGCTGCGCCTCGGGACGGCCAGAGGAGTCGCTGCGGAGCTGCGCCTCGGGACGGCCAGAGGAGTCGCTGCGGAGCTGCGCCTCGGGACGGCCAGAGGAGTCGCTGCGGAGCTGCGCCTCGGGACGGCCAGAGGAGTCGCTGCGGAGCTGCGCCTCGGGACGGCCAGAGGAGTTGTTTAATGCACAGTGATATTTGTGTCTAAATATGTAGTGTTATGTTGTGTCTGCTTCTGTAGTCTTGTGTTACATTGTGTCACTGTACTGTTGTGTTGTGCCGTGTTTAACATGGTGCTGTTGTATTGCATTGCGCCTTAACTCTGTACTGTGGTCTTGCGCCTTAACTCTGTACTGTGGTCTTGCGCCTTAACTCTGTACTGTGGTCTTGCGCCTTTAGCTTTGTACTGTGGTCTTGTGCCTTAACTCTGTACTGTGGTCTTGCGCCTTAACTCTGTACTGTGGTCTTGCGCCTTTAGCTTTGTACTGTGGTCTTGCGCCTTAACTCTGTACTGTGGTCTTGCGCCTTTAACTGTGTTGTCTTTCAGTGTGTTTAAATTAGTACTGTTGTGTTATGCTGTAACTTTGTAGTATTGCTTTGTGTTTAAGTTTCTACTTTTGTCTCGCATTATGTCTGAGTTTGTACTGTTGTGTTGTTCCCTAAGTTTGTACTCATGTATGGTGTCTGAACTTTGTAGTATGGTATTGTCCTTGACTTAGTGCTGTTGTGATCTGATTTTTATTGTATTGTTTGACTTTGTATATTGCAGTGTGTTTGTCTTGGACTTTGTTGTATTGAACTGTTTGAGTCTGTTTTCTGCCCTAACTTTGTATTGCTCTGTGTTTGACTTTGTGTTGTGCCCTAACTTTGTATATTGCTCTGTGTTTGACTTTGTTGTGTTGTGCCCCAACTTTGTATATTGCTCTGTGTCTGACTTTGTGCCCCAACTTTGTTTATTGCTCTGTGTTTTGACTTTGTATTGCACTGTTTGAGTTGGTTGTATTGTGCCCGGATTTTGTTGTATGGCACTGTGTATGACTTTGTTGTATTGTGCCCAACTTTGTACATGGCACTGTGTTTGACTTTGTATTGCTTTGGGTCTGACTTTGTTGTATTGCGCCTCAACTTTGTATATTGCTGTGTTTGACTTTGTTGTATTGAGCCCCAACTTTGTATATTGCATTGTGTTTGACTTTGTTGTGTTGCTCTGTGTTTGACTTTGTTGTGTTGCGCCCTAACTTTGTATATTGCTCTGTTTGCTTTTGTTGTATTGTGCCCTAACTTTGTATATTGTTCTGTGTTTGACTTTGTTGTATTGTGCCCTGATTTTGTTGTATTGCTCTGTGTTTGACTTCGTTGTATTGCTCTGTTTGACTTTGTTGTATTGCGCCCTAACTTTCTTGTATTGCTCTGTTTGACTTTGTTGTATTGCCCCCTAACTTTGTTGTATTGCACTGTGTTTGACTTTGTTGTATTGCTCTGTGTTTGACTCTGTTGTATTGCGCCCCAACTTTGTATATTGCTCGGTGTTTGACTTTGTATATTGCTCGGTGTTTGACTTTGTGTATTGCTCGGTGTTTGACTTTGTTGTGTCGCGCCTCAACTTTGTGTATTGCTCGGTGTTTGACTTTGTTGTGTCGCGCCTCAACTTTGTGTATTGCTCGGTGTTTGACTTTGTTGTGTCGCGCCTCAACTTTGTGTATTGCACTGTGTTTGACTTTGTTGTGTCGCGCCTCAACTTTGTGTATTGCACTGTGTTTGACTTTGTTGTGTCGCGCCTCAACTTTGTGTATTGCACTGTGTTTGACTTTGTTGTGTCGCGCCTCAACTTTGTGTATTGCACTGTGTTTGACTTTGTTGTGTCGCGCCTCAACTTTGTGTATTGCACTGTGTTTGACTTTGTTGTGTCGCGCCTCAACTTTGTGTATTGCACTGTGTTTGACTTTGTTGTGTCGCGCCTCAACTTTGTGTATTGCACTGTGTTTGACTTTGTTGTGTCGCGCCTCAACTTTGTGTATTGCACTGTGTTTGACTTTGTTGTGTCGCGCCTCAACTTTGTGTATTGCACTGTGTTTGACTTTGTTGTGTCGCGCCTCAACTTTGTGTATTGCAGTGTGTTTGACTTTGTTGTGTCGCGCCTCAACTTTGTGTATTGCAGTGTGTTTGACTTTGTTGTGTCGCGCCTCAACTTTGTGTATTGCAGTGTGTTTGACTTTGTATATTGCACTGTGTGTGACTTTGTCTTGCGCCTCAACTTTGTATATTGCACTGTGTTTGACTTTGTATTGCTCTGTGTGTGACTTTGTCTTGCGCCTCAACTTTGTATATTGCACTGTGTTTGACTTTGTATTGCTCTGTGTGTGACTTTGTCTTGCGCCTCAACTTTGTATATTGCACTGTGTTTGACTTTGTATTGCTCTGTGTGTGACTTTGTCTTGCACCTCAACTTTGTATATTGCACTGTGTTTGACTTTGTATTGCTCTGTGTGTGACTTGGTTGTATTGCGCCTCAACTTTGTATATTGCACTGTGTGTGTGACTTGGTTGTATTGCGCCTCAACTTTGTATATTGCACTGTGTGTGTGACTTGGTTGTATTGCGCCTCAACTTTGTATATTGCACTGTGTGTGTGACTTGGTTGTATTGCGCCTCAACTTTGTATATTGCACTGTGTGAGTGACTTTGTATTGTTATGTTTAACTCTTTAATGTTGTATTCATGTCTTGTAATTCAAAACATGCTGTCCTACTTTTTCACTAATAAAAGAATGAAAAACTCACATATAGCAATCTAAGACACTGTAATAAACTTTTTCTTGTTGTGGTGTCTGAGTTTTTCTTATTGCGCCTGTTGTTGTGATTCCTTTACTTTCCTTTTAACTTTAACTTTCACGTTAGTTTTCTGATTCAATTTTTTGAATCAGAGCAGCCCTAGAACATCACTTGGTCTCTGGGAGTAAAAAATAAATTTTTAATTTAAAAAAAAAATAAAATAAAAAAATTACTCCCAGAGACCAACCCATGTTCTAGGGCTGCACCAGGCTATATACTTTATATTTTTTTTTCTTCTTTTTATATATACTACTATATAGGGAAATTACTATCCCCCACCACCTGTACAGCCCCAATCACACTCCACCACCCACACACCAAACACTCCCAAACCACACACACCTCATTACACCCCCACACAACACCCTACCCCCACTAAACAATCCTCACCACTTCCCACTCCCCCTGCCCCACCCCCACTCACCACACCCTGCCCCTCACCACGCCCCCACTCACCTCACCATGCACTCACTCACCCCACCCACCCCCCACCCACCACACCCCCGAACCCACCCACTCACCCCACCCCCTGACCACTCCCAGGCACCTGTCCCCAGACCCACCCACTCGCCCTGACCCCTCCCGCAGGACCCGCCCACTCGCTCCACCCCCAGGCCACGCCCCCGGACCCACTCGCCCCGCCCCCAGTCACCCCTCCCCGGGACCCGCCCGCTCACCCCGCCCCCCTGCACCCCTACCCCGGACCCGCCCACTCGCCCCACCCCCCTGCACCCCTCCCCGGACCCGCCCCCCCACCCGTCCCCCGGACCCGCCCCCTCGCCCCGCCCCCCCACCCGTCCCCCGGACCCGCCCGCTCGCCCCGCCCCCCACGACCCCTCCCCCGGACCTGCCCACTCGCCCGCCCCGGACCCGCCCGCTCGCCCCGCCCCCCACGACCCCTCCCCCGGACGCGCCCGCTCGCCCCGCCCCCTTGACCCCTCCCCCGGACCCGCTCGCCCCGCCCCCGGGACCCCTCCCCCGGACCCGCTCGCCCCGCCCCCTTGACCCCTCCCCCGGATCCGCCCACTCACCCCGCCCCCTTGACCCCTCCCCCGGACCCGCCCACTCACCCTGACCCCTCCCAATCACCCCTCCCCCGGACCCGCCCACTCACCCTGACCCCTCCCAATCACCCCTCCCCCAGACCCGCCCACTCACCCCACCTGCTCGCTCCACCCCTACATATCCCAAATGACACCCAGTAATTAATTAAACAAACAATCACCTAATTATTCAATTAATTATGCAAATTAGGTCAACAAAATTTTTTTGCCACCACACCTGAACAAAACCCCTACCCCACACCATAAATAATTAGGAAATCAATTCCATCCCTAATTACGCAAATTAGGTCACAAAAAATTTTTTCCACACCACACCTGAACAAAACCCATACCCCAACACATAACAAAAAACCACACCCACCCCTTCTCACCCCACCCCCTGCATCAACACACCCCCTCCTCACCCCGCCCCCTTGCCTCACCACACCCCCTACATCTCCCCACCCCCTTACATCACCACGCCCCCTCTCCCCACCCACTTATGGTACCACGCCCCCTACGTGGCCACACCCCCTCATATGACCACACCCCTAATGACCACACCCACTTAAGGTTAGGGTTACATTACTAGGGTTTAGGGTTACACATTAACTGTTACAGTTTTAGGGTTTACAGTTTTAGTGAATATAAGTAGGGTGTAATTAGGGTTAGCATTTTAATGTTGACAGTTAGGATCATCAAAATTAGGATGCAGTTAGGGGGTTTGCAGTTCTGGTTACATATTAGGGGTTAGGGGTTTGGAATTAGGGTTTTAGGGGTTAGGAGGTTGGGGGTTAGGGGGTTAGGGTTCAGGTTGGGGTTAGGGTTTACAGTTAGGGTTTACAGTTAGGGGTTACGGTCATTAGAGTTAGGGTCATTAGGGTTAGGGTCACTAGGGTTACAGGTTGGGGTTGGGGGTTGGGGTTAGGGTTAGGGTTAGGGGTTAGGGTTAGGGGTTAGGCTTAGGGTTAGGGTTGGGGTTAGGGTTAGGGTTAGGGTCATTAGGGTTAGGGTCATTAGGGTTAGGGTCATTAGGGTTAGGGTCATTAGGGTTAGGGTCAGGGTCAGGGTCAGGGTCAGGGGTCAGGGTCAGGGTCAGGGGTTAGGGGTCAGGGTCAGGGTCAGGGGTTAGGGGTTAGGGTCAGGGTCAGGGTCAGGGGTTAGGGTCAGGGTCAGGGGTCAGGGGTTAGGGTCAGGGGTTAGGGTTAGGGGTTAGGGTTAGGGGTTAGGGTTAGGGGTCAGGGTCAGGGGTCAGGGTCAGGGTCAGGGTCAGGGGTCAGGGTCAGGGTTAGGGTCAGGGTCAGGGTCAGGGTCAGGGTCAGGGTCAGGGTTAGGGTTAGGGTTAGGGGTTAGGGTTAGGGTTAGGGTTAGGGTTAGGGTTAGGGTTAGGGTTAGGGTTAGGGTTAGGGTTAGGGTTAGGGTTAGGGTTAGGGTTAGGGTTAGGGTTAGGGTTAGGGTTAGGGTTAGGGTTAGGGTTAGGGGTTAGGGTTAGGGTTAGGGTTAGGGTTAGGGTTAGGGTTAGGGTTAGGGTTAGGGTTAGGGTTAGGGTTAGGGTTAGGGTTAGGGTTAGGGTTAGGGTTAGGGTTAGGGTTAGGGTTAGGGTTAGGGTTAGGGTTAGGGTTAGGGTTAGGGTTAGGGTTAGGGTTAGGGTTAGGGTTAGGGTTAGGGTTAGGGTTAGGGTTAGGGTTAGGGTTAGGGTTAGGGTTAGGGTTAGGGTTAGGGTTAGGGTTAGGGTTAGGGTTAGGGTTAGGGTTAGGGTTAGGGTTAGGGTTAGGGTTAGGGTTAGGGTTAGGGTTAGGGTTAGGGTTAGGGTTAGGGTTAGGGTTAGGGTTAGGGTTAGGGTTAGGGTTAGGGTTAGGGTTAGGGTTAGGGTTAGGGTTAGGGTTAGGGTTAGGGTTAGGGTTAGGGTTAGGGTTAGGGTTAGGGTTAGGGTTAGGGTTAGGGTTAGGGTTAGGGTTAGGGTTAGGGTTAGGGTTAGGGTTAGGGTTAGGGTTAGGGTTAGGGTTAGGGTTAGGGTTAGGGTTAGGGTTAGGGTTAGGGTTAGGGTTAGGGTTAGGGTTAGGGTTAGGGTTAGGGTTAGGGTTAGGGTTAGGGTTAGGGTTAGGGTTAGGGTTAGGGTTAGGGTTAGGGTTAGGGTTAGGGTTAGGGTTAGGGTTAGGGTTAGGGTTAGGGTTAGGGTTAGGGTTAGGGTTAGGGTTAGGGTTAGGGTTAGGGTTAGGGTTAGGGTTAGGGTTAGGGTTAGGGTTAGGGTTAGGGTTAGGGTTAGGGTTAGGGTTAGGGTTAGGGTTAGGGTTAGGGTTAGGGTTAGGGTTAGGGTTAGGGTTAGGGTTAGGGTTAGGGTTAGGGTTAGGGTTAGGGTTAGGGTTAGGGTTAGGGTTAGGGTTAGGGTTAGGGTTAGGGTTAGGGTTAGGGTTAGGGTTAGGGTTAGGGTTAGGGTTAGGGTTAGGGTTAGGGTTAGGGTTAGGGTTAGGGTTAGGGTTAGGGTTAGGGTTAGGGTTAGGGTTAGGGTTAGGGTTAGGGTTAGGGTTAGGGTTAGGGTTAGGGTTAGGGTTAGGGTTAGGGTTAGGGTTAGGGTTAGGGTTAGGGTTAGGGTTAGGGTTAGGGTTAGGGTTAGGGTTAGGGTTAGGGTTAGGGTTAGGGTTAGGGTTAGGGTTAGGGTTAGGGTTAGGGTTAGGGTTAGGGTTAGGGTTAGGGTTAGGGTTAGGGTTAGGGTTAGGGTTAGGGTTAGGGTTAGGGTTAGGGTTAGGGTTAGGGTTAGGGTTAGGGTTAGGGTTAGGGTTAGGGTTAGGGTTAGGGTTAGGGTTAGGGTTAGGGTTAGGGTTAGGGTTAGGGTTAGGGTTAGGGTTAGGGTTAGGGTTAGGGTTAGGGTTAGGGTTAGGGTTAGGGTTAGGGTTAGGGTTAGGGTTAGGGTTAGGGTTAGGGTTAGGGTTAGGGTTAGGGTTAGGGTTAGGGTTAGGGTTAGGGTTAGGGTTAGGGTTAGGGTTAGGGTTAGGGTTAGGGTTAGGGTTAGGGTTAGGGTTAGGGTTAGGGTTAGGGTTAGGGTTAGGGTTAGGGTTAGGGTTAGGGTTAGGGTTAGGGTTAGGGTTAGGGTTAGGGTTAGGGTTAGGGTTAGGGTTAGGGTTAGGGTTAGGGTTAGGGTTAGGGTTAGGGTTAGGGTTAGGGTTAGGGTTAGGGTTAGGGTTAGGGTTAGGGTTAGGGTTAGGGTTAGGGTTAGGGTTAGGGTTAGGGTTAGGGTTAGGGTTAGGGTTAGGGTTAGGGTTAGGGTTAGGGTTAGGGTTAGGGTTAGGGTTAGGGTTAGGGTTAGGGTTAGGGTTAGGGTTAGGGTTAGGGTTAGGGTTAGGGTTAGGGTTAGGGTTAGGGTTAGGGTTAGGGTTAGGGTTAGGGTTAGGGTTAGGGTTAGGGTTAGGGTTAGGGTTAGGGTTAGGGTTAGGGTTAGGGTTAGGGTTAGGGTTAGGGTTAGGGTTAGGGTTAGGGTTAGGGTTAGGGTTAGGGTTAGGGTTAGGGTTAGGGTTAGGGTTAGGGTTAGGGTTAGGGTTAGGGTTAGGGTTAGGGTTAGGGTTAGGGTTAGGGTTAGGGTTAGGGTTAGGGTTAGGGTTAGGGTTAGGGTTAGGGTTAGGGTTAGGGTTAGGGTTAGGGTTAGGGTTAGGGTTAGGGTTAGGGTTAGGGTTAGGGTTAGGGTTAGGGTTAGGGTTAGGGTTAGGGTTAGGGTTAGGGTTAGGGTTAGGGTTAGGGTTAGGGTTAGGGTTAGGGTTAGGGTTAGGGTTAGGGTTAGGGTTAGGGTTAGGGTTAGGGTTAGGGTTAGGGTTAGGGTTAGGGTTAGGGTTAGGGTTAGGGTTAGGGTTAGGGTTAGGGTTAGGGTTAGGGTTAGGGTTAGGGTTAGGGTTAGGGTTAGGGTTAGGGTTAGGGTTAGGGTTAGGGTTAGGGTTAGGGTTAGGGTTAGGGTTAGGGTTAGGGTTAGGGTTAGGGTTAGGGTTAGGGTTAGGGTTAGGGTTAGGGTTAGGGTTAGGGTTAGGGTTAGGGTTAGGGTTAGGGTTAGGGTTAGGGTTAGGGTTAGGGTTAGGGTTAGGGTTAGGGTTAGGGTTAGGGTTAGGGTTAGGGTTAGGGTTAGGGTTAGGGTTAGGGTTAGGGTTAGGGTTAGGGTTAGGGTTAGGGTTAGGGTTAGGGTTAGGGTTAGGGTTAGGGTTAGGGTTAGGGTTAGGGTTAGGGTTAGGGTTAGGGTTAGGGTTAGGGTTAGGGTTAGGGTTAGGGTTAGGGTTAGGGTTAGGGTTAGGGTTAGGGTTAGGGTTAGGGTTAGGGTTAGGGTTAGGGTTAGGGTTAGGGTTAGGGTTAGGGTTAGGGTTAGGGTTAGGGTTAGGGTTAGGGTTAGGGTTAGGGTTAGGGTTAGGGTTAGGGTTAGGGTTAGGGTTAGGGTTAGGGTTAGGGTTAGGGTTAGGGTTAGGGTTAGGGTTAGGGTTAGGGTTAGGGTTAGGGTTAGGGTTAGGGTTAGGGTTAGGGTTAGGGTTAGGGTTAGGGTTAGGGTTAGGGTTAGGGTTAGGGTTAGGGTTAGGGTTAGGGTTAGGGTTAGGGTTAGGGTTAGGGTTAGGGTTAGGGTTAGGGTTAGGGTTAGGGTTAGGGTTAGGGTTAGGGTTAGGGTTAGGGTTAGGGTTAGGGTTAGGGTTAGGGTTAGGGTTAGGGTTAGGGTTAGGGTTAGGGTTAGGGTTAGGGTTAGGGTTAGGGTTAGGGTTAGGGTTAGGGTTAGGGTTAGGGTTAGGGTTAGGGTTAGGGTTAGGGTTAGGGTTAGGGTTAGGGTTAGGGTTAGGGTTAGGGTTAGGGTTAGGGTTAGGGTTAGGGTTAGGGTTAGGGTTAGGGTTAGGGTTAGGGTTAGGGTTAGGGTTAGGGTTAGGGTTAGGGTTAGGGTTAGGGTTAGGGTTAGGGTTAGGGTTAGGGTTAGGGTTAGGGTTAGGGTTAGGGTTAGGGTTAGGGTTAGGGTTAGGGTTAGGGTTAGGGTTAGGGTTAGGGTTAGGGTTAGGGTTAGGGTTAGGGTTAGGGTTAGGGTTAGGGTTAGGGTTAGGGTTAGGGTTAGGGTTAGGGTTAGGGTTAGGGTTAGGGTTAGGGTTAGGGTTAGGGTTAGGGTTAGGGTTAGGGTTAGGGTTAGGGTTAGGGTTAGGGTTAGGGTTAGGGTTAGGGTTAGGGTTAGGGTTAGGGTTAGGGTTAGGGTTAGGGTTAGGGTTAGGGTTAGGGTTAGGGTTAGGGTTAGGGTTAGGGTTAGGGTTAGGGTTAGGGTTAGGGTTAGGGTTAGGGTTAGGGTTAGGGTTAGGGTTAGGGTTAGGGTTAGGGTTAGGGTTAGGGTTAGGGTTAGGGTTAGGGTTAGGGTTAGGGTTAGGGTTAGGGTTAGGGTTAGGGTTAGGGTTAGGGTTAGGGTTAGGGTTAGGGTTAGGGTTAGGGTTAGGGTTAGGGTTAGGGTTAGGGTTAGGGTTAGGGTTAGGGTTAGGGTTAGGGTTAGGGTTAGGGTTAGGGTTAGGGTTAGGGTTAGGGTTAGGGTTAGGGTTAGGGTTAGGGTTAGGGTTAGGGTTAGGGTTAGGGTTAGGGTTAGGGTTAGGGTTAGGGTTAGGGTTAGGGTTAGGGTTAGGGTTAGGGTTAGGGTTAGGGTTAGGGTTAGGGTTAGGGTTAGGGTTAGGGTTAGGGTTAGGGTTAGGGTTAGGGTTAGGGTTAGGGTTAGGGTTAGGGTTAGGGTTAGGGTTAGGGTTAGGGTTAGGGTTAGGGTTAGGGTTAGGGTTAGGGTTAGGGTTAGGGTTAGGGTTAGGGTTAGGGTTAGGGTTAGGGTTAGGGTTAGGGTTAGGGTTAGGGTTAGGGTTAGGGTTAGGGTTAGGGTTAGGGTTAGGGTTAGGGTTAGGGTTAGGGTTAGGGTTAGGGTTAGGGTTAGGGTTAGGGTTAGGGTTAGGGTTAGGGTTAGGGTTAGGGTTAGGGTTAGGGTTAGGGTTAGGGTTAGGGTTAGGGTTAGGGTTAGGGTTAGGGTTAGGGTTAGGGTTAGGGTTAGGGTTAGGGTTAGGGTTAGGGTTAGGGTTAGGGTTAGGGTTAGGGTTAGGGTTAGGGTTAGGGTTAGGGTTAGGGTTAGGGTTAGGGTTAGGGTTAGGGTTAGGGTTAGGGTTAGGGTTAGGGTTAGGGTTAGGGTTAGGGTTAGGGTTAGGGTTAGGGTTAGGGTTAGGGTTAGGGTTAGGGTTAGGGTTAGGGTTAGGGTTAGGGTTAGGGTTAGGGTTAGGGTTAGGGTTAGGGTTAGGGTTAGGGTTAGGGTTAGGGTTAGGGTTAGGGTTAGGGTTAGGGTTAGGGTTAGGGTTAGGGTTAGGGTTAGGGTTAGGGTTAGGGTTAGGGTTAGGGTTAGGGTTAGGGTTAGGGTTAGGGTTAGGGTTAGGGTTAGGGTTAGGGTTAGGGTTAGGGTTAGGGTTAGGGTTAGGGTTAGGGTTAGGGTTAGGGTTAGGGTTAGGGTTAGGGTTAGGGTTAGGGTTAGGGTTAGGGTTAGGGTTAGGGTTAGGGTTAGGGTTAGGGTTAGGGTTAGGGTTAGGGTTAGGGTTAGGGTTAGGGTTAGGGTTAGGGTTAGGGTTAGGGTTAGGGTTAGGGTTAGGGTTAGGGTTAGGGTTAGGGTTAGGGTTAGGGTTAGGGTTAGGGTTAGGGTTAGGGTTAGGGTTAGGGTTAGGGTTAGGGTTAGGGTTAGGGTTAGGGTTAGGGTTAGGGTTAGGGTTAGGGTTAGGGTTAGGGTTAGGGTTAGGGTTAGGGTTAGGGTTAGGGTTAGGGTTAGGGTTAGGGTTAGGGTTAGGGTTAGGGTTAGGGTTAGGGTTAGGGTTAGGGTTAGGGTTAGGGTTAGGGTTAGGGTTAGGGTTAGGGTTAGGGTTAGGGTTAGGGTTAGGGTTAGGGTTAGGGTTAGGGTTAGGGTTAGGGTTAGGGTTAGGGTTAGGGTTAGGGTTAGGGTTAGGGTTAGGGTTAGGGTTAGGGTTAGGGTTAGGGTTAGGGTTAGGGTTAGGGTTAGGGTTAGGGTTAGGGTTAGGGTTAGGGTTAGGGTTAGGGTTAGGGTTAGGGTTAGGGTTAGGGTTAGGGTTAGGGTTAGGGTTAGGGTTAGGGTTAGGGTTAGGGTTAGGGTTAGGGTTAGGGTTAGGGTTAGGGTTAGGGTTAGGGTTAGGGTTAGGGTTAGGGTTAGGGTTAGGGTTAGGGTTAGGGTTAGGGTTAGGGTTAGGGTTAGGGTTAGGGTTAGGGTTAGGGTTAGGGTTAGGGTTAGGGTTAGGGTTAGGGTTAGGGTTAGGGTTAGGGTTAGGGTTAGGGTTAGGGTTAGGGTTAGGGTTAGGGTTAGGGTTAGGGTTAGGGTTAGGGTTAGGGTTAGGGTTAGGGTTAGGGTTAGGGTTAGGGTTAGGGTTAGGGTTAGGGTTAGGGTTAGGGTTAGGGTTAGGGTTAGGGTTAGGGTTAGGGTTAGGGTTAGGGTTAGGGTTAGGGTTAGGGTTAGGGTTAGGGTTAGGGTTAGGGTTAGGGTTAGGGTTAGGGTTAGGGTTAGGGTTAGGGTTAGGGTTAGGGTTAGGGTTAGGGTTAGGGTTAGGGTTAGGGTTAGGGTTAGGGTTAGGGTTAGGGTTAGGGTTAGGGTTAGGGTTAGGGTTAGGGTTAGGGTTAGGGTTAGGGTTAGGGTTAGGGTTAGGGTTAGGGTTAGGGTTAGGGTTAGGGTTAGGGTTAGGGTTAGGGTTAGGGTTAGGGTTAGGGTTAGGGTTAGGGTTAGGGTTAGGGTTAGGGTTAGGGTTAGGGTTAGGGTTAGGGTTAGGGTTAGGGTTAGGGTTAGGGTTAGGGTTAGGGTTAGGGTTAGGGTTAGGGTCTAGGGTTAGGGTTAGGGTTAGGGTTAGGGTTAGGGTTAGGGTTAGGGTTAGGGTTAGGGTTAGGGTTAGGGTTAGGGTTAGGGTTAGGGTTAGGGTTAGGGTTAGGGTTAGGGTTAGGGTTAGGGTTAGGGTTAGGGTTAGGGTTAGGGTTAGGGTTAGGGTTAGGGTTAGGGTTAGGGTTAGGGTTAGGGTTAGGGTTAGGGTTAGGGTTAGGGTTAGGGTTAGGGTTAGGGTTAGGGTTAGGGTTAGGGTTAGGGTTAGGGTTAGGGTTAGGGTTAGGGTTAGGGTTAGGGTTAGGGTTAGGGTTAGGGTTAGGGTTAGGGTTAGGGTTAGGGTTAGGGTTAGGGTTAGGGTTAGGGTTAGGGTTAGGGTTAGGGTTAGGGTTAGGGTTAGGGTTAGGGTTAGGGTTAGGGTTAGGGTTAGGGTTAGGGTTAGGGTTAGGGTTAGGGTTAGGGTTAGGGTTAGGGTTAGGGTTAGGGTTAGGGTTAGGGTTAGGGTTAGGGTTAGGGTTAGGGTTAGGGTTAGGGTTAGGGTTAGGGTTAGGGTTAGGGTTAGGGTTAGGGTTAGGGTTAGGGTTAGGGTTAGGGTTAGGGTTAGGGTTAGGGTTAGGGTTAGGGTTAGGGTTAGGGTTAGGGTTAGGGTTAGGGTTAGGGTTAGGGTTAGGGTTAGGGTTAGGGTTAGGGTTAGGGTTAGGGTTAGGGTTAGGGTTAGGGTTAGGGTTAGGGTTAGGGTTAGGGTTAGGGTTAGGGTTAGGGTTAGGGTTAGGGTTAGGGTTAGGGTTAGGGTTAGGGTTAGGGTTAGGGTTAGGGTTAGGGTTAGGGTTAGGGTTAGGGTTAGGGTTAGGGTTAGGGTTAGGGTTAGGGTTAGGGTTAGGGTTAGGGTTAGGGTTAGGGTTAGGGTTAGGGTTAGGGTTAGGGTTAGGGTTAGGGTTAGGGTTAGGGTTAGGGTTAGGGTTAGGGTTAGGGTTAGGGTTAGGGTTAGGGTTAGGGTTAGGGTTAGGGTTAGGGTTAGGGTTAGGGTTAGGGTTAGGGTTAGGGTTAGGGTTAGGGTTAGGGTTAGGGTTAGGGTTAGGGTTAGGGTTAGGGTTAGGGTTAGGGTTAGGGTTAGGGTTAGGGTTAGGGTTAGGGTTAGGGTTAGGGTTAGGGTTAGGGTTAGGGTTAGGGTTAGGGTTAGGGTTAGGGTTAGGGTTAGGGTTAGGGTTAGGGTTAGGGTTAGGGTTAGGGTTAGGGTTAGGGTTAGGGTTAGGGTTAGGGTTAGGGTTAGGGTTAGGGTTAGGGTTAGGGTTAGGGTTAGGGTTAGGGTTAGGGTTAGGGTTAGGGTTAGGGTTAGGGTTAGGGTTAGGGTTAGGGTTAGGGTTAGGGTTAGGGTTAGGGTTAGGGTTAGGGTTAGGGTTAGGGTTAGGGTTAGGGTTAGGGTTAGGGTTAGGGTTAGGGTTAGGGTTAGGGTTAGGGTTAGGGTTAGGGTTAGGGTTAGGGTTAGGGTTAGGGTTAGGGTTAGGGTTAGGGTTAGGGTTAGGGTTAGGGTTAGGGTTAGGGTTAGGGTTAGGGTTAGGGTTAGGGTTAGGGTTAGGGTTAGGGTTAGGGTTAGGGTTAGGGTTAGGGTTAGGGTTAGGGTTAGGGTTAGGGTTAGGGTTAGGGTTAGGGTTAGGGTTAGGGTTAGGGTTAGGGTTAGGGTTAGGGTTAGGGTTAGGGTTAGGGTTAGGGTTAGGGTTAGGGTTAGGGTTAGGGTTAGGGTTAGGGTTAGGGTTAGGGTTAGGGTTAGGGTTAGGGTTAGGGTTAGGGTTAGGGTTAGGGTTAGGGTTAGGGTTAGGGTTAGGGTTAGGGTTAGGGTTAGGGTTAGGGTTAGGGTTAGGGTTAGGGTTAGGGTTAGGGTTAGGGTTAGGGTTAGGGTTAGGGTTAGGGTTAGGGTTAGGGTTAGGGTTAGGGTTAGGGTTAGGGTTAGGGTTAGGGTTAGGGTTAGGGTTAGGGTTAGGGTTAGGGTTAGGGTTAGGGTTAGGGTTAGGGTTAGGGTTAGGGTTAGGGTTAGGGTTAGGGTTAGGGTTAGGGTTAGGGTTAGGGTTAGGGTTAGGGTTAGGGTTAGGGTTAGGGTTAGGGTTAGGGTTAGGGTTAGGGTTAGGGTTAGGGTTAGGGTTAGGGTTAGGGTTAGGGTTAGGGTTAGGGTTAGGGTTAGGGTTAGGGTTAGGGTTAGGGTTAGGGTTAGGGTTAGGGTTAGGGTTAGGGTTAGGGTTAGGGTTAGGGTTAGGGTTAGGGTTAGGGTTAGGGTTAGGGTTAGGGTTAGGGTTAGGGTTAGGGTTAGGGTTAGGGTTAGGGTTAGGGTTAGGGTTAGGGTTAGGGTTAGGGTTAGGGTTAGGGTTAGGGTTAGGGTTAGGGTTAGGGTTAGGGTTAGGGTTAGGGTTAGGGTTAGGGTTAGGGTTAGGGTTAGGGTTAGGGTTAGGGTTAGGGTTAGGGTTAGGGTTAGGGTTAGGGTTAGGGTTAGGGTTAGGGTTAGGGTTAGGGTTAGGGTTAGGGTTAGGGTTAGGGTTAGGGTTAGGGTTAGGGTTAGGGTTAGGGTTAGGGTTAGGGTTAGGGTTAGGGTTAGGGTTAGGGTTAGGGTTAGGGTTAGGGTTAGGGTTAGGGTTAGGGTTAGGGTTAGGGTTAGGGTTAGGGTTAGGGTTAGGGTTAGGGTTAGGGTTAGGGTTAGGGTTAGGGTTAGGGTTAGGGTTAGGGTTAGGGTTAGGGTTAGGGTTAGGGTTAGGGTTAGGGTTAGGGTTAGGGTTAGGGTTAGGGTTAGGGTTAGGGTTAGGGTTAGGGTTAGGGTTAGGGTTAGGGTTAGGGTTAGGGTTAGGGTTAGGGTTAGGGTTAGGGTTAGGGTTAGGGTTAGGGTTAGGGTTAGGGTTAGGGTTAGGGTTAGGGTTAGGGTTAGGGTTAGGGTTAGGGTTAGGGTTAGGGTTAGGGTTAGGGTTAGGGTTAGGGTTAGGGTTAGGGTTAGGGTTAGGGTTAGGGTTAGGGTTAGGGTTAGGGTTAGGGTTAGGGTTAGGGTTAGGGTTAGGGTTAGGGTTAGGGTTAGGGTTAGGGTTAGGGTTAGGGTTAGGGTTAGGGTTAGGGTTAGGGTTAGGGTTAGGGTTAGGGTTAGGGTTAGGGTTAGGGTTAGGGTTAGGGTTAGGGTTAGGGTTAGGGTTAGGGTTAGGGTTAGGGTTAGGGTTAGGGTTAGGGTTAGGGTTAGGGTTAGGGTTAGGGTTAGGGTTAGGGTTAGGGTTAGGGTTAGGGTTAGGGTTAGGGTTAGGGTTAGGGTTAGGGTTAGGGTTAGGGTTAGGGTTAGGGTTAGGGTTAGGGTTAGGGTTAGGGTTAGGGTTAGGGTTAGGGTTAGGGTTAGGGTTAGGGTTAGGGTTAGGGTTAGGGTTAGGGTTAGGGTTAGGGTTAGGGTTAGGGTTAGGGTTAGGGTTAGGGTTAGGGTTAGGGTTAGGGTTAGGGTTAGGGTTAGGGTTAGGGTTAGGGTTAGGGTTAGGGTTAGGGTTAGGGTTAGGGTTAGGGTTAGGGTTAGGGTTAGGGTTAGGGTTAGGGTTAGGGTTAGGGTTAGGGTTAGGGTTAGGGTTAGGGTTAGGGTTAGGGTTAGGGTTAGGGTTAGGGTTAGGGTTAGGGTTAGGGTTAGGGTTAGGGTTAGGGTTAGGGTTAGGGTTAGGGTTAGGGTTAGGGTTAGGGTTAGGGTTAGGGTTAGGGTTAGGGTTAGGGTTAGGGTTAGGGTTAGGGTTAGGGTTAGGGTTAGGGTTAGGGTTAGGGTTAGGGTTAGGGTTAGGGTTAGGGTTAGGGTTAGGGTTAGGGTTAGGGTTAGGGTTAGGGTTAGGGTTAGGGTTAGGGTTAGGGTTAGGGTTAGGGTTAGGGTTAGGGTTAGGGTTAGGGTTAGGGTTAGGGTTAGGGTTAGGGTTAGGGTTAGGGTTAGGGTTAGGGTTAGGGTTAGGGTTAGGGTTAGGGTTAGGGTTAGGGTTAGGGTTAGGGTTAGGGTTAGGGTTAGGGTTAGGGTTAGGGTTAGGGTTAGGGTTAGGGTTAGGGTTAGGGTTAGGGTTAGGGTTAGGGTTAGGGTTAGGGTTAGGGTTAGGGTTAGGGTTAGGGTTAGGGTTAGGGTTAGGGTTAGGGTTAGGGTTAGGGTTAGGGTTAGGGTTAGGGTTAGGGTTAGGGTTAGGGTTAGGGTTAGGGTTAGGGTTAGGGTTAGGGTTAGGGTTAGGGTTAGGGTTAGGGTTAGGGTTAGGGTTAGGGTTAGGGTTAGGGTTAGGGTTAGGGTTAGGGTTAGGGTTAGGGTTAGGGTTAGGGTTAGGGTTAGGGTTAGGGTTAGGGTTAGGGTTAGGGTTAGGGTTAGGGTTAGGGTTAGGGTTAGGGTTAGGGTTAGGGTTAGGGTTAGGGTTAGGGTTAGGGTTAGGGTTAGGGTTAGGGTTAGGGTTAGGGTTAGGGTTAGGGTTAGGGTTAGGGTTAGGGTTAGGGTTAGGGTTAGGGTTAGGGTTAGGGTTAGGGTTAGGGTTAGGGTTAGGGTTAGGGTTAGGGTTAGGGTTAGGGTTAGGGTTAGGGTTAGGGTTAGGGTTAGGGTTAGGGTTAGGGTTAGGGTTAGGGTTAGGGTTAGGGTTAGGGTTAGGGTTAGGGTTAGGGTTAGGGTTAGGGTTAGGGTTAGGGTTAGGGTTAGGGTTAGGGTTAGGGTTAGGGTTAGGGTTAGGGTTAGGGTTAGGGTTAGGGTTAGGGTTAGGGTTAGGGTTAGGGTTAGGGTTAGGGTTAGGGTTAGGGTTAGGGTTAGGGTTAGGGTTAGGGTTAGGGTTAGGGTTAGGGTTAGGGTTAGGGTTAGGGTTAGGGTTAGGGTTAGGGTTAGGGTTAGGGTTAGGGTTAGGGTTAGGGTTAGGGTTAGGGTTAGGGTTAGGGTTAGGGTTAGGGTTAGGGTTAGGGTTAGGGTTAGGGTTAGGGTTAGGGTTAGGGTTAGGGTTAGGGTTAGGGTTAGGGTTAGGGTTAGGGTTAGGGTTAGGGTTAGGGTTAGGGTTAGGGTTAGGGTTAGGGTTAGGGTTAGGGTTAGGGTTAGGGTTAGGGTTAGGGTTAGGGTTAGGGTTAGGGTTAGGGTTAGGGTTAGGGTTAGGGTTAGGGTTAGGGTTAGGGTTAGGGTTAGGGTTAGGGTTAGGGTTAGGGTTAGGGTTAGGGTTAGGGTTAGGGTTAGGGTTAGGGTTAGGGTTAGGGTTAGGGTTAGGGTTAGGGTTAGGGTTAGGGTTAGGGTTAGGGTTAGGGTTAGGGTTAGGGTTAGGGTTAGGGTTAGGGTTAGGGTTAGGGTTAGGGTTAGGGTTAGGGTTAGGGTTAGGGTTAGGGTTAGGGTTAGGGTTAGGGTTAGGGTTAGGGTTAGGGTTAGGGTTAGGGTTAGGGTTAGGGTTAGGGTTAGGGTTAGGGTTAGGGTTAGGGTTAGGGTTAGGGTTAGGGTTAGGGTTAGGGTTAGGGTTAGGGTTAGGGTTAGGGTTAGGGTTAGGGTTAGGGTTAGGGTTAGGGTTAGGGTTAGGGTTAGGGTTAGGGTTAGGGTTAGGGTTAGGGTTAGGGTTAGGGTTAGGGTTAGGGTTAGGGTTAGGGTTAGGGTTAGGGTTAGGGTTAGGGTTAGGGTTAGGGTTAGGGTTAGGGTTAGGGTTAGGGTTAGGGTTAGGGTTAGGGTTAGGGTTAGGGTTAGGGTTAGGGTTAGGGTTAGGGTTAGGGTTAGGGTTAGGGTTAGGGTTAGGGTTAGGGTTAGGGTTAGGGTTAGGGTTAGGGTTAGGGTTAGGGTTAGGGTTAGGGTTAGGGTTAGGGTTAGGGTTAGGGTTAGGGTTAGGGTTAGGGTTAGGGTTAGGGTTAGGGTTAGGGTTAGGGTTAGGGTTAGGGTTAGGGTTAGGGTTAGGGTTAGGGTTAGGGTTAGGGTTAGGGTTAGGGTTAGGGTTAGGGTTAGGGTTAGGGTTAGGGTTAGGGTTAGGGTTAGGGTTAGGGTTAGGGTTAGGGTTAGGGTTAGGGTTAGGGTTAGGGTTAGGGTTAGGGTTAGGGTTAGGGTTAGGGTTAGGGTTAGGGTTAGGGTTAGGGTTAGGGTTAGGGTTAGGGTTAGGGTTAGGGTTAGGGTTAGGGTTAGGGTTAGGGTTAGGGTTAGGGTTAGGGTTAGGGTTAGGGTTAGGGTTAGGGTTAGGGTTAGGGTTAGGGTTAGGGTTAGGGTTAGGGTTAGGGTTAGGGTTAGGGTTAGGGTTAGGGTTAGGGTTAGGGTTAGGGTTAGGGTTAGGGTTAGGGTTAGGGTTAGGGTTAGGGTTAGGGTTAGGGTTAGGGTTAGGGTTAGGGTTAGGGTTAGGGTTAGGGTTAGGGTTAGGGTTAGGGTTAGGGTTAGGGTTAGGGTTAGGGTTAGGGTTAGGGTTAGGGTTAGGGTTAGGGTTAGGGTTAGGGTTAGGGTTAGGGTTAGGGTTAGGGTTAGGGTTAGGGTTAGGGTTAGGGTTAGGGTTAGGGTTAGGGTTAGGGTTAGGGTTAGGGTTAGGGTTAGGGTTAGGGTTAGGGTTAGGGTTAGGGTTAGGGTTAGGGTTAGGGTTAGGGTTAGGGTTAGGGTTAGGGTTAGGGTTAGGGTTAGGGTTAGGGTTAGGGTTAGGGTTAGGGTTAGGGTTAGGGTTAGGGTTAGGGTTAGGGTTAGGGTTAGGGTTAGGGTTAGGGTTAGGGTTAGGGTTAGGGTTAGGGTTAGGGTTAGGGTTAGGGTTAGGGTTAGGGTTAGGGTTAGGGTTAGGGTTAGGGTTAGGGTTAGGGTTAGGGTTAGGGTTAGGGTTAGGGTTAGGGTTAGGGTTAGGGTTAGGGTTAGGGTTAGGGTTAGGGTTAGGGTTAGGGTTAGGGTTAGGGTTAGGGTTAGGGTTAGGGTTAGGGTTAGGGTTAGGGTTAGGGTTAGGGTTAGGGTTAGGGTTAGGGTTAGGGTTAGGGTTAGGGTTAGGGTTAGGGTTAGGGTTAGGGTTAGGGTTAGGGTTAGGGTTAGGGTTAGGGTTAGGGTTAGGGTTAGGGTTAGGGTTAGGGTTAGGGTTAGGGTTAGGGTTAGGGTTAGGGTTAGGGTTAGGGTTAGGGTTAGGGTTAGGGTTAGGGTTAGGGTTAGGGTTAGGGTTAGGGTTAGGGTTAGGGTTAGGGTTAGGGTTAGGGTTAGGGTTAGGGTTAGGGTTAGGGTTAGGGTTAGGGTTAGGGTTAGGGTTAGGGTTAGGGTTAGGGTTAGGGTTAGGGTTAGGGTTAGGGTTAGGGTTAGGGTTAGGGTTAGGGTTAGGGTTAGGGTTAGGGTTAGGGTTAGGGTTAGGGTTAGGGTTAGGGTTAGGGTTAGGGTTAGGGTTAGGGTTAGGGTTAGGGTTAGGGTTAGGGTTAGGGTTAGGGTTAGGGTTAGGGTTAGGGTTAGGGTTAGGGTTAGGGTTAGGGTTAGGGTTAGGGTTAGGGTTAGGGTTAGGGTTAGGGTTAGGGTTAGGGTTAGGGTTAGGGTTAGGGTTAGGGTTAGGGTTAGGGTTAGGGTTAGGGTTAGGGTTAGGGTTAGGGTTAGGGTTAGGGTTAGGGTTAGGGTTAGGGTTAGGGTTAGGGTTAGGGTTAGGGTTAGGGTTAGGGTTAGGGTTAGGGTTAGGGTTAGGGTTAGGGTTAGGGTTAGGGTTAGGGTTAGGGTTAGGGTTAGGGTTAGGGTTAGGGTTAGGGTTAGGGTTAGGGTTAGGGTTAGGGTTAGGGTTAGGGTTAGGGTTAGGGTTAGGGTTAGGGTTAGGGTTAGGGTTAGGGTTAGGGTTAGGGTTAGGGTTAGGGTTAGGGTTAGGGTTAGGGTTAGGGTTAGGGTTAGGGTTAGGGTTAGGGTTAGGGTTAGGGTTAGGGTTAGGGTTAGGGTTAGGGTTAGGGTTAGGGTTAGGGTTAGGGTTAGGGTTAGGGTTAGGGTTAGGGTTAGGGTTAGGGTTAGGGTTAGGGTTAGGGTTAGGGTTAGGGTTAGGGTTAGGGTTAGGGTTAGGGTTAGGGTTAGGGTTAGGGTTAGGGTTAGGGTTAGGGTTAGGGTTAGGGTTAGGGTTAGGGTTAGGGTTAGGGTTAGGGTTAGGGTTAGGGTTAGGGTTAGGGTTAGGGTTAGGGTTAGGGTTAGGGTTAGGGTTAGGGTTAGGGTTAGGGTTAGGGTTAGGGTTAGGGTTAGGGTTAGGGTTAGGGTTAGGGTTAGGGTTAGGGTTAGGGTTAGGGTTAGGGTTAGGGTTAGGGTTAGGGTTAGGGTTAGGGTTAGGGTTAGGGTTAGGGTTAGGGTTAGGGTTAGGGTTAGGGTTAGGGTTAGGGTTAGGGTTAGGGTTAGGGTTAGGGTTAGGGTTAGGGTTAGGGTTAGGGTTAGGGTTAGGGTTAGGGTTAGGGTTAGGGTTAGGGTTAGGGTTAGGGTTAGGGTTAGGGTTAGGGTTAGGGTTAGGGTTAGGGTTAGGGTTAGGGTTAGGGTTAGGGTTAGGGTTAGGGTTAGGGTTAGGGTTAGGGTTAGGGTTAGGGTTAGGGTTAGGGTTAGGGTTAGGGTTAGGGTTAGGGTTAGGGTTAGGGTTAGGGTTAGGGTTAGGGTTAGGGTTAGGGTTAGGGTTAGGGTTAGGGTTAGGGTTAGGGTTAGGGTTAGGGTTAGGGTTAGGGTTAGGGTTAGGGTTAGGGTTAGGGTTAGGGTTAGGGTTAGGGTTAGGGTTAGGGTTAGGGTTAGGGTTAGGGTTAGGGTTAGGGTTAGGGTTAGGGTTAGGGTTAGGGTTAGGGTTAGGGTTAGGGTTAGGGTTAGGGTTAGGGTTAGGGTTAGGGTTAGGGTTAGGGTTAGGGTTAGGGTTAGGGTTAGGGTTAGGGTTAGGGTTAGGGTTAGGGTTAGGGTTAGGGTTAGGGTTAGGGTTAGGGTTAGGGTTAGGGTTAGGGTTAGGGTTAGGGTTAGGGTTAGGGTTAGGGTTAGGGTTAGGGTTAGGGTTAGGGTTAGGGTTAGGGTTAGGGTTAGGGTTAGGGTTAGGGTTAGGGTTAGGGTTAGGGTTAGGGTTAGGGTTAGGGTTAGGGTTAGGGTTAGGGTTAGGGTTAGGGTTAGGGTTAGGGTTAGGGTTAGGGTTAGGGTTAGGGTTAGGGTTAGGGTTAGGGTTAGGGTTAGGGTTAGGGTTAGGGTTAGGGTTAGGGTTAGGGTTAGGGTTAGGGTTAGGGTTAGGGTTAGGGTTAGGGTTAGGGTTAGGGTTAGGGTTAGGGTTAGGGTTAGGGTTAGGGTTAGGGTTAGGGTTAGGGTTAGGGTTAGGGTTAGGGTTAGGGTTAGGGTTAGGGTTAGGGTTAGGGTTAGGGTTAGGGTTAGGGTTAGGGTTAGGGTTAGGGTTAGGGTTAGGGTTAGGGTTAGGGTTAGGGTTAGGGTTAGGGTTAGGGTTAGGGTTAGGGTTAGGGTTAGGGTTAGGGTTAGGGTTAGGGTTAGGGTTAGGGTTAGGGTTAGGGTTAGGGTTAGGGTTAGGGTTAGGGTTAGGGTTAGGGTTAGGGTTAGGGTTAGGGTTAGGGTTAGGGTTAGGGTTAGGGTTAGGGTTAGGGTTAGGGTTAGGGTTAGGGTTAGGGTTAGGGTTAGGGTTAGGGTTAGGGTTAGGGTTAGGGTTAGGGTTAGGGTTAGGGTTAGGGTTAGGGTTAGGGTTAGGGTTAGGGTTAGGGTTAGGGTTAGGGTTAGGGTTAGGGTTAGGGTTAGGGTTAGGGTTAGGGTTAGGGTTAGGGTTAGGGTTAGGGTTAGGGTTAGGGTTAGGGTTAGGGTTAGGGTTAGGGTTAGGGTTAGGGTTAGGGTTAGGGTTAGGGTTAGGGTTAGGGTTAGGGTTAGGGTTAGGGTTAGGGTTAGGGTTAGGGTTAGGGTTAGGGTTAGGGTTAGGGTTAGGGTTAGGGTTAGGGTTAGGGTTAGGGTTAGGGTTAGGGTTAGGGTTAGGGTTAGGGTTAGGGTTAGGGTTAGGGTTAGGGTTAGGGTTAGGGTTAGGGTTAGGGTTAGGGTTAGGGTTAGGGTTAGGGTTAGGGTTAGGGTTAGGGTTAGGGTTAGGGTTAGGGTTAGGGTTAGGGTTAGGGTTAGGGTTAGGGTTAGGGTTAGGGTTAGGGTTAGGGTTAGGGTTAGGGTTAGGGTTAGGGTTAGGGTTAGGGTTAGGGTTAGGGTTAGGGTTAGGGTTAGGGTTAGGGTTAGGGTTAGGGTTAGGGTTAGGGTTAGGGTTAGGGTTAGGGTTAGGGTTAGGGTTAGGGTTAGGGTTAGGGTTAGGGTTAGGGTTAGGGTTAGGGTTAGGGTTAGGGTTAGGGTTAGGGTTAGGGTTAGGGTTAGGGTTAGGGTTAGGGTTAGGGTTAGGGTTAGGGTTAGGGTTAGGGTTAGGGTTAGGGTTAGGGTTAGGGTTAGGGTTAGGGTTAGGGTTAGGGTTAGGGTTAGGGTTAGGGTTAGGGTTAGGGTTAGGGTTAGGGTTAGGGTTAGGGTTAGGGTTAGGGTTAGGGTTAGGGTTAGGGTTAGGGTTAGGGTTAGGGTTAGGGTTAGGGTTAGGGTTAGGGTTAGGGTTAGGGTTAGGGTTAGGGTTAGGGTTAGGGTTAGGGTTAGGGTTAGGGTTAGGGTTAGGGTTAGGGTTAGGGTTAGGGTTAGGGTTAGGGTTAGGGTTAGGGTTAGGGTTAGGGTTAGGGTTAGGGTTAGGGTTAGGGTTAGGGTTAGGGTTAGGGTTAGGGTTAGGGTTAGGGTTAGGGTTAGGGTTAGGGTTAGGGTTAGGGTTAGGGTTAGGGTTAGGGTTAGGGTTAGGGTTAGGGTTAGGGTTAGGGTTAGGGTTAGGGTTAGGGTTAGGGTTAGGGTTAGGGTTAGGGTTAGGGTTAGGGTTAGGGTTAGGGTTAGGGTTAGGGTTAGGGTTAGGGTTAGGGTTAGGGTTAGGGTTAGGGTTAGGGTTAGGGTTAGGGTTAGGGTTAGGGTTAGGGTTAGGGTTAGGGTTAGGGTTAGGGTTAGGGTTAGGGTTAGGGTTAGGGTTAGGGTTAGGGTTAGGGTTAGGGTTAGGGTTAGGGTTAGGGTTAGGGTTAGGGTTAGGGTTAGGGTTAGGGTTAGGGTTAGGGTTAGGGTTAGGGTTAGGGTTAGGGTTAGGGTTAGGGTTAGGGTTAGGGTTAGGGTTAGGGTTAGGGTTAGGGTTAGGGTTAGGGTTAGGGTTAGGGTTAGGGTTAGGGTTAGGGTTAGGGTTAGGGTTAGGGTTAGGGTTAGGGTTAGGGTTAGGGTTAGGGTTAGGGTTAGGGTTAGGGTTAGGGTTAGGGTTAGGGTTAGGGTTAGGGTTAGGGTTAGGGTTAGGGTTAGGGTTAGGGTTAGGGTTAGGGTTAGGGTTAGGGTTAGGGTTAGGGTTAGGGTTAGGGTTAGGGTTAGGGTTAGGGTTAGGGTTAGGGTTAGGGTTAGGGTTAGGGTTAGGGTTAGGGTTAGGGTTAGGGTTAGGGTTAGGGTTAGGGTTAGGGTTAGGGTTAGGGTTAGGGTTAGGGTTAGGGTTAGGGTTAGGGTTAGGGTTAGGGTTAGGGTTAGGGTTAGGGTTAGGGTTAGGGTTAGGGTTAGGGTTAGGGTTAGGGTTAGGGTTAGGGTTAGGGTTAGGGTTAGGGTTAGGGTTAGGGTTAGGGTTAGGGTTAGGGTTAGGGTTAGGGTTAGGGTTAGGGTTAGGGTTAGGGTTAGGGTTAGGGTTAGGGTTAGGGTTAGGGTTAGGGTTAGGGTTAGGGTTAGGGTTAGGGTTAGGGTTAGGGTTAGGGTTAGGGTTAGGGTTAGGGTTAGGGTTAGGGTTAGGGTTAGGGTTAGGGTTAGGGTTAGGGTTAGGGTTAGGGTTAGGGTTAGGGTTAGGGTTAGGGTTAGGGTTAGGGTTAGGGTTAGGGTTAGGGTTAGGGTTAGGGTTAGGGTTAGGGTTAGGGTTAGGGTTAGGGTTAGGGTTAGGGTTAGGGTTAGGGTTAGGGTTAGGGTTAGGGTTAGGGTTAGGGTTAGGGTTAGGGTTAGGGTTAGGGTTAGGGTTAGGGTTAGGGTTAGGGTTAGGGTTAGGGTTAGGGTTAGGGTTAGGGTTAGGGTTAGGGTTAGGGTTAGGGTTAGGGTTAGGGTTAGGGTTAGGGTTAGGGTTAGGGTTAGGGTTAGGGTTAGGGTTAGGGTTAGGGTTAGGGTTAGGGTTAGGGTTAGGGTTAGGGTTAGGGTTAGGGTTAGGGTTAGGGTTAGGGTTAGGGTTAGGGTTAGGGTTAGGGTTAGGGTTAGGGTTAGGGTTAGGGTTAGGGTTAGGGTTAGGGTTAGGGTTAGGGTTAGGGTTAGGGTTAGGGTTAGGGTTAGGGTTAGGGTTAGGGTTAGGGTTAGGGTTAGGGTTAGGGTTAGGGTTAGGGTTAGGGTTAGGGTTAGGGTTAGGGTTAGGGTTAGGGTTAGGGTTAGGGTTAGGGTTAGGGTTAGGGTTAGGGTTAGGGTTAGGGTTAGGGTTAGGGTTAGGGTTAGGGTTAGGGTTAGGGTTAGGGTTAGGGTTAGGGTTAGGGTTAGGGTTAGGGTTAGGGTTAGGGTTAGGGTTAGGGTTAGGGTTAGGGTTAGGGTTAGGGTTAGGGTTAGGGTTAGGGTTAGGGTTAGGGTTAGGGTTAGGGTTAGGGTTAGGGTTAGGGTTAGGGTTAGGGTTAGGGTTAGGGTTAGGGTTAGGGTTAGGGTTAGGGTTAGGGTTAGGGTTAGGGTTAGGGTTAGGGTTAGGGTTAGGGTTAGGGTTAGGGTTAGGGTTAGGGTTAGGGTTAGGGTTAGGGTTAGGGTTAGGGTTAGGGTTAGGGTTAGGGTTAGGGTTAGGGTTAGGGTTAGGGTTAGGGTTAGGGTTAGGGTTAGGGTTAGGGTTAGGGTTAGGGTTAGGGTTAGGGTTAGGGTTAGGGTTAGGGTTAGGGTTAGGGTTAGGGTTAGGGTTAGGGTTAGGGTTAGGGTTAGGGTTAGGGTTAGGGTTAGGGTTAGGGTTAGGGTTAGGGTTAGGGTTAGGGTTAGGGTTAGGGTTAGGGTTAGGGTTAGGGTTAGGGTTAGGGTTAGGGTTAGGGTTAGGGTTAGGGTTAGGGTTAGGGTTAGGGTTAGGGTTAGGGTTAGGGTTAGGGTTAGGGTTAGGGTTAGGGTTAGGGTTAGGGTTAGGGTTAGGGTTAGGGTTAGGGTTAGGGTTAGGGTTAGGGTTAGGGTTAGGGTTAGGGTTAGGGTTAGGGTTAGGGTTAGGGTTAGGGTTAGGGTTAGGGTTAGGGTTAGGGTTAGGGTTAGGGTTAGGGTTAGGGTTAGGGTTAGGGTTAGGGTTAGGGTTAGGGTTAGGGTTAGGGTTAGGGTTAGGGTTAGGGTTAGGGTTAGGGTTAGGGTTAGGGTTAGGGTTAGGGTTAGGGTTAGGGTTAGGGTTAGGGTTAGGGTTAGGGTTAGGGTTAGGGTTAGGGTTAGGGTTAGGGTTAGGGTTAGGGTTAGGGTTAGGGTTAGGGTTAGGGTTAGGGTTAGGGTTAGGGTTAGGGTTAGGGTTAGGGTTAGGGTTAGGGTTAGGGTTAGGGTTAGGGTTAGGGTTAGGGTTAGGAGGTTAGGGTTAGGGTTAGGGTTAGGGTTAGGGTTAGGGTTAGGGTTAGGGTTAGGGTTAGGGTTAGGGTTAGGGTTAGGGTTAGGGTTAGGGTTAGGGTTAGGGTTAGGGTTAGGGTTAGGGTTAGGGTTAGGGTTAGGGTTAGGGTTAGGGTTAGGGTTAGGGTTAGGGTTAGGGTTAGGGTTAGGGTTAGGGTTAGGGTTAGGGTTAGGGTTAGGGTTAGGGTTAGGGTTAGGGTTAGGGTTAGGGTTAGGGTTAGGGTTAGGGTTAGGGTTAGGGTTAGGGTTAGGGTTAGGGTTAGGGTTAGGGTTAGGGTTAGGGTTAGGGTTAGGGTTAGGGTTAGGGTTAGGGTTAGGGTTAGGGTTAGGGTTAGGGTTAGGGTTAGGGTTAGGGTTAGGGTTAGGGTTAGGGTTAGGGTTAGGGTTAGGGTTAGGGTTAGGGTTAGGGTTAGGGTTAGGGTTAGGGTTAGGGTTAGGGTTAGGGTTAGGGTTAGGGTTAGGGTTAGGGTTAGGGTTAGGGTTAGGGTTAGGGTTAGGGTTAGGGTTAGGGTTAGGGTTAGGGTTAGGGTTAGGGTTAGGGTTAGGGTTAGGGTTAGGGTTAGGGTTAGGGTTAGGGTTAGGGTTAGGGTTAGGGTTAGGGTTAGGGTTAGGGTTAGGGTTAGGGTTAGGGTTAGGGTTAGGGTTAGGGTTAGGGTTAGGGTTAGGGTTAGGGTTAGGGTTAGGGTTAGGGTTAGGGTTAGGGTTAGGGTTAGGGTTAGGGTTAGGGTTAGGGTTAGGGTTAGGGTTAGGGTTAGGGTTAGGGTTAGGGTTAGGGTTAGGGTTAGGGTTAGGGTTAGGGTTAGGGTTAGGGTTAGGGTTAGGGTTAGGGTTAGGGTTAGGGTTAGGGTTAGGGTTAGGGTTAGGGTTAGGGTTAGGGTTAGGGTTAGGGTTAGGGTTAGGGTTAGGGTTAGGGTTAGGGTTAGGGTTAGGGTTAGGGTTAGGGTTAGGGTTAGGGTTAGGGTTAGGGTTAGGGTTAGGGTTAGGGTTAGGGTTAGGGTTAGGGTTAGGGTTAGGGTTAGGGTTAGGGTTAGGGTTAGGGTTAGGGTTAGGGTTAGGGTTAGGGTTAGGGTTAGGGTTAGGGTTAGGGTTAGGGTTAGGGTTAGGGTTAGGGTTAGGGTTAGGGTTAGGGTTAGGGTTAGGGTTAGGGTTAGGGTTAGGGTTAGGGTTAGGGTTAGGGTTAGGGTTAGGGTTAGGGTTAGGGTTAGGGTTAGGGTTAGGGTTAGGGTTAGGGTTAGGGTTAGGGTTAGGGTTAGGGTTAGGGTTAGGGTTAGGGTTAGGGTTAGGGTTAGGGTTAGGGTTAGGGTTAGGGTTAGGGTTAGGGTTAGGGTTAGGGTTAGGGTTAGGGTTAGGGTTAGGGTTAGGGTTAGGGTTAGGGTTAGGGTTAGGGTTAGGGTTAGGGTTAGGGTTAGGGTTAGGGTTAGGGTTAGGGTTAGGGTTAGGGTTAGGGTTAGGGTTAGGGTTAGGGTTAGGGTTAGGGTTAGGGTTAGGGTTAGGGTTAGGGTTAGGGTTAGGGTTAGGGTTAGGGTTAGGGTTAGGGTTAGGGTTAGGGTTAGGGTTAGGGTTAGGGTTAGGGTTAGGGTTAGGGTTAGGGTTAGGGTTAGGGTTAGGGTTAGGGTTAGGGTTAGGGTTAGGGTTAGGGTTAGGGTTAGGGTTAGGGTTAGGGTTAGGGTTAGGGTTAGGGTTAGGGTTAGGGTTAGGGTTAGGGTTAGGGTTAGGGTTAGGGTTAGGGTTAGGGTTAGGGTTAGGGTTAGGGTTAGGGTTAGGGTTAGGGTTAGGGTTAGGGTTAGGGTTAGGGTTAGGGTTAGGGTTAGGGTTAGGGTTAGGGTTAGGGTTAGGGTTAGGGTTAGGGTTAGGGTTAGGGTTAGGGTTAGGGTTAGGGTTAGGGTTAGGGTTAGGGTTAGGGTTAGGGTTAGGGTTAGGGTTAGGGTTAGGGTTAGGGTTAGGGTTAGGGTTAGGGTTAGGGTTAGGGTTAGGGTTAGGGTTAGGGTTAGGGTTAGGGTTAGGGTTAGGGTTAGGGTTAGGGTTAGGGTTAGGGTTAGGGTTAGGGTTAGGGTTAGGGTTAGGGTTAGGGTTAGGGTTAGGGTTAGGGTTAGGGTTAGGGTTAGGGTTAGGGTTAGGGTTAGGGTTAGGGTTAGGGTTAGGGTTAGGGTTAGGGTTAGGGTTAGGGTTAGGGTTAGGGTTAGGGTTAGGGTTAGGGTTAGGGTTAGGGTTAGGGTTAGGGTTAGGGTTAGGGTTAGGGTTAGGGTTAGGGTTAGGGTTAGGGTTAGGGTTAGGGTTAGGGTTAGGGTTAGGGTTAGGGTTAGGGTTAGGGTTAGGGTTAGGGTTAGGGTTAGGGTTAGGGTTAGGGTTAGGGTTAGGGTTAGGGTTAGGGTTAGGGTTAGGGTTAGGGTTAGGGTTAGGGTTAGGGTTAGGGTTAGGGTTAGGGTTAGGGTTAGGGTTAGGGTTAGGGTTAGGGTTAGGGTTAGGGTTAGGGTTAGGGTTAGGGTTAGGGTTAGGGTTAGGGTTAGGGTTAGGGTTAGGGTTAGGGTTAGGGTTAGGGTTAGGGTTAGGGTTAGGGTTAGGGTTAGGGTTAGGGTTAGGGTTAGGGTTAGGGTTAGGGTTAGGGTTAGGGTTAGGGTTAGGGTTAGGGTTAGGGTTAGGGTTAGGGTTAGGGTTAGGGTTAGGGTTAGGGTTAGGGTTAGGGTTAGGGTTAGGGTTAGGGTTAGGGTTAGGGTTAGGGTTAGGGTTAGGGTTAGGGTTAGGGTTAGGGTTAGGGTTAGGGTTAGGGTTAGGGTTAGGGTTAGGGTTAGGGTTAGGGTTAGGGTTAGGGTTAGGGTTAGGGTTAGGGTTAGGGTTAGGGTTAGGGTTAGGGTTAGGGTTAGGGTTAGGGTTAGGGTTAGGGTTAGGGTTAGGGTTAGGGTTAGGGTTAGGGTTAGGGTTAGGGTTAGGGTTAGGGTTAGGGTTAGGGTTAGGGTTAGGGTTAGGGTTAGGGTTAGGGTTAGGGTTAGGGTTAGGGTTAGGGTTAGGGTTAGGGTTAGGGTTAGGGTTAGGGTTAGGGTTAGGGTTAGGGTTAGGGTTAGGGTTAGGGTTAGGGTTAGGGTTAGGGTTAGGGTTAGGGTTAGGGTTAGGGTTAGGGTTAGGGTTAGGGTTAGGGTTAGGGTTAGGGTTAGGGTTAGGGTTAGGGTTAGGGTTAGGGTTAGGGTTAGGGTTAGGGTTAGGGTTAGGGTTAGGGTTAGGGTTAGGGTTAGGGTTAGGGTTAGGGTTAGGGTTAGGGTTAGGGTTAGGGTTAGGGTTAGGGTTAGGGTTAGGGTTAGGGTTAGGGTTAGGGTTAGGGTTAGGGTTAGGGTTAGGGTTAGGGTTAGGGTTAGGGTTAGGGTTAGGGTTAGGGTTAGGGTTAGGGTTAGGGTTAGGGTTAGGGTTAGGGTTAGGGTTAGGGTTAGGGTTAGGGTTAGGGTTAGGGTTAGGGTTAGGGTTAGGGTTAGGGTTAGGGTTAGGGTTAGGGTTAGGGTTAGGGTTAGGGTTAGGGTTAGGGTTAGGGTTAGGGTTAGGGTTAGGGTTAGGGTTAGGGTTAGGGTTAGGGTTAGGGTTAGGGTTAGGGTTAGGGTTAGGGTTAGGGTTAGGGTTAGGGTTAGGGTTAGGGTTAGGGTTAGGGTTAGGGTTAGGGTTAGGGTTAGGGTTAGGGTTAGGGTTAGGGTTAGGGTTAGGGTTAGGGTTAGGGTTAGGGTTAGGGTTAGGGTTAGGGTTAGGGTTAGGGTTAGGGTTAGGGTTAGGGTTAGGGTTAGGGTTAGGGTTAGGGTTAGGGTTAGGGTTAGGGTTAGGGTTAGGGTTAGGGTTAGGGTTAGGGTTAGGGTTAGGGTTAGGGTTAGGGTTAGGGTTAGGGTTAGGGTTAGGGTTAGGGTTAGGGTTAGGGTTAGGGTTAGGGTTAGGGTTAGGGTTAGGGTTAGGGTTAGGGTTAGGGTTAGGGTTAGGGTTAGGGTTAGGGTTAGGGTTAGGGTTAGGGTTAGGGTTAGGGTTAGGGTTAGGGTTAGGGTTAGGGTTAGGGTTAGGGTTAGGGTTAGGGTTAGGGTTAGGGTTAGGGTTAGGGTTAGGGTTAGGGTTAGGGTTAGGGTTAGGGTTAGGGTTAGGGTTAGGGTTAGGGTTAGGGTTAGGGTTAGGGTTAGGGTTAGGGTTAGGGTTAGGGTTAGGGTTAGGGTTAGGGTTAGGGTTAGGGTTAGGGTTAGGGTTAGGGTTAGGGTTAGGGTTAGGGTTAGGGTTAGGGTTAGGGTTAGGGTTAGGGTTAGGGTTAGGGTTAGGGTTAGGGTTAGGGTTAGGGTTAGGGTTAGGGTTAGGGTTAGGGTTAGGGTTAGGGTTAGGGTTAGGGTTAGGGTTAGGGTTAGGGTTAGGGTTAGGGTTAGGGTTAGGGTTAGGGTTAGGGTTAGGGTTAGGGTTAGGGTTAGGGTTAGGGTTAGGGTTAGGGTTAGGGTTAGGGTTAGGGTTAGGGTTAGGGTTAGGGTTAGGGTTAGGGTTAGGGTTAGGGTTAGGGTTAGGGTTAGGGTTAGGGTTAGGGTTAGGGTTAGGGTTAGGGTTAGGGTTAGGGTTAGGGTTAGGGTTAGGGTTAGGGTTAGGGTTAGGGTTAGGGTTAGGGTTAGGGTTAGGGTTAGGGTTAGGGTTAGGGTTAGGGTTAGGGTTAGGGTTAGGGTTAGGGTTAGGGTTAGGGTTAGGGTTAGGGTTAGGGTTAGGGTTAGGGTTAGGGTTAGGGTTAGGGTTAGGGTTAGGGTTAGGGTTAGGGTTAGGGTTAGGGTTAGGGTTAGGGTTAGGGTTAGGGTTAGGGTTAGGGTTAGGGTTAGGGTTAGGGTTAGGGTTAGGGTTAGGGTTAGGGTTAGGGTTAGGGTTAGGGTTAGGGTTAGGGTTAGGGTTAGGGTTAGGGTTAGGGTTAGGGTTAGGGTTAGGGTTAGGGTTAGGGTTAGGGTTAGGGTTAGGGTTAGGGTTAGGGTTAGGGTTAGGGTTAGGGTTAGGGTTAGGGTTAGGGTTAGGGTTAGGGTTAGGGTTAGGGTTAGGGTTAGGGTTAGGGTTAGGGTTAGGGTTAGGGTTAGGGTTAGGGTTAGGGTTAGGGTTAGGGTTAGGGTTAGGGTTAGGGTTAGGGTTAGGGTTAGGGTTAGGGTTAGGGTTAGGGTTAGGGTTAGGGTTAGGGTTAGGGTTAGGGTTAGGGTTAGGGTTAGGGTTAGGGTTAGGGTTAGGGTTAGGGTTAGGGTTAGGGTTAGGGTTAGGGTTAGGGTTAGGGTTAGGGTTAGGGTTAGGGTTAGGGTTAGGGTTAGGGTTAGGGTTAGGGTTAGGGTTAGGGTTAGGGTTAGGGTTAGGGTTAGGGTTAGGGTTAGGGTTAGGGTTAGGGTTAGGGTTAGGGTTAGGGTTAGGGTTAGGGTTAGGGTTAGGGTTAGGGTTAGGGTTAGGGTTAGGGTTAGGGTTAGGGTTAGGGTTAGGGTTAGGGTTAGGGTTAGGGTTAGGGTTAGGGTTAGGGTTAGGGTTAGGGTTAGGGTTAGGGTTAGGGTTAGGGTTAGGGTTAGGGTTAGGGTTAGGGTTAGGGTTAGGGTTAGGGTTAGGGTTAGGGTTAGGGTTAGGGTTAGGGTTAGGGTTAGGGTTAGGGTTAGGGTTAGGGTTAGGGTTAGGGTTAGGGTTAGGGTTAGGGTTAGGGTTAGGGTTAGGGTTAGGGTTAGGGTTAGGGTTAGGGTTAGGGTTAGGGTTAGGGTTAGGGTTAGGGTTAGGGTTAGGGTTAGGGTTAGGGTTAGGGTTAGGGTTAGGGTTAGGGTTAGGGTTAGGGTTAGGGTTAGGGTTAGGGTTAGGGTTAGGGTTAGGGTTAGGGTTAGGGTTAGGGTTAGGGTTAGGGTTAGGGTTAGGGTTAGGGTTAGGGTTAGGGTTAGGGTTAGGGTTAGGGTTAGGGTTAGGGTTAGGGTTAGGGTTAGGGTTAGGGTTAGGGTTAGGGTTAGGGTTAGGGTTAGGGTTAGGGTTAGGGTTAGGGTTAGGGTTAGGGTTAGGGTTAGGGTTAGGGTTAGGGTTAGGGTTAGGGTTAGGGTTAGGGTTAGGGTTAGGGTTAGGGTTAGGGTTAGGGTTAGGGTTAGGGTTAGGGTTAGGGTTAGGGTTAGGGTTAGGGTTAGGGTTAGGGTTAGGGTTAGGGTTAGGGTTAGGGTTAGGGTTAGGGTTAGGGTTAGGGTTAGGGTTAGGGTTAGGGTTAGGGTTAGGGTTAGGGTTAGGGTTAGGGTTAGGGTTAGGGTTAGGGTTAGGGTTAGGGTTAGGGTTAGGGTTAGGGTTAGGGTTAGGGTTAGGGTTAGGGTTAGGGTTAGGGTTAGGGTTAGGGTTAGGGTTAGGGTTAGGGTTAGGGTTAGGGTTAGGGTTAGGGTTAGGGTTAGGGTTAGGGTTAGGGTTAGGGTTAGGGTTAGGGTTAGGGTTAGGGTTAGGGTTAGGGTTAGGGTTAGGGTTAGGGTTAGGGTTAGGGTTAGGGTTAGGGTTAGGGTTAGGGTTAGGGTTAGGGTTAGGGTTAGGGTTAGGGTTAGGGTTAGGGTTAGGGTTAGGGTTAGGGTTAGGGTTAGGGTTAGGGTTAGGGTTAGGGTTAGGGTTAGGGTTAGGGTTAGGGTTAGGGTTAGGGTTAGGGTTAGGGTTAGGGTTAGGGTTAGGGTTAGGGTTAGGGTTAGGGTTAGGGTTAGGGTTAGGGTTAGGGTTAGGGTTAGGGTTAGGGTTAGGGTTAGGGTTAGGGTTAGGGTTAGGGTTAGGGTTAGGGTTAGGGTTAGGGTTAGGGTTAGGGTTAGGGTTAGGGTTAGGGTTAGGGTTAGGGTTAGGGTTAGGGTTAGGGTTAGGGTTAGGGTTAGGGTTAGGGTTAGGGTTAGGGTTAGGGTTAGGGTTAGGGTTAGGGTTAGGGTTAGGGTTAGGGTTAGGGTTAGGGTTAGGGTTAGGGTTAGGGTTAGGGTTAGGGTTAGGGTTAGGGTTAGGGTTAGGGTTAGGGTTAGGGTTAGGGTTAGGGTTAGGGTTAGGGTTAGGGTTAGGGTTAGGGTTAGGGTTAGGGTTAGGGTTAGGGTTAGGGTTAGGGTTAGGGTTAGGGTTAGGGTTAGGGTTAGGGTTAGGGTTAGGGTTAGGGTTAGGGTTAGGG